>NC_084797.1:44449813-45924813 GCF_963169125.1 Humulus lupulus | reverse complement strand
GCGAGGTTCAAATAATTATTTTTGAAGCACGAGTGGGAGGTCCCCACCCCTACCAATATAATGTATTTCTTCTACCTCAAGTCCAATCCACAGTCAAAGAACCAAGGTGATGGTTTATATTACCTCACTAGGTTCCCCAACACAGCCTCCATCATCGACCTCCCAAGGACACCCGAATGACTATAAGGACCAATTCTTAATGTTAAACGGGTTCAAGAATGTCAGTCATCGATACTTCAACTGTCCTCGTAAGTTTTCTCTGCTTTTTGAACATTGTTCTTGAATTCTTTATGACCTCACCAAGCTTAGGATTGGTTCTCCTATTTATACGTAAACTTCAAGAACTGATCTAGGCCACACAATTAGATCAATTCAAAATCCAAGGGCCTAAATTAAATAAACCAAGCAGCAGCAAAAAGTTTACGAGACAACTGTCATAGTTTCAAAACCTGAGCAGACGCCTATCACAGACAGACACGTGTCCCATACTCGAGTGAGTGGGTGGGCACATTTTCTCATAACAGAAGCCGAAAAGCCCCTATTGTGCGTGTCAGAAGTGACATCATGCACGAGAAGATGCTTGGGGAAAATATTGTACCCCAAAAATACGATCTCAAATACTTAGCACGGGGTACAGCTAGCAGAAAATATGTAGAAAGCGTACTGAGTATCTCGCTAACTCTGCAGCGAACAACTCGAGTCAACTTGACAGCCTATGACAACCAGATAGTCTCTAGATCACTTCTTGAGCCAAAAACTTAGTTTGAGATATGCATTGCCCGGATCGCCTTCATGAAACTCTGAACATGACCCATGTCAGTTCAGGTTAGTCCTACAACACCCAACTCAAAGAATGTGTTCAGTTCACGGAAGTCTGCTTATGACGCACAGTGAAGGATCCCAAAACACTCGGAGATTCTTTACACGCCTCATAAAGGCCCATATTTTATTATGCATTTATTACCCGATATAACGAATATAAATTTTATACCCATTTTTGGGCATTTATGACATTTAAAAAAATAGCAACTATGAAGGGACAATAAACAGAACACTTTGCTTTCCCTGTTCTCACGAAGTGCAAAGTAGTTCATGTTCTCACAAAGTACAAAGTAGTTCCCGTTCTCACGAAGTGCAAAGTAGTTCCTGTTCTCACGAGGTGCAAAATAGTTCTTGTTCTCACAAAGTACAAATTACTTCCTGTTCTCACGGAGTACAAATCAGACTACCATGCACTAATAGAAGGTATTTGGTTGCGTAGCCGCATTTCCCAACCTCTGTTCACACAAGGCAAGTTATTTCACCTCTGTTCGCACAAGGCAAACCATTACATGCTGATAAGAGGATCATATTCGTTAAACACACAACATACATGCTAGCAGAGTTAGCAAAAGAGTACAAAGTTGCATTTATCAAAATATAACTGTATTTCTGTTTTAATGTATTATTTTTGGGCTAAGCCCAATAACTTAGGCCCATGAACTAATTGTAACCCTAAACTCCTCACTATAAATAAGAGGAGATAGGAAAGAAAAAGGGGAGGCAATTGATAATGCCGAAACTCCATGATGGTAGAAACAAGTCCTTATGTAATGTAAAAGCGAAGGAGTACTATAGAACAACCGGAGCGTAGGTTCGCTGGAAACTATGGTTATTCAAGCTTGAATATTAATAAAAGTGACTAAGTGGACATAAGTCATCTTTTTGGGGCCGAACCACTATAAAATATGGTGTCATTTATTTGATTATATCTCTATTCTAGAATCCATGCTTTTATGTTCTCAAGTTGATGAAAAACAGTGTCAACGATTTAGTGCTTTCATTGAGAGAGCAGATTCATGTTAAAGGGGTTCATTCTAACAAAGTCTATGAATAAAGACTTTGATAAAATCATCTCCTGAAGACTCCCAACTTCAGCAAGGGCCAGATCAGTACACATGTTCGTTCTTACCTAGGCCATCTGCGGTGCAATTGCAAGATGTAAGAAAACATCATATTCTTCAAGACAAATCACAGATCAACGTGAAAAATAATTTCACTTGATTACATCCAAATTGGGGCACAATACTGAAATAAAAAATCCAGCGATTTAGAGCTACAAGGTGGAGCAATCAGGGCAATTCAAGGAAAGATCCACCTATAGCGGCGGCTTGTTCAAATTGTTAACAGTAATAAAACCATTACTTAGAACCCTATGTGAATTTATGCATTTATGAAATTGATGGATACCACAACGAAGCTTGAAAACCTAGAAAAGATCTCCTATTTGTTCACTTGTATACAACACATGAGAACATAAGGTGCAACCTAATCGCCTATGAGTATAAACCACAAGTCCTTGAAAAACAGTTGTGCACTCGTGCATACACTCCAAAGGTGAACAAGGAGTAGGCAATCCCAGCTATCTAAAAAAGGAAACATGTTCTCCCATAATGGTCTATACTAGGCAAAAAAGAAGTTAGGAGGGCTCGGAAACCTTGCAAGGCTAGTGTGTAGAATTTTACTTTCTTCTATGTCTTTATTAGGCGCAAGAGCAACCAAAGAAGGACTAGAATAACATGCCAAAAGCATGTAAAGAACCTGTTCATTTCTATGTTTCCACACAGAAAGAGAACCTGTTCGCCCATTGCAGCTAATACTAGGTGAACAATATTGTAAAGATATGTTTAAAATTATTCCATGTTGTTAAGGGAATCTTGTTCTCGCACCTAAGAGAGCTCTGTTCTCCCACCTAGGAGAATCCTATTTTCTCACCTAAGATAGCCATGTTCTCACACCTATGAGAATCTTGGTCTTGCGCCAAACAGAATCTTATTCTTGCGCCTAAGAGAATCCTATTCTCACGCCTATGTACAAGAATCCTGTTAACCCTATATCATAGGCGATTTTGAGATGACGTATACGAGCTATCAAGGATATCATCTCGCAAGCTTCATGACACCCGAGATAAAATTCGAGCTCTCAGGGCAAAGAAGGTCTATATGTTCATTTATAAGCCTTTAAAAATTATTAGGGGTGAACGGAGCTTCAAAAACAAAGGGATCTTATGGAAATAATAGCTCGAAATCATTAGTGAAAATTTTGAGGACAGAGACAATTGAGCCATAGACGGAATTTATCTTTGAAGCTGACCTATATGTACTCTTCAATCCAACTCATACCAAGCAGTATCCGGTATTCGGTACTTACACCTGAGCTGGTCATCATTCCACAAAATTCATTCGAGCCATAAATGGAGTTCGTCTCTGAACTAAACCATTATTTACAACCATGTTGGGAACGAAGTTCATCTCCGAGACAGTAATCATCCGAGCTGAAACTACAACATAAATTTTTGTTATCCACCATACTTGTTTTCGAGATAGTGATCAGACTAGCCATTTCATGGTTCATGTCCTTCGTAACCCTTTAGGGATACCTGTTCGCCCATGAATCCTTACAAGGGGCAAACAGGATTAAGGGAGCACATCTTGAAAGATTATACTCGAACCATTTCGAGGTCAAAAAAGAGTTGGAAACATCTTGAAGTTTTGCATGTTCGTTTGATCCTTGGATAGAACCTGTTCGCCCATGCATTCTTACAAGGGGCGAACAAGAATAATGGAGCACATCTTGGAATATTAAGCTCGAATCATCTCAAGATCACCTTTGGATGGTTGGACTGGAAGTTTAGGCACACAACTCAAATGAGGTTATAGACATCTCAAAGTTTTGCCTATTCGTGTGATCCTTGAATGAAACATGTCTGCCCCCACATCTACATATGAGGCGATCAGGATGTATCGAAGACATTCCAGGGAAAAGCATGTAATCTTTGCTGGTGAGATTTCGAGCTTATCAATATGAATTATCAAGATAACCTCCAAGCTGACTTGAATAAGTTGTCTCTGAAATCATGTGTACACAATGCAAACATATGAAATGAACAATCCAAATAAATCAAAGAAGCTTGTTGGCACGAGCTTGACTATGTAATGAGTCTGGACTAACCAACACAAAGAAATCGATATAAGGATAAAGTTGGAATTCTAGATTAGCCAACACTATTCATAAATCGATACAGTTGGAATTTTTTGCAAAATAGTTTCAACCTCGCAACCTTGGGACCATACTCGAGGATGAGGAAAAATTACTATCACTAAATAAGAAGTAACTATATTAACGAGACTACATGAACAGAACACTAACTTTTTGCACACAAGTTGGTTGGAGCACGTTTTCACCTATTTACACATCTACATAAAGAAAGAAAGGAAAGATAATTTTAGGGCTCACCTTGGAGTCATGACCACATCAACCCAAAGATGAGCCTATTCGCCTAACTATGTATATTTCATTTCTGTTCGTTTATAATATACATAGAAAATGACTAGGAATAAAGAATAATCCTACTTGCTTATGGTATGGAGACACAAGCGAACAGAGTTTGTTCAATCGTGTGCCTTAACAAGGAACCAATTGATAGTCCAGCTCTATTCATTTACCTTTACAAATATGTACTAATAGAATAATGGAGTAAGATCAATAAGGAACCTGTTCACCCAAGATTACTTCTAAGATATGAGCGGGGATACAAAAATAGGCAAAGCATGTAAACTCGCTTTAAAAACACTGTTGCCATCATCTCAATATCGTTTCATCTCCAATCTGACACTTTTCTCTAGCTCGAGGTTGATCAAGCTAATTTCCTATTAAGGAGACAAGTGAAAAGTCAGCCCCAAGATGTTAGGAGAATAAATGGAGATGCTCCTCAGAGGTCAACTCATGAGTCGAACACTGAAGACAAGCCTTAAGGGGGTGTTCTGGTCGCCTACCCAGTGTAACCAAACCTGCTAGGGGGTATGAACAAAGATTCCTTCTCAGAGGAATCGCTGTTAAAGATTGCTTTATAAAGTGATCGCGATCAAAAAAGAAGATAACCTTAAATCCAGATAATTGAAAGAGGATAACTTCTAATTTTGCACTATAAAACTAGCCTGAACCTGTGGAGAAAATAATCCAAGACTTATAACTTGGTTACTTAGGGGGCATACAGGTGTTTGATATAACCATACCACGAGCTTGGAAAAAATCTATACATCTTTTAAATAAAAAAGTTGTCTCAGACTTTTGGAAAATGTTAAAGTATAGAGATAACCGAGCATAAAAGGAAAAACATTAAAAAAATTTGTGCAACAAATTTTGAGTAATATTCTAACGTATCATGCTTCTATGAATAAAGGAGTATGCATTTTGAGCAGTTATAAGCTCATCATACTTATATGTTTAAATAAGTATGCACAGTGGGTGTGATAATAAATGAAACAAGTAGACATACTTGAAAGTTTAAATAACGCAATCAAGCTTTGAAAAAATCAAGTTAGTATAAAAGTGAAATTCAGATATAAAAACCGAGCTAGAATAATAACTCGAATAGTCAAAGATGATTCCAAATAAAACTAAATAAACTAACATGAAAAAATCAAAGTTATAAAATCCTGGTCCTAACCTAGAATAAGGCCTGAAGACTAACATGTATCTATTAAGCAAACATTTAAACCTGGCTGAACCAGGTTCGAACTGAGTGATACACAAACTCGAAAGCATTTTCAGAATAGAGGATAACCTTGAACTTTGATCAAGGATAACCTCAAATTCTACTAATTTGGAAGATAACCTCAGAACCTAATCGTTGCTAGGAAAGAGGAAACTTTTCAACCATGATCGATCACCATTAAAGGACAACCTCCAATTCTGGTCGCCTGGCAGTATGAGGAATAACCTTTAGTGACCCATTCGAATAGCATAGCTTGTTTTACGATGCTTATATAAGTGAAAAGAACAGAATGATTATGTTAGCATGTAGTGACGAAAAATGAATTCTGCTATCAAGTGATCAAGGACCGAGACTCTTCAATCACTTGGGGGGCATATGGGGTGTAAGAACACAAAAGATAAGATAAAATTTTTACATTTTTTTCAAAAAAATTGTTATGTTCATTCTACCCAAAAAGTCAAAAATATGCATGCTCGTCTCCTATTCGCTCTACTTACAAAGGTGAAATTGTGTCTACTCTTCTGAGCCTAAAGGTGAGAAACACAAGCCATGAAAAGGGAGAAAACAGATAAAAAAACACACAAGTTGTTTGTACCATTCACAAAAGGCAAACTAGTCTGTTCGCTGGTACATGCAAAAAAAAACATCTGTTTGTATCCTTCACTAAAGGAAACTAGTGTGTTCGTGCTAAAAATAGAAGGCAAAGTGTTTTGTTCATTGGCATGCAAATACAGACTACAAAAGAAAACAAAGAGTCAAGAGTATGCAAGTACAAAATACTCCAACATAAGGTGCGCTAGAGACTAAGCTATCAGGACTCTGGCTCAAGGGTCTGGTCACCCGAGGCAGCTAAAGGGTCAGGAAGAGTGCTGGTAGCAAGATCTTCAGGCCTTGAAACCTCACCATCCCACGACTATACTAAGGAGGCACGAATAGAAGAGTTTTCTTCATCAACAAGTCTTTATTCGCAAGCCTCTAGTAGGGACTTGTCTCCGCCATTAAAAAATGTTAAATCAATACTGCGGCTATGTTTCCAGACCTGAAAAAACATGTTATTTAAGATCTCTATTTCTTCTTAAAGAGTTTGAAGGTGATCAGCTTCCGCATTAGCTTTAAGTTGCTCAACCTCAGCGGCATGAGACTTCTGAAGATGTCAATCTCATCCTTCAGTTGATTGATCTCGATACAAGAAGAACTTTTGAGTTGCTCGAGCTCAGTCTTACAACTGTTCCTATCACTAAGAACAGTCTCTATCTCAAACATGAAGGCGCTGCATGCATCTTCCATACCCTTCTTCAACTGCTTGATAGATTCAGATAGGTTGTTCAAGGTGATCATGGTATGCAAGGGATAAAAAGAGTTCAATATAAACAATTAAGCAGAAAGATAACAAGTACAATAAAACAAGAAGAACCATACATGAACAATGTTGGCAATAGAATGGCAAACGATCTCACTAGGGACACAAACTCCGGAGAAAGACCATTCTACCCTTATCTGGTCACTCTGGATGACCTATTCAAATCTAAGTACCACAATTTGAACACGAGAAGGTAATATATGAGATGAGGATCGGGTCATGGGAACCACACTAGTAGTCGCTGCAGGGGCTAGCGGTGTAACCCCAGCTAGAGGTTGATTCTGACCTGAACGAACAGAAGAAGATTCTGGAAGGGTCCCCTTATTCTTGTTTGCTAACTTTTTCCTCAGGGCCACCGAACAAACCTCGAGCATTCATGTCTCCTACCAAAAGAAAAATGGTCAGATAAGATGCAAAAAATATATAACAGTCATAATGCAGGTAAGAAAAAATAGTATACCAGAAGGATTATCAGTAAAAGTTTCAACTAGAAAGTATTCATTTAACCAATGAGGGAGGGATAGTTCCTCATTTCTAAGGGATAGATCAAGACCTCCCACGTTACTAAAAGTTTCAAAAGGGAGAGGCAATTGAGATAAGTCAAACTCTGAGCAGTTGGACAACCTAGAACAAAGACTGCTTGGAGAAGAACAAGCAGATGAAATCTTGAAGTGAACTGACTCAGGCGCATTACAAACAGCAAAAACCTCTTCTGATCACCTCTCATGTATAGACTCTCCAACTTCAGAAAAGGGAACGTAGTCAAACTCTGGAGGAGGCGATAGATGATCCAATGACTGGTGTGGTTCGAGTAGACTGACCAATCATAAATTGTCAATGATAAGGAAAGACGCATTCCTATACTTGCCATCCAATCAACATACCTTAGAAAGACGCTCTCACAACTTAGAGGTTGGAGTCGATCGCCTATAACGACCTAAAACAACAAGTTAGGCGAGCAAAATAAGCTTAACGTGAAGGAATCAAACAAACAACTATTGAAAGGGAAACGATCATATACTTACCAATATCACGAAATCACCTATGCTCGGACTGGAGGGCATTGGTAAAAAAGTATTGACTAAAGTAGCGACCAGGGTTGGAAACACCACTTCTAAGGACTTATACAAGTGGTAGAATCCTTCATAACCTGATACATGGTTGGACTCGATATTGAACAAGTAGTGAACCTCCAAAGCATCAGGGGGAGGCTAATCTAACACTCTATACAAAATACGTTGAAGTACCAACAGTGTGTAGCTGTTCGGCGTCAGTTAGAATGGGGCTATTCCAAAATAGTCACTTATTTCAACAAAGTACGGATGGAGTGGAAGGAAGGCTCCTGCTTGAAAATGCACGGGACTCCAAGCGATATACCCGTCTGGTGGGGAGCCTGCTTGCTCATCATTAATAGGGACCCTAAGCCCGAGCTTGCCAATAAGTCCATATTTATCTATTAAATGGGACAAGTCACTTGTAGAAAAGACGGATCTTGATGTTACAAAACCATCTGAGATAAAGATTTCTCCAAGCTCTTTTCGGTGTATTCGACCTTTTTCCTCTTCCTTAATGCTCTCGATTTCTTGGGAGGCATGACCTTGGTCGTAGATCAGAAGCAAATAGGGTCAAACAAATCCCTATACACTTCGAAGAACAAGGCCTAATCGGACTGTAAAAGAAACTGGACTCCTTGAAGACCAAGCAAAACCAAGTACCTGAAAAGGAAAGGAAAGAGTAAGATTTTGTTCACATATACACAATATGAGGCATGTTCGCCCATAAGTGTACAGCTAGGGCGAACTGAATCAGAAAAAAAATACTAGAACATAGAAATGAGATTTCTTACAAAAGAATCTATACTTGGGGAGAACAAGGGAACTCACTCATAAAATGAGTTCAAGTATCTTGTTCGTTTATTGGTTAGTTCAAGCATCCTGTTCATTTAATGGGTTAGTTCAAGCAACCTGTTCGTCTATGGGTTAGTTCAAGCATCATGTTCGTTTAATGGGTTAGGCTAGTTCAAGCATCTTGTTCGTTTGTGGGTTATCTCAAACATTCCGTTTACGAGACACTAGAAAACTCAACTTAAGGAAAAGATGAGTGATGACTGTTTGAGTAATTGAGAAAAAATTGCTAAGTGTGTGCTTACATTCACTGGCAGGAGGAGTACCTGCTTATTTTTATTCATAAAAGGTGAATTGGACCAAGACTTAGGTGGGGTTGTTCGCATATTCAAAGATACAACTTATTCACCTATAGCAGTGAAGGAAAAGATGATGTGTCCGCCTATATTATAAATGGTGCGAATAAAAGGTAAAGGTTGTGAATCATAAGGTCATGTTCGTTTGCATTACTCTATTCGAATCGTTCAATAATTGAGCGAACAAGCAACGAATCAAATTTGTTATGATAACCTATTTGCATAAGGCAACGTAGAGTTACTTAGGATCCTGTTCGTGCAAGGCCTACTTACACATACCAGATGAGATTTTAATTTTTATGCGGGGGACGAACAAAGACTAATTGTTCGTTTGTGTGCCTAGGAACAAGCAAGAATTTGAAACCTTCACTCCAGCGGCATCAACTCATTCAAATAAATGGGAGATGATAAATCATCTTTATTCCTATTCATGGAAATGAACAAAGCAAGAAACAATAGAAAATTGTTTAAGAAACGAGCAGAATGGGATTTGTTCGTTTTCTTGTGTAGACAAGTTCATTATTAAGGAAATGGGCAAGTTCAAAATAAGTCTGTTCACTAGACGTATATAGACTTTTTAAGTATATATATATATAAATAAATCTATGCACATATGCATATATGTAGATAAAATATATATGTAAAAAAAAAAGGATAACTACATATGTTTTTGGTGATCTAATAAATTGATGTGAGAAGTATGAATATAGGTGGAGACAGCAACATGCATAAACGATAAAAATCATTGTATTGTTTGTATGTATATGGTGTCCAAAAGGCATTTGATTACTTATAATACATGTAGACTCCTGTTCGTTTATGTACTATTTAAATGGAAAAGCAGGTTCATGTGAAGTTATTTGCTAATAAGACAAAAAGAAGGGAATCTACTCATGTGCCATAGTCTATAACTAAAGGGAACGAATTGAGCATCAGGCCTAATTAAAAGCTACACCTTGTTCAAAGAACGATCTGAAGAAGAATTGTTCATCGTCTTGTGCATACATATAAAAAAATCAGTTTTTTCGAATCTAATGGCACAAAGGACTATTTTATTGCTATACAGCAAATATCAGAAGCTTACCAAAGATGACTCTTGGCTACAACGAAGATGGATTTGGAAAAGTGAGTTCTTAACTATAGCACCTTCAACAAGTTCAAACTTGGGGCTCCAAAGATGCTTAATGATGAAGACTTGGTTAAAATACTATCTTTAGATTTGATTTAGATTTTTTAAAAGAAAATTACAAAATGAAATCTATAACTCATTAGAAGCAGGAACGAATAGATGATGGTGCTTCTCAGCGACACTTCTTCCTCTCTAGCAACATTGGCGTGACTTTGGCAAGCTGAGAAAACCTTTCCTCCCACAGCGTCGGGATCTTATCAGTGCACAAGCGGGTCTGCGGCTGCTTTCTCCTCCTTACTGTGAAAGTTTCTAAGAGAACAAGAACTTTGGGCTTCATGTTTTCAAAGCAATGGGCCTAAGGGTCCTATAACCTAATGGGCCTATAATTCACTTGAGGAGTGCAACAGAATACAAGCCCAACAAGTTGATATCAAATAAAATGCCTTTGGAACGATTAGAGAAGTTATCGTGAAAAAGATATGTTATTTAAATGTCATATAAGTGTATAACCAAAATAGAATGGGGAAATTGCTCACATAACTAAGTTAGAATTGTGCAAAGCACGAAAACTGACTTGGGGGGAAATGTAAAGTTTTGATCACACTTTCCAACTCTCTCTCTCTCTCTCTCTCTCTCTCTCTCTCTCTCTCTCTCTCTCTCTCTCTCTCTCTCTCTCAAAGATCAAAGTTTTTTCTAAGAAACTCATAAGGCTTTGCTTGATTTGCATGAGTTTTAAGGCTTGATAAATCTCAAATCTTATTTTACTTAGTTGAAGCTTCAAGCAATAAGGGATGGCTTGAAACAGTGATTTTGGACAACAATATTCTTATTGTGTATAAGCCTTAGAAGTTCCCAAGTTTGAAGATTCAAGTTGCTCTAAATCAAAGGTTGTATCTATCTAACCCTAACTTTGTATTGAGTTACTCTATTGTGTTTTCATTGCTAGTATTGATGATTAAATGTTTCTAAGTTCATCTTATCATCATTTAATCATCTAGTTTCCTATATTCAAGATTGACATTCATACTTATGAACATGTTTCTTTGACTATCAAGATTTGTATTCATGTTTTGAATAAGGTTCTTGCTTAGTATTTAGTGTTTAAAATATTGACCTATTCCCACCATTAACTGTTGATTTGCAAAGTATAAAGTCATATATTCCCAACAATCAAAATCTATGTTTCTAATTGCTTTCATTTTCGTGTTTTGCATAATCAATGATGAGGGAAATTGTTCATCTTCTACAATCTTCAAATCATAATTTCAAGATTTCGTTTGTGTTGAACACATGACCATAAAAGATCAAAGAAAGTTCTATTTGGAAATGATTTACGTGGATGTGGATATGGATTCAAAGTCATCATCAACAAACGATGAGACAACACTATGGGATTACATACTCAAGGTGATTGGTATAATCAAATTCCTTATTCTAAATGTGTAAATTTCAAGAATTTGAATGAAATGTGTTTGCTGCCATATTTTTGTGAGTTTGAGATTATTGTTTATATTAAGAGTACAATGGTGAATGTTAATGAACAATTAGAGGATTATTTTTATACTTTTTTTGTTTGTAAAGTTATTGATCATCATGTGTGATATGGTAATTGTAAAATTAACCATAATGAGATTAGGGTTAAGACAATTGATGTTGAGATCATTGCACTTTTAAATAAATTTAATTTGGTCACTTTAATTTATGATGAGATCTTCGAGACTTTGATTAAATTTAATGTATTTAATGAGGAATGCCTTGTGACCCTAATTGAGAATAATACATTCGATGATGAATGTATGATAAACCTAAAGAGAATTGACATGGTTCATGCATGTAGTGATGAGACAATGCAACCTTATGAGAGTGAACATGTCAATGCAATTAATGATGAGATCATTGCAAGAGAATGTGAAGATACTATGGTCAATGCATTTGATGATGAGATCATTCCAAACCTAATAATACCATGGTCAATGCATTTGATGTTGAGATCATTACAACTTTGAATGAAGCTAATGCAACCCAAGGAAAGGTGCAAGAACGTTGGTATGATACTTGTGCCACCATTCATGCAACCTATAATAAAATTATTTTCAAAACTTTTGAAGGTTCAAAGGTGGGACTTGAAGTCCAAATTAGAAATGAACAGAGATCCAAGGTACTTCGAACGGGCTTCATTGATGTGTTCTTCACTAATGGAAAGAAAGTTACCCTAATAAATGTTTACTATGTTCCCGATATGACTAGAAAAATTATGAATGGAAGTTTATTGAGTAAATCTGGTATGAAAATGGAGTTTGAATTTAGTAAACTCACTTTGACTAAATTGGGAACTATTTTGGAAAATGGTTATACATGTGATGAAATGATCAAAC
This sequence comes from Humulus lupulus, assembly GCF_963169125.1. Classification (NCBI taxonomy): domain Eukaryota; kingdom Viridiplantae; phylum Streptophyta; class Magnoliopsida; order Rosales; family Cannabaceae; genus Humulus; species Humulus lupulus. The sequence continues at coordinate 45,912,213 of NC_084797.1, read as the reverse complement.
TTTGTGCTCTTGATAATGACAATAATGATATGGTATCTAAATCTTGCAATGTAATTAATTCCAATTCTATTACTTTGTGGCACAATAGACTTTCTCATATAGGTTATAGCACAATTAAAAGAATTTCTAAATGTGGATTGATTAACTGTGATGTAAAGGAACATGATAAATTTGAATTATGTGTTAAATCTAAAATGGTAAAGAAACATTTTCAAAGTGTTGATAGATGTTCAAACTTGCTAGATTTAATACATAATGATTTATGAGAATTGAATGGCATGTTGACTAGAGGAGGAAATAGATACTTCATGACTTTTATAGATGATTGCTCTAGGTATACTTATGTGTATTTGGTTAAGAGTGAGGATGAGGCATTTAATGCATTTAAAATCTATAAAGCTGAAGTAAAAAATCAATAGGAAAGGAAAATAAAGACTCTTAGAAGTGATAGAGGCGGTGAATAATTTCTGGATGATGTTAATATGTTTTGTGAACTTTTGGGGTTTTATGCCCTAATTAAAACTCAATTTCTTTGTAATCTCTTTTTATTATCAATAAAAGAATATAAATCATTTTTGACTTGGTCAATTACTTTGCTCACTTGTTTTATTTTTATGATGATTTTTTTAATATAAACTTCTATTAAATCCCGAGTATATAGCTATTCATATTTATAGTGAAGTAATCAGAGTGAAATATAAATATGATTATATGTTCAAAAATAAGATAGTCCAAAGATTAGTCAGTGTAGAGGATTTACACTAACTTTCTGATATAGGATATAATCTACTTACACATTTTAGTGTTATGTTTTTTCTAGAACATTTGCAAAGTATATAATATCAAATGTATTTGTTACACCGGAGAGGACCGATATTGACAGTAGATAGGATAAGTAAACATACCATTATTATCTATTCTAGTCATATCATATATTTTTTTTTTGGAAAATCAGAGGCAAATATATTGATCACCAAAACAAATTACAACTTAAACAAAGACAACCTTCTAATTACAAACTTTGTATAATGACTCCACCCACTCTTTATCTACCATATTGAATTTTTTTATGTTCATGACTTGAATTCTATTACAAACAGCATATTTGATATTATGCACAACTACTTGGACTGTAGGGAGATTTTTATCCCATAAAACTCTATTCCTACTTTGCCAAATGAATTACACCATAGCAGCAAAAGCACTCATATAAATTTTTTCCTACCTTGGGACCATTTCCTCTTCTTGATCCTTTTAACTATACCATTCAAGTCCTGGTTCCTTGGAGTCCAACCCAGCCAACAACTAATTTCCTCAGTGATCTTCTTACTATAACAGTAAGAAAAAAATAAGTGAGAGTGAGATTCCTCAACCTCATCACATATCATGCAAACACTAGAATCCACTACTGCCATACGTAAGAGTCTATCCCTTGTTGGAAGTCTCATTCTCACAGCTAGCCAAGAAATTACTCTGTGCTTTGGAGTGCAAAAAGAGTCCCATATCAACGCATAAGGCCACATCCCACTGTTATTCCTCCTTAATTTTGCATATATTTCAGCAATACTGTAATGAAAGGAAAGGAATTCAGCTTCAGAAAACACCTGTTTCAGCTTGTCTTTTGTTTGCACTATTCTTTTCCAATACCAGCTAGCATCAGCAGGGGCTTCATATGTCCACCAACTACCATTTTTAATGTAGACTGAGTTAACCCATTTAACCAACAAATTGTCTTTCTTATTAGATATAGCCCACACATGTTTCCCCATTGCACAAAGATTCCATAAAGCAGTGTCTTTAAACCCCAAACCACCTTCTTTTTTCGGATGACATATCTCAGCCCAAGAAACATTCCCGGATCCATGAAACTTATCATTACCTTTCTAGAGGTAAGCCCTGCAGATTTGGTTAATTTTTTGAACCACACTTTTAGGCAAGATAATAATTTGAGACCAAAACGAGTTAATAGAAAGTAGAACTGAGTTTATGAGTACCATACGCCCTGCATAGGAAAGAATCCTACTACTCCAAGTTCTAATTCTACTAGTCATTCGGTCTACTAAACATTCACAATCAGCTGGAGAAAGTCTTTTGGAACAAATTTTCAAGCCAAGATATCTAAATGGAAGACAAGCTCTACTATAACCAGAAAAAAGCTCAATACGATTAAGCGTATGATTATCCAAACCTGCCCCATAGAGTGCCGATTTCTCCCTGTTAGGCTGAAGCCCTGAGGTATTGGAAAAAAGTTTAAAACCTTGTAAAAGCAAGCTGGCAGACTTGTAATCTCCCTTGCAAAACAGTAGAAGATCATCCGCAAAACATAAATGTGTAAGTTTTAAACTTTTACATCTAGGATGATATTGAAAACTAGGAAGATTTACCACTTTCTTCAAAATACGCGAAAGATACTCCATTCCAATGACGAATAACAACGGAGATATTGGATCACCTTGACGAAGACCCCTCTTAGGTTGAAAGAAACCTTGCAACGATCCATTAATCATAAAGGAGAGTCTCGAGGTACACACACAAGCCATGATTAAATTTACGAACTTCGTAGGGAAACCAAGAGCCAGCATCATTTCTTGAAGAAAGTCCCAATCCAAAGTATCATAAGCTTTTTGTAAATCAATTTTAAACATACAAGCTGATTTTTCCCTTCGCCTATCATAACCCCGAACTAAATCTTGGCAAATCATTACATTATGGACTATTTGCCGTCCTTGAACAAAGCCACTTTGGTTGACGGAAATAATGCTAGGAAGGATATTCTGGAGGCGAGAACATATCATTTTGGTTGCTACTTTATAGACCACATTGCAACAAGCAATAGGTCTATAATCACTCACTGAGTCAGGACAAGGTTTTTTAGGGATTAGAGTAATAGATGTGGCATTTATCTCCTTAAGAATCTTCCCTGTGTTGAGAAAAGAGAGAATAGCAGCTGTGAAATCATTTCCTGTGATATTCCAAGTTTCTTTAAAGAAACCACTGCTGAAACCATCAGGTCCAGGAGCTTTGTCATTTGGTATAGCAAAAAGAGCTGTTTTAACTTCATCAGGAGAGTAATCCAGCAATAATTCATCAGCTTGAGACTTACTAACCAGCGGACCCTCTTTTACTAAACTGTTGTGAACCCTGGTTCTTGCACCCATTTTGAATCCAAGTAAATGATCATAGAACTCCAAAAAGGCTCGTGTAACCTCATGATACTCATTAACCCATTCCCCATCTCTGTTTCTGACCGAGTAGATGGTATTTTGCATTCTCCTCTGCTTCATACTAGCATGAAATAATTTGGTATTATCATCACCTAGAGCAATCCAATTTTCTTTTGCTTTCTGCCTTAATAACAAGAGATAATGCTTGTGAATCTGGGTGTAATGCATCCTAGCCTGAATTTCCTGAGAAATAAGGTCCTCATTCTGAGGTTGCCCCCTCAAAGACTCCTGAAGATCAATCAGATTTTTATACGCTTCTGAGTCTTGGATACCAAGGTCTCCCTTCCCTTGCTGATGTAACCTCCTTAATCCCTGTTTTAGCATTCTGGGTTTTTTTATTAATGTGTACATAGGAGAGCCTTCAACTTCCTCACTCCATCCTTTTCGAACTATATCAGTAAACTCAGCCAAGGAACTCTAGTAATTAAAATACCTAAACGGTTTATGCTTGTCTTGAGAATTCGGGTATATGGACAGCAGCCCTGGGGAGTGATCAAAGAATCCCTCTGCAAGGTAGCTCACTTCAGCCGTTGGAAAATTTTCCAACCAGTCAGTATTAGCTAAAACCCGGTCCAACTTTGCACATACTCGAGCTTTTCCCTCTTGTTTGTTATTCCAAGTAAAGTAAGAGCCATTGTATTTAACATCCTCCAAACCACACTCCGCAACACAGGTTTGAAACGGCACCATTTCTGCTCCATTACCACGATAATTCAGCCTTTCATCAGTAGATAAAACAGCATTAAAATCTCCTCCAATAATCCACGGAATCTTTATACCTTGAGAAATAAGACCAATATCATATATTTGACCATTGGTCAATTCAATCTCAATTCTTAATGGATAGTATTCTAACTGATTGTATTATTTGAATTATTTGACATGTTCCTTACCAGCTTACTCTATGGACTATCTCATACGTACATCTTGGGAACTCGGTAGTATAATTGAATGGAAGTGTTAATCATAGATATGAACATCTATAGCTTCTTATGAAGAAGTAAAATGATGATTTCATTTTAGTTTGGTTCGAGGCGCTAAATGATAGAGATCTCATTTCAATAATTAATATTAGTTTACTGAAATATCATTTACAATGAACTAAGTGTTTTAAGGATAAAATACAATGAGACGTAAAATGGTATTTTAGTCTCATCTCATTGTAGACCGTCTATAGAGGATTGAGTGATAATTATGGTTGTAACAATGGATAACTAATACTGTATCTATATTGCTTATAGAGCGTTCTATGAATTCAAGAGTGCAATTCTGAGTCATTAGTGTAGTCACGAAGAATTAATAAGTTAGTAAATTTATTTGTTAAATTTTTTATAACTTATTGGAGCTTGATTTCATAGCCCATGATCCCCACAGTAACTTGGATAAAATCATCTAGATAGTCTCAATTAATTGATTTAATAATCAATTAGAATTATTAAAGCTGATCAGGTCAATTTTTTATAGTTTCACAGAGTTATGCAATTTAGAGAAGAAAAGTGATTTTAGAGTAAATTTATTAATTAATATAAATTGGTGTCTAAATTAATAAATAAGCTTAAATCAAGGTTCAAATTATAAATAATTAATTTGATAAAGGATTTAAATAATTATTTAATTAATTAATCAATAGAAACTAATATGGGCCTTGAATTTGAGTCCAGCGAGCTTATAATTAAATGGGAAATTTCATGGGCCTAAAGCTCATGATAATTTCTACCTAATGGTTGTTATTACTTATTATTTTATTGATTTTTTTAATTAAATAAGTGACCTAACTTAGCCTATAAAAGGAATGCTAAGTGAGAATTGAAAATAGATGAACAAATGATCAAAAGATCTAGTTTTGATGCTTTAGGGTTTTAGACTCTCTCTACACAAAAAGTCTTTTTTCTAAGCCTCTATATTCTCTTCTCTTCTCTCTCTATATCTATCTCATGTTTGAGAATTACCCACTCTAGCCTAGGTGATTCTAAATTTGATGATCGGTTCGGTTTCTTGGTGATACCCTGCGACAGAAAGGATACAAGGGTTAGAGAAATTGAAGGATTGACTTATTCATTCCGAAGCACATAATGTAAGAGTTCTTATCATTATCTCTATATAAATTCAATTATAGAAACATGTTCTAGGTGTTCTTGTATTAATTTGTTTAATATATGATTTACATGAAAATAAATAAGATCATGTATAAGTTTTCCTAACAACTGGCCTCAGAGCCCTTTGTAATATTTATTTTCATGCATGAACATGGTAAAAATTGAAGTATTTGATGTGTTGAGTAATTGGATTGATTTCATATTTTTTATGAAGCATATTGATTTTTATGTGATTATTAGAAAATTTAGGTTATTTTGTTGTGTTTTCTATGCAATTAATTTTTATAAATGTTTTATTTGGTGTAAAACATTGTAAAAATTATTTAGAAAACATTTCTCAATTGAAAATTTTCACAATTTTTTTTTTTAAATAGTATTTTGGGATGTGGTCGCGGCTTGGGAATCAATTACTAATGGTTGCGGACACCATAAACTCCTAGCCGCGGCCAAAATGCATATATTTCCCAGAACCTTCACATGGTTGCGACCACCAAGATTCACTGGTTACGGCTTACGATATAATTTTTCTTAAATTTTGAATGTATGTTTTAATGGGTTAAACCAAAAATATCGGATTTATTTTATCATTTAAAAATATTTCTTTTAAAATACGATATTTTTGTTGTTTGATATTTAACAATTAGATATTTTCTACAAAGATTCAAATTCAAATTTAAAATTAGGTTAACTAATAAATTTTAAATCTTTTAATATATTAAAATATTCGAATTAAGTTATCAGATATTGAAGATATTTTTTTAAAAATACTTGATATTTTTTAAATCTTTTATTTGAAAATATTAATGTCTGATTATTCTATGAATTTTAATATTTAAATTATTTGAAATTTAAAAATTGATGACTAGATATTTTTATGGATATTTGAGTTTGTTTAACGGTTTAAGATATTTTTTGAAAAACAACAAATGATATTAGTTTCAAAAATTTTAAACTGGTTAAATTTTTAAAAAATATCATGTTTTGTAAACTAATTATAAAATATATATTTTTTAATAAATGAGAATTAAATTAACATTTTCTAATTGTTGATAAATCCTATTTAAATTAAATTAATATTTTTCAAAATGACTCAAACTAAGTTGATTGTTGATAAATGAAGTTTAAATTAACTTTTGTTAATTGTTGATAAATTTCATTTAAATTAAATTATTTATTTTTTGCAAAAATTTAATTAATTCAAAATTTGATAAATCCTAGAAAATTAATTGTGGTATTTTTGCAAATTAAATTATTTGTAATATTTTTGCATAAATTCATAGACTTGCTCATTTAGTAACATGATTAAGACCATCTTATTATAACATGTATAGTTGCACTATATGTCGTATTTTTTCAATTGGGGTTAGATGCATATAGTGGCCCATATATTTGCTAAATAAAACATTCATAAAATGATAGGTTTTATTTGGGCACATTAGAAAATATAAAGTTTAAATTCCACTGTTGTGGGTGATTCCACTTGTGAAGGCTCATTTGTTTTGCATGACTAGAGTAGGCCTAATTAATTAATAACAATTAATAAAATGAAGGTTTAAATTCCTATCTTTTGGATCTTGTATGGAAGTTTGGGGCCCTAGTAGTGGGAACAACATAATGGACTCAGTCCTCCTCCATACAAGCTCAATTGTTAAGGCTCATTTGCCTGAGTTAGAATTAATTGTAAGTTTCATTGTATTAATTAAACCTATATATTGATTAGCAAGAAATTAATTCTAATTTAATTGAATTTGTTTCAATGTGACACTTTAGAATTAATAGAAAATTATAGGACTTTGGTTTAACTTTACAATTGTTTTAGGAGAATCATAGTCAATAATTTTTCAAAAATTAATAATAAAAATACAGTTTTTAATTAAATAATGAACCTATTTTAAGAATTATATTCGATCTCCATCGTTAGTTTAACAAGGTCAATAGCTTAATGGGGCCTCAAGACGATTCGATTCATCTTGTTACAGAAGGTGTTTATTAGTTATTTTGACAAGGTTAGATTTCAAAAGATAAATAATTATAGGTCAAATTCTACTAGACTCACCCCTACGGTGACTACTAGGACTAAATCTATGATTATTGAACTGTGGGTCTAGCTCAAAAAATAAGAAATTTGTTTTCTTATTGTGATCGAATAGTAGGTTGTTAAGAATGGTGTCCATTATTAAATGAGTTTACAACTCTATTTAACTAATGATATTTTTTTTACTCTCGCCAACCGGGATAACAATATCATAGAATAGTTAAAAACCTAAAGAAATAGAGATATGTTTATTTTGGTATTTTTTTTCCATATCTTACATATTTATGGTATATGTTGTGTTATTTCTTGAAATTAGAGTGAATAGAAGTTTTATTGAGCAAATGTGATTGATTTCTATTTTATTGATAATAAGTAGTATTATTATGGATGTGTCTACTCCCATCATTTCTCAACTTCAATGGAGAAACTCATTGGAGAAAAATTCCTTAAGTGGAAGTAGAACATCAACATAGTGTTCATTGGTAACAACTCCAAGTTCGTCATGACTAAAGAAATCCCATAAGTTCCAGATGAAGGAGCTACCAAGTCTGTAAGAGACAAATATGAGCGTTTGTAGGTGGCCAATAACAAGGCACTGTACTACATGTTGACTAGTATGGTCGACACTCTCAAGATAAAGATGGAGAATGTCGAGACGACCTACGAAATCATGGATCAACTCCAAAACATGTTCAGTGCAAAGTCTGTGCAGACTCATTTTGAGGCCACCAAGAAATATGCCTATGCTTGGATGGCACCGTCTCAGCACATTCGTGATCACCTGATCAAGATGACCAACTACTTTCAAGAAGCTAAACTTCACGGAGCCATAATATATGAGGATACTCAAGTTGGCTTAATCCTCAACTGTCTCTCTCCAGCTTTCTTGTCATTCACCACCACCTATGTGATGAATAAACTCAACTATGGTCTAACACAGCTCATGAACGAGCTTCAGACTTTCGAGTCTATCATGGGTGGACCAAGTAAGGGAGGAGAAAGAAGACTATTGTTGTTGCTGCTGATCCAGCAAAGACTAAAGCTAACCAAGCTTTGTCTTAAAAATTTGGAAATAAGAGGAAAGATGGACAAAACAACAACCTCGGGCCTGCAAAGGCTTCAAAGACGAGTGCACAACCAAGTGCACAAATGCCTAATTAGAAGAAAAAGGAAAATAAGAAAGGTAAAGTTAAGTTCTTTCACTACAAATAAAAGAGGTATTGGAAACAAGATTGCCCTAAGTTTCTAGCAACAAAAAACAAAGGTAATGATCATAGTTCATATATCTTAGAAACATGCATTTTAGAGAATGACAAATATGTTTGGATTATTGATTCTAGATCTACTAGTCATGTTTGTAACTCTTTACAGCTTCTTGAATCGTGGGAGGAAATGGACAAAGGCGGCTTAAAGCTTAGAGTTGGGAACAGAGCATTCGTTTGTGTCCAAGCTAGAGGAAGAGCTCGTCTAAAGTTCAAAAATAAATATTTAATTTTGAAAGATGTATTTTCTATTCCAAATTTTATTAGAAATTTAATTTCAATTTTTGTTGCAATTAGAATAATTTTTTATGACTTTCATACGTTCTAATATATCTATTTCTTTCAATGGATCGCAATTGTGTATTGCATGTTTGGAAAACATGTTTTTTATTCTGCGACTTAACAAACCCTTCGCGCTTAAGAATGATTTTTGAAAAGTAGCTAAACCTAGGACCAATAAACGTCAAAAGACCAATTACGATAACATGACGTATTTATGGCACTTGAGACTAGGTCACATTGGCTATGATAGAATTCAAAGACCTACAAAGGATTGGCGTTTGAGGGAACTCACCTTAGGTGAATTATGTTAGGAACAGTTCCTAGTGCACAGTGGAAATTGCAGTAATGGTATACAACAAAAATTTTCATATAAACAACTTTATATGAGGACCCTTTAATATGCAATGTGTTAATCAATATATTTAATATGTATATGAAAAATAATACGAAATGATTTACCTCTTGTAGCCTATCAAGAATCCTTGAATCATTTTGTATATATTTCGATCTTCCTATCCTTGTTGGACTACTCACACCTAAATCTTCCAAGACGTTATCTACACCTCAAGATGTGGGTGGGCACATAGAGAACAATGATCAATTTTGTGAATCAAAAGTGTTCTCAACTCATGAGACTCTTTATTATAGGCTAGAGAGAAAGATTTTTGTTTTGTGAAAAAAATGATAGTTTTTCTTTTCTATAAAAACTTGTTGTTTCTATTTTCTATCTTATAGAATATATAGACATTATTACCATAATAATAATAATATTAATGAAAATCAATAATCTTTTATAATAATAATGATAAAATACAAAGTCTAACATTCCATTTTAAAACCCATTTTAAAATATTTTATTAATTAATTAAAAATAAAAACCAATATCTGATTACATCAGAAGTGCCACACGCATAGAGCAGTCCAAGCCCTATGCGTGTGGCATATCCCTGAAAATGGGATTTTATTTTTCATGTGTTTTTATTTTATTTAAATAATAATTAGAAATTCAAATAAGGAATCATCTTTTTAAGGGAAAGATAACAACTTAAATTTCAAAATTCAAAATTGAATTTCCATTATCATCTTATTATTAATTAAATAAATATAATAATCAAAATCAATTTTGACTATCCATATTTATCTATTCACACTTAAATAAAATAATTGATTAAAATAAATTTCTTCTATTTCTACACAATTTTGAAAAATTACACAAATGCAATAATAAATTGTGCAACTTCAATTATCACATAATTGCACATTTATCCCGAAGAATAAATATTCTCTCAAATAGTTCATTCACTGTTTAACCCTTGTATCAACTCTTACCTTGATTAGTGTTGATAAAGTCGCCTCGGGGACCTATGGATCAATAATTCCAAGCTCCAATAAATAAAAAATTAATAACCAAAACTCTTTGATTCAATAATCATATTTATTAATCTCATGATTATTTGTTTAATATAAACTTCTATTAAATCTCGAGCATTTAGTTAATCATATTTATAGTGACGTAATCACAGTGGAATATAAATATGATTATATGTTCAAAAATAAGTTTGTCCTAAGATTATTCAGTGCACATGATTTACACTGACTTTCCAATATACGATATAATCTACTTACACATTTTAGTGTTATGTTCTTTCCAAAACATTAGCAAAGTAGATAAGATCGGATGTATTTGTTACATCGGACTGGACTGATATTGACAATAGATAGGATAAGTGAACATACCATTGTTATTTATTCTACTCATATCATATAGTTAACCATATGTCATTTCAATCTTAATTCTGAGTGGTTATTATTCTAATTAATTGTATTATTTGAGTTCTTTGACTTGTTTGTTACCAGCTTACCCTACAAACTAGCTTATACTTACATCTTGGGAAGTCGGTAGTATAATTGAGTGGGAATGTTAATCATAGATATGAAAATCTATAGCTTCTTATGAAGAAGTAAAATGATGATTTCCTTTTAGTTTGGTTCGAGATGCTAAATGATAGTGATCTCATTTCAATAATTAATATTAGTTTACTGAAATATCATTTACAAGGAACTGAGTATTTTAAGGATAAAATACAATGGGATGTAAAATGGTATTTTAGTCCCATCTCATTGTAGACCGTCTATAGAGGATTTGGTGATCATTATGGTTGTAACAGTGGATAACTAATAATGTATCTATATTGCTTATAGAGTGTGCAATTCTGACTCTTTAGTGGAGTCACGAGGAATTGATAAGTTAGTAAATTTATTTGTTAAATGTATGATAACTTATTGGAGCTTGATTTTATAGGCTCATGGTCCCCACATTAACTTGGATAAAATCATCTAGATAGTCTCAATTAATTGATTAAATTATCAATTAGAATTATTAAAGTTGACCAGGTCAATTTTGGATAGTTTTACAGAGTTATGCAATTTAGAGAAGAAAAATGATTTTAGGGCACATTTATCAATTAAGACAAATTGCTGTCTAAATTAATAAATAAGTTTAAATCAAAGTTCAATTTATAAATAATTAATTTGATAAAGGATTTAAATAATTATTAAATTAATTAATCAATAAAAAATAATACGGGCCTTGAATTTAAGTCCAGCGGGCTTATAATTAAATGGAAAATTTCACGAGCCTAAAGACCATGATAATTTCGACCTAATGGTTGATATTACTTATTATTTTATTGATTTTTATTTAAACAAGTAACCTAATTGAGCCTATAAAAGGAATGCTAAGTGAGAATTGAAAATAGATGAACAGATGATTAGAAAATCTAGTTTTGATGCTTTAGGGTTTTAGACTCTCTCTACACAAAAAGTCATTTTCTAAGCCTCTATATTCTCTTCTCTTCTCTCTCTATATCTATCTCATGTGTTGAGAATCGTTCACTCTAGTCTAGGTGATTCTAAGGATACAATGGAAGGCTATGGAGAAATTTGAAGATCAGTTAAGTTTCTTGGTGATACCCAGCGACAGAAAGGATTCAAGGGTTAGAAAAATTGAAGGAATGACTTATTCATTTCCCTGCACATAATGTAAGTGTTCTTATCATTATCTCTATATAAATTCAATTATAGAAACAAGGTCTAGCTTTTCTTATATTAATTTGTTTAATATATGATTTACATGAAAATAAATAAGATTCTGTATAAGTTTTGCCAACAAGTGAACAGCATGGCATTTTATATGGATGCACTGCACCATACAACCATAACAAAAAGAAATAGGTGAAAGAAAGTGTTAGAAAAAATAGATTGCCTCAATGGAAATGGTAAGAAAATACAACTCTATGAAATATATTAAAAATAAATAATGATTGATTAAAATGAGTGTTACAACTCTATAACTGAAAATACAAATAAAAGGAGAAGGAGATGTAAGATGATAGAAATAGAAAGTACAACTCAATTACAAAAGATACAAATAAACTAGAAGAGTTTGAATAAAGGAAATAAAAGGATTACAACTCTTAAACAAAAATACAAGTAAATAGAACAAGAAGAAAAAGAAGAAAGCAATAGAAGAAAATAAGAACAAGAAAAAAAAACAATAAACTCTCACTCACACAACCAAAGTGAAGAGTGTTGGGGATCACCAACTTGAACAATGTTTGAAACCTTTGTCCAAAAGTTTATTTCCCCCTAACTCAAGCACTAAGGGATCTCTCACGGATATTGGAAATGCTTTATGGAATTATCAAACCTCAAAGTGTTTCTAGCCAAGTGCTCTAATGGATAGAAAAGTTGTGTCTTTCAAGTGAGCTATAGGCTCCTATTTATAGAGTTTAGAGACACCCTTTGAATTTCAAATTCCACCAACCCACATGGCTGTTACCAATGTTTAATTGGATTAATACAGAATTAAAATGAGATTTGGGAGTTATTTGGGTTTTTTGAGCCGTTCAACAAAGAAAGAAAAAACTGAAAAATTGGTCAGTTTTTGGCCTGTGGCCGCGGCCACTAGTCTCTGTCCCACAGGCCGCGGCCACTGACCATTTTCAGCACTTAAAAATGTGTTGTTTTTCCAAATGGTTCCAAACCCTCTCAAATGATTTTGTAACTCCCAAAACACATTATTGGGGTTAAAATCATATCTCTAACAGTCATTTCACATATGGCTTTATGAAATTCATCTCAATATTGTGTAACACCAAATTTACACAATAAATGGTAATATTTGGAAGTTAGAAATTTGTAACACCAAATATGTTACATTATTTGGATATATATCATATATCTAAATATTGTAACTCTCTATTATATGTTACAATATGTGACACTCTTTGTCACATTTATTTAATCTAAAACGTTATATTACAATATAATATAATATTACATTATATTATAAAATAATATAACATTCTCCCACTAGATTAAATAGTTATCTATCGTAACACTTATTTAATCAATCATTATATTTTAAAATATAACATATCCCCCACTTGATTAAATAAGAACTCTCTCTTATAGGAGTCATTGCATTAGTGCATAAAGCAAAGTGTTTTTCAACTTGAACATTACTATAATGTAATTATCACAAAATTTGTCGAAAATTTGGTTGCACTAGGCATTGAACCATCTTTTCGTGATAAGAAATTGGTGATAACACACACACATTTGCAATGTTCACTTGAGACCTCTATGTCTCGCTTTGCACCGTTAATGGCCATGTGCACTTTCCATTCATGGACGTTCTTGAGAATACTCCCAATTCTCATGAGAGGCGGCACCACCCTTAGGTCCATATAGGTAGAATTCTTACAATATTTTGTTACCAAAAATACTTGTATTCACAAGACTGAATTCTATTAAAAAACCTTTCGGTTTTAACCCTCAACTTGGTAACACGCAGGTACTCAATATCTCAGATGGGACTTGTTTTGAGTACAACTAATATTCACTTGATTGACTTGTTGTTACCTATTGAACCTAACACTAGTTGAATAACTAGTGTTAAGATAGGTTACCATCAATTGTGAATCTCTTTAGGGAGTTTTAGTCCCATCCCTCGAGATGATGCAGCCACTAAATCCCTCGTTATTGGCTTAGTGAAAGGATCCGCAAGTTTTTCACTTGTTCTCACATAGGATATTGAGATGACTCCTCTTTGAATCAATTCTCTTACATATCCATGTCTTAGACTAATATGTCTAGACTTCCCATTATACACTCCGTTGTATGCTCTAGCCAATGTCACTTGGCTATCACAGTGTATCGATATAGTAGATACATTCTCTTTGATTAGGGGAATCTTTATCAACAGATCCTTTAACCATTCTGCCTCTTTGCCGGTAGCAGCTAGAGCTATGAACTCTGCTTCCATAGTGGAATGATATATACAGGTTTGTTTCTTGGAACCCCAAGAAATTGCACCTCCACCAAGTGTAAATACCCAACCAGTTGTGGACAAGTTCTCCGCAAGATTGGATATCCAACTTGCATCTGTATATCCTTCTAAAATCGAAGGAATTTGGAGTAGTGAAGGCTTAATCCTTTGGTTTTCTTGAGATAACCTAGGACTCTTCTAATTTCCTTCCAGTGATCCACACTTGGATTAATTGTAAACCTACTAAGTTTACGTACCGCAAATGCTATATCAGGTCTAGTACATTGGGCAGCGTACATTACATTCCCTATAGCACTAGCGTACTCCAATTGAGTCACCGCTCTTTCTTCATTCTTCTCTAGTTTTACACTATGATCAAATGGAGTATTGGCATCTTTAACCTTGAGATGGTTAAATTTGTTTAATACTTTCTCAACATAGTGGGCTTGCCCTAGCGCAAAACCCCCACTATGTTTCTTGACTTTGATACCTAGTATGGTGTCAACTTCTCCAAGATCTTTCATCTTGAAGGTTGATGATAGAAACCTCTTCGTTTCTTCTATCCCTTTCATGCTATTACTATAAGCATGTCATCCACATATAAGCAAACAATGATCACATATCCCTTACAAGTTTTGGAATACAAACACTTGTCTCCATTGTTATATCTAAACCCATTAGACATGATGGCTTGATCAAATTTCTCATGCCATTGCTTAGGAGCTTGTTTCAATCCATATAAGGATTTTACAATTCTACAAACTTTTTGTTCATATTTTTGTAGGACAAACCCTTCAGGTTGTTCCATATAGACCTCCTCATTGAGGTCACCATTAAGGAATGCAGTTTTGACATCCATTTGATGAACATACAAGTTGTGTATAGAAGCTAAAGGGAACAAAATTCTTATAGAAGTTGTTCTTGCAATAGGCGCATAAGTATCGAAATAATCGATACCCTCTTTTTTCCTAAACCCTTTAGCTACTAATCTAGCATTAAAGGTTTGGATAGTGTCGTCAGTGTGGTATTTTCTCCTAAATACTCACTTACACCCAATTGGCTTAGACCCCGGTGGGAGGTCTGCCAATTCCCAAGTGTTATTGGAAATAATGGAATCCATCTCATCATTGATGGCGTCTTTCCAAAATGCACTATCTCTCGATTGCATAGCTTCTCTATAAGTCTTAGGATCATCCTCAACGAGAAGTACAATAGGAATTTTCCTAATAACTTCCTCTCTATTTCCTTCTACCATGTAGAATGAAATTCGTTGAGAATTTATCTCATTTACTACTAGACTTTTATGATTTTTAAGACTTTGACTTCTTCTAGCTCAAAGGGTTGCTTTACATCCTTTTGAGATTTCTCCTCTTGAGAATCAACTTTGGATGTAGAAGCTTGAGAATTGTTCTCATATAACAAATTATCCTTTAGAGATGTTGAAGCTTGAGAATTGTTGTCACATAACATATTCTCAAAAAATTCAACTTCTCTAGATTCAATCACAATATTAGACTCTAAGTCTAATAGCCTATAAGCTTTACTATTGTTGGCATAACCAACAGAAGCACACTTTATGGCTCTTGAACCTAACTTTGTTCTATTAGGTTCGTTTTTCTTGCAATATGCAAGACACCCCCACACTTTGAAGTACCCTATGTTGGGTTTTCTTCCTTTCCATAACTCATATGGAGATATCTAATTTTTCTTCATCGGTATTCGATTAAGAATGTGACAAGCGATTAAAAGAACTTCACCCCATAAGTTGAAGTTCGACTTAGAAAACACCAACATAGAATTTATCATCTCTAGATAAGCCTTATTTTTCCTTTCGGTAACACTATTGTGTTGTGGTGTATAAGGTACAGTGCACTCATGAATTATACAATTTTCTTCACAAAATGTATTGAATTCATTAGAGAAGTACTCTCCTCCTCTATCACTTCTAAGCACCTTAATCTTTTTATTTAGTTGATTTTCAACTTCTAATTTATATAATTTAAAAGCATCAAAAGTTTCATCTTTATGCTTTAAAAGAAACACATAGGTATATCTACTAAAATCATCTATAAAAGTAAGAAAATAGATTTTACCACCTCTAGTTAAAACACCATTTAATTCACAAAGATCACTGTGGATTAAATCTAGTAAATTAGATGATCTTTCTACACTAGGAAATAGTTTCTTACTCATTTTTGCCTTAACACATGTTTCACATTTACCATAGTTTTTAATATTGCATGAAATCATACTACATTTTACTACTCTTTTTATGGTTGAAAAACCTATATGCGATAGTCTAAGATGCCACAAAAATAAAGAATCATACTCAACAATATAGGCGGAATTAGCATTTTTATTGATAACATTGAAAGTTACACCATTGGTGCACAATTTAACCATACCCTCACAAGAGTGCCCATTTCCCAAAAATACATTTGATTTGGTAAGTATAAGTTTACTGGACTCAAAAATGGCTTTAATGCTAGGCTTGCCGAGAAAATCACCACTTACCAAGTTTCTACTCATTTCGGGAACATAAAGTACATTAACTAATGTAACTTTCTTGCCAGAGGTGAAAAAGACTTCAATGGTACCTTTGCCAAGTACCTTGGATTTTCCCTCATTGCCCATTTGAATCTCATGGTTGCCCTTTGACTCTTCAAAGGTCTTGAACAATGATTTGTCATAGGTGACATGGACGGTGGCGCATGTTTCATACCACCATCCTTTCACCTTGACTTGGACCGCATTCACCCCACTAAAGGTAGCAACTATGTTTTCCTCTTGAGTTGCGTTCACCTTAGGTCCTTGTTGGTCTTTTCTATGCCTACACTCTCTAGCATAGTGACCCTTTTTTCCCACACAAAAAGCAAGGACCTTTCTCGCCCTTAAACTTGTTTGGGTTGGTTTTTGGACCCAAAGGTTTCTCGTTACCCTTTTTCCCTTTGTTTTTTGGGATGTTTTGGTTGTGACACCACATTTTCTTTGGAAGTCTCTCCATTAGACCCTCCACAAGTTTATCTCTACATATCGATTCCTCTTTGATTTGAATATGCTTTTGGATTTCCTCCAAAGAATAATCCTTGTTTTTATGAAGGATTCTTTTCCTATAGCTCTTCCAAGTTGGTAATTTAGCCACTGTAGCACCAACTTGAAAGGCCTCGGGAAGTTCAATCTTTAAAACTTTCAGTTTGTTAACAATTATTTGCAATTCATGAATTTGAGGAAGAATAGGTTTATCACCAAAAAATTTGAAATCGAAGTATTAAGATATCAAAATCTTTTTGGTACCTTCCTCTTCCGCCTTGAACTTTTTCTCAAGTGTATCCCATATCTCCTTGCCCGATTTGGTCTCGGTGTAGAGGTCATAGAGCCTATTGGATAGGGCATTGAGGATATGACCCCTACAAAGGAGATTGTCCTCCTCCCTCTTCCTTCTTTTCTCCACCTCCTCGGGAGTGTCCTTGTCGGATGGTGTTGGGAGAGGTTCTAGAGTGGATTCTAGGATGTAGGCGATTTTGAGAGTGGTCAAAAGGAATCTCACATTGTCTTGCCACCTAGTGAAATTGGATCCATCAAACCTATCCAACCTCACTAGGTCTTGATTCATTATCTTGATGGTCTCACCTTCCATTGAAACAAACAAAGGAATAAGCTTTTGAATGTTAGGAAAAATAGATTGCCTCAATGGAAATGGTAAGAAAATACAACTCTATGCAATATATTACAAATAAATAATGATTGATTAAAAGGAGTGTTACAAATCTATAACTGAAAATACAAATAAAAGGAGAAGGAGATGTAAGATGATAGAAATAGAAAGTAGAACTCTATTACAAAATATACAAATAAACTAGAAGAGTTTGAACAAAGGAACTAAAAGGATTACAACTCTTAAACAAACCTACAAGTAAATAGAACAAGAAGAAAAAGAAGAAAATAAGAACAAGAACAAAAACAATAAACTCTCACTCACACAACCAAAGTGAAGAGTGTTGGGTATCACCAACTTGAACAAGGTTTGAAACCTTTGTCCAAAAGCTTATTTTCCCCTAACTCAAGCACCAAGGGATCTCTCACAGATATTTGAAATGCTTTCTGGAATTATCAAGCCCCAAGGTGTTTCTAGCCATGTTCTCTAATGGATAGAAAAGTTGTGTCTTTCAAGTGAGCTATAGGCTCATATTTATAGAGTTTAGAGACACCCATTGAATTTCAAATTCCACCAACCCTCATGGCTGTTGCCAATGTTTAATTGGATTAATATGGAATTAAAAATGAGATTTGGGGTTTATTTGAGTTTTTTTAGTCGTTCAACAAAGATTGAAAAAAATGAAAAATTGGTCAGTTTTTGGCCTGTGGTCGCGGCCACTACTCTCTGTCCCACAGGCTGCGGCCACCAACATTCAGTGGCTGCAGCCATTGACCATTTTCAACACTTAAAAATGTGTTGTTTTCCAAACGATTCCAAACCCTCCCAAATGATTTTGTAACTCCCAAAACACATTATTGGGGTTAAAATCATATTTCTAACAGCTATTTCACATATGGATTTATGATATTCATCTCAATATTGTGTAACACCAAATTTACACAATAAAGGGTAATATTTGGAAGTTACAAATTTGTAACAACAAATATGTTACATTATTTGGATATATCTCATATATCTAAATTTTGTAACTCTCTATTATATGTTACAATATGTGACACTCTTTGTCACAGTTATTTAATCTAAAACATTATATTATAATATAATATAATAGAAAAAATATGACTTATCTTGAGATGATTAACTCTATGCTTTTACATGCTAAATTGTGTTATAATTTGTGAGGTGCTTTGCTTATTTTGTATCATATATTGAATCAAATTCCTATGAAAAAGAACAATGTGTCTCCATATGAGTTATGGAAAGGAAATAAGCTTAACCTAGTCTATCTTAAAGTGTAGGGGTGTCTTGCTTATTGTAAGATCACAGAGCCTAAAATGACCAAGTTGGGTCCAAGGGTCGTAAATTGTGCATTTGTTGGCTATGCCTCAAATAGCAAGGTCTATAGGCTATTAGACTTGGTGTCTAATGTGATAAATGAATCAAGAGAAGTGGAGTTCTTTGAGAATATGTTATATTGAGAAAGCAACTCTCAAGAACCCACTGGAAGATCCAATGGTTGATGAGAAACCAATATTGTCTCGCAGAAGCCAAAGGCTTAAAGAGTTGGGGTCAATTGAGAAATGTTCTCAAGTAGATATACTCTACGGTACACTTGTAGAAGTCACATTGAAATTTCCAATTATTCTTCAAGTTGAGGATGATCTCAAAACCTACCAAGAAGCAATGTCTTCGAGAGACTTTGCTTTTTTGGAAGGAGGCAATAAATGATGAGGCGGATTCAATTATGTAAAACCACACATGGGAATTGGTAGACCTTTCACTTGGTTCAAAACCAATTGGGTGCAAGTGGGTTTCAGATGAGATATCACACCAATGTCACATACAAATCCTTCAAAGCTAGATGAGTAGCTAAAGGGTTCAAACAAAAGGAAGGAATCGATTATTCTAACACGTATGCACCGTTTGCTAGGACAACCACAAAAAGAGTTGTATTTTTCTTATCGCCAATATATAACCTTTATGTTCATTAAATGGATGTCAAAACGACATTCCTAAATGGAGATCTTGATGATGAGATCTTTATGGAACAACATGAGGGTTTTGTTCTAAGGAGAAATGAACTTATAGTGTATAGGCTTGTTAGATCATTATATGGTTTAAAATAAGCACCAAAACAATGGCATGAGAAGTTTGATAATGCTATTTTTTCGAATGGGTTTAGACACAATAATGTAGGCAAGTTCTTATAATCTAAGACTTATGATGGCTATGTCATCTTGGTGTGTCTATATATTGATGATTGTTAATTTTGATTAATGAGATGAGAGGCATAATAGAAACAAAGAGGTTTCTATCTTCAACTTTCTAGATGAATGACCTTTGAGAGGTCGATACCTTCTTTGGTATAAAAGTGAGAAGAAATAGTGGAGGTTATGCCTTAAGTGAAGATCAATTTGTTGGGAAAGTGCTTGAGAAGTTTAGTAATCTCAAAATCAAAGAGGTGAATACACCATTTGATTCAAGCATAAAGCTTAAAAAGAACAATGGAAGAGTGGTTAGTAAACTAAGAAGGATTACTAGAAGTTGAATTATCAAACATTGGAAGGAAATTGAGAGAATTCTAGGGTACCTAGAAGACCAAGAAGCTAGATCTCCAATATTTTCTAAAATACTTGAGGAATACTCCGACGCAAGTTGGATATGGAGTGTGGGAGACAATCTTTCCACCATCGGTTGGGTGTTATGCTCAAAAGAGGAGCGGTCTCTTGGGGCTCAAAGAAACAAACATATATTTCCCTCAACCATGGAGAATGAGTTTATAGCTCTAGCGGCAAATAGAAAAGAGGCCAAGTGGCTTAGAGATTTCAGGAGGAATATCTCAATGGTGATAAACAAGCCACATTAGCTAGAGCTTATAATGACATATAAATAATGGGAAGTCTAGACATATAAATCTAAGACATGAGTATGTGAGACAATTGATTCGAGGAGGTATCATGTCAATCTCATATATAAAGATAAGTGAGAACTTAGCAGATCTATTTACAAAAACCTTTTCCGAAGATGTTAGTAAGTCCCACTTCAAAAGGGATGGGACTAAAACTCCTAGAATAATATATTCACTAATGATGGCAACCCAAATCCAAACTTGTGAACTTCAAGGTCAAGTGTTCAATGGGTAAGAACAATATTGGGTGAATAGTTTCAACACTAACAAAGTCGTGAGTTCCATCCAAGGATGGTTAGTGCTGGTTGCTACCGAGAGGGTTAAGCCTAGGGATTTTAATGAAGTTCATTTGTGTACAACAAACATATCTAACGGTAGCAAAGATGTTGTAAGAACTTTGCCTATGTGAACTTATAGGTGGTGCCGCCTCTCATGGGAGTTAGAGTTTCCCATTGGAATGTCCATGAAATGGATGAGCACATGGCCATATGAGTGCTAAGCGAGAAAAGTGGGAAAATGAATGGTTAAGTGGAGGTGTTTAAGGTGTTACCGGTTATATCACTAAGGAGTACTTGGTTCAATCTTTAAGACATCAATGATTTCGATAAGACTTTGTATTGCTTTCACTAAGGTAAAGTTCAAATCGCAAGATACTTTACTTTATGCACCAACATTGTATGAGCTAAGAGTAGAGGATCATATTTAACCAAGTGGGGGAATGTTGATATTGATTAAATATAATGGTTAAGATGTTTACACGTTGAGGTGCAAAACACTTAACGATTTTCACTTAAGGAGAAGTGAAAACAAGAGATTATGTAGAAGGCATCTAAAAGTTAACTTTATGGGTCTAAAGTATACAATGAGGTATCCAAATATTCCCAAAATGTTTGGTAGCACTTGGAGAAATTTTAGGACCATTGGAGGGGTCCAAAGTCAAAGGGGTGGCGATGCGTCGCCCCCTAAGTGGCCTAGCATCACCAAAATTCGAAGTGCTTCAAAAGCCCAAGCAAGCGATGTATCACCTACATCGCCTAGGCAGTTTTCTAGGGTTGTACAGTTACGTAAAATGCTCCAAACGATGTCTTTTAAATTCTCTAATCCTATTGGTTAAACTAATAACGATACCTACACTATAAATATGAGTGACTAGAGTTTTAAAGCTTTGATCACATTTTCCAACTCTCTCTCTCTCTCTCTCTCTCTCTCTCTCTCTCTCAAAGATCAAAGTTTTCACCAAGAAACTGATCAAGCTTTGCTTGACTTGCATGAGTTTTAGGCTAGTGAAATCACAAATCTCATTCTACTTAGTTGAAGCTTCAAGCAATAAGGGAAGGCTTGGAATAGAGATTTTGGACAACAATATTCGTATTATATATAAGCCTTAGAAGTTCCCCAAGTTTGAAGATTCAAGTTGCTCTAAATCAAAGGTTGTGTCTAACTCTAACTTTGTTTTGTGTTACTCTATTGTGTTTTCATTATTAGTATTGATGATTAAATATTTATAAGTTCATCTTATCATTATTTAATCAATTAGTTTCTTATATTCAAGATTGACATTCATATTATGAACATGTTTCTTTAATTATCAAGATGTGTGCTCATGTTTTGAACAAGGTTCTTGCTTAGCATTTAGAGTTTCAAATATTTAATTATTCTCAGTATTAATTGTTGATTTGCAAAGTATAAAGTCATATATTACCAACAATCAAAATCTCTTTTTCTAATTACTTTCATTTTATGTGTTTTTCAAAAACAACAATGAGCAAAAAATTTCATCTTCTACAATCTTCAAATCCTTATTTCAATATATGGTTTTAGTTGAACACATGCCCATGAAAGAACAAAGAAAGTTCTATTTGGAAATGCTCTACATGAATGTGGATATAGATTCAAAGTCTTCATCAACTAAGGATGAGACAACTCAATGGGATTACATACTCAAGGAGATTGGTATAATGAAATTCCATATTCTAAATATGTAGATTTCAAGAATCTGAATTAAATGTGTTTGCTGTCATTTGAATAGTTGTAACCAGTTACAACTTTTTTATTGTTACGAATTATTATGACAGGATTTCAAGATTTGGGAAAAGAAAAATACAATTTCAAATTCAAATTCCACCCACAAATCAATTGTTAGTTTCAATTATTTTAATGGATTTGTAGATTGGCTTTTATTGAGATTGGGCAAAATAAAATCAATCATTGAGAATGTGTACAAGCAAACAAAAATTTAATAAATTGAGAATATATATAAAAAGCTAGTCATTCATTTTTTTTCTAGAATACTTTTACATTGTTGTCTCTCTATACAAAGAACACATGAAAATTAGTTAATAATTATATATTTATAAATAGGAATAAAAAAATACTTTGTTATATATAAATAAATATACTTATATATGGCAAAGCTAAGTATGGAAGACTTCTCAATGGTTACTACCTATAGATGGGTACTAACAATTATGATGATGTAGCAACATAGTGACTTAGTATAGCAAGTCACCAACAGGTAAATATTTTATTTTTTACATTAATTTCGAATTGAGTTTTTTTTTTTTTTTTGCCATAATTAATATAGTTTCCAACCAATGAGAGACACTAGTAATATTAAGAAATTGACATGCATTTGAAAAATGAAAAGTTTACATTATTATATTTTCATAATAAATACACTTTTTCATTAGATAACCCTTCCAAAAATTTGAAAAACTCAAATTTTATTTTTAGAAATATTAATTAACAACTATAAGTATAGACCATTGATCTTAATCCAATAATTAATATTAAAGTAATCATCCATAGGTAGTAACAATTAAGAGTACACCCGTATATATGTATGTCAAAGAGAATATCACTTAATTTTCTTTATATATATAAACTACTCATATATATATATAAATTATAATACTTTGATTTTATATAAATTTTAATATAAAGTTTTATATAATATTTCTCACAATATATAAAAAGTCACCTAAAATAAAAACTACTTATACCTATATTTAAACAAGAATGAAAAAAAAAATTTATATATAAATAGATTAATTTAAATGAGTCATATAATTTTTTGATTTTCGGTATATTTTATATAAATAATTTATTAATTATTCATGTTTAATATTTTTTGTTGCTAGAAGATTAGTTAACACATGGGAGAATATGAGATTTTTTAAAACTTAATTACTAAAAAAGCCTTATAAAGTAGACTTTTTAAAAATAATTACAGCAAAACTTACCCATGGTAAAACTATATTTTTATACATTAGCTTTTAGAACTTTCCATAAAATAAAGGGAATTTTTCAAAAATATGGCTTTTATATCATCAATGTGCAAAAATATGGGAATTATACTTTTTTTAATTTGTATGGGAAAATTTATTAAAGACAAAATTAAAGTATGAGAAATACAATTAGTAGCTAACTAAAATATGAAAATGCCATATTTTTATCATAGTTATATATTTTTTATTTTGAAGGTGATTTTATTTTATTTTTTTCAAATTTTTATTTTTTCCTTTATTTTTTAATTATTTTTTTAGTTAATTTTTCTTTTTTTCGTCTTACTTATTTTTTCTTCTATTTTTTCTTTTTTTATTTTTTTTAACAATTTTTTCCTTTATCATTTTTTTTCTTTCCATTTTTCC
This sequence comes from Humulus lupulus, assembly GCF_963169125.1. NCBI lineage: Eukaryota > Viridiplantae > Streptophyta > Magnoliopsida > Rosales > Cannabaceae > Humulus > Humulus lupulus. The sequence continues at coordinate 45,887,766 of NC_084797.1, read as the reverse complement.
ATTCTTCTTCTTCTTCATTTTTATTAATTTATCTATTTTTTTATTTCATTTGTATTGTTTTGTTTTCCTTTCATATTTTTTCAGTTTTCTTTCTTTTTTTTATTTTTTTCCTTCTATTTTTTCTTGATTTTTATATTTATTATTTTCTCCTTCCATTTTTTTTTTCTTTTTTCACACCTATGAACTTTTTTTTTTCTTCTTCCATTTTTTCTTTTTTTTTTCATTTTTTTCTACCAATTTTTTCATTCATTTTTTTCTTTCCATTTTTCTAATATTTTTCTTCTTCTTCTTTTCATTTTTATTCATTCATCTATTTTTTGTCCTTCATCATTTCTTTTGTTTTATTTTTTTTCATATTTTTTTAGTTTTCCTTCCTAAGGTTTTTTTCTTTCTTTTTTCTTCTTTTTTTGTACTTATTTTCTTCTCATTCCATTTTTCCCTTTTTTTGTACATAATTACTTTACTAGTTTTTTATTTATTATCTTTTATTATTGTAATATTTTATATTTTTTTCCACTATATTTAAAAAAAATTCAAATCAATTTTTTTAGCATTTTCTTTTTACTGTGACCCTTATAGGAACACCAAAATTTAGAAAGAAAACTAATAAATATATGAAAACGTGAATGGGTAGCTAGTTACCCTAAAGGGAACATTCAAATTTAGAAAAAAAAATTATATGAAGAAGATAGGAGAGAAGGGAAAGGGGGTGGATCTGATTTTTTTTCTGTCTTCAAATTTGTGGAAATTGGTTACCTTCCCGTTATTTGTATGTATATTTCTAGGGCAACTGGTTACATTCACGTTCTTTGTGTGTATATTTCTGGAGATAACTAGTTACCTTCACGTTATGATGTGTGTGTGTATTTCTGGGTTCTTTATGGTAACTGGTTACCTATGTTACTTAAATAATAGTTACTTCTTCCTTTTTTTAATGAAGTTTGTTCATCATCTTTTTCATTCAGATTTGATGTTTCTTTTCATATTTAATATGAGTAACCTGTCACCCCTTTTATGGTAACTGGTTACCCCTCTTAGGGTGTTGACGCCGTTTTTCGTCAACTTAAAACGTAGAGTAGTTAAACAACAAGAACTATGGCGCAGATAAATAATACAGAATAACAACAAGAATTTTACATGGTTCAACAGTTAACTCTGCCTAGTCCATGAGTCAATGTTATTAAGACTTTGGATATTTCAGGAAATTCTTCAGGGATGAATTCTCCAGAAATTCTCTCAAGATATCAAAAATCTGTCCCTTACAAAAGTTCATGACCTCTCTATTTATAGAGGGTTCTCAGAGTTCGTTCCCACATATTTCGGGAAGATACTCATCTTCATTAATGGGAATAATGACATTAAATTATGTAACTCATATATACAAGGAAACGTCCCCTGAAGATCAGGGGGCATATAACAGACTAGTTAATATCCCTTTAATGTAGGGAAGTTACAACAATAAATATCTTTTGGATGCATGGACTACGTTTCATCAGATGACCCACTAAGTTGTTCGAGGTCGGCAATCTGCATCGTGCCAGTCCATGTCTTTAGGTAAATTATGAGCTATTCAGCTTTCCCCAAGACCAGCTCGGACTGGGTAAATACCACCGAGGCCATTGCATTTTGGGCTCATACCCATGTCAAGCTCGGGCTACTTGATTCGAAGATACCTGACAAGGGATATACTCTGATGCTATGCGTTTCGAGCTTCTAAAGAACTTCGAGGTTACATTATCTTCGAGGTTGCCACATCTTCGAGGTTGCCACCTAGCTTCGAGGGTTTGGCATCTGGACCATGAAAATGCATTGTAGCTATCGTGAGCTCACACTTGACGAATCCAGCTTTCGAGGTCACAATCTCATGTCTCGAAATCTGGGTGTAACATTTTGCCCCCTCAAAAGTATTAGTTCGAATCCTATGAGAAGGAAACTTTTGAACTACTTCCTTCGTGAACCGTTCCACCGCACACTTGAGTATGGACAGTGTCAGCTGGGTGTTGCTTACTCAAGGTACTCGAGTGCCTTGAGAATCTGCCCACGATCGTTCGCCTGCCAACTTTATGGTACCATCATGTTATTTTTCCGTGGCCATCAGATCTGATACGGAATTTGGCCAATGGCTCAGATTAATTCAACTTTTACAATCTATGAAGGTCTATAAATATATCCCCATTTGTCTTCTCCATTTTTCCTTCACATTTAACTTCTCAGAGAGAGAAAAAAAACACTTATTTTCCTGGTTCTTGCATGTTCTCCAAGCCGAAAAGACAAAGCACTGTTGGACTTTTTGAATCAGTGAGATCGTACCTGCAACTGCTCGTTCAATCATCCATTTCTCTGTTTCCACCGATTACATTGTGTAAGTTTTCGGTCTATGGTTTCTTTGCGTTATGTATATATACATTTTTTTATGCATGCTTTTGCTTCTATTACACCGTAGGCATTAGGATTTATTCTTGTATTTCCCATTTATCAATTCACTAGTTTAACGCACTAGGATTAGGATGCTTCGAATGATGGACACTAGATTCAAACCCACCTTCCGCGAAAAAGGGTCCAAAAATGGTTCCTCTTTTGGGTTTTCAAATTTTAGAAACCGTATCTTGCACACCAAGATTACGGGTACAAAATTAGGGTTTGTCTTCAAGGAATGCACGATTCCCAAAAATATCACCTTTTTAATAATCGCCACCTTTCTTCCCTAATATTTTGGGATTTCCCATGACATATCCACTTTCCTTCCCTTCGGTGGAACACACGCTCTGGGACTGGTCTCATTCTTCGGATCGAGCTTGCCTTGTAGCCTCGATCATTCAAGCTTAGGTACTATTTATCTCTATACTTCTTTTTTTCTTGGCCCCCACCCTTTTACTTTCTAGTTACATGCTGCAGAATTTGGGAAAGTGGTGGGGGTCAAAGCTTGCAATTCCCTACTAACCAGTAACTCCGAGCCTGGAATCTCCTTTCACCCGGAATCAACGTTTAATTCGGGAGCACGAACAGAGACGTGAGCAAGAGGACACTTGAGATCACTTCCGTCGTCAAATAAACGAGGTTGAAGAAGGGAAAAGGAAAAGACTAAGGATCGCCCTTCATCCAGATCCAAATATCGAGTTTAGACCGATTCCACTCGACCCTTCGCTTAAAGTGACGATTGCCTTCAACTCAGGTGATCTTCAGTTTTCACTGATGGGGGAACCCTCTACTTCACAGCCGAGGAGGGAATTTTTCGAGGATGAGCATTATTGGAGCTCGATTACGTCACTAGGCCAGATAACTGATATCCTAGCCCTTCATGGTGTGGGACTATCAGGCTCGCTAAGGTGTCGAGCCCTGGCCTCCCACGAGCGAAGCTACTGCGCTCCAGGAGATGGAAATCCTGACAGCAAGCTGAGATACGCAGCTTAGAGCCAGGAGCACATGAAGGCAGGGGCGGTACTGCCCTTGAAGTCTTTTTCCAAGGACTTCACAGATTTTGTTGGGTTGGCCCCCTTCCAGCTCAACACTAATTCTTACAGGGTACTGTCTTCCCTGAGGTCGCTGTATCACGAGTTGAAGTGGGCAGAACCTTCACTAGAAGAGATTTTATATCTCTTATGCTTGAAAAGCAATCCCTCCCGAGCTCGGGGAGGGGACGGCTTCTACTATCTTTCGAGCTATCCGGAGGAGAAGAAGATGTTTGAAGACCTTCCCAATCATCCTCCTGACTTTAAGAAGGCCTTCTTCTGGACAGATGGCCTAGCCCCGTCTCGATTCTACTCATTCAAACGGATCCGTAAGTATTTCAACCTCCTTCTTTTTATGCTCGAACTTTGCTTTAGTCTCGTGCTTAGCTGAAATGTGCATAATTTTCCAGCCAACTATCATCACCCTACACCCACTGATGAGATGAGGGAGCGCCGAGAGACTCTACTCCAGCTTCCCTATGGCAGGAGATCCCTTTCCTATCTCCTGCATGAAGACAAGCTTCGGGCTTGTAGGCTCTTCGGAGAGGATCAGTCAACATCAGACTGGTCCAATGAAAAATATGACCAGTGGGAGCTCGTGCCTTTGCCAACTGGCAACCTCCCTCCAAGGAGAGATGCGAGGCCTCCACCTCTAGTTCATCATAGGAGTCCACAATCGGGGAACGAGGCCAATGATGAGGCTTCAAGCTCGGGCTCGGATGAGCAAGGTACAGTCATCCTTAGCTCAAAAATGTGGTCCCCTTCCCTATTAAAGCATAGACCCGATAAGTTAGTATTGTGTGAGGACGATAGGAACCATTTTTATGTATGGTCTTGGGTAGATGAACGAGTTCATAGGTTTGATAGCTGGCTCGGGAAATACGACACCATGTATAGCCTAAACGAGGTATGGAACGAAATAGCCGTCCAATATGGGACCAATGACTATAGGGACCTTTTGAGGTTGACGTCCACCTATAGGGAAGGTACTCCCCCCGCCTCTTCTGAAGATGGGGGAATTTCGTGGTCGCCGAGCACAAGCTCGGGGGAGAGTTCCAGTTAGGTTTCTCTCCACTTGTCTTTTTATCCCATGTATGTTTGCATTATGCTGAGTTACTTTTTATTTTTTGATAACTCATATTGTGGTGTAACTGTGCAGGAAAGATGGACTCCGATCTCGACAACATCCTTGAGAGTGGCAGAGCCAAGAGGAGTAAGCGTCCCAGGGGGTCACGAAAGACCGACCGGCCCGCCAAGGTCCTTAAGAGGACCGAGAAAACACCACCTCCCCCGGCTCCGGTTGCTCCGAGCTGGGCTCTAAGTCCATCTGCCCAGGTCGGGACTTCCTCGTCGACCCTACCCTCGGCTCCTTCTGCATCCCAAGTCAATCCCCCAGCTGACCTGCCTCCGAAGAAACCCTCGTCCTCAAGACACCACTGCTCTCGATATCCACTCATGTTGATGAGTATGTGATCAACAATGCTGCTGGATCCCACTGGGCAACACTAGGCTCGAACATCCTGTCTCGGGTGGGCCAAAGCTTTGGGAGCTTTGACGCTCCTTACTGGCAGTTTCTGAACAATGCCAAAGACTGCAACACTCTTTACGAGAAGAGTGTTGAGCTCCACGCTGCGGTAATCTTTCTTCTCCCGCCAGTTAGTTGCATTTACACTTAGTCCATATACTAATTTTGTGTTTTTTTTTGTATGTCAGGCTCTTGCTGTCGATGCTCAGCTTAATTATAGGCTGAACAACGAAGTCCACTCGAGCATGACTCTTGCTCAGGAGGCAAAGGATCTTCAGCTTAAATTGAGTGACCAGCTTAAGTCCACAAAAGCAAAGGTAGAGGCAGGAGCCAAGGAGCTTAAGGTGAAGATATCCGAGCTTGAAAAGCATAATGCCAGGCTCGCAGAGCTTGAGAGGGAGATTGCTCGGGTCAAGGAGGTCAATACCAAGCTTGAAGAAGAGAAGGCCCTCACTTTGGAGATCATTGAGAGTGAAAAGGCTAGTCTTCTTGAAGAGTTTAAGGAGAAAAAGGATCGGGCGGTCGACCTAGCCATGTACAGAATCTAGGCCAACAATGTCGACCTCGATACCAGCTTCCTAGGCCATCTTGAAGCAAAGCTCGTGGCCAAATGGCAGCCTTGGCTTAATGAGGAGGAGGCTGGTCGAGATGATGCAGAGGGAGTTGAGGAGGATGCAGATGCTGAGAAGTCCAAGGCGGATGCTGAGAAGGCCAAGGAGATTGCTCCTTCTCTTTAGATGATACCTCGGGGCTGCGTCCCTTTATTTTTTGTAATTGTTTTAATTTATGCCCATTCGGCTGATACAATTTTTCTTTTTTTTGACTTCATTTTAATATATATGCTTTACATTTCTCGGGTTGAAATATTTTGCACATTTTATAATAAAGTTTCATATATGCCTGTTTAATCACACAAAAATAGTTTGGATTTAAGCTCGAGGTTCAATGCCTTCATGCACAGTTTGCTTGAATTATCCGCTTCCGATCTCGTTATTTGTCAAGGTCGGATATTACTTTTACCATGCACCCGAAATCTTGTATGGTTTAGTAATGCAAATGGTTTAGTTATATCTTACTTTTTAGTTACTTTTTCTCATCCTCGGTTAGCTCTCCGAGGTTATGAGGTTGAAACTATTGTTTTGCAAGAAACTCCAGCCTCGATCTCAGCTTATACGAAGTGGGTTATGCTCCAACTTACTGTCGATTAGTTTTAGCTGGTCTGTTCCAAACCTATTAAGGTCGTGTTAGGTTTGTAATCCATACACTTACATTTTAATCTAGTTTGCATATTTGGTTACATCCAAGAATTTTTCTCTTTTTGCCAGTTTGGTTATATCCAAACTTATCTTATTTCACGCATTTGATTATTTCCAAATACTTGTGTACTTTTGACAGTTTGGTTATATCCAGACTGTCTTAGCTCGCGTATTTGGTTACGTCCAAACACTTATATGTATTTCGTATATGCTGTTTTATTTTTTCAAGCTGGTGGTATATGTGCCACTGATGCCCCTTAATATCCTATGAGTGAGAACATAGGTTATTAAATTAAGAGAGATTGCAAAAAATATAGCATATTAAACGAAATCAACCTTTATTTGAAAAAAATCCAAAAATAGAAAAATAGTACAGATAAACAAACATGGTTATAGGCAACACCTTTCCTATACTATTGATAGTAAGGTCGTAGGTGTTCGCCATTCCATGCTCGCGGTACTAGACTTCCATCCAATCTCGCCAACTTGTAAACACCAGGTCGGATGACTGACTCTATCTGGTAGGGTCCTTCCCAATTTGGCCAGAGCACGCCAGCTGCTGGATCCCGCGTTGCCAAGAATACACGCCTTAGCACCAAATCTCCCATGCCGAATTTTCGATCCTGAACTCTTTTGTTGAAGTACCGGGTAGCTCGCTGTTGGTATGCAACAATTTTTAATTGAGCTTCATTCCTTCTTTCTTTGATCAAGTCAAGAGTTTCTTCGAGCTGAGAGTGGTTCGAGGCTTGATCATAAGCGAGGGCTCGAATTGTGGGAATTTCGACCTCGATTGGCAACATAGCCTCACAACAGTACGCTAGAGAGAACGGGGTATGTCCTATCGATGTACGAGACGTGGTCCTATATCCCCATAGGACTTGGGGCAATTCTTTGGGCCATCTTCCTTTAGCTTCTTCCAACTTTTTCTTCAGCGAACTTTTTAGAGCCTTGTTTATAGCTTCAACCTAGCCATTCGCCTGGGGATGGGCCACTGACGAGAAGCTCTTTATTATTCCATTTTTTTTTACAAAAGTTGGTAAACAGATCGCTGTCGAACTGGGTTCCGTTATCGGACACAATCTTCCTCGGCATCCCATATCGACATATGATGTTTTTCACCACAAAGTCAAGGACATTTTTGGAGGTTATTGTCGCCAAAGGTTCAGCTTCTGTCCATTTTGTGAAGTAGTCTACGGCGACTACCGCATACTTTACTCCGCCCTTGCCAGTCGGAAGAGAGCCTATGAGGTCAATTTCCCATACCGCAAATGGCCATGGGGAGGTCATCATAGTTAGCTCGGATGGTGGAGCTCGAGGAATTGTATCGAATCGTTGGCACTTATCACACCTTTTTACGTAATCAAACGAGTCTGATTTGATGGTAGGCCAGAAGTATCCTTGGCGTATGATTTTCTTGGACAGGCTATGCCCCCCAGTATGGTCTCCACAAAACCCTTTGTGAATTTCTTCTATGAATTTTTTAGCTTTGGGAGGAGTCACACACCGGAGTAGTGGCATGGAATATCCTCTTCTATACAGCCTTCCATCTATAATGGTATAACGAGGGATTTGATACATCAATTTTCGAGCCTTGGTCCGTTCTTCCGGGAGGATGCCGGTCTCGAGATATTCAACTATCGGAGTCATCCAGGTAGGCTCGAAATTGATCATACACACGTCCTCCTGCTCTGGCTCGTCAATACTAGGTGCTGAGAGATGTTCAATTGGCACGACATTCAGTTCGTCATTCTTAGTAGAGGTAGCGAGCCTGGCTAAGTCATCCGCATTCGAGTTAGTTCTCGAGGGACCTGTTCTATCGCATAGAACTCGAAATGTTCCAAGGCTGATTTTGCCTTTTCTAAGTACGCTGCCATTCTCGTACCACGAGCCTGGTACTCTCCCAAGATCTGGTTAACCACTATCTGGGAGTCGCTGTAACAATGTATTACTTTAGCTTTGAGCTCTTTGGCTATACGAAGTCCCGCCAGTAAAGCCTCGTACTCGGCCTCGTTATTTGACGCGTTGAAGTCAAATCTCAAGGCAGAGTGAAATCTGCTTCCTGCAGGAGTGATCAAAATTACTCTTGCCCCCGATCCATTTTCATTAGATGACCCATCAACGTAAAGTTTCCACAGCTCGTGGGTCGGGGTTATAACTTCAACGTTGGTCATGCCAGTACACTCCACTATGAAGTCTGCTAAGGCTTGCGCCCTAATGGTCGTCCTTGGATGATAGGTGATCTTGAATTGCCCGAGTTCAACGGCCCATTTAAGAAGATGACCTGAAGGTTCTGGCTTGGACAAGACTTGTCTTAGTGGTTGATCAGTTAGTACATGGATAGGGTGTGCTTGAAAATAGGGTCGAAGTTTTCGAGATGAGTGAATTAAGCTGAGAGCTAGCTTCTCCATCAAGGGATATCTTGATTTTGCCCCCATTAACCTTTTACTGACGTAATACACGGACCTTTGCACCTTTTCTTCCTCTCGTACGAGTACTGGACTTATGGCGTGCTCGATCGTAGCAAGATATAAGTACATAACTTTTCCTGTAATGGGTTTTGACAAGATAGGGGGTTCTGCGAGGTGTTTCTTGAGTTCTTGAAAAGCCAACTCGCATTCCTATGTCCATTCAAATTTCTTGCCTCCCTTCAACAGGTTGAAAAACAGAAGACAACGGTCTGTAGATTTTGATATAAACCTACTTAGTGCCGCCATCCTGCCAGTCAAACTCTAGACATCTTTGTGTTTTCGAGGTGAAGGCATATCGATCAAGGCCTGGATCTTATCCGGATTAGCCTCTATTCCTCGAGCATTTACAATGAAACCCAGGAATTTTCCTGAAGATACTCTGAAAGAGCACTTCTGAGGGTTAAGTTTCATGTTATATTTCCGGAGCACGGCAAAGCATTCTTCGAGGTCATCAACATGGTTATTGTTAAGTTGAGATTTGACTAACATATCGTCAACATAAACTTCCATGTTGTTCCTTATTTGTTCGGAGAACATCATGTTCACGAGCCGCTGGTAAGTTGCTCCAGCACTTTTGAGCCCGAATGGCATGACGTTATAACAACATAACCCTTTATCTGTTATGAAGCTCGTATGTTCCTGGTCAGGGGCATGCATGGAAATCTGGTTATATCAAGAATAGGCATCCATAAATGACATTAGTCCATGCCCTGCCGTGGCATCCACGAGCTGGTCCATCTGTGGTAAAGGAAAGCAGTCCTTAGGACAGGCCTTGTTAAGGTCTGTGTAGTCAATGCAGGTTTGCCACGTCCCATTAGGCTTCGGGACCAGTACCGAATTGGCTACCCAATCAGGGTAAAAAGCATCCCTAATGAATCAGTTTGCCTTTAACCTGTCGACTTCCTCTTTTAGGGCCTTTTTCCTATCGTCATCCAGCTGTCTTCACTTTTGCTGCTTCGGCGGGAAGCATTTTTTATATTTAGTGTGTGGCTCACTATATTTGGACTTATTCCTACCATGTCCGAATGTGACCATGCGAAGACATCCTGGTTTTTCTTCAAAAAGCATATTAATTGCTATTTAGTTTCTTCATGGAGGTTTTTCCCGACCTTTATCGTTTTCGGGGGGTCTGATTCTACGAGCCTAATTTCTTCGATCTCTTCTAATTGTTCGAGATCAGCTCTTTCCTCCACTCTTGGGTCGATTTCTCTCTAGCTCGGGAATTTTTGTTTTGAGCCGGATGTGGCGCAGCTGCCCTCTGGCTAGTAGAAGCCTGATTATTATTCTGGTTCCTGACATACTGTAATGCCCCGGATTCCCTAATATGGTTTAATGGCTGGATTAGTAGGCCGAGAGGGCCATAACTGTTTAATTATTCCATTAAATGAATTCATGCATGTTTATATGAATTATATTATTATATGATGCTAAATGCATGCATGTGGGTCCACATTTGTTTACAGGGGTGTTTTGGTAATTTGGCCCGTTGAGGGCATAATTGTATATATTTGTTTGGATGTCAATGATATATTGTGAGGCCACATTATAATATGGATTGATTCGAGTTGTTCGGCATGAGACGATCTTTAAGTATAATTTATCAATTTGGTCATAACAGGCTTAAGATCGGGGCTCGGGGTGAGTCTCGGGGTGTTTTTAATGATTAGAGCATTACCGGGAATTATAGGGTAACGGGATGTGAATTATTGGTGTTTGAGATTGTTGAGGTTAGCGGGAATTGGAGAGCGTTAATTATAATTAACGGTACAGGTTCAAAAGTGCCAATTTTGCCCTTGGGAAGGTTTTAGAAACTTTTAATGACTTAGGGGCATTTAGGTCATTTGGGTCGATGTATATGACCTTTAGATGGCTGTAGAAAAACAGAGCAAAAACAGGGTTTTCCTTCTTCATCCCGTACATCATTTCCTTCCATTTCTCCTTTGGAGTTTTTGAGCTCAAAGTGAGGTTTCAAGCTAGGTAATCAAGGGGCTGGGTTTGTAGACTTGGTTCAGCCATTGAAGGAGGTCTAATCTCAAATTTGAGGTGAGTTTTAGCCATTGGTTTCTAGTTCTACTCTGTTTTCTTTTAGTTTTTCAGCCTATGGTTTTGTTGAGGATAGTTTGGATTTATGGAGGTTTTGATTGATGTTTAACTTGGGTTTTGATGAGGGTTTGATATAGATGATGTTTAGGGGTTGGATTGAGTGTTTGGAGGAGGTTTGGAACTGGTTTGAAGGTTTGGTTCCAAGGGAAAATGCAGGGGAAGTCGAGCTGGTGCATGCTGGTTTTCTTGGCTGTTTTGCGTAATGAGCCGCAGCATGGCTATGGTGAGCCGCGGCCCATGGTGCTTGACAGGAAAAGGCCACCTCTGTTTGAGGGGCGCGCCGCGGCGCAGCTAGGGAGGGCTGCGACCCTTAGGGAAATTTTGGCCACAATTGTGTTTTTAGCTTGGGGATTCAAGCCTTAGGCCTCGGGATCGATCCTACTACCCGGTTTAGTGGGATTCGATGTCTCGGAGGCTAGGTTTTGGTTTGGGAACCCTTTGTTATCATTTTCATTGATGAATCCTATATTTTGGTTGTGACCAGGTGACCGTCCAGGAATTAAAAGATTGATCGTTCTCAGGGGTCGTTCTTATAATAACTTTCACTCGAACCAGAGGTAAGAAAACAGTGTATGAATACAGTTGCACCTTGTATATGTATATGACATGCATGGTTTGTTATTGAAGAATCTTGGTTGATATATGTGGACATGGATTGCATATTAAATGCTAGTGAATGTTGATTACTTGTTTATGGCACTGACTAGTCAGGGACACTGACCCAAGAGTCAGAAATGGAAGAGCATTATGAACGTCGGGCCAAATGAAGATTAGATCTAATCGATATAAGCATTGAATGGTTCTATGGCATTAATGCTGGACCAACCCTAAAGTCGATGAACTTATAAGCGCTTGGCTAGTCTAAGACTAGTACTCAAAGCCAGGGCATAAGGCCCCGGTGACTGTTGTCACATGGCTAGGGAACGATGTTCCAAGGTTATGACTCTATGGTCATGAGGAAGGTTATGTTGGTGACCATTCACCATACACCTATCCTGATCAAAATTATGAAAGGATAACTTATCAGTTAAGCCTTGGTGACCCTATCATCACATAGGAAAAGGGAGCTGAACCCACTTTTGTGACTTTTGCTACTGTCACCTATCTGTTTTGGACTATTAGTCCTGAATGATTATTATGGTCATTGTTGATATTATATCATGCTTTATTGGGTTTTCTTGCTGGGCCTTGGCTCATGGGTGCTATGTGGTGCAGGTAAAGGGAAAGAGAAGCTCACCCAACCTTGAGTGGAGAGCTTAGGTGGTGTTGTGTACATATTTGGCCGCTTTACCACCACGGCCAAGGAGTTCTCAGAGGGACTAGGGGTTTACCCTATTTTTGCCGCTTAGGTCGGCGGGGATTGTAAATTTGAAACAATAGAGACCATTTTGTATTGTAAACAACTTGTAAACGTTTTGAATGGCTCATGAGTAGTTTATATACTTAATGAAATGTATCCTTTCCCTTTTACTGGTTTTTCACCTTAACCTGATAATAACATTTAGATCACGTTTTTAACCAAAGGACTCGGGTAGCGGGTCAAATTTCTGTTTCACTGTTCATCGTAATTGTTCTCGGGTAGCCAGGGTGTTACACATACTGTCTGAAGTATCCTCTCGAGATCAGTCCTTAGATCTCGTCCTTCAACTGCTTGCATTCATCAGTAGTGTGCCCAGTATCTCGGTGAAATCGACAGTACTTGCTGGAGTCCCTCTTCGACTTCAGATTTCTCATGGGGTCTGGACGCCTGAAAGGGACCTGGTTTTCATTAGCCAGGTATATATTCTCCCGAGACTCGTTGAGCTCGGTGTACACTTTGTACACGTAGAAATACCTTTCCCCTTTCTTCTTCTTTCCCCCTTCCACCTCGAGGTTACTTCCTTCATTCTTCTTCCTTTTGGAAGGGTTTTCTGCAGGGGGTTTTGAGGCTGATGGGTCTGCCGAGGTCGAGGCAGAGTTTACATTTGTCGTTGTAGTTATGGGCTAAGAGGTCATGTTCAGCGTTGACCTCGCCTCTTCTACATTGACAAACCTCTGAGCTCGCCTATTAAACTCAGTTAAGGACCTCACAGGTTTTCTCTGCATATCATCCCAGAGGGGACTTCCTGCCATTACCCCAGCTTGGATGGACATTAGGTGACCGCTGTTGTAACGACCCAAATTCACTAAGAAGGCTTAAGGGCCTTGATTAGTGTGCCGGGAGGCCATGATGAGAATTATGTGTGATGATTATGATTTTAAGCATGTTATATGACTATGTGAATTATATTATGTGATAATTATGATGTGTGAATCGTACCACGGGGGTGCTGTGATACTAGTGTGATGCACGTGCCGGGACGGTCCTAGAAAGCTAGATAATGGTAACTGGTGATTTGGTAACCCGTGTAACTTTTAGTAACCATAGAGAGTAACAGGTTTTATGGGGAAAGTGGTAGAATTGCAAAGCTGGTGAAAAGACAAGTGTACCCTTGAGGCTTAGTTAGAAAAGGATATTTGAGGAAGGTTAAAAAGGTCTTTTGGCAGTAATATAGAGTCTTTGGCTGAGGGAAAAAGATATGTACGATTTATTATGCTAAGTAAAGCTGAAGTTAAGCTTTTGGAAGGCTAGAAAGGGCAAGAAGGAAATGGGGAATCAAGAACCTAGGAAGCAAGGTGGGAGAGGAGCTGAACTGAATTCTTTGAGGCTAAAGAAGGGCTTAAGGGGTGTGGAATCAAGCTTATATCAAGGTTTATACTGAGGTAAGGGATTGATCTCTGTTTTGTTAAGTTTTGAATTTGGTTTTGAAAGGAATTGAGAAATAGTCATGGTTTTTCTTGTGTGGGATTCAGCTGTTTTTTTTTAAGGTGGAACTTAGCTCAAGCTTGGATTGGAGGAAGCTCAGGTCGAATTTCTGTTTGAGGAATTTGGAGAGGCTCGGGGTAGAGGACCGTGCTTGTGGCTACGTGGCATCGGAAACCAATGAATTGAAAGGTAAGAAAGCTGCACCTGAGTATGTGGTTAGGTTGGGACTAAGTGTTCCCTATGTTGGTATTTATTGTTATGTGAGTGTGATTAACCATGTGGTCACGATGGGACTAAGTGTTCCCAATATTTGTATATCATGTCGTGAGATGGTGTTATTACGCCATGGGACATGCGATTACCGACCTAAGGGTGTCGGAATCATTATTTGCGCACTGGGGCGCGGCTCAGCCACTGGGAGCTGAGGCAGCTTGTTTATCACTGAGCTTGGTTAAGCTGGCCAGAGTCAGTGAGTATTACACTGGGGGCGGCTCTATTGAGCCGAAGACAGTGTGCCAAATAGAGGGTGCGACTAAGGGCGCCAACCCTGAATGTTATTTGATGGGTATGACAATCTATTAGTTATGAACGTGAATATTGCGCTATGATTATAGTTGATTGACTGTCTGGATGACAACTGTTATTACTGATTGGATAAATGTATGAGATGTTGAATTCTTGGTTGAGTATTGTGAAATATTTGTTAAGTGTTGCTGATTTTATTATGTTATCATGCTTTCTTGCTGGGCCTTGGCTCACGGGTGCTACGTGGTGCAGGTTAAGGCAAGGGCAGGTTGGACCAAGCCCGAGGTGGAGAGCTCCAAGGTGAAATGTACATAGCTAGCTGTTCGATCACCACGATCGAGGAGTGGACCAGGACAGGGACTACCTAACTGCTCGTTTTTGCCTTAGTATGGCCAGTCAGTGTATTTAAACTTTGTAACTTTTGTAAATGGCTTTTAAACTGTCATTTTTGGGATCCCATGTAAATAAACAATGCTTAGTAATGAAAATATAACTTTTGAGACCAAAACACTTTTAACCCTAGTTCCTCTACTGTTTCAGTAACACGATTTTACGTAAATAACTTGATTAGCAAGTCTGGCACCTTATAAACACACAGTGTAACGGTCTTGGCTATCCAGGGCGTTACAACTTGGTATCAGAGCGTCCTAGGTTTATGGGTCCTGAAGACTAGCTGGATATGTACATTCGCCGCGGGAGACAAGCTCAACTCAGGGTTTGGTAATTGTGTATGCATGATGATGTGCTTAAATGATTTGAGTAAGATATGATTGTTGATATCTGTTTGATGAATAGGGAGCATGAGATACTGATGGGGCCTGGCCCTTGACTGCTGTGTGGTGCTATTTAGGCATGTTGATTAGTATTGCTCTTGCATGTGGTTGAATACATGGATAATGGCGATATAGGGATTGCAAGTTATTATATGTTAAATTGAACTTATAAGATATACCCGTTTGTTGGCATGGAGGGCATAAAAGGTATGAACGCATCTAGTGATAAAGAGATTTGATAATTTATGCATAATATGGGTGTTTAATATGTTTTATGTGTGTTTGATTATTATAATTGTTTGGATCTGCCCTTGAGTTGGTTTTGGGTATGAACGTCAGGGCTGAGAAGTTTAGTCGGTGAAGACAGATTAATTCAGGGTGTATGTATTGAGAATGGTCAATTGGATTCGGTTTTTGTTTTGGTAGAGATAGAAGATGATAGTTGGGGGTTGGAATCCTCCACCTTCCCTAGAGATTCGCAGCAAGTGTTTGTTGATATTTGAGTCAGGCTGTGAGGTCTGATGGAATTTATTGGATGGATGAAAAAGGCAAGTTACTGAGGAGGAACAGACAAGAATTATTGTACGGAAGTCTTATCCTCTAGTTTCGAGGAAGGTTTGGGTTTGTTCAGGAATCAATTAGTGAATGGGTGTGGCTAACCCCGTTCTAAGTGATATGAGAAGGATAAATTGGGATAAGTAACCTTACTAGGCAATTGTGGTAAAAGGGTGTCAAAAGTGGCAAGATAGCGATAATACATATTGCTGAGTTTGGTGGGTTGGTCGGTTCACTTTGGATTACGATACAAATGGATGAAGCCGAGGATGATAAGTCATTTGTGAGTTAAACTCTGAGTTGGTTGTCTGTGCTTGGGCAGTAGAGAGAGAGGGCCTCATTATCTATGGTGAAGGGAATACATGTGATGATATTTTCGTTCGTCGAAATATAGTAAGTGTGGCTACTCAGTGATTGGAAGAATGAGAACCTTTGGTGGTTTTATGGTTCCTGGTTTGGACAGGAAAGGGGTTCAATGCACAGGTTGGCCATTGAGGCAGGGGAGACTGGGATACTTTACTCATTTAAAGCCCAAGGTTAGTTTCTCAGAAGTGACCAGTGGATTGGATAGCCTTTGCTTTGGTTGGGAAGAGAGCTGAAAGGAGTTGGTGTTGTGCATCTATTAGGAAGGATTCAGATGGGTATATGTTGAGGGAAGTTAATATGTTATATTAGGGACAACTTTGGATAGTCATGAGTATTTCTTGAAGTATATTGATGGGACTGAATGGGAATTAGATTAGTCAGTAGGGAAGTAGATAAGAATGCAGTTTTCGGCCACAGCTTGGAACTTGGGTATGGAAGGAGTTGGTATCAGGGACGCAATGAGGAGTGATATTAGGTTGGCTTAAGGAATTATTGAGTTGCCTGGAAAAGTATGCGACTTTTAAGTGAATTGGGTAGAGTATTGTGTCGTGGGACTCGTGGATATTGCCTGCTAGGGATGAAGAGTTTAAATGCCTCGTTACAAGACAGGACGGTGTCTTTAGGAGTTGATTATCGGTCTGGTTATTACTAGACAAGGATCAAGGAAAGAGACATCTTAGGGAATTATTACTTGTACCGAGAGGGGTGTGATGCATTACTAGTAAGGATTTCTAGTCGTTTGTACTTTAATAACATGAGTAAGTCTGACGAGCAGAGAACAAGAAATGACATGGATGGTTTGCATTCAGGATTCACTGGTGACTAGCTGAATTACTCCCCAGTTAGAAGTGGAATGTGAACGACTACTATACTGATGATATCACGACTGAAGCAGTAGGGTTAGAGGTAAAGTTTCAGAGGGTAGTAACTTCATTCTTCAAAGGTATTCCAGGTTAAGTACAGGATGGGAGGAGATCAGGTACGGAAAGAGTTGATCAGAAGCACACTAAGACCGATGAATGTATCAGCTACTACTTGAAGTATCCTCGAAGACAGTTACAACGTGAGGGTTTTGAACATAAAGAGTCGGTCAAGCAGGGGGAACGGTGATGGGTTGTAAGAAAGGAGCGGTAACTCTTGAGTTTAAAAAGGGGAAATCCTTGCAGTGGCTGGCGTTTATATTTGGAGTGTGAGGTCTACTGCAAGGGAAATGATTAGAGCCTTAGTTGATGTGATGGACACTACTTGAGTTATATCAGTGGGACAAGACAGACTGGGTTGGTTTGTGGGTTTCCAGATAAGTTTCTAAGGAATTTGTCAGGGAGTTCGTCTGCGCAAAGAGATGGATTGGGGACAAGACTGGTGTCAGGGATGGAATTAGATCTAAGATGTTGTATTGAATAGTTTTAACAAAACGATGAGAGTTAAGGTCTTAATTGTTGAGTAGGATGACATACTTCAGGAAGGATCTTTGATCTGGTTATTACCAGCTAGAGATCAGAAATAGTTAAGGATCTTTGATCTGGTTATTACCAGCTAAAGATCAGGTGCAGTTAGGGATCTTCGACCTGGTTATTACCAATTGGAGAACAGGGAAGAGGATAAGTAGGAGGTTGCTATTATGTTGGATAAGGGCACTGAGGATGCTAGGTTATGTGTTGAGGGTTTGGTCAGTGCCAAACTGTTTTTTTTTGTGAAATAGGTGAAAAGAGTATTCAAAGATTATCTGAATTGGACTTGTAATTGTCTTGATCGACAGCATAGTGATGTATTCTGGTTAGAGCTTTGTTAAGGTTGAAGAATGCCTTGGAAGTAAGAGTTTCCCTAGGTAAGCATAATGGTACCGGTAGTTGGGTGAGATTCACGTCTTCTTACAGATTAGAATCAATTGTTGTGTTGCTATGATACCTCAAGACAGGAGGAAGTGATGATCTATGCATGGTGTTGGTTAAAGGATCCGACTGGAACTAGAGTGGAGTATCTAGTAGGCTTAATAGCCAGTGGATACCTGGAATTATTATCGTATACAGGAACAAGAATGACAGTTAAGGAAAACCCAAATGAAAGGAATTAAAAGCAAGCCTTAATTGAATTAGCAAAGGGTTCTACAGTGTTGTGTATAAGTTTGGACTCTGGTGGACATCGAAATTACATGGAAATTCTGGATGAATCTTGTACCACTCTCTTGGTCCTTTCATCCAGATATTAGGAAAAAGGTACAATAATTTAAAGGTTTTTATTGGAGGCCTAGATGGAGAAGAATATAATGAATGAGGAACAAAATTCTTATCCCGATAGAAGTTTGTGATTGGCATCGCAACCTTTGAGTATGTTATAATGGGAATAAGGAAAAATGGTGATAGGTATTGCAGAGAGGTTGTCAAGATGGTGGGGTCATCATGGAGCAGCGTCTGGGGAGAACTTGCTTTTATCAGTAAGAATAATTTATACAGCTGACTAGTACTAAGAACTTTAAGCGAGATGGGTGGTAAGCCTCCATGGAATTCAGAGTTAATTTCATTGAACAAGGACTTTATCTTACTCACAGGTCTTGGGAGGATTAAAAGAAAGGCAATGAACAGATAAGCAGAATCTGACGAGTTTTATTATTTTCAGACTGATGGTAAATCAGAGAGAAAGGGAGTTATTTGGTTATTGGAAGAACACTTGATAAAATGGAATATAAGAAGGATTGTATATCATCCCTTCGTTGGAATGAGATAAGTGATAGGTTGTGTCTGGATCTGGAGGTAGTTCAGGGGATCATTGAGATTATTAAAAGATTAGAGCATGAAACTCACTTTTCAAAGTAGTTGGAAAAGCTTTATTGAATTGGGAAACAGGAGTATGGAGTTTCGAGTAGAAGATGGTAGCTCTCGTGGGATGTCACCAGAGATAGAGAGGTGAAGAGCTAGATGGACCCCAGGGTATTAAAGTTGTTTGGATTCGGTAAGGGATCAGTGAGGTCGTTTTTAAGTTGACTACATCTTTGGGCACCGTTAGCTATATGCAGTGGATTTTGTATTCCATGTTAGGGACATGGATTGGAGAAACTCATGTGTTGATTGATAAGGATCTACAGATTAAGATGAAGATATTCCATGTGGGGTGACCGGTTTAAGCATAAAATTGAAAGACTGAGGTTTTGAGGAATAAGATTATACCTTGAGTTAAGGCAACACACTAGAAAAGGTAGGGTCAAGGAGTGACCGGGATAGCTGGAATCAGTTGTGCGGAATTTGTGTCCTGAATTGCTCAGGTGAATTTCGAGGACGAAATTCTCATTAGGAGGGGATAGTTGTAACGACCCAAATTCACTAAGAAGGCTTAAGGGCCTTGATTAGTGTGCCGGGAGGCCATGATGAGAATTATGTGTGATGATTATGATTTTAAGCATGTTATATGACTATGTGAATTATATTATGTGATAATTATGATGTGTGAATGGTACCACGGGGGTGCTGTGATACTAGTGTGATGCACGTGCCGGGACGGTCCTAGAAAGCTAGATAATGGTAACTGGTGATTTGGTAACCCGTGTAACTGTTAGTAACCATAGAGAGTAACAGGTTTTATGGGGAAAGTGGTAGAATTGCAAAGCTGGTGAAAAGACAAGTGTACCCTTGAGGCTTAGTTAGAAAAGGATATTTGAGGAAGGTTAAAAAGGTCTTTTGGCAGTAATATAGAGTCTTTGGCTGAGGGAAAAAGATATGTACGATTTATTATGCTAAGTAAAGCTGAAGTTAAGCTTTTGGAAGGCTAGAAAGGGCAAGAAGGAAATGGGGAATCAAGAACCTAGGAAGCAAGGTGGGAGAGGAGCTGAACTGAATTCTTTGAGGCTAAAGAAGGGCTTAAGGGGTGTGGAATCAAGCTTATATCAAGGTTTATACTGAGGTAAGGGATTGATCTCTGTTTTGTTAAGTTTTGAATTTGGTTTTGAAAGGAATTGAGAAATAGTCATGGTTTTTCTTGTGTGGGATTCAGCTGTTTTTTTTTAAGGTGGAACTTAGCTCAAGCTTGGATTGGAGGAAGCTCAGGTCGAATTTCTGTTTGAGGAATTTGGAGAGGCTCGGGGTAGAGGACCGTGCTTGTGGCTACGTGGCATCGGAAACCAATGAATTGAAAGGTAAGAAAGCTGCACCTGAGTATGTGGTTAGGTTGGGACTAAGTGTTCCCTATGTTGGTATTTATTGTTATGTGAGTGTGATTAACCATGTGGTCACGATGGGACTAAGTGTTCCCAATATTTGTATATCATGTCGTGAGATGGTGTTATTACGCCATGGGACATGCGATTACCGACCTAAGGGTGTCGGAATCATTATTTGCACACTGGGGCGCGGCTCAGCCACTGGGAGCTGAGGCAGCTTGTTTATCACTGAGCTTGGTTAAGCTGGCCAGAGTCAGTGAGTATTACACTGGGGGCGGCTCTATTGAGCCGAAGACAGTGTGCCAAATAGAGGGTGCGACTAAGGGCGCCAACCCTGAATGTTATTTGATGGGTATGACAATCTATTAGTTATGAACGTGAATATTGCGCTATGATTATAGTTGATTGACTGTCTGGATGACAACTGTTATTACTGATTGGATAAATGTATGAGATGTTGAATTCTTGGTTGAGTATTGTGAAATATTTGTTAAGTGTTGCTGATTTTATTATGTTATCATGCTTTCTTGCTGGGCCTTGGCTCACGGGTGCTACGTGGTGCAGGTTAAGGCAAGGGCAGGTTGGACCAAGCCCGAGGTGGAGAGCTCCAAGGTGAAATGTACATAGCTAGCTGTTCGATCACCACGATCGATGAGTGGACCAGGACAGGGACTACCTAACTGCTCGTTTTTGCCTTAGTATGGCCAGTCAGTGTATTTAAACTTTGTAACTTTTGTAAATGGCTTTTAAACTGTCATTTTTGGGATCCCATGCAAATAAACAATGCTTAGTAATGAAAATATAACTTTTGAGACCAAAACACTTTTAACCCTAGTTCCTCTACTGTTTCAGTAACACGATTTTACGTAAATAACTTGATTAGCAAGTCTGGCACCTTATAAACACACAGTGTAACGGTCTTGGCTATCCAGGGCGTTACAGCTGTCGTCTACATCCCGAGCTCGGGCGACTTCCAGATTAAATCTTGTTAGGTAGCTCTTCAACGTTTCACCCGGCTGTTGCCGAACGTTGGTCAGGGTCGATGCCTCGGGTCTTACCCCGATCATGGCTCTAAACTGCTTCTTGAAATCCTTTGATAGCTGATCCCAAGAAATGATTGAATGTCTCTTATATTTTTTGAACCAGTTTTTTGCTGGTCCTGTAAGCGATGTTGGAAATAACATGCATCTGAGCTCGTAACTCACATTACTTGCTCTCATTATGGTGTTAAATGTACTCAAATGATTGTACGGGTCGAATTTCCCTTCAAAAGGCGGGACA
The DNA here is from genome assembly GCF_963169125.1 of Humulus lupulus. Taxonomy (NCBI): domain Eukaryota; kingdom Viridiplantae; phylum Streptophyta; class Magnoliopsida; order Rosales; family Cannabaceae; genus Humulus; species Humulus lupulus. The sequence continues at coordinate 45,866,530 of NC_084797.1, read as the reverse complement.
TGAGGAATCCGAAACCCTTGAGGAAACGGAGTGTTGGAAATATGGGGAGTGAATGGTTCAAGCTCCTCATCAGAATCCTCATCCCGACTTCGACCTCGCTCATTCTGCAAGAGCCTAAATTCCCTTTTCCAGCTGGTCAATTCTTTCTTGAACTGGGCCCGCATGGGGTCTTGCCTGAAATTGGCTATCATTGATCACAATTCTAGGCTCGTGCCTTCGCAGGGGATCTTTGCACCCATTTAGGCGATCTCTCAGGTCCGGGTTCGATGGATTACCACTACCCCGATTCTGATTCAGGTGCTCCCGTAGGTCGAAGCGGTTCCTATGGTTTCTAGTATTTCTTCGTCCTTGATCATACATGCTGACTGATCTGGCGTCCCTTAAGTCGTCACTGGCGAGGCTTGTCGCATGATTGTTCCGAGACTGATTTCTTTCATGTTGCCTCGTCTCTGCAGTGCGAGATCGAGACATTTGGCTTCTCGCAGGCTAATCGCCTCTCCGTTCTCTAGTAGCCTCTCTATTCCCCTGTCTCCGTCCTGCCCTCCTTGCCTCATCACCCCGAGTTGGTTGTGTGTTCCTCCGAGGTGGTGAGGGGTATCTTATTGGTGACGGAGGGAATCGTATGGGTAACGGTGCCTGCCAACCATTTCGAGGCCTGGATGGCCTCGAGTTCGCCCGTGCTGACTCGGTAACATTTTGAGTGTTACCAGGAACCTGAGTCCGAGCCTCTGTAGGGCTCGGTTATTCCTAGTTTGTGCTGGTAACTCCACAGTCGAGTTAGCCGGAGCCCTAGCCCGAGTGTTTCTTCGGGGTCTCGAGGGAGTAGGTTGCTTTGCTAGTGGACGAGGTTGCTCCGTTCCTCTTGTGGCAGCGTTTTTCCGGGGTCGCCCACGAGGCCTGCGAGGAGGAACATGAACGTCCCGCGGAGGTGGGTCTTGGTTCTCCTGGAGAGGTTGAGGTTGAGCCGCCTACGCATCCGCGACTAACCTAGCAAATTCTTCGTTCTGCTTCTTGGCTTCAGCCAACTATTTTCTTAACTGTCGGTTTTCAAGTTCCACAATGGGGACGTACCATTCAGGATTATAGTACATGTCCTCATCATCCCTTGGAGTCGGAGGTGCTGGAGGTCCTCGAGAATCGGAGGATTCACTTCTCTCTTCAGTTTCAGGATTCATCATCGGCTGCTTCCTAGGGCGCCGCAGATAGTTTTCTTCAGGAATATTCTGATCATTCGCGACCATAGCTAATCGGGGATTGTATTGCTTAAGGCTCTCAATGAAAGCACCAAAATGTTGATGTCGTTTTTCGTCAACTTAAAACGTAGAGCAGTTAAACAACAAGAACTATGGCGCAGATAAATAATACAGAATAACAACAAGAATTTTACATGGTTCAGCAGTTAACTCTGCCTAGTCCACGAGTCAATGTTATTAAGACTTTGGATATTTCAGGAAATTCTTCAGGGATGAATTCTCCAGAAATTCTCTCAAGATATCAAAAATCTGTCCCTTACAAAAGTTCATGACCTCTCTATTTATAGAGGGTTCTCAGAGTTCGTTCCCACATATTTCGGGAAGATACTCCTCTTCATTAATGGGAATAATGACATTAAATTCTTTAACTCCTATATATAAGAAAACGTCTCCTGAAGACCAGGGGGCATATAACAGACTAGTTAATATCCCTTTAATGTGGGGAAGTTACAACAATAAATATCTTTTGGATGCATGGACTGTGTTTCATCAGATGACCCACTAAGTCGTTTGAGGTCGGCAATCTGCATCATTCCAGTCCATGTCTTTAGGTAAATTATGAGCTATGCAGCTTTCCCCAAGACCAGCTCGGAGTGGGTAAATACCACCGAGGTCGTTACATTTCGGGCTCATACCCATGTCAAGCTCGGGCTACTTGATTCGAAGACACCTGACAATGGATATACTCCGATGCTATGCCTTTCGAGCTTATAAAGAACTTCGAGGTTACATTATCTTCGAGGTTGCCACATCTTCGAGGTTGCCACCTAGCTTCGAGGGTTTAGCATCTAGACCACGAACATGCATTTTAGCTATCGCGAGCTCACACCTAACGAATCCAACTTTCGAGGTCACAATCTCAGGTCTCGAAATCTGTTAACCAGTTACTCTATGTTAACCCTATGTTAACTAGTTACTCTCAATCGGTCTAAGCTCGGTGGTGCTTTCATTGAGAGTAACTGGTTATTTTTTGTATTGGTGTAACATAAGGTAACTGGTTACTCCTCCTGGTACATGTTATTAACCTACCTCTAGAATATTTTTTTACATAATTGTCAAAGATCAATCAAATAACTGGTTACATCACCCAGGATTTGAAAAAAGAAACGTACAACATAAAAATAAGGAACAAATGTTTATAATAAATAAAAAAATAATAAACACAATTCATATCACAAAAAAAAAAAAAAAAAAAATTTGTAAAACAACCAAAGAAAAATTTAATATAAAATTAATATAAAAAAAACAAATAAGCTAAAATAAATAATCAAATTACAAACATACCCTTTCAAATTAATAAAACTTTATTAAGAGTAAAACTATGGCATAAACAAAGTTTTATACAAAAATATGGAAAAATAAACCCATAAAAGGGAAAAATCTTTTAAAAAAAGCCATAAATTAACTTTTTTTTTTAAAAGTCATATTTTTGCACAAACTATTAAAAATCTCATATAAAATGTAATTTCCTCTAAAATAAACACATATCATTGGTCTTGAACCGAACAATATACATTCAATGTGGTCCACTAATTTTGCTAGTAGGCTTTACTCTTCAACTTTGTTTTGTTTGGGCCTTCGTATTTGGGCTCTTGATGTCATGCCCCTAGTTTGCTCTCTATCTGAGTATACATTCCTATGAATAGATATATGTAGACTTTCCTATTTAAACATATGCATTTGGACTAAACCTAAAGCAGACCAAGGGTATCGGCAGTTTTTTTAAGACTATTCTTAGGAGCATTTATGTTTAGTTTTTAAAGGCCCAAATGAAGACAACTTGGCTTTATTATTTTTGTTTTGTTGATGGTACATTAATATACTCACGGACTGGGTTTCACAATAAGCTTTTGTATGGATTAGGCTCAAAGACATAACTTGTGAATGATGATTGAAATATTTTTAGGATGCTCAGAAATTATATTGATTTGCTTTTGATTCTTCAGGTATCAAACATTTTCATTTTTTATCATTATATGAAAATGTATTTTTTCCAATTAGTTTTGCATATACATTACAATTAACAACTTAACCTTGGAGTTCTCTTGCAAGTTTAAAGGAAATTACATAAAATATGAAAATATTGAATATCAAAATAAAACAAATTAAAAAAAATTGTATAATAATGGCAACAAAACAAAAAACAAAAAATAATAGGCCTAAAGTATAATTTTTAGAAATATTAAGTATTTTAGCTGCTATTTAGTTAAACTGTTTAGAAATTAAATTTTGTTATGCTTCAAGTTTGTTTAAGAAAGTTGGAGAAGAAGTTTGCGGGCCTATTGGCACCATAACTTTGAAGAAAGTTGTATTGATCCTAGGTCAGCTAATACATTGAAGAAAGTTGGAGAAGAAGTTTACGAGCCTGTTGGCTCCATAACTTAAAAATTGTTTTCTTTTTTAAAAGATAGAAAATTGTTTGTAGAAAACAATGTAAGTTGTTTGGTCTTATTTTAAACAATTTTAAAAAAACTGAGTTAAAAAAACAAAAACAGAAAATATCAAAATGTTGTTCTCAAAATTCTGACTTTCAAAAAATAGAGAACTCAAAAAAATCTCAATCTCTCGATTAGAAAAACAGAGAGAGAGAAATCAGTCCATAACAATGGAGGGTGAGGTGAGCTCTTTCGTATTGGTGATTCTCATTTATTCAACCTGAAATTTATTGTTCTCTCGAAGTCGCACTCTATAATTAGGTATTTTTTCGTTGTTCTTCTTCTTATCTCCCTCTCTTTAGAGCCCTAAAATACTTTTAAATCTCAAAACCTTGTATACATTTGAAATTTTGGGGTTTTTCTAATTTATGATTTTATTCTTAGTAATAATAGGCATAATGGTTGTATTTTCATAAAACTCTTATTCAATTCCCATTATGTGTTTGTAATAATATTATAATGATTTTATCTGGTGTGGGTTTTCAATTTTAGTACCAGATTTTCTTTATCTAATTTAGAATATATTAACACGACTACTCTTACATATTACCAATAGTTTAAGAAGACTTTGAATCTTTAATCACGTGGGGTTTCACTACAAGAAAAAGACTTTACAGCAAAGACTTTTCTCATCACTGTAGATTAAGAAGTCGTCACTAAAACGGCATCGCTGTAGGTCTATATGTGTAGCAACCTACAGCGATGACATGTCGTTCGCAGTAGGGAATCATTTTTTTGGTTGGACTGGGATATTGCGGCGACATTTCGTCGCTATTGGTGGTTGCAAAATTTGAATTTCAAAAGCTCCTACTGCAACCACATGTTGTCGCTGTAGGTTTGTTGACCGCCCCATCTGCAGTGACAATATGTCGTCGCTGAAGAGTGTGTGGGTATATATGCCTGCAGCAACACCATGTCGTCATCGTAGTATCACGAAAACTCAGATTTTCGTGTTCAGCGAGCATCCTACAGTGACAACATGTCGTCGTTGTAGGTATACAATTATTTTTTTTTAAAAAAATAATTAATTATATTGATTAAAATTTATTTAATAAAATATTAAATATTGATTAAATAAATAAATAAAACCAACTTATTTAATTAAATAATAAAACTAATTTATTAATTAAATAATAAACCCATTTAAGAATATCCATAGTCTCCAAAATGTAAAAAACAAAACATAAGAAGTATTATCTCCAAAATAAATAAAAAACAACACAAAATATTAATAAGTTCAAAATAATAATATAATAAAACTAAATGTCATCAAAATCAATTCCAAAGTCATTATCGTCGGACTGTTGTGGTGGTTGTGGTTGTTGTTGTTGTGGTGGCTGTGGTCGTTGTGGCTGTTGTGGTTATTGTGGTTGAAAGCTTGCCATCATGAACTGTATCATATTCATGTCCAAGTTGACAGACTGAAATTGTGGAGCTTGGATGTTCAGATTTGTTGCTTGTAAACATTGTTGCATTTGCTGGAAGTTGTTGTTCTGGGTCATAAAGGCTTGACTGAAGTGTTGAATCATGGACTGGAAAGCCTCAGGTGATACCGTTGGAGGGCCAACTGTGGTGAACGGAAACAGTGATGCTTTTGATTGTGAAGGGGATCCGGTGGCGCTTGAGGCAACGGTACTAGTGCTCGTCAACTTGCATCCAATACCTCAGTTGTGGCCACGACATTGACCAAGTACCTTTGAGACGACTTGTGTCTCATTGACAGTGGCACTTCATGCTGAAGATTGAGATTAAGATTGGGATTGGGATTGGGATTGTGTCTAGACTTCTTGTTGCAAGGCATCCTGCAGTTTAGAAACAAGACAATTAATACATAATATAATTGAATAATATACATATATACAAAACTTAGAAAGTTACTTACATATGCATCCTTAGCATTCGTGTTCACCCATCCACGTTTCGAATGATTGTGCATGCCATGGCACGTATCGATAATGCTGGGCAGTTCCTTAGTCTGAAGATTCTTCTTTAGAAAAAAAAAATTAACAAAATCTCAGTTAAATATTGAAATTATTATTAAGATAACTTAAAATATTTCAAATAATCTATATATTTTTATTTACCTTCTTAAATCAAGCAGAAGCATAAGAAGTCTTGGATACTTTTGTTTTGCTCTGTTGGCAGCATTTGCCTTTGAGCGTGCCATGAATTGTGTAGTGATGAAAAGGTCAACCAACTTCTTCCAACTCTCATTGTCCATGTCCTCTGGTGGATTCTTTCTGGCTGTCTTGATATCATCATACACTCCATGTTCATCGAAGTGTCTTTTCTTGTGACCTTTTCTATCCTTGTAGCAATCCTGAAACTCTCGCTCAATCTCAGTCTCTATCAGTCGCCACTTAGGAAGAGCTCGAGGAAGAATGGAAAATTCCTCCAAAAAAAATGGTGATATTTTTTAAATTATAAAAAAAAAAAGCATTACATGTGAATAAGTTGATAAATTTATCTCAAGCTTTTTCATCGACCTATCTTGTGCTAATCTGGAAGACTCTACTATGAGTCATAATACAACGCGACATGTTGATCAATAAGTCTCGTGAACAATGTCCCAAAATCACCAACTTATATGTAGGTTCCCTCCTTCAGATCAAATTGTAGAGCCAACGAACCTTTATTATCATTGACAAGGTGTTACAAATTTTTGGATCGAGACCGACCTCTTCTTTTTGTGAGAACCGCTGCATATGTTAATTAAACAATACAATTAAATTGAATAAAATAATAACAATTTGTCATATATTGATAAGAGATAGACTAGTTATAGTATATTACCTGTCTCATAGGAAGTAGGAACTCGCGTGGGATCTGGAGGAGGAGGATTCGCTCTATCACCGCCATGAGAACGAGAAACAATAGCAAACATATCTTTGCAGCTTAAATAATTATTATCTTAAAATCAGTTATAGTTGGAGGTTAATTACAAAACTTAAATAATTTCGGTAATGCATTTGAAACTATAGAAAAACAAACATTGTTGAGAAAAGTAATATATTGATTGAAAAGTCTTGAAATTAAAACATACACATTAAACATACAAATATGAATATGCATAGGAAAATATTATTTTTCACCAATGTCAATTCCAACATCATCATCTGTACTTTCTAAAATATCTTCACTAATTTCTTCATCATCATCGTCATTGATGAAATCATCATCCACATCCAAAATAGATCAAGACGTTTCCCCAATTATGCTGGTGTGACCAGATCGATCCAAATGCATAATCTTCAACTCTCCTAATTCCACAGTGAGTACAAAATTTGATAAAGTGCTATCATGCACGACATCATCATCAATACTTGGATTATCCAATGTCTTTCGATGATTGACTTCTTCTACTACCTTCCAATTTTTGTTTCTTGAAGGATCTTCCAAGTAGAAAGTTTTCCTTGAGTGGCGGAGTAAACTGGTCGTTCTTGTACCATTCAGAATTAATCATGATACTAGTTATGTTATTCTCAGTCACATTTTGACCCTTGCTTACATCAGTGTTGAACCATTTGCATCGAAACAATACTACTGAGTAACCATGGGAATAGCATAACTCTACAATCTCCTCAAGTTAGGCATAGAAAATGAAACCATCAGTTCCTGGCACCGAAACTCCACTATTTTGAGTGGTACGTCTTTTCTCACGACTATGGACCAAAATCTTCACACTGTTAACAATGCAAGCCGTGTAGGAGTATGCATTCTGATTGGACCCGTTTGGTAAAGTAAATAATAGATCAGTACACTTAGTTGACTGTACTTGTCGTAAACGACCCATCTATAGATTATGACACAAAAAAAAACACAATGAGATGAGTATTAATCGATACAAATTTCATTAGAATTCTACAGTTTTGATCATTTACCTTCAATTTAAACCAGCTAGGGAAATACTTTTGAATATTTATGTTTGAATTTTCTCGAAGGCATTCACTGTATAACATAAGGATTAAGGTAAGATAACAACTTGCTATGAATTAAATTTAATGAATTCATATATGTGTTGAGCTACTTACTCCATATATGGTTGGATTTCAAGGCAATTGTTGAGTACAAACCACTCTGCTTCTTTTCGATGAAGATAGTCAAGGGATATGATTTTATTTTTGCTACTTGGACGACATTGTGATTAAAAAATTGACACCTGTCTTTCAGGAATAACAATATCCACATTTCTTTCTGGACAATTAAATTTAGTTTGTACGCCCTGAAGATATTGCGAACAAAAAGTCAAAGCTTCATCGGCAACATAAACCTCTGCTATAGAACCTTCAGGGCGCGCCTTATTCCTGACATAATTTTTCAACTTCTTCATATATCTCTCAAACGGATACATCCACCTCATGTAGACTGGTCCTCTGAGAATAGCTTCTTGCGGTAAATGAAGAATTAAATGAACCATTATGTCAAAAAAGGCTGGAGGAAAAATTAATTCCATCTTGCACAAAATTTGTATCACTTGATCTTCTGCATTTTCCATGTCCTTAATAATCAATGTACGAGCACAAATTTACTAAAGAAATTGCAAAGCTCAATGATTGTCTTCGAAATAGACTTACCCAAATTTCCTCGAACTCCTACCGGCAACAAATGTTGCATAAGAATGTGACAATCATGGGATTTCAACTCGACAATGTTGCCATCATTGTTAGTTACTTTCTTAGAGAAATTTGAACCTAAGCCATCAGGAAGTCTAACTCCTTTTACGAACTGACAAAAAAATCGTCTATCATCCGGTGTGAAAGATTACATAGGATGTGGTTTGATCAAATTCGTACCGTCTTCCTTGAGGTGCAACTCTTCTCGGATACCCCGATTCTTCAAGTCTACTCATGTGTTGGTGGTGTCTTTAGATTTCTTATTCATAAGAAAAGTACTGAGTAAACTGTCGCAAACATTTCTCTCTACATGCATCACATCTAAATTGTCTTTCAGTTCAAGTTTGGACCAGTAATCAAGTTCAAAGAAATACTCTTTTTACTCTAATTAATCTCTTTTGGATCTCGCTTTCTTTTCACACCCCCAAAACTAACATGTTTACCCGAAAAATGATCTGGAACATGCACTAATTGTTCGAGTATGTCTTTACTATTGAATTTTCTTGGAGGACATCCTTTTTCATAATTCCCATCATACAAGCGACTCTTCCTCCACTTATGCGTAGAAGATAAGAAACTTCTATGACCAACATAAGTTGTCTTCCCAATTACTTGACATGAAGGAGTGTCTTCATTGCATGAAGGACATGCCATATATCCTTGGCCACTCCAACCAGACAAACTACGTTGGCCTGGAAAATCATTGATAGTCCATAATAGTGTTGCACGCATTCTGGATACACTGTTTGTCGCAGCATCTCTGGTTTGAACTCCTTCAATTCGTCTTCCACAGGCCTAAAAAAGACATACTTGTCCTTCCCAGGTGATTTTGAACCGGGAATCAATAAAGCCAGCATGAATGATGACTCTTTCATGCACAATCAAGGAGGCATAATGTACGAGCAGAATATTACCGGCCACATGATGTAAGATAGACTCATGTGTACCAAATGGATTAAAACCATTAGCGACCAAACCCAATCGAATATTTTTGGGTTCTTTGGAAAAATTAGGATATCTATAATCAAATTGTTCCCAAGCACCCCCATCAATAGGATGGGGCATCACACCATCTTCTTTCGACCGTCTCGTACTATGCCAGGTCATATCATTTGGTGTATGTCTTGAACCATAAAGACGCTTCAACCTAGGAGTCAAAGGGAAGTACCGCAACACTTCGTGGGAGACTTTTTTCCCCTTTGGGTCTTTGTCAACTCATTGGTTCTCACCACATACAAGAGAACTCTGTTTTTGGGAATTCTCCTTCCATAACAAAAAACAATCGTACTTGCAAGCAAAAATTGATTGATAACCTAACCCTAACTTCCTCATTTTTTTCTCAGACTCATAGAATGAAGCCGGAATCTTATTCTCCTTTGAGAATGAAAATTTCATAAACTTGAAAAGTTCATCAAAGGAACTATTTTTCCATTTATTCATAACATTCATGTGCATCATCTTCGCCAAGAATTTCAAGGAAGACAACCAAGTACAACCAGGGTATAACTCAGCTTCGACCTCTTGAAACAGGTCATAAAATTGATTCTCCGCACTATTGCCACCACCATCTGAAATTTCTTCATTTACGCCTTCTTCGTTAGTCACTACAACAAATTTGATATACAATGACTCCCTACAATGTCTTACACCATTGGTGTAAGATATTAAAACTTATCAGGGGTTTTAAATGTCTAATGGTGTAAGACATTGAAAGTGTATATTAATGGCTACAATTGGAAGACATTAAAAATGGTGGAAGACGTTGGAAATAGGCTGGGGTAGTGTTTATGGGTACATCCAACGTCTCCCACTGGGAGACGTGGGACACGTGGCACGTCTCCCAGTGAGAGACGTTGGATGTACTCCCATGCACATCCAACGTCTCCCACTGGGAGACGTGCCACGTGTCCCACGTCTCCCAGTGGGAGACGTTGGATGTCTCCTTTTTATATAACCCATCTTCTTCCTCTTCCTCACATACACCAACCCGAGAGCATGCACAAACCAGAGAGACGAATTGGGGCTGCGATTTTAGGGTTCTAAGGTAAGTTTTTATTTTATTTTATTGATTTTTAGTTAATTATTTTGCAAATAAATCATAGGTTTTGCATTAGGATGAGTAATATACATGATTTTGTGTTAGTTTTACATTTTTATGCATTTTTTTATATACATTGTAGGATTTTGTGGTTTTTCCATGGAAGTTTTTAGGGATTTATGATTTTTTAGTTTTTTTTTAATTTAACCTATCACATTGTATAGATTTCATTAGAGTATATATGTTCATGATTTTTTTAAATTTTTATCATTTTTTATTTCAAAATTTAGATATATTTTTTTATATTTGAATTTTTTTTTTTAATTGTAACTATTTTGTTATATATATAGTTATGTTAAAATAAATTTATTAAATAATTTATAAAATATAAATATAAATATATGAAAATTTTTATGTTTTTGTTTATTATTAAGTTTTTAGGTTATGAAATTTTATATTGATTTTTTGTTGAGGTTATAATTAGTAGCACATTGGGATTTTTTTTATTTGTTTACCAATATCATTTACTATTATTAGATATTTAGTGATATTTGTTTAGTTATGTTTAACATATTAATTAATTTAATTTCATAGGTTGTGATTTTTGTGGTGAGATTTTAGAGAGTATTTTGCATCAAAATTCCTATATCAATCATACATTTGAGGTAATTAAGTTTCTAAAATTACAATAATACGTTATATATTGCTAGATATTTAGTGATGTTTTAATTATTATTTATTAATTTAATTTTATTGGTTTGTGGATTTAATAGCGAATTTGATTACTAAGTGAAGTAATTTTGCTAGCTTTTAGATTAAAGATTGCAAGAGGTACATATATATTCTCTTACTTCTACTTTTAATATTATTAAAAAAATGTTAGAGGAGTTTGAATATCTTAAATATTCATCCATAGTGAAGTAGGTTCTGAGATTAAAATTGTGTGCTGCGGTGATAACGGAAGGTTGAGAACTTGTGTGTATTAGTGAAGTAGGTTCTGAGAAATTTGACTGTGTGCTGCGGAGCTAAAAGGAAGAAACTTATTGTATGTTGTTTGAATTGTTTGTTTTGCTATTCACATGCAGATGGTTAGGCCACTATTATAGGGGAAATGCTGCCCGATTTTATCTAGGATAATAAACAATTAGTTTTATATAGACATTCTATAAGGAAGAAACTTATTGTATGTTGTTTGAATTGTTTGTTTTGATATTCACATGCAGATGGTTAGGTCACTATTATAGGGGAAATGCTGCCCGATTTTATCTAGGATAATAAAAAATTAGTTTTATATAGACATACAACTTTATCATCACGTGCTTATTTAGTGTTATTTCTTTTCTTTTCCATAAACATAGGAGAATATATGGATAAACAGTGGATGTCAGCGAATATGTTATCTGCGGAATATAGGAACGGAGTCGATTTGTTCTTAAGGTTTTGTTCAGAAAATGTGAAAGACCCAAATTTTACTTATTGTCCATGTCTTAAGTGTGGAAATGTTAAAAAGATGGATCCAAACGTTGACTTTCCACCTCTCCCATTGGGAGACGTGGGAAGTGACTCACCTCTCCCAATGGGAGACGTGGGATGTCTCCTAGGGACTTCCCACGTCTCCCATTGGGAGAGGTGGGTCACTTCCCACGTCTCCCAATGGGAGAGGTGGAAAGTCAACATTTGACTTTCCACCTCTCCCAATGGGAGACGTGGGAAGTGAGGCACGTCTCCCAGTGGGAAACGTGAGATATATACCTATGATGACCCTAGCAACAACGTCTCCCCAATTGGGAGACATTGTAGACTTCCAATGTCTCCCAATTAAAGTCATAAAACCTCTATTTTGTTGTAGTGAGTGTCTTGTTCACCAATAACATCATTGATGATGTCAATCATCTCATCAGTCACTGGAGCCCCGTCGTCTACTACTAGAGGCATATCAACTCCACTGTGGTAGGTCCACTTCACGTATTGCTGCAGAAACCCAGATCTGTGTATGTGAGCCTTCACTACATCCATTTTCTGATTCAACATATTGACAGACTGAACGCATGTGCATATGACTTCTCTCGAAACATTCACATGACTCTTGGCCATATGTATAAATGCTTGAAGACCATTCCAAAACTCATTAGAGTTACGTCTTCTATAAGTTATCCAACTCTTCTCAATCGTCATAACTGATTCAAGTAAAAAATAAATTATCACAATGTGATAATCATAAAAACTACCTTTATTTGCTAATAATTTTTTATCACCAAAATACTAATTTTTTGAAGTAGATTGTGAAATCTTATTGAATCTTATGAATATATATTATCAAATTTTATGAATATATTATCAAATTCATTAAATAAATAAATATTTAATTATAACCTTATTATTTACCATTAAAGATTATTATTTTAATTTATTTAATAATCATCAAATTATTAATTTATTTTCTACTTTTTATTTTAATAAATTTTTAAGAGTAAAGTTGACTATATTAATTACTTTATTATAATTTTTATTACTTTATAATTTTTTATTAATTACATTAAAATCTACTAAAATTTTGACACCATAACGACTATAATCTAACATATCCAAAAAATTAAAATCTGCATAAAATATACAAAACTAGTTCCAGAATATACATATAATTGAATATAAAGATATAAATCTCATATCAACAACATAAATAAGATTATAAACATTTAATTAGATTTATTTAACCTAATAAACTATTTATTATTAAATTCCAATATTCATATCCACATTAACATTAAATCATATAAACATATTCAGATTTATATATACATACGTATTCATATTTATATACATATATATTCATATACGCATAAAAAATAAACGTACATATATTAATCAAAAAAATTATATCATCTAATATCCAAACCTATCCTATGCATTTTTTTATAACATAATATTTAATTAAATCAAATTAATAAATATATTTACAATCTATCCCTAAAAAAATACAAATATAATTAAATTAACAAATATACAAATCTAACCTAAAAAAAAAAAAAATTCAACACAATATAGATAACCAATTACACAATTGAAAACTTAATTTAACAGTTAATCAGTAATGAAAAACTTAAAAACAATACCCAAAAGTCAGGCTATAGCGTTATCTTCCGTCAATAATATAATCCCAAGGCTTGGGCTAGGCACAAGTATTCTGCAAAAAAAAAAAAAAAAAAAATAACCCAAAAAATTTCAAAAACTCATTTATACCAAACACAAAATACACACATATACTAACAAAAAAAATACGTTTTAAACCATAAAATACAAAGGAAATGAGATTAGATTACCAAAACAAGGCAAAAATGGCAGCAAATAGGCTCGGATCATCGATGGGACTAGGATGGCTCTGGATTTTCAAATTTTTTTTGCAAAAAATGAAGAAGAAGGCTCGGGCTGGGGAGTTATATCGACTGACTCTATAGCGACACGTCGTCGCTATAGAGTACAAGAATGTCGTCACTGATACCAAACATACCGTTTCACTCAAACGGTGAGACCCTATAGCGACGACATGTCGTCGGTGTAAGATAGTGAATAGTACACAAATCTTCTCGTGTGCTACGCGTCTACCCTACAACTATGATATGTCGTTGCTATAAGCAGTGGAATTTGACTTAAATTTTTTGGCAGTTCACTTTCCCACGTTTTTTTTCGGGCCTACTATGACGACAGGTTGTCATGATACAGTACAAAATAACTGACCATTGGATTCAAGTGAACTCTACAACGATGACATGTCATCGCTATAGGAAGTGAAAATTTGACTAAATTTTTTTGACGATTCACTTTCCCACGTTTTTTTGGAATCTATCGCGACGACATGTCGTCGCTATAAAATACAAAAATAACTGACCAGTGGATTAGATTGGACTCTATAGCGACGACATGTCGTCGCTATAGGGAGTGAAAAATGGGAAACCAACTCTTGGTGGTTAATTTCCTCCCTGTCCTACAATGACGACATGTCGTCGCTCCAGAATAACATATTTCCCATTTTTCCACGATGACTCTACAGCAACAACAAGTCTTCGCTATATGATGTGCAAATAGGCAACCAACTCTGGGCAGTTGAGTTCCCTCTCCATCCTACATCGACGAAATATCGTCACTATAGTCAAATATATTTCCCTCTTTTTTCTTGACGAAGACCCTACAACGACGACATGTTGTTGCCGTAGAGTCAGTTCCCGCCTCTTGTTCCCTCCAAATTCCTAATACCCTACGGCGACATCGTCGTTGTAGGGCACCAGGAATTTGGAGGACCTGGTCGTGTGTTATTGACAACCCTTCATCGCTGTAGCTTATTTTTTTTAATAAATTAAGAATATTTTTTTTTTGGATTTCAACAACATATAGCGACGATTTTGGAGTCGTTACAATAGATGTCGTTGCTGTAGAATCTTTTTCTTGTAGTATTTTGTGTTTTAATAAAATCATCACTTTTGCAGACTTAGGAGCCCTTGGTAGGTATTCTTGTTCTCATTTTCTTCTACCAGATTCTGACATCCTATTTGACTCTCCGAAACCAGTGAATATTTGTAAGTTCTATTGCGATTATTTTTATTTTTCTCCTTTATTTCGAGATTGAATGCATTGAGTTCGTGTAATATTCATATATGACTCACTCGAGAATGGCTTATGTTGTTTATTCGAACCTTACTTGAGTAGTTTAAGGACATGTTTACTATTATGGAGAAACAAAAAAAAAATAGTGATATTTGAAACTCATTGGCCTTTATTCCTTGGTTTTGCTTATTGCTATGTGATGATCTGTATGTGTTTGTTGTCACTTGTGAGTGATGTTGTGGCTTGAATTTGACACTGCCATACATAGTAGAATAACTGTCTCTTTATCGTTTTATTGGGCTTGTTTTAACATGAATTCATTATGTGTTTTGGTTATAATTGATGTATTGTAACCAAGTATTATAACTAAGTTTAAATTCAGTTTTTTGCTAATATTTTTTGACAATGGATTTTAAATTCAGTTTGCCTTTGATTTTGTTTTTCCTTTTTAACACACTTGGTGTTGATATCTTAATCTTGATGGCTTTTGCTATGATGTTGTTTCGTAATGTTCATATTGAAATTTTTAAGGTAATTCCGACGAACATAGAGGGAGCTAACACCGGTGTGCCAATATATAAAGTGAATTTATTTAATAAATTTGTTGCAACAATGACAAGTTGAGGAGGTCGTATTGCTCAAGCTATATAAACCATTAAGAAATACTCAATTATATTTTAGTATTACAGGATAATTTTAGTGTTAAATTATGTTTATATGGACACATTGTAAACAAATGATTGTTTTTCATTTACTTTTAGATTATATATATTTTTAGGGGAATTCTTCTATAGGGGCTTCACTTTAAGCCCTACCGGTGAGACTCTCAGTGTTCTCGACCCGTGAACAGTTTTCGGCGTCATTTTTTTATAGTCGTGTATATTGTAGCTATTTAGAGCATCCTGCAAATTTTCAGAAAATTCCGAATAGTTTACATTACCGAAAACTAAGTACAAACATGTTGTTGCATGCGTGACTAATTTTTTTTATGCGCGTGGAAAGCAACATGTTTGATCCTAGTTTTCGGTACTGTAAACTATTCAGAATTTTCTGAAAATTTGTAGGATGGTCTAAATAGCTACAACATACACGGTTATAAAAAAAAAATCGCGCCGAAAACTGTTCACGGGTCGAGAAACATTGAGAGCCCTACCGATAGGGTTTAAAGTGAAGTCCCTATAGAAGAATTGTCCTATATTTTTAAAATTTATTTAGTTATTAAAATTTCTCTAAATTATATGTTTAAGCATTATAATTTTTATTAACTTATGTAAATATTTATAGTGACATAGTTAATATAGATCAAATATACTTTTTTTAAAAAAATAATAAAATAAAATCATGATAATATGTAATAATATTGGGGGAAAATTGTTTTCTAAAATTAAGTTGTTTCTCATCATCTAAACATGTGTGTTTTTCGTTTTTTGAAAATTGTTTTTAGAAATCATTAGTCAAACAATATGATTTTGAAAACTACAAAAAAAAAATTTCTATTCTCATTTTTTTAAACACAATTTTTGAAAACAAAAAATAGAAAATAATGCCAAGCAGACCCATATCACACTCTCTGTTTTTGTTCTCTTCTCAACTTTTCATAAAAGAGAATTTTTTTAAAATATGGCTTTTATACCATCAATGTGAAAAAATATGAGAATTATATTTTTCTTAATTTGTATGAAAAAATTTATTAAAGAAAAAATTAAATATAGGAAACACAATTAGTAGCTAATTAAAATATGAAAATGCCATATTTTTTATCATAGTTATGCTTTCTTTGATTTTGAAGATAATTTTATTTTATTTCTTTTATTTTTTTCTTTATTTTTTCATTATTTTTCAGTTATTTTTTCTTTCTTTTTTTCCTTACTTATATTTTCTTCCATTTTTTCCTTTTTCTTTTTTTTTCTAACAAATTTTTCATTCATCCTTTTTTTTTCTTTCCATTTTTCCATTATTCTTCTTCTTCTTCTCATTTTTTTCTTTTATCTATTTTTTTTTAATTTGTAATGTTTTGTTTTTTATTTTTTATTTTTTTAGTTTTCTTTCTTCTTTTTTTCTTCTATTTTTTATTCATTTTTGTATTTATTATCTTCTCCTTCATTTTTTTCTTTTTTTCACACATATGAGCTTTTTTTTCTTCTTTCATTTTTTCATTTTGTTTGTTTTTTCTACCAAGTTTTTCATTCATATATTTTTTTTCTCTTTCCATTTTCTATTATTTTTCTTTTTTCTTATTTTCATTTTTATTCATTCATCTGTTTTTTTCATTCATCATTTCATTTTTTTTTTGTTTTTTTTCATATTTTTTTAGTTTTTTTCCTTCTTTTTCTTCATTTTTTGTACTTGCTCTTTTCTCATTCCTTTTTTTTTTCACACATATATTTTAACATTACATAATTATTTTACTATTTTTATTTATTTATTATCTTTTATTATTGTAATTTGTTTATAGTTTTTGTTGTAAATTGTGCTCTGAAAGCATATTTAATAGATATTGTTTTAAGAAATAAATAAATAAATTGAATTTGTTATGCATATATTTTATGGACTATATTATTCTGTGATAATATTGAGTAAATATAAGAAAAATTCCTAAGTTCATATATGTGATCTCAACCATGTATTGGTACAAGAGGATTGTGTTTGAGATAAATGAACTTGAATAGTTCGCATTAAAATAAAGTTATGGAATCTTTACATTAATTACTACAAGTACGATTCACTAGTATTATAAATACATGTGATCTAGATCCAGATTACTAGTGTAGTAGGACACTTTAGTGGAGGTGCTTTATATATTAGAGAATATATAGAACTGGACCAGATAAGTTTATTAATACTTAGTTACATACTGTTTCGAAGTATTAATTAAATATATCAACTGATGATCATATACAAATAGATCTTAATCTTGAAGTTACTATGAACTCATGTTTATGTTATATGAGTTCTTTGATTCACTCGTTAGGGTTTGTCAGAATGATCAAGCTAGAAACTTTTGTTTTGGGAACTTATTAATGTAAATGGCTGGGACATAGTATATAGATAAGGAATCTATACCTTCTCGTAAGAGATTGAATAATTGTTCTCTTAAGGGTTGACTTTTGGGAGTGAAAGGTTATTGAGCTCAAATTCATAATTTGGTTATGAATTAACCTTCACCAGTAAAGTCAATGGTACTTAAGGAAACAAGATATAATTAAAAAGATAAAACAGTCATTTTATTCCCGGTTAATTATGAACCATTATTAGATGGTTAATTTGTATGTAATGATTATATCAATGGATGCTTTATTGTTATAAAGTACTCAATACATGAAATGTATATAATTACAAGAGTGCAGTCTCATATTTATAGTGGAGTAATCATGAGATTAATAAATTAAGATTATTCAATTAAAGAGTTTGATTAATAATCATAAATTTATTGGAGCTTGGAATTATAGGTCCATAGGTCCCCACAGTGGCTCTATCAACACTATTCAAGTCAAGAGTTGACATAAATTGTACAATGGTAAAAAGACATATTTAAGAAGAATTTTGTTCTTCGGGCCAAATATGCAATTATGTGATAATAGTGATTAATTAATTAATTACAATTTAATTGTAATTATCAAAATTAATTAATAATTAATTATTGTGTAATTTTCAAAATTATATAAATAATTAATTTATTATAATTTTTGAAATTTTAATAAAATAAATATTAAAATTTTGAAAGTAATATTTAATTAAAATTGGTTTTAATTAATTTGTAGAATTAATTAAATATCTTTATTTGAGTGGGATATAATAATCTGACAAGTTCAAATTGGATTTGAATTTAAAAGATTAATATTTATTCAAATAATTAATTATATGTGATAATTAATTAAAAAGATAATATATTTAAATTTGAATTAATTATCAAGTTGTTGGATTTTATCTGATAAGATAGTTTGAATAAATAATTAAATAAATTGTGGAAAAATTCTTGGACCCTATTTTGTAGGGAGCTACACGCACCAAGGAGTCCCAAGGACTCACTTGGGTGTGTAGCACAGTAAAGAATCAAAATTGGATTTTTCACTTCTATTTATTTAATTAATTAATTAATGGATAAGTCAAAAGTTAGTTTTGATATTTACATTATTAAAATAGTTGAAAAAATAAATCCCCTATTTTATGAGGTACTGCACAACACACACAGTCCCTCGACTGTGTGTGGTGTGCAGCTATAGTAATCAGGGAGTGAATTTTTCACTTTTAATTAATTGAGTATCAGAAAATAACAAGATACTCAATTATTCGCTCTAAAAAAAAAAGAACGATACTTTCCATCTCTCCCTGAAAAAGATACAAAACCAATCTCGTGCCTATTATATTGATCTCATGTGTTGAGTACATCAAGTTGAATCATAAATATACCATCTTTTATTCTCTAAGTGCCCACACACTTCTTAAGGTGTAGAGAATGTTGTGGAAGATCTTGGTGTGAGTACCTGGTAGCAGCTTGGATAGGAAGATCGTTTATTTTACGAAAAGATAGCAAGGACACTTGATAGGCATTAAGAGGTGTGTTCTTTATTCTTTTCTTGTTTATGATTAATGTATGTATATTAATGGATCCTCGTATTTAAAAGTAGTTTAAATATGTTACCAAATTTTTGTTGTACACTGGGCTAACCCATCACACTACGTATTAGGAAACTCGTTCCTAACAATTGGTATCAGAGAGGTCATTAATCTTTGCATACATTAATTACCATGTGGGAATAATATGCATTCTTATGTTATCGTAATATGTGTGAATTGATAGATGTATGTATGTTTAAAGTTTATTCTTAAGGGTCGTTAATTATATGTTCTTTTGGGTTTAGGAGCTTAAATTTCTAGATGAAAAATGTAAGTTATTTTGGGGAATAGGAATTTTTGTAATTTAATTTTCTGCATTATATTATTGGAAAAAATTATGTAAGGCTCGAGCCCTGGGTTCCGTGCCCTGAAGCCCTAGCCTAAGGCTATCGCATGCTACTGTACGACCCTATGGCCTATGGCTCCCCAACTACGTGCCCCTGCGCCTGCATCCACTCGTGCCCTGCTGGCTCCCTGCCGCAGCCTGCACGCCTTTCAGCCATGGCCCCAGCTACTGGCCCGTGCCCCTTGCGCAACATCCCAGGCCCCGACGCCTGCTCCAGCGGCACCAGGACCCCGTCGAGCCACTACCAGCCCTTATTGTGGCCTCCCGCCATGCCTCTTGCCTCGCCGAGCCACATAGTTGTCGGCCCTAGGGTTTCTAAACCCTAGGGCTTGCATCTTTGTTATTTATTTAAATTGTGGGCCTAATTTATTTTAAGCCCATAATTTAAATTGTTTTTTTTAATTAATTGTTTGAGCCCAAATTCAAAAGTAGGCCTAATAACTTGTTGGGAATTAAAGCCCACGTTAATTAAATGGCTTAATGGATCAAGACT
The DNA here is from genome assembly GCF_963169125.1 of Humulus lupulus. NCBI lineage: Eukaryota > Viridiplantae > Streptophyta > Magnoliopsida > Rosales > Cannabaceae > Humulus > Humulus lupulus. The sequence goes on along the minus strand of NC_084797.1, from coordinate 45,846,136 downwards.
ACTTGTTAAGGCCCAAAGCTGAAGATAGAGATCTCTTTAGGTTTTATTTAGTTTCTTACATTTTTGTGTATAATTTTGCAAGTGTTGTAATTTTTCTAGAAATACCCAAGACACATGACCCTCATTTATTTATTTAGTATTTATTTATTTAAATGTTTCAATGTGATTAAATTATTTAATACTTTATCATGCATTTTTAACATGCCATACATATTACCCACACAGTATTTAAAATTAGCATGCATCTCGTCTAAGTATAAACATGCCTTAGGATTGTCCTTTGTGATTATATGCTTTATGTAATGGACCATATAATAATAAATCTAGTTTTAACTAGTTCAAGAGCGGAAATATATTTTAAAAGTTGTTTAATTTCTAGTATTTAATAAATTTGTTTTATTAAATAATAAATGATATTCCTAGTAATTATAACAAATTAAAATTGAATTAACTAGGGCATAGTTATATAATTTTAATTTAGCTTAATTGGATTAGTAATTATTAGAATATCATTTGGTAAAAATAGATTACTTTATTTTTACAAAATAATTAAAAAAACATAGGATGTTTTGAGAAAACACATATTTTAAAATAGTGAGTGGGAGAGGGAGTTATGAAAATAAGTCCCATGGTCTCCATTATTAGTTAGCACCGAGGTAACATTGACCATTGCTTGTGTCCCCCTAAGGAAGGCTTCCGACTGTGTTATTCTCAAGGTAAACTTTTTTAAGAATAGGATGTAATGATGTATTTCAAGTTTGACTGACCCCAAGGCACACTCTTGAGTTAAGTTATTGATCTAAAATAATGGGTTACACTCACAAGGTACATTAGGCTTTCGAGCGGACTATTGTATCCTTTACCGAACAAGCAGTTGTTTATAAGTCAAAAGAGAAATGTTGATTTGAGTTTTAACTTATAAATTTGAGAACTTGTCTCAAAATTAATTTGGAATTAGTCTGACCTACCATAAGGCTGGTCCATTAATGCTCAAATTAATTAATCGTGGAATTAGTAATTATTTTTTTATGTGTTCTTTAATTATTGCATTCATGCATCACATTTACTATTCCGAAATTTACTGATATTTATTTGAGCAATCATGTCTAGCTCAAATCCTGTATCTTTTACTTGCTAATGAAAAGTTGACAGGTGAAAACTACATGAAATGGAAATCAAACATGAACATTGTATTAATATGTGAGAACCACAAATTTTTCTTGACTGAGGAGTTTCATGAAGTCCCTCCCGCTACTGCTGCCAAAACTGCAAGGGAAAAGCTTGATAATTGGATCTTATCAAACAACAAAGCAAAGTGTTATATGCTTGCAAGTATGAACGATGTGCTTAGAAAGAAGTTTGAAGACACTGAGACTGCTTATGAGATCTGGGATTCCCTTTAAGATATGTTTGGGCAGCAGTTAGATCAATGGAGGTATAAGGCTACCAGATCCTACATGACCAAGAAAATGAAGAAAGGAGTTTCTGTCAGAGAACATGTATTAGACATGATCAATATAATGCACAATGCCATTATGCATAGGGCAATCATTGATGAAAGGACGCAAGTGAGCATTATACTTGAATTGCTTTCTCCAGCTTTTAAAGGTTTCACAACCAACTATGTCATGAACAAATTAGAATATAACATGACACAACTGTTGAATGAGTTGCAAACTTATGAATCTCTTAACAAAGGTTCTGAGAAAGAAGGAGAGGCAAACATTGCTGATTCTGGCCCATCCTCTTCAAAGGCTAAAACCAAAAAGAGGAAAAATGGATATGGAGAGGACAAAGAGAAAGGAAAAGACAAGAATTCAAAGAAGCCTAACAAGTCATCCAAAGGTAAAGAGAACAAGAACACCAAGAGCTCCAAAAAGAATACTCCTAAAGGGACTTGTTTTCACTATGGAGTAGATGGTCAATAGAAGAGAAACTGTCCAAAGTATCTCGCTGACCTGAAAGAGAAAAAGAAAGGCAAATTTTATTTACTTGTGTTAGAAGCTTGTTTAGTGGAAGACAATTCTTCATCTTGGATAGTAGATTCAAGAGCCACTAACCATGTTTGTTTTTCTCTACAGAGTCTTAGTTCGACGAGAAAGCTTGCTGATGGAGAGGCGACTATGAGGGTAGGTAGTGGTCAGATTGTCTCTGCAGTAGCAGTTGGAACAGCTCGTCTAGAATTTGAGAAGAATAAATTTCTTATTTTAGAGAACGTTTATTATATTCCTGGAAATTCTAGAAACTTAATTTCTGTTTCTATATTGCATGAACAAGGTTTTAAATTTTCTTTTAATAATAATTCGATTGCTATTTTGAGATATGGTTTTAAGATATGTTCTACAAAATCTATTGATGGACTTTATAAACTGCAAGCTAAAGAGAAATCTGCTTATAATTTTGAATTATTTAAAATAGCTAATCCTAGATCTATTAAACGACAAAAGATTGATTCTGATAGTGAAACATATCTGTGGAACTTGAGATTGGGCCATATTATTCTAGATAGAATTAATATGATTGTAAAGGATGGTCCTTTAAGAGAACTATCTATTGGATCTCTCCTTGTTTGTGAGTCCTGTCTAGAAGGCAAGATTACCAAGAGACCTTTCTCTGCTAAAGGTTCAAGAGCTACAGAACCACTTTCAGCTGGTACATACGGATGTTTGCGGTCCACTTAATGTACAAGCAAGAGGAGGTTATGAATACTTTGTCACTTTTGTTGACGATTATTCAAGATATGGTTACCTATACTTAGTGCAAAGAAAATCTGAAACTTTTGGAAAGATCAAAGAATTTCGAGCAGAGGCTGAAAAGCAATTAGGTAAATCACTGAAAGGTCTTCGATTTGATCGAGGAGGAGAGTACTTGGATTTATAATTTGAGGACCATCTGCGTGAGCATGGTATTCAATCCCAACTCACAGCACCTGGATCGCCACAACAAACTGGTGTTTCAAAAAGATGGAATAGAACGTTACTATATATGGTTAGATCAATGATGAGCTTCTCATCATTACCACTGTCATTCTGGGGCTATGCAATTCAATGTGCTCTATACATATTGAATGGTTTTCCATATAAGTCTATCCAGGAGACACCCATGGAATAATGGAATGGTTGTAAACCTAGTTTACACCATTTTCGCATTTAGGGGTGTCCTACACATGTGCTAAAAGGAAAGACCGGGAAGTTGGAATCACGCTCTAAAGTGTGCATGTTTGTAGGCTATTCCAAAAAGACTAGAGGTGGAATTTTCATCAGTCCAAAAGAAAATAAAACATGGGTATCGACAAATGCAACTTTTCTTGAACATGACTATGTTAATAACCACAAACTTCGCAGTAAGGTTGTACTGGAGGAGATGGTCTCGAATGAAGTTGCAAAGTCACTAGCAACAACAAATGAAAATAGCAAGAGGAAACTACTAGTTCTAGTCAGAATAGTAGAGAGTCTCGTCGTAGTGGGAGGGTTAGTAAGCAACCCATACGCTATGAACATGAAGTTCAAAAGCTTGTGTCTGACACAAACAAAGATGATCCATTGACATTTAAAGATGCAATGAATGATTTTGACAAGGACAAATGGCAAGACTCCATGACCCAAGAAATGGAATCGATGTATTCCAATTCTGTCTGGGTTCTTGAAGATCCACTTGAGAATATCAAACCCATTCTGTGGATATCTAAATTTTAGTCGCACAAGACCTTGACTTGTGAACCTCATGGTAAAGGCCTGGAAGGCGAGTAGCCAAGGCCGGCCTTACACCTTGCGCCCCTTCCTTGATTTGCCTCCAAATCCTGGCTCTCCGAAGATGGTCTTAACGTCTCCTTGCACCTCTGGGGCTACCTCCCGTGCCCATGGCAAGGATACTCCCTCTTTCGGCCTTTGGTTTTCTTTGCGGACGTATCTGCCCAAATGTCCCCTACGTATAAGCTCTTCGATTTCTATTTTCAAATGAGTGCATTCTGCGGTGGTGTGGCCGATATCTTTATGATACTGACAATATTTAATGGGCTCCCTTTTTTATCGGTCTTTTTTCATTGGCGGGGGCCTCCTGAAAGGAACCTGATTTTCATTCGTGATGAAGATATATTCCATAGCGTGTGTGAGGTCAGTATAAAAGGTGTAGGGGGCATGTTTGTGCTCATCAATGCGTTGGGGCTTCTGAGGCCAATCATCTCTTGACCCTTCGTAGATCCTCTTCTTCTTTGCACTGCTTTGGCCTTCCCGAATTAAGGGTTTTGGTGGGGACTGGTCTTTTCCGGCCTTAAGGCTCTCGTGACCATCCTCAACACGAATATATTTATGTGCCCGTTCATAGAAATTGTCCAAGTATGTGACCTCTCTCTTAAGCATGTTATCCCACAACTTACTTCCCGGGCGTACTCCAACCGTGATGGACATTTTTAACTCCCCACGGGTCAAGCTCCCTACTTTGGCTACCTCCATATTGAACCTGTGGATATAGCTCTTTAGGCTTTCATTTTCTCCTTGTTTAACGTTAGTGAGGCTGGTGCCTGGCATTGTGTAATCACGCACAACATGATGTTGCTAGAGAAATTCATCAAAAAATTGTTGCCAAGATCTGATGGACCCTGGCCAAAGTCTTTTTAACCATTTGTATGGAGGTCCCTTCAACGTGACAGCAAAGCAATGGCATCTGGCCTTGCTACTAATTCCCCTTAATGTCATCAGGTCGTTAAATGCATCTAGATGGTACTTGGGATCCGTATTTCCTTCATATGGGGTCATATGAGGCTCCTTGAAGTTGGTTAGGAGCTGGACAGCTTGGATTTCGTTAGTGAAGGGCGATTCATAGTCGAACTCATCATCGAAGGCTTGCCCTCCACATACGGTGATTATCTTGCTCCGGAGGCTCATCATTTATGTGTCTAGGTCTTGTCTCCTCTTATTCAAGGAGTCTCTCAACATGGACGGGTTAGCCTTTCCCTTTCCTTTGTCTTCTCAGGGGGCCATAGGAGGTGTAGTCCTTTTATCTATCCTTTTCTTATTGAGCTCTTCCCGTAAGTTTGAGGGTGTTTTCCTTGAAGTGACTTCGACTTCGTTTCGGTGGGTCTATGGTCCGAAACAGCCCCAGAGGCCAGAGCATAAGAACAACTTTGACCCTCAGCAACCCATGTATACCTTTGCCCATAAGAGGCCACCATACGACCCACCCAGGGTGCCGCCTCCGAGTTGGGGGCGCTCAGCTGAGCAGGGACAGATGACCCACTCACCGAAGGAGAAGGGGCACAGGAACACTGGAAAAATGAGCCCCCGACGGACCAGGATTGAGGGGAGCATGAGGAAAAGTATCGTATTCCTTAGAAAAGGGACAGACAAAGCACCCTGGCATGGCTTGTGGACCGTGGGAGTGAGAGGACATGTCACGGTCCATAGGGACCAAAGGAGGGCACCCCCTGGGAGACGAAGATGATCGGCGAGGTTGTCTGGGTTATGGGGAAACCTCCTCGAGCACCCACTCCACGTCGCCCCCGTCAGAGTGATGCTCAACTAAAGGCTCCTTCTTCCTTCACTCAGAAACTTGCCACAACACATCAAGATCCAAAATCGCGGATAAGTTGTGGCAGTTCAAGTTTGCCACGGTGAAGAGGCGGGCGACAATTTTCTTGGTAGGGTCGGTATCGAGGAAGTTGTCCACTGGCACTGCCTCTGACTCGAGAACGTCAAGGTTACCAAACTCCTCTGCACAATCAACAAAATTACAAATATAAGCATAAGTTCCAAAATAACCAATTCAAAGTAAAAGGAAGACAAACTTGAAGTACTTACTTGGGGACGAGCGAAAATGTTCACGTACGAAAATGAGACCTTTTACGAAGAAAAAGTTATGCTTCCAGGACCCTAGGTTTGATACAAAACCCTCTATGAGGGAAACATGGGAATTGGCCTTCTATAAGAAATAGAAGCCTTTGGATTTAGGGGTTGGCATGAGGTTAAACATAAAATGCACCTCTCGAGCTGTAGGAGCGCGTTGGTTGAGCTCAGTAAATGCCATGTATAGGCAACTTAAGGTCAGCCAGCTATTAGGTGCCAGCTGGAGCAGAGCAAGGTCGAAGTGATTAAGCATCATGGTGAAAATGGGTGTAAAGTAATGGTCCCACCGGCTTTCAAGATTTGTTCACTCTTGGCCACACACCCTTGGTGGGGATTATCGACCCGACAGTTATTGGAAAGAACATACAACTTGTATTCCTTTCTAATGCGATATTTAGCGGATAGCTCCAATAACTGATTCTCCGGCACATTGGACATAATAGAGGATGCAAATAGAGGACCAAAATCTTGCCCTTCGGAAGCCACTTGCTGCCGCACTCTCTTTGCCATATTTGCAAAACCAAAGGAAAAAGGTGAGGTTGAAACAGGGCACTTTACCCTCCATTTTTTCTTCCTAGCAAGGGCCTTCCACCGAGGTGTTGAGTGTGGGAGCGCTAAGCAAGGGTGAATCGAAAACAAGGGTTGAGAGGAACCAAGGGTGACCCCATGGCAACCATAAGGGGAGAACGGGGCAGGAGGTTTAGGCGAGATATTTCCCTCCATGAACTCCAACTCCATCTGTAGATCCAAAAGGGTCACCCTAAGGTTTGCAATGTGGTTTCTAAGGTCAAAGGGGAAAGTAACTCCATCGCCCCTCAAAACTGAGTCTATTTCACTCTTCACTACCCAGATTTTACACCTAAAATTAGCCTTATGCTCAAGGTGACGTATACGGGCATGCCTCAAAGTGTCATAGTCTTGGTGAGGGTTATTTTCTGGGGACTCTGAGTCTAAAGATAAGTCTACAAACTCGACCCCTGGAGGAGCACCAGATGATCCCTCACATGCCATGGAACCTCATCTCGTAGGTAATAAGGGTGCACGTGTAAATGAGGGGATTGCTACAAAACACAAAGGAATGGGCTCAAAACCTCTAGACATGAGCGCTCTAAATGACCAACTACGGGGTACAAACAAGGGCATTTAAGGGGATAAACTCACAACGAGCTCCGTCTAAGGTGACCCATCCCGAGTAGTGCTAATTTGGACCCAATGAAATAAGAAAGAAAGAAAGTATACCTTATGTAAGAAAAATCGGGCATTGTCACGATTGAAGGGAGGCCGAAGGTCGAAGGCACTGTCACGATTGAAGGGAGGCCGAAGGTCGAAAGTACTGGCATGGTCAAAAGGAGGACAAGGGTCCAGAGCATTGCCGTGATCGAACAAATGTGAAGGGTATAAGACTTGCGCTTGCAAAAATGGAGGAGAGAGGAATTTTAGTCCCCAAGTTCCTGTGTGGATATTGGCATAAAATAAATGAATTCGAATAATAAAAAAGAAGAACAACGAAAGTGAGGTTGTGAGGAATCAAACCCCTTACCTCTTGAAAGAAGTAAGGACTCCAAAACCACTAAGCTAAAGAGGTAAAGTGTAAATAATAGGCTAGATATGAAGGCCTATTTATAAGAACCATAGGCTCATCTTAGCCATCAAATCCGATGCCTGATCAATGGTCAAGGAGGGGCCTTGGCACTCGCCTTGGGATCCGCGAAGCACAGCGATAGGCTCATATTCACTCTCAACATCTCATAATAGTCTCCACCTCCAAAATGTGTTTTTGTATGCCACCAAAGTAAAGAAACACACAAACACCACCGACGCTTTGAAGACACCATATCGAAAGTCTATCGGAGAGCCTAAAGACCCTCCCATAGATTGGGGGGAAAGTGTGGATATCAAAATTTTAGTCGCACAAGACCCCGACTCGTGAAGCTCAGGGTAAAGGCATGGAAGGCAAGTAGCCAAGGCCGGCCTTACACCATGCGCCAAGGGCCTCGTAAGGCATGCACCCCTGTTATAGAGCCTTGCTTCATGCATAGGCTCAGCTAGGATCACCCCTCAAAATTAACGGCACGTCTCGCACTAAGGGTCCCAAGGAGGCAGATATGCCATTCTAGAAATAGACCACCTCGCCCCTAGGCGTCTCACGAGGCTCGGCCTCACCCCTAAGCATCTCGCAAGGCACAACCTTGCCCCTAGGCATCTCGCGAGGCACGGCCTCGCCAAGGCGTCTCGTGCCACCAACGTCTCACGAAGCATGGCCGCACCAAGGTGTCTCATGCCACCACTATCTCATGAAGCACAACCTTGCCAAGGTACCTTGCACCACCATCATCTCGTGAAGCACGAATGCGTCAAGGTACCTCGCGCCACCACCGTCTCGCGGGGTACAGCCTTGCCAAGGCGCCTCGAGCACCTGGGTCCATGTCGCGAGAAGGGCCTCGCGTAGTGGTGCACACCTCACCTCGCCCCTAGGCATCTCGCGAGGCTCAGCCTCGCCCCTAGGCATCTCATGAGGCATGACCTCACCCCTAGGCGTTTCGCGAGGCACAACCTCGCCAAGGCATCTCGCGCCACCACCGTCTCGCAAAGCATGGTCGTGCCAAGGTGTCTCACGCCACCACCGTCTTGCGAAGCACGGCCTCACCAAGGTGCCTTGCGCCACCACCATCTCACGAAGCACTGCCGCGCCAAGGTTCCTCACGCCACCACTGTCTCGCGGGGCACGGCCTTGCCAAGGCGCCTCGCACACCTGGGTCCATGCCATGAGGAGGGCCTCGTGCAGCGAGGAACACCTCGCCTCGCCCAGGAATTTGTCTCGTGGCCCCTCGTGCCTGCACCTCGCACACCTAGGTCCATGCCGCAAGAAGGGCCTCATGCAGTGAGGCACACCTCGCCTCGCCCAGGTATGCGTCTCGTAGCCCCCAAACAACCCTGCCTCGCCTCGACGGACTCGCGGTCCCTCACGCCTAGGCCTCGCGCATGGGGACCACGGGGCATTGGTCTCGTGAAGTGAGACCACCGACTCACGCATGGGCATCAAGTCTTATCGCATACATAACAGACCTCGTTGAAGAGGCCTTATCTCTCTCCCTGAGATAAGCACCACCAACGGGGCACCTCTTTTCCTGTGGGTCTCACGAGACGTAAAGTCGAGGACCTCTTTAACACGTGTTAAAGGAAGGATAGGGAAGGCCTCACAACAATTTGGTATGAAGTTAGAAGAGGTACATAGTGTGTTTACAAACCAAGAGGAGTTAGAGTACGAACACGATGTACACGCCAGACAGGTAGTGGTCGCACGAGTAAGGTACCTGATGTGGTCCTCATCAGTCAATCTCTGACACTCGTACTAAGCAAGTAGTGGAGGCACGTTCGAGCACTAAAGTGGAGGTGCTCCCACAGACTCTAACCATGTACTGGAGCCAACACCATAACCCTTTGCTCCACAATGACCTGTGCCACGACCCTGACAATGTACATATGTACAATCTTGTCCCCTGGGACCACAATGTATCAAGGACCATTAGAGACCCACTATAAATGGATCTTCTCCTCTCCATCTGAGGGGGGGAAATTTTTTTGTAAGATCAGGCTATTCTAAGAGCCATATACGAAATTTTCTTCTATTAATCTCTTGCAATTTTCCTTCATATTCCTACAAGTTCTTTTGCGTTCATTAAGTTCTGATTAGTTTTTTGAGTTTTCAACCATATTTTGTTGACAAGTTTTCGCCGTCAACACATTGGTTACAAGTGGATATTCAAGAAGAAAAGAGGAGCGGTTAGGAAATTACAGATTTTCAAAGCAAGGCTTGTAGCCAAAGGCTACACACAAAAAGAAGGGGTTGATTATGAAGAAATTTTTTCACATGTAGCCATGCTAAAATTCATTCGTATAATCTTATCCATTGCTGCGTGCATGGATTATGAGATTTGGAAAATGGATGTCAAAACAACTTTTTTGAATGGCTACCTTGACGAAACCATTTACATGTCTCAACCAAAAGGGTTCGTAGTAAAAGGTCAAGAGAAAAAAGTTTGCAAGCTTCTTAGGTCCATCTATGGACTCAAACAAGCTTCTAGATCTTGGAATCTTAGATTTGATGACACAATTAAAATGTTTGGTTTTGAACAAAACGTTGACGAACCTTGTTCTTGTTCTTTATGTTGATGATATATTATTGATGGGTAATGACGTAACATCATTATCAAAGTTAAAGAATTGGTTAGCTGAACAATTCCAAATGAAAGATTTGGGAGAAGCCAAGTATGTTCTAGGCATTCAAATTCTTAGAGAAAGAGAGAACAAGACTTTGGCACTGTCTCAAGCAACTTATATTGATAAGGTTCTAGAATGCTTTAATATGAAATACTCCAAAAAGGATGATATGCCAACCCATTCTGGAGTATTCCTTTCCAAGGAGTAGTGTCCCAAAACACCTCAGGAAGAGGAAGATATGAGGCAGTATCCCTATGCCTCAGCGGTAGGCAGTCTTATGTATATGCTATGTACAAGACCTGACATTTGTTATGCAGTAGGGTTAGTCAGCCGTTATCAATCCAATCTTGGATTGAGTCATTGGATAAAAGTGAAGAATATTCTCAAGTATCTTAGAAATAATAGAGATTATATGCTTGTATATTCAGGTGGAGACCTGAACCATACTGATTACACTGATTCTGATTTTCAATCAGACAGAGATAGTCTGAAATCGACTTCTGGATCAGTGTTTACTCTTGGAGGAGGAGCAGTAGTCTGTAAAATTATTAAACAAACCAGCATTGCAGACTCCACCATGGAAGCTGAGTATATAGCAGCTTGTGAAGCTGCTAAGGAGGTTGTGTGGCTCAAGAAGTTATATTCCAATCTGGAAGTAGTACCAGATGTGGATAAGCCACTAGTCTAATACTGTGACAACAGTGGGGCAGTAGCTAACTCAAAGGAACCACGGAGTCACAAGAGGGGAAAGCACATAGAGAGGAAGTATCACTTGATCAGAGGGATAGTTCACCGAGGAGATGTTGCAGTTATGAAGATAACTTCAGATAATAATCTTGCAGATCCTTTCACAAAGACTTTATCCATGAAATCTTTTAAGGTGCATGTAAGAAACATGTTAATGAGAGAGATGCCTCATTTTCTTTAGGGAAAGTGGGAGATTGTTGAGAATTGTGCCTTGAAAGCATATGTAATATACATTGTTTTAAGAAATAAATAAATAAAATGAATTTGTTCTGCATATATTTTATGGACTATATTATTCTGTGATAATATTAAGTAAATATCAGAAAAATTCCTAAGTTCATATATGTGATCTCAACCACGTATTGGTACGGGAGGATCGTATTTCAGATAAATGAACTTGAATAGTTCACATTAAAATAAAGTTATGGAATCTTTAGATTAATTACTGGAAGTACGGTCCACTAGTATTATGAATACATGTGATCAAGATCCGGATTACTAGTGTAGTAGGACACTTTAGTGGAGGTTCTTTATATATTAGAGAATATATAGAACTTGACCAAATATGTTTATTAACACTTAGTTAAATACCATTTTGAAGTATTAATTAAATATATCAACTGATAATCGTACACAAATAGATCTTAATCTTGAAGATACTATGAACTCATGTTTATGTTATATGAGTTCTTTGATTCACTCGTTAGGGTTTGTCAGAATGATCAAGCTAGAAACTTTTGTTTTGGGAACTCTTTAATGTAAATGGCAGGGACATAGTATACAGATAAGGAATCTATACCTTCTCGTAAGAGATTGAATAATGGTTCTCTTAAGGGTTGACTTTTGGGACTGAAAGGTTATTGAACTCAAATTCATAATTTGGTTATGAATTAACCTTCACCAGTAAAGTCAATGGCACTTAAGGAAACAAGATATAATTAAAAAGGTAAAACGGTCATTATTCCCGGTTAATTATGAACCATTATTAGATGGTTAATTTGTATGTAATGATTATATCAATAGACGCTTTATTGTTATTGTTGACCCTCAATTTGGTCAACTGACACGGAGTCAAATGCCTGATGTGAATGAAGGTGTTGAAATAGATCTAATGGAAAGAACAGTAAACGACACAACAAATTATAGTGGTTCAGCCCCACGAATTGGTAATGACCTACGTCCACTTAAGCTATTATTGATATTAATTCTCAAAGGAGTGATCAAGGAGCTAGGGTTCTCTGAGTTTCACAGGCCTTATAGAGATGAATAATACAATCGTAAGATCATAACCCTAATTATCTTGCAAATTATAAACTTAAATCAGCTAAAAGTCTGTTCCTTTAGCTATTTCTCTCTATTTATAGGCTCAAGGAGGATTACACGAATTAGTTACAGATATTCTTTCCTAAATAATCGGATCATCATGGATCATGGGAGATAATCTCGGATATGATTACAATTGTAAAAAATTATCTCAAAATATATGGAGTACAGGACCAGTCTGGTCGTATATAAAATCCAAATGTTATGTCAAGGGAATCTCACTGGTCGATGGTCGAACAGAACTTCTGCTAGGTGTCAGCCACGTGTTAAAAATGTCTGCCACGTCACCCATGCCTACTTTTTGGATAACATTTGCACCCCAAGTTTATTTATTATGACTAGCAATAAATGAACTTTAAGGAAAACGACTCTTCGATTACCCCACCAAATCTGTCGGAGTAGTTCGTGCCTTCTTGGAAAAAGTGACCTACCCCTGTGTAATCATGCCTTTTCGGTTCGCAAGAAATCCATTGACGGCTATCACTCTTCCCCATGCTTTGAAAAGAGGAAACTTATGATGGCCTCTTTTTTCATACCGCAGACAAAATATATAGCCTCCAGAACTTCCTTTTTCTTTTTACGCAAGCTATTTTTCTATCAAGAAACCCTAAGTCAGAACCCCTACTCTCCCTGAAGATCATCTTTCGACGCCTCAGGAATCAGTCGTTCGCTCACCTACGCTCGAAATTTCTTCAAAGCTTCATAATCTTCACATTGGTAAGCTTTAGAACTTTTGCACTATTCATTTTTTTTGTGCATGCCGATGTAAGTTAGCTTTTAGGTTATGATATTGTCTGTGTTCTTGGGTTGAGATGCATGAAAATAGGGCATTTATCGAGTGATGCTAGATAGGATGGTGTATCTTTGCCATGTAGGAGTTATAAATTAGTTTGATAGTCGAGATCATAAATTTAGAACGTAAAATCGAAGTAAAAATTCGATCTTTATGCTAGTTGAAAAACTGAGTTTTTCCCGCCCTTACTGGAGTTGACAAAGCTTTTTCAAAAAAAACTTTTTACTTTCACTTTTTGATATGTTTTTCAAATTGTTCGCATGAAAAAGTTAGTTTTTTGCTAGAATGTTGTTGTATAAAAGTTTGACTTTTATACACGACCAGCGTTATTCTAACCAACTTTCTAGACTCTCCATCCTCACCTCCCCATTTTTCTGTTCGCAGATTTTAATGCTAGATTTATGGGGAGGTGAGAGTCCGATTGAAGACGATATTCTTGCGCAACTGCTTGAAGGCAAAGAATAGCCTGCCTAGCGCATTCACGAGATTCCTTTCTCTAGACTCTCTCCTACCAGACCTCAACCATCTTCAGCCAGAATGAGTCGTGTCAAATCCACTGCCCAAAAGAAAAAACCTAAACACACTTCAAACCCTCCAGCTCAGCCTGATTCGCAGGCTGGGGTTCCCTCGACCAGTGGTCGAGAAAACATTGTCCTAGACCCTCTCATCCAGGTTAGGGCTCGCCCTCGGCATTCAATTCTTCCTGATGTCGAGTGGTATCTTTCTCCACTTAGCCAAGTAACCCCCAGGATGCTTGCTAATTACCTCAGGAAGTATTGCCTCACTGGGGTAACTCTCAAAATCCCCACTGCGGATGAGAGGGCTAATTTCCTGGAGGCATTTACAGAGCCTGGTCGAGGTATCACATAGAGGCAGGGGCTATCCTTCCTCTCCATCCATTCATTCAGGGGGTGGCGAACTACTTTGGTGTCGCCCCTTTCCAAATTGCACCCAACGGATATAGGATGCTTGCTGCACTCTATATCCTTTATAAACATAAAAATTGGCCAGAGCCTACCCCCCATGAGGTCAATTATCTCTTTGACCTTAAATCCAACCCCCAACAGTCTGGTACGGGGTTCTTTCATTTCTGTCACCAGGAGGGGAAATACAACGTGGGGAAATACAGTCAGGAGTATTTCCTCATGCCTGACATGGCCGCGAATAAACTGGCCTTCGCTCGAGGAGGTAAATGCCTTTTTCCACTGGTCGCTGTTTTTACTCAGCAATTTTCCTTGTATTTTTCTGAAATATCTTATGTTTTTCAGGCCCATGGTTACGACCAGACCCAATACCAGACATGGTGTTGAGGTCTGCCATGTTGGCCAGAATGACAGATGCTGAGAACAACGTCAAGTCTCTGGTCACTGAGGCCAACTTGAGGCTGGCTGGCCTCCTGCCCCCTCACCAGGATATGAGTGAACCCACGGCGGTAAGTGCCACTGCCGAGGGAAATCCCGAGCAGCAACCACCAGCGTCTCCTCCTTGACGGAGACCGACTGGGGTTACAATCAGGGAACCCACTGGCACTCCCTCAGCACAAAGGTCTTCTGCCCCTCAATGGAAGGGAAAACAAAAGGCAGTTGAGATTGTCATAGATTTAGACGAGTCTTCCGATGAAAACGGTATTGTTATTTCACTCTTAGATAACTTGCCAATTCCCTGTCATTTATTTGATGGGGACGTCAATTTTACATATACTCCAAATCTAGGGCCAGACTTCTTCATGCCAAAGAGTGAGTGTATGACTAGTAGATTCAATAGTGTAGCGACAAGTAGTAATAGCTCGGGTATTGGACTTTGTAATTTTCTTTATCTCTTTTCTGATGTGCCATAACTTGTCATCTATTTTTAGCTTATTGTCTGCATATTTGTTTCTTTTGCAGATATGGCTTTCGCAAATGTTTTTGATCTGTATAGCACCCAAGAAGAAGAGGTTCCCTTGGTTCAAATGAGAAAATCGACCAAGAAACATGACGGGGAGTCTAATCAAGTACCTCTAGCCAAGAAGAACCGAGCAACCGATCCTTCAAAGGGTGGGCCCTCTGGCCAACCATCTGCCCAACCTTCTGCTCCTACTGAGAAGGAAATCCCTCCTCCTTCTGCTGCCACTAATCCTTCACCCACGGCTCCTACCGAACAGGCCCAGCAAGCCGAGGGTGTTCTCCCTGGGGCCAGATTATCGGGTCGCTCCCTAAGGTCAGCCAAGGATCGCCTCGCCCACATCCTTAAGCATGACCATTGCAGAGAGGCCATGGCTGAAGCTGAAACCTTGGGGGTCGACCAGATCCTCAATAGGGCCCTTAATGAAGTGGCCAGTGTATGCACTCTTTCTCCTTTTTTGTGATCATGGTCTTGAATTTTCCTTTTTTGAAGTTGGTCTAGCTCTTATTCTTTGATTGCAGGCCATGCTGACCATGATTGGTGCTCGTGCTCGCGCGGGTGCAAGCATCGAGCAGATCTGAGCGAAGCTTACTGAGGAGCTTCAAGCCGTGGGGGAGCTGGAGGTGGTGACCCAGCAGAAGGATTCCTTGGCTACAGAGCTGGGAAAAAAGCAAGCCTCTTTGGAAAATTCCAGAAAGCAGAGAGATGATTACCAAGATGCTAGTCAAACCCACTGGCGTGAAGTCAAAAGACTTCAGGAGGATAATCTTGCTAAGGACAGGAGCATTGCTGTCCTTAAGAGCCAGGTGGAGCAGCTCAGGCTTACAAATGCCAAAGATCTGGATAGGTATAAGCATGCAACACTTCGATGTTTCTATGATTTCTGGAAACACAAGCAAAGTGCCAATTTCGACTACCTTCCAGAGGATGCCAGGAAGGCTGAGCTGGCTCGCTGTACTGCTCGATTGGCTGCTAAAGAAAGGGCCAGAGTTCCTGCCTCCCCAGAGATTTCACTGGCCACGGGGATGGAAGGAGGGGAAGCTGCAGAAGACGTAGTCGACCAGAATGCTCCCCAGGATCCTCCGCCTCCTCAAGCTTCATGATTTTTTCTTCTTTTATATTTCTTCTTTTTTTTTTAACCACACGACCTACGGGTCGTGATGTAAAGACTATGATTTTTCTTTGGTTTTGCTGCACAGGCAGCTTATTTTACTTTTACTTTTAAACAATTACATCCAAGCATTACTGCTTGTGGTGTAAAAGAATTCCTTTGATATTATAATATTTCTGCTTTATTATAACATCTGTTTGCATGACCGAACTTAGCATAGTACTTTGGCTTGATTTAACAAAATATAAATTTTGAAAAATACTCTAAGTACCGTAGTATGCTTTCACTTATTTTGTTCATGTGTTTACATACCTCTTGATATGCTTCGCTATCGATGTGCCTTATATGCCCCCCAAGTGATTAAGGAGCTTTAGGTCCTTGGTCACTTGCCTTGACCACGACCTGTATGAACATTACTGCTGGGTATAAAATGCAAAACTCATAATACAGCAAAACAACACACGTAATGAACAAATACTTGTAAAAAATTACAAAGTTTGCCAAGAATGACTGGCTACGCACAGTCCCTTATAATTCTCGTATTTAAATGGACTAAACATGTCTTTACGAGTGATCTTTAAAAGATCTTACACTTATAAGCGATTAGCCATATAACATGACTAACCCTTTTTCAAAACATGTAAAAAGTAAAAATTAATACAAGCCAGTCCTTTAAGAAGGATTGTTTACTAATAATACTTGCGCAAGTGTTCTCCATTCCAATAGCCCGGAACAAGATCTCCATTTAAGCGTTCAAGTTTGTATGTGCCTGGATGAAGGACTTCTTCAATCTGTTAAGGTCCTTCCTAGTTTGGTCTGAGTACTCCAGCAACCGGGTCGCGGGTGTTTAAGAAAACTCTTCGAAGTACTAAATCTCCGACGTTGAATTTTCTCTCTTTTACTTTGGAGTTAAAATATCGAGTGACTTTTTGCTGGTATGCAGCTACTTGGAGTTGGGCTTTCTCTCGTTTCTCCTCAATCAAGTCTAGGGACTCCATCAACAGTTGGCTGTTCTGGTCTTGGTCGTATGTGATTCTTCGATGTGAGGGTGGATCTAACTCGATTGGCAGCATAGCTTCATACCCGTATGCTAAGGAAAACGGGGTATGACCTATTGCTGTCCGATGAGAAGTTCTATACGACCAGAGTACTTCAGGCAGCTGTTCTGGTCATACTCCTTTAGCTTCCTTGAGCCTTTTCTTCAAGGTATTCTTCAATGTCTTATTTACTGCTTCGACTTGCCCATTTTCTTGTGGATGAGCAACCGAAGAAAAGCTCTTGATGATCCCATGCCTCTCGCAGAAGTCTGTGAATATGTCACTATCAAACTGGGTGCCATTGTCTGAGACAAGGTTCCAGGGAAATCCATATTGACAAACAATGTTCTTGATGACAAAGTCAAGCACTTTCTTTGTCGTTATGGTAGCGAGTGGCTCAGCTGCGCATGGGATCTTAGAAAACCTCTGACACTTATCACACTTTCGCACAAACTCCATCGAGTCTTCATTCATGGTCGCTCAGAAATAACCCTGCCTCAGAATCTAATTTGATAAGCTCTGCCCCCCAGCATGATCTCCACAGAAGCCTTCATGTACCTCTTTCATTAGTTCTTTAGCTTTATTTGGCGTAACACACCTGAGCAGTGGCATGAAGTATCCTCTTCGGTATAGAACACCATCGACCAGTATGTATCTAGCATCCTGTCTATGATGGGTCCTGGCTTTGTTTCTATCTGCTGGTAGTACACCACTCGTGAGATACTCCTAGTATGTGCCATCCATGTATCTGTTAACCGAACCTCCATATTGGTTTCATCTGCTCTTATGCTCGGCTCGTGTAGCCGCTCAACTGGCACTATATTTAAAGTGTCAGCATCCTTCGCACTGGTGAGTTTGGCTAAGGCATCTGCGTTTGAATTCTGATCTCGAGGTATTTGCTAGAGAGTATATTTCTCAAATTGTGCCAACAGATCTTTGGAATTGTTCAGATAGGCCACCATTTTCAGACCTCGTGCTTGATACTCCCCTAAGACCTGATTCACTACCAGCTGTGAATCATTGTATATATCCAGCACTTTTATGCTCATGTCTTTGGCCAACCTTAACCCAACGAGTAGGGCTTCATATTCGGCTTCGTTGTTTGAAGCGTCAAAATCAAACCTAATTGCGCAGTGAAATCGATGCCCGTCTGGCATTATCAATATCACTCCTGCTCCTGCGTGAGATTCGTTGGACAATCCGTCAGTGAAAAGCTTCCACGAAGGAGCTACGTCTTGAGGCTCAGGCGCACTAGGATTTTCGCTCTGTTCGCTGTCTGGGAGTTCAGTAAATTTGGCAATGAAATCAGCCAAGACTTGTCCTTTTACTGCTGCTCGCAGTGAGTATGTTATATCGAACTGCCCGAGTTTGACTGCCCATTTCAACAAACGACTAGCAGCCTCTTGGTTGGGCTTTTGGAGAAATACCATTTTTCTTGTTACTTTCTTTCAAAATTACCATCTTTCCTTTGATTTTCTTGCTTTTCAAGGGCAATAATTTTCCTACACAATAAATTATAAACTAAATTAAAATTAAATATTTTCATTAATAAAATATATCATATAACTCCTATGAAAACATTAATTAAAATTTAATTTACATAACATTTAATTTCAATAAAATCATATTTTTAGCATTCAAACTAACAATACTAATTTTAAATAATTAAACTACAACATATTATAATAACATATCTATAAAAACATATAAAAATCTAGAAAACTACAATAAGACTAATAAATTAAAAATTACATAAAAACTTAATAAGTTAATTAAAAACTCATGAACTAAGCAACAATTAGCATGTAAAACATGGTAAAATAACTCTATTTTGTAGAGTTATCACCTCTGGCTTTTGTAGAACTTTCTGAAGGGGCTGATCAGTTAAGATTGTGATTGGATGGGCTTGGAAGTAAGGACGTAACTTTCGCGAAGCCAAAATTAGGCAATAGGCTAATCTTTCAATGGGAGGATACCTCAATTCGGCCCCGATTAACCTCTTGCTTACATAATATACTGCCTTTTGTACGCCTTCTTCTTCTCTTACTAGCACCGCACTAGCAGCATATTCGGTGATCACCAGGTAAATGAACAAAGTTTCTCCATCTATAGGCTTTGATAAGATAGGAGGTTGTGCCATGTGGGCTTTTAAGGCTTGGAAAGCCTGTCCGCAGTCTTCAGTCCACTCGAACTTCTTGTTGCCCCTAAGTAGATTAAAGAAAGGGACGCATTTATCCATCGATTTTGAAATAAATCTACTGAGTGCGACAATACTTCCAGTCAAATTTTGCACATCTTTGATTTTTACCGGCGATTTCATATCGATCAGGGCTTTGATATTTTCGGGATTGGCTTCGATTCCCCTCGAATTTACAATGAACCCCAAAAATTTCCTTGATCCTACTCCGAAGGAACACTTGAGAGGATTTTGCTTCATTTGATACTTATTCAAAACATTGAAACACTCTTGTAAATCCTTCACACGTCCTTCTGCCTTTTTTGACTTTACCAACATGTCATCTACGTATACCAACATGTTTACTCCGATCAACTCCTTAAACATGTGGTTAACTAGTCGCTGGTAAGTCACACCAGCGTTTTTCAATCTGAAGGACATTACTTTATAATAGTATAACCCTGTATCAGTCTGAAAGCTAGTGTGATCCTCGTCAGGGGGATGCATACTGATCTGATTGTATCCTGAGTATGCATCCATGAAAGAGAGGATCTCATGTCCTACAGTTGCATCGACCAGCTAGTCGATCCTTGGGAGTGGGAAGCAATCCTTAGGGCAGGCTTTATTAAGGTCTGTGAAATCCACACGGGTTCGCCATTTTCCGTTAGGCTTGGGAACCAGTACTGGATTAGAGACCCACGATGGATAAAATGCCACCCTAATGAACCCATTCTCCTTTAGTTTTTCAACTTCTTCTTTTAAGGCTTTCGATCTATCTTTATCGAGCAGCCTTCTTTCCTGTTGCACGGGTGGAAAGCTTTTGTCGACGTTCAGGACATGGCTGATCACTGCAGGATCTATCCCATCCATGTCTTTATGTGACCAGGCAAAAACTTCCTGGTTCTTCCTAAAAAATTCCACCAATGCGTGCTTTGTTGTTGCTTCCAAATTTTTACCGACCTTTACTACTCTGGTCGGAAACTTTTCGTCAAGCTGGACCTCCTCAAGGTCTTCGACAGGTCCAACATCTTCCTCAAAATCCCCAAAGCGAGGATCTAAGTCTCTATCCTCACTTTGGGCAACACCCTATTTGGTGACTTCATCACCTGATTGGGCTTGTATATCAATGGCCATCTGCAACCTTTCTGGGGGAGCGCTCCTCGACATTCCCTTCTTGGCCTTAGTAATTGAGGCATTATAGCACTCCCTTGCTTCCTTCTTATTTCCCAACACACGTCCTACCCCTGCGTCTGTTGGGAATTTCATGGCCAGGTGCCATATTGAGGTGATGACCTGAAGGTTAACCAGTATGGGTCTTCCAATTACAGCATTGTAAGCCGAAGGACAATCGATCACTATGAAAGTAGCGAGTAATTTCCTGGTAGCGGGCGATGTACCTGCTGTTACCGAAAGCCTGATTGACCCTGTTGGAACGAGTCCCTCACCAGAGAAACCGTAAATTGTTTGGTTGCAAGGCTTCAAGTCCTTGACGGACAATTTCATTCATTCCAGCGAAGATTTATACAGAATGTTAACTGAACTTCCTTTATCGACCAGCACTCTCTTTACCATCATGTTGGAAATTTGAACATCCACGACCAGCGAATCGGAATGCGGGAACCGGACATGCTGGGCGTCGCAATCAGAGAAGGTTATTTAACCATCCTCTGACCGAGCCTTCTTTGATGCCCAGTCCTCCACAGTCATCATCTCGATGTCCTGGTCGTTGCGTAGGGTTCGAGCATATCATTCCCTTGCCTTCCCGCTGTTTCCCGCAAGGTGCGGGCCTCCGTAGATGGTGAGTAAAGTGCCAGCTACGGGATCAGGCTGCAAAGGTAGCGAGTGTTGGCGTGCAGGTGTTTGCTCGTTTCCACCAGGAGCCTCTTGTTGGGAAGCCCCCGAGGCCCGTACGTATCTCCTCAAGTGTCCTCGTCTAATAAGGAACTCGATTTCATCTTTCAGCTGGTTGCACTCGTTCATATCGTGTCCGTAGTCATTATGAAAACGACAGAACTTGGTGGTATCCCTTTTCAAAATATCCTTTCGAATGGCAACAGGTCTTTTGTAAGGCACACTGGAACTTGTGGCCTGATACACCTCTGCTCGAGACTCGACAAGGGCAGTGTAGTTAGTGAACTGTGGCTCATAACGATTGCCCTTAGCGCGCTTACTCTCGGAGGTAGAAGGTTTGTTATGGGGTCTCTTCCCCCCATTTTTGTCGTTGTCGTTCCCATTGCTTTTACCGTTGCCGTTGGATTTTGACCCATTGGCGGTTTTGGCGAGGTCTTCAGTCCCCTTATCTTTGCTTGGGGTCTTTCCCTCGCTGGCAATGGCATCCTCGAGCTTGATGTATCGATCAGCTCGATCCAAGAATTCTTGGTTAGTCTTAACCCCATGTTTCCTGAGGCTACTCCAACGAGGCATATGATGCCTGACTCCTGCAGTTAGGGCCATCATTTTGCCTTTGTCTCCCACTGTTTTGGCTCCAGCAGCTGCTCGCATAAAGCGCTGAACATAATCTTTCAGTGGTTCTCCTTGTTGCTGGCGTATCTCAACTAGCTGGTTTGCCTCAGTTGGGTGCACACGACCCGCATAGAATTTTCCATAAAACTCCTTTACGAACATCTCCCAAGATACAACACTTGCAGGAGGGAATTTAAAAAACCACTCCTGTGTAGCATCAAAAAGTGTTGCAGGGAAGATCCTGCACCGAGCATCTTCGGACACCTTCTGAATGTCCATCTATATCTCAAACTTGTTGACATGAGATACCGAGTCACCATACCCGTCAAAGTTCAGAAGTGTGGGAATCTTAAACTTACTGGGAGTCTCTGCCACAACTATCCTCTGAACGAAAGGAGTGCCCCTTCTCCTGTCGTACTCAATGTGAGACGTTCTTCCCCCGACCAGTTGTTGCACTTCTTGGTTCAGGGCATCTATCTGGGCTTGCACAGCTTCAGGAATTGTCAGGGCCTCTACTGTCGGGGGAATGTACTCGTCATGCCATTCCCGATGGTTGTTGAGTACATCCCTTAAGTCTTTATCTCTTCGTCGTTGCTCGCTTGCTCCGAGCTGGTTAAAGACGTTGTTTTGTCCGGGCTGCCCAGCGTTACGTCTTGCTTGTTGGTCTTCTCTAGGTGGTGGATTTATGCCTCTACCTCTTTCTTCATTTCTCCGACCCGCATTCCCTCTGCCTGAGTCGACCTCATTGTAGCCATGGCCGTCTCTGAACCTCGATTGGCTATGGTGGGACCGACTGTCCCCTCGGTTGCCTCCTCGGGCTGGAACTTCCCGAGCGTTAGGGGGAGGCCTGCGCTGGTTGAAATAGATCTAATGGAAAGAAATAGTAAATGACACAACAAATTATAGTGGTTCAACCCCACGAATTGGTAATGACCTACGTCCCCTTAAGCTATTATTAATATTAATTCTCAAATGAGTGATCAAAGAACTAGGGTTCTTTGAGTTTCACAGGCCTAAGAAAGATGAATAATACAATCATCAGATAATAGCTCTAATTGTCTTGTAAAGTATAAACTTAAATCAGCCCAAGGTCCCTTCCTTGAGCTATTTCTGTCTATTTATAGGCTCAAGGAGGATTACATGAATTAGTTACAGATATTCTTTCCTAAATAATCGGATCATCATGGATCATGGGAGATAATCTCGGATATGATTACAATTGTACAAGATTATCTCAAAATATATGGAGTATACGACCAGGCAGGTCGTATATAAAATCCAAATGTTACGTCAGGGGAATCTCACTGGTCGATGGTCGAAAAGAACTTCTGCCAGGTGTCAGCCACATGATAAAAATGTCTGCCACGTCACCCATGCCTGCTTTTTAGATAACAATAATTTTCTAAGATCAATCAAGTAACAGGTTACCTTACCCAGGATTTGAAAAAAGAAACGTACAATCTAAAAAAAGGAAAAAAAATGCTTATAATAAATAAAAAATAATAAACACAATTCATATTACAAAAAAACTAGTTACTTGTTTAAGAGTAAAACTATGACAAAAACTAACTTTTATATAAAAAATATGGGAAAATAAACCCATAAAAGTGAAAACTCTTAAAAAAACACCATAGATTAGCTTTCTTTTAGAAAAAAAACCATATTTTTCTCATATAAAATGTAATTTCTTCTTTATAAAATCTAAGTCTAAGTGGTCCATTCATTGCATGAGGAAAGATATAGAGTACTTTGGAGAGAAGAGGAGCAATTCCTAATACTTATTTTAGACTCTCTTTTATGATAGATTGATCAAAGAGTAGGAGAGTGGAGATAGTGATGAGATCTGATTCATGTTTTGTACTATTAGAAGCATGAAGTCTTCATGGAATTTCAACATACATGTGCTTCAATTCCTCATCGTCTCAATGAATCTTTTACTCCAACTAGAGATAAGAACTTGATGCGAGATCCTCCACCTTCAATCAACAAAGTATTCTCCATTATAATTCAAGAAGAGAGGCAGTGTACGTAGCAACAATAAAGCTTCCTATTGAGACTTTGGATCTGACATCAGATCAATTTGTTGGAAGTTGTAACTACAATAAATTAAAAGGTCACGATCGTGTTGTATGCAACAACCATTGTGCTATTCTTGGTCATATTATTGAAAAGTGTTACAAATTGCATGGATATCCTACTAAATATATATTCAACACTACGAAAAGTTTACTACTGGACCAACTCGTAAGACCCATAGGTAATCAAACTAGCAGTTTCACAGTTGACCACCATCATTTTGATGATAACCTTGACTAATCTGATAGGATATTCCTGCCAAATTGGTTGGTAAACAGAGCAAATATAGAAGGAAATCAGGAACCAAACAGAGAAAAAATGGAAATTGGCATTTAACTGGAATCCGAGAGCCTATATCTCTCCAAAGAAACAATACCTAGCTATTCCACACCTCATACAATAGACTCACTCACTCTTTATTCTATTACTACTCAGGAGCACACATACTCCTAAATATCCACCCATAGGCTACCTTGCTTACATAACAAATTCCTAACATTAATTCTTTGTTGTTATTCCCTCTGCTGACTTGGCATTCTCCACCCGTTTTCCTCCTCTCTGAGCATACACATAGGTGAAAGGTGGCCTATCAATACCCCCTGCCCAAAGACTCGCCTTGTCCTCAAGATGAAAGTCAGGGAACTGTTGTTGAAGTACTGGAAAATCATCCCAAGTGGCCTCAAATTCTGGGAGGTTATCCCATTTGATCAAAGCTTGTGGAGGAGCCTTGTGTGTGCCTGGGCGTACATCCAATACCTTCTCAAGTGTGAGTAACCACTCAAAGTTTGTTGCCAACTCTAGAGGCAACTCAAAAGCTTGTTGGTGAGGTCCCAAAGCTGCCCGAAGAAGTGACACGTGAAACACTGGATGGATGGCAGAATCTGGAGGCAATTTCAGGCGATATGCATCTATTCCCACACATGCTACCACTGGATATGGACTAAATAAATGTGGCACCAACTTCTCGCTATGACATCTTGCCACTGACCTTTGTCGATAAGGTCACAATTTCACATCAACCAGATCCCCAACAACAAAATGAACATCGCGACGTTTCTGGTCAGCTTGCATTTTCATATTTTGTTGTTCTCTTTGATGATTCAGCTTCAATAACTCCAATACCTCATCTCTAGCCTTCAAATTGTCCTCCACTGCTGAAAATTTTGTACTTCCATGCTCAAATCTAACAAGTTGAGGAGGGTCTCTATGATACACCGCTAAGAAGGGCCTCATTCCCGGAGAAGTGTGGTACGGTGTGTTGTACCAAAACTCTGCCCAAGGTAGCCAAATTACCCACTGGTTGGGTTTTGTACTCAGAAAGCACCTCAAATATGTCTCAATGCATCTATTCACGACCTCCGTTTGCCCATCGGACTGCGGATGATAGGTCATACTATGCTTGAGTTGGGTTCCCTACAAGCGGAACAACTCTTTACAAAATAGGCTCATAAACACCTTGTCACGGTTCGATACAATAGACCTTGGAATACCATGTAGCTTTACCACTTCTCTCACGAACACCGTGGCAACAGTAACGACTAAAAATGGATGGAATTCATAATGCCCCTTATGTGTTCGGAAGGAAATCTTCTCCACATCCTTGGCCCGTACCTGAATTTGATGGTATCCCAATTTGAGGTCCAACTTAGATAACACCTTGGAACTGTGGAGCTCATCTAGCAACTCATCTATGACTGGTATGAAAGATTTATCATCCATACTAGCTCGATTCAAGGCTCCATAATCCACAAAAAAGCGCCAACTCCCATACCTTTTCTTCACTAAGAGCATCGGGCTTGAAAAAGGGCTTGTGCTAGGTTGGACGATTCCTGCCTTCAACATTTCTGCCATCAAAATCTATTTATCTCATCCTTTTGAGCTTGTGCATACCGATATGGTTGTAGAATAATTGGTCCCATTCCTTCTTTCAAACATATAGAGTGCTCCCTTACCTGCGATGGAGGTAACCCCTGTGGCATATCAAAGACAACTCCAAATTTCTCCAAAATAGTAGTAACAGGTGGCGGTAATTAGCAAATATTGGGTTCCTCCTCCATTGCGAAAGCCCCAGGTTCTATCCAAAATCCTTTGCCTTCTTGTTGTACAGTGTGGATCATGGCTTTGAGAGAAATTTGAGACTTGCAAAGACTAGGATCCCCTTAGAACGTTATCTAAGAACCCCCTACCTCAAACTTCATCACCACAGTCCACCAATTCACTTGCATATTCCCTAAGGTTTCCATCCATTTGATTCCCAAAATCACATCTGCCCCTCCCAATTATAGCAGAAGAAAATCAGTGAAAAATCTAATAGTTCCCAAATGGAGCTCCACCAAACTACATATCCCGTCAATGCAAACTTTGCCTCGTGTCCCCAACAAAACTCCGTAGCAAGATGTAGTTGTGAATGGAATGCTGGCTGCCTTAACCATGTCCATTGAAATGAAGTTGTTTGTCGCCTTTTGTCTATGAATATCGTCACTAAGTACTGTAAAATCGTACCCCTTAGTTTCATTGTGTTGGCTGAAGTAATTCCCACTAAAGAGTTCAGCGATAATGTGGCCAAGGTCTCTCTTCACTCGCAATGTCTTCTAAGGGTTCTGGGGTTGTTGGTGGTGACTCCATTTGTGGGCTACCTTCCTCCTCTTCCATGATTAAAATCATTTGCAAGGCCTTTTGATCACATTCATGCCCTCTATTCCACTTCTTCTCACATTTAAAACAAACTCCCCTTGCCTTACTATCTTGATATTTTGCCTCCATGATGCACCGTGTCAATGAGTTCTTCACGTTGATTGCTGTATTACTCAGTGCCAGAGTTCAAACTAAAGCAATCAAAGAGTTGGAGCTGAAAGTTGATGGTGGTTTGGGAGTCCAATTTAAGATTGATGATCGGGTTAGGATGATAGGGCTTAAGGCCTGCTTCTGAGAAGCTGATCGACTACTTGGAGTTGTCCCACTCAACATTTGATGACCTTCTTTAATCCGTTGGGCCACATCCATTACTTGGGCCAGGCCGATGGGTTAATGTGGATATCACTTCTTATCTCTTCCTTGAGTCCCTTAACAAAATTTCCTTCCAAAATATGTTATGGGGTATCGGATACCCGAGAAGACAAGGCCTTCCATCGAAGTCAATAATCCTTTACTATAGACTTTTGCTTCGCCGATAGAAACTCATTCGACGAGGACCCTTTGAGCATGGAAACGAAAAATAAGTAAGGTTTTCAAGGTTTCCCACGATGTGATTTGTCGTCTCTGATTTTCCCACTGGAACCATGTTAAAGCATCTCCCTCTAGGCCGATGATTGCAATCTCGAGCATGTGGGCTTTGATCATCTTGGACAGAAAAAAGTACCATTTAGCTCGGTATATCAAACCTTTGGGATTGTCGGCGGAGAACAAAGGGAACTCCATTATGGGGGAATGGTATTCTCGGCCAAACCAAGGACCTGGAACCAAGTGATCGGAATGGCCCATTGGAGGAATCGGAGAAGATCGGGCCTCCTGCGACCCAGGTGGTTGTCCTCCCGTCACCGTATCGCCATCTAAAGCCCGACGAGCTTGGTCGGCGCTAACTACTAAAGAATCACCCACCTCCTTGCGGACCGATTGGTCCATTTGGGCAACAATCAGTTGCAAGGCTTTTCCATTGCTGGCATACGAGCAATCCTTTCCTTCAAAGAGCCCATATCTGCCTTCAATGCTGCTAACTTCGATTGAACTTCCTGCTAGAGCTCCAAAAATTTCCCTTCCATGGCATCCACCACACCTTCAAGCTTCTTGGCCATTGTAGATCGGAAAACTCTAATACCAATTGATAGGATATTCCTGCCAAATTGGTTAGTAAACAGAGCAAATATAGGAGGAAATCAGGAACCAAACTGAGAAGAAATGGAAATTGGCATTTAACAAGAATTCGAGAGCCTGCGTCTCTCCAAAGAAACAATACCCAGATATTCCACACCTCATACAATAGACTCACTCACTCTTTATTCTATTACTACTCAGGAGAACACATACTCCCATATACCCACCCATAGGCAAGCCTTGCTTACATAACAAATTCGTGACACTAATTCCTTGCTGTCGTTCCCTCTCTGACTTGACATTCTCCACCCGTTTTCCTCCTCTTCGAGAATACACATAGGTCAAAGGTGGCCTATCACAATCTCAAAACATGACTTTTACCTTATCTTCTATATAGTGTAAGAATCTTATTTCTCTTCTTACTAATCAACTGCATGTAGGAAAACATATTACATGATCTTTATTTATTTTCATGTAATTTACATATTATCAAACAAACATGCAAATTCCTAGAACATGCTCCTATGAAATTGATACAAATACAAAATAAAGTAAAAACTTGCATTACGCAGCGGAACTAGAACAACTCCATTCTTCAATCTCTCTAACCCTTGATTCCTTTCTACAGTAGAGTATTATCAAGAGATTGAACAAGATCAGCAACACAGTCTTCCTCACCAAGCCTTTGATCAACCTAGAACTAGTGTGGGCTGGTTCTCAACACATGAGATAGAGATCTTGAAGAGAAGAAGAAGAGAAAGTGGCCAAGAAAGGTTAGACTGTCTAGGTTTCACTTACCAATCAACTGAAGCTCATTTCCTTATGAAAACCCTAGATATCATATTCCTTATATAGGCAACTTAATGAGCTTTATTTAAATCTAAATTTAAATTTAAATTAATTAAAAATAATAAAAATAAATAAAAGCCTTGGGTTGCCATAAATGGACTTGGGCCCAATCTCTTTGTTTTTAATTTAAATCCCAATTTGGCCTAAACTCAAAACTTTTTAATTTTTTAATTAATTAATTAAATCCTTATTCAAATGAACTAATTATAATTTGAAATTTGATTTAATATTATTTATTTATATTGGCACAAATTTATCGATATTAATAAATTTACCCAAAGATTCTCTTTTATTCTCTAAATCTCATATCTCTATAAATTTTTAAAAATTGATCTAGTCAACTTTAAAATCCTAATTGATAATTAAATCAATTAATTGAGACATTCTAGATGATTTACTCAAAGGTGATGCGGGGACCATGAATCCATGAAATTAAGCTCCAACAAATTACTGTGAATTTATTTACGAATAATTTCACTATCTTATTAATTCCTCATGACTCCACTATAGACTCGGAATTAAACTCTTGCATTCATAGAACATATTTTCAAAACTATAAATACATTATCCATTGTTATAACCATTACAGTTAATCAACCCTCTATCGATGACTTACTAACAAGATGGGTGCAAATTACTGTTTTATCCCTCATCAGTATTTTATCCTTAACTCCCACTAAGTTCCTTATAAATGATATTTCTGTGAACTTAATCTCATAAATGAGATCTCAATTATTTATCCTTTTGAACAAAGCAATTAAGGAAATCAACTTTTCACTTCTCATACAGAATTTATAGATTTTATATCTATTAATAATACTCCCACTCAATTACACTACTAAATCTCCAAGATGTAAGTATGGGCTAGACCGTAGGGTAAGCTGGTAACGAACAAGTCAAAAGATTTAAATAATATAATTAGCAGAATATTATCACTCAGAATTAAGATCGACCAACTTTGTGACATTGATTGGATTCAATAAAAACGATACTTTTATCAATCAATAATCAATATCGATCCTAGTCTGATTTAACTAAATACATCCGATCTTATCTACTTGGTCGATGCCTTAGACAAGACATCACACCCCGAATGTGTAAGTAGATCATATCATAGATTGCCTAATCAGTGAAAATCCAACGCACTTATCTAATCTTAGGACTTGTTCTTTTGAACATATAATTTCAACTATAATCCATTGTGACCTAGTCACTGTAATTGTAACTATACATATATTCAGGATTTTATAAATGTTTGTATTATTACAATAATCATGTAATAAAACAAGCAAGCAACATGGTTGTCAAACTAAATGATTTCTACTACTTCTATCGACAATATAAAATTGCATTACATGTTCGACATGGTTTTATAAGGGCATAAAACCCAACAAACTCCCACTTGCCCTTTTAAAACAAACAGGACATGTTTCTCAAAACCATGCATTCTACATGCTTCAAAATTGTGCTCTCTGCTTATATCTTTGTAAAGGGATATGAAAGATTGCCTTCCAATGCTATCTTCATCACCTTCACTTCACGCCCTCGCCACACATCCTCGATAATGTGGTACTTTCTCTCTATATGCTCTGCTCTTTTGTAGCTTCGAGGTTCTTTTCAATTCGCTATTGCCTCATTACTGTCACTAGACAAAATGAGTGGTTGATCCATTTCTGGAATAACACCGAGATCCGTATAGAACTTCCTTAGCCAGACAATTTCCTTAGCCACCCTAGACGCAACTATGTACTGAGCCTCTAAGGTGGATTTTGAAATGGAAGATAGCCTAACGCTTCTCCAAACAATAGCTACTGAGATGGCAGACAACCTATCGCTTCTCCAAATCATAGCCCCACCCCTAAAAGTAAACACATTTTTCAGAAGCAGACTTATTGTCATCAACATCGGTCTAAAATCTGAATCTGTGTAGCCTAATAGGTTTAAAGATCCACCTGGAAAGACTAATATATAGTCTCTAGTCCACCAAAGATACTGACCTCCATCTATTGTTCATTTCCAAGGTTTTACTGACACTTTCTCACCACTCCCACTGCATAACAGATCTCCAGTCACAGCACACAACATAGTATGCATTAGACTTCTAATTGTAAATGCATAAGGAATTCGTTACATCTTTTCTTTCTCTTGAGGAGTCTATGGAGACTACTGCTTAGAAAAACAAACTCCATGTCAAGATGCTAAACATCCTTTCTCGGAATTTGTTATAGAGTAACGACCAAGAACCTCACTAAAGTAGGTCGCTTGAGTTAGAGCCAAAATTCAGTTATTTATTTCCCTGATGTTATGGATACCAAGAACACAATTTGCTACAATGAAATCTGGAATTTCATTTCCAGCCAGTTCTTTATGTTTGATAATTTCTTGACATTGTTTTCAATGAATAAGATATCATCTACATAAAGGATTAAGAACACCAAAATATCTTTTTCCCTAAGTTGTCAAACACAACGGTCAACTACATTTTGTTCAAAACCTCAGGTCTTAATGTTTTCATTTAACCTTAAGTTCTAGGAGCGCAAAGCTTGTTTAAGTCCATAGATTGACCTACTCAGCTTGTTGAATTTCTTGTCCAAATTTATCCATGTTAATGGTATCATCAAGACAGCCATTAAAATGCTTCTTTGATGTCCATTTGCCTTATCTTTATCAAGAATCATGGCTATGGATAAGAGTATACTAAATTAATTTTAACATGGCTACAGGAGAAATTTTTTTCTCTAAGTCAAATTTTTCTCTCTGCCACGAGTCAAGCCTTTAATGTCTCGACCTTTCCATCAGCTCCTCTCTTCTTCTTATAGATCCACTTGCACCCCATGGGCCTAAAGTCCAATGGCACATGTACAAGATCTCAAACAAATTAAGAGTACTTAGACTTTATTTTCTGGTACTTGGATTTGAGTGAAAGATCCATTTCAGACTTACCCATTGCTTATTTAAAGGCCAGTGAATCATTGCTACTTGTGTCCCCAACCAACTTGTGGGTTTCACTATCCATATCATTGGTACCGAATTCCGAGAAACCCTCCCACTATGACGAGGCATTGTAACTTTCTAACTTGGATTAGTGGTTTCTAAATCTACCTTGTTTTTATCGACTTGCGTCAGTGAGGATGGAACAATAGTTTGTCGTTTTTCCATTGAATATTATTTTGCTACGAGACTTGAAATTCATTATGTAGTCGTTATCCAAAAACGTAGCATTTGTAGAGCCAAACACTTTCTTGTCTACTGGACTATAAAACAGACCACCCTGAGTACCTTTAGAATAGCCATCAAACAAGCAAACCTCAATTCGTTGTTCTAGCTTTCCTACCTTTTTCCTCATGACATAAACAGGACACCCCAAATTCCATAATGACGTAAACCAGGTTCACGACCATTTCATAATTCTAGTGGTGTCTTGGAGAAAGCTTTTGAGATGGCACAACATTTACAAAAATGTCACATGCGGTCTAGGTAGTATGTCTCCAAAAAAGATATGGGTAAGAAGTTGGTAGAATTGAATAGCTTATCATAGAACACACATTTTCATAAACGTGTGATTCACACCACTCAACAACACTATTATGTTGCGAAGTCCTTGGGGCAGTTGCTTTAGACAATTCTCCAAGTTCAATTAAATGATCTTGATTCTGATTATCCAAATATCCTCCACCCCAATCAGATTGCAAGATCTTTAACGTTTTACCTAATATGGTTTTAAAGCCATATCAATGAATTCTTTGAACTTCTTAACAAATTCGCAGAATTCCTATGCTTTAGGCACTTACATGAGTCTCTAGAGCAATCGTCGATGAAGGTGGCGAAATACTCATAACCACCCTCACTTGAACATTCATATGTCCCCAGACATTTGAACATACTAGCCCTAGTGGTTCTTTGGCCCTTTCTCCTATCATAGAGAATGGACGCTTTGTCATTCTGCCCTCGAGACTAGATTCACAAACAGGTAGGTCACCCTAGGTGAGTTCTCTCAAAGGCCCAACCTTTGTTAGTCTTTGAATCCTATCATAGCAAATATGAGCAAAGTGAAATTGCCAAAGGTACGTCATTTCTAACGTTATCAACCTTTTGTCGTTTAATGGTCCTAGATCTATACAACTCATTATTTAGAACATAGGGTTCGTTTAGTTGCAATAGGTATAGCCCGTTTTTCATATATCCACCCCACAATTCACATCCATTTAAAGAAATAGGATTTTATTACTTGTGAAAGTAACTACAAATTGTTATTGATGTAATAAGAAAAACTAAAATTAAAATTTTCATTGAAAATCAGAATAAAATAAACATTGCCTTACAACAATATATTTATTTCCAAAATTCATTCAAGCTTATCATTTTGCCTTGTTTGATATGAACAACCCTTGATGGAATCCAAGCTATGGCTTTTTATCCTTCATGGCTTTCCCAATGCTAAAAAGGTGTAAAAAGAGTACATGCATGTTTAGTAGATTTTGATTCAGCGATCCAAAACTGAAGTATCATCCTCTAAAATCACATGCATCCAAGAAAAATTTAATTATCTTGGGTTCCATATGCCTTGAGTGTGGGCAATCTTGTTCCAATTCACAGTCTCCTTGCAGTTGGAAACACTCCCCTTTTTTGTGTACTTATAATTTAGGCCCTGCTCCAAGATGCTTTGCAATATTTGGTGTCGTGCCAATGGACTTCTTGTTCTTTTTATATGAATTTCTTCCTCTCTTGCTCTTCGAAGAAGAAGCTTAAAGCAGCTTCTCCTTGAGCTTGTTTAGTAGTATAGCATTCTTTCCTTAGCTCGAACCACCATCAACAATCATCTTTTGAATGATTTGGTGATCGTTGCATAGGAAAAATAGGAATATATTTGATTATCACAAACTCGATGATCTCTATAATCAACACTATGTTGATGTTGGACAAATATTTCGTGAGGTTCTCACCATAGAGTAACATTTTAGAGATTAGAGAGAGTATGAGGTAGGAAGCCTAGAGCAACGATTATCAACTAAGTTTAAATCAACGCATTTCTTGACAAAAAATTATTCATTAAATTTTTAGAAATAGCATAACATACAAAATGTTTTGAGATAAGCAAAATACTAAAACACTTATCTTCTATTTCTTAGGTACTTTAACTAGCCATGAACCCATGTGTCCCAGTAGGCAAGAGTCACAAATATTCACTTAGTTAAATAGATAACCATCTAAATTTATAAAACATCATAGACTTTTATTAACTACCCATTTCATTCGATCAAAGTAATGAAAACTCATGTGTCCCAGTAGGCGAGAGTCACAAATATTTCTTAATTTATGAGTTTGACCCACAATTTCGATTATTATAGACTTAATTCCTATAGTCACCGTAGGAATGAGTCTATAGAAGGTCTATCTATAACCATCTATCCTAAGAAATTTAACCATGTTAAGAAGTCCAGTGAACACCTTCCGTAGGGAGACAAAATCAAAGCGCCATGAGGCCCCACTGAACTCTAACCTTGTTAAATCAACGGTATATATTTTTAAAACTCATTATTAAATATTATAGTATTTTATTGTTTTTTTAAAATATCAACTTAGGTTTGCAAAATTATTAAAATAATTAATAAACCAACTTAGGTTTGCCAAGTTATAAAATTATCAATAAACCAACTTAGGTTTGCCAAATTAATAAACCATAATTTATAATTTTTCCATTAATTCTAAAATTACCATTGAAAATTAATTAAAAAAATAGAATTAATCTGTTTCTAATCAATTATTAGGTCCAACTAAAAAGAATAACCTAATACAATTAAGTCCAACTTAGGTAATGAGCCTTAACAATTCGAGTTTGTATGGAGGAGAGATGAGTTCAGTATGTCGGACCCACTACTAAGGCTCCCTAACTTTCACACAAAGCCCAAAAAGACAAGAATTTGAACATTTGTTTTATTAATTGTTATTCAATTGATTAGACCCAATCTAGTAATGCAAAACAAATGGACCTTCACAAGTGGAATCACCCACAAGAGAGGAATTTAAACTTTACGTGTTCAATTGGACCCAAATAAAACCTAACATTTTATGAAGGTTTTATTTGAGTTTTCCCACATTTTTCAAACACAAAAATTGGGTCATCATTATACTTATATTTAAAGCTCAAATGCAAAAAATAACTTAATAATGATGCTTGATATGTAAATAATTGGATAAGCCTAACATGTTACTCTATAAGCATGTATTATTAAATTATGCAAAAATACCACAACAATATACTATTTTGCAAAATACCATAATTAATTAACATAGAATTCATCAGACAAAATTTAATATAATTAATTAAACAAGTTACAAAATATTAAATTAATTAAAATAGAATTTATCAAACAAAATTCAATTTCAAATAATTAATTTAACTAAGGTTGTTAAGTTATTAGGAATAACAAGATATTTTATTTATAAATATTTGAACCAATTTTAAAATATCTAGAATTATCTGATAACCAATTATAAGTATTTTAAACAATAAAAATATCTTGAATAATCAGATAACTAATTTTAATATTTTATTTATAACAAAATAAAAAATATCTTAAAATATCATGATTATCAAATAACTAATTCAAAATATTTTAAAAAGATAAAACATCTAAAATAATGAGATAATAAAATTTAAATATTTTAAACCTAATGACACAAAATATTCAATTTAAAAAAAAATAAAAAATAAAAAAATATTTTTTTGCAAAAAAATACCGATGCAGGTTCTGGCACCGACGCCGTATGAACGTCTGTATGGATCCGTACGGCCGGGTCTCGGCGACGACTCCATGCGTGCCCAGCACGCACACTGCAAAATGAATCCAATTTTTTTTTAAAAAAATCTGTGTAGTTTTTTAATCCAAAACAAGCAAAAAACAAACCAAATTATTGCTAAATTTACATAAGAAAACATAACATATGCACCAATAACATGTACCATCCAATTAATACATAACATATCAATCAATTTCATACATATTCATTCATGAAAATAAACTAGCAACCTATGGCTCTAAGGCCATTGTAGGAAAACTTATTGCAGGATCTTTATTTATTTTCATGTAATTTACATATTATCAAACAAACATGTAAATTCCTAGAGCATGCTCCTATGAAATTGATACAAATACATAATAAAGTAAAAACTTACATTACGCAACGGAACTGGAACAACTCCATCTTTCAATCTCTCTAACTCTTGATTCATTTCTATAGCAGAGTATTCTCAAGAGATTGAACAAGATCAGCAACATAGTCTTCCTCACCAAGCCTTTGATCAACCTTGAACGAGTATGAGCTGGTTCTCAACACATGAGATATAGATCTTGAAGAAAAGAAGAATAGAGAGTGGCCAACAAATGTTAGATTGTCTAAGTTTTCACTTACCAATCAACTGAAGCTCATTTCCTTATGAAAACCCTAGATATCATATTCCTTATATATGCAATTTAATGAGCTTTATTTAAATTTAAATTAATTAAAAATAATAAACAAAAAATAAAAGCCTTGGGCTGCCATAAATGGACTTGGGCCCAATCTCTTTGTTTTTAATTTAAATCTCAATTTGGCCTAAATTCAAAAAAATTTATTTATTTATTTTTTAATTAATTAATTAAATCCTTATTCAAATTAATTAATTATAATTTAAAACTTGATTTAATATTATTTATTTATATTGACACCAATTTATCAATATTAATAAATTTACCCAAAGATTATCTTTATTTCTCTAAATCTCATATCTCTGTAAATTTTTCAAAATTGATCTAGTCAACTATAAAAATCCTAATTGATAATTAAATCAATTAATTGAGACAGTCTAGATGATTTAATCAAATGTGATACGGGGACCATGGATCCATGAAATCAAGCTCCAACAAGTTACCTTGAATTTATTAACGAATAATTTCACTACCTTATTAATTTCTTGTGACTCCACTCTATAGACTCGGAATTGAACTCTTGAATTCATAGAACGTATTTTCAAAACTATAAATACGTTATTCATTGTTATAACCATTACAGTTAGTCAACCCTCTATCGATGACTTACTAACGAGATGGGTGCAAATTACTGTTTTACCCTCATCAATATTTTAACCTTAACTCCCACTAAGTTCCTTATAAATGATATTTCTGTGAACTTAATCACAGAAATGAGATCTCAATCATTTATCCTTTTGAACAAAGCAATTAAGGAAATCACATTTTCACTTCTCATACAAAAGTTATAGATTTCATATCTATGAATAATACTCTCACTCAATTACACTACTAAATCTCCAAGATGTAAGTATGGGCTAGACCGTAGGGTAAGCTGGTAACGTACAAGTCAAAAGATTTAAATAATATAATTAGCAGAATATTATCACTCAGAATTAAGACCGACTTAACATATGGTCAACGTTGTGACATTGATTAGATTCGATAACAACGATACTTATTTATCAATCAATAATCAATGTCGGTCCTAGTCCGATGTAACTATATACATCCGATCTTATCTGCTTGGTCGACGCCTTGAAAAAGACATCATACCCCGAATGTGTAAGTAGATCATATCGTAGATTGCCTAATAAGTGAAAATCCAATGCACTGATATAATCTTAGGACTCGTTCTTTTGAACATATAATTATAATTATAATCTATTATGACTTAGTCACTATAATTGTAACTATATATATGTTCGGGATATTATAAATGTTTACATTATTACAATAATCATTTCACAAAACAAGCAAGCAACACGGTTGTCAAAATAAATGATTTCTACTACTTCTATCGACAATATAAAATTGTGTTACATATCCCACATAGTTTTATAAAGCCATAAAACCCAACAATGCAAATGTATTCATATCCATCTAAAGAAGACCAACTAACAGTGTCTAATTTTACTGGTACAGATTCTTTCATTTCAACTCAAGACAGAGATCAGCACACCATATTATTATCACAATAATATTTTTAGTTCTTCTGTTACTTTAATTATGGGTCAATCTGCCACAATATCTAGAGTTGGCATAGTCCATCTTGCTTCTAAATTAGTGCTTGAAAATATTATTCGTCTTCTTTTAAATATTATTAATTAACTCTGTTATTAGCTCATTTCCAAGTCTACGCATTATTAACTACTTTATTCCTCATGCAAATGAATATGCCATTCAAGAAATTTGACCAAAATGAAAGTGGTAGATGATAATTTAATACTATAAAACTCACGTGTGCTGTGATATACCCGATCATATTATTGCTTGAAAAAATGTATACTTAATATTTGAGATGTTTTTCTTTCACGCCATTCGTAGCTAACGACATTTCACAAATTATTTAATTAATTAGTCCCATTAACTTGGACACTTATACGTGTCATTATTCCAACTACAATATCTCTTTATATAAAATGTGTGTTTTAACCATTTTTTTTACTTTTACCGAATATTCTAAATATTTAATAAAATATAAAGTTAAAACTAATTTAAAATATATATTTATTAATTATATTAATATAAATTTAAATATTATAAAATATCATTATAATATCATAATATTTAATATAAAACTATATATTTAATAATTATATTAATATAAATTGTTATTGTGATAATAATATATAATCCTAATATTTTACTAATTATATTAATATGAATTCAAATATTATAAATTATTATTATTATTATAATAATATTTAATACAAAATTAGATATTTAATAATTACGTTAATATAAATTTAAATATTATAAAATATCATTATAATAATAATATATAATACATAATCTTAATTTTTATTAAAAAAATTATCATTTATATTTTAAAAAAGAAAACATGTTATTTTCTTACTAGATCTAAATTATATAAATATTTATATATTTAAATTAAATAACAATAAATATTATAAATATATTATATATAGGTGTTGTGTGTATACGAATGTATGATTGTGTAACTACATAAGAAATTAGTTTGTGATTTAAAAAGTTATTATATTATATATAGTTTTTTAAAAAAAATCTTAAACAATTTTTTGTTTAATTTTTTTAATATGTTTAAGTAATTTTTTTAGATATATAATATTATTCATTTATTTAAAATTTATATGAAAATTATACAAATTTAATAAAATATAGTTAATAAATTTTATAAATAAAATCTAAGTAAACTTGCTTGTTTGTATCTAATAGATAAAAATATATGTAAAATGTTGTCCTTTACTCAAAATACTGGCCATGTAGCCATCGCCAAGAGTATACTTTGGCAGGAAAACAAAATAGAAAAGGAAAAATGTTATATTAGATAAAGGAAAAATAGTTGATATTATATAGAATAATATACATGATAGTTTCTTTCTTGTATGCCATCACAGCATGGTCGATCAGATATACTTTTCAATCATACAATTAGTTGATGACTGGATCCTTCCAACCGCCATACTTTTTTTTTTGGGGTATATTTTTCATTTCATTAACTTTTGTTCTTTCTGCTCCTAACCAAGGATTTAATAATACAATTAGAATTGCATTTTGTTTTTAAGATAATCATTTCTTTAATCTTACACCCGCATTATTGTATTCGAAATAAAATCATTTATTTAAAAAAAAACAGCTCAATGCATAACAATGATCTTCATGCTTTGGAGAATTAATTAATAAGTAAAAATGAAAATCATAAATCAAACAAATTTAAAAAAAAAAGAGGAAAATTTATTTCGTTTGAGGATCAAGAAAATTGAGAATGATTTTACAATATCTTGAACTGGGGGACCTAAAAGAAAGATCCCTCTCTAATATTCCAAGACTGAATTTTAGAGATCACGTAACAATTTCCAACTCTCTATCTATAATTTTTTTTTGTTACATATAGAAAAAGAAGAAAGTGACAAGAAAATCGACTCTCTATATCGGAAAACTCACGAGTATGTATGTAAGTATGTATATGATACAAGGAGCTGTGCACAAACCGGAGCCAGCCAGAGCCGAGAAAGGTGATTCTAGTTGAACCGGTTGGAAGGGGTAATCTTGATGACAAGGCCGGGGAAGACATCATCCGGGTCATGGATATGCGGGTTGCGCTCCACAATAAACGGGTCACTGCACTTGTCGCTGATGGTGTGGAGCGTTTCGCCTTCTCCAACGACATAAATTTCATCACAGGGTCGGTCCAAGAACCGGTTCCCTCTAAAGGAATCGTCCGAGAGAGAGTTCTGGCGCACCGAGGCCACCAAGATCAGGCCCAGAAGAACCACTGCACAGTACCACGAGGCTCGGTCAGCTACCGCCGCCATCGGCGACGACGTTGACGTCGTTGCTCTTCTAGACCTTTCAGCAGTAGTATCGGAAGAAGAAGAAGAAGAAGAAACCATATCGGAGCAGAATGATGTCGCACGGGGTAGTACTGATGAAACACGAGAAATTTGAGGAAATATTTATGGGAAGAGGGAAGTTGTTTTTGCGTGTATATATATATTTATTAGAAAGAGAGAGGTCTTCAGCCGTTTGCGTTGGGAGAAAGTAGGGTTTCAAGAACGTGGACTACTTGGGCTTAAAAGAAATCTGTATAATTCATTTTTCCAACATAGCTTCAGACTTTGAATAATTATTATGATTTTGTTTTATTATATTCTTGGAGGGTATAGTTTGGGATTACGAATTGATTAGGTAATTGTTTTCAAAGATGATTAGGTTTAATTAATGTCGTGAAAACATTGGAAAAGGGGGAATTTAATAGTGTTTGGTTTGTTGTGGAGGGGTGGAGATATACTCATTGGTTGACACGTGTGAGGGTTGCATCCAAAATGTTGAGTAGTTAACTTCATCAACTTGGATTTATTTTATATACAAAATAATAATAATAATAATAATAAATTAGTGGACTGGATGGAATGGGATGTTGGGTGAGACAAAACATCTGGGGCTAAAATATGCCATCTATTATCATATATCTAATCATCAAAGCATGAGTTTTCTTATTGGATAATTCTTAATTGATATGAATAAAAAATAAATAAAAATTGTTATAAGTAATAATGTTTCTAGTTAACCCAAATTTCTTTCTTTGTTTAATTAAATGTGAAATATAAGGCTTAGTATATTCTTAATCAAAGAAGCTATATAGGTTACCCTATAATATGGGCTGAGCAACAGTAAAATGAACGAGAGTAGTGGTGGAAAGGTGAAGCGTGGGGTGCAGTTTATGTGAGTATGTGTAGGGGAAAGTGGCAAATTGCGTGAAGAAAAGAAAGCGTGGACTCGCCCCCTTCCAATCCCATTCATATAACAACCTTATACCAATCCGTTAAATCTGATCATTCAAACTATTCATTTTTTTTCTTTCAAAAGTTCTTCTTTGAAAATAAGGGGAAAAAATGAAGTTTATTTCCAACAGTTTTTTCTTTTTTTAATTACCGCCACGCGCGGTTGCCATTTGTGACTTTATCATAATGATATAACTCGAATCTAATAATATGATTCTCTTATTATATATCTAAAAAACCTATAATACAATATCCATCGACGTGTTTGACTAAGTATGGAGTCGAATATAAACTTGTAATCTGAGAGGTTGGACTTTTTGCTCAATGGCGTGCTTGAAATGGCTCATCGGGACCAAGCTGACCTAGTTTGTTCACGCACGTATGTATATATACACTATTGGTATTGGGACCAAAGTAGAGTTCTTTGAAGGTAGAAGACTTGGTCTGTTGATTCCTGGATGAACATAGCCGAAAGATGTAAAGGTGGATTTACCATTTTGGAGGGCTGGGATTATTTCTAATAAAGATCAAAGAATGTTTTCGTTGGATATCAAAAAGGGGTGGCAGAAAAAGTAGAAGACACTCAAAAAGTCTTGACAAGAGATGTGACGAAAAATGGCCGCCACAAAATGATTCACGATAAACAAATGAATCATATCATTCTTTGTACTAATCTTTATGTTGTAATCCTACGACTGCATAAAAGGAATTTTTCTTTTAAATTATGGCATAATTTAAATGTTTGGAATGAAATACTACTACCCAATTAGATCAAAGAGTACTTTAAAATTGTGGGGTGATTATGTTAATGTCACCATAATATGGCAGAATGGTTAGCATAATCTATGTCTAGATCTCTTGATAATTAACTATTACACTTAATTCTATTGCATGAGCACATTTTTAATAAATTGTAAAATTATTTTGTGTGTTCCCATTAATTATTCATAAACAAAGAGGGCCGGAGTTACATTATGTCTCAAATTTTTGTACTTCATAAATCATAACCAATCAAAAAATAAATAATACACAATTTAAAATTTATCATGCTCTTTTGTATCGAACGAAAAATCTTCTCTGTTTCCTCCCTTGCCTTCAATAATTAACTGCCACATGTGTTAATTTCTTTACACAACTTATTTATTTCCCTTCACAATAACTATGTTAGATTACTCACACTCTACTATATCCTTTAAAATATTTCATCAAAACACCACTTTACTTCTAATTTTTACATTACACCCACTACAAAAAATATTGTTTTTACCGAGAACATGTTCTCGGTAAAAACATTTCAGAACCGCGCCAAGGCTACGCGTTATTTTTTCATTTTAGGTGCTATACCGAGAACATGTTCTCGGTAGAAATCCCTTATATGTTGTCTTCTTCCCCAAACATATGTAATTTTCTCTTAAACAAAAAAACCCCAAAACCCATATTTCCTCCAATTT
The DNA here is from genome assembly GCF_963169125.1 of Humulus lupulus. Taxonomy (NCBI): domain Eukaryota; kingdom Viridiplantae; phylum Streptophyta; class Magnoliopsida; order Rosales; family Cannabaceae; genus Humulus; species Humulus lupulus. The sequence goes on along the minus strand of NC_084797.1, from coordinate 45,804,078 downwards.
CTCTCTCAAAAAACCCCTACTCTCTCACTATAAAACTTATTTATCCCCAATTTTGGTTCTCCCATGGTTATATTTTGAGTGTCATTCCAAGATTTGAAGGTATGTTTGTGTTTTTCTTTGATTTTTTTTTGTTATTGTATTATTTTGAATCCGAGATTTATGTGTATTTTTTTGTTTTTATAAAGTGTTTTTTGGTTGATTTGGTGTCTACAAACACATTCCCATATTGACCCAGCTCCTATTGGTAATATTTCGATTTTTTTTTTGGTTTTTTTTCCACCATTTTTGTTATTGTGTATAGGTGTATATATAAATATATTTGTTATTTAAATAAATAAATTAAAAAAAATCAGATTTGAGTTTAATTAATATGTATGAAAATGTGCTATATAATTATAAATGAAAATATAATATTTGAGTATTAATTTTTTAGTTTGGGATAATTAATTTGAGTGTTACATTATTATAGAGATTGTGTTAATAAAGTTAGATTAATAGATTGAGTTCATAAAGCTATATTATTATATTGGTTTTTTTTTATTTTGTTAAAATTGGTATTTGTTGTTGTTGTTAATTTTTTTTTAATCTTAGTGTTGATGAATATTGATACTTTGTTTTTGTTTTTGGTGTTGTTGTTTTTTAGTGAATTACGATATATATATATATTTTTTTGATGAATAAGAATCAATGCATTACTCAAAAGCAAAAGTTTACAACCAACCAATACAAAACCAACCAAACCAACCACATATACAACTAATTTGTACTGAGCTTAGAAACCCAATCTCTATCTATGGACTTAGCCATTTTAGGCATTACAAGAGTGATCCTAACCTGAAGCTCCCTAATTACTCTTTGTACAGTATTATCTACAAGCCATAACTTGTTGTTCCAGAACACATCATTTCGAACTCTCCAAAGGTGATAAACAAGAGCTGCAAGCGCAGCATACAAGAAGCTCTTCCGAGTAACACTCATCCTCTTAGCTTTATGAATCCAACGAATTAAATGCACCAGGTTTAAAGAGGCCGAATTCCAACCCAACCCCTGCTTAAGCCTCTGCAAACAGAACCTACTATAATGACAGTGAAAAAATAGATGATCAATGCTCTCAATATCATCACCACAAAGCAGACAAGATTGATCCAATAGAGGCTGAAACTTATGCAGCTGATCTTTAGTACGCATCCTCTGCAACATAACTAGCCACAACACAAACCTATGCTTCCGAATGCTCAACCTATCCCAAACAATTTTGCTCCAGCTAACAGCAAGAGATTGCTCAAACAAAAGGTCATGACCAGCTTTAATGCTATACCTCAAAGCTGCAAATTTAGACAGATCAACCTTAGCTTTGAAAGCATCTTTGACAGCAACTAACCTCTTCCAATACCAACTGCAATCCAGAGGCGCCTGGTAATCCCACCAGTTTCTGTCCATCAAGTAAACATTATTAATCCATTTCACAAACAAATTATCTTTTTTGGCGGCAATTGCCCAAACATACTTCCCCATTGCAGCCATATTCCAATCTATAACCTTCCTAAAGCCTAACCCCCAGCTTTCTTGGGCAAACACACATGATGCCAAGCTACTAAACCCGGACTATTACTGCCAGCCAGACCCTTCCAAAGATAAGCTCTGCAAACATCTTCAACATCCCTTAATAATCGTTTAGGAACGATCATTATTTGAGCCCAATAAGAGTGTATAGTAATTAAAACAGAGTTGATTAAAGTAGCTCTTCCCATATAAGACAAGTTCCTTGTGCTCCAAACTTTGATTCTAGCAACCATTTTCTCAAGAATACCATTACACTCAGCTGCTGAATTTTTTTTTGAACAAACAGGTATGCCAAGGTACCTGAAAGGAAGATAAGCTCGAGTAAAACCTAACATTTCCAGCACTCGGGACACCTCTGCCTCCTGCATGCCACTACAATAAACTGCCGATTTCTCTTCATTAGGCAGTAAACCAGAAGTCAATGAAAAAAGTTTCAGGCCCTTCAATAACAAAAGAATGGAAAGGAAATCCCCATGACAGAATAACAACAAATCATCCGCAAAACACAAGTGATTCAATTTTAAAGAATCACATCTGTCATGGTATTTAAAACCATGCCGAGAACCCACCTCTCTCATTAATCTAGACAAATACTCCATGCCAAGCACAAATAAGAGCGAGGACATCAGATCACCCTGCCTCAAACCCCTCTTGGACTCAAAAAAACCATGCAATTCACCATTAAGTAATAAGGAAAATCTAGGGGTTTTGATACACACCTTGATGAGATCAATGAACTTCCGAGGAAATTGAAAAGCAACAAGCATTTCTTCAATAAATCCCCATTCAATAATGTCATAAGCTTTCCTCAAATCAATTTTAATCATACAACTCGGTTTGCAATTCTTCCTTCCATAATGCCTAACAATATCTTGACAAACCATAATATTATAAGCTATATATCTCCCATGGACAAAACCACCTTGGTTTTCAGCTATTAACTCAGGGAGAATTTGCCTTAACCTCGAGCAAATAATTTTGGTAGCTACCTTATAAATCACATTACAGCAAGATATAGGCCTGAAATCTTGGACACTATTCGGACATTTAATTTTAGGAATGAGTGTAATGGTTGTTGTATTTATCTCTTTAAGAAGCATGCCAATGTTTAAAAAATTAATCACAGCAGCACCTACCTCATCTCCCACCAGATCCCAGTTATCCTAATAGAAAGAACTCCCAAACCCATCTGGACCAGGAGCCTTCCTCCCTGGTATGGCAAACATGGCAACTTTAACCTCTTGAATGGTGAAAGGTTTCTGAAGGATTCGAAAGTGATCCTCTGAAAGTAATGGACCAGCAGCTACCACTGAATGAAAAACCTTCCTTCTGTTGCTCAATGATGTCCCTAATAAGTGCTGATAATAGCTCAGAAAAGCTTGTTGAATATCCCCTGGTTTATCCATCCAAATACCACTCTTAGTCCGGATTGAATTAATTCTATTATTGGCTCTCCAGGCTTTCAAAGAAGCATGGAAAATAGTTGTATTCTCGTCACCATTTTGAACCCACTCAATTTTAGCTTTTTGAGCTAGAAAATAATTGTGAGCTTGTTGGTAATAAGAGTATCTGTCTCTGGCCAATTGCTCTTGTTCCATTAGATCAGTATTCCTAGGATCCATATGCAGAGCTGCCTGAGTATCTAGCATCACTTGTTTAGCTTGCAAAACAGCCTTGTGAAACTCATTAAATCCCTCCTTGTTGATAGTTCTAAACACACTCTTAAGCCTCTTCATTTTATTCACCAATTGATACATAGGAGTACCAGTGATAGGAATCTGCCAGCTTTGCCGAACCTCTGTCTTATAATTCTGGGCTGTTTTCCACATGCTAAAGTATCTAAAAGGCTTCTTCCCCGTACTAACATCTTGATAGAACGAGATCAAAATAGGACAGTGATCAAATTCCCCTTCCGGAAGGAATACAACATCTGAATTCACAAAGGAGTCTGTCCATTTCAGATTCACCAAAGCACGATCAATCTTAGAGAAAATTCTTTCTTCTGGCTTCTGTTTTTTATTCCAAGTGAAGAAGCACCCTGAAAACTTAAGGTCCTCCATTTTACAATACATCACACACTCCTTAAAACTATCAGAAGGCTTCTTATGATTCTTGCTGCCAGCTCTTTCATCATAGTTCAAAATCTCATTAAAATCGCCTACAATCATCCACGGCTCATCAATAATGGACTTGAGATCTTTTAAATCCTGCCACAAAACTTCTCTTCCTCCAAGTTCTTTAAATCCTAATTAGCAGGGCGTTACAAAACCGATCCAGGTAATCTTTGAACAACTTGTTCATCAGATCCATAAATGCTACTGGGGGATTAGTCAGTCCAAATGACATCACCAAAAACTCATATTTCCCATACCTGGTGCGAAAAGTTGTCTTCAATATATCCTCCTCCCTGATCCTCAGCTGGTGATAACCAGATCAAAAATCTATCTTGGAGAATACCGTCCTACCCTGTAACTGATCAAACAGATCATCAATCCTTGGCATAGGGTGTTGGGGAGAGTGAGATAACACCACCACAAAATATAGAATCTACACAAAATTTGGTTGGACAGAGACTTAAAAAAGATTGAGAACTAACTTTCAAACCCTAGTAGAACAATGGTGTTATTCATGTTTTGATGAAGCTACAAACCCTAGGCAAATCACCACTTTGAAAAAATCCTTTGAGCAAACCCTCGAGGAAACCAAAACAAAAACCAAGGCTTATACACGTTGTAGAATGCTATCCTAATACTCTATTTCCCAGTGACCATTGGTGCTTGAGGCCTTCTCTTGGGGAAATGAGGATTGAGATTGAACAAGTCTTCAATTCTATAAGTCAAGCATTTTCTTGGAGAGTTATTGGAGAAAACTAGAGATTCATGGAGCTAGAGAGAGAATGAGGGTAGAGAGAGTGATCAAGTCTCCCAAACCACTGTTTTTGCCACATATATATAGTAGGCACCGTCATTAGGTCTAACCAATCGGATTAGACTTGCAAAACACGTTATTTTGAGGATTTACATAAATCCATGTAATACAGTAGGCGACACATTTATGGAAATCTTAGCCTTTAGGCGATGTGTCGCTTCCTAGGTGGCGACGTATCGCCACCCCCTCTGACTTTGGACACTTCCGAAGGTCCAAAAAATGCTCCAAATCCCACCAAATGTTTTGGGAACCCTTAGATACTTTTATGTATCACTTTGGACCCAAATTTGCATTTTATAAGTGTCTACAATTTGAAACTCAAATTCACATCTTCACTATGTGAATTATACTAAGCGTTTATACCTTGCTTGTATTTTAACATTTTATCATTTGTATTTAACCAATCATAACAATCCCCCACTTGGTTAATTACAAGCCACATTCTCTAGCTTAAACAATTTAGGTGCATAAAATAAAGTGCCTTTCGGTTTGAACTTTATCTTAGTGAAAATACCACAAAGTATTATCAAAAGCATTAGTAGCTTAGAGCTTGAACCAAGTATTCCATATGATAACACTAGTGATACCTCACACACCTCCACCACATCTTTTGTTTTCCCACTTTCTCACTTAGCACTATCATGGCCATGTGCTCATCTCTTCATGGACTTTCCGGGGAGAAACTCCAACTCCCATGAGAGGCAGCACCACCTCTAAGTCCACATAGGTGAAGTTCTTACAACATCTTTGCTACCTTTAGAGATGCTTGTTACACTCAACTAAACTTCATTAAAATCCCTAGGCTTAACCCTAACTCGGTAGCAACCAACACTAACCATTTCGGATGGAACTCATCATAAGCTTTAGTGTTGAAACTATTCACTTATCAATGGCTTGTTCTTACTTGTTGAACTCTTTCCCTTGATTTGTACAAGTTGAGAGTTGGGTTTCCATCATTGGTGAATCTATTTTTCTATAAGTTTCAATCCCATCCCTTTTGAAGTAGAACTTATGAACCTTCTCATAAGAGGTTTTGTAAATGGATCCGCTAAGTTCTCACTTGTTTTGACATATGAGATCGATATGATTCCACCTTGAATCAATTGTCTCACATATTCATGTCTTAGACTAATGTGTCTAGACTTTCCATTATACACACTATGATATGCTCTCATAAGTGCAGATTGGCTATCATAATGTATTGAAATTGTTGATACCATATCCGCGGTTAATGAAATATCCATCATGAGATTTCTAAGCCACTCGGCCTCTTTCCCAGTTGCCACTAAAGAAATGAACTCCGCTTCCATGGTTGAGTGTGATATACATGTTTGCTTCTTGGAGCCCCATGACATTGCACCTCCTCCAAGAGTAAACACCCAACTGGTGGTGGAGAGATTATCTCCAATTCCCGATATCCATTTAGCATCGGAATATCCTTCAAGAATCATTGGAAAGTTTGTATAGTGAAGACTATACTCTTTGGCACCCTTAAGATAAGCAAGTATTCTCTCAATAGCTTTCCAATGCTTGATACTTTGACTGCTAGTAAACCTACTAAGTTTACTAACCGCATATGTAATATCCACTCTTGTGCAATAACTAGCGTACATTAGGCTACCTATTGCACTTGCATATTCCAATTGAGCCACTGCTCTTCCTTCATTCTTTTCAAACTTCGTGTTTGAATCAAATGGTGTATGTGCCTCTTTGATTTTGAGATGACTGAATTTTTCGAGCACTTTCTCAACATAGTCGGTTTGACTTAACATAAAACCCCCACTATTCCTTCTAACTTTGATACCTAGAATGGTATCCACCTCTCCAAGGTCTTTCATTTTGAAGTTAGAAGATAGAAACCTCTTCGTTTCTATTATTCCTTTCATGTCATTACTCAAAATCAACATATCATCTACATATAGACACACAAGTATGACATAGTCACCACAAGTCTTAGAGTATAAACACTTATCCATATTGTTGTTTCTAAATCCATTAGAAACAATGACTTTATCAAACGTCTCATGCCATTGTTTTGGAGCTTATTTCAAACCATATAATGATTTGACAAGTCTACACACTTTATATTTCATTTCCTTGAAGAACAAAACCTTCCGGTTGTTCCATATAGACCTCCTCCTTGAGATCCCCATTTAGGAATGTTGTTTTGACATTCATTTGGTGAACATAAAGGTTGTATATAGATGATAAGGAAAACAACAATCTTATAGAAGTAGTTCTTTCTACCGGTGCATATGTGTCAAAGTAATCTATTCCCTCTCTTTGTTTGAAACCTTTGGCTACTCGCATAGCCTTGAAGGTTTGTATGGTGCTGATGGACCCAAAACGGGTATGTTTTAAATATTTATACTCGCAAGCACATGAATCGTATATGGAATATAGTGTTCGTGTAAGCACGAGATCGAACCCAAAGGAGTTGTCTAAAATCGAAAAGAAAACTATTTTAAACCAAAATTACTAAATTCTAACCTAGTTCTAAAGATTGATGAGAATGTGTAACAATAAAAATAAAATAAAAGATAATAATAAAGAAATTAAAGACAATATATAAACATAAATTAATAATTGTAAACAAGATGGTAAAATAAGATTATTAAGGATTAGAATCCACAAAATATAAGTTTAATAATATTTATAAGTACATTGATTCCCAAGTTTTAGTGATAGTTAAAATAAATCAAACTATCATTTTCCAAATAGATGTATAATTTTAAGCACAAATTACTTCTAAAAAGATAGGATTTTTCTTCACTTTTCAAAATTATAATTTCAAAGTATTTAGTGTAAATCAATCTAATGAAATAACAAATAAATCAATGAACATTATTTATAAGGCAAAACATAATATTTTTTCCCTAAGCATGGATGTGTACAATTTAATGACACATCTTACACAAAAAATATTATGTTTTTGCACTAATGAATAACAAAGTGTAAATATGTGCTAACAATCCAAAATACATGATATTTAAGATGAAAGAATATATTTGAAGAAGAAAATCCATAAACTTTATTGCACAAAATGGGAAATCAACATACAAAATAAACACTATCTAGTTACATATTGTTTCATCATCACCTTAATAATCTTAAAAAGATTAGAAACTCATAACTAGAATAGCAAATACAAACTAAAAATTACAAACATAAATAGGAAAATTTGGAGGATGAACCCCAAAATTTTTCCTCTAAAAATACATAGAAAATAACCAAAAAGAAGAAGAAGATGAAGAGAATAGAGAGGTTTTGAAATGTGTAGAATTTTTTGTATGGTAACCTCCCCTCAAAAAATGGACACCCTAAATGGTCTTCAAAACTCCATATTTATAGCCAAAATGAGGCATTAAAATAATCAATTTAAATTAATTAAATTGATTAACTTAATTTAATTAATTATAATATGGCAAATAGGGGTAAATTATACGGTGTAATAATAATTTTTTGGGGTAAAATGTGTAGAAAGTGGGGTAAAAATGTTGTATTTTTAGCAAATGGGACAAGGGACAAATTGCTTTGTTGGGCTCAAAAAATAAAAATGGCAGCTTTGGCACTTGGGGCTGAATTGGGCATGGGGAGCAGCTGTGTGGCAGGCGGCTCATGGGTATGGTGCCAAGCGTGGCTGGAAATGTGCTTACTGAAGGTGATGTGCTGAAGGCTAGCTGAGAGATGCTTTGGAAAGCAGCAGGCATGAGCAGCTGAAATGGGCTTCGGTTGGGAGGAGAATGGGCCTGATCCGTGGGCCTAGAGTGTGGGCCTTGGTGTGCTGAAGCTTTTCAGAAATGCCATATTGCCCTTATTTCTTTCAGCTTTAATTCTTGAAAATACCACATTTCCTTCATTTTTCTTTCTTTTCAATGCCATAAATTCTCTACAAAATAAATATAAAATAAATCATAATAAAATATTTTCAATTATAAAATAAATCAATTTAATTCTTTGAAAATATTAATTATAACTTAATTTATATTTTACATTTAAGTTCAATAATACAACATTTTTTTACCACTAACTTAACAATAATAATTCAAATAATTAACTACAACATTTTACAACCAAATAACTATAAAAACACACAAAAGTATATAAAATCATGATAAGACTAATAAATTCAAAATTACTTAAAAACTTAATAAATTACTTAAAAACTCAAGAATAAAGCAACAATTAGCACATAAAAGTGGTAAAATAACTCTATTTTGTAGAGTTATCAAGTGCCATTGGTATGGTATTTCTTTCTAAACACCCATTTGCACCCAATTGGTTTGGACCTCTTACAAAGTTCAACCAATTCCCAAGTGTGGTTTGACATAATTGAATCCATTTCATCATTAATTGCCTCCTTCCGAAAAGCAGAGTCCCTAGAGGACATTTCTTCCTTGAATGTTTTGGGATCATCTTCTATTTGAAGTACTATTGGATGTTTTCAAGTAACTTCCTCATTATCACATTCAACAAGGTATAGTGTCTCTATTGGAGAAAAATTCTCATTTGATCCCAAATCTTTGAGCATTTGGCTCCTTCTTGGAAATTGAGATTGCTCACCAACTATTCTAGGAGTCTCCTCTTAAGGCTCTCTAGTTTGAGTTGGTTCTAACTTGTTGTCACCGCATGACATGTTCTCAAAGAACTCAGCCTCTCTAGATTCAATTATTACATTAGACTCCAAGTCTAATAATCTATGAGCTTCGCTATTTTGAGCATAGCCCACAAATTCACATCTGATCGTTGTTGGACCCATCTTGGTCCTTTTAGGATCGTTGTTCTTGCAATAAGAAAGACACCCCCACACTTTAAGATAACCAATGTTTGGTTTCTTTCCTTTCCATAACTCATATGGATATATATTATTTTTCTTCATGGGAATACGATTCAAAATATGACAAGCGGATAGCAAGGCGTCACCCCACAAACTAAAATTCAATTTAGAATGTACTAGAATAACCTTAATCATCTCAATAAATGTTCTATTCTTTTTATTCTGCTATACCATTTTGTTGTGGAGTATAAGGGGCTATACATTCATGAATAATTCCATGTTCTTCGCAAAACAAGTTAAATTCATTTGAAAAATATTCACCACCCCTATCACTTCTATGTATTTTAATTTTTCATTCAAGTTGATTTCTAACTTCCACTTTGTACACTTTAAACACAAAAAATGCTTCATCTTTATTTTTAAGCAAATATACATATGTGAACCTAGAGAAATCATCAATGAAACTAATAAAATACCTACTTCCTCCTCTAGTGAACATTCCATTAAGTTCACATAAATCACTATGTATCAAATCTAACAACTTAGAGTTTCTTTCAACACTAGGAAAATGTTTCTTTACCATTTTAGATTTAACACATAATTCACATTTTTCATGCTCAACATTATCAAAATCAATTAATCCACATTTGACAGCCCTTTTAATTGTGCTAAATCATATATGTGCATGTCTAACATCCCACAAAGTAATAGAATTTGAGTCAAGCATATAACAAGAAGAAGAGACTTTATTGTTCACATTGTCAAGTGAAGTACAAAGTTTAAGCATGCCATCACAAGCATATCCCTTTCCAACAAAAACATTGTCTTTTGATAAAATGAGCTTGTCGGAATCAATCACAACCTTGATTCCCGATTTGCCAAACAAATTGCCACTCACAAGGTTTCTACTCATTTCTGGTACATACAAAACATTGGTGAGTAGAACCTTCTTTCCGGATGTGAAGAACAAGTCAATAGTTCCCTTTCCTTCAACCTTGGAACTTTTCGCATTGCCCATTTGTATTTCATGCCTTTCCTTTGAAGATTCAAAGGTCTTGAATAGAGATCTATCATAGGTTACATGAATGGTGGCAAAAGTATCATACCACCACCCACTAAGCTTTCCATGAATGGCACTTACCTCACTAAGTGTGGCCACTAGCTCCTCTTGAACTGAGTTGACCTTTGCTTCATTGTTATGGCTCCTCTTGAGCCTACAATCTCTAGCAAAGTTGCCATTCTTGCCACACACATAGCAAGGTCCCTTGGAACTCTTGAATTGCCCCTCATTCTTTTTGAGCCCCAAGAGTTTTTGGCCCTTGCCCTTGTTCTTGTCATTCCCCTTGCTTTTGTTAGGAGGATTTTCCACAACATTGGCTTACAAGTCTCTCCATTGGACTTCTCATCATTGAAATCTCTAGTACAAGATTCTTCCTCAATTCTCAAGTGTTTGAGAATTTCTTCCAAAGAAATCTCTTCATTTCTTTGGAGCATCTTTTTCCTATAGCCTTTCCATAAAGGAGGTAACTTGGCTATAATGGCACCAACAAGAAATTGTTCCGGCAATACAGCTTTAAGAGTAGAAAATTTATTCCCAATAATTTACAGCTCATTAATTTGAGGGAGAAGGGGTTTATCATCATATTTAAATTCCATATATTTACTAATAAGGAATTTTTTTGTACCTTCCTCTTCCGCTTTGCACTTCTTTTCTAAGGCCTCCCAAATGTACTTGGTAGTCTTGGTGTTGGTGTAGAGATCGTATAGCCTATCCGAGAGGGCATTGCGGATGTGACCCCTACATATCAACTCATCTTCTTTGTGTTTCTTCCTTTCTTTCACAACTTCTTGAGTATCATCTTCCTTGGGCTCTTCCAAGGCCTTTAGATCTTTATCCAGGACATAGAAAACTTTCAAAGTAGTGAGCAAGAACCTAATCTTGTCTTTCCAATGCACAAAATTAGTCCAATCAAATCTATCCAATCTAACAAAGTCTTGTGTCATGATTCTCAAAGACAAAAGAAAGTTAGATTCTTCCATGATATGTTATCTCAGATTATAGAGTATTAGAATGCTGGGGGAGAGTGAGATAACAACACCACAAAAAATAGAATCTATAGAAAATTTGGATTGATAGAGACTTAAAAAAGACTGAGAAAGAACTTGCAAACCCTAGTAGAACAATGGTGTTCTTCAAGTTTTGATGAAGCTTCAAACCCTAGGCAAATCACCATTTTGAACAAATCCTTTTAGCAAACACTTGAGCAAACCAAAACACAAACCAAGGCTTATACACATTTTAGAGCGCTGTCCTAATCCTCTATTTCCCAGCCACCATTGATGCTTGAGGCCTTCTCTTGAGGAAATGAGGATTGAGATTGAGCATGCCTTCAACTCTCTAAGTCAAGAACTTTCTTGGAGAGTTCTTGGAGCCAGAGAGAGATTAAAGATAGTGATCAAGTCTCCCAAATCACTATTTTTGACCTATATATACAGTAGGCACCGTCATTAGGTCTAACCAATAGGATTAGACTTGCAAAACATGTTATTTTGAGCATTTACGTAAATCCACGTAATACAGCAGGAGACACATTGCCTGCTATGGTTTTTGGAAACCCTAGCTTTCCGGCGATGTATCGCATCCTGGGTAGTGACATATCGCCACCCTCTGACTTTGGACACTTCCAAAGGTAAAAAAAATGCTCCAAATTCCACCAAACTTTTTGGGGACCGTTAGATACTCTTATGTATAACTTTGGACCCAAATTTTCATTTTATAAGTGCCTACAATTTAAAACTCAAGTTCACATCTTCACTATGTGAATTCTACTAAGTGTTTATACCTTGCTTGTATTTTAACATTTTATCATTTGTATTTAACAAATCATAACAGAGGGTACCTATTCTTGATAGTCAACTTGTTCAGTTCTCTATAGTCGATGCACATCCTTAGAGAACCATCTTTCTTCTTCACGAAGAGAACTGGTGCGCCACATAACGAAAAATTGGGCTTGATAAAACCCAAGTTTAGTAACTCTTGTAATTTAACCTTTAGTTCCTCCAGCTCTGTTGGATGCATCCTATAAGGTGCCCTAGACATTGGCTCTGTCTCTAAAGTCAATTTAATCACAAACTCTATCTGTGTGTGTGGAGGTAACCCTGGCAGATCCTCTGGAAACACATCCAGAAACACACAGACTAATCTGGTATGTGCTGGTCCTACTAGCACGACTTGAGTGGTATCCACCACACTAGCTAAGAACCCCATGCATCCCCCAGCATTGTGTCTCTAGCTCTAAATACATATATCATAAGTATATGAGGTCCATGCATAGTGCCAACAAATACAATCTTCTTCTTGCAATCTATCGTTGCCCCATACTTCTCTAGCCAGTCACTACTACAAAAAAGGCTTTTTAGGACTTGTGGGGCGCGAGTCCTCTATTTGAGAGCCTTAAAAAACTATGGCTTTTTAGGACTTGCAATTTAGGACTCGCATTGTGAGTCCTAAAAACAATGTAAGTCCTGAAAAGTTTTATTTTTTATTTTTAAAAAATTAATTGGTGGGTTTTGAATCCGGCAGCGGGGCTCCGGCGACGGTTGCGGTGCCACCATTCAAAGGTGGTGGTTCGGAAAACAAACTATTGGGTTTTAAAGCCCAAGAAGCAAGGAGTATGGTGGTGGTTGTGGTGGTTCAGCTCGTGGAGGCTCGAGGTCGCCGGAATATGCTCGGAAAGTTTGGGAGAAACCCATGAACGACCGAACTTCAAGTACCTGTTGAGGGCCTTAGGCCGCGCGTGAGGTCGCCAACTCCGGGGGTTGGGGGTTTCAGGGGACGGCACTTCCATTGGTCCGGTGCGTGGCGGTGGCCGGAGATGGGACGACGGCGTTCGGTGTTGGCACTTTGGGAGAGAGGGAGAGAGAGAAGGAACTTTGGGAGAGAGAGAGAGAGAGAACCAAGGAGAGAGAGAGTGAAAATGGGCTGTGTGATTTTTTTGTTTTTTTTAATATATAATAATAAAACTTTTGTTAAAAAAAATTGGAGGGAATTCAAAATTTTTTAAAATTAAAAATTTTATGATACACATAAGTTTTTAGGACTCGCATTGCGAGTCCTAAAAACATTCTTCACAAGTCCTAAAAAGTCCAGGAGGTGTTTGTTTAAAAAAAACTCAAACTTTTAGGACACACATAGTTTTTAGGACTCGCAACGCAAGTCCTAAAAACATTAAAAACCCTAGTTTTTTAAAATTCAAATTTTTATGATACACATAAGTTTTTAGGACTCGCAATGCGAGTCCTAAAAAGTCCAGGAGGTGTTTGTTTAAAAAAAACTCAAACTTTTAGGACACACATAGTTTTTAGGACTCGCAACGCGAGTCCTAAAAGGTCCAGGAGACTTTTTTAGGACTCACATTTATGTGAGTGTCCTAAAAATGTGTCCTAAAAAGGTGTTCTATAGTAGTGAGTCCATACCCAAAATTATATCAAAGTCAGTCATAACAACTCTACCAAGTCAACTGACAACTCCCTGCCATCCACTGTCATTGGTAGTGATATAGCGCATCTCTTGGAAACCACTAACTCCCCAGTAGGCAGCATAGTACCAAACCCCACAAGATAAAAGTCACATGGTCTACACAATCCATCTATAATCCTACTAGAAACAAAAGAGTGTGTAGCACCTGAGTCATTCAAAACTGTATAAAGGGTCCCAACACTAAAAAGCTAACTTGTAACCACCGAGGGACTAGCCTCAACCTATGCTTGGGTCAAGGTGAACACCCGAGCTGGCGTCAGGCTGTCCACCTTCTTGGGCTCTTCGGTTCTGGCTTTCGGGCAATCCTTCTTTAGGTATCCCACACTCCCGCAGATGAAGCAGGCCCTCGCCCGACCTTCCCCAATATGATGCCTCCTACACCTCCTACACTCGAGGAATGCTTTCCAGGTCTCATTGCCACCATTGCAGCCTATATGTATACCCCGTGGCCTCCTCTCTATCTCTAGAGCGGAAACTGTATCTAGAGTCTCTCCCTTTTGGTCACTAGGGCCTCCGTTCTTACCAAATCCTGCAATGGAGGTCCCGGCTTCCTAGAATCCCTTCTAGCCGCATTCACACACCAGATCTTGTTCTCTGCACTCTCAGTTGTAAGCACCTTCTCCACAGACTGTGCATAGGTAGTCAATCCTGGCACAGTTAATACGAACATCCCAGGCTATCATAGGCTGTAGGCCCTGGAGAAACCTCTCTCTTCTAGTCCCATCAGTGGGCACCAGATCCAGGGAAAACTTTTCCATTCTGTCAAACTTCAAGGTATAATCAGTCACTGTCATGTTACCCTGAAGTAATTTACTAAACTCCTCAGCCTTCACATCTTTAACTACATCATTGTAGTACTTCTCATTGAAAAGCATTCTGAATTCTTCCCATTCCATAGTATTTACTGCCTTGGTCTGGGATACCACCTCCCACCATATTGGGGCATTCTCTCGAAACATGTAAGTGGCGCATGCCACAATCTTATTACCACCTACCCTCATGAAATCAAGGACGGGGGTTATCATGGTCATCCACTGTTCAGCCTATAGTGGGTCTGAGTTGCCCTCAAAAAATGGAGGGTGTTGTATTCTGAACCTATCATACCTGAGTTCTCATCTATCTCCCCCTGCCTAGGGCTGTACTTCCACTGGTACCTCTAGCTATGTCACTGCAGGTATCGCGGGTGGTAGGTTCCCTGCTGGAACCTGAGCTGTCTCAAGACGCGGATCTCATCTTTCTGCCTCTGTAACCTAGCTTACATATCAGCAAGCAACTGCTGCCAGTTTTCTGGAGATGGCAGTGGGGCCTGGCCCTGGTCATTCTCTTCCCCGAACTGAATATTCTGAATTATTTAAAACAGTTAATCTTAGATCTATTAAATGACAAAAGACTGATTCCAATAGTGAAACATATCTGTGGCACTTAAGATTAAGCCATATTGGTCTAGACAGAATAAATAAGCTTGTAAAGGATGGTCCTTTAAGAGAACTATCTATTGGATCTCTCCTTGTTTGTGAATCCTGTCTAGAAGGCAAAATGGCCAAGAGACCTTTCTCTGCTAAAGCTTCAAGAGCCACAGAACCACTTCAGCTAGTACATACAGATGTTTGCGGTCCACTTAATGTACAAGCAAGAGGAGGTTATGAATATTTTGTCACTTTCATTGACGATTATTCAAGATATGGTTACCTATACTTGATGCAAAGAAAATATGAAATTTTTGGAATGTTCAAAGAATTTCAAGCAGAGGCTGAAAAGAAATTAGGTAAATCACTAAAAGCACTTCGATCTGATCGAGGAGGAGAGTACTTAGATTTTGAATTCGAGGACCATTTTTTTGAGCATGGCATTCAATCCCAACTCACTGCACTTAGAATGCCACAGCAAAATGGTGTTTCAGACAGACAAAATATAACGTTATTAGATATGGTTAGATCAATGTCTCATCATTACTATTGTCATTCTGGGGCTATGCGATTGAATGTGCTCTATACATATTGAATGTTGTTCCATCTAAGTCTACCCAAAAGACACCCATAGAATTATGGAATGGTTGTAAGCCTAGTTTACACCATTTTCGAATTTCGGGGTGTCTTGCACATGTGCTTAAAGGAAAGACCGGGAAGTTGGATTCACGCTCTGAAGTGTACATGTTTGTGGGATATTCTAAAGAGACTAGAGGTGGAATTTTCTATAGTCCAAAAGAAAATAAAACATTTGTATCAACAAATGCAACTTTTCTTGAATATGACTATGTTAATAACCACAAACCTCGCAGTAAGGTTGTTCTGGAGGAGATGGCCTCGAATGAAGTTGCAAAGTCACCAGCAAAAACCAATGAGAAACGGCAAGAGGAAATTGCTAGTTCTAGTCAGAATAGTAGAGAACCTCATCGTAGTGGGCGGGATTGTAAGCAACCCACACGCTATGAACACGAAGTTCAAATGCTTGTGTCTGACAAAAACAAAGATGATCCATTGACATTTAAAGATGCAATGAATGATTCTGACAAGGACAAATGGCAAGACGCCATTAACCAAGAAATGGAATCTTTGTATTCCAATTATGTCTGGGTTCTTGAAGATCCACCTGAGAATATCAAACCCCTTGGTTGCAAGTGGATATTCAAGAAGAAAAGAGGAGCGGATGGGAAATTAAAGACTTTCAAAGCAAGGCTTGTAGTCAAAGGTTACACACAGAAAGAAGGGGTTGGCTATGAAGAAACATTTTCTCCTGTAGCCATGCTAAAATCCAGTCGTATACTCTTGTCCATAGCTGCGTTCATGGATTATGAGATTTGGCAAATGGATGTCAAAACAGCTTTTCTGAATGGCTACCTTGACGAAACCATTTACATGTTTAAATCAGAAGGGTTCGAATTAAAGATCAAGAGCAAAAGGTTTGCAAGCTTCTTAGGTTCATTCATGGACTCAAACAAGCTTCTAGATCTTGGATTCTTAGATTTGATGACACAATTAAAACATTTGGTTATTGAACAAAATGTTGACGAACCTTGTGTCTATAAACAAATCAAAGATGGTATAGTAGAATTCCTCGTTCTTTACGTTGATGATATCCTACTCATTGGGAATGATGTAGAGACATTATCAAATGTAAATAAATGGTTGGCTGACAAATTCCAAATTGAAAGATTTGGGAGAAGCGAGCTATGTTCTAGGCATTAAAATTCTAAGAGATAGAAAGAACAAGGTCTTGGCACTTTCACAACCAAATTATATTGATAAAGTGCTTGAAAGATTCTCTATGGAAAATTCCAAAAAGGGTCAATTGCCGACAGGACATGGAATTACTCTTTGCAAAGATCAGTGTCCAAAGACACCACAAGAGCAAGAGGAAATGAGAAAGTATCCATATGCATCAGATATAGGGAGCCTAATGTATGCAATGTTATGTACTAGACCTGACATATGTTATGCAGTAGGGATTGTAAGTCGTTATCGGTCAAATCTAGGTTTGGAACATTGGATTGCGATGAAACATATTCTCAAGTATCTCAGGAGAACGAGGAACTATATGCTAGTATATTCAGGTAGTGACCTTAAACCTACTGGATACACTGATTTAGATTTTCAATCAGACAAAGACAGTACAAAATCTACTTCTGGGTCAGTATTCACTCTTGGTGGTGGAGCAGTTGTCTGTAGAAGCATTAATTAATCCAGTATAGCTTATTCAACCATGGAAGTTGAATATATAGCAGCTTGTGAAGCAGCTAAAGAAGTAGTTTGGCTGAAAAAGTTCTACACGGATCTGGAAGTGGTTCCAGAAGTGGAGAAACCACTTGTTCTATACTGTGACAACAGTGGAGCAGTGGCTAATTCTAAAGAACTAAGAAGCCACAAGAGAGGAAAGCATATAGAGCGCAAATACCACTTAGTGAGAGAAATCGTACATAGAGGAGATGTGTCCATTCTGAAAATTGTATCAGACCACAACATGGCAGACCCGTTTACGAAGACGCTTCCTGCAAAGCAGTTCGAGGGTCATGTACGGAGGGTCATGTAAGTAATATGGGATTGAGAGAAATTCCTTACTTACTTTAAGTACAAGTGGAAGATTGTTAGGAGTATGTCCTAAAAGCATGTAAGAGACATTTATTATTTCAATGAATAAATAAAGACAATGGTTTATTATTGTTACATTTAGATTATTAAATTATTGTTTGAATAATTTTTTTTGTAAATATCAGAAAAATTCCATATTCATCATTGAGAATGTGATCTTGTATTAGTACGAGAGAATTAAGATCACATGAATGAATAAAAATAGTCAACAACAAATTGAAGTTATGGAATTCTTTAATTAGGGTTGTAAGAACGGTTTACTGAGTATCATGTTGATACAAATAATCTAGATTTGGATTATTGATGTCGTAAGATATCTCGGTAATGGTGCTTTATATAATATGATTATATATGACAAGGATCGATATGAATAAAAGTATTTATCCAAAAACCATTTAATAATAAAGATTTGTAATTCATATCATAACTGATGATCATTTATAGATCAACCTAAATCCTGAGTGTTCATGAACTCATGTTTATGTTTATTAAAGCTTTTGATTCATTCGTTAAGGTCTCTTCATAGATTGAGGCTAATGACATTTGTTTTGGAGCTTTAATATCATGGATGGCTGGGAACATGTATCAACAATACGGAATCTAATCTTTCCTAACGGATCGTATATTGGTTCCCTTAAGGGTTAATTCTGGAACTAAATGATTTTGAGCTCAAATCTATAATTAGATTATAGATTAATTATTCACTAGTGAATTAATGGCACTTAAGGAATAAGAAGTAAATTAGAAAGGTGAAATGGTAATTCTTCCATTCTAATTTATGAACTAATTAATTAGAGGGTTGAACTATTGTAAGTTGGTTAGATCAATGGACAACTTAAAATAAGATTTCTGTAAAAGTATATCTATAACATAAAGAGTTCAATTCTGAATTTATAGTGGAGAAATATCAGAATTAATAAATTAACTATTATGATTAAAGAGTTTAATTATTTAGTTTTAATTTATTGGAGTTTAATGTTATAGGTCCATGGTCCCCGAAATGGCTCAAACAAATACTGACAAAGATAAATACAAAAATGGGCAAAATGACTTATTTGATAAGTAAAATATTTTTTTCTATGCACTAAACATAATTATTGTATAATTATGTGTAATTAATTTAACAAAAATATAATTAATTTTGAATTGATTTATTTTTGGGATTTTTGGTATTTAAATAATGATGAAAATTGGGAAAATCACATGCCTTCCCTGGCATGGGTTGGGCGTGTAGCACAGTGCACAGACACTGTGCTACACGCACAAGAAGATTCTAGAAGAATCTTGGTTCAACAATTTTAGTTATATAAATATTGAATAAATAATGAGATATTTTAATATGATTAAAATATTATTATTTAAACAAAAATCTGATAACTGATTAATTGTTTAAAAGAACTAATATAAATTATTTAAAAATATATTGGATATATTAAATATAGGAGATCATTTTTTCCAGAGCGATACTTTTCAGAAATTGAAAATATATCGTGAAATCTCCCTGAGAGAAATAGAACAGTGCTACAAGCATAGGTCACTGTTCTTCACAAATTTAGGTCCAAACTTTATCAGATCTCATGTGTTGAGAACATTTGATAAATAGATTTTTCCTATTGTTTTGTATAACGAGCCCACACTCGTTCTTTGTGTGTTGAGAACATTTTGGAAGATCTTGGTGTGAGATCTCAAGGATTTTGCCATACAAAAAGATAGCAGCAAGGAAGGACTTAAGGTAATTTTTCTATTCATCTCTTTGATTCAATATATATATATGTATGTGAAGAAGTAGATCTAGAAATATTGTGGGGTTAAATTAACAATTTTATTGTTGTTCCGCTGTGTATAATCTCTGATTTGACCTATAAAAACCAACACTCTGGGCCTACCGAACCTCATATAGGACTTCCACGGGACATACCCCTTTTTCCCTAACCTTTGGAAGTGAGGCTATGCTCCCAATTGAGGCAATGGTAACGACTCACAAACAAAAGAAATTTGATCAAGATCAAAACCACGGGCTACTTAGGGCATCCCTCAATCTAATCGAAGAGAAATGAGAGGCATCGCAATTATAGCTAGCCCATTATCGATTGAAGATTACATGATTTTTCAATTCAAAAGTTAAGGGACGCATACTTGGATTAGGTTATCTAGTTCTCCGAAGGGTCTTTTTGGCAAATAAAGATCCCAGAGATGGGGTGTTAGGGCCGAACTGGGAAGGACCATATCAGATCGTAGAGGTCCCATGCGAAGGAACTTTTAAGATAGCCCGGCTAAGTGGGAAATTCCCTCAATAGTTTTATTGTCTTTAATGTTTTTAGAGTTACCATTTATGTAAGGCTTATTTATAAAATCCATTTCAATTTAATAACAATTGGTTATTTAATAATCAATTGTATCGTAGTTGTTATCACGAGCTCACGTTGTAAAAGCAACCAAGAACGTTTATACGTTCTGGTTACTTAGGGGGCACATAACTGAGGAGAGTTTTTGAAAGAGTTCAGCTTACTCGAATAAGGATTAAAAACTTAGAGTTTGGAGAAGTTGATTATTCAACGACTTTTTAAAGCTCAAATCTTCAATAAACCTAATGCGAACTAAGTTTGAGAAATCAC
The DNA here is from genome assembly GCF_963169125.1 of Humulus lupulus. Taxonomy (NCBI): domain Eukaryota; kingdom Viridiplantae; phylum Streptophyta; class Magnoliopsida; order Rosales; family Cannabaceae; genus Humulus; species Humulus lupulus. The sequence goes on along the minus strand of NC_084797.1, from coordinate 45,783,570 downwards.
CAAAACCCCTAGACATAACCAGGTCTGAGACCTAATTCCTAATAGGTATAAAGCTACTAAGCTTATTAAAAACCCTGGACATAACCAGGTCTAAGGCCTGATTCCTAACAGGTATAAAGCTACTAAGCTTATTAAAAAACCTGGATATAACCAGGTCCGAGGCCTGATTCTTAATAGGTATGACGCAAATATGCGAGCAAAATCTTAGGATACAACTAAAATAATAATAAAATCTATCTCGATCTAAAGTCAATCCCTAAAAAAATTTATTGTATAAGAACCTAAGGATTCATAAACATGATAAAATAATAGACTAAAGGGAACACAAATAGATCACAAGTTAGATGTATATTCAAAATTATATTTTCATCTCGAGGAGGAAAAACCTCAACCTAAGCCCGAAGGAAATTGTTTTGGTCCCAAGGGACCGTTACAAAAGCTTTAAAAAACAATAATAAAAAGGGTGAAAAGTAAAAATCACTGAGTTTTATCAGCTCCCTCCAGAGATGTAACGCCCTGGATAGCCAAGACCGTTACACTGTGTGTTTATAAAGTGCCAGACTTGCTAAGTAAGTCATTAGTACAAAATCGTGTTACTGAAACTGTAAAGGAACTAGGGTTAAAAGCGTTTTGGTCTCAAAAGTCATGTTTTCATTAAGAAACATTGTTTATGTACACGGGATCCCAAAAATAACAGTTTAAAGGCCATTTACAAAAGTTACAAGGTTTAAATACATTAACCAGCCATGCTAAGGCAAAACGAGCAGTTAGGTAACCCCTGTCCTGACTCACTCCTCGACCATGGTGATCGAACAGCTGGCTAAGTACATTCCACCTCGGAGCTCTCCACCTCAGGCTTGGTCCAGTTTACCCTTGCCTTACCTGCACCACGTAGCACCCGTGAGCCAAGGCCCAGCAAGATAACACAACAACAACAGAGCATGAACAATTAATAAACAAACCAATAACTCATATTGCATTTCATAAAACTCGGATATATCATCAGTCAGTATAACCAAGTATTCCACATACCAAGCATTTCAATTCATATCATTCACAATTCACAGATGATAACCAGGGCTAGCACCCTCGGGCTGCTCCCTCTATTATCCCGTTGTTTCTGGCTCCCAGTGGCCATTTCGCGCCCTGTGCGCTAAAATCACATACGGTACTCTTAGACCGTTTTAACATGTCCCATGGCATGATACCAACGTTGACATGATATAACTTTCGGGAGCACTTAGTCCCATCACAATCTCACAACCGGGTGCAGTTTTCTTACCTTTCAATTCACTGATTTCCGATGCCACGAAGCCACAAGCACGGTCCTCTACCCCGAGCCTCTCCAAAGTCCTAATCACAACACAAACGAAACATCCTTTGTCACTAATAAATCCAAAGCTACCTCCCCGGAACCAAACCCATACTCTCGGAACCCCCAAATCCCTACAACAATGCACCGAAGACATTCCCCGAACCCCCGGAGCAAAGGCTCAAAATTGCAAATTCTAACATCCTGAAATTGGCCTAGCGCCGCGACGCAGCCCTGTAGGGCCGCGGCGCCCAGCAAGTTTGAGCTGCGGCGCCCAGCAAGTCAGAGACCCCATCATGCCCAGAAACAGCCTTGCGCCGCGGCGCGCTAGAACAACGCCGCGACGCTCCTTCGCGAGCCCAGAATTCTGGGTTTTTCCCCTGCGTTTTCCCCGAACCCAAATCACTCCAAATCATCCCAACTTCATACCCAAGCCCCAAAACTTATTTAAAACCCCACATAGACCAACCAACACCCTATAAACACTATAATCTAGCTCAGCTACACAATCACCCACAGAATTCACACTTAAATACAGACTCTAACACTTAAGCTAAAACTTGAGAAAAGTACAAACCAGTCCTCTAAATCCTTAAACCATAACAACTACGAGATTGCAAACATACTTAATACCCTTACCTCAATCAGAAATTTGACTTGAGCTTCCTCCAATCCAAGCTTGAGCTAGATTCCACCTTAACAAACCAGCTGAATTCCATGCAAGACAAGCCATGGCTATCTCTCAATTCTTTCAAAAACCAAATTCAGAACTTAACAAAACAGGGACCAATTCCTTACCTCAGTATAAACCTTGATATATGCTTGATTCCACACCCTTAAGCCCTTCACTAGCCTCAAAGAACTCAGTTCAGCTCCTCTTCCACTTTGCCTTCTAGGTTCTTAACTCTCCCTTTCCTTCTTGATCTTTCTAGCCTTCCAAGTCCTAACTTCAGTTATACTTAGCATAAAAGAATCGTACATATCCTTTTCCCTCAGCGAAAGACATCTATACCACTGCCAAAAGACCTTTTTAGCCTCCCTCAAATATCCTTTTCTAACTAAACCTCAAGTGTACACTTGTCTTTTACCTACTTTACAGTTTTACCACTTATCCAACAAAACCTGTTACTCTCTATGGTTACTAACAGTTACACAAGTTACCAAATCACCAGTTACCATTATCTAGCTTTCTAGGACCGTCTCGGCACGTGCGTCACATTGATACCACCACACCCATGTGGTACGATTCACATATCATAATTATCACATAACGTAATACACATAATCACATAACATGCTTAAAATCATATTCATGCATCTAAATCATTAAAATCACACATAATTCCCATTATGCCCTCCAGGCACACTAATCAAGGCCCTTAAGCCTTATTAGTGAATTTGGGTCGTTACAAGAGGAGTCACCTCCTTGCCATCCTCCTCAGCAGCTCCGAAAGCTTCGACAGTCTCCGATGGTTCCTGTGAGAACCAAATCTTGAACCAAGCAAGATATGGGTCCCACTGCTCGGGCTGCATGAAAGAGAAGTTCCCATCATGGTTGAAGGCCCAGCAATGGTAAAGCATCTCCTCCATTTGAGCCGATGACTCTGTAGCTTCCTCCTTGTCCTTAGCCTCGACCTCGATCAACTTCTTCTTGAGTTCTTCATTTTCGGCCTGAAGCTAATCCACGCGATGGCTCGCCTCTACGACCTGACCCTAGGAGGCAGACAGGGTGGCTTTTACAGAGCGCTCGCCCTCCTGAGAAGAAACCAAGGCAGCTTTGGCGGCTTGTTCACTCTCTTGAGCGACGCCCAGGGCAGCTCGGAGTTCCTCGTCCCTGGCTTTAACTCGAGTTATTCCTTGAAATTGGGTCAGGACAGACTGTAGAAGAATGAAGCAAGTCAAGAATAGTTTAAAAAAAACTAAGGAAAATGAAAATGTTAGGAGAGTGAGAAGGACTCGTAGTGAGGTTCATCCCCAAGGCAGATTCGAGGACGTCCTCAGGACTGGGCTCCTCTATAGCCCTTAAATCTCTGGCGCTGGCTCTGTAGGCATGGCTGACCATGTGGCTTGTCGTCTTGTACACAATACCCCAAAAAGCCTCGGGGATCTTGTCCAGGTTGTGTGGCTTGACCAAGATCTGAATAGTGGGAGCCTCGCCTTGGAATACTTGAGGATTTAAGGGAGGTATGTGTCGAGGAAGAGGAGGAGGAGCTTGTTGATGGTACCCACCCATCGGAGGAACTGTTATTACCGGAGCTGGGGGAAATTCTTTTTGTGGCTGCTCCTGGGTAGAACTGGCACCCTTGTCCTTAGCCAGAGATTTGGTGGTACCCCCCCCATCGTCGGAGCTATTTTCTTTGTCACCCTGGGCCTCTTCACCACAGTTATAGCTCCGGTCCCGCCAGCGTTAAAAGCACCCCTCAAATCTAGGGCTCATGGCAGCTCAATCTCTTCACTTGAAAAAGAGCAAGTAGAGGATTCAGTTTACAGAAGTAATTATTCAAAAGTATTATAAACATAAAAAGAAGAGCAAGAACCCTACCCTCCAGGCAAGGGGAGGAATCTATTATGATCAGCTCGGGGTTATTGACCATACTAGGCACAACCTCTAACTCTTTGATTAACGAGGGTAAGGGAGAATCTAAAATTATGACTTCTTGGATCCTAGGGGGTTCAAGTCCTTCCTTGGGGCTAGACTCATCTACGTACTGCCTAAAACCAGGGGCATACGCACCCTGGCGCAGGGAAGGCCAGGACCTATGGTTTGTCACATACTCCTAAAAAATGGTGGACCTAAAATGAAGAGTGTGGTCAACTATGATGGTACCTTTGGGGTAGTTATGGTCATAGTGTACCACCAAATGGTCCATGCACTGGAGGAGGGTTGTGTTTAGGTCCGGGTCAGTGGGGTGACGACTAACGAGCTAGTTAGGGTTGAACTAAATTAGCCTATAAGTGGCAGTAGCTCCATCTAACCCTCTGTAGGGGTATGGGTTACCATGGCCGAAGGGGTCGGCTACTGCCCTGGACACAGCTCGCTCGGGATCAGGCCCTTGATTATCTTTATGAGCTCGCCTTTTACGCACCAGCAGTGCCACGTCTTCTTCCTCCTCGACGTCCTCATTGGCTGAAAAGGCCTCTAGAGGAGGAGGGAGCTCGAGTATGACTGGAAGAGAAGCTCGGGTCCTTAAAGCTAGTGTCTGGCCCTTGCTAGTTAGATTGCAAGCCACCATGGTGGCATCATTCACAATGTGATGATATTCTTTCTCCCTTGGAGGATGACTAGACAAGGTCTCGTACTGACCCCCAAGGGTCACATACCGCTCTGTCCTCGCAAATATAGCTGCACAAAGAACGAAATCAGTCAGAATCCTTATATATATATTGCACAAATGATAAAAAGTTCATGTGCTGAATTCATAAAGATAGAAGACTTACGAGGACGGTTGAAGTATCGATGCTCGTAGTTCTTGAACCCATTAGACATAAAGAACAAATCTTTATAGTCATTTGAGTGTTTGGGGAGGTCGATGACAGAAGCGGAGTAGGGGAAACGAATGAGGTAGTAAAAACCATCACCTCGCCTCTTCTAGTTGGGACTGGCCTTGAGACAGAAGAAGTACATGATGTCTGTCGGAGTGGGGACCTCCCACTCATGCCTCAAAATCAAATATTTTAACCCTGTCAAAAGCCTGTATGAGTTTGGGGTGAGCTGGAATAGAGCCAGTTTGATGTAGTTCAAAAAGTCTATGAAATACTGGTCCAATGGGAGGAAGCCACCAGCCTTCAAGTGTTCATTCCTCCAAGCCCTGTAGTCATCTTGGAGAGGGGCGCAGCTCCGCTCTCCCTCCAACGCAAGTCGGGCAATAAGGCCATTAGCTCCCATCTCTATCCTATGACTCAGCAAGATCTTGTTAACTTTTCCCTAAGTCGTTATCTGAGAGACTATGTGCTCGGCCTCGAAGAATGCGTCGGGGTCAACCACAATTTCTCTCTCCACCACAGGACCGAAATGAGGGATGGGAGAGTTGGAGGAGACCTGCTTGCCTTCATCTATGTTCTGAGCAGAGGAGCTCGTGATGTTCTTCTTTGCGGGTGCCATGATTCAGATCGCCTGATGACAAATGATTTCTAGCTACGGTTGTGGAGGTAAGAAAGTCCAAAGGTTTAAGTGGTTTACTTTGGGGATTTGAAAAATTATATGAGCTAAGCTGTGTCCTAGCCTCAATGCGTGGTCCCATGCATGGTCCTAGGCCACGTGCTTCAATTTCTTAAAATTCCTTGATACTTCGAGATTTTTGTGTCAGGTCTGTCAAAACCACTACTTTCCTTTTGAAAGCGGTTTAATGCAAAACCTCCTAAGAAATCGTAACCTTTGAGCTACCTAGGATCAAACCTAAAACCCCTTCGGCTTATACACCCCAAACAAGTATTCAAACCAATTTACCATTAGAATTGTCTTTGAAAAACTCATAAAGTTTGCCCAATTTTATGAAAACCTTGTTTCTAAATAAGCCTAATATCTTGCATTTAGCCTAAATCGAATCCTATCACCTATTTACAAACAGACGTATCCTAAACGACATTGGGCAAAGGATGTTTTTCACAGTAGAAAGAAAAAAAAATCACTAGAAAACAAGGAGTTGAAAAATTAAAACCAGGTGTTGAAATACTTATAGTTGATATGATCGTCTTAGAGAAGTGTCGATAGGTCCACGGGAAATTTCTTGAAAGCCTCTGAGAATCCAAAAGGCGATGGAGGGTTTTTGGGAGAAGTTGGAGAAAAAAAAAGGAAATTTTGTTTTTCGAAAAGGAAATATTTCGAATGCAAAGGTTGTGAGGATTCAGGTCTGATCACCCTATTTATATGTAAACTACGGGAATTAATTTGGGCCATCTGATTGGGTTTGCTCGAGATCCAAAGTCCAAGATTAGATGAACCATATGGCGGCAAAAAGTTGACAGGACATTTGTCACAGTCCTCGAAACCGGAATGGATGCCAATTGCAGGCATGTCAGAAAGTGATGAGATCAAGTACGAGTAAGAGCTTGGGGAACAAATGTTGTACCCTAAAATTAGCACGAGTTCAATTACTAAGCTTGGGTACAGCTGATAGATGAATATGTGGAAAAATAGCCAAGTAGGTTATTTGGTTAACGATGATGTGAGCAGCTCGAGACTTAGTCTAGTTCGTACATGATACACATGTTATTATCAGATCACCTCTTAGGATGACAATTGAGTTCGAGACTTATAATGACCAAATCCAACTTTGGGTGCTCTGAGTTTACTGTGAGCTAGGGTTCAGACATGTAGAGTCCCTCGTACATGATGCACATGTTATTATCAGATCACCTCTTAGGATGACAATTGAGTTCGAGACTTATAATGACCAAATCCAAGTGCTCTGAGTTTACTGTGAGCTAGGGTTCAGACATGTAGAGTCCCAGAATGTTTGCACATGATACACATGTTATTATCAGATCACCTCTTAGGATGACAATTGAGTTCGAGACTTATAATGACCAAATCCAACTTTGGGTGCTCTGAGTTTACTGTGAGCTAGGGTTCAGACATGTAGAGTCCCAGAATGTTTGCTTAGCCTAGTTAGATAGTAGTAGTAGTAGTAGTAGTAGTAGTAGTAGTAGTAGTAGTAGTAGTAGTAGTAGTGGTAGTAGTAGTAGTAGTAATTTTATTTTTATTTTTATTTTTAAAACAAGCTTTGACTCCTTAGACTTCCCTCTGAACGATTTGACCGAGTCCTAAGCCTTTGACTGAAGAATATTCAAATATTTTCAATTAAATTCATTATTTTTATTCAAAGCCGAAAAGAAGATTTTTATTCCTAGAACTCTATAAAAATGTCTTAGAACCTAGCCCTTCTCCTCACTCTTCAGCTGTGATCAGACTCCAAGGTGCTAGTACTACCATAGAGTGATACACACTTGGGTTGGGAAAAAACTTTGCCATTCTTAAGCTTTATAAAATACTTGGCAAGTGAGGTTTAGTGTATTTCTTTATTGGAGTTAGACCAATCCATAAGGTCAACTAAGGTACTCTTATTCTTTAAAACTCTTTAGGTTTCTTTAGTTCATTTTATTCAAATCCTAAATTTCGCTATTGGTTCTTGATTAGGTTCTTAAAACTTAAGTTCTTTCTTGGTAAGTTTCTTCTTGATGGTTTAGTTTCCACATTCATTCTTTATTCTTTAGAAATACTCACCATTTGTATTGTTTGTTTTAGGAGTGTTCCAAATCCCGTCCTTGTTCTCATATCCCGGTGTTGGTTAGGAAAATATGATAGATTTTATGTGCTTATATGTTATGTTATGTTATGATATGTTATATAATATGTTTATGCTATGATATGTATATGTATGATATGTTTTAGTTCTTGGGTATATGTTTTGTTTAGATAACAAGCATATAATTTGTTTAGATAACAAATAACTTGTTTAGATAACAAGTCCCAATAGTATATTCCTTGGGCATATGATTTGTTTAGATAACAAGCCCCATAAATTTATATGACTTGTTTAAATAACTAGCCCTATAGAATTATGGGCATATGATTGCCTAGCCAGCAAGCCCCAAGATGTATGATGGCCATTGTAATAGATGGTTTTGTAGCCATATATTTTATAGTGTATGCTTATGATATATGATATATGTTTTAGATAGTCTTATGTTCTTTTATAGTATTTGATGTAGTTTATTTCTTATGTTTACGATGTATGTTTTGTTTTTAGTAGATTTTCCTTGCTGGGCATTAGACTCATTCCTTTATTTTAGTGTGATGCAAGAAAATGATTATGGATGTGGAAGGATTCTTGGTAGCATGGCATGTGTGTTGATGATGAATGGAATGGATGGGCTGCGTGTCGATCGAGGATGACATTTATTTTAATCTTTTGAAATATGTCTCTTTTTTAATTCCGCATTCAACTTTTTTTGAACTTGTTTTTAAAGCTATGTTTTATGTTTTGTAAACAATGGGATCCCATACCATATCACATTTTATTTTACATTTTTAATAAAGACATGCTATTTCTTATATTTTGGGTTTTCAATAAAGGCATGTTATTTCTTATGTTTGTATCGAAATAGTAACTATGTCTAGTAGTTTTAATGGTCCAAGGTCTTAGAAATAGTTGGGTCATTACAGTTGGTATCAAAGCAACGGTCCATTTACATGAAGTTCTCCTTGATACACACGCTCAAGCTCTGAATCTAACCGCCAATGTAAGTGTTTATGTTATAGTTGTTATGATTATGTGTATTAGCCCTTATGTTTTCAGTTAAGAATATTTATAAATTAGTTTATTTTTTTCGTTATTTTTTTTATTTATTATCTTTGCATTTATGATTGTATATAGTGAAAATATTTTTCCAAATAAATATCATTGTTATTTTTGAATGACATGTATGAGTTTGATTTTCTTTTACAATCATAATAAATAATGACCATGTTCTGTGAGGGTGGATAGGAATCAATGAACCGAGTTCTAAATTGAGAGTTAGGGACTCATAGTAGTGGGAATGATTTTACTGATCCTAGCCTTCCCTCAATATGGTTAACTTTTGAACAACGATGAGTTTCGAGCCTGAGAATTAAGTCATATAGGATGATTAGAAACAAACTTAGAAAATAATAAAGATGGTTATTTTTTTTCTAAGTATAGAAACACACCTTAATTAAAAGAAGGCTTATAAATTTTTTCATAAGAAGTCATAATTAATAGGTCCAAGTTATGTTTGCTAAGATTAAGTTTTTGCCTTAGAGCCTATTAGGGTAAGTTCTAATATGTTTTCTCGACTATTAGAACTTTGTTGAAGATGTCGCTTAGAAGGTCTGCACGCACGAATGTCGATGCCTCTAGCGCCGCCCATGAAACTAATAAAGCCCTTCTAGTTCGCAGAAGAGAAGTGCGTGCTACCGCTACTGCTGCTAATCAAAGTGGGCCAACGCCGCCGCCGTCGATGGACATCACTGCAAAAATTGCAAGACTACGACAACAAGTGGAGGAATTCTATAGCAACAGAGACAACAGACTCAGCCTCCGCCTCCGCCGCAACCACAGCCTCAGAAAATGGCTCAAGTACCCCATCAAGTAGGTCCTTTTGGGGGATGGCCAATGGCGAACCATGCGCCATACCCAGCTCAGCACATGGAGCTAATCTATGAGTGGTTTTGTAAGTGATACGCTCCAAACTTTGAAGGGACAACAGACCCCTTTGAGGCAGAAGAATGGCTCAAAAATGTAGAGCTGATCATAGCGCATATGAATCTTGGCAATGCAGACCACATATCTTGTGTTTCGTCTCTGCTTAAGAAGGATGCTAGAATATGGTGGGACTTAGTTCAGCAGACTAACGATGTCGCCACCATGACATGGACAAGATTTGTGGAGCTATTCCACAAGAAGTAATACAACTCGGCAGTCATCCCTACAAGGGTCGAGGAGTTCGCTAGTTTGAAGCATGGCAACTTGACGATAGTAGAATATGCTTGGTAGTTTGACAGATTAGCCAAGTTTGCACCAAAGATGGTTCCAACTGACTTTCTGAGGGTGACCAAGTTCGTTAGAGGACTAAAACCAAAGATTGAGCTAGGAGTTAAGCTAGCAAACCTGGGAAATACTACCTATACCGATGTTTTAGAAACAACAATAGAAGTAGAAAGGCTTCAAGCGAATGTTAGTAAGGAAAAGGCTAGTAAGCCTGAGCCTAAACAGCAGGGTCAACCTCATAATGGTCGAAACAACAACAACAACAGCCGCCAGCATAGCAATAGTAATAGTAATGGTCAGAAGAGAAGGCATCCAGATGATAACCAGGCCAATGGTGATAAAAGAACACGGACAAACAATGGAGGCAATAAGTTGGCTTATGTAGAATACCCGCAATGCTCTAAGTGCCAAAAGAAACATCTTGGGGAATGTCATGCAAACATCAAGGGATGCTTCAACTGTGGTCAGGAAGGTCACCGAAGGAGGCAGTGTCTCCAACTCAAGCAAGAGGAGAAAATGGACAATACAATGGTTCCTGCCAGGTTATTTGCATTAACCCAAGGAGAAGTTGATGCTAGCAATATATTGGTTATAGGTTAGATTTCTATCCTCAATAATGTATATTCTGTGTTATTTGATTCGGGAGCAATATACTCGTATATCACGTTAGGAATGATAGAGAAATTAGACAAACCTTGTAGAACTAGGTTTGTGACAGTTGCCTTCGGGTAAAATAGTCCTATCATTGCGGATAGTACGAGGCGTACCAATCAAAATCGAGGACGTAGAAATAGAAGGAGACCTGATAGAGCTGGAAATCAAAGAATTGGACATGATATTAGGCATGGACGGGCTAGCAAGGCATCGCACAACCATCGATAGCAGACGTAAGCAAGTGATGTTCGAGACTCCTGATGGTCAGAAACGATGCTATATGGGAAAAGTTTTAGGACTACATACGCTGTGTATTTCATCTCTCAAATCTTAGAGGATTATAGAAAAAGGATGTCACGCATTCTTAGCCAACATTACGGATGTGGTAAAGGAAATACCAGTAAAAGTTGGAGATTTCCACATTGTAAAGGAATTCCCAGAGGTATTTCCTAGCAAGTAGCAGGATTGCCGCCGACATGGGAGATAGACTTCCCAATCGAACTAGTACTGGGTATCGAGCCATTCGCTATGGGGAGCACCGGTTCTATTTGTGAAGAAGAAGGACGGAAGTATGCATATGTGTATAGATTATCACGAGCTGAATAAGGTGACAATTAACAATAAGTACCCGCTACCCCGACTTGATGACTTGTTTGATAAACTCCGAGGGGCAACCGTGTTTTTATAGATTGATCTACAGACTGGGTATCACAGCTCAAAGTATGGGAAGAGGATAATCCCAAGATGGCTTTTAGAACTCGTTATGGACATTACGAGTTTCTAGTTATGTCTTTTGGTCTTACCAACGCTCCAACTGCGTTTATGGATTTAATGAATAGGGTCTTTATGGAATATTTGGACGAATTCATCGTAGTGTTCATCGAAGATATCTTGGTGTACTCAAAGGAAGAAGTTGAACATGAGGAACATTTAAGGTTGATCTTGTTAGGACTAAAGGAGCATCTACTTTACGCCAGGTTCAAAGAGTGCGAAATTTGGCTTTCGCAAGTAACGTTCCTCGGGCACATAGTATCCAAGGAGGGAGTTGCAGTAGACCCATCTAAGGTAGAGTCTATAAAGATTGGCCAAGACCAAAGAATGCATCTAAGGTAAGAAGTTTTATGGGACTAGCAAGCTATTATTGGAGGTTCGTAGAAGGCTTTTCTAAGATAGCCACTCGGTTTACCAACCTAACCCGGAAACAGCAAAGGTTCAACTGGACTGATAAGTGTGAAGAGAGTTTCCAGTTGCTTAAGGATATGCTCAACACTAGTACTTTATGTACCGACACCCAATGATAAGTTTGTAGTATATTACGATGCGTCGAAGCAAGGATTGGGTTGTGTGCTAATGCAGAATGATAAGGTGATAGCCTACGCCTCAAGGAAAATGTAGTTGATGATGCGCTAAGTTGGAAGAATTATGGAAGTCTAGCATCATTAGCTGGAATAGAAAAGCTGCTACAGCAGGAGCTGATCAATGCTGGAATAGAAGTAGTCATTGGTAACCTGACTAACTTGTCCATCCAGCCGAGCCTGTTAAAAGATATACGGATTGGGCAAGGACATGATGACACATTAGTAGCACATATGGATGTAGTTAGAGAAAGGAAGGCCACAGATTTCCCAATATCTAGTTAGGGGTTATTAAGATACAAGGATCAAGTAATGATGCCAAATGATCAAGGGATTAAGATGAAGGCTTTAGAAGAAGCGCACAATACCCCATACTCAGTTCACCCAGGGTCGACCAAGAGGATCACTATCTTAAGGCAATGTATTAGTGGAGTATGTGTCTAAATGCTTGGTATGCCAGCAAGTGAAAACAAAACATCAGAGGCCTACAGGCTTATTGCAACCACATAGCATTCCATAATGGAAATGGGATGATATAGCAAATAGATTTCATGACGGGTTTGACACGAACAAGTAAGTAGCATGATTTGGCTTGGATAGTAATAGATAGATTAACCAAGTCATTTCATTTTCTGTCTGTTAAGACTTCGTACTCAGCAACACGCAGACGTTTAAGTCCAAGAAATAGTACGCTGCATAGAATCTCTAAGACAATAGTATTCGATAGAGGATCGGTGGTTACATCGAGATCTTGGAGTAAGTATCTGTCGCTGATAGAATTCTCCTACAACAACAGCTACCAGTCAACAATCGGGATGGCACCCTACAAGCTACTTTATGGAAGAAAGGTCGATCATCGTTGCATTAGGACGAGGTAGGAGAAAGGCAACTACTTGGACCTGAAGCTATTAGACGAGTTTAGGATGTAGTAGCGCTGATTAGAAAGCATATGTTCGCTGCTCAAAGCCGTTAGAAAAGTTATGCAGATGCCAAGTGGCGTGATGTGGAATTCAAAGTCGGAGATCAAGTCTTCTTAAGGATATCTCCTATGAAAGGTATGAAGCGGTTCGGGAAGAAACGCAAGCTTAGTCCCAGGTTTATAGGCCCTTTTGAGATATTGGACAAAGTGGGAGCAGTTGCATATAGATTAGCCCTACCGTCAGCTCTAGCAGATAGTCACAATGTGTTCCACATATCGATGCTGCAAAGATATGTGTCAAACCCATCTCACGTCCTCAAATATGATATGGTAGCACTCCAGAAAGACTTGAGTTACGAGGAACGACCGGCTAGCATCCTAGATAGAATGATGAAAGAATTACGGTCTAAGAGTTTTCCGTTAGTCAAGATCCCATGGAGTAATAGTTCTGAATGGGAGGCAACGTGGGAGTCGGAAGAAGACATGTTAACCCGGTATCCGGAATTGTTTGATAAGTAAATTTCGGGTACGAAATTCTTTTTAGTGGGGGAGCATTGTAGAGTCCCAGAATATTTACTTAATTAGCTAGATAGTAGTAATAGTAGTAGTAGTAGTAGTAGTAGTAGTAGTAGTAGTAGTAGTAGTAGTAGTAGTAGTAGTAGTAGTTAGTATTAGTTTGTAGTATGTTAGATTCCGTGGATTTTGGTTCAAGTCAGGACTTAGTTGGAAACTCATAGCAATAGTAATGAATTTTATAAGTTTAACCTATAGTTTAAGAATATTAATTATAACATAAGGTTTGATTGATATTGCTGGTCCGTATTATTTATTATAACCTAAGATTTAGACAGAGACAATAAGAATATGACACTTGTCATAAGCATGATTATTAAGGAATTAGAGTTTGTTATTTTATGGTTAGTTAAGAAATTTGTGGATTAGGTTGTAATTTAGATAATTAAATAGATTTTCCCGTAACTTTAGGATACTATAACTTCCGACCTATTTTTGACCCAGTTATATTATGAATTTCGAAAAATTGTATTTCTAGAAAGTTGTAGATAATTGAATTATCTTTTTAACGGTATAAATATGGTCTAAATCTGAGTCTTAAAGCTCCAGTTTTGTAAATTTTACTACAGGTGAGTTTAGAGTTACGAGATTTAGGAAGTTAGAAGTTAGGATTCTATTTTTTATATTATTTTTATTTTTAATTTTTAAAACCAGCTTTGACTCCTTAGACTTCCTTCTGAACGATTTGACCGAGTCCTAAGCCTTTGACTGAAGAATATTCAAATATTTTCAATTAAATTCAATATTTTTATTCAAAGCCAAAATGAAGATTTTTATTCCTAGAACTCTATAAAAATGACTTAGAACCCAGCCCTTCTCCTCACTCTTCAGCTGTGATCAGAATCCAAGGTGCTAGTACTACCATAGAGTGATAAACACTTGGGTTGGGAAAAAGCTTTGCCATTCTTAAGCTTTATAAAATACTTGGCAAGTGAGGTTTAGTGTATTTCTGTATTGGAGTTAGACCAATCCATAAGGTCAACTAAGGTACTCCTATTCTTTAAAACTCTTTAGTTTTCTTTAGTTCATTTTATTCAGATCCTAACTTTCGTTATTGGTTCTTGATTAGGTTCTTGAAACTTAAGTTCTTTCTTGGTAAGTTTCTTCTTGATGGTTTGGTTTCCACATTCATTCTTTATTCTTTAGAAATACTCACCATTTGTATTGTTTGTTTTAGGAGTGTTCCAAATCCCATCCTTGTTCTCATATCCCGGTATTGTTAAGGAAAATATGATAGATTTTATGTTCTTATATGTTATGTTATGTTATGTTATGATATGTTATGTTATAAGTTTATGCTATGATATGTATATGTATGATATGTTTTAGTTCTTGGGTATATGTTTTGTTTACATAACAAGCATATAATTTGTTTAGATAACAAATAACTTGTTTAGAAAACAAGTCTTAATAGTATATTCCTTCGGCATATGATTTGTTTAGATAACAAGCCCCATAAATTTATATGACTTGTTAAGATAACTAGCCCTGTAGAATTATGGGCATATGATTGCCTAGCTAGCAAGCCCCAAGATGTATGATGGCCATTGTAATAGACATTTTTGTAGCCATATGTTTTATAGTGTATGCTTATGATATATGATATATGTTTTAGATAGTCTTATGTTCTTTTATAGTATTTGATGTAGTCTATTGCTTATGTTACCATATATGTTTTGTTTTTAGTAGATTTTCCTTGCTGGGCATTAGGCTCATTCCTTTATCAGTATCTCATGCTTCCAAGCAATTCAGTGAATAACAACATACATAGCTCATCTCAGGCACATAAGCACACATATACACATTACCAAACCTTGACTTGAGCTTATCTCCAGCAGCGAATGTACATGTCCAGGCTGTCTTCAGGAACCCTTAGACCTAGGACGCTCTGATACAAAGTTGTAATGCCCTGGATAGCCAAGACCGTTACATTGTGTACTTATAAAGGTGCAAGACTTGCTAACCAAGTCATTATTTTCAAATCGTGTCACTAAACATGTAAGAGCTATGGTTATAAAGGTTTCGGTCTCAAAAGAATCATTTCATATATTTAAACTGTAGTAAACATGGGATCCCATATGAAAACGAAGTTAGAATAAATTTACAGACTCCTAAAAGTACATGAATATCCACTAGCCATAATAAGGAAAAACAGATAGTCTTTAGGTTCCATGTCCTTGCTTGGATCTCAACCGTGGCGGCCGAGCACCTGGCTATGTACATTCTGCTCGCTGAGCTCTCTAATGAGGGCTGATCAAATTTGCCCTTGCCTTTACCTGCACCACGTAGCACCCGTGAGCCAAGGCTCAGCAAGAAAACATCATAAACAACTCAAACAATGATAACAGACAAATAGTTCAATGTGCATGTATTCCCATCAGATAATCCTCAAAACATATTCAGCATATACAATCCATTTCAAGATACATTCTACCACATATAATACTTATATCACATAATATTCAGGGCCGACGACTTAGGCCGCACCCTCTGTTTAACCCACTGACTCCGGCCCGCTAAAACCGAGCTCAGTGCATAATAAGCTGTCCTCGGCTACCAGTGGCCGATCCGCGCCCTGTGCACTAGTGAAACCCTTGGCACCCTTAGGTCGTTGGTTCACTAAATGGCTTGCATGGCATAATACCATCTTTTCAAGCATTTGCAATAGGGAGCCCTTAGTCCCATCATATATTTTCAACCAGGTGCAGTTTTCTTACCTTTAGTCTGTGCAGTTATTGAATTACGAGCAACGCCTCTCAAGCACGATCCATTCCCGAGCCTAAGCCTTTATCACCTAGTCACAACCAAAGTATAGGGTTCCATTAATACTCCAATATAGATTTCCAATTACAAAACTAACCCCCGATATTCCAAATCCCATCAAGCACGGTGGTGAAACCAAACCTGAGCACACTAGACCACCTTCCCGTGCCTAAAACCTTCAAAAATTCATGTGTGCAACCAAGGGCTGCGACCCCTGAAGCTTAGCCGCGGCCCTTCCCTAAAACAGAACCATACCCACGTTGAACCACACACGCGCCGCGGCCCTTGCCTTGGGCGCCGCGACGCTCTCCCTTGGTCGAGCCTCCTTGGCTCCTTTGCATGCTAGGGCCGCAGCGCTCTAGAATAGAGCCGCGGCCCTCCCTTTCGAACCCAGAATTTACACCATTTCTAATTCTGAAACCTCACCTTAAACCATCCCAAAGCTCCCCAACTCCTAACCAATTAATCCTAACTCCTTTAGCATGATCTAAACAACATAATTCCACGGAAAACACAGCCTAACACACTCTAATCTTCTCTTTTCAATTTCTGAAACCCAAGAGCTATAAACATTCAAACTAGCCATTCAAACCCAATTTAAAACCTCTAAACCAGGAGTTGAAACTTACCTTTGCTGTTGAATCACTTCACCCAGCCATAGCCCAGCTAAGTTCCCAAGTTTCCTTCTTAATTCTACCTTAAAACATCAAAACCATAGTTGTTTCAACACTTAACCAAAACCCAGCTAGAACTCAGAATTCAACCACAGAAAAGAAGATTAGATGCTTACCTTAATCCCTGTTTTAATTCTTGATTTACTCCTGAGCTAAACCTCCTAATCCTTACCACCAATCTCAGAAATTCCAGCTTGTTACCCTGTTTTCTGTGTTTTCTTTCCTTTGTTTTCCCTTGAGCGTGAGGGAGAGCTGAGGTAAAGGCTCTTAGTCAGTTTGTGTTTTTCTTCTAAAAGCTTCCTCATGTCTAACTTACCTGTTAAGTTAATCCCGAGGCTCGGGGTGCCGGAACCGTCCCCGAGGCCAAAATGGTAAAATCCCCCAATACTCCCGCCTAGACATCCTAACCTCAAATATATCTCCATATATTTATTTTCATGACCCGATAGTCCAAATCGCTACCCGCTCTCTAACCCTAGAATCGTGTTGAGTCGTGCTCAGCGAACCTGTCCACATAATAATGTGGTTCTCACATATATCACATATTTATTTCATATCATATTACCACATAATACCATAAATTATCATATAAACATTACTAAACATATAATTACCCATTTAATCACAATTATTCTATTAATGCCCTCCTGGCACACTAATCAAGGCCCTTAAGCCTTATTAGCGATTTTCGGTCGTTACAACTATCCCCTCCTAATGAGAATTTTGTCCTCGAAATTTACCTGAATAGCTCGGGATGTTGATCCCGCATCGCCCTTTTTAACTCACAGGTTGCTTCCTCGACCTTGCTATTCCTCCATAATACTTTCACTAACGGAATCGTCTTATTCCGCGGAACTTTATCCTTCCAATCCAAAATCTGAACTGGTCTCTCCTCATAGGACAAGTCTGTCTGCAGCTCTAAATTTTCATATCTCAACACATGTGTTGTATCTGAAACATATTTCCGCAACATAGAGACATGGAACACGTTATGAACTCCTGATAGTGACGGTGGCAAGGCCAGCCTATAAGCCACCTGCCCGACCCTCTCTAGAATCTCAAAGGGTCCAACGAATCGAGGGCTCAGCTTGCCCTTCACTCCAAACCTCTTCACACCCCTCAACGGTGAAACTTGCAGAAACACGTGGTCCCCAACCTGGAACTCCACGCTCCTACGCTTAGGATCAGCGTAGCTCTTCTGTCTACTCTGCAAGGCAAGCATCCTAGCTCGAATCTTTTCAATGGCCTCATTAGTCTTCTGAACCATATCTGGCCCCAAATATCTTCTCTCACCCATCTCATCCCAGTGAATAGGCAATCTGCACTTCCTTCCATATAACATCTCATAAGGAGCCACCCCAATTGTGGTCTGATAACTGTTGTTAAATGAGAACTCGATCAATGGGAGATACTTATTCCACGAACCCTCAAAGTCAATCACACATGCCCTAAGCATGTCCTCCAATACCTGAATCATCCTCTCAGACTGTCCATCAGTCTGAGGATGAAAAGCTGTGCTAAACTTCAACTGAGTCCCCATGGCTCTCTGCAGAGCTCCCAAGAACTTAGAGGTAAAGATAGGGTCTCGATCAGATACAATAAACTTTGAAACCCCATGGAGATGAACTATCTCCCTCACATACAGCTCCGCATACTGTTTCACGATATAAGTTGACCTCACTGGTAGAAAATGAGCTGACTTGGTGTACCTGTCTACTATCACCCACACCGAGTCATGAAGTCCAACTGTCCTGGGTAATCCTCTCACGAAATCCATCGTAATATCCTCCCACTTCCACTCTGGGATACCCAAAGGCTGCAGCAATCCTGCTGGTTGCTGATGCTCAGCCTTAACCTGCTGACAGGTTAAACATCTAGATACATACTCAACTACATCCTTCTTCATCCCGGGCCACCAATATAATGTCCGTAGATCCTGATACATCTTCGTGGTACCCAGATGAAGTGAGTATGGCGTAGTGTGGGACTCATCCAATATCTCACGCCTAATCCCCTCATCTGCCGAAACACATATCCATCCCTGATATCGGAGCAAACATGTCTCTGAAACTGAATAATCCTTAGTTGTCCCCGCTAAGGCATGCTGCCTACTGTCCTACAACTGCGCATCTGTCAACTAACCCTCCTTGACCCGCTCTAGCAAGTTCGACTGCAAAGTGATATTAGCTAACTGGCCCACCACCAGTTCTATCTTTGCCCTGACCATCTCATCAGCCAATTCTCTCGAGATCTGAGTATAACTATACAACTGTCCTGGGCCCCTCCGGCTCAACGCATCTGCCACCACGTTGGCTTTCCCAGGGTGGTAAAGGATATCACAATCATAATCCTTAACCAACTACAACCAACGTCTCTGTCTCATATTCAGATCCTTCTAAGTGAAGAAATACTTCAGACTCTTATGGTCAGTGTATATCTCGCACTTCTCTCCATACAGATAATGACGTCAAACCTTCAGTGCAAATACCACTGCTGCTAACTCCAAATCATGAGTCAGATACCTCTGCTCATAATCCTTTAGCTGTTGAGATGCATAGGCTATAACTCTCTCATTTTGCATCAGCACACAGCCTAAGCCCAACCTCGATGCATCACAGTAAACCACGAACTTCCCTTCCTCGGAAGGAAGACTCAACACAGGCGCAGAGATAAGTCGTCGCTTCAATTCTTGGAAGCTATTCTCACACTTCTCTGTCCAGATGAACTTTTGATTCTTTCTTGTCAATTCTGTCATTGGTGAAGAGATCTTTGAAAACCCCTCTACAAACCGCCTGTAGTAACCAACCAACCCAAGGAAACTCCGCACCTCCGAGGCATTCCTCGGCCTCGGCCAATCTCTAACTACTTCTACCTTGGACGGATCTACCTTAATCCCTTCTGCCCCAACTATATGTCCAAGAAAGGTCACCTCTGGTAGCCAGAACTCACACTTCTTAAACTTGGCGTACAACTGATGCTCCCTTAACCTCTGTAAAACCTGTCAGAGATGCTGCTCATGTTCTGTCTCTGAACTGGAGTATAACAAAATGTCGTCAATGAAGACAATGACGAACTGGTCCAAAAAGTCCTTCAACACCCTGTTCATCAGATCCATGAAAGCTGCTGGGGCATTGGTTAGACCAAAAGACATGACCAAAAACTCATAATGCCCATAACACGTCCGGAAAGCTGTCTTTTGTATATCCTCATCTTTGATCCTCAGCTGGTGATAACCAGATTGAAGATCAATCTTTGAGAACACCGTCTTACCTTGCAGCTAATCGAACAAGTCATCAATCCTAGGTAGAGGGTACATATTCTTAATAGTTAACTTGTTCAATTCTCTGTAATCGATGCACATCCTCAGAGTCCCGCCCTTCTTCTTAACAAACAACACTGGAGCGCCCCATGGAGAGTAGCTAGGCCTGATAAACCCTAAATCCAAAAGTTCTTGCAACTGTATCTTCAACTCTTTCAATTCTGCTGGTACCATCTTGTATGGTGTCCTAGATACTGGTTTTGTCCCCGGTGCCAACTCAATCTCAAACTGTATCTCCCTACGCGACGGCAACCCTGGTAAATCCTCAGGGAAGACATCCAAGAACTCACATACCAATCTGGTCTCACCCGGCCCTACCGGCATAACTCTGGTGGTATCCACCACACTAGCCAGAAAACCTATGCATCCCCCCTGCAGCAAGTCCTTGGCTCTCAATGCTGAAATCATAGGTACACGGGGTCTAGACACCGCACCCACAAAGACAAAAGGTTCCTCGCCCTCAGGCTCAAAGGTAACCATCTTCTTCCTACAATCAATTGTAGCCCCATACCTAGCCAGCCAATCCATTCCTATAATCATATCAAAGTCTCCCAAATCTAATTCAATCAAATCCACCGAGAGTTCCCTACCATCAACCATCACTGGCAGTGCCCTAATCAACCTCCTAGAGACTACCAGTTTCCCTGTAGGCAACAAAGTCCCAAACCCCGCAGTCCGATACTCACTAGGTCTACACAGTCTATCAATCACTCTACTAGAAACAAAAGAATGTGTAGCACCAGAATCAATCAATATTGTAAAAGGAAAGCCAACACTAGAAAGCTGACCTGTCACTACTGAGGGACTAGCCTCAGCCTCTGCCTGAGTCAAGGAGAATACTCAAGCTGGAGTCAAGCTATCCACCTTTCCTGCTTCACCTTTCTTCACCATTGGGCATTCTTTCCTAAGATGCCCCACTGCCCCACACACAAAACATGCCTTGGCCCGACACTCGCCCAGATGGCGTCTTCTACACCTCGGGCACTCTAGGTAGGTCCGCCATGCCTCACTGCCACCCTGACCACCCCGACCCCTCCTATCAGGACTAGGAGCGGGCGACGTGTCAGGAGTCTTCCTCTTGAAGTCACTGGGGCCTCCGCCCCTACCTGCCCCTGAATAAGGAGGCACCGTCCTGCGGCTCTCCCACCTTACCGTGCTCTCCTTCCATATCTTGTTCTCCGCTTCCTCAGCGGTAAGAGCCCTCTCAACGACCTGGGCATAAGTTGTTCCTCCAGGTACCGTTGTGATCCTAACATCCCGGGCTATCATGGAATTAAGGCCCCTGATAAAATGATCTTGCCTAGCAGCATCAGTAGGCACAAGATCTGGTGCAAACTTCACGAGCCTATCAAATTTCACGGCATACTCAGTAACAGTCATGTTGCCCTGCACCAAACCCACAAACTCATTGACCTTTGCTGCCCTGAGAGCAACATTGTAGTACTTCTGGCCAAAAAAATCCTTGAAACCTTCCCAAGTCAAAGTGGTAACATCTCTAGTCTGCGATGCCACTTCCCACCAAATGCGGGCATCCTCCCTCAACATATAATTGGCACATGCCACTCTATCCTGCCCCTCGACTCTCATAAAATCTAGAATTACTGTAATCATACTTAGCCACTGCTCGGCTTTCAGCAGATCTGGCCCACCCTAAAAAACTTGGGGTTGCTGCTTCCTGAACCGCTCATATAACTGTCCCCACTTGTTAACAACCTCCCCAGGCTGCACAACTGGTACCACTGCAAGTGGTACTATAGGGGCAGCACCCCCTGAAGGAGCCTGCTGTCGTAGAATACGAAACTGCTCATCCTGGCTCAGTAATCGAGCCTGCATCTCTGCCATTAACTGCTGCCAGTTCTCAGGGACTGGCGAGGGAGTCTGGCCCTGATCATCACTACCGGTCTCGGACCTAGTGCCGGCTAGTCGTTCAGATTTTCTCGGACGCATAGCTGTCCAAGTCAATCTGCAAATAACGACTCGGCGGTCAGACCATGGTGACAGGGTAAAAGTTTCTCCAAAACCCATCAATAGAGCATAATTAACCACAGGTAACCAACACATATAAGCATCCATGCACCAGAAACAATTAATCATCCATATACTCATTTACATGCACGGCAATGTTAATAAGCATGCCTCCATATTTTCACACAGCAGTCAAGGGCCAAGCCCTATCAGTATCTCATGCTTCCTAGCAATTAAGAGAATAACAACATACATAGCTCATCTCAGGCACATAAGCACACATATACACATTACCAAACCATGACTTGAGCTTCTCTCTAGCATCGAATGTACATGTCCAGGCTATCTTCAGGAACCCTTAAACCTAGGACGCTCTGATACCAAGTTGTAACACCCAGGATAGCCAAGACCGTTACACTGTGTACTTATAAAGGTGCAAGACTTGCTAACCAAGTCATTATTTTCAAAATGTGTCACTAAACATGTAAGAGCTATGGTTAAAAAGGTTTCGGTCTCAAAAGACTCATTTCATATATTTAAACTATAGTAAACATGGGATCCCATATGAAAACCAAGTTAGAATAAATTTACAGACTCCCAAAAGTACATGAATATCCACTAGCCATACTAAGGAAAAACAGACACTCTTTAGGTTCCATGTCCTTACTTGGATCTCAACTGTGGTGGCCGAGCACCTGGCTATGTACATTCTGCTCACTGAGCTCTCCAATCAGGGCTGATCTAATTTGCCCTTGCCTTTACCTGCACCACGTAGCATCCGTGAGCCAAGGCCCAGCAAGAAAACATCATAAACAACTCAAACAATGATAACAGACAAATAGTTAAATGTGCATGTATTCCCATCAGATAATCCTCAAAACATATTTAGCATATACAATCCATTTCAAGATACATTCTATCACATATAATACTCATATCACATAATATTCAGGGCCGACGACTTAGGCCGCACCCTCTGTTTAACCCACTGACTCCGGCCCGCTAAAACCGAGCTCAGTGCATAATAAGCTGTCCTCGGCTACTAGTGGCCGAGCCGCGCCCTGTGCACTAGTGAAACCCTTGGCACCCTTAGGTCGTTGGTTCACTAAATGGCTTGCATGGCATAATACCATCTTTTCAAGCATTTGCAATAGGGAGCCCTTAGTCCCATCACATATTTTCAACCAGGTGCAGTTTTCTTACCTTTAGTCTGTGCAGTTATTGAATTATGAGCAACGCCTCTCAAGCACGATCCATTCCCCAGCCTAAGCCTTTATCACCTAGTCACAACCAAAGTATAGGGTTCCATTAATACTCCAATATAGGTTTCCAATTACAAAACTAACCCCCGGGATTCCAAATCCCATCAAGCACGGTGGTGAAACCAAACCTGAGCACACTAGACCACCTTCCCGTGCCTAAAACCCTCAAAAACTCATGTGTGCAACTAAGGGTTGCGGCCCCTGAAGCTTATCCGCGGCCCTTCCCTAAAACAGAACCACACCCACGCTGAACCACAAACGTGCTGCGGCCCTTGCCTTGGGCGCCGCGGCGCTCTCCCTTGGTCGAGCCTCCTTGGCTCCTTTGCATGCTAGGGCCACAGCGCTCTAGAACAAAGTCGCGACCCTCCTTTTCGAACCCAGAATTTACACCATTTCTAAGCCTGAAACCTCACCTTAAACCATCCCAAAGCTCCCCAACTCCTCACCAATTAATCCCAACTTCTTTAGCATGATCTAAACAACATAATTCCACGGAAAACATAGCATAACACACTCTAATCTTCTCTTTTCAATTTCTGAAACCCAAGAGCTATAAACATTCAAACTAGCCATTCAAACCCAATTTAAAACCTCTAAACCAGGAGTTGAAACTTACCTTTGCTGTTGAATCACTTCACCCAGCCATAGCCCAGCTAAGTTCCCAAGTTTCCTTCTTAATTATACCTTAAAACATCAAAACCATAGTTGTTTCAACACTTAACCAAAACCCAGCTAGAACTCAGAATTCAACCACAGAAAAGAAGATCAGATGCTTACCTTAATCCCTGTTTTAATTCTTGATTTACTCCTGAGCTAAACCTCCTAATCCTTACCACCAATCTCAGAAATTCCAGCTTGTTCCCCTGTTTTCTGTGTTTTCTTTCCTTTGTTTTCCCTTGAGCGTGAGGGAGAGCTGAGGTAAAGGCTCTTAGTTAGTTTGTGTTTTTCTTCTAAAAGCTTCCTTATGTCTAACTTACCTGTTAAGTTAATCCTGAGGCTCGGGGTGCCGGAATCGTCCCCGAGGCCAAAATGGTAAAATCCCCCAATACTCCCGCCTAGACATCCTAACCTCAAATATGTCTCCATAAATGTATTTTCATGACCCGATAGTCCAAATCCATACCCGCTATCTAAAAGTACCCTCGACTTATCCAAAGTCATATCTTAAGCCCCGTTGAGACTTTTCCCGCTATCTGACCCTAGAATCGTCTTGAGTTGTGCTCAGCGAACCTGTCCACATAATAAGTTGGTTCTCACATATATCACATATTTATTTCATCTCATATTACCACATAATACCAACAATTATCATATAAACATTACTAAACATATAATTACCCATTTAATCACAATTATTCTATTAATGCCCTCCTGGCACACTAATCAAGGCCCTTAAGCCTTATTAGCAATTTTGGGTCGTTACAGTATATGCCGGCTAGTATTCAGGAACCCTTAAACCTTGGCAGCTCTGATACTAAGTTGTAATGTCCTCCCACTCAAAGACTTTCACACTGTGTATTATAAATAGTATCAGACTTGTTAATCAAGTCATTTAGACATAAACGTGTAAATAAGGTTAATTTCAAGGGTTAGGGTTAAATTTTTTGGTAAAAAGAACTGTTGATTTTTCATTTAAAAGTTTAATACATACATGGGATCCCAAAATAGTACAAACAGATGTTTAAATGGGGTATATACAAGTCAAAAGTATAATCGCCGACCTAAGCAGAAAAATAAGGGATACGACCCTAGTTCCTCTTAGATATCCTCGGCCGTGGTGGACGAGCAACTGCATATGTACACACTGCCACCGAAGCTCTCCAACTCATGGTTGCTCAAGCTTTGCTTTTCCCTTACCTGCATCACATAGCACCCGTGAGCCAAGGCTCAGCAAGAAAACTTAAACATGTGCATGAACTGTAAATACATATTCCAACACTTATCTAGCATGCCCATCAGTAATAACCTACTCATGCATGCATACAATTACAAATAAATGATCATTGGATCATTCTGGGGACCGCTGCCCTAAATAGTTGACCATAGAGTCAACCCGGGGCCCTATGCCCTAGCTACGTGACCATAAAGTCACATTGGGCCCTTGCCCTTAGCTCAGAGTAACTAGCCATAGAGCTAGCCAAGCACTTTTTTTTCCAACGACTATAGGGTTGGCCAACGTAATAGTACGTTCTTCATTGGGCCTAAGCCTTTCATCCAGCGCGCAGTGCGCTATTGCCTCCCTTGACAAATAATTCAAGTCCTGAGCCAGGTGTTCAGATACAGATACATATACAGATAAGCATACTTCAGACACTACAAGTATGCATACATATTAATTATATAACACCGTCAATTAAATGCAAACATAGTAATAACCATGTTCCTTAACAGGGACAACCCCTAACTACGCAGACCATGCGAACAATCATATAACACTTAGCCAGAAATGGAGTATTCAAGTATGTTTAATCAACAAGCACAAGCTTAACTAAATCACGTTCATTCTCAGAGGCCCAAGCCCTAATCACATATATCACGTATTGGGTGTAACTTTCTCACCTCAGGTCCAAATACAAACTATAATAAGAACGACCCTCGAGCACAATCCCGATTCCAAGCCCCTAGCGATAACCTAGTCACAACTTTAATATGGAATTTCGTCAATAACGAGAAATTAAAGGCTTCCGGACTGAGTCCTAGCCTCCGGGACATCAAATTTTACTAAACCAGCTAGTAGAATCGATACCGAGCCCTTAGGTTTGAGTTCCCATTACTGAAGACATAAGGTGGCCAAAGACGCCAAGGCGGGTCGCGACTTGCCCCTAAGGACTGCGGCGTGCCTCCCAGAACAGAAGGCCCTCCTACCTGGAATCAGGACACGGGTCGCGAGTTGCCCTTGAGGGTCGTGGCGCGCCTCCAAAACAGAAGCCCCCCACATGGCCTTGGTTCACATGGGTCGTGGCACCCCAAGAACAAGGCCGGGACCCGACCCTACGAACCCAGAATTCCCTTATTTTTCCTTAGCCAAAAATCCACCAAAATCCTCCCAAACAATCCCTAGAACCATAATTAATTCCCCAGAATAACATCAACATGATACCAGCAACAAAACCCAACCTAAAACTTGACTAAAAACTCATCAAAACTCACAATCAACCACTTGAGCCACAAAGCTCAAGAACACCTCAATCACTCTAGGAAATCATGACAGAATTCAACTTAAAATAGGGACTAAGGCTTACCTAAGTTGTGTTTAATGACCTCCTAGCTGCAACAAATTCAAGCCTTCAATTCCCTTTGCTTCCTCAAGAAATCCACCAAACTTGAGAGAGAGAGGGAGAGTCGGTTGGGAGAGGAGAGAGGGTTGAGTGTTCAAGTGTTTTTCTTAGTGTTTTGTTTGTGTATGGTTTATTTAAGGTTCAAGTAACCTTAAGCAAATCCTGAGGGCTCGGGGTACCAAGAACGTCCCCAAGGACAAAATGGTCAAAATTCCCGATATCCCCTCCTATTCTCACTGACTCCAAATATATCCTCGAATATTCATTCCTGTTACCCGATAACCCGGTAATGCACTATATTCCCAAAATACCCCTTGAGTCACCCCGAGTTGGGTATTGGGTCCCTTTGTGACTTTTTCGCTAACTTTCTCCCTAGGATCGTCTCGTGCCGAGTAACCCAATTAAACCCACATAATAATGTGGTCTCTCACATATATCGCATATATGCACATATATACATTTATGCCCATAACAGGCAAAATTACGAAAATTTCCCTTCTAATAAGAAACGGGTCCTCATGCTTTTTTAATACACCTAAACATGCATATCTAGTCATATTATCATAGAACTCACATAATCACATAATTACACACAAATATATCTCACATAAACATATAATTCCATAAATTTCCATCCTGGCCCCCTAATCAAGGCTCTAAGCCTTATTAGGTAATTTGAGACGTTACAGTAAATTAATGTTGTACTTACTCTAAATAAACTTCAGTTTCTGGTGAATTATCCAATATGAACCACTCAGCTTTATTTCGAGTATTTTCGTCATGGGGCACGGTAATTCCCTTACTAAGTGGACGACATTGATATTCAAACACTGTGAGGTGTCAATTTACATATGGTGCATCTTTATTACGATCAGGCTGATTAAATTTTATTTCCACACCTTTGAAATACATTGAAAAAAATGTCAAAGCCTTATCTGCAACATATCCTATAGACCCTTTAGGAAGAGCTTTAATTTTTTCATGTATCTTTCAAAAAGATACATTCACCTCATAAATACGGGTCCTCCCAATATAGCATCATCAGGCAAGTGGAAAACCATATAGATCATTATGTCAAAGAATGCTGGAGGGAAAATCAACTCCAACTTGCATAAAATTATAATCAAGTCATCCTTAGCTTTCTCCATATCAGAAATGTTTAGTGTCCTAGAGAACAATTTTTTGAAGAAATTACACAAAATGGTAGTGGATATAGATTCTAGTAAAAAATTATGAACACCTACTGCAAGTAATCGTTGCATTATCACATGACAATCATGGGACTTCAACCCAACAATGTTTGAGTCGCTGTCTGTGAATTTTTTCTTCGGATTAGATCAAAAACCATTGGGCAACTTTACTCCTTTAAAAAATTGACAAAAATCTTGCCTCTCTTCAGGAGGGAACACATATGGAGCATGCAGTGTCATTAACCTTTTATTGGCATCCTCATAAATCCACAATGATTTCCTTTCCCTGTATTCTTTAAATCATGCCTTGCGTTAGTGGTGTCCTTAGATTTATCAATATCGAACAAAGTTCAAAGGAGACCATCGCACACATTCTTCTCGACATGCATCACATCTAGGTTGTGTTTTAACTGATTTGAACTCCTGTTTTCAAGTTCATAGAAAATACTTTTTTTTCCTCCAACTACTTTCCTCTGCACCTCACTTCTACTTCACCCTTACAAATCTGTCATGTTGATCTAAGATTTGTTGACAAGTAAACTATTGTGGAGTATTTCTTTTCTCAACTTTTCCATCAAATTCTTTGTGCCTTCTATACTTATGAATACTCCTCAAGAATCACCTATAACTGACATAAAATGTCTTACCAATCACTTGGATGGAAGTGGTGTCTTCATTACAGGTTGGACATGCTTTGTATCCCTGCCCGCTTTAACTAGAAAAGCTACTACGAGCAGAGAACTCATTAACTATCCACAGAAGGGCTGCACGCATCTTGAAAAATTCATTCCTTTTGCCATCTCTTGTGTCGACCCCGTTAATCCACAATTGTTTTAACAAATCCACCAAGGGTCTGGGAATACATCCATGTCTTTACCCGGTGATTTTGGCCCAGGAATAAGGAGAGTTAACGTAAAATACTCCTCCTTCATGCACATCCAGGGGGAGATTGTAGTTCGTCAAAATCACAGGCCACATGATGTACGATAAGCTCATGTTGTCAAAAGGATTAAACCCATCGGAAGCCAAGCCTAGAAGGACATTTCTGGGATCTTTTTCAAAATCAAGTTGTATGGTGTCAAAGTCTTTCCATGCACACCCATCAACCGCATGACGCATCACCCCATCTTCTTTTGATCTCCCAGTATGATGCCATAACATGTCATTAGTTGTATGCCTTGAACTATACATCCGCTTTAATCTGGGAGTCAATGGAACGTAATGCATCACCTTATGTGGAACATTTTCCCCTTCTTCTTTTCATTGACCCATTGAAACGCCCTGGTTACTCTAAGACAGTTACTGTGAACTTTAAACCGTGCTTAACTCGCTAATCGAGTTCTTTGGTTATAAACATGCATCTAAGTGTTATTAATAGGTTAAGGTGAAAAACCAATCAAAAGGAAATGATATATTTTATTTAAAACATAAAACTGTTCATGGGCCCATAAAAAACGTTTACAAGTTATTTACAATCCAAAATGGTCATTACAGTTTAAAATTTACAACCCGCCGACCTAACCGGAAAAAATAGGGTAAACCCCCTAGTTCCTCCGAGAAAATCCTTGGCCGTGGTAGTCAAGCGGCCGCATATGTACACATCACCACCTAAGCTCTCCACTCAAGGCTGGGTGAGCTTTTCTTTCTCTTTACCTGCACCACATAGCACCCATGAGCCAAAGCCCAGCAAGAAAACTCAATACTGCATGTATATAATATCAAATGATGATCTTGATAATCATACAGAGCTTATAGCCCTGAACAGTTGAGTGAATATCACTTTGTGGCTATGTTAACCATGAAGGAGCGTATAGCTCTAATCAGATGAGTGATTTAACACTTGAGGTTATTTTAACCATAATGAGTGACTGAAGAGCAAGTCACTACGGGGCTCAGCACCCACAGCCATGTGACAATCCAGTCACCTGGACCTTCCGGCCCTGACTCCAATCAAATGAGTGACTGTTGGGTAAGTCACTTCGGGCTCAACACCCATATCCATATGATGAAGCAGTCACCTGGGCTCTTTGGCCCTGGCTCTAAGTGACTATCCATAGGCTAGACAAGTGCTTTTAGTTTTCATCGAACTTGAGGTCGGTCAAGCATTAATGCTCATTTGAGTCATTCAATGCAGATGTCGATTAGATCTAATATTTTTCGGCTTGCGTTAAACAAACTAAGACCGTTCTTTACTTATTAGTCAATACCATGTGACCAGTGCTCAGTACTACTGCCGAACTTGACTAATGAGTCACAACTTCACAGTTAATACTGACACCATTGCCAATTCTGACTATTTAGTCAGTGCCATGCACAAGTGAGCAAGATTTGCTAAGCATTTGATATACAATCAATGTCCACATTTAAACACTCAACATGCCTTAATAATAACCATGCAAGTCACATATGGGGTGCAGTTTTCTTACCTCTGGTTTGAGTGAGAAATAGTAACAGAACGACCCTTGTGAATGATCAACCTTTTGATTCATTAGCGGTTACCTAATCATAATCAATTATAACCTCCATTAATGAAAATCAACAATAAGAGGGTCTTGACTTAAACCTCACTCTCTGGACCCCGAATTGTACCCAAACGGTGAGTAGATTTGATCCCGAGCCTTACGAATTAAAACCCCGGGCCAAAAACCCTTAAAAATGCCCAAAACAGGAATCTGATGGAACAGGGTAGCGCTGTAGCGCTACCCCCCTAGCGCCCCAGCGCTCAAGACAGACCAGAATCCTCCCTGAGTAGCATTGTAGCGCCCACTTATGGGCGTTGTAGCGCTACATCCAGCCATAATGGCCTTGAAACTTTCCCCCTTCGACTCCACCATTTCCAACCTGAACCAAAAGCTTCCAAACCTCATTTTAAGTCCCAAATGAACTCAAAAACCATCTACATATGTCCTAGGCATCACAACCCAAGTAACCCTAGCCAAAAACTCCCATCAATTCCCTTTAACCAATCTAGAAAACCAAGATGAAAACCAAACCAAAAACAGGGCAAAGCTAGAGTTTTCATGGCTAGAAACTTACCTTAAGCTCAGTTTAGGATCCTCTTCATTGGTGGAACACAATCCAAATCCCTCGAGATCCACTTCCCTAGCTTGAATCCTCAAGAAGAGCTTAAAAATCCAAAATAAAAAGTAGAAGAAAAGAGGTACGGGAGAGATGTTTTCTCTGCTCTGTTTTTGCCAACTTCTACAGCCTTCAATGGCTTATATAAATCTTAAGGTGAAAAGACCTTTTTGCCCCTAGGTAAAATAAATTTTTCTGAAGGCCCCCAAGGGTAAAACCGTCCTTTCCCGCCTATTTCATTAATCATAATTAACACCCTCCAATTCCCGTTGTTCCCAAAATTCTCAAATACCAATAATTCATATCCTGTTACCCTTTAATTCCTGGCAACACTCTAATCACCAAATTACCCCGAGACTCACCCCGAGTCCCGAACTTAATCCAGTTATGACCAAACCGCTAATTTGCAGACAAAGATCGTCTCATGCCGAATGGCTTGAATAAATCCACATTATAATGTGGCCTCAACAATAAATCAACGGCATGCATACAAATATACAATTACGCCCTCAACGTGCCAAATTACCAAAATTCCCCTGTGATAAAATGTGGACCCACATGAATGCATTTAACATCATATTATAATATAATTCACATAAACA
This sequence comes from Humulus lupulus, assembly GCF_963169125.1. Lineage (NCBI taxonomy): Eukaryota > Viridiplantae > Streptophyta > Magnoliopsida > Rosales > Cannabaceae > Humulus > Humulus lupulus. Next base: position 45,752,116 of record NC_084797.1, on the reverse strand, counting down.
TGCATATAATAGTCTAATGGCATAATAAATCAATTATGACCCTCCCAGCCTACTAATCCAACCATTAAACCACATTAGGGACTTTGGGGCATTACACCCATCGAATTCTCCCACACACAGGACATGAATCTTTGCTTCCATGCTCATTATAAAATAAGCAACAATCATGTTTTCAAATTTGGATTGATTGATATCCTAACCCTAACTTACTCAACTTCTTTCTGGCCTCGTAGTGTGTTGGAGGAAATTTATTATCTTTTAGAAATGCAAACTTTAGTAACTTCAACAATTCATCGAAAGAGTTGTTTGGCCACTTCCCCCTAACTTTCAGATGCATCACCTTCGCCAAAAAGTTTAAGGATGATATCCAATTAGAACCTGAATACAACTCATCCCCAATCTCGTCGAACAACTCGTCATAATATTGTCCCATTCGACTGCCAGACACACCATTTTCTTCGTCTACTTTTGTTGGTAAGATGAAATCGTCAACGACGTCAACCATCTCATCTACATCTTCATTCTCCTCAACTGCCTCATTGGCAACACTAGCTTCCACCTAACTCTACCAAAATTTCGGCAGCATAACGTCTATATTATAAGCTATCCCAAACATTTAAAAGCCTGCAAATGACATCCAGAAAATTTCCAGAACATTGACAATAATAGATTAGACAAAAGGCTTCAGTGTGGGAGGGAGCATAATAACCTGTGTGCCAGCCATTTATCTGCATTCCATTTACTCAAATTTTTATCATATGGACGGCAAGGATATATCAACACCGGTGTAGACAAATTGTTGTCTGTACTAAGTCTCTCCTATATATATATATATTTATATATATAATCTGTGTAAAAAAATATATGCAAAGATGTACAATAACTAATAACAAATTATATTACAAGAAAATTGTTACAAAAAATGTTAACAAAATTGAAAAATTAGTATTATTTAGGTGTGACAATATACATCCTATAAATTATGCAACTATTAGTTTTTTAAAACCATAAAGGTAATATCCTTTTATTGGGTATTCTAATCATTCGATTTTATTTTATTTATCATAAAATATTTAAAAATATCATTGTATCAAAACTGTATTCCTTTAAGGTTATACTTTTTTGGATCATGTTTTTGTATCTATTTGGACCCTATATTTTGATAAATTATATTTTAGACCTTAAATTTTATAAAATTGTTCAAATAGACTCCTAAACCCGATTTTTTTCAAAGTTTTTTGAACTAAAATCACAAATAATTCACAATACTATCAATTCAGAACAAAAGCACAATCATTTTGCCTAACAACTCTGTTGTCATATTCAATTTTTTACTTCATCAAAATTAGGTTTAGGAATCTATTTGAACTATTTTACAAAACACAGGGTTCAAAAATTATTAGATTGTATAATTTTTTATGATGTGATTTTTTTATGTAATTAAAAAAAGATATTGAAAATTTTAACCTACCTATCATAAAATACTTTAATTTGGAACTTTGGTGTCTTACGCAGATATGCGACGAATCTTTGGTTTCGTGGTTCGAGGAGGAGCTTCAGTCTTCTACCAAAATGTGCGATAGAGCTTTGGGTTTGGGTTTGGGTTTGTTGTGACAGAGTTTCTACCAAAATTTCCCTTTTCTTCTTTTTCAAGTCAACAACATGGCTTCACCTTCAGATTGACAGCTGTCAGCTAACGAAGACGGCAGAAGCACACTCGAGGTTAGGAAGACATTCTTTGGAGCTGGTAGAGGCAAACTCGAGGTGAGGAGAATGGGTCTCCGGTGAGATCTAATTTTAGAGTTTTTATGCAAGAAAGAGATATGGTCTGGGAGAAAGAAAAGACATGGCATGAGAAGATAGACAGAGAAAGGTAGTTGATTTCTTCTCTTTTTTGTCTTAGTTTATTGATTAAAAGATTAATTTTTTTTTATATTTTTGGTAGAAGTTGTTGTATAATGTTGGTACAAACCTGAGAAGTATATTTTTCTACTGCAATTGTTTATTGATTGATGAATGTGGGTTTTGTATGATTGGTGAATATAGATATTGAGATGAATCTTGAATATGAATTTTAAATATAGGTTTTAGGGATGAACTTAAGAAGATGTTTTATTTTAATTTTGAATTTTTAAGGGTTTGAAGAACGAACTTAAGCACATGTTTTACTTTGATTTTGGGTTTTGAGTTTGTGTTTTAAAAATGAACTCAAGAACATGTTTTGTTTTGTTTTGATTGTGTGTATTGAAATTGTTTTGTTTTGATTATGTGTATTTTTTTAATGTGAAAAAGAACGTGTTTATTTGTATCTTAAATTTGATTTTTTTTTTATAATTTTATATCTTAATTTTTTGTTTAAATATTTTTTATTAAAAATAATTTAATTTTTTTTATAAAATATATTTTTAGTTGATTTGTTAATTAATAAAACATGAGGGTATTTTAGTTATATTTAAAATAAGTTTGAGTAAAATCAGGTTCAATGTACTATTTTGATTATTTTTACAAACTATGGATCTGATTTGTCATTTAATAAAATATAAAGGTCAATCGGGTATTCAGACAAAACATAGAGCCAAACTAGTAGTTTCACTATATTATATATATATATATATATGTTAAGTGCTTCTAGTACCTCATTTTGAATTCTTGATGATTCATTGGTTTTAGATTATCTTTAGATCAATGAGAAATAATGTTGCTCATAAATTTGATTTTAATATTGTATTTAAATAATTTAGTTGTGACAAAGAATTTTGACTGGATAGTACTCCAGATATTGTTTATAAAGATTATTTTTCTCCCTATCCTATTTTTAAAAAAAATAATTAGCTTTTATATCATTTTTTTATATATAATACATTTATTTAAAGATGTAAACATGAAAATGTGTGTTAGTAGTGTTTGCAACGCCACATCCATATTAATCCTAATACTGTACTTTGAATCTTCTACATCTGCATCGTCCACAAAAGACACCCTGCGCAACATACTTGTAACTTGCGCACTGTTTCCTGTTTTTTTTTTTAAATAATTATTTTAATACATATTATACATTCATGCACTCACACGAGCTTCTCTACTCTAATTTGTAAAATACCTCACAACAATTCTACTTTATTTATTTTATATCATATTTTTATATTATATCATACATTAAATTCTCTATATATTTAATACTTTTTATTAACTAAAATAAGAAAAAACTTAAAAGTGAGAAAGAAAATAGGATACAAAAATAAATAGTAGAGAGATAAAGTGAGAAAAAAGAATAAATTTTTTTAAAAAGTATTTGAAGTAGCACTAAAAACTAGACAATTTTAGCTACATTTAGCTAAAAAATTATCATAAGGTAAAATAGCTCATTTGATGCACGAGTATTTTTGGACTTTTTAAGATTTTTTTCTTAGCTATTTTAACTAATCTACTATGAGTATTCAAGGAAGTTGTGTTGTTATTATACATATTATTACTAAAACTTGGTTAAAATATAAGGTTTGAATGTGGATGAATATATACAAAAGGGTCTAGGAATAAATAAACTTGGAGTTCCATTTAATTCACATTCAAAGGCAAGACTACAGTGCAATTTTAACCTTATTGTTTGGTATTTTTATTTGGTTATTAATTAATGAAAACGTGAAATTCATAAGATCAGTATTGTGATGGTACCATCCCAACAACTGAGATAACATATTAGCCATTGGAAACAACATAAAAAAATATTATATTTTTTAATTATAAGGAACGTGCAATGCAAACGATGTCATATATTTAACAATTATTATATTTTTAATTATATTAAAAATTTTAAAAAAATTATATATTATAAAAGAATGACACAAATAATATAAAAAAATTAAGTTAAAATATTGTATATAGTCTTAAAAGAAATAAATAATATTATAATTTTTATTTGAAAATATCATTAAACCAAGAATATGTTAGATACAAACTTTTTTACATATAATAATATGATGCATTCTAGTTTTAAAGTAAATTATTTGATGTTGTTTATTAGTTTTAAATTTAGTGCTCATAATAATTTAACTTTTGTTATTTTTTATGTTTTGATTTATATATTATATATGGTAATTTTAATTTTAGATTTAAATACTTTTTTTCTAATTTTCTTTTAGAAAAAATATTCAATATAATAAAATATTAAGAAATTCTAAATTAAAAGTAATGAATTTAAAAAGTTTATTTGATTAAATTTTAATTATTTAATTAAAAAATTTAAAACGAACAAAAATTTATATATAAATATATATGTTGACGCCATTTTTCGTCAACTTGAAAAGGAGAGCAATTAAACAAGAATATATCAGAGGAAATGAAAGAAGATGAAAATAGGATCTTTTTTAAGTGATTCAGCAGTTAAATCTGCCTAGTCCACGAGTCTGTGTTATTAGCGTTTGAGAGTCTTCTGGAAACTTTACAGAGAATAGTTGCCCAGAGTTTTCCCTCAAGATCTCAAGATTTCGGTCCCTTACAAATGAAGTTTCCTTCTATATTTATAGAGAATGTTTCAGAATTCGTTCCCACATATTTCAAGAAGATATTCTGTAAATCAAATAATATATTGTCATTTAATGCATTATTTGCTACGTACACGGAAACATCCAATAAAATGTGTGATTGGTTAACAAATTATATAATATCCCTTGAACATAGGGATGTTACAACAATAAATACATTCATATGTAACCAATTAGCTCAGATACGAAATCTATTACATCTCCGAGACTATTCCCTTATCACGAGCTCGTCATTTTACTTCACTTGTGCTTATAACAAGTAACCATTGACGAAGTCATCACATTCGAGCTTACACTTCTCGAGCTCGAACCATCTTGTCTGAAGGCAAGAGAAGCCTCAGGAAATATATACAAATGTCGAACCATGGCTGCTGCGAGCTCAGAGCATATTCGAGGCTACACACTCCTCGAGCTTTCGAGGTCGTCGTCATTTACAGTAAAATGGTCTGACTGAAGGATCATATGACGACCGTAATTATTTCGAGCTTACACCTAACGAGCCTAGATTTCGGGATCGTAATTCCTCAACCTCGAAATCTGGGTGTAACATTTTTCCCCGTCAAATGTATTAGTTCAAATCCTATGAGAAGGAAACTTTTGAACTGCCTTCCTTGGAAACTGTACCATTAAATGTACTCAAGAGTGGACACGCGACAGCCAGGGGTTGCTCAACCAGAGTACTTAAGTGCTTTTGTACCATGCCCACGTCCATTCGCCTGCCAACTTTGTGCCACTATCACCACATTTGTACCCGACCGTCAAATCAGATACGAAATCTGGCCAATGACCCAGATTAGCCCGACCTTTGGCCTCCTTTTGGGATTTACATATATATATATATATATATAGCCTCTCATCTCCTCTCCTTCTTCACTTTCAATTTCAAGCTTTCAAAGAGAAAAAAGAAAAACAAGAACCCAAATATTGTCTTGCCCTTGCATGTTCTCCAAACCGAGAAAACAAAAATCTCTTGGCGTCTACAACTCCATGAAAGCTTTCGTGCAACAACTCCTTCGATCGTCAATTTCCCTGTATCCACTGGCCACCGTGTGTAAGTCTCTGTTCTTGATTCCATATGGTTATACGTATTTTTCCTTCATGTATTTTTGTGTTTCTGTTGCACCGTAGGCACATTTACCATTTTTTACTAGAATGTGTTTAGCCGATACTACGTAGATTTTGGGTTCTTCTGATATCATGGGTTTCAAACCCAGATTTTGAGTAGAGGATGCAAATATAGCTTTTTCTTTTGCTGTTATTTTTTTAGAATGCGGTTAACGTATCGTGTAGACCAAGAAATGGGATACTGAATTAGGGTTTTAAATTGCACATTCCCCAAAAATTATCACCTCTTTTGAGTAACCATCAACTTTTTTCCTGAAAATTCGGGATTCTTTAAAATAAATCCACTTTCCCCCCTTCACGTCAAATACATGCTCGAAGTCCAACCTCTTCAATAGCTCGGGTTTCTTCTAAGTTCGATCATGTTCTTTCGAGATTTCAATCAAGCTTATTTCGTGGTTTCGAGCATTCGAGCTCGAACCTATCTTGAATTTTATCCTTTATTTCTTGTATGCCTGGCCCTCACCATTTTCTTTCTTGATAGATGTCACAGAATTTTGAAAAATGGTGGGGGTCAATGCTCACAATTCCCTACTCTCTGACAACTCCAAGCCCTAAATTTCTCTTCACTCAAAATCAGCGGCTCATTCGCAAGCACAAAATGAGGTGTGAGCAAGAAGATATTCGAGCTCACTTCCGACGTCAAATCGATGAGGTTGAAGAGAGGAAAAGGAAAAAACTTTGGGCCGCAATCTATCCAGACTCGGACCCCGAGCTTAGATCAATCCCTCTCAATCCCAAGCTCAAAGTAATGGTTGCCTTCAAGCCGAGTGATCTCATATTCTCACTGATGGAGACATCGAATCGCCCATCCACCTCGCAACCATCTACCATTCCTGCCTCGAGGGAGGAATTTTTTGAGGCCGAGCATTATTGGAGCTCAGTTTCTTCGTTAGGACAAATCACCAACATCTTGGCTCGCCACGGCCTAGGACTGTTAGGCTCGCTGAGGTGTCAAGCTCCTACCTCCAACGAATGAAGCTGCTACACCCCGGGAGATGGCCGTCCTGACAATAAACTAAAGCTCGCAGCCTGGAGTCGCGAGCATATGAGGGCAAGGGCTTTATTGCCCTTGAAGTCCTTTTTTAAGGACTTTCTGGATTTTGTTGGGCTCGCGCCCTTCCAACTCTATACCAATTCATACAGGGTCTTGTCAGTCCTAAGGTCATTATACCACGAACTGAAGTGGGAAGGACCTTCACCAAAGGAGATCATGTATCTCTTTTGCTTGAAAAGTAACCCCTCCTGAGCTCAGGGAGGGGATGGCTTCTATTACCTATCGAGCTATCCCAAGGAGAAGAAGATCTTCGAGGACATGCCCAACCATCCTCCCAACTTCAAGCTGGCGTTCTTTTGGACAGACGGCCTACCTCCTTCAAAGTTTTATTCATTCAGACGAATCTGTAAGTATATTACCCCCTTTTCTTTCATGCTCGACTTTCACTTAGGCTAATGTATTCGATTCTTCAACCAATTATCAACGTCCTACCCCCATGGATGCAATGAAGGAGCACAAGGAAGTTTTAGTCCAGCTGCCATATGGTAGGCGCTCCCTGTCTTATCTTCTTCATGAAGATAAGCTTCGAGCCTGCGGTCTTCTAGAGCAGGACCAGTCAATGGATGACACCGCCTACCAGAAGTACACCATGTGGGAGCATGTGCCACTCCCCACTGACAAGCTTCCTCCAAAGTGAAGCTCGTCGTCACAGGAGTCCATGCTTGGGGAATGACGCTAACGATGAGGCCTCGAGCTTGAGTGACAGAGGTAAGGTCATTCTCAACTCAGCCTTGTGGTCTCCATCCCTTCTTAAACATAGACCCGACACTCTGATCCTATTCCCGGATTCTAGGGATAACTTCCATGTATAGTCTTGGGTAGAAGATAGGGTCCATAGGTTCGATAGCTGGCTGGGGAAATACCAAACAATGTATACTCTAAATGAAGTTTGGGATGGGATAGCCATCCAATACGGAACAAACGACTATAAGGACCTTTTGAGGATAACTTCCACGTATAGGGAAGGGACTCCCCCAGCCTCCTCTAAAGATAAGGGGATTACCTGGTCGCCGAGAACGAGCTCAGGGGAGAGTTCCAGTTAGTTTTCTTGTCACTTGTCTTTATTTCCTTTAGTTGTCTACCTCACGCTTATTTTAGCATTTTAAGCTCGTTTTCTAATGTGATTTGATTATGTAGGCACTATGGACTCCGACCTTGAGACCATGCTCAACAGCCGGTCGGGGGCTAAGCAAAGCAAGTGTAATGCCCCAAATTTCCTAATAAGGTTTAGGACCTTGATTAGGAGGCCGGGAGGGCCATAATTGCTTTATTATGTTATTAAATGATAATATATATGTGTTAGGTGTATTAAATATGCATGTGAACCCATTTATGAGTAATTGGGTGATTTTCATATTTTGGCCATTTCGGGCATATTTGGCATATATGTGATATGTGTGTGGTGCTTTATTATTATTTGGTTATGACAGGGTTACCCAGCACAAGACGATCTTAGGAGGTAAGCTAGTGGGAAAGTCACAACAGGATTTATTCTTGACTTGGAGTAAGTCAAGGGGTATTTAGAGTATTACCGGGTTATTGGGTAATGGGAATAAATATTTGGTGATAAATTGGGAGTTAGTAAGATCAGGGGGAAATTCGGGAGGTTTTGACTATTTTGTCACCGGGGGTGTTTTTGGGACCCCGAGTGTTAGGATATGGTTTAGGCTACTTAAGCTTGAAGTAACCTTTTAAAAGAACAAAAAGAACATTATGTTCATTGTAACGACCCAAATTAGCTAATAAGGCTTAAGGGCCTTGATTAGCGTGCCAGGAGGGCATGATGGGATTTATGTGTGATTTTTATGAATTAAATGCATGGTTATGATTTAAAGCATGTTATATGACAATTTGTTTATCTGAGATGCATGACTAGGTATATTAGTATGCATGTAGGCCCGGATCGTGTTAGAAGGGCATAATTGTAATTTTGGCCATGTTGGGCATAACTGCATTGATATGTGATGATTGTTGAGACCACAGTGGTATGTGGGTGCATCAGTGATTTGTGACTTGAGGCGATCCCAGTGAGCAGGCTAGCGGAAAGTCATGACGGGAATTTATACCTGGCTCGGGGTGAGCCTGGGGGTATGAACAGGAATTCGGAGAATAGATTGAGATTTATTTTGATGATGGGGGATACTTATTTGGTGGTTTATCAGGTGTTGGAAAGCAACGGGAAAATATTGGAGACACTTGAGGATTAGCGGGAATTGAGTAAAATGACTAAAATTGCACTATTTGGACAAAAGGATTTAGAGTTAATAGGAAGGGCGTTTTGGTCAATTGGCTTTTAGAAGGTTGATTTATGAGGCTTTATACACTTAGTGGGATTTATAGAGAAAGAGTGTTGGTTGTGGAGAGAAAGAAAGAAAAGAAAGAAAAAGGAAAGAAAGAAAAGAGAGAAAAACATAGGGGTTTTCCAAAGGATCGGTTTGTGCATTTTTGCACCATTCCTCTCCATTTTTCTTGGAGCAAAGCTTAGTGGAGAGCAATGGTAGGCTGAGCATCAAAGATCTTGGGTTAGACTTGAAGATTTGGCAAGAACACATCAACTTTTGAGGTAAGTTTTAGAGATTTCAGTTTTAAGGGTTTTGATGGTTTGAGCTGTGTTTTGAGCTGAGTTGATAGGAATTTTAGGGAATTTCTGGGAAATCTTTGATGATGAACAAGCTAAGGAGTTCTAGGGTTGAATCAAGGTCGAAATTTGCATCAATGGTAAGAATTCTAAGCCTTTAACTTTGTTGTTGACTGAATTTCTGGGTTTAGGGTTGTTCATGGTGAATTTTGAGATTTGGGTTGAATGTGCTTGGGTTTTGAGTTCTTGGGGTGCTTGGGATGAGTGTGAGATGTTTATAAGCTTGATTTTGGGTTTGGAAAAGGTTTGGACAAGTTTGGGGTTGATTTGGTTGAAGGAAATCACAAGAAGCGATTTTTGGGTTCTGCTGGGCTGCAACTAGCGCTACAGCGCTAGTCAGTGGGCGATGTAGCGCTAGCCCCTGTTCTGGGGGGGTGTGTTCTGCTTGTAGCGCTACAGCGCCCTCTTTAGAGCGTTGTAGCGCTGCACTGTTCACAGAGGTGGATTTTTGGGTTTTGATGAGGGATTTTGACCTAGGGTTCGGGGCTCAATTCCGCCACTTTGTTTTTGGGATTTAGGACTTCCCGGGGGCTCGGGATTGGTCCCGAGGCTAGGTATTCGGACTTGGGGTTCGGTGTTGACTTTGACCTATGTTTGTGCCTAGGTGTGCGCTAAGGCTCGAGTGGGATCGTGCTCAAGGAGTCAGGTGATCTAAGCTATTGAATGGAAAGGTAAGAAAACTATAACACCCGTAGGATAGGGCGTGGGCCCATAGTGTGATTGCGGGGCACGACCTTATATTGCATGATGAGATGATTGCAGGGCACGGCCCTATATTGCATTACATGTTAGGGTGCAGATTTAAATGAATTGATATTTGTTTGAATGTTGTTTGATTTATGCTATATATATTTATAGTGAAATGAACGGTTATGGCCGAGGGCGGCAAGGCCGAGAACGGCAGCGGGGCCGGAAGTAACACTTAGCACATGGGATGCTTATAGTCAGGGTAGGACCCAGAGGATACATGTGAGATCCTTATGGTGAGGACCGAGACCCCAGGCTATGGTAAGGGTTCTGGGGCGGCATGGCCGTGTTTGCTTAGTCTAATGGTTGACTTGTTTATCTGTGGACTATCTGATATGATTAACTGTATATTTTGCATATGTTATGAACTGCATGAGTTTTCTTGCTGGGCTTCGGCTCACGGGTGCTCCGTGTTGCAGGTAAGGGCAAAGACTGAGTCAACCAACCATGAGTACGGAGAGCGTGAAGCGACGGGTACATGTTTGGCCTGCCCGACTGCTTTGGTTGGGGGTTTATTCGAAAATAGCTGTAATAATCTATGATTTTTATAACTGATCAATTGTAAACTTATTTTAAGATGTAAATAGTTTTCAAACCTTATTTTGGGATCCCAAATGTTTAATACTAGAAGTTTTATTGAAACAACGCATTTTTCTAAGATTACAGCCTTAACTTTTAATTAGTCACACTTTTGTTTCAAAACCTCGGTTAGCGAGTTCATTGCACACTATTTTGTCTTAAAACTCACCTTGTAACGGCTCTAAGGAAGTAGGGCGTTACATTCATTCTCTCACCCTCTAAGTTTCCTTTTCGTCTCCCGATCACATTTTCGAAGGTAACTTGAGTTCTAGGACTCGGATTCAAGCGAGGATCAAGGCATAGCGATCCTAGGAAAGATTAGAAGCTTATTATCCAAAAGATTTAGTTGGAAACAACTCAATTGGAGGTAATTCAAGATTTAAGTTTTAAGTTTTTTTAAGAAAATTAAGCTTGAATTGGATTTTGTGTTTTGATGTGTTTTTGGGTGATTTAAAACTTGGGTTTTGGATCATGGGGATGTTTGGGAACTTTTATTTTGGGATTTTGAGATGTTTGGATAGGTTTTTGGAAGGTTTTAAAAGTGGAAAAACGAGGAAAAGTGGCTGGTGCGAGGTTGGGCCGCGACCCTGTTCTTGGGCGCCGCGGCCCTAGCTTGATGAAGGTGGAGGAGGCTCTGCCAAGGGGGCAGGCCGCGGCATGGTCCTTGTATGGTCGCGGCCCTTAAGGAAAAAAATGGCAAATGTGAGTTTTTGTGATGGGAACTTAACTCTAAGGGTCTGGGATCGATCCTACTACCTAGTTAAGTGGGATTCGATGTCCCGGAGGCTTGGGTTGGGTTTAGAAGTATTTATTTACCCATTTTGATGAGGTTTTATATCATGGTTGTGACTAGGTTTTCACTAGGGGCTTGGAATCAGGATTGTGCTTGTGACTCATTTATTGGTAACCTGTGCTTGGACCAAAGGTAAAAAAACTGCACCCTGTGTATATGTGACATGCATGGCTATTTTTGATGCATGTTGGATGCTTAAATGTAGTGCACGAGAAACATGTGATTAGGACATGCTTAGTATACTGAGTATGATATTGTTCAGAGCTTGAGCCTCTGTGTTTATGCATGATCCTAGTTGTGCTAGTAATTATTGAGTAAGCATGCTGAATGCCCCGTACTTGGTTATTTGACATATGATATTTGCTTGGTGACATTGCTTACTTGTGTATAGAACTTACTTATTAGTCAGAATCGGCAATGGTGTCAGATCCATCTGTGAAGCTGTGATTTACTAGTCAAGTTCACAACGGGTTGAACACTGGTCGTGTTTTATTGACCTAATAGTCAGAAACAGCATAAGCATCGAGGACGCAGGCCCGAATGAAGATTAGATCTAATCGATATCAGCGTTGAATGACTCATATGGGGTATTAATGTTGGACCGACCCGAAGGTCGATGAAAACTATAAGCACTTGGCTAGTCTAGGACTAGTTATTCAGAGCCAGGGCCTAAGGCCTAGGTGACTGCTTGTCACATGGCTAGGGAACAGTGTTCCATAGTTATGACTCTAGGGTCATGAGGAAGGTTATGTTGGTGACTAATCATCATGCACCTCTTCTGTTTAAGCTAGTGAAAGGATCACTGATTTATAAAGGGAGCGGAACCCACCTTAGTGACTTGTACCACTGTCACTCTTTTATTCAGGGCTATCAGCCCGGTATGGTTACCGGAACCACTAGTGTTAAATCACTTATCTGATTGAGATTGACTTGATAGACATCCACTCAGGAGGGCAGGATTTCCTATCCTGGATACCCATCATTATGTGGATTTGTTGCCTGCTTGACTAGAGCTATATCTGCTAGGCATGTGCCTTATGATTTGATGACATGTTATTACTGTTCATTAGCATATTGAGTTTTCTTGCTGGGCTTCGGCTCACGAGTGCTATGTGGTGCAGGTAAAGGCAAAAGAAAGCTGGACCATCCTTGAGCTGGAGAGCTTAGGTGGCGATGTGTACATATGCAGCTGCTCGACCACCACGGCCGAGGTTTGAAGAGGAACTAGGGTTTAACCCTATTTTTCCGCTTAGATCGGCTGGTTGTAAATATTTTCTTGTAATAGACCTCTAAATTATATTTTTGGGATCCCAACGTATATAATAGATGTTCTAGTGAAATGTCATATCTTAACCAAAATTTTTAATCCCTAAACCGCTAATCATACTTAGTTACACGATTTTGGCCAAATGACTCGATTAGCGAGTTTAGCACTGTTTACAAGGCACACCGTAACGGTCCCTGGAGTTAGGGCGTTACAGCAAGCGCCCAAGAGCATCACAAAAAACTAGTCGACCTGCCAAAGTCCCTAAAAGGATCGAGGTGACTCCTCCTCCTCCGGCCCCTCCAGTTTCGAGCCCAGTCGTGACCTCCAACCCCTAGGTCGAGGTTCCTACGGAAGCTGCTCCCTCCCTGCCTCCAACTGTCTAGACCCTTCCAACAACCGTCCTAGCTCCTAAGAAGTTGGTTCCCACTCGAGAGCGCCTGTTGTCGATTTTGACTCATTCCGATGAGTATGTCATCGACAGCGCTGCGGGGACTCATGGAGCCACTCTAGGCTCAGATATCCTGTCTCGAGTGGGCCAAAGCTTCATCAATCTTGGGGCTCCTCAATGGAAATTCCTGATCAATGCTCGGGACTCTAATGTCCTTTATGACAAGAGTACCGATCTCATATCCTCGGTAACTTTTCTTACTACGTTATTTATTGGAGTTTTACCCGGAACATGTTCTAACTTGATTTATTTGTGTGTTAGGATCTTGCTGCAGTTGCTCAGCTAAATTAGAAGCTGAACAACGAGGTTCATGCGAGCATGTCATATGCTCAGGAATCGAAGGATCTCCAGCTTAAGCTCGCTGACGAGTTCAAAGTTGCAAAGTCAAAGCTGGAGGCTGAGCTCAAAGAGAAAAGCTTTAGGGTTGAGGAGCTTGAGAAGCTAAATGTCGAGCTCAAAGAGAAGAGCTCCAGGGCTGAGGAGCTTGAGAAGTTGAACGCCAAGCTCAAGGAGGAGAAAAATACCACCTTCGAGATAATGGAGGGTGAAAAGGCTCGCCTCCTTGAAGAGTTCAAGCAGAGGAAGGATCGAGAAGTTGACATGGCCATGTACAGGATTTGGGCCAATAATGTCGATCTCGACACGAGCTTCTTGGGCACCCTTGAGGACGAGCTTCTGGCTAAGTGGCAAGCTCGGCTGGAGGCCGAGGAAGCTGAGGAGGAAGCTGAGAAGGCTAAGGAGGGGTCAAGTGTTGACAAGGGGGATGCTTCTGCTTCCTTGAGCTCGATCATGGGCTGCGTCCCATTTAAAAAAAATTGTAATAGTTTAGGGCCTTTCTTTTTTATGCCCTTGGGGCAAAAACAATTTATAGCTCGTAAAAGAGCTATTTTTGTTTATTCAAGCTTACACTTGGTATTTATTTTAATATTTTTTCCTTACATTTCTCATATCAAAATATTTTAAGCAATTTATATTAAACTTTTTCCTTTTATGTTTATTTATTCACACCAACATTTGCTGGATTTCAGCTCGAGTTTTGATGCATTCATGCATAGTTTGCTCGATGTATCCACATCCAATCTCGTTTTGTGTCAAGTCAGATCTTACTTTTCCCACGCACTCGAAAGAACTTAAGTGATATGTAAGCTAAGTAGTTTAGTTGTATCTTGCTTTTTATAGTCACTTTTCCTCTTCCTCAGATAGTTCCTTGAGGTTATGAGGTCGAAACTTTTGTTGCAAAATAAGCCTCGGTATCGACTTAGTTCGAAGTAGGTTTATCTTTTTCCCACTTGTGTCGATCAGTATTAGCTGGTTTGTTCCAAACCTATTTAGGTCGTGTTTGGTTTGTTATCCATACACTTATATATTTTCGATCTAGTTATATCCATATCACACTAGTTCTCGTATCTAGTCGTATCCAGACACTTTATTGTCTTAGCTCGCGCATCTGGTTATATCCAGACACTTTATTTTTAATAATCTGGTTACTACAAAATTATCTTAGCTCACGCATCTGGTTATATCCAGACACTTTATTTTTAATAATCTTGTTACGTCCAAATTATCTTAGTTTGTGCATCTGGTTATATCCAGACACTTTATTTTTAATAATATGGTTACATCCAAATTATCTTAGCTCGCACATCTGGTTATATCCAGACACTTTATTTTTAATAATCTGGTTACATCCAAATTATCTTAGCTCGTGCATCTGATTATATCCAGACACTTTATTTTTAATAATCTGGTTACATCCAAATTATCTTAGCTCGCGCATCTGGTTATATCCAGACACTTATTTACATGTTATTTAGAGCTCACACTTTTAACTTCTATGTTGGGTTAATGGTCTAGACACTTTTCTTTTATGTTGTTTATTTTTTCAAACCTATTGTATGTATGCCACTGATGCCCCCTTAATATCCTATGAGTGTGACCATAGGTTATTAAATTAAGAGAGTTTGCCAAAAAATACAACATATAGAAACAAGAATGGCTTTTGATCAAAAACGAACACTTTATTAACAAAAATTTTGTAAAAACAAACATGCTTTGTTACAATGAGACATCATTCCTACACTATTGATAGTAAGGTCGTAGATGTTCGCCATTCCAAGCTCGCAGTATCAATTCTCCATTTAATCTTGCAAATTTATAGACTCTGGGCCGGATAACTGACTCGATTTGGTAAGGTCCTTCCCAATTAGGGCCAAGTACGCCAGCAACCGGGTCCCTTGTAGCTAGGAACACACGCCTTAACACCAAGTCTCCCAATCTGAACTTTCTATCCCGAACATTTTTATTGAAATATCAGGTAGCTCGCTGTTGATATGCTGCATTTCTTAGTTGAGCTTCATCTCTCCTTTCTTCAATAAGGTCCAGACTTACTTCGAGCTGGGATTGGTTCGAGGCTTGATCATAAGCATGGCTACAAATAGTGGGTAGTTCGACCTCGATTGGTAACATGGCCTCGTACTCATATGCTAGGGAAAAAGGGGTATGCCTTGTTGAACTGCGAGTTGTAGTTCGATATGCCCACAATACTTGGGGTAACTCCTTGGAAATTTTCCCTTAGCTTCTTCTAACTTCTTTTTCATAGAACTCTTGAGAGTCTTATTTACTGCTTCGACTTGTCCATTTGCTTGGGGATGGGCGACGGAGGAGAAGATTTTTATTATTCCATTTTTTTCACAAAAATGGGTGAATAATTCACTGTCGAATTGAGTATATCTGATACTATTTTCCTTGGCATTCCATATCGGCAGATAATGTATTTTATCACAAAGTCCAGGACTTTTTTCGAGGTAATTATTGCCAGAGGTTCGGCCTCGGTCCATTTAGTAAAATAATCGACCGCGACCACTACATACTTTACTCCACCTTTGCCGGTTGGAAACTAACCTATGAGATCGATTCCCCGCACCGCAAATGGCCATGGGGAGGTCATCATGGTTAGCTCGGATGGAGGAGCACGCGGAAATGTAGCGAAACACTGGCAATTAACACATTTCTTTACATACTCGAATGCATCTACTTTGATAGTGGGCCAGAAGTATCCTTGTCTTATAATTTTCTTTGATAGGCTATGCCCCCCAGTGTGGTCTCCACAAAATCCTTCATGAATTTCTTCTAGGATTTTCTTTGCCTCGGGTGGAGTCACACATCAGAGTAATGGCATAGAATACCCTCTCCAATATAACCTTCCTTCCACAATAGTGTATCTTGGAATCTGATACATTAGTTTTCGAGCCTTGTTCTGTTCCGCTGGGTGGATGTCGGTTTCGAGGTAATCAACTATTGGGGTCATCCAAGTCAGTTCGGAGTCAATCATGCATACATCTTCCTTTTCAGGCTCGCTAATACTAGGAGTTGACATGTGCTCTATTGGTACTGCATTTAGCGTATCGACTTCGTTGGACGTGGCGAGTCTGGCTAAGGCATCTGTATTTGAGTTTTGTTCTCAGGGAACATGCTCTATGGTATAGAACTCGAATGTTCGAGCGCCGCTTTAGCTTTTTCTAAATATGTGGCCATTTTTGTGCCATGAGCCTGATATTCCCCTAGGATTTGGTTGACCACCAACTGCGAATCACAGTAACAATGTATTGCTTTGGCCTTTAGCTCCTTGGCTATTCGGAGTTCTGCCAATAGATCTTCGTACCTAGCCTCATTGTTAGATGTTAGGAAAAAATGTTTTGCCTCAATGGAAATTGATAATAATATTACAACTCTATGAAATAATATTACAAATAAATATAGATTGATTAAATTTAAATAAGGTTACAACTCTATAACTGAAAGTACAAATAAACAAAATAGAAGAAGAAGAAGAGAAGAAAAATGGAATAGTGAAAAACACAACTCTAAGCAAAAGATTACAAATAAAGTAAAAGTGTTTGGAACACAAGAAAAGATGATTACAACTCTAAACAAAATTACAAGTAAATAAAACAAGAGGAATGAGAAGAAAAGCAATAGAGGAAATTGTAAGAACAAAACAAAGAAAACTCTCACTTACACAACCTAAGTGAAGAGTGTTGGGGATCACCAACTTGAACAAGGTTTAAAACCTTTGTCCAAAAGCCTATTTCCCCTAACTCAAGCACTAAGGGATCTCTCTCAGATATTGGAAAAGCTTTTTGGAATTATCAAGCCTCAAGGTGTTTCTAGCCAAGTACTCTAATGGATAGAAATGTTGTGTCTTACAAGTGAGCTATAGGCTCCTATTTATAGAGTTTAGAGACACCCTTTGAATTTCCACCAACTCCCATGGCTGTTACCAATGTTTAATTGGATTAATATGGAATTAAAAATGAAATTTGTGAGTTATTTGGGTTTTTTTGAGCTGTTCAACAAAGATTGAAAAAACTGAAAAAATGGTCAGTTTTTGGCCTGCGGTCGTGGCCAGAGACATTAGTGGCCGCTGCCACTAGCCTCTGTCCCACAGGCCGTGGCCACCAACATTCAGTGGCCGCGGCCACCGACCATTTTCAGCACTAAAAAATGTGATGTTTTCCCAAACGGTTCCAAACCCTCCCAAATGATTTTGTAACTCCCAAAACACATTATTGGGGTTAAAATCATATCTCTAACAGCCATATCACATATGGCTTTATGAAATTCATCTCAATATTGTGTAACAACAATTTTACACAATAAAGGGTAATATTTGGAAGTTACAAATTTGTAACACCAAATATGTTACATTATTTGGATATATCTCATATATCTAAATATTGTAACTTTCTATTATATGTTACAATATGTGACACACTTTTTCACATTTATTTAATCTAAAACATTATATTATAATATAATATAATATTACTATTGACCCAGATTTTGGTCAACGGACACGGAGTCAGAATATGCTTGATGTGAATGAATGTGTTGACAAGAATCGAATGACGAAAAGTAATAAGGATCTGGTAATGACCTACGTCCACTTAAACTGTTATTGATATAAGAATCAAAGGAGTGATCAAAGAACAAGGGTTCAATGAGTTTCACTAACCTCTGAAGAACAATACAATATTCCAAGGAGAATTATTCTAGTCTCAAATAATTCAACAGCCAAAAGTCCCCTCCCTTGAGCTATCTTTTTCTATTTATAGGCTCAAGGGGGATTACATGAATTAGTTGTCGATATTCTCTCCTAAATAACCGGATATTCATGACATTGTGTGAGTTAAATTCAGGATTTACAAAGATCTTTATAGTAATATTACATTGCATGCCGAACCATCGACCAGACTGGTCGCAGGTAAGACTGGGCTGCTGACTGTTTCTAATACGTCTTCTGGTCGATATACTAACAGAGTTCCTCCAGGTGTCAGCCACGTGTCCAGGGATCACTTGCCACATCATCAATGCCAATTTTTTGGATAACATTTGCCCCCCAAGTTTATTTATTATGAGCAATAAATAAACTTTTGAGCGAACGACCCTTCGGTAACCCCGCCGTACGTGTCAGAACCCTTCGTGTGTTCTTGGAAAAAGCAACTTGCTCCTGTATAATCATGACTTTTCGGTTCCCCAGTAATAATTCGATGGCTATTCCGCTTCCCCATTCTTCGAAAAAGGGAAACTGATGATTACACCTTTTTAATGCCACAGACAAACTTATATAACATCTCCGAAGCCTTCCTTTTCTTTTTACGCACGCCACTACTCACTCCAGAAACCCTAAAACCAGAGCTCCTGTCTTTTCCCAGAGACCGTTCTTCTGCAATTTCAAGATTCAACCCGAAAGCACTCCGACTTCCGAAGACTCTTTACCATTCTTAACGATCTTCTTTCTGGTAAGTCTTCGAATCTTTATGTTTTGTATTTTCGTAATGCATGCTTCTGTATGTTGACTGTTTGAATTCATATGCTTCTGGTTTTAGATGCTTGTGAGTAGAATGTCTTGTAGGCAAAAAAGGTTACGAGTTAGTTTAATAGTCGGGATCATGCTTTTAGGACGTAAAATCGAAGCAAAAATTCAATCTTTAGGCTAGTTGGAAAATAGGTTTTTCCCGCCCTAAGGGGAGTTGAAAAAGTTTTTTGAAAACCTTTTTACTTTCACCCTTTGATCCGTTTCTCAAATTGTTCATGTGGAAAAATTTAGCTTTTTGTTAGAATGCTGTTGTATAAAAGCTTGACTTTTATACTCGACCAGCGCCATTCTAAAAAGCCTTTAAAAATTCTCTATCCTCACCTCCCCATTCTTCTGTTTGCAGACTTTGATGCCAGATTTGTGGGGAGGTGAACGGCCCATCGACGACGATCTTCTCGCCCAGCTCCTCGAAAGCGAAGAACAACCGACTGACCGAATTCACGAGATTCCTTTCTCTCGATCCTCGTCCAGACCCCGTCCTTTTCCTCCTTAAATGGCTCGTTCCAAATCCGTAGGCAAGAAAAGACTTGAACCCTACGATAGTCCAAACCATCCTGCCCAGCCTGATTCACAGGCTAGGGCTCCTTCGACCAGTGGCCGAAACAATCCTACTCCTGACCCTAACATCCAAACTATAGCCCGCCCTCGCCATCAGAATCTGCCTTATGTCGAGTGGTATATCACCTCGACCAGCCTAGTGACCCCTTGGATGGTTGCTAACTATTTCAGGAAGTATCCTCTCACAGGGGTTACCATTAGAATTCCTGCCGCAGACCAAAGAGCTAACCTCCCCGGAGGTATATACAACGCCTGGTCTCGGTATCACATAGAGGTGGGGGCTTTCCTCCCTCTACATCCTTTTTATCAGGGGGTGGCTAATTATTTCGATGTCACCCCCTTCCAAATTACTCCAAATGGATATAGAATGCTGGCCGCACTCTATATCCTGTACAAACTTAAAAAATGGCCAGAACCTACCCCCGACGAGGTCAATTATCTTTTCGACCTTAAATCCAACCTGCAACAATATGGGACGGGTTTCTAACATCTTTGTCACCAGGAGACAAACCGGACGTTCCTGAGTGACACTACGCATATATCTAACGTGGGGCAATACAATAAGGAGTACTTCCTTACTTCGGACATAACCAGCAACAACCTGGCCTTCGCTCGAGGAGGTAAGTGTTGTCTTTTACTGGTCGATACTTTTGATCAAAGAGTCTCCCTTCATTTTTCTCAAACTATATTTTGTATTTCAGGCCCATGGTTACGTCCGACCCCAACACCAGACATGGTGTTGAGGTCCAATGCATTGGCCAGGATGACAGACGCAGAAAAAAGCGTCAAGTCCCTGGTTACTGATGAAAACCTGAGGTTGTCTAGCCTCCTGGCTCCTCGCCATGAAACAAGAGGACCCGTGGTAGCCGATGCCACTGCCGAGGGGGTTCCCGAGCAACAACCTCCTGCGTCCCCTCCCCGAAGGAGGCCAACGAGGGTTACAATCAGGGAGCCCACGGGCAATCCGTCCGCAGAAAGGCCTTCTGCTCCCCAAGGCAAGGGGAAACAAAAGGCCAAAGAGCCAGTTGTGGACTTGGGGGAATCCTCTGATGAGAACGGTAAAGTTATTTTGCTTTTAAATAGCTTGCCAATTCCCTGTCATTTGTTTGACGGGGAGGGAAACTTTACATAAACTCCAAATCTAGGGCCAAACTTCTTCGTGCCAGATAGTGAGTGTGTGACTAATAGAGTCAATAGTATAGCGACCAGTAGTTGTAGCTCGGGTATTAACTTTGTGACCTTCTTTTCCGTTTGATAAAGGGTCTTCATCTACCTTTATCTTTATCCTTTGCACGTTTTTACTTGTGTGCAGATATGGCCACTCCCAACGTCTTCAACCTATACCAGGCTAAGGAGGAAGAGGCAGTTCCTCAACTCCGGTGAAAGTCGTCAAGGAGACACAATGGCGAAACAAGCCACGGACCTGCCAAAAAGAGTCGAACAGAAGACCCTCCCAAGGAAGTTCCAACTGGGCAAACTTCTGCTCATCCTCCGGCTCCTGCTAAGAAGCAGACTCCTCCTACTCCGATGAACCCTCCTCCGGCTGCGCCCAGCAGGGAACAAAACAAGCGGGAAGAAACTCTTGGGGCCAAACTCTCGAGCCGTGCCGTACGAGCAGCCAAAGACCGCATTGCGTACATCGGGAAGAACGACCGCGTCAAGGATGCAATGGTTGAGGCAGAGAGTATGGCAGTCGACCAAATTCTGAACAGGACCCTGAACCAGATAGCCAGCGTAAGTGCTTCTTTATCTTTTTGGCCTTAGTCTTTTAGTCTTTGCAACGGGCTCTAACTTTTTCCTTTGTTCACAGGTTTTGCTGTCTGCAACTGCTGCTCGTACCCGTGCCCAAGCCACCATCGAACAGGCTCGGGCAAAGGCTATCGAGAGGCACCAGGTGAAAGCGGCCAACGAACTTTCGGCTGTAGAGGCCAGGCATGCAAAGGAGT
This sequence comes from Humulus lupulus, assembly GCF_963169125.1. Classification (NCBI taxonomy): domain Eukaryota; kingdom Viridiplantae; phylum Streptophyta; class Magnoliopsida; order Rosales; family Cannabaceae; genus Humulus; species Humulus lupulus. The sequence goes on along the minus strand of NC_084797.1, from coordinate 45,730,542 downwards.
TGGAGGCGATGGTTCAGCAAAGGGACGCTGCGGTGACAAAGCTATCGGAGGCTGAAGCTTCAAAGGCTGCTATAATAAAGCAGAGGGAGGAGTATCAGGAGGCCAGCCGAGTCCAGTATCGCGAAGTCAAAAGACTGGGTGAGGAGCTTAAGTCCAAGGACGAGGCCATCGCTACTCTTGAGGGCGAAGTAGAGCAACTAAGGCTTGACAACTCCAAAAATCTGGAAAGATATAAGAAGACGACGCTCCGGTGTTTTTACAACTTCTGGAAACACAATTAGGGCAGCGACTTCAGCTATCTTTCAGAAGATGTTAGGACTGCTGAGTTGGCTCGCTGCACTGCTCAACTGGCTGAAGAGGAGGCAAGAGCCAGGGTCCCTGCTTCCCCAAGCATTGCTGGCGTAGAGGAAGAAGGAGTTGCTGAGGATGCTGCCAACCAGAATGCTGATAAAGACCCTCCTGCTCCCAATGCCTCTTGAGCTTTTTTATTTTTTCTTTCTTTTGATTACATGACCCATGGGTCGTGATGTAAAGACAATATTTTTTTTTTTTTTTGAATTTGTTGCACGGGCAGCAAACTTTTCCTTTCATTTGAACAGTTACATCCAAGCAGTGATGCTTGCGGTGTAAAAGATTGCTTCATTATGCTATAACATTTTCATTTATTATAACATTTTTCCGTACGATCGAACTTAGCATAGTACTTTGGTTTGATTTAACAAAATATAAATTTTTAAAAATACTCTAAGTACCTTAGCATGCTTTCACTCATTTTGTTCATGTGTTTACATACCTCATGGTATGCTTTGCTATCGATGTGCCTTATATGCCCCCCAAGTGATCGAGGAGCTTTAGGTCCTTGGTCACTTGCCTTGACCATGACCTGTTCGAACATTTCTGCTCGGGTGAAAAAGTAATACTTGCAATACAGCAAAACAACACACGTAATGAACAAATACTTGTAAATATAAATATACAAAGGTTGGCAAGAATGACTGGCTGCGCACAGTCCCTTATAATCTCGTATTAAAAATGGACTAAACATGTCTTTACGAGTGATTCTAAAATAGAATCTTACACATACGAGTGATTAGCCATACAACGTGGCTAACCCTCTTTGCAAAACTTGTAAAAAGTAAAATTTAATACAAGCCAGTCCTTTAAAAAGGATTGTTCACTGATAATACTTGCGCAGGTGTTCTCCATTCCAATAACGTGGAACGAGGTCTCCATTTAGGCGTGCAAGTTTGTAGGTGACCGGATGAAGGACTTCTTCAATCTGATAAGGTCCTTCCCAATTAGGTCCGAGTACTCCAGCAGTGGGGTCGCGGGTATTTAAGAAAACTCATCGTAGCACCAAGTCACCGACGTTGAATTTTCTTTCTTTAACTTTGGAGTTAAAGTACCGGACAACTTTTTGCTGGTAAGCAGCAACTCGGAGTTGGGCCTTCTCCCGCATCTCGTCAATTGAGTCTAGGGACTCCATCATTAGTTGGCTGTTCTGGTCCTGGTCGTATGTTAGGCGTCGATGTGAGGGGGGATCTAACTCGACAGGTAACATAGCTTCATATCCGTAGGCCAAGGAAAATGAGGTATGACCTGTCGCTGTTCGGTGAGATGTTCTATACGACCAAAGGACTTCAGGCAGCTGCTCTGGCCATGCCCCTTTAGCATCTTCAAGCCTCTTTTTCAGGGTATCTTTAAGAGTTTTATTCACGGCTTCGACCTGCCCGTTTGCTTGGGGATGCGCAACTGAAGAAAAGCTTTTAATAATTCCATGCCTTTCGCAGAAGTCGGTGAATAAGTCACTGTCAAATTGGGTTCCGTTGTTTGAAACTATCTTTCAAGGCAAACCATAGCGGCAAACAATGTTCTTGATGACAAAGTCAATAACTAAGTCACTGTAAATGCATTAGTTACTATGTATGCGGTAATATCCCACAATATGAGGGATTTAATAACAAATTACATCATATCCCTTAATAATAGGGAATTTATAACAATAAATACATTCACACATAGCTAACGAGCTTAAACACTAGATCCATGTGCCTTCGAGACCATTCGCCTATTACGAGCTCGTCATCTTGGTTTGCCTATGCTCCCAACAAGTAACCATTGACGAAGCCATCCCCTTTGAGCTTACAACTCTCGAGCTCAAACCGTCTTGTCTGATGGCAGGAAATGAATCAAGAAGTTTATACAAGTGTTGAGCCATTGCAAGCCTAACTTATAAGCTTGGAGTACCTTCAAGACTACATAATGCTTGAGCTTACGAGGTTGTCACTTATAGAAAAAATGTCTCTAACTTGACAATCACATGATGACTGTGCTTATTTCGAGCTTACACCATACGAGCCTGAGCTTCAAGATCAAGATTTCCATTCTCGAAATCTGGGTGTAACATTTTGCCCCCTCAAAAGTATCAGTTCGAATCCCATGAGAAGGAAACTTTTGAACTACCCCTTTCGAAAACTGAGCCACTTAATATACTCGAGTGTGGACATGCATCAATCACGGGTTGCTCAATCAAAGTACTCGAGTGCTTTTTCACCATACCCACGTCTATTCGCCTGCCTACTTTATGCCGCCATCACCACGTCTGTACCCAACCATTTGATCAGATACCGAATCCATCCAATGGTTCAGATCAATTCAACCTTTGACATTCTCTGGGGCCTATAAATATGGTTGTATCATCTTCTTCATCTTATTTTTGTGTCTTGAGTTTTCAGAGAAAAAAGAAGAAAAACCATAACTTAAAGTCTATTCTGTTCTTGCATGTTTTCCAAACCACGGAAACAGTCTACCTCCAATATATTCAATTCGGTGAGGTTCTCCCTGTTACCAACACTCCAGTCGGTGATTTCTTTGTACCCACAGACATTTGTGTGCAAGTTCCCATTCTTCACCTTGCTTTGTTATTTATGTATTTTTACGTGTTTATCTACTGTGTGAATGTATTTACTAGGAATGTGTTTACTAGTTTCTGCAAAGTTGTGTATCTGATATTACATAAATTTTTGAAATCCCGATTCTCAAACCTAAATTTAGTGCAAAAATTGCAAATGTAGGTTTTTTTTTAGACTACGGGTAATGTATCATGTAGACCAAGAAATGGGGTTCTGAATTAGGGTTTTAAATTGCACAAATCCCAAAATTATCACATTTTTGGGTAACCGTCAACTTTTCCCCTGAAAATCCAGGATTCTTAAAATGAACCCACACTTTCCCACTTTCGCGTCAGAAACACGCTCGAAGCCCAAACCTTACAATAGTTTGGGGTTCTTCCTCAAATTCGACCCGTCCTTTCGAGACCGCGGTCTCGACCGAGTTTACTCTGTGATCTCGAACCTTCGAGCTCGAATCACCTAAAATCTTATTCTGATTTCTTGTATGCCTAGCCCTCACCCTTTTATTTCTTGCTAAATGTTGCAGAATCTTGAGAAACGGTGGGGGCCAGTGCTCGCAATCCCTTACTCTCCAACAACTCCAAGTCCATAATATCCCTTCACTCGAAACCAGTGGCTGATTCTTGAGTACAAAGTGAGATGCGGGCAAGAAGATATTCGAGCCCATTTCCGACGTCAGAACGACAAGGTCGAAGAACAAAAAAGGAAGAAACTTCGGGTCGCGATTTATCCAGATCCAGACCCCGAGCTCAGACCTATCCTTCTCGATCCCAAAATTAAAGTAATGGTTGCCTTCAATCAAGGCGATCTCAAATTCTCACTGATGGAAGAATCATCAAATTGTCCATCCACCTCACAGCCAACTACCATTCCCACCTCGAGAGGGGAGTTCTTCGAGGCCAAGCATTATTGGAGCACAGTTTCTTCGTTAGGACAAATCACCAACGTCCTAGAAAGTCACGGACTAGGATTGTCAGGCTCGCTGAGATGTCGAGCTCCTATGTCAAATGAACGGAGCTGCTACGCCCCGGGAGACGGCTATCCCGACAATAAGCTGAAGCTCGCAGCTCGGAGCCACGAGCATATGAAGGCAGGGGCCTTGTTGCCCTTGAAGTCCTTTTTTAAGGACTTTCTGGATTTTGTTGGGCTCGCACCCTTCCAGCTCCAGACTAACTCAGACAAGGTCTTGTCAGCCCTAAGGTCGCTATACTACGAACTGAGGTGGGAAGGACCTTCGCCAAGAGAGATCATGTATCTCTTTTGTCTTAAAGTAACCCCTCCCAAGCTCGGGGAGGATATAGTTTCTACAATCGGTCGAGCTATCTCAGGGAGAAGAAGATCTTCGAGGACATGCTCAACCATCCTCCTAACTTCAAGTTGGCGTTCTTTTGGACAGATGGCCTGGCTCCCTCAAAGTATTACTCATTCAGACGAATCTGTAAGTATATGATTCCCTTTCCTTTCATGCTCAATTTTCACTTAGGCTCGATCTAATCAGAATGTATTTGACTCTTCAGCCAACTATCACCATCCTACTCCTACGGACACAATGAAGGAGCACAAAGAAACCCTACTCCAACTTCCATACGGTAGACGATCCCTTTCTTATCTTCTTCACGAAGATAACCTTTGAGCCTGTGGTCTTTTGGAGCAGGACCAATCAATAGACGATACCACCTATCGGAAGTACACCAAGTGGGAGCATGTGCCACCCCCCATTGATAAGCTTCCTTCGAGGCGAAGCTGGAAAGCACGATCTCCAGCTCGTCGTCGCAGAAGTCCGTGTTCGGGGAATGATGCCAACGACGAGGCCTCGAGCTCGAGTGACAGAGGTAAGGTCATTCTTAGCTCTGCCTTGTGGTCTCCTTCCCTTCTTAAGTTTAGACCCGACACCTTGATCCTACTCTCGGATGATTGGGATAACTTTTATGTATGGTCTTGGGTAGATGATAGGGTCCATAGGTTCGATAGCTGGCTGGGGAAATACCAAACAATGTATAGTCTGTATGAAGTTTGGGATGGGATAGCCATCCAATACGGAACAAATGACTTTAGGGATCTTTCGAGGTTGACTTCCACGTATAGGGAAGGGACTCCCCCAGCCTCCTCTGAAGATAGGGGAATAACCTAGTCGCTGAGCACAAGCTCGGGGAGAGTTCTAGTTAGTTTTCTTGTCACTTGTCTTCGTTTCCTTTAAATGTCTACCTTATGTTTACTTTAGCATTTTTAAACTCGTTTTCTAATGTGATTTGATTATGCAGGCACTATGGATTCTGACCTCAAGAATTTTCTTAACAGTGGCTCAAGGGCCAAGCAGAGAAAACGCCCGAGGGCCTCACAAAAAACTGGCTGGCCCGCCAAAGTCCCTAAAAGGACCGAGGTGACTCCTCCTCCAGCTCCTCTTGTTGCGAGCCCAGTGGCGACCTCCACTCCCCAGGTCGACATTCCTGCAGCGGATGCTCCTCCTCTGCCTCCTACTTTCCAGGCCCTTCCAACGATCGCCCCAGTTTCGAAGAAACCAGCTCCCACTCGGGGGCGTCTATTGTTGATTTCGACTCATTCTGATGAGTATGTTATCGGCTCGGACGTCCTGTCTCGAGTGGGCCAAAGCTTCAGCAATCTTGGGGCTCCTCAATGGCAGTTCTTGGTCAACGCTCAGGACTCCAACGTCCTTTATGACAAGAGTACCGAGCTCATTTCCTCAGCAATTTCTCTTACTTTGTTATTTATCGTAATTTTACTTGGAGCATGCTCTAACTTGATTTGTTTGTGTGTTAGGCTCTCGCTGCAGTTGCTCAGCTAAATTACAAGCTGAACAACGAGGTTTATGCGAGCATGTCCTACGCTCAGGAGTCGAAGAATCTCCAGCTTAAGCTTGCTGACGAGTTCAAGGCTGCAAAGTCAAAGATGGAGGTTAAGCTTAAAGAGAAAAACTCCAGGGTCGAGGAGCTCGAGAAGTTGAACGCCGAGCTCAAAGAGAAGAGCTCCAGGGCTGAGGAGCTTAAGAAGCTAAATGCCAAGCTTGAGGAGGAGAAAAGGCCACCTTTGAGATAATAGAGGGTGAAAAGGCTCGTATTCTCGAAGAGTTTAAGCAGAGGAAGTATCGGGCAGTTGACATGGCCATGTACAGGGTTTGGGCCAACAACGTCGGTCTCGACACAAGCTTCTTGGGCACCTTTGAGGACGAGCTTCTGGCCAAATGGCAAGCTTGGCTAGAGGCAGAGGAAGTTGCTTAGGAGGATGCTGAGAAGGCTAAGGAGGATGCTCCTGCTTCCTAGATCTCGATCATGGGCTGCGGCCCTTTAAAAAAATTTGTAATAGTTTAGAGCCTTTCTTTTTCATGCCCTTGGGGCAAAAATAATTTACAACTCGTAAAAGAGCTATTTACATTTGATACTTTTAATACTATGTTCGGCTATCGAAATATTTTAAGTAATTTATATTAGATTTTTTCCTTTATGTTAGTTTATTCATACAAACATATGTTCGATTTAAGATCGAGTTCTATTGCATTCATGCATAGTTTGATCGATATATCCATATCCGATCTCGTTATTTGTCAAGGTCGGATCTTACTTTTACCACGCACTCGGAAGTACTTAAGTGATATGTAAGCTAAGAAGTTTAGTTGTATTTTGATTTTTATAGTCATTTTTCCTCTTCCTCGGACAGTTACTTGAGGTTATGAGGTTAAATCTTTTGTTGCAAAACACTCTAGCCTCAGTATCGACTTAGCTCGCAATAGGTTTTTCCTTTTCCCATTTCTGTCGATCGATTTTAGCCGGTTTGTTCCAAACCTATTTAGGTCATGTTTGGTTTGTAATCCATACACTTGTATATTTTCAATCTAGTTATATCCATATCACACTAGTTCGCGTATCTAGTCATATCCAGATACTTTATTTTTAATAATCTGGTTTCGTCCAAATAATCTTAGCTCGCGCATCTGGTTATATCCAGACACTTTATTTTTAATAATCTGGTTATGTCCAAATTATCTTGGCTCGCGCATCTGGTTATATCCAGATACTTTATTTTTAATAATCTGGTTATGTCCAAATTATCTTAGCTCGCAGATCTGGTTATATCCAGACACTTTTGTTTTTAGAATACACTTTTAACTTCTATGTCGGGTTAACGGTCCAGACATTTGTTAGTTTTTGTGTACGCTATATTAAAGTTATTTATTTTTTTCAAACTAATGGTATATATAGCGCTGATGCCCCCTTAATATCCTATAAGTGAGATCATAGGTTATTAAATTAAGAGAGTTTGCAAAAAATACAACGTACTGGAATAAAAATGACGTTTAGTCAAAATTGAACACTTTATTAACAAAAACTTTGTAAAGATCAATAAGCATGGTAACATGAGACATCACTCCTGCACTATTGATAGTAAGGTCCTAGATGTTCGCCATTCCAAGCTTGTGGTACCAATTCTCTGTTTAATCTCGCCAATTTATAGACGCCAGGTCGAATAACTGACTCAATTTGGTAAGGTCCTTCCCAATTAGGCCTAAGTACGCCAGCGGTCGGGTCCCTTGTAGCTAGGAACACACGCCTTAACACCAAGTCTCCCAATCTGAACTTCCTATTCCGAACCTTTTTATTAAAATATCGGGTAGCTCACTGTTGATATGCTACATTTTTCAGTTGAGCTTCATCTCGCCTTTCTTCAATAAGGTCCAGACTTACTTCGAGCTGGGATTGGTTTGAGGCTTGATCATAAGCATGACTACGAATAGTGGGTATTTTGACCTCGATTGGTAACATGGCCTCGCATCCATATGCCAGGGAAAAAGGGGTATGTCTTGTTGAAGTGCGAGTCATAGTTCGATATGCCCACAAAACTTGGGGCAACTCCTCGGGCCATTTTCCATTAGCTTCTTCCAATTTATTTTTCATAGAACTCTTGAGAGTCTTATTTACTACTTCGACTTGGCCATTTTCTTAGGGATGGGCGATGAAGGAGAAGATTTTTATTGTTCCATTTTTTTCACAAAAATGGGTGAATAATTCACTGTCGAATTGAGTACTGTTATCTAATACTATTTTCCTTGGCATTCCAGATCGGCAGATAATGTATTTTATCACAAAGTCCAGGACTTTTTTCGAGGTAATTGTTGCTAGAGGTTCAGGCTCGGTCCATTTAGTAGCAATCGACCGCGACCACTGCATACTTTACTCCACCTTTGCTAGTTGGCAACTAACCTATGAGATTTATTCCCCACACCACAAATGCCCATGGGGAGGTCATCATGGTTAGCTTGGATGGAGGAGCACGCAGAATTGTAGCAAAACGCTGGCATTTAATGTTAGGAAAAAATGTTTTGCCTCAATGGAAATTGATAATAATATTACAAATCTATGCAAAATATTACAATAGACAAGGATTTATTAAATAAAGTGTTACAACTCTATAACTGAAAATTACAAAGAAATAAAGGAAATGAAGAAGATGAAGAAGAAGAAGAGAATAGTAAAATACAACTCTAAGCAAAAGGTTACAAATAAACTAAAGTGTTTGAAACAAAAGAAAAGAAAAGATTACAACTCTTGAACAAGAAATACAAGTAATAGGAACAAGAGAATAAGAAGAAAACAATACAATAGAAAGAAGAACAGAAATACAAGAAACTCTCACTTACACAACCTAAGTGAAGAGGGTTGGGGATCACCAACTTGAAAAAGGTTTAAAACCTTTATCCAAAAGCTTATTTCCCCCTAACTCAAGCACTAAGGGATCTCTCTCAGATATTGGAAAAGCTTTCTGGAATTATCAAGCCTCAAGGTGTTTCTAGCCAAGTACTCTAATGGATAGAAATGTTGTGTCTTACAAGTGAGCTATAGGCTCCTATTTATAGAGTTTAGAGACACCCTTTGAATTTCCACCAACTCCCATGGCTGTTACCAATGTTTAATTGGATTAATATGGAATTAAAAATGAAATTTGTGAGTTATTTGGGTTTTTTTGAGCTGTTCAACAAAGATTGAAAAAACTGAAAAAATGGTCAGTTTTTGGCCTGCGGTCGCGGCCAGAGACATTAATGGCCGTGGCCACTGGTCTATGTCCCACAGGCCGCGGCCACCAACATTCAGTGGCCGTGGCCACTAACCAATTTCAGCACTTAAAAATGTGATGTTTTTCCAAACGGTTCCAAACCCTCCCAAATGATTTTGTAACTCCCAAAACACATTATTGGGGTTAAAATCTTATCTCTAACAGCCATATCACATATGGCTTTATGAAATTCATCTCAATATTGTGTAACAACAATTTTACACAATAAAGGGTAATATTTGGAAGTTACAAATTTGTAACACCAAATATGTTACATTATTTGGATATATCTCATATATCTAAATATTGTTACTCTCTATTATATGTTACAATATATGACACACTTTGTCACATTTATTTAATCTAAATATTATATTATAATATATTATAATATTACATTATATTATAAAATAATATAACATTTAACACATTTCTTTACATACTCGAACGCATTTGCTTTGATAGTGGGCCAGAAGTATCCTTGTCTTATAATTTTCTTTGATAAGCTATGCCCCCCAGTGTGGTCTCCATAAAATCCTTCATGAATTTATTCTAGAATTTTCTTTGCCTCGGGTGGAGTGACACATCGGAGTAATGGCATAGAATATTCTCTCTGATATAACCTTCCTTCCACAATAGTGTATATGGGAATCTGATACATTAGTTTCTAAGCCTTGCTCCATTCTGCTGGGAGAATGTCGGTTTCGAGGTAATCGACTATTGGGGTCATCCTGGTTGGTTTGAAGCCTATCATGCATACATCTTCCTGTTCAGGCTCGCTAATACTGGGAGTCAACAGGTGCTCAACAGGCACTACATTTAGCGCATCTACCTCGTTGGACGTGGAGAGTCTGGCTAAGGCATCCGCATTTTAGTTTTGCTCTCGGGGAACCTGCTCTATCGTATAGAACTCGAAATGTTCAAGCATCGCTTTCGCTTTTTCTAGATACGCGGCCATCTTTGTGCCACGAGCCTGATATTCCCCTAGGATTTGGTTAACCACCAACTGTGAATCACTGTAGCAATGTATTACCTTGGCCTTGAGCTCTTTGGCTATTCGAAGTCCTGCCATTAGAGCTTCATACTCAACCTCATTGTTAGATGTTTTGAAGCTGAATCTCAAGACAGAGTGAAATCGACTTCCAGCTGGAGTGATTAATATAATCCCTACCCCCGATCCATTTTTGTTGGAAGATCCATCGACGTAAATTTTCCACAGCTCGTGGGCTGGGGTTATAACTTCGTCATCAGACACTCCCGTACATTCCATAATGAAGTCTGCCAGGGCCTGCCTTTTTATGGTCGTTCTTGGATGATATGTGATCTCGAACTGCCCAAGCTCAACAACCCATTTTAACAATCTTCCTAAGGCCTTTGGTTTGGACAAGACTTGCCGTAGTGGTTGGTCAGTCAGCACGTGGATGGGGTGTGCTTGGAAGTAAGGTCGGAGTTTTTGAGATGAGTGGATTAGGCTGAGAGCCAGTTTTTCCATTATTGGGTATCTCGATTCTGTCCCCAGTAACCTTTTGCTAACATAGTATACTGGTTTTTGTACCATCTCATCTTCTTGGACGAGCACAACACTGATGGCGTGCTCGGTTGTAGCGAGATATAAGTACAAGACTTCTCCTGTGATAGGTTTCGACAAGATTGGGGGTTTCGCAAGATGTTTCTTTAGTTCCTGGAATGCAAGCTCACATTCTTCTATCCATTCAAATTTTTTGCCCCTCTCAAAAGGCTAAAAAATGGCAGACATCGGTCTATAGATTTAGAGATAAACCTACTTAATGCCGCCATCCGTCCAGTTAAGCTCTAGACATATTTATGCTTTCGAGGTGAGGGCATGTCGATTAACGCCTGGATCTTGTCAGGATTAATCTCTATTCCTCGTGCGTTCACTATGAAGCCCAGAAAATTCCCCGACGATACTCCAAAAGAGCATTTTCGGGGGTTGAGTTTCATGTTGTATTTCCATATCACGGGAAAGAATTCTTCGATGTCGTCCACATGGTTATTGTTATGTTTTAATTTGACTAACATATCATCAACATACACTTCCATGTTATTACCTATCTGCTCGGAGAACATCCTGTTTACAAGCCTTTGGTATGTCGCTCCAGCATTTTTAAGCCCGAAAGGCATGACATTGTAACAGGACATCCCTTTATCTGTTACAAAACTCGTATGATCTTGGTCCGGTGTGTGAATGGCGATCTGGTTATATCCAGAATAAGCATCCATGAATGACATGAGACCGTGCCCAGTTGTGGCATCTACGAACTGATCGATCTGAGGTAGGGGAAAGCAATCCTTAGGGCATGCCTTATTGAGATCGGAGTAATCGATGCAAGTTCGCCATGTTCCGTCAGGTTTCAGAACCAATACTGGGTTGGCGACCTAATCAGGGTAGAAGGCGTCTCGTATAAATCGGTTTGCCTTTAACCTGTCAACTTCTTCCTTCAGAGCTTTCTTCCTATCATCGTCCAGGAGTCTTCATTTTTGCTGCTTTGGGGGGAAGCTCTTGTCAATGTTAAGTGCATGGCTTATCACATTCGGACTTATCCCTACCATGTCCGAATGCGACCATGAAAAAACATCCTTGTTCTCCCTTAAGAAGCAAATTAATTACTACTTTTTTTTTTCTGAAAGGTTTTTCCCCACCTTCACAATTTTTGGGGGATCAACTTCTTAAAGCTTAACCTCTTTGAGCTCCTCTAGCGGCTCGAGGTCAGCCTTTTCCTCTATTCTAGGATCGATCTCTTCATCTATTTCGAAGATTGTCCCATCCTTATTCTGAATCACAACAAGTGTTTGTGCACTTGTTTGCTTTTTCCCTCTAACAGAAATGTTGTAGCATTCCTTCCCTGCGAGCTAGTCCCCTTTTAGAGTCCTGATGCCACTAGAAGTCGGGAACTTGATGGCCATATGCCTAATGAACGAAACTGCCCCCATCCTTACTAGGGTGGGTCTCCCGAGAAGTATGTTATAGGCCGATGGGAGATCCACCACGACGAATTCCATCATCTTGGTTACCGAGACTGGGTAGTCTCCCAAGGTTATAGGGAGTTCGATGGATCCCATACAGGCAATCCCTTCTCCTGAAAAGTTGTACAACGTTGTTGCACAGGCTTTTAGGTCGCAAAGCGCGAGTCCCATCTTTTCTATGGTGGCTTTGTAGAGGATATTTACTGATCTCTCGTTATCAATCAGGACTCGATGTACCCTCTTATTCACAAGCTAAAGGATGATGACCAGGGGGTCATTATGGGGGAACTGGAATGAGACGCATCCTCTTAAGTAAAGGTTATGGGTTGTGTTTCAACCCTTTGTTGTTTCAGAGCTCTAGGTTCGGGCTCGTAGGGAGAACCGTCACTAGTTTCTAACTCATTGACATATCTTTTCTGGGCATTCTTGCCCGAGCTTGCGATGTGAGGTCCCCCCTAGATGGTTATCACATCCTCTCCATCAATAGGAGGGGGTCACTCACCCTCCCGAGGTCGAGATTTATTGTTTTGGGCAAGTGGTGTAGTTGTTGTCCTTTGGCCGACGGAAGCTTGGTTGAGGTTTCGGTTTCTTACATATTGCCTGAAATATCCCCTCGAGATCAATCCTTCGATCTCATCTTTCAACTGTCAAAACTCATCAGTTGTATGTCCGATGTCTCGGTGGAATCTGTAGTACTTGTTGGAGTCTCTTTTTGCCTTTTGGTTCCTCATGGGATCAGGTTGTCTGAAAGGTACCTGGTTTTCATTAGCTAGGTAGATATTCTCCTGAGACTCATTGAGCTCGGTATACACTTTGTATACGGAGAAGTATCTTTCCCCTTTCTTCTTCTTTCTCCCATCCGCCTCAGGGTTATTCCCTTCATTTTTCTTTCTCTTAGAAGGGTTTTCCCCGAGGGGTTTTGAAGTCATAGGATCCGCCGAGGTCGAGGCAGAGTTTGTGTTTGTTGTAGTTACGGGTTGAGAGGTCATATTCAACGCTGACCTCGCCTCTTCTACATTAACAAACCTCTGAGCTCATCGATTGAACTCGGTTAAGGACCTTACGGGCTTCCTTTACAAATCTTCCTAGAGAGTAATTCCATGCATTACTCTAGCTCGAACAGCCATTAAATGACCATTATCGTCGACATCACGAGCTCGAGCGACTTCCAAGTTAAACCTTGTGAGATAACCTTTCAGTGACTCATTTGGCTGCTGTCGGAGATTGGTTAACGCAGAAGCCTCAAGCCTAATGCTGACCATGGCTTTGAATTGTTTCTTGAAATCTCTCGATAGTTGATCCCAAGAAGCAATCGAATGTCTTTTGTATTTTTCAAACCATTTTTTTGCTGGTCCCGTGAGAGAGGCTGGGAACAGCATACACCTGAGCTCATAGCCCACATTACTGGCTTGCATAATTGTGTTGAAAGTGCTTAAGTGGCTGTATGGATATGAATTTCCATCAAATGGTGGGACATGGGGAATTCTAAATCCTTCAAGAAACGGGGTGTTGGAGATATGCGGGGCAAAGGGCTTGAGTTCCTCATCGAACTCTTCGTCCTGTTCCCGACAGCGTTCATTCTGCAGGAGCCTGAATTCTCTTTCCAACTGCTGCTCAATCCTTTCTTGGACTGGATCTATAGGAGGTCTGGCCTGAATCAGGGAGAACTGGTTATTGTTGATTACAACTCCAGTTCCCCACCTTGGCACGGGATGTTTGTGCCCATTGAGATGATCTCTCAGATCTGGATTCAGGGGATTATCACGTTCCCGATTATGGCTTAAATGCTCCCGTAAATCTGGGTGATCTCCTCGATTTCCAGTGTTTCTGGGCTCCGAGTTATATATACTTACAGATCTAGTGTCACTCGAGCTTTCGCTGACATGGCTCGTTGCAAGATTATTACGAGATGGGTTTCCTGCTAGTCTCCTTGTCTCAATAGTTTGAGATAGAGACACTTGGATTCTCGCGGGATGGGGACCCCTACGCTCCCTAGCAGTTTCTTCATTCCCATTTCTTCGCCCAGGTCGCCTCTCCCTATCACGATGGGCCAGTTGCGCATCCCTCCGAACTGGCGAGGGGTGCCTTATTGGCAATGGTGGATGCCTTATTGGAGAAGGTGGCTGTCATCCATTATGGGGCCTATAAGGCCTTGAATTTGCACGATCAGGCTCTGGCACATTCTGCGTGGCACCAGGATTTCGGATCCAAGCCTTTGAGGGGGCTCGGTTATTCCCTGTTCCTGCTGGTGCCTCTGCAGTTGGGTTGGCAGCACCTTCAGCCCGGTTACCTCTCCAGGGATAGGCTGCTCTGCTAGTGGCGGAGGTTGCTCCGCTCTCCTGATGGCTGCGTTTTTACGCGGTCGTCCCCGAGGCCTACGAGGTGGGACGTGAATGTCCCACGGAGGCGGAGCCTGGGCATTTTGCAGAGGTGGGGCCTAAGCCGCCTGCACTTCAGTAGATAGTCTGACTAGCTCTTCGTTGCGTTTTTTAGCTTCTGCCAACTGTTTACGCAGTTGGCGATTTTCAAGTTCCACGATTGGGACATATCTCTCGGGATTGTAGTACATATCCTCGTCGGCCCTGGGAGCAGGTGGTCCCCGAGAGTTGGATGAACCACTCCTCTCATCGGGAAGATAACTCACCATAGGCTACTTTCCAGGGTGCCAGGGGTACTCATCTTCATCAAGGATTTCCTCCTCAGGAATATTGGGATCATTTGCAGCCATTGCTAATTTGAGAGGCTTTCTGACTAAACAGATTCACGCACTGTTTAATGGCTCTCAATGAAAGCACCAAACTGTTGACGTCGTTTTTCGTCAACTTGAAAATGAGAGCAATTAAATAAGAAAATATGAGAGGAAATGAAAGAAGACGAATACAGGAGATTTTTACGTGGTTCAGCAGTTAAATCTGCCTAGTCCACGAGTTTGTGTTATTAGCACTTGGGAGTTTTCTGGAAACTTTTTAGAGAATAGTTGCCCAGAGTTTTTTCTCCAGATCTCAGAATTTTTGTCCCTTACAAATGAATTATCCCACTCTATTTGTAGAGGGATTTTTCTGAATTGCTTCCCACATATTTCGGGAGGATATTCTATAAATCAAATCAAATAATGCCATTAAATGCATTACTTGCCATGCACACGGTAATATCCCACAAAATGAGGGATTTAATAACAAATTACATCAGATCCCTTAATCATAGGGAATTTATAACAATAAATACATTCACAGACAGTTGACGAACTTAAACACTAGATCCATGTGCCTTCAAGACCGTTTTCCTATTACGAGCTCGTCATCTTGGTTCGCCTATGCTCCCAACAAGTAACCATTGACGAAGCAATCCCCTTCAAGCTTACAGCTCTCGAGCTCGAACCATCTTGTCTGAGGGCAGCAATGAATCAAGAAGTTTATACAAGTGTTGAACCATTACGAGCCTAACTTATAAGCTCGGAGCACTTTCGAGGCTACATAATGCTCGAGCTTACGAGGTTGTCACTTATAGTGAAACTGTCTCTGACTTGACAATCACATGATGACTGTGCTTATTTCGAGCTTACACCATACGAGCCTAAGTTTCGAGATCAAGATTTCCATTCTCGAAATCTGGGTGTAACAAGCATAAATACTTAAGTTCATGCTTATATTGCACTTAATTACCTAGTTTATTTTTTTTGACAACATAAATACATAAGTTTATGTAACTGTTGCACTTAAATACCTAACTTTTCATTTTTCTAGCATAAATAATAAAAAAAAATAGTTTTAAAAAAGAAAATATTTATTATTTATGCTACAAATATTAAAAGTTATGTATTTAAGTGCAACAATTACATAAACTTATGTATTACTGTCACAAATATCCCTAATTAAAAAGTTTGGTATTTTCCTATTAAGGGAAAAAAGTAACGGCTGCAACAAAAAATAAATGTTAGGTATTTATGCCGTCAAAAAAATAAGTTAGGTATTTAAGTACAACAATAACATAAACTTAAGTATTTATACCGCTAATATCCTTAATAATATTTTATAATATTTGAATAGTAAAAACTTAGGCTTATATATTATTATCATAATAATATTTTATAACATTTAAATTTATATTAATATAATTACTAAATATCTAGTTTTGCATTATATATTATTATAATAATGATATTTTATAATATTTGAATTTGAATTTGAATTTGAATTTGAATTTGAATTTATATTAATATAATTATTATATATGCAGTCTTATATTAAATATTATTATAATAATGATATTTTATAATATTTGAATTTATATCAATATAATTTATAAATATCTATTTTTGAGTTAGTTTTAAAGATATATTCCATTAAAGTACAAACCATTAAAACCAAGAATTTTCGTTATCTAAATACTTTTTATATTACTAGATACAAGCAACGTGCAATGTAGTGTTCCTTAGTTTTATTTATTGAATTTATTAATTATTTTTATTAAATTTGTATCATTGTCATATAAATTTAAAATAAATAAACAATATTATATATAAAAGAATGACACAAAAGCATTAAATGAAAAATTAATCCAAACATTGTTAATGATTTGTTTAAATATATATACATGTAATATGATAACATTTTTAAACATAAATAATGATTTTTTAATAAAAATTAAGATCATGTAATCTATATTATTATTATAATGATGTTTTATAATATTGAAATTTATATTAATATACGTATTAAATATCTAGTATTATATTGAATATTATTATAATAATATTATTTTATAATATTTGAATTCATATTAGTATAATTTGTAAAAATTTAGAATTATATATCATTATCATAATAATATTTTATAACATTTAAATTTATATTAATATAATTATTAAATATCTAATTTTGTATTATATATTATTAATAATGACATTTTGAAATATTTGAATTTAAATTTATATTTATATAATTAATAAATATCTTCTTTTAATTAGTTTTAAATATATATTTTGAATTTATATTAATATAATTAATAAATATATAATTTTAATTAGTTTTAAAAATATATTGTGTGAAATTTTTTAGAATATTCCATTACAACAAAAAATTTCCGATATCTACATACATTTTATATATAAGAAATATATTAATTATACGTATGTAAAGTACATGCATCATAAAAATATTAAAGATGATAAATAAGCTACTTAAATCCAAAAAGATTGAGTGTAACAAACTAACTTTTCGGCCAGACCACTTTTCTAATCAGGATTAGTTAGATAAATTAAGCACAACAACGTCAACACACTTTCTTATTTTGTAGTTAAGAATACGAATTAAATTTTATAATTTTGTATTTTTTTTTGGTTCTTTTTACAGAAGATATGAAATAGATTATGTATCAATTTTTCATTATTATATTGATAATTAAGCATAGGTGTACACTACAAAAAGTAATAATACTTATAATTATAAGTAATTTTTTGTTGTGTCTAAAAGTTATATTTGGTCACAAAAAATTTATGTTGTGACTAAAAAATTATTACTAAGGGTAATTATTAATTTTTTTTTTGTAATGGTAGAAAAATTTTGTTTTTTTTAATTAATTTATCTATTTCATAAAATGATTATTTTGTATCAAATAAAAATTAGTAAAGGCCTGAAGGGATGTTTTTAAATTTTATGATGGATGTAATTAGCTAGAAAGGAGTTAGGAGATAAAAAAAATGGATGCAAATAGAATTATTGTTTACATTTTAGGGAAGTTTACAAAAATACTTAAGATTTAAAAAAATAATATTAAAAATAAGGATTCTTAAAAAAGTTACAAAAAAAAAGGGGCATAATCATAAATACACATATATAAATTTTGTAACAATATAATTTTTTTTTGTAAATAAAGTTTACAAGTTTGTAACCATATATTAAAATTTCGTAAATAATATTTACAAATTAAAGAGAAAAATGTAATAAGTAGTGACATAACCGTTACAAACTATTATCCCTATTTTTGTAATTTTTATAAAATTTCAAATTTTTTCAATTTTTTTTAAAATTCGTCCAAAACCATAAATAAGTGGCATACTGTTATTGGTGAAATCTAATATCAAGTCTCATACATTTTAATTTTATAATTATTATAAAATATTGCTAATTAATTATAAGTTGCAATTTTTTGTGGTTGTGGTGTTAGATACCTTAAGTACTAAATCACAATATTTGTCAGAAAATAGTGGAAGATGATTATGATCAATTAATTAGCATTAATATTCACCAAACTCTCTTTCTGATTAGAACCACACGTTATGTTCTTTTTTTGTCAACTACAAAAGAGTCACTGTAACAGGGAAACTAATTCATTAATTCCTTCTATAACAATCTATAACCACAGTCCTCAAGAATTTCGTTACGATCACATTATTGTCTTTAAATATAATTAAGTTAGCGTCAACCCGCATTATTAATTGATTCGTATTATATATCTCTTTTATATAATAAGTATGATAACGGAAATCTTTTGATTTTAATAGTTTTTTATTTTTTTAATGTTAATTTTAACGGTATATTTTTATATTTAACAGAATATTTTTATATTTAATGGTAATTTGTAAATATTTAAACTTTAATAAAATAAAATAAATTAAAATAAGATATTTTTTAGATATTTTACAATAATAATTATTGAAAAATAATAAATAATTAAAAAAATTAAAATAAGATATTTTTCACATATTTTACAATGATAATTATTTTAAAAATAATAAATAATTAAATAAATTAAAATATGATTTTTTTTTTAAATATTTTACAATAATAATTATTTAAAAATAATAAAAATTTCTAACTTAAATAAAATTTAATTAAACTTAAACTTAAACTCAATTATTAGAATCATATCATATAAGTATATAATATAATCTATTGTGAATTAGCAACTTGTTTTTTTTTTTTAACTAGCAAGAAACTTAAATTTAAAATCCATGTATAATATTTAATATTGCATTAAACATATAATATATAATCTCTTATTGTCACTCCCAAATTCAAAAACTATAACAAACATAAACTTAAACAAAAATAAATAAATTATTTAATTAAAATAAGATATTTGTTTGAAATTTTTATGACATTAATATAAATTTAATAAAAATAATTAATAAATTTTATAAATAAAACTAAATAAACGTGCATATTGCGCGTTGTTTGTATCTAGTATATTAATATATAGCAACTAATATAAGGAATATTGAATATATAAATATATTTATATATATATATATTGTGATTGGAAGCCAATGCCAAATAGAATAATACAATCAAACCAATCAAATTAAACCGGATCAATCTAATCTAATCAAATTATAAAATATTAGATATCCAATTATAATTAAATTAAATTGGATTTAAATAATTATATTTTAATTAGATTAGTTTAGATGATGGATAATACTGTCAAAATCAAATTAAAAACCGATCCAATCTAATTACATATAATATATATTATAAAAATATATGACTATTTATATTTGTTTAAATATATTAAAAATATATATAATTTTAATATATTATTATTGGCTAACTATTAGTCTTTTCTTATATACTTCCACATTTAATTAGAGGAGAAAACACTAAAAGTACACATCTATTCTCTTCATTTTCTCTCATTTTCAATACTACTTCAAGCTTTTAGTTTGATTAAACTTGTAAGATTGATAACTTTATGTAGTTTGAACCTAAATGAATGGTGTTGTTTAGTTTTTAAATGATTTTTTTGTTTATTTTTAAGTTAATATTAAAAATCAAGTTCCAACTCAGTTTCGAAAAAAATCATGTTTCAACTCCAAATGCAATTAAAAAATAGAACCATTACTAATTGGATTGGATTGGATTTGATGATGATTTTCAAAATCCAACCATAAATTGGATTTGATTGGATTGGATTAGTACAAAAATGTTGGATCGGAATGAATCCGTAGCTAACGGCTATTATTTTTAGTTTAACCACAAGATTAGCACTATGAGATTTGGAAGTAACAACCCAGTAATTGTAATCTTCCACATATAATGACTCCATTAGATAATTGTAATAACTACTCAATTTTACACTCAAAATTTTCAATTAATCTATCATTATTATGACGAGCTATAATCCCATATCTTTACTATGTAAAACTTATTATTGGTTAGAAGACTTTTTTTCTTGTTAGAAAATATTGGTTAGAAGAATGCACACATGCTTAACAGCCCAACAAAGTCCTCACCCAACTTTCACAGCTCGGCCTCGGCCCATAACAAAAAATCGTAGAAAGTATAAAATCTTAGAGCTGTTTAAAATGAACTTGTATGTGTTATATTTGACTACATCAAAAATAATAAATTGGGTGATAAGGAGAAAAATAGCAAGATCATTTTGTAACTTAAAATTAATTGTGTAGAAAAAAGTTACACAATTCATCAAATCTTTGAATTTGAAAGTTTTATCTTATGTGATAATGAGGTTTAACACATTATATTCATCATATTTGTGATGTATAACTAATTAGAGTTACAACTTTTAAGTTAATGAACATTTTGGGGTGTTAAAAGATGTATTTAGAGCTCCTATTATAGAACCATAAGCAACATATTGCCTAGCAAGTGGCAACATCTTGTCTATAGCGTAACTACTAACTTTTATGAGTTGTTCAGAATAGTTCCAAAATGTTGTATCCTACAAATTTGTCACACATGTCTCGTAATGTTTCAAAAATGTTCAAGTAACTGATTGGGGGTTATGGAATTAATTCAAGTTCAATTTGAGGAGAGAAACACCTACATACAAAGAGTGTCTACTTTACATTCTTTCATTACGAGTTCTATGCAGAGAATGTGTGAGAATTGATAAATGAACTTGTTCAAGCTTCTTCTTCTTCTTTGTATCTTTCTATTACTTGTATCAGCTTTTTATCCAAAATTAAAATTTATACAATGCTGTTGACGGTGAAATCTCGTCAACGAAATTAGATCGGAAAACTCAAAGGTAAGTCGGGTGAGGTTTTTGTAAGAACTAAGAATAAACTTTAAGAAAAAGTAGACACAGATAAATGATGGAGGAAATCCTGGTATATTTCTCAATAGCCTCTCCTTACAATGAATTTTCCAACACCCTTTCAGGTGGTCTTAGGGTTCCTTTTATAGTAGGCTCTAATGGCCTTAGATACATAGTGGTCCAGGGGACCAAGTGGTACATACGTACTGTGTCAGGGGAGTGGCTTCAGAGGTTGTGGTCGTACACCCCGTACAGAAGCAAGTGTCAGGAAGATGTCTCCACTACTTGTCGGTACCCATGTCTAATGCGTGGTGGCAGGCGTAGTGGCGCAGGAGGTAGTGGTGTCGGCTCTGACCCATGGCCGTAGACGTACGGACCATAACTCCTATTCTTGCATAACCACTCCTGGCATTCCCACTACTTGTCTGGTAAGGGTACTATATCCGTACTCTGACTTCTTTAGGTTTGTAGGCACATTCCATATTCATGCATGTACCTTGCCCTTTGTGAGTATTCTCACCTCCAAGGCCATGGCCGAGGCCATGGGCGAGGCCATGGGAGAGGCCATGGGTGAGGCCATGGGTGAGGCCATGGACGAGGCCATGGACGAGGCCATGGGCGAGGCCATGGGCGAGGCCATGGGCGAGGATATACCTCATTGCGAGCCCCTGGTGCGCGCGGGGCGCGAGGCGCATGGGCGCGCGGGGCGCGAGGCGCATGCGCGGGCGCGAGGCCCCTGGTTCGCGCGGGGCGCGAGGCCCTTGGTGCGCACGGGGCGCGAGGCCCCTGGTGCGCGAGGCCCCTGGTGCGCGCGGGGCGCGAGGCGCATGGGCGCGAGGCCCCTGGTGCGCGCGGGGCGCGAGGCGCATGCCTTGATGAGACATGGGATACATCCTAGGTGCGAAATGTCTTCTTGGTGTGAGGTCCTTGGTGTGGGACACCTCGGGGCAAGGCTAGGCGCATGAGGTGTTGGCATGCGCGGGGTGCTGCTGGAGTGGTGTTCGCGAGGCTGGGGCCTTAACTTCGAGGGGCACGGATAAGGGCCATGTGTGCATGACAAACACGTCTAACAAGGTGATGCAGCTTGGAGGCCTGGAATGACCTCATGAGGCCTAGAGCCTTGCGAGTGTCTAACACTTCGATGGCCTATAATCACCTTCTGCCTTCATTGCGTACTTGGCGCCCTTGGTGCCCCTTAGCTATTTACTTCTTTAAGGGACTAGAAACTTCTTTTGTGTGTTTTTCTTATTTGGTGGATTTTCGGCATCCACAAATGCTATTATATATTTTTCTTTAGCTATAGTAAGGATCTTATGTTGTGTGGGATATCTCCAGCTTGTTGGTTGCTGCATATTGGAGTATGATGTCTCACGTGGAATAAGTATAAGAATAATGAGTCATTAATAAGAACATGAGTAACTCCACTAATCACTAATTTGGGTTTTAGATGGAGCTCCATGATTCTTGTCATGGTATCACGCATCAATTCCCTAGGAGACATTCCATTCACACCGATCCAAAGAATGAGTCAACTTAAAAAAAACGCTTGAGATTCGCATAGTGCAATAAGACACTTGAGATCAAATTAGTGATATAAGCCACACGAGATACTCATAATTCAAAATGACACTTGATATAAAAAGATAAATAATAATTGAGCTGAAAAATGGTCACTTGTGATCAGGTGATTCAAGATTGGTGAACAAAAAATTGCCACCATCTTGAGGGGGAATATTGGAGTATGGTTTCCCACATGGAATAAGTGTGAGAATATTGAACCATTAATAAGAAAATGAGTAACTCCACTAATCACCAATTGGTTTTTAGATGGAGTCCCATGATTAATGTCATTGCTCAAGTCAAAAGTTCTGAGATCAGGAGGGTGACCTAGAGTTACTAGTATCTCGCTAAAGATTAAGTTCCAATTGAGGGTGAGGAACCTCATCAAGAGTTATGAGATTGCAAAGGTGACCTTATGACACTTATTTGTGATTTTGCTTTGAAGAAAAAAGTGATGAATCATATTGGATATGAAGATGAAGATGAGGGTGGTTTTGATGATGATCGTTATTTTATCGAATTCAAAATAGTTAGGAAAGGCTTTCCATTTAGCATACTCGAGCATTGGACCCACCTCCAATGTCATCATATGAGCCTCTCTTCCCATGTAAAATATCAAGTTAACATCCTTCTTGGTGATCACATCCTTGTAGTACCATATGAATTTTAACTTCCCCACATCTTTCATAAGATACCAAAACGTTTACTATAGTCAATTATATTGATTTCTCTCTTATGCCTTTATTTCTAACAAACCACCAAACCCTTTTATTGGAGGTTTGTCTATCCTATTTATAAAGGAAAAGCTTTACAAATTACAAATATACCATTAGGGTGTTTCACAACAAATAAGACAAAGATGAACAATGTTGCCATTCTTGGTCGATTATTAGTACTGTATAGTAGTGACTATTAATATCTTGCAGAGTGTCAGTGAGATCTTAGAGATATTGTCATTCATTTTTTTTCACGAGGACGTTCTCCTCTTCTTGTGGGAGGATTGACCCCTTCTTGCATGGTCCTCTGCTGCTACGAGAACGTGCTCTGAGGCATTTTCGCAAGTAGCATTCTCGTTTGATTATACACAAGCAGGCTTGGGACTTTTTTTGAAGCGTATTGATTGGTGCTCGCACACATATCTTCTTTGAAGGTTCATAACTTTTGGCTCGGAATGAACTATGGGACCCAAAATATATGAAATTGTTATCAAATTCAAAATAATTAGGAATGGCTTGCCATTTAGCATCCTCGATCATTGGACCCACCTCGAATGAAATCATATGAGCCTCTCTTACCATGTAGAATATCAAGTGAACATTCTTCATGGTGATCACATCCTTGTAGTACCATTGAATTCCAACTTTCCTCACATGTTGCATAAGAAACAAAAATAGTGGTTCGAGCAAGAAGAAGGGTCTACGTTTACTATAGTTAATTGTATTGATTTTTTCTCTTATGCCTTTCTTTCTAACAAACCACTAGCCCCTTTTATTGGAGGTTTGCCTCTCCTATTTATAAAGGAAAAGCTTTACAATTTACAAATATTCAATTATGACTTTACACAACTGATAAGACAAAGAGAAACAATGTTTCTAGTCTTGGTTGACTACTGATATCTTGTAGAGTTTTAGTGAGTTATTAGGGATATTGTCATTCATTTTTTCTCATGATTACGTCTCCTCTTCTTTTGGGAGCATTTGCCCCTTCTTTCAGGGTCCTCTGCTGCTGCGAGAACATGCTCTCAGGCGTTCTCGTAAGTAGCATTCTTGCTTGATGATACACGAGCAGGCTTGGGACTTTTCTGAAGCATATTGATTGGAGCTCGCGTGCATATCTTCTTTGAAGGTTGATAACTTTCGGCTAGGAATGAACTATGAGACCCACAATTATATGAAATTGAAATTGAAGCTCGTTCAGAGACCTATCACATTATGTTAGGGCTAGCCTATTACATCCTAACTTCGAGGCCAAAGAGCACCGTTTGAAGCACTTTTAGGGGCCTGGAAGATTCTCAATCATTAACCATGCCAATTTTTTAATACAACAATTACTAACCTTTACAATTGTTGGGTGAAAATTATCATTCCTTTCAATGGATTATTTGTCTTTTTAGTTAATGTTGAATGAAATTTATAACTGTAGATACAAAATTGAGTAATATCTTAAAAGCCTAACAAAATAAGAAAATCTGAATATTATTGAAGATGAGAATTGAAATGAAGATGAAGAGAGAATGAAGAGAGATTGAGGTCATTGAAGAGAGGCAGATATTTCTCTAAGGCTTCTTTTTCTTTTCAATCCAATTTAGTTAATTAAAAAAAAATCAAATAATATTAATTAAATTTTAGAGCAATTGGCGGCGAAAATACATAAGTTTTTCAAAATTGGCAATTTAATATCTAAGTCTTTTTTTATAGCATAAATACATTTCGTCAACATTTCTTGACAGCTGTTTAACTCAAAATTGGACATGATGATGTGGCACATTACAATGACATGTGGCAACGGTAAGTATTGAACGCTAGTCGATTTGCTTGTATTGGTTGATTGAACTCGGCCAAAGGTGAAGAAGCTACCCTTATTAGATAAAGAGATTAAATATTACAACACGAAGTTATTGCTCTATGATGTATGGTCGATAGTAGGACCTGATCGAGAGCCCATGACCCATTAAGAGACTTTATAAATAAAGATCTCTCACAATCATTATCTCTCATGCACACTTTACATACAAAAACTCTCTCAAATTGTATTCTCTTTTGGGCTTAGGAAACTCAGTTGAATTTAGTTCTTCTGATCTTAAGTCTAAGATCTTCTTGATTAATAAAAGTGCAAGTGGACGTAGGTCATTACCAACACTTGGGGCCGAGCCACTATAAATTCTTTTGTGTCGTTTACTTGAATTCGACTCTTTATTATTCTTAACTGTCATTTAGCTTGACCCAGTGTCGTTGACCAAAACGCCTGTCAACATTTTGGTGCTTTTATTGAGAGCTAAACTGAAGAAAGTAATTCTTTCGCAATTAAAAAACAATGGCTACTACCATAAGAAGATAGAGCCAGGAACCCCAAGGGGGAAACCAAACTACTGGGCCACATGACCGCCCCTCGAGCAGTCAGCTCCCTCCTCTGCATCCTGGCCAACATTTTCCTTTGAGCGGGAATCTGCCTCCACGAGGACAGCTGGGTCACAACAAGCCCCATGTGGATTTGGGGGAGGATCTTAACCTCGACATTGAACAGTTGAAATAAGTCGTGGGACAAATGCAGAAGCAGTTTGTTTCCATGCATGAAAATCATGCAGCAACCCAAGAGGCTGTATCTGAAGCCCTAAACATGCAGAGACAAAACTTTCAGTCTTGCATGGACCAACGACAGAAAGCCCTTGAAGCTCGACATGAAGAAGTTGTTCGTTGTAATACCAAAGCAGAATGATTGTTGGAAGCTGTCTCATAGCGAACTCAGTTCAATGTGAATTGCCTAGAGAATCCACCACCTAAGGTTGCTGGTCGAGTAAATACTGCTCAAAATTAGACTACTCGAGCTCGTGAACCTAATCAATAGACACGATCTCGAGACCAAGTAGTTCCACTTGGGAAAATGTGCAACAATCGCTCAAATAGAGAAACTCGACCAAGGGTTTATCGCCAACTCCACCAAGTTGAACAAGTTTTGCCCAACCGTGACCAAGGCAAGGTTTGTGGTAGGCAAGTGTCTGACGAAGGAAGGCCCACTAATAGGCAACCGAGACAATCAATCTCAAGATGGGGACTACCTCCTAATCAACAAAATCCAGAACCTGGTAAAAAATTATGACAACAAAGGAATGAAAGACCAGCGAGCCAAAACCCAAGCCAGCCGCCTTGATGTAATCAGTCAACTGGGCATAATCAAGGTTATTCGCCAAGGAAATATCAGCGTAGAAACGACCAAGAAGTAAGTAGTAGTTATCGAACATCCTACCAAGATGACTATGATGATGATGAGGGAGATAGAGATACTACCAACTCCAAAAAATCAATAGTATGATGATCGTCACAATGATGAACATTCGAGGGGACAATTTGTTCCACCAAGGCCACCTGGGCCTCAGAACATTACTGCTGGAGACAATGCGCAACTTGAAGGACCATTTGTCTCGCTAAGGCAGCACGAGCAGCCTAATTTCCCTTCTAGACCACATCCTAGTGCCCCTCAAGAAGATAGACCAAATGATGGGGGGAAACCAAGAGGAAACAATGTTGTTAATAGACTTGGAAACCGAGGACGTGACCTGCACAATGTCCTCAACCATCTTCGGGAAGGTAATAGGTCAAATTTTGTAGGACCCATTGCACCAGTATTCCGCCCAACACCACAGAATAAAGCTGCATCAGTTCCAGTCAGTGCTCCAACAACTTCTCCTATGGTTGCTCCAACCATTCAGCCATAGTTAGATGCCTTAACTCATATGGTTTGGGAATTAACATCCCTGAAATCTACAGATATTGATCTAGAGAGAATGAACTGATCTCCTTTTTTTGATCGTATTAATGTCTTGACAATTCCTCCCAAGTTCAAGATGTCATCTTGGAAGATGTATACAGGATAAAATGACCCGATATCTCATGTGAACAACTTTGAGATACAAACAGATCTCCAAGGAATTCATGACCAAGGAATTCACGATGATGTCCGATGTAAGATTTTTGCTGCTACCTTAGCTGACACTGCTCAGCAATAGTTCTTTAACCTAGAGCCTGGAACCATTAATTCCTTGGATGCATTTGTGAGACTTTTCTATTCACAATTCTTTGCTGCTTAGACTCTAACTTCTGAGCTCAATAACCTTGTTGATATTAAATAAGGACCCAATGAGCCTCTCAAAGACTATGTGCAGCGGTTTATGCAAGAAGTTGCTCATTCCAAAATGGTTAGCGATGATGGTATCATGATGGCCATTATGGTTGGAATAAAAGTTAAAGGACCACTATGGTCCGAACTGAGAAGAAAAACTGTTTACTCGACCTGAGAGCTCCTCGACCGAGAAGACGAGTTTATTAAATTAGAAGAAGCTATTCAGAAAGCCAACCAAGCTAACCAAGCAGGAACTAGTACTACGCCAGTTATAACCCAAGTGCAAATTTTAACCAGATCCAGACAAACAATGGTAATGGGAATAAGAATAACCAATACAATGGGGATCAGAAAGACAATTCTAATAGTGGAAACAATAATGATAACAAATGAGCAAAGACTAATGATAAGCCCGGAGAATACGTGCCCCGTTTCACCACCTACTCTACATTATTAGAGTCACAAGCATAAGTTTTTTCAAGCCACATAGGTCGAGGTTCCCTATTGGAAACCACATCTCTTATTCAAAAAGATATAAGTAAAAGGGATACCAATAAATTCTGCAGATTCCATAACGAGTACGGACATGACACTAATGAGTGTAATCAACACTAGGAAAAAAATTGAGTTTTTAATTCGTCAAAATCACAAAGAAATGAGAAGATATGGTCGCCAACCACTTGACCCACAACTGCATGAACGACTGATGTGCCAGCCCAACCATTATTATTTGCCCTAGTAGCAGGGCCACTAGAGATGATCTACGGTAGACCACACTTAGCTGGTGATAGTAGAAAGGCCCTAGAAATATATGCCCAAACACTACGTCATGAGCATGTTGAAGATGTGTTGGCTGTCGAGGAGCGTACTCCCAAAATGCCTCTGTATGAGTGTAAGTCTATTATATTTACCTAGGAAGACGCCAGTCACGTTAAGTTCCCGCACAACGATCCCTTGCCACTGAGGCATAAATTGCTCATATGATTGTTGCTTGGACAATGGTTTATCATGGATCTTCAGTCAATATACTGTTCATGATGACCCTTTCTGTTCGAGACCTGAAACCATGAACGTAGACTTTGTATGGTTTCACTAGAGAAGGAATGGCTCCAGTAGGAATAATCAAGCTGGTAGACACCGTTGGAACTGCACCAACAAAGAACACTGTAATGGCTACTTTTGTTGTGGTCGATCTTTCATCTGTGTTCAACGCATTGCTTTCTAGGTCTATACTCATTCATTTACAGGCAATAACATCCATTTTCTATCTCACAATGAAGTTCCCCACTAATGCTAGCATAGGAAGTGCTAAAGGAAATCAAAGTGAGGCTAGATAATGTTACAATTCTTCCATCACTACTCCCAAGAAAAGCCCCATCATGACCATCTTGATCTTTGCTAGTCTCTCAGTAAACATGCCAACATCAACAATGGAAGTTAGCAGTTCAACAGAAAGCGAGCAGGCTACTTCAACACAAGGAGGAAACATCCAAATAGGGCGTTTCCCAAAGCGAGGAAATAGACTTTGATCCTCGCTTTGGGGATTATGATACTGGAGTAGGACCAATTGAAGATCTCGAGGAGGTCCCACTTAAAGAAGAAAAACCGACGAAGATAGTAAAGATGGGGTAAAACTTAGTAGAGGAAGTCAAGAGTGAACTCATAAGTTTTTTAAAACACAACCAAAATGTGCTTACTTAGTCGCACAATGGTATGATAGGCATTAGCCCTACCGTAATTATCCATGCTCTGAATATTGATAAAGATAACTTCAAGCCTGTCTAGCAAAAACAGAGATTGCTTGGCAAAGAAAGATCTAAGGCCTTGAAGGAGGAAGTTGAAAGGTTAAAAGAAAATGGGTTTATATGAGAAACATTTTACTTTTAATGGGTTGCAAACCCAGTTGTAGTACCAAAGCCCAATGGCAAATGGAGAACTTGTGTTGAGTTCACAGATCTACACAAAGCCTGCCCAAAATACTATTTTCCTTTGCCGAGGATCAACCAGCTTGTTGAGGCCACTACAGGACACAAAATCTTAACTACTCCGGGTATAATCAAATTAGCATGCACCCTCCTGATGAGGAGCATACCAGCTTTATACTGTTACAAAGTGATACTTTTCGAACTTAAAAATGTTGGCACAACATACCAATGAGTAGTCAATATAATGTTAAAGAATCAGATAGGAAATAACATGGAAGTCTATGTCGATGATATGATGCTAAATATTTTAATTTCCACGTTCAAGACTTTGCAGAATGCTTCAACATTTTAAAGCATTACAATATGAAGCTCAACCCTTTAAAGTGCTCGTTTGGAGTAGGCTCTGGGAAAATTTTGGGGTTCATCATCAATTCATGAGGAATAGAAGCAAACCCAGAGACAATCAAGACTTTGATTGACATGAAATCACCAACTAAGAACAAGGATGTGCAAAGCATTACGGAACAGATATCAACCCTTAGCAGATTTGTATCAAAATCGACAGACAAATGTGTTCCATTCTTCAACTTGATAAAGGGGAGCAACAAGTTTGAGTGAACAGAGGAGTGTGAGAAATCCATCCAGATTGTCAAGGAGCATCTTGAAAAACCACCTATTTTGTCGAAACCAGTCCATGGAGAAACTCTTCTCATTTATTCAGCAGTCACCGAACATACTGTTAGTGCAGAACTTATACGAGAAGAAGATAGAACTCAACATCTGGTATATTACATTAGCCTGAGGTTGGTAAGAGCAGAAACAAGATATCACTTAAACAAAAAGTTAGCATATTGCTTACTTCTTGCAGCAAGGAAACTTAAACCATATTTCCAAGCTCATCCGATCAAGGTTCTAACCGATCAACCCCTCAGGCAGATCTTGAAAAAACTTGAGGCATCATGTCGATTGCTTAAATGGGCAATAGATCTTGGGCAATACGAAATTACCTACCTGCCACGAACAACAATAAAATGGAAAGAACTAGCAGATTTCATTGCTGAGTGTACAAGTGTACCAGACAATAACAGGCAAGTTATAACACCAGCCATAAACAAAGAGAACTGGCCAACATGGAAGTTATATGTGGATGGTTCCTCAAACGAGCATAGCTCTTGCGTTGGTCTAATTTTGACTACACCTGAAGGACATCATATTCATTATGCATTGAGATTTGGATTTAATGCCTCAAATAATGAAGCAGAGTACGAAGCCCTACTTGCCGGATTAAGACTTGCTAGATGATAAAGCCTTGTCACTAGATATTTATAGTGATTCACAATTAGTTGTGAATCAAATTCTTGGGGAATACCAGGATTGAGGAATGAAGATGGCCGCATACTTGAGGAAGGCTAATGACCTGCTTGCACAATTCAAAAAATACACCATACAACAGGTACCACACGACCAAAATTCCAATGTTGATGCTTTGTCTAAGCTCGCAAGTGCAAAGGATGAAGACACTTTGAACATAATACCAGTTGAACACCTTGCCTAACCCAACATCCATGAAAAAGAAACAATATTGCTGCTAGTCAACTCTCCATCCTGGATGACTCCTATTGCCACTTACCAGAGCATGGTATTTTACCCCTAGACAAAAATGAAGGATGAAAAGTATTGTGGCAAGCTGCTAGATATGTAATCATTGATGGAGTGATGTACAGACAAGGGAACTCAATGCCTCCACTTCAACGTGTTACCAAAAGAGAAGCTGAATTTCTAATGGTGGAGGTACATGAAGGATTTTGTGGCAACCACGTAGGGGAAAATGCCTAATAAAGAAGATATTAACGCTAGCTGAAACTCTCAACCTTATCAATGAATGATGAGTAGCTGCTTACCAGTAAAAATTTGCTCAATATTTGAACTCTCGGGGTCAAAGATAGCAAATTTGCAATAGGGGATTTGGTCTTGCTAAAAGTGTTTCAAAACACTAAAGATCCTACATCAAGATTTTTCAGGCCAAATTGGGAAGGACCGTAGATGTTTTATAGCCTGACACCTATAAACTTGATCGATTCAATGGTGAACTAGTTGCCAGATACTGGAATGGAGATCATCTTCGCAAATAATATCAATAATTGATTATTTAAAATTTTATTATAACACTGGTCTCAAGGCAAGTATTTGCCCATTTTATACGACCAATGTATTTCTAGAATTTATTATTTGTGGTTGTAAAGGCACGTTTTTGCCCATTTTTGTAATGACTAATTATTTTTCCAACAATTTATTATCTGGTCATAAGACATGTTTATGCCCATTTTTACATGACCAACTATTTAATAAGATTTATTTCAATTTGTTTTCTTTCCAAAAAATTGGTTGCTCGTATAATTTTTTTAATTTGATAGACATGATTTGGTCCATTTTACCACGAGTTATGTACAAGGGAGTGTGCTCGAAACATTAACATTTTGCCAAAATTATTGTTATTTTAACAAGTATTGCTTAACACGTATGGTTTTTCCTAAGTATATGACTATTTTATAATTGTTGCGAACAACAAGAATAGTTCGAACAGGTCTGGTTATTTGGAAATTGACCAAGGAATTTATCCTCCTCAGTCACTTGGGGGGCATATAGAGTATACACAATCATACATAAGCGAAAGAGTAAAAAGCATGACTGAGTAGTACTTAGAAAGTTTCTAAACAATTTATAAAGTAATGTGCTTTGTTCATTAAATCGAATAAGGAAATTAAAAACTTTGTTTGTCAAATTGAGCAAGGAAGTTAGAAAACATATATGATAGTTAAAAGTTATATATAGTAAAAATTAAACGAGTAATATTGTGTAGCAGTGTGCACAAAAAATATTACAAGTATTTGAGATTAAAAGCTGCTCGGACAACCATTGTCTTCACACCACAAGATCGATTGCTTGGGTGTTTAAAACATAGAAAAGGAAAGAGTAAAAATAAGCAACATCACTACTGATCAACGATGTCCTCCTTGACCCACTCCTAGTCGCCATCCGGGTTCAAAGAGATTTTCGGTTCATGAGTTTCTGGGACAGCTGCCTCAGCAGCCTCACGAGCAATGCACTTAGCAATCTCATTCTTCTAGAGTTTAGCAGGAAGGTACTTAAAAATTTTCTCCTTATTGATCTTCCAAAACATGAAGAAGCAATTGAAGGCGACATTTATGAACTTGGTCATGTCCGAGGAGTACTTCTCCTTTTGTAGAGAAATCTCTTCCTCGAGTCTTTTTATTGAGTCCTAGTGATCTTTCAGCTTTTGCTCATGACCCGCAAGGAGACGGGCATACTTATTATCCTTATCTTTGAGAGCTTTTTCTCGATCTCATTGTTTTTATCGGGCAACTCCTTCTCTATTTGCTCATCATCTTCTTTATTCTTTTTGGCGATGCTTCGAGATCGATCCTAGGAAGCCTTTGTCTTTCTAAGCTCCTCAGGAATGACCCTTGCTCCAGAACGAGTGTGAGTTAGAATCATCACACCCTGAAAAATCTAAAGTTAGACACAAGCATAAACAATATTATTGGTTGAATATACAAATGATGAAAAATACTTATCAATAACACTTCCAAGATGGCCTGACCGAAGGCCATATCTGTAACGCCCCGAAATCCCTAATAAAATTAAGTACATGGATGAGCGTGCCGAGAGGGAACACGGGGTAATTATGTATTAATTAATTGAAAATGTGAACTATATGCTTATGTGATTGAGTATGCCTGACTATGTGTGTTAAATGTGTGTAAATGACCATTTTTATTTAAAAGGGACATTTTCATAATTTTGGCCCATTGAGGGTATATTTGTAATTTTATACGCTATATGTTTGAGACTACATTATTATGTGGATATATATGTAATATTAGGCATGAGTCTATCCTTTTGAGCCATTTAGCAGAAAAGTTACAATGAAGATTTATAACCGGCTCGGGGTGAGCCAAGGGGTAATTTAGTAATTTTGCGTATTATAAGAAGTATATTAAATATTATTTTGGAAAATATTACTATTTGGAAGATTAAGGGATTAAATTGGGAATTATAGGTGTAATTTGAGGTTTAGTGGAAATTGAGGAAAAATGAATATTTTGACCTTGGGGGTCATTAAGAAAGGTATTGGGAGGAAGGGTAATTTGGTCTTTTGACGTTGAGGGTAGTGAAATTTGATGCTATGTCTTTCCCCTCATTCCCATTCATGTTGTAAGTCATCTCTCTCCTCTTTTGGTACTCTCAAGAGCACTTCCAAAATCACCAAATACAAAGGGCTTGGGTTTGATCAAATTTTGTGGAAATTTGGAGTACTGGGAAGGATAAGAAGCTAAATAATCATACCCACTCTAGGGGGTTTCGAAATTTAGATTAGGTGAGCACTAATTTACCATGTTTTTCATTTTAATGGTAGTGTTCTCGGTTAAGTTAAGATTGAGCTAAATTATGTTGCTCTGAAGCTGTTAGGGGATTTTGGAGATGTCAAGGTTGATAGAAAAGTGATTTGGTGGTTGTGCTAAGCTTGGAACTGAGTTGAAATTCATATTTCAATTGAAGTATTGGATTTGGGTAAGATTCTAAGCTTTAACCTCAAATTGCTGTTGGAAGTCTGCTTGAATCAATTTTTGGTTGGGTGTAAGAGTTGCAAGATCGCAGAATTCACAGGGGTATGAT
Source organism: Humulus lupulus (assembly GCF_963169125.1). Lineage (NCBI taxonomy): Eukaryota > Viridiplantae > Streptophyta > Magnoliopsida > Rosales > Cannabaceae > Humulus > Humulus lupulus. Next base: position 45,696,563 of record NC_084797.1, on the reverse strand, counting down.
TTGGGGAAGAACACTTAAGTTTTGAGCATGTTTTATGTTTCTAGAGACCTAGCGCGACAATGCTAATGTCCTTGAAGCCATGGAATTTGATTTCAATTTGGGGTTTCGAGGTCTTTTGCGTGACCACGCTAAGGTAAGGCGCAATCCTGCCAGTGCCCTAGAAACCCCAAAATTTTTGTGGGAGCGACAAAGCCTGTGGCAGGTGCAACCACGCCAGGTGCCTCGAATGTGTATTTTTCTGAATTTAGGGATTAAAGCTCGGGGGATCGGGAATCTGTTTTGGGGGCCCACTTGAGGGCTCGGGGGACGTTTCTGTTACCCCGTTGACTTGGGATAATAGTTCCAAGAGCTAGAGCTTAGATTGGAACTCGGGACCTGGATTTAATCCCTAATATTTGTATCATTACGTTGTGACTAGGATTTCTATGAGGATGGGAAAGGGATCGCACTCAGGGTCGTTCCACCTTCTGCACAGGACCTGAGGTAAGAAAACTGACACTTGGACCAGGGCTAGGGCATTGACCACTGTTGTGAAATATTGTTATAATAATGTTTTGAATATCCATTTAAATGTAAATGTCTTTGGAATGTATCTGTTTGTGATGTGTATGTGGTTCATATTTGTATGTATTTGTTTGGAATATTTAGCTAGCGAGCCTTAATTTGCAATAAGCATATGTAATGTAGGCCGTTATGACCGGGCCACTCTAGGAGTGCGATATGTGCTTGTTCGACTTAGGGGCCACATAAATGATTTATGTGCTTGCTCAAGTTTGATTATATTTGTGAATCATGCTCTATATGGTTCTTATTCTATTGATTATCTATTTCTGTTTAAATGGGGTTTTTTTATTTGGCCTTGGCTCATAGGTGCTATGTGGTATAAGAAGGGCCAAAGAGAAGCTGGACCTGCCATGAGTTGGAGGGCTCTAGGGCCGGTGTGTACATATGCAGCCTACTCGACCATCACTATCAGAATTTCTCTAGAGGGCCTAGGGTGATACCCTGTTTTGCTGCTTTGGCCGCCCACTTATGTATTTTTTTTTTTCTATATGTAATTAGCTCATAAATGTTTTTGGGATCCCGTGTATAAACTCAAACTTTTAAATGAAAATTATTACTTCTTCGACCAAATTTTTTAATACATAAACAATTAGTTAACTTTAGTTACATGTTTAAGTACAAATGACCCACTTAATGAGTTAAGCACTATTTTAAACACAGAGTGTAACAATCCTTGATCAGTACGACATTACAACTTGGTATCAAAGCTGCAAGGTTTAACGATTCCTAAAGATTGGATGGGCATGTACACTTGTCGCTAAAGATAAGCTCGACTCACGGTTCGGTAACTAATGAATTTAATACATTTAATTGCTCAATTGGAATATATATGCCTTATCTGGATGCTAGAATAGGAAGCATGAGTTATACTGATAGGGCCTGACCCTTGACTGCTATGTGAATGTGAAAAGACATGCTTATTAGCATTCCTGTAGCATGTGAAAGTTATTGAAATGCTTATTAGTATTGTTATTGCATGCGTATGCTTATTTGTTCAGTTTTGGACCGTGGGGTGGTACCCTGATACTGTTATCATTGCCTGATAAGTCGAGTCATTGATTTGTAGAGATACTTGGAGAGTTACGCCTCCAAGGTGATCAAACATACTAGTCAAATCTAAGATCGAGGCTAGAGATGATAACCAGGGTCACAACCCTCAGCCAACCCCTGAGAACTGGCAGTAGATTTTTTCTTAAATGCAAGCGAGGTTGCAGAGACAGGAAGAAGAGATTAGACAGCTTAAGGAGCAAGGTCTTCCAGGGAATGCTGCCTCGCCTTCGCCACTAGTGGCAATACCAGATTTGGGATAACTAGAAATGGAGAATAGATGGGAGCCTCTCTACAAATGATTTAGGAAACAACACCCTCCAACTTTTGAGGGAGGCCCAGACCTACTGCGAGCTGAGCCATGGATGAGTATGATTGCTTCTATCTTAGAATTCATGAGGGTAGTACGCAATGATAGAGTGGCCTGCGCCACGTACATTTCACGGGATGATGCCCGCGTTAGCATTAATGCCCTAAAAGCATGTAAAGATAATTTATTGATTTAAATAAAAGTACAATTTTATTATATTTGAATGTTATAATTATTGTTTGAATTAGAATAATATCAAGAAAATTCCTTATTCATTCATGAGAATATGATCTTGTATTAGTACGAGAGAATTAAGATCATATAGAATGAATAAAATAGTCAGCAACATATTAAATTATGAAATCTTTAATGAATGATTACTAGTTCTAATTACTAAGCATACATGATGCAAGTTATCTTGATTCAGATTACTGATGTGGATAGACATCTTAGTAAATGAGTTGTATATAATAGAGATTATATATGACAGGACCGGTGAGAATTAATTATCTTTATAAACTTGCCGTTTCACATAAAGATTTAATTCTTATCATTATTGATGATGATTTGTAGATTTGTCTAAATCCTGAGTATTCATGAACTCCTGTTTGTGTTTATTGGATCTTTTGATTCACTCGTTAAAGTTTCTTAATATAATAAAGATAAGGACTTTTGTTTTGGAGATTCAATATCATGAATGGGTGGGAGCATGATTTACAATAATGGAATCCATACTTTTCTAATGGATCGAATATTGGTTCCCTTAAAGGTTAATTCCAGAACTAAATAGTTATTGAGCTCAAATCTATAATTTTATTATAAATTAATTATTCGCTAGTGAATTAATGGTACTTAAGGATCAAGAGGTAATTGGAAGGGTAAAAAAGTAATCTTGACCAACTCTAATTAACGAACGAATAAATGGATGACAAAACTACATTTATTGATTATATCAATGTACTACAAGAGAAAATTCTATAAATATAATTCTATAAATACTTAGAGTGAAATTCCATATATATAGTAGAGTAATCATGGAATTAATAAATAAGATTATTAGATTAAAGAGTTTAATTAATAATCTAGTTTATTGGAGCTTCGTATTATAGGTCCATAGTCCCCAGATCACCTCTGTCCTACACTGTCAAGGGTAAGGATGCCAAAACAAAGATTTGTAGAGAGAATGATTTAATGCATATGAATTAATTTTTCAGGGCAAGGAAATAATTATGTGATAATTATGGACAATTGATTAATTATGAACTAGTTAATTATTTAACTATACAGTATTTATTTTGAAAAACTATATGTTAAATAAATATTAATCATTTTTGGATTAATATAAATAGAGAGATTAATAATTATCTTATTTATAAGAAGATATTTATTTATTTAAAACCAATATTTTAAGATAAATTTAATTTTGAATTAAATGATATTTATTTTGGGATAAATATATTGTCTTAAATATTGATTAAACAAACAAAAGAGAAAATTAGGGATAACCCTAATTGTGTGGGGCGACACACAATGATATTAGACATCCCTGAGATTTGAATTTTAAATTTCAAATAATTTTTTTATTTAATTATATACATTTAATTATTTTTTTAAATATGATTTAAATTAAATAATTAAATAAGTTATAATTAATCAGTGTTATTTTAAAAAAAATAAAGATTAATTAATTAAGTGAATTATCTTTATAAAACTAAAAGAGCGATACTTTGAGAAAAAGTTGTTTTAAGCGATTAAAAAGTTTAGACTGTCACACTCTCTATCTGAAAAAGAAAGCAATAGTTTTTCTGAACCTGAAAAATTATTCAATACATCTTCTCTCAATCAAAACATCTCTAGATATCATGTGTTGAGTACATCTAGAGAGTTCTAAATCAACGCTTTGAATCATATGTGCCCACACACATCCTTGTGTGTTTGAGGATTGGTCTGGACGATCAAGGTGTGAGCTTTCATAATCTGGATTGGAAGATGGCTGATTTATACAAAAGGATTAATGGATTCTTAATAGGCTTCAAGAGGTAATCTCTAATCTATTTGTATGTGATTTAATATATCTATATATGTATGATCCTGACTGATATTAATATTTTGTTTGAAAGATGCATTTAGCTGTGTAACTATGATTTACACTTTTAATTCCAACATCCTGGATTTGGTGGGAGGTGGTATCCCAAAGTTGGGATGTAGCTACATTGAACTGGGAGGAAGTCTGGGGATTATTCAATGAAAAGTATTACAATAATGTAGTTAGAACTGGAAAAGCGGATAAGTTTACCAAACTAGTTCAGGGCAATATGACTGTGAATGAATATGCCTTGAAGTTTGATAGGTTGGCCAAGTTTGAATCTAACATGGTGCCAACCGACGCTGCTAGGAGAGAGAGAATTGTTTGGGGATTGAACCCCATGATTGCACGATATGTCATGATTACCTCAGTGCCTGGAATTACTATATATGCTATGATAGTTGAGAAGGCCCTTATGGCTGAGGGTGCAGAGGTCAAGATTTGGCGCGAGAGCGCCACTAGGCGAGATGCTAGGAGGATAGTACCTCCATTTGCGAGATCTGGTAGGGCTGGAGGCCCTAGTGAATAGAAGAGGAAGACCTCAGACACTTATACTACTATTGGCCTAGATAGGAGGGTTCGTTGTGCCTAGGTTGGCCACTAGGGAAAAAATGAGGTTTAGGAGGAGTTATCCAGAGTGTGTCAGGTGCAGGAGGTGCCATTTAGGAGAATGGCGAGCGATGACATGCTTTTTGTGTGGGGTGGTTGGGCATCTCAAGAAGGATTGCCCGAGATCGTAGAAGGAAGAACCAAAGAAGGCGGATAGCTTGACTCCAGCTTGAGTGTTCACCTTGATGCAGTCAGTGGCTACGGCTAGTCCCTCAATAGTGACAGGTCACATTTCTAATGGTAGTTCTCCTTATACTGTGTTGATTGATTCTAGTGCTACGCATTCGTTTGTATCCAGTAGAGTGATTGATAGATTGTCTAGACCTTGTGATTTTTATGCTGTGGGGTTTGGGACTTTGCTGCCTACTAGGGAATTGGTAGTCTCTAGGAAATGGTTCAGGTCATTACCTGTAACACCGTGGATAACCAAGACCGTTACACCGTGTGTTTGGAATAGTGCAAGACTTGCTAATCAAGTCATTTAATTCAAAATGTGTTTCTAATGACACAAGCAGATTAGGTCTCAAAGAATTTTGGTTATAAATGATTAAACTTTATTAAAAACAGATGTTTAATACATGGGATCCCAAATCAGGGTTTAAATAACGTAAATACAAAATTCTTAATTACAAGTAAATAACCGAGCCACTCTAATGGAAAAATATACGTTTTAGGTTCCCGTTCCTGTACAAATCCTCGACTGTGGTGGCCGAGCAGCTCACAATATACACCTCGCCCCCAGAGCTCTCCAACCCATGGTCAACTCGTCTTACCTGCACCATGTAGCACCCGTGAGCCGAAGCGTAGCAAGAAAACATAATATCATAACATAACAGTATTAACAGCTAACAGTTTACAGAGCATAGTCCAATAACCATGAAATACTATTCGGTTCCATCAAGCCATAAAATTCATTCAAAGCAATACACTGATCAATAACCATTAATCCAGCTCCAGATACTCATTAAGTCTCAGACAATGATCCACAATAAACACATATCAAGCAATAACTAGGGTTAACACCCGCAGGCCGCACCCTCTGTTTAACTCACTGCCTTTGGCTCGCTTAGGCCAACTCCAGTGACATTCCCACTGACTCTGGCCGGCTTAACCGAGCTCAGTCAATAATAAGCTGTCCTCGGATACCAGTGTCCCAGCCCCGCCATATGTGCAAGTGTGGATTTCGACACCCTTAGGCTGTTACCAGATGTCCCCGTGGCATAATACCACCTTATGACATTCATAAGTTTATAGGGAAATCTTAGTCCCAACATATTCACATGGTTTATTATGGTCAGATAATAATACATTCAATTATAGGGAACACTTAGTCCCATCCTATCCACATGCACAGGTGTAGTTTTCTTACCTTGATTCCAAGTGCTTTAATTAGAGAGGATGACCCCCGAGCACGATCCATTCTCGAGCCCTAGCTTATCACCTAGTCACAACCAAGATAATGGATTCCATTAATATTCACATATAGGTTTTCATGTACAAAACTAGCTTCCGGGAAGTCGAATCCCACCAAGCACGGTGGTGAGATTGATCCCGAGCACCCTAGGCTCGATCCCCGTACTTTAAAACCTTTAATGTTCAAGTATGCGCCTAAGGGCTGTGGCCCCTAAAGCTTAGTCGTGGCCCTGCCCTTAAACAGAACCAAGGCCCTCTGTGAAAGAAGACACGTGCCGCGGCCCTTGCCTTAGGCACCGCGACGCTCCCCCTTGGTCGAGCCCTCCTGGCTTATCTTCAACTTAGGGCCGCAGCGCTCTAGAACAGAGCCGCGACCCTTCCCTTCGAGCCCAGAATTTCCACCATTTCCAACCTCTAAACCTTACCCAAAATCATCCCAAAGCTCTCTATTTCATTATCAATCATTCCCAACACTCTTAGCATAATTTAAACAGCATAATTCAACAGAATTATAGCCCAACAACCTACTAGAACCCCATCTCCAACTTCTGAAACTCAAGAACCTCAAACACTCAAACTAACCATTCAAACTCAGATTAAAACCATTAAATCATGAATTGAAACTTACCTCTTCTGCTGAACCACTTCATCAATCCAAAACCAAGCTAATTCCCAAGCTTTCCTCCTTAATTCTGTCTTTAAACATCAAAACCATGTTTACCTCAAAACCAAACCAAAACCCAGAATTCATAATCACAGAAAAGAAGATTCAATGCTTACCTTAGTATTGATTCTATTCCTTGGATAATTCTTGAACTAAGCCCCAAATATCTAGCCTCAATTTCCAGAAATTCCCAGCTTGTTTCCCTTTAGATTTCAGTGTTCCTTTTGCCTTGTTTTTCCTTAAGAGAGAGTAGAGTATAGAGCTAAAAAAGAGTCAGTTTATTTTCCTCTAGGGGTTTCCTTAAGTTTATCTTATCTGGTAAGTTAATTCCCAAGGCTCGGGGTGCCGGAACCGTCCCCGAGGCCAAAACAGTAAAATTCCCCAATATTCCCACCTAAACTTTCTAACCTCAAATATATCTTCGTATATTTATTTTCATAACCCCATAGTCTAAATAACTACCCGATACCTATAATATCCCTGACTTATCCAAAGTCAACTATTAAGCCCCGTTGTGACTTTTCCCGCTACCTGCTCCCTAGGATCGCCTCGTGCCGATAGCTACAAATGCACACACCTGTACACACATAAACATTTATTTATCTATCCACATAATAATGTGGTCCCAACGATTTATCACACACATTCACATTTATGCCCTAACGGGCCAAAATTACAATAACACCCTTACCATCCAAACAGGGCCCGCATTACTTATCCAATACCCATATTCATGATTTCTTACCATTAATTCTCTTAACCTCCAATTATGCCCTCCCGGCACACTAACCAAGGCCCTTAAGCCTTGTTAGTAATTTTGGGTCGTTACATTACCAGTGGAGGTTGATAGTAGGGAATTATCTGTAGATCTGATTGAGTTAGCAATGGAAGATTTTGACATGATCTTAGGCATGGATTGGCTGGCCAAGTATGAGGCGACCATAGATTGCAAAATGAGGATGGTGACTTTTGAACCTGAGGGAGGTGACCCATTTGTATTCGTTGGCACTGTGAATGGGTCTCAAATTTCTATGATTTCAGCATTGAGGGCTAGAGACCTATTGCAAGGAGGTGGCATAGGATTCTTAGCAAGTGTGGTGGATACAACTAAGGCCGTACTAGTTGGACATGAAAAGACTAGGTTGGTCTGTGAGTTCATGGATGTGTTCCCAAAAGATTTACTAGGGTTATCGCCACATTGAGAGATTGAGTTCATTATAGAGTTGACACCAGGGACAAAACTAGTATCCAGGGTGCCATATAGAATGGCTACAACAAAACTGAAAGAATTGAAGGTACAATTACATGAGTTACTTAATTTGGGGTTCATCAGGCCTAGCTTCTCATTGTGGGGTGCACCAATGTTGTCTGTGAAGAAGAGAGATGGGTCATTGAGGATGTGTATCGATTATAGAGAGTTGAATAAGTTGACAATTAAAAATACGTATCCATTACCAAGGATCAATGATTTATTTGACAAGCTTCAGGTTAGTACAATGTTCTCAAAGATGGATATTCGATCTGGTTATCACCAGCTAAGGATCAAGGATGAGGATATCTCGAAGACAACTTTTCGATCGAGGTATGGGGACTATGAGATTTTGGTTATGTCTTTTGGACTAACCAATGCCCCAGTTGCATTTATGAATTTAATTAACATGGTTTTCAAGGATTATCTGGATAGATTTGCGATTGTTTTCATCGATGATATTCTGATTTACTCTCAGTTAGAGACAAAACATGAGCAACATCTTCGTTGGGTATTGCAGAGATTGAGGGAACACATGTTATATACTAAGTTCAAGAAGTGTGCATTTTGGTCCCCTCAGGTGACATTTCTTTGTCACATTATTAGTAAGGATGGGATAATGGTTGATCCAACCAAGATAGAAGCAGTGAGAGACTGGCCAAGGCCAAGGAATGTTTCAGAGGTTAGAAGTTTCCTTGGGTTGGCTGGGTATTATCGACATTTTGTTGAAGGGTTCTCGAGGATTGCAACCCCATTGACTTAGCTGACACGCAAGAATTTTAAGTTTTTTTGGTCTAATGGATGTGAGCATAGTTTGCAGGAGTTGAAGTAGCGATTGATTACTGCTCTAGTGCTCTGTCATCCATCAGATCAGGGAAAGTTTGTGGTTTATTGCGATGCTTTGAGGCAGAGATTAGGTTGTGTTTTGATGTAGACCAATAAAGGAGTATGAGCAGCGGTACCCTACTCATGAGTTAGAGTTAGCAGCAGTGGTGTTTGCCTTGATGGTTTGGCGACATTATCTATATGGGGAAAAGTGTGAGATCTACACTGATCATAAAAGTTTGAAGTACTTTTGTAACGACCCAAATTTCCTAGTAAGGTTTAGGACCTTGATTAGGAGGCCGGGAGGGCCATAATTGATTTACGGTGCTATTATATGATTATATGCATGATTATGTGGGTCATATTATTATATGATGATAAAGGCATGCATGGGGCTATATACTCTACTGTGAGGGTATTTTGGTAATTTGGCTCATTGAGAGCGTAATTGTGTACTTGTGTGTATATTGGTAGGCTAATGTTGAGACCACATTATTATGTGGATATATCTGTGGTCTGTGACTTGAGACGATCCTAGTGAGCAGTTTAGCGAAAAAGTCATGGCGGGGGTTTATACCCGGCTCGGGGTGAGCCTAGGGGTATAAATGGGACTTTGGAGAATGTATTGGAGATGATTTGGTATTGAGAAATATAATTGGTGACTAATTAGATGACGGGAATTAAGTGGTAAATATTTAAGACACTTGAGGAATTAGTGGGAATTGGGAGCAATGACTAAAATGCCCTTAGAATGTTTAAGGTTTAGTTATTATTGGGAGGGCAAGGTGGTCATTTGGCTTATTTAAGGTTAGGCTATATTCTGCTTTATGATGTTAGTGGAGGTTGTAGATAAACTTAGAAACTTAAGGAAAAGAAAAGAAGAAGGAAAGAAAGAAAAACAGAACACTTAGTGTTATCTCACTCTCTCTCATTCGGCTGGGTCATCTCTTCACCATTCCTTGTGGGTTTTGGAGCTGGAATTCTAGAGCAAGCTCAGGATGGAGCTTAGGGCTAGGGACTTTGGTGAAGCTTGAAGAACTAGCAGAGTTAAGCCAGTCAATTGAGGTAAGTTTTAAGGTTTTCTGATGTGAATTTCTGAGTTTAATGAGATAGTTTTTAAGTTTGAGTTTTGGATGGAATAAAGGGATATGCACCTGAGGAGTTGAAGGGCTTGAGGCTGGTTGGATGCTAGAACGATTCTACAGTTGAGGTAAGGATTAATTTGAAGTTTGATGGTTAAATTAGAGAGTTTTCATGGCTGGTTTTGAGTTTGTGGGTTTGAAATTTCAGAAGTTGGAATTGGGATTTTGGTGGGTCTTAGGCTGGATTTTTGGTTGGGTTGCGTTGTCTAAATCATTCTAATGTTGTTATTATTAATTGGTTTTGAGTTGGGGGCTTTAGGATGGCTTTAGGTGAGGTTTAGAGATTGAAAATGGTGGTTTTTTCTGGGTTCGAAAAGTCGGGCCGCGGCATGGTTCTTGGTGAGCCGCGACCCTTCGATGTTGTGGCATGCTGAGGAAGGAGGGTGGGCCGCGGCATGGTCCAAGCAATGCCACGGCCCTTACCTGTTTTTGTGCCCATGGAGGGTTCTGTCAGGGGCCATGCCGTGGCATGGATGGCCCATGCCACGGCGCTTAAGGGATTTTTGGATTTTGAGATTTTAGGCTTGGGAATTTAACCTAGGGTGCTCGGGGTTGAGTCTTTTACCGTATTTGGTGAAGTTCAATGTTCCGAGGACCAGAACTTGGTTTAGAAGCTCATTTAAGATTGTTAATGGTATCCTTTATCTTGGTTGTGACTAGGTGCTAAGCTAGGACTCAGGGATCGCGCTCAAGGAGCATCGCTTGTAGCTAGCTCGTTTGAAAGCCAAAGGTAAGAAAGCTGCACCTGATTATGTGGCTAGGTTGGGACTAAGTGTTCCCTATGTTTGTATGCATTGTTATGTGAATGTGTTTAACCATGTGGACACGACGGGACTAAGAGCTCCCTACACTTGTATTTCATGTCATGAGATGGCATTATTATGCCATGGGACATGCGGTAACCGGCCTAAGAGTGTCGTAATCAATATTTGCGCACAGGGCGCGGCTCGGCCACTGGTAGCTGAGGCAGCTTATTTATCACTGAGCTCGGTTAAGCTGGCCGGAGTCAGTGAGTATTACACTGGGGGCGGCTCAAGTGAGCCGAAGACAGTGTGTTAAATAGAGGGTGTGACTAAGGGCGCCAACCCTGAATGCTATTTGATTGATATGATAATGTATTGTGTTATGAATATAGTTGGTTGACTGTCTGGATGACAAACCGTTAATTTGCTGAGTGTTATCACTGATTGGATAAATGTCATGATTTGCTGAATTCCTGGTTATGCATTGTGGAATGTTTAATCATTGATGTTGATCTTGCCATGATATTATGCTTTCTTGCTGGGCTTCGGCTCACGGGTGCTACGTGGTGCAGGTAAAGGCTGAGTCAACCATGAGTTGGAGAGCTATGGGGGCGGGGTGTACATTTTCAGCTGCTCGGCCGCCACGGTCGAGGAATTGTACAGGAACGGAAACCTAAAATGTATATTTTGCCATTAGAGTGGCTTAAATTGTTTGTAATTCTTGGAGTTTGCTGTAACTAAGTCGTCTAAACCCTGTTTTGAGTTTTCATGTATTAAACTGTAATTTTAAATGAAAATAGCCTGTTTATGACCAAAATCTTTTATTCCTAACTTGTTGATGACATTGAATTCACACTTTGTTTAAATGACTTGATTAGCAAGTCCCGCACTATTTTTAAACACACAGTGTAACGGTCTTGGACGGTTAGCCAATATTACTTTGTAGTCTACACTACTGGAGAGGGTAAAGGAATGCCAGACGAGTGACTCTAAGTTGATGAAGCATAGAGAGGACGTCCTAGCTGGAGTGGCTAAGGACTTTACAGTTTTTGAGATGGGTGTGCTAAGATACAAGGATTGGATTTGCGTTCTGTTGCACGATGGTATTAGACGGGAGATTCTGTATGTGTAACACCCTGGATAGCCAAGACCGTTACACTGTGTGTTTACAAAGGTGCAAGACTTGCTAATCAAGTCATTTAGTGAGAAATGTGTTACTGAAACTATAATTGAACCAGGGTTAAAAGATTTCGGTCACAAAAGTTACATTTCATATAATCAAACATTTTGAAGATGGCATCCCATTAGTAATAACGTTTAAAAGGCAGTTTAAGAAAATTCAGGATAAAAGTACAGCTACTAGCCACTCTAAGGGCAAAATTTTCCCCATCCTGTACTACTCCTCGGTCGTGGCGGCCAATCAGCTGACTATGTACATTTAGCCTCAAAGCTCTCCTACTTAGGACTAGTCCACTTTACCCTTGCCATTACCTGCACCACGTAGCACCCGTGAGCAAAGGCTCATCAAGAAAATAGAATTACAGAGCATAATCATCAATTAAACAATCAGATAACTCATATAGCATGATCATACACTCAATAACCCAAAATATTCACATAATCAGGCATTCAACATACCAAGCTCATCAATTAACATTAATAACTAATTCACATATAATAACCAGGGCTGACACCCTTAGGTCACACCCTCTATTTATCCCATTGACTCTGGCTCGCTTACACCGAGTTTAGTGAATATCAAGCTGTCCTCAGCTACCAGTGTCCGAGCCGTGCCCTGTGTGCAAATATTAATTCCGGAACTCTTAGGTCGTTTATCACATATCCCATGGCATAATACCATCTATGACACCAATACAGATATAGGGAGCTCTTAGTCCCAATACAATCACATAACCGGGTGCAGTTTTCTTACCTTCGATTCCGTTAGCTTTGATCAATGAAACCGAACCTGAAGCACGATCCCTTCCGAGCCCTAGCGTACACCTAGTCACAGCCAAAGATCAGAATCATCACCAAACTTCAATTCCAAAACCTAGCCTAGGGACCAATCCCGAGCCCTCGGGAAACCCTAATTAAACCAAACGGGGTGGTGGAATCAAACCCCGAGCACTTGGGCAAAATCCCTAAGAAATATCCCAAAAGCCCTCTACAGGAAATAGGGTAGCGCTACAGTGCCACAAAGAGTGCACTATAGTGCTACAAACAGAGCCAACAAGTGCCCAGACCATAAGGCCTAGTGCTGTAGCTCCTAAAGGCTAGCGCTACAATGCTAGTCACAGCCAGACAACACGTTGATTTTTCCCCTTCAAACTTCCTCGAGCCAAAACTCACCAAAACCCCTCCAAACCTCAACCAAACACCAAAACAAGCCTACCATCATCTGTAACTCACCCCATATGACCCAACTATATGAAACTTGAGCACATGCACCCCAAAATTAAGAAACCACCATGATTGAACTTGAAGCTCAAAATATCAACAGAAAATAACAGAAGCTTCAGAACTTTAAAGGTAGAATTTCATACCTTCAATGGAGAATTTCAACCTAGGTTATCTTCCACACCTCCTCAGCTTTCAACTCCTCAAATCCTCAGGCTTAACTCCCTAGAATTCCCATCAAAACTCAGCTTAGAAAACCATTTCAACATCAAAACCAGAAACTGAAGAAAATCTTGAAAACTTACCTTAATTGGGTGAGTAGCCTCTGCTAATCCTCAAGCTTAATCAAGGTCCCTAACTCCAAGATCTAGCCCAAGCTCTCCCTGAGTTACAGCTCTAGAAAATTCTCAAGAAGTGAAGAAGAATGGCCAACCGAGTGAGAGAAAAGGGTTAGCCTAAGAGTTCTGTTTTTACTTCCTTCCTTCCTTCTTCTTTTCTTTTATTTTTTAGCTTCCTTTAGTTTCTAAACATTCCACTAAGTGTAGAAAGGCAGAGTAATACTTATCCCTTATTAAGCCAAATGACCACATTGCCCTCCCAATAATAACTAAACCTTTAAATCATTCTAAGGACATTTTGGTCATTACTCCCAATTCCTGCTGATTCCTCGAGTGTCTTTAATATTTACTGCTTACTTCCCGACACCTAACTAATCACCAATATACTTCTCAAATTCCCAAAAATACCCCCGGACTCCCACGAGCCTGGTATAAATCCCCGCCATGACTTTTCCGCTAAACCACTCACTAGGATTCCTTCGAGTCACAAGCTACAAATATATCCACATAATAATGTGGTCTCAACAATATATTACAAGTATTTACATTTATGCCCTCAACGGGCCGAAATTACGGTTATGCCCTTATAAACTAATCAGAGCCTACATGCATACTAATACTCATAGTCATGCATCTCATATATCCAAATAATCAGATAAACATGCTTTGAATAATTTAAATAACATATAATCTAGTTATGCCCTCCCGGCACACTAATCAAGGCCCTTATGCCATATTAGTAAATTTGGGTCGTTACAGGACGAGTCTCACACCACTCCATACTCGCTGCATCCAGGTACCACGAAGATGTATCAAGATTTGAACTATTTTTATTGGTGGCCTGGGATGAAGAAGGAGGTTATTTGTGACATCCCCAATTTGCTAATAAGGTTTAGGACCTTGATTAGCGTGCTTGGAGGGCAATAAATGATTTAACATGATAATATATGAATTTAAATGAATATGTGATTAGAATGCATGTTTAGGTGAAATAAATATTCATGTGGGCCCCGTTTGTTTGTTAGGGTTAAATTGGTAATTTTAGCCCGTTGAGGGCACAAATGTAATATATGTGAAATTTATGGTATGATGGTGATATAATTGTGATGCACGTGCCGAGACGGTCCTAGGGAGCTAATTAGTTTAAAAGTCACAACGGGATTAAATACCCGGCTCGGGAAGGGCCTAGGGGTATTTTGGGAATATTATAACTTGAGATTGGGAATTTGTAAGTAATGGTTAGTGACATTTTGGTAACTTGGGTAACCATTGGTAACCGTTAAGGATAGCTACTCAAGTTGGGAAATGGTACATTTGTAAGGAATGTGAAATGTATAGGATGCCCTTGAGGTCTAGTTAGAAAGGGAATTAGATGGAAGGGTAAACTGGTCTTTTGGCAGGAATTTAGATAAGTTTGGCTGAGATGAAAAAGTCATTCACGTTTTTATACTTAGGCAAATTCTGTTTTGGCTGAAAGAGAAGGGAAAACTAAGAACCTAGAAGGAAAAGTGGGAAAGGAAGGGAGCTGGTAGTTTGAGGCTTAGGAGGAGAATCAAAGTGGCTTGAGGCAACTAAAATCAAACACAGGTAAAGAATTATTCAGAGGTAAGAATTTATCTCTGTTTGGTTTAAGTTTCCAAGCTTGATTTTTAGAGTGTGAGCATGAAAATTGAATGATGGCTTGCGGCTGGTTTGTATGGGAATTCAGTTTGAGAAACAAGAGGATTTAGCTTGAAACTGGAATCAAAGGAAGCTCAAGATCGAATTCTTGATTGAGGTAAGGATTTTATGCATCTATGAAGTTTGTTTTTGGCATGGTTTAAGTTTTATAAGCCTTGGTTTAAGTTTCTGAAATTTGAAACCAAAGTGTGAATCATGAGTTTGATTATATGTTCAGACTTGTTATTGGTGTTTCTAAGTTGCTAGATGGTTTATTTGAGGTTTTGGTTTAATTTTGGGGTTTAGGTATGCATTGGGGTTGAATTGGGAGTGTGTTGGCTTGGGGAAAATGCAGGGGAAAACCCAGAATTCTGGGTTCGTGTAGGGGCGCCGCGGCCCTGTTCTTTTGTGCCGCGGCGCAAGGCAGAATCAGGCATCAGGAACCCTTCTGAGCGCCGCGGCCCTCAATGGGTAGTACCGCGGAGCTAGGCCAGTTTTGGGCAGGGGAAATTTTGCATTTTAGGGCTTTTGCCCAGGGGGTTCGGGGGATGTTTCCGGTACTTTGTTTTGGGAAATTGGAGGTCCCGAGGGTACGGGATTGGTTCCGGGAAATGGTTTTGGATTGGTTAGTATTAAAGAGTGTATTATTTGTGTTGTGACTAAGTTATCGGAGAGGCTCGGGATAGAGGACCGTGCTCGTGACTTTGGTGCATAAGAAGCTCGGGACACAGGTAAGAAAACTACTGTTTCCCGTAGACATGAGTTGTAGGGCTCGGCCCTATATGACTGTGTTGTGGGGTTTGACCCTTTGATTGAGTTATGTATGCTTAGCTTGTTGATTAGCTTTATCATATGTGAATGTGTTGATTGTACGGCATGAGTTGAGCACAGTGGAGACCGATAACGGCGAAGGCCGAGAATGGCAGTGGTCCGGGAACGGCAATAGGCACGTGGAGTGCAAGGCTGAGAACGACAATGGGCCAGGAACATCGATAGGCAAGTGGAGTGAAAGGCCGAGTGCGGCAAGGGGCTAGGGCCGGAAGCAGCGTTTAGCACGCGGAGTGCGAGTTGCTAGGTTGAATCCTACAGGATACCTGTGATATCCTCACAGTATGGACAGCGAATCCAGGGCATGGTAAAGCGCCTGGGAAGGCATGGCCGTATGTGTTTAGCCTATAGATGGCTTGTTTTACTAATAAGTGTTGATATGCATATGTTGTCTGTTTGTGAGTTTTCTTGCTGGGCTTCGACTCACGGGTGCTCTGTGGTGCAGGTAAGGGCAAGGAGAAGATCAACCAATCATGAGTATGGCGAGCGCGAAGCGGCGTGTACATTTTTGGTCAGCTTGATTGCCACGGTCAGGGGCATTTTTGGAGATGAATGTATAAAACTGGATTTTGTCGTTTAGTGGACTGTGATTATATTTTGAGTTGTAAATATTTCTAAACTGTATTTTGGGATCCCAAATGTTAAACTTTTATAATTTAAAATGAAATGAGATTATTTTCAAAGATTAGGACTTTGATTTTAGGTTAGTCACACTTTTGTTCTAAAAACCTCGTTTAGCGAGTTATAAGCACGATTTAAACTCACTTAGTAATGGCTCTAAGGTAGTAGGGCATTACATTATTGAATATATGGCTAAGTGCCTGACTTGTCAGCAAGTGAAAGCTGAACACTAAAGGCAGGCATTGATATTATAGTCTTTGGGTGTCCCTGAGTGGAAATGGGTAGACAATAACATGGATTTTGTTTTTGGGTTGCCTAGGACGGTGAGTCATCATGACTCGGTTTGGGTGTTAGTGGACCGATATACAAAGTCATCTCACTTCTTACCTGTGAGAACAAATTTCACTTTGGATCAGTATGCTAAATTGTATGTTAGGGAGATTTTTCGTCACCATGGGACTCCGAAGTCTATAGTGTCAGATCGGGATCTACTTTTACTTCCAAGTTTTGGGGAAGTCTACAGAAGGCGAATGTTACTCAATTTAAATTTAGCACTGCTTATCTTCCTCAGAAAAAAAGATAGTCTGAGAGAACAATTAAGATATTGGAGGATATGGTTCGGGCATATGTATTGCACATTGAAGGGTCATGGAGTAAATATCTTCCATTGATTGAATTTTCATACAATAACAACTATCAGTCGATGATTTGAGTGGCTCTATATGAGATGCTGTATGGTAGAAAGTGTTGATCACCCATTCATTGGGATGAAATGGGAGAGAGGAAGTATTTGGGTCCTAAGGCGGTTCAAAGGACCAATGAGGCCTTGATTTGTGGGGCCTTTTGAGATCATGGAGAGGATTGGGTAGGTGGCCTACAGGTTGGCCTTACCCCCATCATTGTCCAGAGTTCATAATGTATTCCACGTCTCGATACTTTGAAAGTATGTATCAGATACGACCCATGTGTTGAGTTATGAACACCTGGAGCTTCAGAGACATTTGTCATATGAAGAGCAGTCAGTCCAAAATTTGGATAGGAATGAGAAGGTCTTAAGGAACAAGACCATTCCTCTAGTTAAAGTATTGTTGAGGAACATCAAGGTCGATGAAGCGACTTGGGAGTTAGATTCGGATATGCGGGATCAGTATCCGAGCTATTCAGGTAAATTTCAAGGATGAAATTTCTATTAGGAGGGGATGCATGGATTTATTGAATATCCCAAAATTTCTATTAGGGAGTATCCCAAAATCCAAAATAAAATTAAGTGCATGGATGAGCGTGCCGAGAGGGCAAGCAGGATAATAATGTGTTAATTAATTTAATTATGTGAATTATATGCTTATGTGATTGAGTATGCATGATTATGTGTGTTAAATGTGTTTAAAGGCCCATTTTTGTTGAAAAAGGACATTTTTCGTAATGTTGGCCTATTGAGGGTATATTTGTAATTTATATGCTATGTTTTTAAGACTACATTATTATGTGGATATATTTTTAATATTCGACATGAGTCGATCCTTTTGAGCCATTTAGCAGAAAAGTCACAATGAGGATTTACACCCAGCTCGGCATGAGCCAAGGGGTAGTTTAGTAATTTTGTGTATTTTGGGAAGTATTGAAATATTATTGAGGAAAATATGAGTATTTGGAAGATTAGGGGATTAAATTGGGTATTATAGGTGTAATTTGAGGATTAGTGGAAATTGAGGCAAAATGACTATTTTGATCTTGGGGGTCTTTAAGAAGGGTATTGGGAGGAAGGGTAATTTTGTCTTTTGACCTTGACAATTGTAAATCTGATGCTAAGTTTTTCCCTTCCTTCCCATTCACGTTGTATGTCCTCTTTCTTCTCTTTGGCTACTCTCAAGAGCTCTTCCAAAATCACCATATACAAAAAGGCTTGGGTTTGAGCAAATTTCATGGAAATTTTGAGTTTTGGGAAGGATTAGAAGCTGCATAATCATACCCACTATAGGAGGTTTCGAAATTCATAGAAGGTGAGCACTCATTTACCTTGTTTTTTATTTCAATGGTAGTGTTCTTAATTAAGTTAAGATTAAGCTAAATTATGTTTCTCTAGAGTTTTTAGGGAATTTTAGAGCTGTAAAAGTTGATAGAAAAGTGATTTAGTGGTTATGCTAAGCTTGGAATTGAGTTGAAATTCAAATTTCAGATTGAATTCTCGGATTTGGGTAAGCTTCTAAGCTTTAATCTCAAAAATTGTGATTTGTGAAGTTGTTGTGTTTTTGTTCAAGTTTTCGGTATTTTGAAGCTTGGAGTAGGTTTTAATAGTGAATTGGGGGATGAGTTATGGTCAAATTTCTGTTGCAAGTCTGTTTGAATCGATTTTGGGTTTGGTTTAAGAGTTGGAAAATTACAAAATTCGCAGGGGTATGATTTCGGGAAGAACACTTATGTTTTGGGCTCGTTTTGTGTTTCTAGCAACCTAGCGCGACCGCGCTAGGGTATGGCGCGTCCGTGCTAGTGTCCTAGAAACCATGGAATTTGAATTCAATTTGGGATTTTGAGGTCTAGAATGACCGCGCTAGTGCCCCAGAAACCCCAAAATTTCTGTGGGCACGACCATTCCAGGGGCAGGTGCGACCAAGCCAAGTGCCCCGAATGTGTATTTTTTTGAATTTTGGGATTAAGGCTCGAGAGTTCGGGAATGTATTTTGGGAGCCCACTTGGAGGCTCAGGGGATGTTTCTGTCACCCCGTTGACTAGGGATAATAGTTCCAAGAGCTAGAGCTTAGATTGGAACTTGGGACCTGGATTTAATCCTCAATATGCATATCATTATGTTGTTACTAAGATTTCTGCGAGGATCGTGACAGGGATCACACTCAGGGTCGTTCCACTTTCTCCATAGGACCCGAGGTAAGAGAACTAGCACTAGGACAAGGGTAAGGGCATCGGTGTCAGTTGTAAAATTTGTTATAACCATGTTTTGAATATCCGTTTTAATGTAAATATCTTTGGAATGTATATGTTTGTGATGTTTATATGGTTCATAATTGTTAGTATTTATCTGGAATATTTAGCTAGCAAGCCTTAATCTGCAATAAGCATGTGTAATGTAGGCCGTTAAGGAAGGGCCACTTTAGGAGTACGGTATGCGCTCGTTCGGCATAGGGGCCACATCAATAAGTTATGTGCTTGCTTATGTTTTATTATAATTGTAAAGCAAGCTATTTATGATTCTTATTATGTTGCAATGTGGTGCAGGTGTGGATGCTCAATATTCCATGCCAGTAAAAGGTCCAAAGCGCGTGCTAAGGTCTCATAAAGGCCTAAGTATGTACCTGTGCATACATCCCTAGGTGTGTATGGGGGAGCCTTGCCAGGCAAAGCCCTAGCAGGCGTGCAACACGGGACCCTCGCCTAGCCTCGCGTGGGCCGCCTCGTGCTCCTTACCCCAGCCTCGCGTGGGCCGCCTCGCACGCCTTGCTTCAGCCTCGCATGGGCCGCCTCGCGTGCCTCGCCCCAGCCTCGCGTGGGCCGCCTCGCGTGCCTCGCCCCAGCCTCGCGTGGGCCGCCTCGCGCGCCTCGCCCCAGCCTCGCGTGGGTCGCCTCGCGTGCCTCGCCCCAGCCTTGCGTGGGCCGCCTCGCGCGTCTCATCCCAGCCTCGCGTGGGTCGCCTCGCGTGCCTCGCCAGCGGCTAGTGCACACTGCCTCGCACGCCTAGCATCAGGCGAGGCCACCTCCGCCTCGCGCACCAAGCATCAGGCGAGGCCACCTCCGCCTCGCGTGTCATGCACCCAAGCACCTCTGGAGCCACGCCTCCAAGGGCCTCTCGAGACATGGCCATGTCTTGCCTCGCCACGGCGGTTCCATGAGGGCCTCGCGAGAGGGCATCTCGCGCCCTTCATCTTGAGATGGCATCTCCCATGGAGACCTATGTAGACCTCAACGTCCAGGAGTGAAAGTCCAATGATGATTCCGAAGGGTCATGATGGTATAGCTTCGTATGGGCTAAGACTTGTAGTGCCTCGTACGTCCGACCGTGGCACTCATGCTAATCAGGTAGTGGGAGCACTAAGAGAAAGGACATGGCCTGCATACTCCTCTGACATTGGTACGGAAAAGTAGTGGAGACATCCTCCTGGCATAAGTCCATGTACTGGTTGCAACACCACTACCTCTGAAACCACTCTCTTGACAGTGTACTTATGTACTACCTGGTCCCCTGGACCACAGTGTATCTAAGGCCATTAGAGCCCACTATATAATAAACCCCAATTCCCCATGGAAAGGGGTTGGAAAATTTATTGTAGCAAGTGCACCATAGTGAATGAAAAACTGATTTCACCATTGTTCTTCTGCAATTGTTCATAGAGTTGATACTTAAATTTCTAAGGCTTTTTCTATTGATAATCTTGATCTTGCAATTCTTTCCAACTTAACTTAGTTGACGAGTTCTCATCGTCAACAGTTTGGCGCCGTCTATGGGAACGCAAGTTCCAAGCTGCTGTTCTACCATTACTTCCAGCGAGAAGAAATGCCAAGACATTCAAAGCAACTCAGGGAGCCACGAGAGGTGGAGGTCCACCTGAACGGAGTCTAGTTGAAGGCTTCCATGAAGGATCCCCCTCCACCAAGAGAGGTTGAGCCCCCAAGGGACCCTGAGGTTCACGAGGGTGATAGAGAGGCCTCGTCACCGGGCGTCCTGCCTGTAGAGAGTCCTCCAAGAGTGCCACCGGGAAATGCTAACGAGTACCCGCTCCCTAGACCACCCCAAGTACCGAACTCCGGCCGGTAGGACCCGAGCCCCTCTACACATAGGCGCGATATGCATCCCTGGGTCCATTCCGTGAGCTCGAGTTCTAAATCTCGATTCTATGAAGAAGAAATGCATGAGTTGCACCGTAAGAACCAGAGGTTGGAGACTACCCTGGAGAATATGCAATAGGTGCTGAATGGCCTATTGCAAGGTAAGTCACACGTGACCTTGCCCAGGAGAAAAGAGAAAGGTCGTGAGGGGGCAGAGACCACAGTTCCAGTAGACGATGGGAGGACCCGACACTCCACCAGTAACACCCCCCGAACGAAGCAACGTGAACGTCTTGAGCCACCAAAGCAGGCCCAGAAGCCAGAGCCGAAGACAAACGTGACCCATCGCAACGAGGATGAGGTCACCTCTAAGAGAGCACCCTCAGATTTACGGGAGGAGCTCAATAAAAAGAGGGCGGCTAAAAGGACCACGCCCCCTATGGCACGTCGAGAGGGCAAAGGAAAGGATGATCCTAACCCGTCCGCTTTAAAGGCTCCCTAAGTAAGAGAAGGCATGACTTGGATGCAGAAATGAGGAGCATGCGAAGCAAGATCGTCACCGCCTCTGGAGGTCAAATATTTGAGGAGGAGTTCGACCATGAGTCACCCTTCGTTAGGGAGATCCAGGCCATTAGGCTCCCGGCCAACTTTAAAGAGCCCTACATGACCCCCTACGAAGGAAGCACGGATCCAAAATACCATCTAGATACATTTAACGACTTGATGAAGCTGAGGGGAATTGGCAGCGGGGCGAGATGTCATTGCTTCGCCGTCACCTTAAAAGGATCTGCGTACAAGTGGTTCAAACGACTTAGACCGGGGTCCATCAGGTCTTGGCAACAACTTTCTAATGAGTTCCTCCAGCAGCACCACACCATGCGCGACTACATGATGCCAGGCACCAGCCTCGCAAATGTGAAGCAGGGAGAAAACGAGAGCCTGAAGAGCTATATTCATAGGTTCAGTATGGAGGCAGCTAAAGTAGGGAGCCTGACCCACCGAGAGCTAAAAATGGCCATCACAACTGGAGTACACCCAGGAAGCAAGTTATGGGATAATATGCTCAAGAGGGAGGTCGCAGACTTGGATGATTTCTACGAGTGGGCACAAAAATACATTCGCGTGGAGGATGGTCACGAGAACCTCAAAGCCGAAAAAGGCCCATCGCCCCCGAAACCTTCAACTCAAGAAGACTCGGGCGGTGCAAAGAAGAAGGGGGTTTATGAGGGAACAAGAGACTATCGACCTCAGAAGCATCAATGCTCTGAGGAGCGCCTACAGGGCCCCTACACCTTTTACACTAACCTCACCCATGCGAGGGAGCATATTTTCATTGCGAACGAAAACCAGGTCCCTTTCAAAAGGCCCCTGCCAATGAAAAAAGACCGGTCCAAAAGAGACCCCAGCAGGTATTGCCAGTATCACAAAGATGTCGGCCACACCACCGCGGAATGCAACCATTTGAAGGTGGAAATTGAGGAGCTCATTCGTAGGGGACACTTGGGTAGGTACGTGCGCAAGGAGAGCCAGAGGCCAGAAGAAGGAGCGTCCTCGCCGCGGGCGCGGGAGGTGGCCCCAGAAATACAGGGAGAGGTCAGGACTATATTTGGGGGACCAGGATTTGGGGGCGATTCAAGGAAGGGGCGAGACAAGTATGCCAAGGAGGCCAGACGGAGTCCACCACCTTGCGTTTTAAGTTTGGAGCAACGCCCCCTGAAGAGCTTCAAGGGCGAGAATGACACAATAACTTTCACTGAAGAAGGTGCGCAGGGGGTGCATTTCCCACATAATGACCCCTGGTGCTAACTGCCCAGCTTGCTAACATGAGGGTACATCGGGTCTTGGTGGATAACGGGAGCTCTGTGGACATCTTGTATTGACCTGCGCTGGAAAATATGGGATTGAGCCTCCACCACCTAAAGCCTTGCACTACGTCTTTGTATGGGTTTACGGGAGATTCGATGCAGCCCCTGGGGGCAATCAAATTAGCCCTCACCATAGGGGAGCAACCCAGGCAAACCATCGTAATGGCTAACTTTTTCGTGGTGGATTGTAGCTCAGCCTTCAATGCGATATTAGGGAGACCCTCTCTGAGAGAATTGAAGGCGATAAATTTTGTGTATCACTTGGCTATGAAATTCCCAACCCCCAGGGGAGTAGCATGTGTGAAAGAGGAGCAGAAGGAGGCGAGGCAATGCTATAACATGTCCCTTCGCATAGCCACCAAACTGTCCGTATCGATGGCAATGGTTGTGTATGAAGGAGTGGCCCACGCGAATTAGACCCACACAAGTTGGACGCACGAGTTACGGATCATCTCGAGAAATGCTACCAGCGAGGCTTCGGCACTCAGTGCAAAAAGAACCTGTGTTTAATTTGTTCCTTGTTGTTTTAGCTTAATTAAGTAAGAATCAAAGAGGCTACCTAGATAACCTCCTAGTTAGATGTAACCCTTTTATTTACAAGGTTGGTTGTAAACAGAATGCTATGAATGAAACTGTTTGCAACTTCATGTGTCACTTTTCTTCGCGACTCGGGAGCCAAAGTGCCTGCCGAAATAAATTTCACCAAACACTTGGGGGGCAGGACAGGAACCAAAAACATGCAGCTAGCAAGGGGAACCTAAAAAGGACTCCTAAAAAGGACCCTCTAACGGAGGATCCTAAAAAGGCCCCCTTGCCCTCCTAAAAAGGAGGATCCTAAAAAGGACCCTCTATTAGGAAGACCTTAAACACGACCCCCTATTAGGAGGACCCTAAAAAGGGCCCTCCATCAGGAGGAAGTGGCCCGTGAAGATAAAGCAAGCAACAAGCAAGAGAATCCAAAGAAGGACCCCTTGCACCAGGATCCTAAAAAGGACCCCTTGCACCAAGATCCTAAAAAGGACCCTATGCACCAGGGGGATCCTAAAAAGGGCCCTCCATCAGGAGGACCCCAAAAGGGACCATGACCCTAAAAAGGACCCTTTAACGGGAGGTCCTAGAAGGACCCCTTATATCGGGGCCTTAGGCGAAGTCCTTAAATATAGAAAACAGGGAGAGGACCTTGCAAGGCATCCCTTGGGTTCACAAGGATTAGCTGCCCTTGTGAACATCAAGGAGGCCAAAAGGTCTTACGATAAAAAAATATATAGTGACAACACTAATAAGTCTAGAGCGGCCACCAAGCCGTCTAGCCAAAAAGGGTCCTAAAAGAGACCCTTGCAAAAATAGTACTATGAATAACGACGAGAGGGATGCTTCTTGCAAAAAAATAATAAGCGCGCACAAGAATATATAAAAGGATTGCTAGGACCCAAGGTGTCAAAATATCCTTATAAGAGTAATCAAGAGGCACCAAAAGAGGTCCCAGTGAAACCTTTCACATGGGCTCCAAAAGACCTCTAGCCTGGTGAATAAAAGAGGGGAACCAACCAAACCCCATCATACAGGCTCAAAAGGGCCTCAAATGCAGTAGAATAAGAGATAAATAGCAACACATGTGTATATACATTGAAAAATAAAGTTTTGAAGACAATACAAGAGTTACAAAAGAAAAGTAGTAGTGATAATGATATTACAAAGTCAAAAAAAAAAAAGAGCATACACACATGGTGGGCTAGCTAACAAAAGTTATGAAATGACTACTTCAGGGCCTCCTACCATGGGCGCTCCACATGGCCGCTCGAGCGACGACATGCTCACCAAAATAAGAGAAATCAAAATTGGGATCCTGCCTCCACACGTTGTAAAGGGCGCGGTGCGGTCTATGGACCTGTACTCAATGGCAGTCTTCTCCGCCTCCAAGGAAGCATTTCTCTCCTGCAATGTAGCAACATTGGTCCTAGCAGCCTAGAGTTTGGTCCTGGTAGCCTCGACTTCGGCCCTTGCAGTCTGGAGTTCGACCCTGATAGACTCGACTTCGGCCTCTAAATGAGTAACCCTCTCCTGCGACACTGTCACGATATCCTTGGTCGCTTGGAGTTCGCTCTTCAGGCTGGCAACTTGGTCCTTCAGCTCCTTGGCCTTGGCAACCGCCTTCAGTTTCCTTCTTGACAAGGTGGCAAGTTCGGCTCGAACCTTCTTTAGCTCAGACTGGGTTTTCTCAAGCTCTTTCTCGAGCTCCTGGACCCGGGCTGTAAGGCAGTCACTCTCAGCAGTAGACGTGGAGAGGTTGCTAGACGAGTCGGCAAACCGTAGAGCCACGGTATAGGCCTGCACAAGAAAATTAACGACATCAACAATAAGTAACAAAAAGAAAAACGCATGTACATCTATACATAATAATGCCGACACAAGGTGCAGGAACTCACCCAGGCCATGGTGCGCCTTAGGGTTTCCCCAAGGTCTGTCTGGGCAACGTTCCCAAGACCGTTCCAGTCAGATACGAGGAGGCCCGAGGCAAGTTGGATGTATTGCTGCCCGTAAGACGTCGCCATCCGAGTCACCCAGGGCACCCCATCCGCACCAGCGGCACCTGGTTGGGTGAGGACGGACGACCCGCTCGCCGAAACAGGAGGGGGCACGGTGAAAGTGGAAAACTGAGGATCTGGTAGATCAGAGGGAGGCTCCAGAAGGTCGGCAAAGTAAGTCCCCGATGGTCCAGGGTCGAGAGGAGCCTGAGTGAAGGCGTCGTAGCCCTCAGGGTCAGGGCAAACATAACACCCCAGAACGGCCTGCTGGTCTTGAGAATGAGGGACTATGTCCGGATCATAGGTGGCACATGGAGGGCATCCCCCAGGAGATGGAGGCAGCTTGTGAGATCCCCCTCGGTCAAGGGGGGCTACCTCCGGCTCTTCCTCATCCTCATCGTCATCCGGGCAAGGCTCGACCAAGCCCCCCTTCATCTTCGTGGACCCAGAGATGGTCCACAGCAACTTGGGGTTCGAGACAGGGGACAACTTATAGCTGTTCAGATTCTTCACGGTGAATAGGCATACCGCCTTTTTCATAGCGGGGTCAGCGCTGAGGAACGCTCTCATGTCTCTCGCTTCCGACCCGACAACTATGGGCTCAGCGAATTGCTCTGCATAATACACGCCATGGTCGATATGAACGTAAGTCATGAAACAATAAGTTGTAAGAAAGTAAAAGAGAGAAAGTGATGCTCAGGGTACTTACTGATAGTGGCCCGAAAGTCCTCGCGGATGGAGAGGGGGCCTTCCACGAAGAAAAATTCCTGCTTCCAAGACCCCGGGTTGGAAACTGAGCCCTCTATCAAAGTGGCCTCGTTGTTGGCTTTTTGTAAATAGTAAAAGCTCTTGGACTTGGGAAGGGGCATGAGGTTGTAGAGGAAATGCACCTCCATCACCGTAGGAGCGCGTTTAAACAGCTTCGTAAATGCAACGAAAAGGCAGCTTAAAGTCAGCCAGCCATTGGGATTCAGTGGAAGCGGGGCAAGGTCGAAGTAGTTGAGGACCGCAATAAAGAACAGGTGTAACGGGATGGTACCACCCGCCTTCAGGATGTGCTCTCTGAGGGCCACAAAGCCGGGCCTATGACTGTCAGCCCGACATGTCTCCTGAGGAACATATAATGCGTACTCCGGAGGGACGCGATAGTGATCCACGATGTCCATCAGTTTGTTTTCGGACACACGCGACACCAGTTCGGTTGCCAGTAAAGGAGCATCGTCTGGTTCATTGGAAGTCACCTGTCGTCGTGTCCTCGGCATATCTGCAAAATCAAAAGAAAAATGTGAGGAAGAGACAAAACACTTGACCCTCCATTTTTTCCTCCTAGCAAGAGTCTTCCATCGGGGGAGCGATTGCGGAAGCGCTAAGCTAGGGAAAACCGAGATTAAGGGCTGAGGAGAAGTGGTAGTGGCCCCATGGCAGTCATAAGGTGAGGATGGGCTGGAGGGCTCAGGCGGAAGGTGTCCCTCCATAAATTCCAACTCCCTCTGCAATTCTAAAAGGGTCATCCTAAGGCTCGCTACGTGGTCACTAAGGTCTGGGGGGAAAAATGCTCCGTCTCCTCTCAGCACCGAGTCAATTTCGCTCTCCACCACCCAAATTTTACGCCTAAGTTCATCCATGTACTCAAGATGGCGGATACGGGCCTGCCTCAAGGAGTCATAGTCCTGGTAAGGGCTTTCCTCAGGGGACTCTGAGTCTGAGGACAGGTCAATAAATTCAACTCCCGGAGGTATGTCGGACGGGCCGTCACTGGCCATGAGACCTCGTCCCGAATGCAAAAAGGGGTTCACATATAAATGAGGGGATGGCTACAAAACACAAAGGAATAGGCTTAATACCTCTAGATGCAAACGCCCTAAATGACCCACTACAGAGTCAAAAAAAAAGAAAAAAGAGGGGCATGCAACTGGGCAGACTCACTGCGAGCTCAGACCATGATACCCCATCCCGAGTAACGCTAATTTGGACCCAACGAAAACCAGGGAAAAAGAGAATATACCTCAAGATGTAGAAATTGGAGACTGTCGAGGCCAAAAAAGGAGGTCGAGGGCCAAAAGCACCAAATGGTCGAAAATACACGTCTGCAAAAATAGGCAAAAAGGATGTGTTAGCCTCCAAATAGACATACCAAGAAATTAGCTCATATGTAAAAAAAAAAATGAAGGAAAATATGGCAAAAGTGAGGTGGTGGGGGATTGAACCCCTTACCTCTTGAAAGAAGTAAGGGTCTAGATACCACTAAGCTAAGGAAGTAAGGTGTAAATAATGAGCCTTGCATGAGGGCCTATTTATAAGAATCAAGGAGAATAGTCTACAAGAGCACCTAAAGGTCCTCTCCTAGACTGGGTGGCAAGTGTGGATGCTCAATATTCCATGTCTGTAAAAGGTCCAAAGCGCGTGCTAAGGTCACATAAAGGCCTAAGTATGTACCTGTGCATACGTCCCTAGGTGTGTATGGGGGAGCCTTGCCAGGCAAAGTCCCAGCACGCGTGCAACACAGGACCCTCGCCTAGCCTCGTGTGGGCCGCCTCGTGTGCCTCGCCCCAGCCTCGTGTGGGCCACCTTGCACGCCTCGCCCCAGCCTCGCGTGGGCCGCCTCGCGTGCCTCACCCCAACCTCGCGTCGTCCGCCTCGGGCGCCTCGCCCCAGCCTCGCGCGGGTCGCCTTGCGTGCCTTGTCCCAGCCTCGCGTGGGCCGCCTCACGCGTCTCGCCCTACCCTCGCGTGGGTCGCCTCGTGCGCCTCGTCTAGCGCCTAATGCACACCGCCTCGTGCGCCTAGCATCAGGCGAGGCCACCTCCACCTCGCGCGCCAAGCATCAGGCAAGGCCACCTCCGCCTCGCATCTCATGTACCCAAGCACCTCTGGAGCCACGCCTCCAAGGGCCTCTTGAGACATGGCCATGTCTTGCCTCGCCATGGCCGTGCCTTGAGGGCCTCGCGAGAGGGCATCTCGCGCCCTTCATCTCGAGATGGCATCTCCCATGGAGACCTATGTAGACCCCACCGTCCAGGAGTGAAAGTCCAAGTATGATTCCGAAGGGTCGTGATGGTACAACTTCGTATGGGGTACGGCTTGTAGGGCCCCGTACGTCCGACCGTGGCACTCATGCTAATCAGGTAGTGGGAGCACTAAGAGAAAGGACATGGCCTGCATACTCCTCTGACATTGGTACGGAAAAGTAGTGGAGACATCCTCCTGGCATAAGTCCATGTACTGGTTGTGACACCACTACCTCTGAAACCACTCTCCTGACAGTGTACTTATGTACTACCTGGTCCCCTGGACCACAATGTATCTAAGGCCATTAGAGCCCACTATATAATAAACCCCAATTCCCCATGGAAATGGGTTGGAAAATTTACTGTAGCAAGTGCACCATAGTGAATGAAAAATTGATTTCACCATTGTTCTTCTGCAATTGTTCTTAGAGTTGATACTTAAATTTCTAAGGCTTTTTCTATTGATAATCTTGATCTTGCAATTCTTTCCAACTTAACTTAGTTGATGAGTTCTCACCGTCAACAGCAGGTAAGGGCAAAGAGAAGCTAGACCAACCATTAGTAGGAGAGCTCTAGGGCAATGTGCAATAAAGAACTCGAGCAAAACAATTACAAAGTGAGTTTGGTACCAAAGTCTACACTATTTTTTGAGAGGCAGGTTAAAAAAGAGGAACTATTCGACCATGATAGATTCTCTTGGGAAGCATTAGATTCATCTACCTCTACTTCCTTTTTGAGTAGATAAGAAAGGGAAGAGGGTCAGTTAAAAAGTTTATATCTTCAATTAGCTACTAGTGAATTAATATAATCCAAGGGATAGTTGGAAGGTCATCATCGTTATCATCTTTAGAGGAGAAGGAAAGGTCTAGGAAATCCTTGACCAACACTTGTTTGCCTTCCCACGAGTTTTGGGGGCTGTTGGGGTTTTAGCACGAGGAGCATCCCCTGTTTCTCTAATGTTTATTCCCCATGTTCTTCTCTTCGTGGGTGTAAGGATGACTGGGCTGCTCGTTCTGCCCCATCTTTTCACCAACGTTCTGCTCGTTGGATTTCCTACCAGTGGCACTCTCTGTTGTAGTGTCTTTGGTGGTCTGGTGAGGTTGGAATAGGCCGACAAGCAAGTGGTTTGCAATGTTTGTTGGGGGATAGAGACTTATAAACTTAGTTTTGTATTACAACTCATAGCAATAATCATAATTAATCTAAACTCTAATGGAAGATAATCACAAAGTACATAAACACAAAAAAATAAAATAAAGTGTAGAGTAGACCTTTCTTGTAGAAGAACCTTTAAACATAAAATCACAAGACTATGATTTTATGTGAACTACAAATGTTACAAGGCTTGACACAAATGAAGATTTGTTGTCCAAAAATAACTATTCCTATCCTTCTCCTTGGAATTGCTTGAAGCTACAACAATGTAATGAGAGTGGGATTCACAAGCCTTGATCCTTCATGCAGGTCAAGCTTTCTTGATGAAGATCTTGGAGAAAACTAGTACTCTTGAAAGCTAGAGAGAGAGAGCGATAGATAATTCTTTTAGAGAGAGAAAGAGGTGACTGAAATGAACCCTTCAAATAGGATAGGAACCACATTAGACTCAGACATTGTGATTAGAGCATTTTAATTTGAATTTTGGAGGAAAAAGCACGTCATTGTACAGACAGCCCAGGCGACACATCGCCTGGGTGCCACTTTCAAAGTGAGTGACGCGTCTACTCCTAGAGGCAATGCTTCGCCGATGCCTCTGACTTGGCACTCCAAAATTTATCTCAAAATATCCCCAAATGCTCCCAAAATTTTTGAGTACTCTCATATACTCCAAAGAAACACTTTGGACCCAAAAAGATGATTTATAAATGCCTATACTGAAAGTCAACTCTCACATGTTGACTTTTGTGAAATTGTTATGGTTTTTGCACCTCTTCATGCCTAACCAATTTCACCATGTATTTAACCAAACATAACATTCACCCAGTTGGTTAAATACATCTTCAATTCTCTAGCGAAATGATATTAGTGCATAAAATAAAGTACCTTTTGGGTTTGAACTTTATCTTAGTGAAAACACTACAAAGCTTTTACCGAAATGCTAAGGTATTCTTAAAAAATTGAACCCAACATTCCTAGTGATAAAAATTGGTAATTTCTCACACACCTTTATCTAATTACTTATGTATTTCCCACTTTTCGCGCTTAATACTTTTTATTGCCTTATACTTGATCCATTCATGAACCATCCGGAGAGGAAACTCCTACTCTCTTGAGAGGCGGCACCACCTCTAGGTTCACATATGTGAAATTCTTATATCATCTTTGCTACCTTTAAAGATGTTTGTTGCTCTTCAAATCATCCAATAGCAATAAACATTAACCCATCCTTGATGGGATCTTTAAGTTGTTAATGTTGAAATTATTCCCTTATCAATGACTTGTTCTTACCCATTGAACTCTACACTTGATGTATACAAGTTTTGCGCTCGGTTTCCATCATTGGGAAATATATTGGTCAAGGAGTTTTAGTTCCATCCCTCTATTTGTGGAACTCCCCAAATCTCTCCCAAGAGGTTTGGTAAACAGATCCGCTAAGTTCTCACAAGATTTTACATGTGAAGTTGATATGATACTCTTATCAATCAATTCCTTCACATAGTCATGTCTTAGACTTATATGTATAGACTTCCCATTATAAATCTTGTTGTAGGCTCTAATCAAAGTGGCTTGCTTATCACAATGTATCGAAATTTTCGATGCATCAACTGTGGTTTTCGATATCTCATACACGAGATCTCTTAGCCACTAGGCCTCATTGGCAGTGTTAAAGCTACAAACTCGGACTCCATGGTTGAGTGACATATACATGTTTGTTTCTTAGATCCCCATGAAACGACACCCCCACCACGGGTGAACACCCAAGCGGTTGTGGAGAGATTATCTCTTACACAAGATATCCAACTTGAGTCGGAATATCCCTCAGTATCTTAGGAAACTTAGAATATTGGAGGCATAACTCTTTGGCCCTTTTAAGATATCCAAATACTCTTTCCAATGCCTTCCAATGTAAGATACTTGAGTTGCTAGTAAACTTACTTAGTTTATTAACTGCAAATGCAATGTCCGCTCCATTACAATGAGTGACATATATCAAACTCCCAATTGCACTTGCATACTCTTGTTGAGCCACCGCTCTCCCTTCATCCTTTTCAAGCTTTAGACTTGAATCGAAGGGTGTGTTTGACTAAACTTGTCAAGCATTTTCTCAAAATAATGAGCTTGATCTAAGGCATAACCATTCATATTTCTTCTAACTTTGATACCTAATATGGTATCAACCTTTCCAAGGTCCTTCATTATGAAGTTAGAAGATAGAAACCTCTTTGTTTCTATTATGCCTTTCATGTCATTACTTAATATCAACATATTTTTGGCGATGATGGTATCAGATATATAAAGTTGAAAGCATGAAAAATCCATTGGGAGTGATCTGGAAAGGGGTGAAGTCGAAGTACTTGGCCACCCCTCTGAAATAGTTGTGCAGTAGCAAGGTTGCACCGGCCGTTATATGAAAGCACGGCCAAGTGATTTAAGCTCAACTAGATAAATTAGTACGCTGGTTGGCTCATGGGGTAACCATATTAATTCCCCAAATGCCATATTTCTCTGGGTAGCTCTCCAGAGCACTGCTCGAGAGCGTACTTGCCAGAACCATGTGCCAGCTGACATTCTTGTTCTTCCTGGGCTTTAATTTTGCTTGAAGTCGTATGGTGTTGGTAATTTCCACTGCAGGCTCGACTCTTAAGTTCTAATAATTTCTTCTTAGTTAATGGTCGTTATTGGCACTAGTCGCCTGCCTTGCCACCTGCGGATATGTAGATGTCCTTTGGCGAGTGACCTGCTTGAATCTTGCTATAATTGGAGGAAAAAAAGCAATAGTTATAATTTTATCAACCACTGAAGCTTTGGTCGTTGCTCTCTTATGGTCGGGACTTTGACTGGGAGAGTGTCAACAGAATCGGGACAAACAATGTAGGTCCAATCCCTCATAATGAATTTTCATATTCCTTGGTGTAATTCGTCAACCTTGCTACGATACTCCTTGTCAGGGTTAAAATGAAAATGATATTGATAATTTTGAACCCTTGGTCGAGATGAAGGTTCTTGAGTACCATGGTTGGAATTGGTATCTGGTAGATTTAGGTCAAAGTCATCGACAACGTTTGGAGTAAATTCGGGTCTATGGAATAATTACTTCCCCAGTGATCGCGTGCATACATCTGATAAAAATAAAAGGGGAAGTGAGTTATTCGACCACCATATGTGTGCCTAAAGTTGTATGCTGCTCGAATAATCATATTTTTGTATTCGACCAAGTCTAAAAATGGATCCAAAAGACAGTTAAAAATATTTTTTCACGAACCTTTTCACTTAACTTTTTGAGGGAATTTTCCCACCGGTTTTCTAGAATTAGAAAATAAATTTTTTCTTCAATTACGTGCATTTTCCTAGCATCTAGGAAAAAGTCAAGCATACCTGAGGCCTAGAATGCATGTTCCTTTTCCCCCGACACTATTTTTCTCAAGAAAATCAACTATTTTTCAGAAAACCCTAAATTTCCCTATGATTTATTTAAGATCACCAAGAACAGGATGAACATGAAAGCAAAATCTCAAATTCATCACAGATTTGGTAGAAATCAAAGCAAAAAATTACAAGTGGATGGTCGAGAACTTACTTCAAGAATGATTTTAAAGATAAATTTCTAAAAAGGAAAATCACAATTACAGGAATCAAGAAGAAAAGCTTCGGGTTGGAGAGGTTTCTTGGAGGAAAGAGAATGTTTGGACAATTTGAAGAAGTTGAAGGAAGTTTGAAAAGGCAAGGCTATATACAGCCTTGCCCGCATACGAGGAAACATGACATCATTAGAAAAAGGTAATCATTATTTCCAAGATAATGTGATGTCAGCTGCATAGGAAGTTGAAAAATCATCATTTCTTTTACTAAAAGGAACCATCATTACTCCAATTGATGTCACCACAACATGCATTCTCAGGTGAGGGATTTCTTTAGCATTAGGGTTTGTAGAGGCATCTCTTCCTCGACCTCTTCCCCTTCCCCTTCCCCTGCCACCTCTTCATCATCTTCCTCTTGTCGACATTATGAAATTCTAAGGTACCAAAAGAAAACCATAAGAGAGGATAATCTGTATAATGTTTTGGTTACTCTAAGAGGCGGTCATACAGGTTGACATACATACTCATATCCATTCAATATTTAGAGTTTGCAAGAGAGAGGAAAAATAAAACATATAATGTCCAAATTTTGCTCAAAAGTATCCCATAAATAAAACATCCCACAAAATGTCTAAATAAAACCATAAAAATCCATAAGTTTTCAAGGGTCTTTAAGGAAGTCCCGTTTTATTTAAATACGATTTATTGATGAATA
Organism: Humulus lupulus; assembly: GCF_963169125.1. NCBI lineage: Eukaryota > Viridiplantae > Streptophyta > Magnoliopsida > Rosales > Cannabaceae > Humulus > Humulus lupulus. Next base: position 45,662,441 of record NC_084797.1, on the reverse strand, counting down.
TTTGAGACGGACTCTAGTCCTCAATTTTGTAATCATCCCCTGAATTTTTATTGAAGATGTTTTCCGAGATGTGGAAGTAGTCAAGGGCGCTTGTAGTGCACCAAATTTTTTTTTTAGATTATTTAATTTTTTTGTGATTTATTTTATTGTTAAGTGTGATGAATTGTTTTATTTAAATGTTGTTTATTTTATTTAGTTGTTGTTTGTTTTATTTGATTGTTTATTATTTTATTTAATTGTTAGAATTGTTTGGTATAATCTTTTGAATTTAAATTTGTTAATTGTTTGTTTGGTTAATTAATTTAATAAGTGATTAATTGTGTAACATGTTTATTTTTCTATTAGTGTTACATTTTAAATAAGTGTGACAATTGAGGTAATTATGTGAGTTATGGTTGAATGCACTAAGGTGCATGATAGATAGTGATGCACCCTAGTGTTTTAGTGTGTGTTAGTATATGGTAATAAGGTGCACATGTGTGGATTTTCTACACATTTTATAATTGCCATTTATTTGATATTTTTGGGTAGTTTTATTTTAATAAGTAGGAAATTAAATAAATAAAAACAAATAAAGCTTATGGCAAGTGGTGGACGTGTAGTGTAGGAAATGGAGTGATATCTTTTTTTTTTCCATTATTTTCTAAGGAGAATAAAAGTTAATTGGATAAGGATAGACATTTTGGGAAACTACCATTTGACTCCAATCTTTTATAATAAAAGAAAAATAAAAGGAATTATGAGAAAATAAAATAGAAAAAGGAAACTTACCATTATGTGTTGGTGATGCTTTATTGAGAGAGTTGAATGAAGGGGAAAGGAAAGGAAGAGGAGGGAATTTTTCCTTGTGGCTGCCGTGACCTAGAGAGAGAGAGAGAGAGAGAGGGTGGCGTGTAGAGAGAGAGAGGGAGAAGAAGAAAGAAAGGAAGAAAGAAGAAGAAGGTGAAGAGGAACCAATTCTAGAGTATGTTTTCTTGTATTTTTGTTTGTCAAATCTCTTTTCTTGATTATATGTTATTGACTTTGTTTATTTGTTGTGTGTGATTGGATTCTTTCTCCTCCTCATGGTGGTTTTCAAATAAAACCCTAGGCTTGAACAAGGGGTGTGAAGTTTGGGTGTTGATCATATTGTGTTCTTGATTTTACAATCAAGAGAGGTAATGGTCTTTCTTAGCCTATATATTGGTTTTGATGGGTTTATCTTTGAGGTTTTTGATGGTGATGCTAATGGTTGATTATTGTAGGATTGATGGTTATGATTTGTATTTTTAAGAGAATATGATTTGTTTAAAAAAGGCTCATGGGTATGTTTGAGAAAATGGATTTGATAGGGTTTATAATGAGGTTATACTTTATGTTTATATTGCTATGGTTATTTTTTTTTTTAATTTGTTGATTTATGTAAAATGGCAAATGATGATTTTAGAAATATGATAAGAAATATGTTAGGGTTATTATAAAGGCATGTTTATGAGATATGGTGTTTATGAATTTATGTATGTTATTGCCATTGTTATTGTTGTTGGATTTCATGTGTAGATTCAATGGAATAGAAAAATTGGTTCTATAAGATTTCATGTGAATATGTTAGTAATATTCTTAGAATTATGTATATAATAAGAGTATGATGAGATTTTGGACATGTATGATTTTTTGTGAAATTTTTGGGATAAAAGATGAATCTCATGAGAAATTAAGCTTGTTGATTTTTGTAAATAATTGGGTAAAAGTTTGATAAAAAAAAATGATTTGCATGCATAAGTAATGTCCTTGATGTTATGTTAATTTTATGAAATTAAAAGGGGTATTTTAAGTCCCATTAAAATGATATTTTACTCAAATAATTACCTACATAATTTTTATTGAATTTTTGAGAAAATATGAGTTTTTAAATTGAATATGGTGATTTTTAAAGATAAAAATAGTTGCTGGAATTTTGTAAGAAAATGTGAAGTGAGTTTCACTAAAATGAATTTGATGAGTTTTTTGAACAAATTATTTTCCTAAGTTATGGTAATATTGAAAATGGTATTTTAAAATGGTAGGAATGCATATTTTGAAAAGTTATGATTTTCCTTTATTTTAATTGAGAAAAATATTTAGATTCTTTTTATTTGTTATTTTTGAAGAAAATAAATGGTGGCTGAAAGTTTGTTTTAAAAAGGTTAAAAATGGTTATTTAATTGTCACATATGGATTTATGTTACATAAAACTAAGTCTTAAATAATTTAAATAAAAATATATTTTCCACACTTAAAAATATATTTTCCACACTTAAAAATATATTTTCTCACATCATTTACGTAACACAATGATAAAATTTATTTTTCTAAACAAACATATTAAAAATAGGTAATTTAATTAATTCCAAGTTTTTGGGTTAATTCTTTGTAATTTGAGATTTATGAATGAAATTGTCACATATTTTATTTTTAAGCTAAATCAAATTATTTTATAAAATAAAATAATGTTTTGAGAAATTTAATCAACTTAGAAATTTTAAGAAAAATAAAGCATGTTATATGTCTATTATTTTTTAACCATAAAAATAAGAAATGTAGAATTATCGTTTTTTGAAAACGTTACAATTAAGTAATGTTCCCATGTAAGCATGTTACATGCAACTCCACTTTTACATCCAAAATTAAGTTTATTATTCAACTATGTGGTTTTTATAAAAGGATCATACATGTAAAATAGGTAAAATGAGCATTATTCTTTTATGGCTTTATGTGTAGTTAAGAATAATTGCATGTTATGTGTAACTGTTATTATGTGTGCATGGCCCATGCACACGTGAGTTGTATGGAAGGGCAAAGTAGTAATTTTATGAACCTAAGAAATGTTGTTTTGATTATGATATAGGCTCGTTGAAAGATTGTGAAAATTTCTTAGCTTAGACCTGAGGTAAGGAAGTTAGATAGATTCTATGATTTTATGCTATTAATGGTAAGACTGTTGTATGAATGAACTATTATGAAATATGAATGCCATAATGTGATGATATGTTGAATATGATATGTGCATGGATGTTAGATACATCAAACAAGTTACGATGTTAGATACATCAAACAGATTACGATGTTAGATACATCGAACGAGTTACTATAGCTAAAGACGTAACTCCTAGGGCGGACGCGCCGAGGTTATTCAAGGACCAGAGACTCCTGTTTACCTCATAGGGTGACATGGAAAACTAGCGAGCCATGCTCATCATGTATGTTGGATGATTGTGATATGATGATATGTTACGATTACGTTATGATATGCAAATAATGATATGTTACGATTATGTTTTGATATACCATGATGTTTTAGATGAACGTTAGTGTTTGTATTTGTTGTATTCTTACTTGCTTATTTATTTGTACTTCCTTACTGGGCTTTTAGCTCAGCCCCCTTACTTTCCTTCCAGGTAGTAAATAGGATTTCTTTATGGCATGCGTGGTGACGTGAGGAGTTCTATCATCATGGGGTGTATGCCGTGGGGTAATCCTATGGACGGAAAAATGATCATCGTAGAACGCCATTTAAATTATGTTTTGTTTTAAGAGACTTTCCTAAATTATCATTGAGACTCAGTTATTTAATTTTGTTTCTTTTAAACTTTGCATAAAAATTTATGTTTTCTTTTAAAACTAATGGCGCCAACTTGCATGGTTTTAAGCAAGTCCCCACTAAGACTTTGATAATGAGTGGTATTCTTTTATAAACTATGTTATGCGAATGTTTTATAAGTATTAGCTTAGGGCGTTCTTTACAAATGGTATCAGAGACGGTCGTCCATGTTTCCAAGGACCCCCCCCCCCCCCCAATACATGCTAAAGATGGGAAAATCTCACTTCACCGCGTCGTAAGTATTTGCTTATGTGTTATTACTTGCTTCTATTTTATTTAATTTTTCTATTGTTAACTTCTATAGTAAATATGCCTCCTGTGTTAAGAACAACAAAGAAACAATTGATTAAGGAGATCCGTGCGATTCCAAAAGTCGAGCTTGACGAAGACTTTTACGATTGGAGGATAGCGGTCTTAAAGACGACAAAGGAGGTTTGCGATCATATACAAGGAATAATGAATAAGAGGGGAGCCTTGCTTTGGCCCATAGAGCAATTCTGGGTGATGAGTTAGGCGTTGTCGATGTATTCAGAGGTTCTTCTACAGTGGAATAGATCTTGGAATGATGTTATGCCTGAAGATTTGGAGTTTAGCACCATGGAGTTTACGATTCGCGATTTTCTGGAAAATAACGAATTTAGTCGTCTGGAGCTGGTGCTAGTAAAGACCGATGATGGCGCAATAGAGGAGCGTATAGAGACGGTGCATGACGTGGAAGGAGAATCGGAAGTAGAGGAAGTACTGCGAGCTATACCGCGTTTGACTGTGAGGATGGAGATTATGGCAAGCGCGCCTGACTATTTCCACATTCCGAAGGATATCTTTAACTATGATTCAGGGGACGAGTCCACCGTCGAGGACTAGAGTCCATTTCGTGATCATTGCATGGGGATGCCAATAAATAAGATGGATTGATAATAATTTTCTAAGACCTTAAGGATATATGTCTTGGTTAATTAAACACTTTTTGGGATTGTTTAATTTTGGAATATTTTAAACATTTTTGAATACTATGGATATTTTATTGCAAACTTAAATGGTGTGATGTGAATGCATGATTTACAAATATCCATCGATATGCAATGTTCCTTCCTTATGATTTTTCCTGTGATTGCTTTAGAACTTCATCATGTTAACCAGAGGAAGAGGAGGAAGGGGAAGAGGTAGAGGCAGAGGAAAGGGTGCCTCCACAAGGTCTGAAACTACGACCATCCCTGACGTTGAAGTGCCAACTGTTCAACTTGTAGCTCCAGCAGCGCCAACTGTGGACCTGGCTGCAGAGGTGGCAAGGTTAAGAGAAGAGTTGAGACTAAGAGATGAGGAGCTAGCGCAAGCTAGACAAGCACCACAGATATCTCAAACGTACCCTATACCTCAAGTATCAGTGGCACAACCTCAGCCGCCAGTACCACCACCTGCACCACAACCTGTAGCCTATGGGTTCGAACCAGTATATGAACGCTTCAGGAAACAAGACCCACCGACGTTTGAAGGGAAAGCTGATCCAATGGTGGCAGAAGATTGGCTAAGGTCTGTTGAGGCTATTTTTGATCATATGGAGTTAGATGATCGCCAAAGGGTTTCCTGCGCAGCTTATCTACTTAAGATGGATGCACGGATTTGGTGGGACATGACTAAACAGACCCATGATCCAAATACCATGACTTGGGCGCAGTTTGTCCAGGCATTCAGTAAGAAGTATTACAGTCCAGCGGTGCTAGCAACTAAGGTTGATGAATTTATAACTCTGGTTCAAGGGAGCCTTTCGGTCACCGACTATGCACATAAGTTCGATCGATTGGCCAAGTTTGCCCCTGAAGTGGTGCCGACTGATGCAATGCGAGTCCAGAGGTTTGTAAGGGGACTCAAACCAATGATAGCAAGGGATGTTAGGATGACCAGCGCTGAGGTGGTCAGTTATGCAGAGGTATTGGATAGAGCTCTTGAGGCGGAATATTTGGAGGATCGAATATGGAAGGATAATGCCGCTAGAAGAGAGAACCATCACAACAAGAACTTCCATGAGAGCAACAAGAGAAAGGCTATCGAAGGACAGAAGAGTGGGGTTGATAAAAGAGCTAGACCTCCAGTCACGAATAGCAATAACCCCAACTCTCAGAACCATAGCAACCGCAATAACCGCTTCAATGACCGGAACTGTGGGAACCAACAGGGCAACCGAGTTGAGTATCTCACCTGCCCTAAATGCACAAGGAAACACCCAGGAGAGTGCGAGGCTGGTTCCAACAAATGCTTCAAGTGTGGCCAGACAGGACACTTGCAGAAGAATTGCCCACAATGGAATGCGGGACAGAATAACAATAACAATCTGGTGCCAGAAAGAGTCTTCGCCTTAACTCAGAATGAAGCAGCCAATAGCAACACCATGGTTACAGGTCAGCTCCCTATATCTGGTACAATGTGTAGAGTCTTAATTGATTCTGGAGCAACTCATTCCTATGTTTCCATGAATGTGATTGATAGACTGAATATGCCTTGTAAGATGTTTGCACATAACTTTAGTACATTGTTGCCATCGGGAGATATGATGTTGTCAAATAAGTGGTTACCTTCAACACCTGTAACGATAGAAGGTAGAGAGTTCTCAGCAGATCTCATAGAACTGAGTATACCGGATTATGATGTTATACTCGGCATGGATTGGTTATCCAAGCATGGGGCTACGATAGACTGTCGAAAGAAGATCGTAGAGTTCAGGCCAAAGGAAGGAGAGGTTTTCTCCTTTAAAGGTGAAGTAGCAGGCCTTCGAACACCCATAATATCTGCACTGGAAATCCCCGAATACGCTCACAAACTGCTGCAGTCGTCTTCAGTATGGAAATCCTCCAATCTTCGTTATCCTCATCTAGTTGCACTTTGGGTATAGCTCGAATCTCTTTAAGTAATTGTTTCTTAGTGGTCGTAATGATAGGAGGCATACTTTCTATAATTCAGTTACAATACTACATATTTAAAACAAAGATAGCAAATAACAATTAAAGCAAATACTTACAACATGATGAGGTGACATTTTCCCGTCCTTAGAATGTATGCGGAGGGTCCTTGGAAACATGAACCACCTATCTCTAATAACATTTGTAAAGAACGCTCCCATATATTAATTTATAAAAATATCGCTAAACTCACACGTATTAGAAAAATACCAATTTGAGGAAAAGTTTAGTGGGGCATTGATAAAACATGAAATTTGGGCACAATAGTTTGAAATAAAAATGTTGTGTCTTTATGAAGTATTTGGAAACAAAATAAAATAATAAGTCCCATTGACGTTATTTGAAACATAAACCATATCATAAGTTTTTAATTATTCTTGGGGCTCATCTTGATCGTTATTCATTCATAGGACACCCCGCGCCACACATGCATAGACGTTGGAACCTCCCGCATCATTGTGCGTGCCAAGGAGAAACCCTATTGCCTACCTAAAAGGGGCAAAAGTAAGGGGGTGAGCTAAAAGCCCAGTAAGGAAGTACAAATAAATGCAACAATAATTTTGAAGATGACTAAATTCATATCGTAAACTCATGGCAAATGTTGACGCTGTTTTTCGTCAACATAAATAGTAGAGCAATTAATCAATAAAATATTGGTGCAAATGAATAAAGAGGAATACTAGAAGATTTTTACGTGGTTCAGTAGTTATCTCTGCCTAGTCCATGAGTCTATGTTATTAAGACTTGTGAGTTTTCTGGAAACTTTTTAGAGAGGAGTTACCTAGAGTTTTCTCTATAGAAATCAGAAATCGGTCCCCTACAAATGGTGTTTCCTTCTCTATTTATAGGGAAGGTTGCAGAATTCATTCCCACATATCTCAGGAAGATATTCTGTAAATCAATTAATATAATGCTATTTAATGCATTATTTCCTACATACACGGAAACGACTCATGAAGATCGGAAATGGATAATAGATTAAATGATATCCCTTAAATATTGGGATTGTACAACAATAAACATGTTCACACGTAACTGAAAATCCCAGATGATTCATCAAATCTTTGAGATCAGCAATTGGCATTGAGTTTGAAGAGACCATGAGTCATCCACGAGCTCTCCACCCAGCTTCGCTTATGCTCGGAACAAGTAGGTGCAGACGTTGTTGTCACATTTGAGCTTGCACTTCCTCGCTGGAGGGCAATCGGTGAAAAATATATTCAAGCGTAGTACCATGCTACTGCGAGCTCAGAGAATATTCGAGGCTACACATCCTCGAGGTCGTTGTTTACTTCAAAGAGGTTCAATGGTGCGATCATATGATGACCGCACATATTTCGAGCTCACACCTGACGAGCCCAGTTTTCGGGGTCATAACTTCTTATCTCGAAATTTGGGTGTAACATTTTGCCCCTTCAAAAGTATCAGTTCGAATCCCGTGAGAAGGAAACTTTTGAACTGCCCTTCTCTGAAACTGTACCGTCAATTGTACTCGAGTGTGGACACGCGTCAGGAAGGTATAGGATGATCAGAGTACTTGAGTATGTTTGCACCATGCCCATGTCTTCTGACCTGCCACCTTTTTTCCGCCATTGCCACGCCTGTACCTATTCGTTATATCAAATACCAAACTCGTCCAACGGTCCATATTGATTCGTCGTTTGACATTCTTTTGTGGCCTATAAATATGCTTGTGCCTTCTTCTTCCCTTACTTTTGCATGAAGAGATTTTTAGAGAGAAGAGAAGAACAAAAAACCAGAACTCAAAACTCGTTCGACTCTTGCATGTTCTCCAAACCGAGGAAGCAAAACACTGCTGGCCTGTTCGACTCCATGAAATCATTTTTGCAACCAATCCTTCGGTCATCAATTTCTCTGTACCCACCAGCCACGCTGTGTTAGTATTTGTTCCTAGCCCCCCTACGTGAAATCATTTTTGCAACCAATCCTTCGGTCATCGTGCATGTTCCCTAGTCTTAAGCATTCGAGCTCAGACGGTCTTAATTTTATTCTTAATCTCTTATTCGTCTGGCCCTCACCCTTTTTCTTTCTTGCTAGATGTCACAGAATTTGGAAAAGCGGCGGGGGTCAAGACTTGCGATTCCTTACTCACCGACAACTCTGAGACCGGAGTCACCCTTTACTCGGAACCAACGCTTGATTCGGGAGCATGAATTGAGGTGTGAGCAAGAGGACACCCGATCTCACTTTCGACACCAAATGGACGAGGTCGAAGAGAAAAAAAAGGAAAAAACTTAGGGTCGCAATCTATCCAGACCCGGACCCCGAGTCCAGACCAATCCCTCTCAACCCTACTCTTAAAGTGACGGTCACATTCAAACCGGGCGATCTCAAATTTTCATTGATGGAAGGATCATCAAATCACCCATCCACCTCGCAGCCAACCACCATTCCCACCTTGAGGGGAGAATTTTTTGAGGCTGAGAATTATTGGTGGTCGGTCTCCTCATTGGGGAAAATAACCAACATCCTAGCTCGCCATGGCCTAGGATTATCAGGCTCGCTAAGGTGTCGAGCTCTGACCTCCACCGAGCGCAGCTGCCGTGCCCCGAGAGATGGTAATCCCGAAAATAAGCTAAAGTTCGCGGCTTGGAGCCACGAGCATATGGGGAAGGGGCCTTATTACCCTTGAAGCCCTTTTTTAAGGACTTTCTGGATTTTGTTGGGCTCGCGCCCTTCCAACTCCAGACCAACTCATACAGGGTCTTGTCAGCCCTGAGGTCACTTTACCATGAGCTAAAGTGGGAAGGACCTTCACCAAAAGAGATTTTGTATCTCTTTTGCTTGAAAAGAAACCCCTCTCGAGCTCGGGGAGGATATGGTTTCTACTACCTCTCGAGCTATCCCAGGGAGAAGAAGATCTTCGAGGACTTGCTGAACCATCCTCCCAACTTCAAACTGGCGTTATTTTGGACGGACGACTTGGCTCCCTCCAGATATTATTCATTTAGACGAATCTGTAAGTATACGATCCTTTTAATCTCATGCTCGAATTTTTGTTTAAGCTCGAACCACTCATAATTTATTCGATTCTTCAGCCAACTATCACCGCTCTACTCCCACGGATGAGATGAAAGAGCGCAAGGAAACTTTGCTTCAACTCCCTTATGGTAGGCGCTCCCTATCTTATCTTCTTCATCAATATAATCTTTGAGCTTGTGGTCTCCTGGAGAAGGATCAATCCACAGACGATAAGGCCTACAAGAAGTACACCATGTGGGAGTTTGTGCCTCTTCCAACTGGCAGCCTTCGTCCAAGGTGAAACTCTAAGGCACAATCCCCAGCTCGCCGTGGCGGGAGTCCTGGCTCGGGGAACGATGCTAATGATGAGGCATCGAGCTCAAGTGACAGAGGTAAAGTCATTCTCAGCTTGGTCTTGTGGTCTCCTTCCCTACTTAAGCATAAGCCCGACACCCTGATCTTGTGCCAAGATGATAGGGACAATTTTTATGTATCATCTTGGGTAGACGATAGGGTCCATAGGTTCGATAGCTGGATAGGGAAGTATGACACAATGTATAGTCTGAATGAAGTTTGGGACGGAATAGCTGTCCAATACGGGACGAATGACTATAGGGACCTTTCAAGGTTGACTTCCACATATAGGGAAGGGACTCCCCCTAACTCTTCCGAAGACGGGGAAATTATGTGGTTGCCGAGCACGAGCTTGAGGGAGAGTTCCAGTTAGGTTCCTCGTTTTTTGACTTTAATTCCTCTAACTGTCTGCATTATGCTAATTTGAACATCTTGAGATCGTTTTCTTATGTGATGTGATTGTGCAGGTATTATGGACTCCGATCTCGAGACCGTGCTCGCTAGGGGTGAGGGGGCAAGAAGAGTAAGCGCCCGATAGTCTCGCAAAAGTCTGATCGACCTACTAAGGTCCCTAAGAGGACCGAGAAGACTCCTCTCCCAGCTCCCATTGTTACGAGCCCAGCCGCGAATCCTACCTCCCAGGTCGACGCTTCCACCTCAGGTCGTCCTCCTTTGCCTCCTGCTATCAAGATCCTCCCAACGTTCGGCCTACCTCTGAAGAAACCTGCGACCTCCAAAGGGCGCTTGTTGTCGATTTCTACTCATGTTGATGAGTATGTCATCACAAATGCTGCCGGGACTCATGGAGCCACACATGGCTCAAATGTCCTGTCTCGAGTAGGCCAAAGTATCAGTAGTCTTGAGGCTCCCCAGTGGAAATTTTTGGTCAAAGCTCGGGACTGCAATGTCCTTTATGACAAGAGTGTCGAGCTCGCCGCTGCAGTAACCTCTCTCACCTTATTATTTTTTGAAAAGTGTATGTTCTAACTTGATTTGTTTGTGTGTTATTCTCTTACTACAGTTGCTCAGCTAAATTACAAGCTGAATAACGAGGTCCACGCGAGCATGCCCTATGCCCAGGAGTCGAAGAATCTTCAACTGAAGCTCGTTAATGAGTTTAAGGTTGCAAAATCAAAGTTGGAGGCTGAGGTTGAGCAGATGAAGGCCAGGGTTGAGGAGCTTGAGAAGCTGAATGCCAAGCTCATGGAGCTTGAGAAGATCAATGCCAAGCTTGAGGAGGAGAAAAAGGCCACCTTCGAGATAATGGAGGGCGAAAAGACTCATCTTCTTGAAGAGTTCAAGGAGAGGAAGGATCGGGCGATTGACTTGGCCATGTACAGGATCTGGGCCAGCAACACCGATCTCGACAACAACTTCCTAGGCTCTTTTGAGGAAGAGCTTGTGGCCAAATGGCAAGATCAGCTTTATGCGAAGGAGGCTTCTCAGGGGGATGCTGAGAAGGCTAACGAGGATGCTGAGAAGGCTAAGGAGGGCGATCCTTCCTCCTAAATCTCAATCCTGGGCTGCGCTCCTTTGAGACTTGTAATAGTTTTTATTTTTTTCTTTTTATGCCCGTGGGGCTAAGACAATCTATAGCTCGTAAAAGAGTTATTTTCTTATGATATTCATAATACCATATTTGACTTTAATTTAATATTTTTGCTTTACATCTCTTAAATCAAAATATTTCAAGCAATTTATATTAAAAGTTTGTCTTTATGTCTATGGATTTCAACTCGAGTTTCTATGCATTCTCGCATAGTTTACTCGATATATCCGTGTTCGATCTCATTATTTGTCAAGGTCGGGACTTACTTTTACCATGCACTCGAAAGTACTTATATGGCGTGTAAGGTAGGTAGTTTAGTTATATCCTGCTTTTCTAGTTACTTTTCCTCGTCCTCGGGCAGCTCCCCAAAGTTATGAGGTCGAAACTATCTTTTTGCAAGATATTACAGCCTAGATCTCGACTTAACTTTAAGTGGGTTTATTTATATCCCATCCGCGTCAATAAATTTTAGCTGGTTTGTTCCAAACTTATTTAGGTCGTGTTTGGTTCGTAATCCATACACTTATATATTTTCGATCTATTTATACTCAAACCCTTTATTTTATATGATTTGGCTATCCAAATTTTAGCTCGCGTATCTGGTTATATCCAAACACTTTGTTTATATATAATTTGGTTATATCCAAAATTTAGCTCACGTATTTGGTTATATCCAAACACTTTGTTTGTATATAATTTGGTTATATCCAAATTTTAGCTCGCATATCTGGTTGTATCCAAACACTTTGCTTTTAATAATCTGGTTAACAGTCCAGACATTTGCTTAGTTTTCGTGTATGCTGGTTTTGAGTTATTTTTTTTTTCAAACTTATGGTATGTATACCACCGATGCCCCCTTAATATCATATGAGTGTGACTATAGGTTATTTAATTAAGAGAGTTTGCAAAATATATAACATATTGACACGAAAATGACTTTATTCAATATCGAACAATTTATTATCATAAAATTTTGTAAAGATAAACAAGCACGATTACAGGTGACATCATTCCTACACTATTTATAGTAAGGTCGTAGATGTTTGCCATTCCATGCTCGTGGTACCAATTCCCCATTTAATATTGCCAATTTGTGGACACCAGGTCGGATAACTGATTCGATTTGATAAGGCCCTTCCCAATTAGGCCTGAGCATGCTAGCGGCTGGGTCTCGCGTTGCTAGGAACACACGCCTTAGCACCAAGTCTCCCAATCTGAATTTTCAGTCCCGAACCTTTTTATTGAAATATCGGGTAGCTCGTTGCTAATATGCTGCATTTGTTAGCTGAGCCGCATCCCGTCTTTCTTCGATCAGGTCCAGACTTACTTCGAGCTGGGATTGGTTTGAGGCTTGGTCATAAGCATGGCTACGAATAGTGGGTATTTTGACCTCGATTGGTAACATAGCCTCGCATCCATATGCCAGAGAAAAAAGGGTATGTCCTGTTGAAGTACGAGCTGTGGTCTGATATGTCCACAAGACTTGGGGCAACTCCTCGGGCCATTTTCCCTTAGTTTCTTCCAATTTCTTCTTCATAGAACTCTTAAACGTTTTATTCACAGGTTGGACTTGGCCATTTGCTTGGGGATGGGTCACCGAGGAGAAACTTTTTATTATCCCATTTTTCTCACAAAAATTGGTAAATAGTTCACTGTTGAACTGAGTGCGGTTATCTGATACTATCTTCCTTGGCATTCCATATCGGCAGATTATAATTTTTACCACAAATTCCAAGACTTTCTTTGAGGTAATTGATGCCAGAGGTTCAACCTCGGTCCACTTTGTAAAGTAATCTACCGCAACTACTGCGTACTTAACCCCACCTTTGCCAGTTGGCAATGAGCCTATGAGGCCAATTCCCCAGACCGCAAATGGCCATGGGGAGGTCATCATAGTTAACTCAAATGGTGGAGCTCGTCGGATTGTAGCGAACCGTTGACACTTATCGCTTCTCTTAACGTAATCAAATGAGTCTCCTTTGATAGTGGGCCAGAAGTATCCTTGGCGTATAATTTTCTTTGATAGGCTATGCCCCCCACGAAATCCTTCATGAATATCTTCTAGGATTTTCTTGGCCTCGGGTGGAGTCACACATCAGAGTAGTGGCATAGAGTATCCTCTCCAATATAGCCTTCCTTCCACAATAGTGTATCTGGGATCTGATACATCAGTTTCTAAGCCTTGTTCCGTTCTGCTGGGTGTCGACGGATGCTTGATTGGCACAACATTCAATTCGTTGACAACAGTGGATGTGGTGAGCCTGGCTAGGGCATCCGCATTTGAATTTTGTTCTCGGGGAACCTGCTCTATTGTGTAGAACTCAAAATGTTCGAGTGCTGTTTTTGCTTTTTCTAAATATGCAGCCATGTAGCAATGTATCGCCTTGGCCTTGAGTTCCTTGGCTATTCGAAGTCCTGCCAGTAGAGCTTTGTATTCAGCTTCGTTGTTGGATGCTTCATAATCAAATCTCAAGACAGAGTGAAATCGGCTTCCATTTGGAGTGAACAATATGATTCCTGCCGCTGATCCAATTTTGTTGGAAGACCCATCAACATAAAGTTTCCACAGCTCGCGGGCTGGGGTTATAACTTTGTCGTCAGTCATTCCAGTACATTCCACTATGAAGTCTGCCAAGGCATGTCCTCTTATGGTTGTCCTTGGATGATAAGAGATCTCGAATTGCTCGGGCTCAACAACCTATTTTAATAATCAGCCCGAGGCTTCTGGCTTTGATAAGACTTGTCGTAGTGGTTGGTCAGTCAACACATGGATGAGGTGTGCTTGAAAGTAAGGTCGAAGCTTTCGAGATGAGTGAATTAGGCTGAGAGCCAATTTCTCCATTAAGGGGTATCTCGATTCTGCCCCCAGTAACCTTTTGCTGACATAATATACTAGCTTTTGACCTTCTGGTCTTCTCGGACGAGCTCTGTGCTGATGGCGTCTTGGTTGTAGCGAGATATATGTACAAAATTTCTCCCGTGATAGGTTTTGACAAGATGGGAGGTTTCGCGAGATTCTTCTTGAGCTCTTGAAATGCCAGCTCGCATTCCTCTGTCCATTCGAATTTTTTGCCCCCTCTCAAAAGGTTGAAAAATGGCAGATAGATTTCGAGATAAACCTACTTAATGCCGCCATCCGTCCTGTCAGACTCTGGACATCTTTATGTTTTTGAGGTGAGGGCATGTCAATTAACGCTTGGATCTTGTCAAGATTAACCCCAGGAACTTCCCCGACGATACTCCAAAGGAGCATTTCTGGGGGTTGAGTTTCATGTTGAACTTTCGTAGCACAGCGAAGCATTCTTCGAGGTTGTCCACATGGTTATTGATATGTTTAGATTTGACCAACATATCATCAATGTGCACTTCCATATTATTACCTATCTACTTGAAGAACATCATGTTCACGAGCCTTTGGTAGGTGGCTCCAGCATTCTTGAGCCCGAAAGGCATGACATTGTAACAGTACAACCCTTTATCTGTCACAAAACTCGTATGCTCTTGGTTCGAGGTGTGCATGGCAATCTGGTTATATCCAGAATAAGCATCCATGAATGACATAAGTCCATGCCCGGTTGTGGCATCTACGAGCTGGTCGATCCGAGGTAACGGAAAGTAGTCCTTAGGAAATGCCTTAGTGAGGTAAGAGTAATCAATACAAGTTCACCATGTTCCGTTAGGTTTTGGAACTAATGCTGGGTTAGCGACCCAATCAGGGCAGAAGGCATCTCGTATGAATCGATTTACCTTCAACCTGTCGACCTCTTCCTTCAGGGTTTTTTTCCTATCATCGTCCAGGAGTCTTCGTTTTTGTCGCTTCAGGGGGAAGCTCTTATCAATGTTAAGGGCGTGGATAATCATATTCAGACTTATCCATACCATGTTCGAATGTGACCATGAGAAAACATCCTGGTTCTTCCTCAAGAAGCAAATTAATTGCTACTTTTTTTTCTAGAAGGTTTTTCCCTACCTTCACAGTTTTCGAGGGAACAACCTCTTTGAGCTTGATCTCTTCGAGCTCCTCCAGCGGCTTGAGATCAGCACTTTCTTCTATTCTTGGATCAATCTCTTCGTCTATCTCGAAGACTATCCCAGCTTTACTCTGGATTACTACAGGCGTTTGTTCACTTGTCTGCTTCTTTCCTCTCACAGAAATGCTGTAACATTCCCTTCCAGTGAGCTGGTCTCCTTTCAGCATCCTGATGCCACTAGAAGTCGGGAACTTGATGCCCAGGTGCCTAACAGACGAAACTGCCCCCAGCCCTACTAGGGTGGGTCTTTCAAGCAGTAAGTTGTAGGCCGATGGAAGATCCACCACTACAAACTCCATCATCTTGGTTAGTGAGGCTGGGAAGTCTTCCAAGGTTACGGGGAGTTCAATGGATCCTATACAGGCATCCCTTCTCCTGAAAAGTCGTACAACGTCGTTGCAAATGCCTTTAGGTCGCGAAGCGTGAGTCCCATCTTTTCTAAAGTGGCTTTGTAGAGGATATTCACCGAGCTCCTATTGTCAATTAGGACCCGGTGTACCCTCTTATTCGCGAGCTGAAGGGTGATGACCAATGGGTCGTTGTGAGGGAATTGCACATGAGACGCATCATCCTCAGTAAAACTTATGGGTTGAGATTCAACCCTTTGCTATTTTGGAGCTCTGGGTTCGGGTTCGTAAGGAGACCTGTCACCAATTTTCAGCTCCTTCACATATCGTTTCTGGGCGTTCCTGCCCGATCCTGCAATATGTGGTCCCCCCGAGATGGTTATGACATCTTCTCCATCAATCGGAGGGGTTTGTTTGTCCTCCCTTGCTCGGGAGTTGCTGTTCTGGGCAGGTGGTGGTGGTGCTGCCCTCTGGCTGGTGGAAGCCTGATTAGGGTTTTGATTCCTAACATATTGTCTGAAATATCCTCTTGAGATCAGGCCTTCGATTGCATCTTTTAATTTCCTGCATTCATCGGTTGTATGCCCGATATCTCTATGGAATCAGCAGTACTTGTTGCAGTCTCTTTTTGCCTTTTAGTTTCTCATGGGGTCAAGACGTATTAAAGGGACCTGGTTTTCATTAGCCAGGTAGATATTCTCCCGAGAATCATTGAGCTCGGTATACACCTTGTATACGGAGAAATATCTTTCCCCTTTCTTCTTCTTTCCCCTTTCTTCTTCTTTCCCCCTTCCGCCTCAGAATTATTCCCTTCATTCTTCTTCCTTTTAGAAGGGTTATCCCCAGGGGGTTTTGAGGTTCTAGGATCCGTCGAGGTCGAGGTAGAGTTTTCATTTGTTGTTGTAGTTATGACTGAGAGGTCATATTCAATGCTGACCAAACCTCTTCTACATTAACAAACCTCTGAGCTCGTCGATTGAACTCGGTTAAGGACCTTACAAGCTTCCTCTGCGTATCCTCCTAGAGAGGACTTCCAGGCATTACTCCAGCTCGGACAGCCATTAAATGGCCACTGTCGTCGATGTCACGAGCTCGGGCGACTTCCAAATTAAACCTCGTGAGGTAACTTTTCAGTGTTTCATTCGGCTGCTATCGGACATTGGTCAAGGCAGATGCCTCGGGCCTAATGCGACCATGGCCTTGAATTTCTTTTTGAAATCTCTTGATAATTGATCCCAAGAAGCAATCGAATGTCTCTTATACTTTTCAAATTAGTTCTTTGCTGGTCCCGCGAGCGAGGCTGGGAACATCATGCATCTGAGCTCGTAGCCCACATTACTGGCTCGCATGATTGTGTTGAACATACTTAAATGATTGTACGAATCTGAATTCCCATCAAATGGTGGGACATGAGGAATTCAGAATCCCTGAGGAAACTGGGTGTTAGAAATATGCGGGTCGAAGGGTTCGAGTTCTTCATTGAACTCTTCGTCCCGTTCCCGACCTCGTTCATTTTGTAAGAGCCAGAATGCTCTTTCCAATTGTTCAATCCTTTCTTGGAGTGGATCTACAGGGGGTTTGACTTGAAGCAGCGGGAACTGGTTATCGTTGATTACAACTCCAGTTTCGTGCCTTGGCACAGGGTACTTACGCCCATTGAGATGATCCCTCAGATCTAGATTCGATGGATTATTATTCCCCCGATTATGGTTCAGATGTCCCATAAATCTGGGTGATTTCTTCGATTCCCAGTGTTTCTACGTTCTTGGTCATATATACTAACTGATCTAGTGTCACCCGAGCCTTCAATTATATGGCTCATTGCGGGGTTGTTTCAGGACGGGTTTCTTGCCGGTTTCCTCGTCTCGATAGTGTGAGACTGAGACATTTGGCTTCTCGTGGGTTGGGGACCCCTATGCTCCCTAGCAGTTTCCCAATTTCCATGCCTTCGCCCAACTCGCCTTTCCTTATCATCATGGGTCGGTTGTGTGTTCCTCTGAGTTGGTGAGGGATGCCTTATTGGCGATGGTGGGTGCCTTATTGGTGATGGTGGCTACCATCCATTACGGGGCCTAGAAGGCCATGAATTCGCTCAATCAAGTTGTGCAACGTTCTGCGTGGTACCAGGGTTTTGGGTTTGAGCCTCCGTGGGGGCTCAGTTATTCCCTATTTTGGCTGGTGCCTCTGCAGTTGGGTTGGCAGGACCTCCAGCCCGGTTACTTGTCTGGGGCCTTGGTGGAGCAGGCTATTCTGCTGGTGGCGGAGGCTGCTCCGCTCTTCGGGTGGCAGCATTTTTGCGCGGCCGTCCTCGAGGCCTACATGGTGGAACATGAACGTCTTGCGGAGGCGGAGGTGGGGCCTGAGCCGCCTACACTTCAGCAGCTAGTCTGGCTAGCTCTTTATTGCATTTCTTAGCCTCTGCCAACTGCTTTCGCAGTTGACAATTTTCGAGTTCCACTATTGGGACATATCGTTCAGGATTGTAGTACATGTCCTCGTTGTCCCTGGGGGCTGGTGGTCCCCGAGAGTCGGATGAACCACTCCTCTCATCAAGATCTGAATTCACCATAGGCTGCTTTCTAGGGCGTCGGGGGTAGTCAACTTCATCTAAAATTTCCACCTTAGGAACATTGGGATCATTTGCTGCCATTGTTGATTCAGGAGGCTTTCTGACTGAACAGACTCACGCACATACTATTTAATGGCTCTCAATGAAAGCACCAAACTGTTGACGTCGTTTTTCGTCAACTTAAATAGTAGAGCAGTTAAACAATAAAATTTTTGTGCAAATGAATAAAGAGGAAAACTAGAAGATTTTTACGTTGTTCAGCAGTTAACTCTGCCTACTCCATGAGTCTTTGTTATTAAGACTTGGGAGTTTTCTGGAAACTTTTTAGAGAAGAGTTGCCCAGAGTTTTCTCTCAAGAAATCAGAAATCGGTCCCCTACAAATGGTGTTTCCTTCTCTATTTATAATGATATTTATCCCGGGAAGATATTCTGTAAATCAATTAATCTAATGCTATTTAATGCATTATTTCCTACATACATGTTAACACGTAACTGAATATCCCAAATGATTCATCAAATCTTTGAGATCAGCAGTTGGCATTGAGTTTGCCGAGACCATGAGTCATCAACAAGCTTGCCACCCACCTTCGCTTATGCTTGGAACAAGTAGATGCAGATGATGTTGTCACATTCGAGCTTGCACTTCTCGAGCTCGAACCATCTCGCTGGAGGGCAACTAGTGAAAAATATATTAAAGTGTTGTACCATGCTACTGCGAGCTCAGAGAATATTTGAGGCTACACATCCTCGAGGTCATTGTTTACTTCAAAGAGGTTCGACGGTGCGATCATATGATGACCGCACATATTTCGAGCTCACACCTGATGAGCCCAATTTTCGAGTTCATAACTTCTTATCTCGAAATCTGGGTGTAATAGCAAAACATATCGTAACTATATCATATTTATACTCATATATGATAATCATAAGAATTCATATTCATAATCATAATCATAATCATAATCACACATCTTATGATCATGGCACCCCTATTGTCCATGTCACATCATGAGGCAACCAACAAAAGCATAAACTGGTAAGACCTCCTCTATGAGGTAAACAGGATCTCAGGTCCTCAAATAACCTTAGCGCGTCTGGCCTATGAGTTACGTCATATCCTTAGTAACTCCTTTGTTGTGTCACGTTCAACACGCTAACAACCTACTACTTTTCATACAACATACAAGTAGTCATGCAATATTTCATGTCATAACATAGAAATTCGTACTTTTCATAACACTTTATCTTACCATTGCTCATACTTTCCATAACACCATAACTTTTCCTATCATATAAGTTCATACTTTTGATAACACAAATTCATAGAAACTCTAGCTAACTTCCTTACTCAAGTCCAAGCAAAAGTAAAGTGCGGGTTACATCACAACGAGCCTAGAATCACAATCAAACGTTCGTCTTAATATAAAGTAAGATTACACATGCCCAACATACATACCCCACGTGTGCATGGACCATGCACACGTGTCACATGTTATACCACACTATCAACATTCAACAATTTCACATAAAATCATAAAAGAATAATCTCAAGTCTACTAGTGAATCCTTAGTGTTTGCAAAACAAGAATCATGCACTTAATCAAATGACGTATATTTGAATGTAAAACTTCTATTTATTGTAACAAGCATACGTGAGATGGTTCTTAAAACTCGCGTTGAAGTTTAAATTATTTGTTCCTTTATTTTCTTGTCAATTTCACAAAAATTCAGCAAGTATAAAATAATTTGCCACTTAAATTACTCATAAATTATTCCTTTAAATAACATACTAGTCATTCATCAATTTTATTATAAATTTTTAACTTACTAAAATAATTTTCTTAGTTTTAGTTTGCATAAAATAATAATCTCATTTAGAACTTAAAAAATGTGACAAAATTTTGTAGTTACATATAATTATTAAATAAATTCCTAGATCATCTTTAGAAAATAATTTTGACTTATTATTTAAAAAAAAATGCATAAATATAAATGAGAAAAATACATATTTAAAGTAAGGAAAAATTACATTTACCTTATACATAGTCTAAGGTTTAATTTATTTGAACACATGTTTACTTATTTTATTTAAAAGACATTTTCTCCTAATAACAAAAAATTCCCGTAAGTATTTTATTTATTTAAACCCACATAATTGAACTAAAACCATATTCCTCTCACAAAATATATAAAAAAAAAACCGCATGTGTTTAATTAGATAAAAACCCCATTAACATATGAAAATCACTATTTTTGTTGTCTTGGTTTTTTTTAAATATGCATTTTAAGTCATAGCTTGCTTTTTCACCAATCAATTCATAAATTACCAATTTAGAGTCAATAAAAATTCAGCAAGCATAATTCCACCTAGAATACTAATAAATACTTAAAATCCTTAACAAAACTTAACAAATTAACATGTCTTGATTTTTACATAATAAGCATTTTGATATGACAATTTAGCATGCAAATTATTCAACACAAAATCAAACCACTCTAAACCCTACCATACTCATAAGGTCGTAACCCACTTGTCCATGTTTTTATTCCAAAGCACAAACAATTGATAGAACAAGTCATTTAAAAGAAACATCAAGAATCAAGCACAACTTGTGACCCTATGCCGAAACCTACATGATCAAACATCTCAAATCCCTTTTTGCATGTTTACAAGAATATTGAGGAGACAACATTAACATAAAATAGATCAAAACCAAACTTAAAGTCCTAGCATGCATCTATCAACATCTTTGCATACTTTTACATAATTTATTAAATTCAAAATGATTATGGAAATATACACATAAGATCTCATTAAACTCATACATCATGTATACCCAAAATTTTCTTCATGCTTGCCTAAATACCCATACACACCCAAGCATACACAAGCACACACAACCATAGAGCCCACATGCCTAGGCCACATATAAGAACATAAACTACACAAAAAATCTTTTATAGAAAACTATTCATACATAATATACATGCATATTTCCATTCACGTTCCTATGGATTTAAGAAAATAGAAACACGAAGAATAATAAAATACATAGAGGCAAAATTGCATTCCAAAAACCAACAACATAACAAAAACATAATAGAGATCATATAAGTCATCAAAAAAATAATGGGGTTAGAGATCTCCTTTACCTCTCTTTCTAGAAATCAAGACCCAAAATGACCACCACTCTTGATCAAACCTCCTAGGGATTTCGAATACACAACAAAAGAAAAAACAAAAAGATGCCCATAGACTCAAGAAGGAGTAGAAACTAGAAATCACCATGAATCAAGAATTTATCCAAGGGATTTCGAAACCCTACTTCCCATCTTCTTCCTTCTTTTTTTCTTCTTCTCCTAGCCTCACGAGCCTTTCTCTCTCTAGGTTTCAGCAGCCACGACAAATAAACCTCCAAAGCTCATTTGTTCCCCTCTTAACCTAGCTAGATTCTAAAGGAAAATTACCCAAGATTGACTCCCATCTTTCCCTTAACCTTTGCATGGAATCAAATTAATCAACAAGGAAAAGGAAACTAAATCACTCCTCCTTTTACTCCATTCACATGCACACCCCTCACTCACTCTCTCTCTCTCTTTCTATACACGGCTATGTGTGGCCTTTTCACACTAATACTCTCATATTTGTCTTTTCCAAAAACAACCCATAGCAAATCAATTCCCTTAATCACCTACCATTTCTAATTTTCTTAACTTTTAAATTAAAAGAAATTAATCTAGGATTAGAAATGTAAATTCTCTTCTCCTTTCCATCTCTCTCACGCCACTCCTATCTTCTCTTACTTTTTCTTTTTTTCTTCTTAATTAAATAAAATAAAGGAAACACTAAAATAATAAAAGAAAATAATGCATGGAAAAATATATTGCATGCTCACCATGCAACCATACACATGCACACACACATGTTAGGGTGCATTTCTACGAACCATGCACCTTGGTGCACACAATCAAAAAGTCAAGAAAGCTCTTAAAATAGAATAATAAAATAAAACAATTAACAAAATTAAACTTACATAATTTCTACCAAACAATTAAAGAATAATTTCCTAACACTTAATAGTTAATAATAAAATAAAGCACAAAATTGAATAAAAAAAATTGGTGTGCTACAAGTAGGACCTCATAGAATACACCTAGATCATATAAGCTGCTCGAAAGACTATTTGGTTGAAGGATATCTCATTCAACCAAGATGACCCGAATCTAATGGGATATTTATGTAATTGTTATTTGAATTTATTTTTTATACTCTTTATTATATATTCAGTTGTAACAAACCCATATTATGTGCGTGGGGTCCATTCCATGCTTGTAAGGCCCATGACCTTCTAAGGGATTCTATAAATAGAG
The DNA here is from genome assembly GCF_963169125.1 of Humulus lupulus. Classification (NCBI taxonomy): domain Eukaryota; kingdom Viridiplantae; phylum Streptophyta; class Magnoliopsida; order Rosales; family Cannabaceae; genus Humulus; species Humulus lupulus. Next base: position 45,639,664 of record NC_084797.1, on the reverse strand, counting down.
ATCTCTCACAGTCATTATCTCTCATGCTCACTTTACATACAAAAGCTCTATCGAATTGTATTCTCTCTCAGACTTAGGAAACTCAGTTGAATCTTGTTCTTCTGATATTTAGTCTAAGAACTTCTTGATTAATAAAAGTGCAAGTGGACGTAGGTCATTACCAACTCCTTGGGTCAAACCACTATAAATTCTTTTGTGTCGTTTACTTGAATTTAGCTCTTTATTATTCTTAACTAACATTCATAAAAAATAGTTGTTGACCAAAATTCTAGTCAACAACAACCTAGGTACTTAACGTTACATTTTTCGTTAAGGGCCAAATGAGCACCTACGTGGCAACACGTGATTGATCCATGTTTAATTTTTCTTTTAAATTTATAAAAAATAATGATAAAATAATTAAAGTTTATTTAAATATTTAAAATATAATAAATAATTAAAAATTACAAAAATACTATTTTTATTAATTAAATTTAAAAACTAAACCCATGTTAATTGATACGAAAAAAAATCTTTCATTATTTCATTTTCTTCATTTCACCAGTCTGTTCATATTTTAATATACATAATCAATCTAATTATATTCTTCAACATTATGTTTCCATCAGATTTTTTGTTTTTTTTTAAAAAAAAATAGAACAAAATTATGAACAATGAAAAAAAAAACCCTGAAAAGTATGAACAATGAACAAAAAAGTCCCAGAAAAATGAGATTTTCCTTTTCAGAAATCTTAACCGCCAACACCACTTAACCCCTTCAGACCGCAACCCCAACGAAGTTTAAATCCTGACCCTGATGCCACCCAACCCCTTCAGATCTTCCATTCGATCACCCATAACCACCCAACCCCTTCAAATCTTCATATATGTCAGTCGTAATCTCGACAGATCCCTTTGATCTTATAGACCCACCCACCCTATCCCGACCTCGAAACTCATAGAACTGTCTTCTTTGCCCTTACCTTTATCCTTGTCCTTGTTAATCAAAGAAACCATAAAACCTTCTTTGACTTCCACCTAACCTGCGTAGGTAAAGCCCAAAGAAGACCAGAATAAACAAAAACATACACAGAGAAATCCCAATCCATTCTCCAAATATAGACATCCAAGAAAAAAATAAACCCCCTAGCATTAGAATATCCATCACAGAATAAACACATCTTCTTAACCAACTTCTTATTGATCTTGAAAGTCCTGTGCAATGGTTGCAGAAGAAATCTGAGTTAGGAAAATATGGAGGATGATACTTAAGATATATATATGTATAAATATTTTTTTAGGATTTGCTAAATACATACCGAAATCGGTCATGCACGAAGAGGTACAAAAACCATTACGGTTTCACTGAAGTCAACATGAGCAGTTTGACTTTTGTTGTAGGCATTTAAAAATTATCTTTTTGGGTGCAAAGTATTTCTTTAGAGTATATAAGAGTACCCAAAAAAATTAGAGGAATTTGGAGATGTGTTAGATCGTTGTACTGGGTGAAAATTTTAGTGGTAGTGGCGTTGCATTGTTTGTTAAGAGGTCATGCATCGCCTGTATAATGAAAACTCAAACAAGCAATGCATCACCCCTTGAAAGGCTATACATCGCTTGTCTAAAGAAAGCCCAAATAGGCGATGCATCACCTGCAGGAGGGGGCAGGTGACGCATCATCTCCTCACTTGCAGCAGGTGATGTATTGCGTGGGCCGTTCTTACGAAGGCTAGGAATATAAACTTTTGGACAACAATTGTACTTGTATCAAGCCTTCTTGTCATCTCCATTATTTCTCATATAAAATCATAACCTTATGATTTTATTTAACTAGAGTTTTCTCTCTATAAAGGTCTATTCTTCCTCTTCATCTAATTTGTGTTTATCTTACATTAAAACTATTGTTTTATTGTGATTAATTATCTTAAATTATAATATTCTTGTTGTGTTATAAGTAATACTCCCAACAATAAAAAATATTCATTTCCCAAACGCTAGAGTTCTTTCTATTCCTAAATTGTATACACCTAGGGTCCTAAAGCTCCTCAATCTCAGCTCTTAAGTTCATGTCTCAAGATCTAGTGAGGCTCAATTGCTTTGATGGATCTAACTTTGTTTGTCGGCAAGAAAAGATCAAGTTTCTCCTAACAACTTTGAAGGTCTACTACATCTTGGACAAGGATTTGAAGGAAATAGGTTCACCCAAGGACAATGATTCTCAAGAAGTCACGAAGGAGAGGAAGAAGCGCGAAGAAGATGAACTCATATGTTGTGGCCACATCCTCAACCCTCCTTGGATTGCCTCTATGATCTCTACACCAACACTACATCGATAAAGGAAATTTGGGAGGAACTTGAGAAGAAATACACAGTCGAAGAAGAAGGTATTAAGAAATTCATTATAAGTCAATACATGGAATTCAAATTTTTTGATGAAAAACCCCTAATTCCTCAAGTGCATGAGTTGCAAGTAATTGTGAACAAGGTGTATATTCTAAAGATAACCTTTCATGCAAGTAATTGCAAACAAGTTGTCTATTCTAAAGATGAACTTACTGGAGTCCTTTTTAGTGGAAGCTATAATAGCTAGTTGCATCCATCTTAGAGGGGATATATGAAGAAGATACTCAATAAGAATGAGGAAATATTTTTGGAGGAAATCCTAAGGCACCTAAGAATTGAAGAAGAGTCTCACTCTAAAGACAAGTGTATGGAAGAGTCCAATGGATGGACATCCAATGCTAATGCCATAGAGAAACCCTCTCAATCAAAAAGGAAAGCTCACAAAGAAGCCTCAATTGAAGAAGGACAACCACCTAGCCCTAAGGAAGAATGAAGGGCAATTCAAGGGTACTAAAGGCCTTTGTTTTGTTTGTCGCAAGAGTGGTCATTTGGTTACCGAATGCAAACTATAAGAGTCTACTAAGTTTGGATCCAAGGTCAACACAACTGAAGAGGAATTGGTTGCAACCTTGAGTGATGTGAATGTCATCCAAGGAAAAGTGCAAGGATGGTGTTATGACACTTGTGCCACCATTCATGTTACTTATAATAGAATAATCTTCAAGACTTTTATAGAGATGAAAGATGGCCAAGAGATCCAAATGGGGAATAAGCATAGATCCAAAGTGATGGACAAATGCAATGTGGATATCTTCTTCACATCCGGAAATAAATTTCTTCTTACTAATGTTTTGTATGTACCAGATATGAGTAGAAATCTTGTAAGTGGAAATTTGTTAAGCAAACCAGACATCAAAGTAGTGTTTGAGTCTGGTAATCTCATTTTGTCTAAGAAAAACTACTTTATGGGGAATGGTATGTTTGTAACGGTATGATCAAGTTGTGTACTCAAGACTTTAAGAAGTACAATAATATTGTTACCTATTCATGTTATTGTTGGGAGATTACACCACCATAATAATAATAATCTGCACACAATTACGCTTAACACAGTCCAATAAAAGAATAGGAAAGAATGATGCAAAACCTACTTGTAGAACAAAATCTTTGATCTTTTTACAAGCTTCAAACCATAGGTACAACATCACTTGAATCCTTTTGTTGATGAGAATCAATACCAAGGATTATACATGAGATTTATCATTGCCGAAATTCTCTATTTCCTAGCCCGTCATAGATGCTTGAGGCTTTCTTTAGTAGGAAAGGAAATTGGGATTGAACAAGACGTGAAATTCACAAAGACAAGCACTTTCTTTATGAATTTCTTGGAGAAAACTTTTGATCTTGAGAGAGAGAGAGAGAGAGCAAGAGAGATAGAGAGAGTGAGTGAGAGAGAGAGCGACAAAGAGATAGATGTTAGAGAGAAATTGGAAAGAGTGGTCAAGTCTATTAAAAATATAATAGAACCCTTTTATAGTGTAGACATTGTCATTAAGTCCAAGCAATAGGATTAGATCTTTTAAACACATCATTTGGAGCATAAAATACATGCCTATATGGACACATCAGGTAATGCATTGCCTGACTATAGGTGATACATCACCTGCCACACAATGCGTACCAGGCGATGCATCATCGACAAAGAGGCGATGCAACGCCACATAGGCATGTCCAACTTCTCAAAAGTGAACTTAAACATCTCCAAATTATCTCAAACTTTTTGGTCATCCTTAAATACCCTCAATGGATCACTTTGGACCTAAAAATAATTTTTTAAATAAGTACAACAAAAAATCAAATTTTACATCTTCACAATGTGAAAACGTTTAGGATTTTACACCTAGCTTGTCTAATACAACTTGGGTTAGGTATTTTAACCAATCCTAACATTACCTCACTTGGTTAAAGACAATATTCTTTCTCTATCTCAGACACAGCGTTCGCCCCTAAAATAAAGTGTATTTTGACTTGAACTTTACCTTCGTGAAAGTACCACAAAGTCTTATCAAAATCATTGGTTGCTTAAAAGCTTGAACAAAGTATTCCTTATGATAACACACCTCCAGTTGATCATTCACTTTACCGCTTTTCTCACTTAGCACTAATATGGCCATGTGCTCATCCTTTAATGAATTTTCTTGAGAAAAATTCAACTCCCATGAGAGGTAGCACCACCTCTAAGCTCACAAAGGTAAAGTTCTTACAACATCTTTGCTACTTTTAGAGATATTTGTTTCCCTCAACTGAACTTCACTAAAAATCTTAGGTTTAATCCCCACTCGGTAGCAACCAACACTAACCATCTTGGATGGAACTTACAATTGTTTTTGTGTTGAAACTACCCACTAATCAATGACTTGTTCTTACCCATTGAACTCTTTCCTTTGATATTAACCAGGTTGGAGTTGGGTTGCCATCATTGGTGAATCTCTTATTCTAGGAGTTTTAGTCATATCACTATAGATGTAGAACTTACTAACCTTCTCACAAGAGGTTTTGTAAATTTATTTGCTAAGTTCTCACTAGTCTTAACATATGAGATAGATATGATTCCATATTGAATCAATTGTCTCTAATATTCATGTCTTACAATTATATGTCTAGAATTCCCATTGTATAAACTATTATGTGTTAGGTTTTTGGCTTATCAACACAATTTATAATATGATAATTCAAATGAATTAACTCAAGATAATCTCTTAAACAATGGAAGAATAAGTAAAAATTATATCAAGGGACAGAGAGGACCTTTCTTGAGAAAAACTTTAGTTACATAAAATTATAAAGTTATAATTTAATGTAATAAATCAATGTTGATGACCATGAAGGCTTGAAAAAATTTATTTGTTGTCCAAAAAACTCTATTCCTAGCCTCCCATAAGAGATTGCATGTAACGACCTAAATTTGCTAATAAGTCTTAAGGGCCTTGATTAGCGTGCCTGGAGGGCATAATGGGAAGTATCCGTGAATTTAATGATTAAGACGCATGATTATGATTTTAAGCATGTTATATGACTATTTGAGTATTTGAGATGCATGATTATGTGTATTATGATATGTGATAATTCTAGCCCGTTGAGGGCATAAGTGTGATAATTATGTGATGTGATTTGTACCACGTGGGTGTGGTGATATCAATGCGATGCACGTGCCGAGACGGTCCTAGAGAGCTAGATAACTCAGAAGTCACAACGGGGATTTTATACCCGGCTCGGGAGGAGTCTATGGTATTTTGGGGATTTTGTAAGTTAGCTCTTGTGAGATAATGGTAACTGGTAATTTGGTAACTTGTGTAACTGCTAGTAACCATAGAGAGTAACAAGATTGGTTAAAAGAAGTGGTAGAATTGTAAGGAAGTAGGAATGGCAAGAAGGGCCTTGAGGTTTAGTTGGAATGGGAGTTAGATGGAAGGGTAAAATGGTCATTAGGCAAGGATTAGGATTACTTCAGCTGTAGGAAAAGGGAATACGTATTATACTTTGTTATATTTTGGTTTATGCTGAATTTGAAAGAAAGGGCTAGAAAGAAAAGGGAAATGAAGAAGGGGCTGAACTTGGGACCTAGGAGGAGACTCAAAGGGAGTTTGAGGCAATCAAAACCAGGTTTACGCTAGGATTTCTCAAAGGTAAGAATTGTGCTCTGTTTTAGTTGAATTTAAGTCTGAATTTTCAGAGATTAAGTGAGAAAACTAAAAGGGAATATGGCTGGTTTTACTTTGAAATTCAATTAGGGTAATCAAGAGCAAAGAGGTTGGGAGCTGGAATTGGGAGGAGTTCAAGCTGAGTTTGATTGAGGTAAGAATCTTTAGCATGTTTAATTTCGTAATTGGTGTGGCTTAAGACTTTTGAAGCATGATTTGTAGTTTTGGAAGCCATGGTTAAAGTTTTAGGAATTTGAAACTCAAGATAGGATTTTGGGGTGTGTTTGTATGATTGGGGTTGTTTGTGATGTTTATAGGTTGTTAAAAGGGGTTCATTTGGGGTTCTGAATTGATTTTGAGGCTTAGGTATAAGTTTGGGGTGATTTGGAGTGTTATGGGTTCGGGAAAACGAAGGGGAAAAACCCAGAATTCTGGGCTCGCGAAGGAGCTCCGCGGCGCGCTAGTGAGCCTAATGAGCCGAAGACAGTGTGTTAAATAGAGGGTGCGACTAAGGGCGCCAACCCTGAATGTTTTTTGATGGACATGACAATCTATTGGTTATGAATGTGAATATTGTGTTATGAATATAGTTGGTTGATTGTTTGGATGACAAACTGTTATTACTGATTGGATAAATGTTATGAAATATTGAATTCTTGGTTGAGCATTGTGAAATATTTGATAAGTGTTGCTGATCTTGCTATGTTATTATGCTTTCTTGCTGGGCCTTGGCTCACGAGTGCTACGTGGTGCAGGTAAAGGCAAGGGTAGTCTGAATCAACCATGAGTTAGAGAGCTCTAGGGGCGAGGTGTACATCGTCAGCTGCTCGGCCGCCACGGTCGAGAAATTATACAGGAACGGAAACCTAAAATGTATATTTTGCCATTAGAATGGCTTGAACTATTTGTAACTTCTAGAATTTGTTGTAACTAAGACATCTAAACCCTGTTTTGAGTCTCCATGTATTAAACCGTCATTTTTAATGAAAATAGCCTGTTTTTGACCAAAATCTTTTTATTCTTACTCTGATAATGGTATAGAGTTTACACTTTGTCTGAATGACTTGATTAGCAAGTCTTGCACTATTTTAAACACACAGTGTAACGGTCTTGGTTATCCAGGGCGTTACAACTTGGTATCAGAGCCGTCTGGGTTTATGGGTTCTTGAAGATTAGCTGGACATGTACACTCGCCGCTAAAGACAAGCTCGACTCAAGGGTTTGTAGTGGAATACATGAAATTGTATGTTTAAGTGCTTGAATAAAATGTGAGTGTATTAATTGGTATGATTAATAGGGAGCATGAGATGCTGATAGGGCCTGGCCCTTGACTGCTGTGTGATGATATTAAGGCATGCTGATTAGCATTGCCCTTGCATGTGGATGAGTACATGGATGATGATGATATATGGATTGTGGGTTATTATATGTTTAAATTGAACGTATATGCTATACCTGTTTATTGGCATGGAGGGCATAATAGGTATGAATGCATTTGGTGATAAAGAAATTTGATAATTTATGTATAATATGGGTGTTTGATATGCTTTATGTGTGTTTGATTGTAATGACTATTTGGATCTGCCCTTGAGATGGTTTTGGGTATAAACGTCAGGGCTGAGAAGTTTAGTTGGTAAAGACAGATTAATTCAGGGTGTATGTATTGGGAATGGTTAACCAGATTCAGTTTTGGTTTTGGTAAGGATAGAAGATGACAGTTGGGGGTTGGAATCCTCCACCTGCCCTTGAGATTCGCAGCAGATGTTTGCTGGTATATGAGTCAGGGTGTGAGGTCTGATGGTATGGGTTGGATGGATGAAAAAGGGTAAGTTAGTGAGGAAGGTTTGAGGTTGTTCAGGAATCGATTAATGAATGGGTGTGGCTAATTCCGTTCTTAGTGATATGAAAAGGATAAATTGGGACAAAGTAGTCGTATTAGGCATTTGTGGTAAGAGGATGTCGAAAGTGGTAAGATAGCGGTAGTATATATATCGCTGAGTTTGGTAGGCTGGTCGATCCACTTTGGGTTATGGCACAAATGGATGAAATCGGAGATGATATGTCATTTGTGAGTTAAAGTCTGAGATGGTTGTCTGTGCTTGGCAGTAGAGAGAGGGCCTCATTATCTAAGATGGAAGGAATACAGGTGATGATATTTTCGTTCGTGGAAATGTAGTAAGCATGGCTACTCAGTGATCGGAAGAATGAGAACCTTTGGTGGTTATATGGCTCCTGGTTTGGACAGGAAGGGGGTTCAGTTTTACAGGTTGGTCATCAAGACGGGGAAGACTGGGATATTTTACTCATCTAAAACCCAAGAAAAGTTTCTCAGAGGTGACCAGTGGATTGGATAGCCTTTGCTTAGGTTGGGAAAATAGCTGAAAGGATTTGGTGCTGTGCGTCTGTTAGGGAGGATTCAGATGAGTATTTGTTGAGGAAAGTTAGCATGTTATATAAGGGACAACCCTGGACAGTCATGAGTAACCCTTGAAGTATGTTGATTGGACTGAATGGGAATTAAATTAGTCAGTAAGGATGTAGATGAGAATGCAGCTTTCGGGCACAGTCTGGAACTTGGGGATGGAAGAAGTTGGTATCAGGGACGCAATGAGGGATGATATTAGGTTGGTTTAAGGAATTATCGAGTCACCTGGAAAAGTATGCGACTTATGAGTGAATCGGGTAGAGTAGTGTGTCGTGGGACTCGTGGATATTGCCTGCTAGGGATGAAGAGTTTAAATGCCTCGTTATATGACAGGACGATGTCTTCAGGAGTTGATTATTGATCTGGTTATTACGAGATAAGGATCAAGGAAAGAGATATTTCAGGAAATTATTACTTGTACCGAGAGGGGTGTGATATATTAACAGTAAGGATTCCTAATCGCTTGGTACTTCAATAATGTGGGCAAGTTTGACAGGCAGAGAATAGAGAAATGACATGGATGGGTTGTATTCAGATTCACTGGGATAGGGTTAACCACTCCCCAGCTAGAGGTAGAATGTGAACGACTACTATACTAATGACATCGTGACTAAGTAGCAGGGTCAGAGGTAAGGTTTTAAAAGGTATTAACTTCATTCTTCAAAGGTATTTAAGGTTAAGCTACAGGAATAGAAGAGATCAGATATGAAAGAGATTTGATTGGAAGCACACTAAGACCAATGAACATATTAGCTACTACTTGAAGTATCCTCGAAGACAGTTATAACGTAAGGATTTTGAGTATGAAGAGTTGGTTAAGTATAGGGAACAGTGATGGGTTGTAAGAAAGGAGTGGTAACTCTTAAGTTTAAAAGGGGAGATCCTCGCAGTGTTTAGCATTTGTAACTGGAGTGGAAAATCTGTTGTAGGGGAAAGGTCAGAACCCTAGCTAGTGTGACAAATACTACTTGAGTGGTATCAGTGGGACAAGATAGACTGGGTTAGTTTGTGGGATTCCAGATGAGTTTCCAAGAAGTTCGTCATGAAGTACGTCTGTGTAAAGAGATGGAGTGGTGATAAGATTGGCTTCAGTGATAGAATCAGATCTAAAGACGCTGTATTGAATGGTTTTAACAAAATGGTGAGAGCTAAGGTCTTAATTGTTGGGTAGGATGACATACTTCAGGAAGGATCTTTGATCTGGTTATTACCAGCTAGAGATCAGGAATAGTTAAAGATCTTTGATCTGGTTATTACCAGCTAGAGGTCGGGTGCAGTTAGGAATCTTTGATCTGGTTATTACCAGTTGGGGATCAGGGAAGCAGATAGGCAGGATGTTGCTGTTATCTTGGATAAGAGCACCGAGGATGCTGAGATATGTGTTGAGGGTTTGGTCAATGCCAAACTGTTTTCGTGAAATAGGTGAAAGAAGTATTCAAAGATTATCTGAATTGAACTTGTGATTGTCTGGATTGACGGCACAGTAGTATAATCTGGTTAGAACGTCGTTTAGGTTGAAAAATGCCTTGGAAGTAAGAGTTTCCCTAGGCGAGCAAGATGGTACATGTGGTTGGGTTAAATTCCATGTCTTCTTACAGATTAGAGTCAATTGCTGAGTAGCTATGACACCTCAAGACAGGAGGAAGTGATGGTCTATGCGTGATGTTGGTTACAGGATTCGACTAGAATTGGAGTAGAGTTTATAGTTTGCTTAATAGCCAAAGGATACTTGGAATTATTATCGTATAAGGGAGCAAGAGCAACAGCTAAGGAAATCCCAGACGAAAGGAATTAAAGGCAAGTCTTAATTAAGTTAGTTAAGGATTTTATAGTGGTATGTACAAATTTATCGTGAAATATGGACCAAATCTGGACTCTGATGGACATCGAAATTACATAGAAAATCTGGATGAATCTCATACTACTCTCTTGGTCCTTTCATCCAGACATTGGGAAAAAGGTACAATAATTTGAAGGTTTTGTATTGGAGGCCTAGGTGGAGAGGAATACAATGAATGAGAACAAAATTCTTAACCTGATAGTAGTTTGTGATAGGCATCGCAACCTTCGAGTATGTTATAATGGGAATAAGGAAATGTCGTGAAAGGTATTGTAGAGAGACTACCAAAATGGTTCGATCATCATGGACCAACGTCTGGGGAGAACTTGCTTTTGTCAGTAAGGATAATTGATACAGCTGACCAGTATTGGGAACTCTAGGGGAGATGGGTGGTAAGCCTCCATGGAATTTAAGGATTAATTTCATTAAGTAAGGACTTTATTTTTACCCTCGAGTTTTGGGAGGATTAAGGAAGGCGATGAATGGAGAATCAATATCTGATGAATTTTACTATTTTCAGACTGATGGTAAATCAGGGAGAAAGGGGGTTATCCAGATGTTGGAAGAGCATTTGATAAGATGGAGAATAATAATGATTGTATATCATCCGTTTGTGGGAATGAGATAAGTGAGATGTTGCATTTGGATATGAGGATGGTTCAGAGGATCATCGAATTATTAAAAGGTTAGAGCGTGGGAACCCACTTTTCAAAGTAAATGGAAATACTTTACTGAATTGGGAGACTCATACATTGATTGATAGAAATTTGCAGTTAAGGTGGAGTTACTCCATGGGGAGCGACCAAATCAGTTATGAGATAGAAAGCAAAAGGTTTAAGGAACAGGATTGTACCTTGAGTTAAGGTAACGTTCTAGAACGGTAAGGTCAGGGAATGACCAGAGTAGTTGGAGTCAGTTATGTGGAATCTATATTCTGGATAGTACAGATAAAATTTCGAGGAAGAAATTTCTGTAAGGGGGGAATAGTTGTAACGACCCAAATTTGCTAATAAGGCTTAAGGGCCTTGATTAGCGTGCCTGGAGGGCATAATGGGAAGTATCCGTGAATTTAATGATTAAGACGCATGATTATGATTTTAAGCATGTTATATGACTATTTGAGTATTTGAGATGCATGGTTATGTGTATTATGATATGTGATAATTCTAGCCCGTTGAGGGCATAAGTGTGATAATTATGTGATGTGATTTGTACCACGTGGGTGTGGTGATATCAATGCGATGCACGTGCCGAGACGGTCCTAGAGAGCTAGATAACTCAGAAGTCACAACGGGGATTTTATACCCGGCTCGGGAGGAGTCTATGGTATTTTGGGGATTTTGTAAGTTAGCTCTTGTGAGATAATGGTAACTGGTAATTTGGTAACTTGTGTAACTGCTAGTAACCATAGAGAGTAACAAGATTGGTTAAAAGAAGTGGTAGAATTGTAAGGAAGTAGGAATGGCAAGAAGGGCCTTGAGGTTTAGTTGGAATGGGAGTTAGATGGAAGGGTAAAATGGTCATTAGGCAAGGATTAGGATTACTTCAGCTGTAGGAAAAGGGAATACGTATTATACTTTGTTATATTTTGGTTTATGCTGAATTTGAAAGAAAGGGCTAGAAAGAAAAGGGAAATGAAGAAGGGGCTGAACTTGGGACCTAGGAGGAGACTCAAAGGGAGTTTGAGGCAATCAAAACCAGGTTTACGCTAGGATTTCTCAAAGGTAAGAATTGTGATCTGTTTTAGTTGAATTTAAGTCTGAATTTTCAGAGATTAAGTGAGAAAACTAAAAGGGAATATGGCTGGTTTTACTTTGAAATTCAATTAGGGTAATCAAGAGCAAAGAGGTTGGGAGCTGGAATTGGGAGGAGTTCAAGCTGAGTTTGATTGAGGTAAGAATCTTTAGCATGTTTAATTTCGTAATTGGTGTGGCTTAAGACTTTTGAAGCATGATTTGTAGTTTTGGAAGCCATGGTTAAAGTTTTAGGAATTTGAAACTCAAGATAGGATTTTGGGGTGTGTTTGTATGATTGGGGTTGTTTGTGATGTTTATAGGTTGTTAAAAGGGGTTCATTTGGGGTTCTGAATTGATTTTGAGGCTTAGGTATAAGTTTGGGGTGATTTGGAGTGTTATGGGTTCGGGAAAACGAAGGGGAAAAACCCAGAATTCTGGGCTCGCGAAGGAGCTCCGCGGCGCGCTAGGCGCAGCACTGTTCTAGCGCGCCGCGGCGCAAGGGTGTTTCTGGGCGGTGCGTGTGCTCTCTGACTTGCTGGGCGCCGCGGCCCTATAGGGCAGCGCCGCGGCGCTAGGCCATTTTCAGAATGTGATATTTTGCAATTTTGAGCCTTTGCTCCGGGGATTCGGGGGATGTCTTTGGTGCATTGTTTTAGGGATTTGGGGCATTCAGAGAGTGTGGGATAGGTTCCGGGAAGTTGATTTGGATTGGTTAGTGATAAAGGATGTTTCGTTTGTGTTGTGACTAGGTCTTTGGTGAGGCTCGGGATAGAGGACCGTGCTCGCGGCGTTGGGGCATCAGAAGCTCGGGATACAGGTAAGAAAGCTGCACCTGAGTATGTCGTTAGGTTGGGACTAAGTGCTCCTTATGTTTGTCTGCATTGTTATGTGAATGTGATTAACCATGTTGACACGATGGGACTAAGAGCTCCCTACATTTGTATATCATGTCGTGAGATGGTGTTATTATGCCATGGGACATGCGATTACCGGCCTAAGGGTGTCGGAATCAATATTTGCGCACTGGGGCGCGGCTCGGCCACTGGTAGCTGAGGCAGCTTATTTATCACTAAGCTCGGTTAAGCTGGACGGAGTCAGTGAGTATTACACTGGGGCGACCCTAATGAGCCGAAGACAGTGTGTTAAATAGAGGGTGCGACTAAGGGCGCCAACCCTGAATGTTATTTGATGGATATGACAATCTATTGGTTATGAATGTGAATATTGTGTTATGAATATAGTTGGTTGATTGTTTGGATGACAAACTGTTATTACTGATTGGATAAATGTTATGAAATATTGAATTCTTGGTTGAGCATTGTGAAATATTTGATAAGTGTTGCTGATCTTGCTATGTTATTATGCTTTCTTGCTGGGCCTTGGCTCACGGGTGCTACGTGGTGCAGGTAAAGGCAAGGGTAGGCTGAATCAACCATGAGTTAGAGAGCTCTAGGGGCGAGGTGTACATCGTCAGCTGCTCGGCCGCCACGGTCGAGAAATTATACAGGAACGGAAACCTAAAATGTATATTTTGCCATTAGAGTGGCTTGAACTATTTGTAACTTCTAGGATTTGTTGTAACTAAGACATCTAAACCCTGTTTTGAGTCTCCATGTATTAAACCGTCATTTTTAATGAAAATAGCTTGTTTGTGACCAAAATCTTTTTATTCTTACTCTGATAATGGTATAGAGTTTACACTTTGTCTGAATGACTTGATTAGCAAGTCTTGCACTATTTTAAACACACAGTGTAACGGTCTTGGTTATCCAGGGCGTTACATTGCATCAAGCTACGGAAATGGTGGAATGAGTCTTGGGAATAACAAGTTTTGATGTTCAAACAAGTCATGATTTATTTCTGAAGATATTGGAGAAAACTTGTAAAAATTGCGAGTTTGAGAGAGAGAGAGAGTGGAGAGTGATCAGTTCACCAAGGTCTCAAATGAACCCCTTAAATTGAATCTAAGAGCGGGGTAGTGAGTTATGTATGAATATTATTTTGAGTAATAATATATGTTTGAAAAGCAAATTTCATGTTGTTATTGTTAGCGAGAATGTGAAATGTGCGGTTTTGTGATAAACTAAGCATTTCGATCTTGGACCGAAATGGAAACACAAACTGGGTAAATTATTATTGGAGAAGTATAATTATGGAAAAATATTAATGTACATAAAATTATTGGATTATTTTATATTAAGGTCAAAATGTTTGATTTTTGTATGCAAAATCTTTAAAAATGCATTTTTGTGAAAAATGTACATTTAGCCAAAAATGTATTTTGGCCGATTAAATTACCAGAGTTTTAAATATAAGAGTGTGACCACTTAAATTAAATGACAAGGTATATTTAATAGGTCTATTTAATATAAGTACTCTAGGTTAAGATTTCAATTTGGCGAGGTAAGAAAAAAATTACCACTTGATAACTTTTTTAGAAAAAAAATACACAATTAAGCATAGATTTAATTAGTTAAATCAGGATTAATTAAAAAAAATTAAGGGTTAAACATGGTTAAAAGGTGTGGCAACTTAGAGGGTAGTTTGTTAATTTGTTTTTTCCATTTTCTAAAAAATTTGCTCCCAAGTTTCTCTCATTTTTTTTCTCTAGCTTAGGCCGATCATCTCCTTTGTGTATTATGAATTTTTTCACACAATTCTTCACCAAATCTCTCATTCTCTCATATCCTCTATTTTATACACATAGGCCTAAACCATTTGGTCTTTGTTGGAGCTAGGAAAACCAATAAAAAGCAAGAACACAAAAGGTAAAAGTCTAGACTATTGCTTTGCAAAGTTGTTATGTTTCCTTTGTTTCTTCTTTTAGTTGCACTTGTTAGCTTGTATAAACTGATTATTGGGTTTGTGGGAGTGTAAGTATGTAGATTTAAGGTTTAGCAAGGTTACCATATACCTTTTGTAGCACTTATATATGCTGCTACAACATAAATATAGTGAAGGTTACCATATACCTTTTGTAGCACTTCTATACCTTTTGTAGACTACTTGGTTGGAGTGAAGTCAAAGGGATCCTATGTTTTTACAAAAATAAAATAAGGTCTTTAACAAAATGTAATGAGAAACATTTGAATAAAAATAAAGACACTTAAATAAAATTCTTTCATAAATAAAAGTTTAGGCCATTGATCATTCCTTGACTATATGACCCAACGAATACATCATTTAGCTCTTATGTCCCACTCGCCACTGGCCATTCTAACCTCAATTATCTATACCATAATATCATAAGGAGTTAGCTTCTAAGCCCAGTAAGGAAAATACATACAATAGTCATATAAACATATAGTCATAGCAATCATAAATTCATACAAAAATTTCATATCAAAACGTATTTATGCTAGTCATATAAGATTATAATATCCTAGGTTATTAACTTAGTCTAAGTCCTAAACATAGGTCATACATAAGTCATAATCATAGATCAAAATAACAAGTCATAATAACAAAACACGTATAATAAAAGATAAGTGCTTATAAGGAGTGGCAATTAAGCCCCAGACATATACTTAGGTCCGTCATACAAGTTTTGGCAACCGTGCTTATCGGACATCAACTTAGGTCCGTCATACAATTTCTGAACACCTTAGGTCCAGCCACACTTATCTCCTTTGTACCTAAAATGTTAGGGTCATACAAATCACTTAAAAGGTCATAGCTAAAACTACCTAATTTTCGTTACCGTGAGTGTGGAAAATAAAAGAAAAAGAGATTGCTTTTGCTAATAGATCTCGTCCACAACCTTATATACAACATAAAAGATTTAAAATTGGAGGCTTATAATAAACTAAACTTCCAATAACTCTAAATCTTATAAAGTTATACCTTCACCCTAGAACCAAAAAATTGAAACCCCAAGCCTTCAAAATAATGCCTATCTCCAACAATGATATTAAGAGCTTTAATACTTGTGGTATTTTAGGCTATATAGTGTTTTGAAAAGCTTGGTATTTCAGCTATATGGGGTTTATAATGGCTAGAGTGTTTGAGGATAATTAAGAAAATAGAAGAAGAAATAAATCTCAAGCACTTATAAAGACTATATAATTTCGGCTATGGTGTGTTTTATGGGGCCAAAAGATGAGAGCATTTGGGAGCTATGGATATTTAAATTGAGAGTACTTTGCTTGCTTTTTGAGTGTGAAAAATGATGATGGGAATAGTGTAACGCCCCATGTTTACGGCAGCGGGTAAACCCTAGTTCGAATATTTTAATTCCCTGTATTATATATTATGTCAGGGTAACATTTTATGTTACAGGAAGTTGTGATGTGTGAATGTTTGCCATGCTGTGGTAAGTGCGATTTTTTTTAGAAACCGAGCCTTTGGTCGTGGACCGGGTCAAAAACCCTAATCGGGTAAAAATCTTGGATTAATTAAATAGGAAATACTATGGCATAAAAATATAAATTTTTGTTAGACACTGGGACTTTATAGTCGAGCCATTAAATTTAAGAAAAATTGATTGAGGATTTAATTTCAATCGACAAGGTTTAAGAATGGAAATCCTTGCCCTTGCCCTAAGGGCATTTTGGTCAATTTGAGTAAATTACCAAAATCATGTGTTATGTGACAAATTTTTTTGGTCACATTTATTTAATAATTTTAGCTTGGGAAATTTAAAATCTATAGGGTAAAATTTTGGTTAAAAATTAGAAATGAAATTACCAAAGGGTCATTGAATGCCTTAAAGTGTGGTAAAATTTGGTAAGGGCATAAAAATCTTTTCACAAGGGATGAGAGAGAAAGGTGGTCGGCTAGGCTATGCCTATGAACTCAAGTGTCTTATGAAACATATCCTAGGGAAGATTAAGAGACTACCCTAATGAATAGTGCTCTTCAATATTTTTGTCCTTAATCTTTTTTCACCAAAACTACACACTTCCCTCAAAAATCATTTTTTTTCACTCAAGCAAACTTTTTTTCTTCCCCTACACTCCCAAAACTGAAACCCTAAGTCCCCTAAACCCCCATTGTTGCATTTATTCTCTTCTTCACAAGCTCAAGAGTACTCACCTCCATTGAAGGAAGGAGATCTTCAAGAGTTATAGCATTGTAATTTTTTGATCATAACTCTTCCTTCTCTACATTTTTTTTCAAATCCGAAATCCTAAGGTGATTTTCTGTGCGTGCATATGGTTCTAATGGCCATTCATGGCATGTATCTTATGTTCTAGGGAAAAAGGGAAATGGTTCTAAGGAGATTTCAAGTTTTGGAAGCTCTTTGGTGCTTTGTTGAGAATCAAGGTAAAATTTTAGAATTTTGAAATTTTTTTTTTCTTTCCACTCATCTCCATATTCTACCCTAACACTCTCTAAAAGTCTGCATGTGAAACCTATGGGGCTCTGTTTGAGGGTATAGAATCCAAGAAGGAAGTTTGGACAAGCTAAAGATTATCAATTCCAAGCTAGAACCATCAAAGGTAGATCTTTGGTTGGTTTTGAGTTGCTTTTGGTTATTGATGTTAGATCTGGTTGTATAGGTTGTTTTGTTGGCTTTTTGAAGTTTTATTTATGCTTGAGGGTTAGATTGGTTGATTTTTTCATTTTCATCCATGCATGTGGCTATGATTTTGCTAGTTGTGTTTAGTATTGCTATAATGTGTAAAAATGCATGCTGCCAAGTTTTTGTGGTCCGAATTTCAACGGGTCAAATTGTACCCTACTACCTCTTTTTGTAGAAATAATTTGTATTTTTGCATAGTTCTAGATGAGTACTTGAATTTAGGCTTTTGAAAGTCGATAAAAGGTGTTTTCAAACCGTAGTTATGAGCGTTTTGGCATTTTGATGTAAATCTGGAAAATTTGTGGGCAGCATGCACTGCCCAGATTGTTTTGAATTTTGAACGGGTTTTACTAATCCAAAAGCTATGAAAATTTGTATGGTATTAGTTTAAACATGTTAAGGTATAAGAGGTATGATTTTTCAAAAGTTTCCCTATAATCTAGAAACAAAACTTCTGGGCAGAAAGTACTGCCCAGATGGATTTAAACATTTGGTTAAATTTTATTATTCTAAAAATTATGAAATTTTGTAGGAAGATAATGTAGACATGTATAAAGATCTCTTTAACATTTTAGAAAGATCTGGGCTACTTTGAAACAGAAATAAAATTTCAAAATTTTCTTAAAAACAGGGAAAAATTTCTGGGCAGCAGGTACTGCCCAGATTGCTTTAAAAATTCGAATGGGTTTTGCGTCCCAAAAATTACAAAATTTTGAAGAGAATTAGATAAGATATGTACAAGGGCTCCTGTAAAATTTGAGAGAAAAATGTGTTACGGTTTAAGAGAAGTAAGTTTTCTAAGTTTGCCCTAAAAACTAAAAGGTAGCAATTTCGAACCTTAACGAAAAGTTGATTTTTACCATTATATAAGTTAAGGGTCCAATTGCCCTTCTTTTCAAAAAAAACATAAAGAGAGATCCTAGGTTATGGGTAAGAATGGGAGTTTGAGTTTTGTAGAACCTTTAAGAGAGCGATAATACATTGTTAGCTATTATTTGAAATAGGTCAATTAGCGGAATTTTGGCAAATGATAAAAAACAGTAAATTTTCATAAGAAGACGACAAGTTGGTATTTTATAAAGATATGAGTTGATTACAACTCATTTTTCCCAAAACCAAAATACGAGTTATCTGATAAACGAGTTCTTCATTTAAAGAATATTAAAATGCATGGCGGTGAGCGTGTTGCGGCGAGACTGATTTTCCTATGAGACCGTTAAGACTAAAACGAAATCTGGCCTAATACACTATGATAAGAGACTATAGTATAGACTGCCTGAGAATTTATTTCATGTATCTATTGTGGCATATTAACTATAAGAATATGCCATAGTTTAATCCGAGTAACTATGTGGTTTCACTACAATGTTATCTAAGCGTGAAGGCTCGCTTTTGGATAGAAGGTTTCCACAAGCAAACGCTACAGAATCTGGGTAAGACAACTTATGATATGTTTGGCTACAACACATTAATGAATAGTTTAGTAATTGAGTTATTAGTTAATAATTTGAGCTAGTCCAAGAAGGTTTACTCAAGACAGTGGTCCTAGAAAATTCACATACTCATAACTAAGGTAAATAGTCCGGCTAGCTACTGTGACAACTATGTACTTTGGCTAACCACCAGAGGACTATGTGAGAAATCGGTTTTCCACCAATGCCTGTGTGGCTAAAGTCAGTTATCCATCACGATATGTAAGAAATCTGGTTTGCCACCGATGCCTGTTTGGCTAAAGTCGGTTGGCCATCGCGATATGTAAGAAGTCTGGTTCTACACCGATGCTTGTGTGGCTAAAGTTGGTTGGCCATCGCGATATGTAAGAAGTCTGTTTTTCCACTGATGCAAGTGTGGCTAAAGTCGGTTGGCCATCGCGATATGTAAGAAGTCTGGTTCGCCACCGATCCCTGTGTGGCTAAAGTCGGTTGCCCATCGTGATATGTAATAAATCTAGTTCACCACCGATACCTGTGTGGCTAAAGGCAGTTGGCCATCACAATATGTAAGAAGTCCGGTTCGCCACCGATACCTGTGTTGCTAAAGTTAGTTGGCCATCGCGATATGTAAGAAGTCAGGTTCGACATCAATGTCTCTATGGCTAAAGTCGGTTGGCCATCGCGATATGTAAGAAGTCCAGTTCGCCACTGATGCCTATGTGGCTAAAGTCGGTTGGCCATTGCGATATGTAAAAATTCCGGTTTGCCAATGATGCCTGTGTGGCTAAAGTCGTTTGGCCATCTGGATATGTCAGAAGTCTGGTTTGCCAACGATTCCTGTGTGGCTAAAGTCGGTTGGAAATCGTGATATGTAAGAAGTCTGGCTCGCCATCTTGTGTGGTTAAAGTGGTTTGGCCATCACGATATGTAAGAAGTTTGGCTTAACACCCGTGACATAAGAGTCCAGTTAAACTCCGTGACATGTAAGTAAATTAATTCTGGAATCAAATCTCTTTGGCAAGAAAGTATGCCGAATTCGTCTAGGAGTTTGGGTAACTGGTGTAACTAGTTTACACCCGTCGACACAATGGTGAGATATGCTAAGATATGTTGAGATATGCTAAGCTATGTTGAAGGTTCCTCCGGAACCTAAGTAAGTATGCATAATATGATATGAATGACCAAGTAAGTATATATGTTATGATACGACTAAGTAAATAATTATGTATAGTACCAATTAAGACTGTATGTATGATATGGAATTTTCTGAGTGTAGGTGTACCTTCAGGTTATAAATTTTGGTTATAAGGCATGACCATAAGCTTGCCACGACGGTTGCATGTTCTTAAATTGTATGTTAGGGTTCGGTTTCATCATAATCCTATTCTTGGTTGATTATCTATTTAGTTATAGTTAGCTAAGATCTTTCTCTGTTTATGTGGTTATGTTTGTTAACTTGTTCTTACTAAGTGTTTCGATTACCTAGTTGTTTTGTGTTGTAGGTAAGCTCAAAGGCAAAGTGGATCAGCGAGCGTTGGAGTTTATCTACGAGGATGTACACGTGGACCGACCTTTTGGGAATTTACGTTTTGGGGATTAGAACCCATATGATAACTAATAGTTTATTTTGGGCTCGTTGAATGTTTTAAAATTATGACACTGTAATTCACTTTTAAGTATGTGCTTACTTCCGAACTATTGTATGTTGTTGAAAAGTTTTTTTTATATGGATTTTTGGTTACCTTATTTTAGAAAATGGTTATGTTTTCTGAAAATTATGTTAAGAGATTTCACGGGATGTTACAGTTGGTATCAGAGCACCAGGCTAAACGAGTTTTGTAAACAAACCCACATGCACATTCTGCAAGATAGATTGACACTCACTATAAGTATTGTCTTTTCATATCTGTTTCCTTTTCTTTCTTCTATTTACCCCAATTTTATAAATTGTTGGTGCGATGGAAAACTTGCCAGAGATAGTTAATTCGGTCCTAGAGGACCCACTCTTCGGGTATCATCCCATGAAGAGACTCCGCTTTCACCAGGCCTTCCATAGCGCATTCCCGCGTGTGTTCATTGGGGAACATGACTCGTCGTCTGAAGTATTGGAATGGACATACACAATTGATATAATCCTTCGGGATATGGAGATTCCACCTGCCTACCAGGTGAGGCTGGCTAGCCAATACCTGAAAGATGAGGCATTTCGCTGGTTCCAGTATTGCTATGAGGACCCAACCACCATCTCCTGGCCATCATTCTGGGAAACTATTGAGCTCACGTTCAGACAACACTTCCGCATGTCCCGATGGCAGGAGAGGTACCGAGAGGAGCATATGGCAGTAGAAGCTCCCACACCCGACGTTGCACCTCTTGAGCCACCCCAGCCCGCAGAGGCAGCTGCAACAGATGGCGAGGTGGTGGAGGAGATGGTCGAGCCAGTATTGGACCTAGTGGGTGACGATGAGGGCGATCTAGAGGTGGATGCCGAGCAGCTAGACGAGTATACGAACCTAGAGTCGGATATGTCAATGGATAGCATAGATTAGTTTATTCTTTGAAGGTCTTGTTGGGACTTTTTGGTAAAGACTTGGTCAATTTACTAGGTTGTAGGAATTTTACATAGTTTTGGCAGGAGTATGAAGAAATCAGACGTGTAGCTAGGGTTTTCTTTTGTATTTATCATTCTGCTAACTAAAATTTTATGGCATGATCTATCATGATCATTTTGTATTGCTAGGTTATCGCCTTGAATGTTATGACAACCTATTTTGAGTTGAATTGTTATGATTTTCTTTCTTTTTTCATTGTGCACGGGAAACTTGTATGCTCATTTAATGCTAGGTTAGTATTCTTCCATACTATACATTATTGTATAGAGACTCGCGATGGCTCTTGACACTTAAGCCAGGGGAGGTCGAGCTGTTAATCCACCAGACCCAGCCGAGTGAGTGGTCGTTGACCAAGATTTAGGTCACGGACGAGGCAGAGGAAGGGGTCTAGGCCAAAGGAGAGGCCATGGACAAAGAGCACAGCTGGAGCCAAATCTGGCAACTCAGATAAAGGATCTGAGAAGGGTTGTTCATGAGTAGAATGCGGTGATCGCCCATAAGTTCGAGGCACTGATGCGGAGATTCTCGGAAGTGCCACACAACCCCGCACCCCAGCACCCCGAGAAGATGTTCCAGAACAAAAGGAATTTTTGGTGCAAGAAGACCCACTTGTGGGTGCAAATCCACCAGTTGATGCATCTAGGACAGAACAGCTGAAATCGATCTCGAAATGGTTTAGCCAACAAAATCAACCTGTGTTCGAAGGAACTTCGGACCCCCTGATGGCAGAGGAATGGGTCAGCGTGCTGGAGAGAATCTTTGACCTTGTGGTGGTTACCTAAAGGAAAAAAGGTAATCTGTGCAGTGTATATGTTAAGGAAGGACGCTCGCATCTGGTTGGATATTGCTAGGAAAGGACGTGATGTGGCACAAATGGAATGGGTAGAATTTCTGGTCCTGTTCAATGCTACGTACTACAACCAGACGGTGATAGATTGGAGTACGTCCAAGGGTTGAGTTCAGCAACCTAGTCCAAGGGTCATCTAGCGTACAGGAGTACGTGCACAAGTTTGACCAACTCTCAAGATTTGCTTCAGATCTGGTACATACTGAAGCCAATCGGGTACGCAACTTCATGAAGGGGTTGAAAAGAGAGATAGTTTAGTTCGTGGACACCGGGAAGACCAGCCCGGATACTTATGATGAAGCCGTAGAGCGAGCAATCCACCAAGAATCCTAGTTAGTACAAGAAAAGAAGGAGCCTTACAGGGCTGAAGAACGAGCATATGTTCCAAATGTCCAAGGATGATACTCTAACAACCAAAGCCAGTAGGAACTGCCCCATGAGTCTATGCACTCACCCATGGTGAGAGAGGAGCTCGAACTTCTGACATGGTGTTAGGTCAACTTCCTATGGCTAATAACTCTGCATATACATTAATGTACACTAGTGCATCCCATTCTTTTATTGCTACATCTTGTGTTGATAAGATAGATAGGAAGCCTGAGCCTATGGCAAATGTATGTGGTGTATCCTTACCTTCGGGGGAGGATATGATGGTACTGTCTTGGGTTAGAGTCATACCAGTCTGGGTAGAAGGTCGGGAGTTGAGCGTGGATTAGTTAGTGTTAGATTTACATGAGTACGATGTTACTTTTGGTATGGATTGGCTAACCAAATACGGTGCGGTGATAAATTTCCAACGAATAAAGGTGACTTTTAGCCCACCTGGGGAAGAACTGTCCATGTTCCAAGGCATAGCCCATGAGAAGAATTTCGCAATAATCTCCATGATGAAGGCTAGGAAATTATTGGACGATGCATGTATCGGCTACCTGGCGAACGTAATAGATAAGGATAGGGAGTCTAAGATACAATTAACTAAGATAGCAATGGTGTGAAAATTTTCGGAAGTGTTTCTGATGACCTTCACGGGCTACTGCCGGGGTGAGAAGTGGTGTTCGATATAGAAATTTTTACGGGGATGGCACCCATTTTGAAAGCTCCATACCAGATGGCACCATCATAATTGAAGGAGCTTCAGGCTCAACTGTAGCAGTTGTTGGATAAAAATTTCATAAGACCAAGTCATTCTTCGTCGGGAACCCCGATATTCTCTGTAAAGAAGAAAGAATGCTCCATGAGAATGTGTATAGACTATCAAAAGCTGAACAAGGTGACGATTAAGAATCGATACCCGCTTCCCAAGATCGATGATTTATTTGATCAACCCCAAGGAGCATCGGTATTCTCCATGATAGATCTCCGATCAGGTTACCATCAGCTCAAAGTCAAGGAATCAGATATTCCCAAGACCACATTCCGAACTCGGTATGGCCACTATGAATTCGTGGTGATGTCTTTTGGATTGGGTGAGTTACTAGACAAATTCGTATGGCGACATTTATGAATCTTTTGCATAGGGTACTGGGTGAGTTACTAGACAAATTCGTGATCATGTTTATAGACGATATACTCGTATACTCACGAAACCAGGAAGATCATGCTTAACACCTAGAACTAATCTTCCATCAATTTAGTGAGAAAAAGTTATGCGCCAAGTTCTCCATGTGCAAATTTCGGTTGACGTAAGTGAGTTTTCTAGGACACATGATGTTAGGAGATGGGATTGCAATTGATCCGGCCAAAATCGAGGCAGTGAAACAATAGAATCCCTAGAGAATGCATAAGAGGTCCGCAGTTTCTTGGGTCTGGCAAGGTATTATAGGCGCTTTGTGGAGCGTTTCTCCAAAATAACTATGCCTATGACCGCACTGACCCGAAAGAACATCAAGTTTGAGTTGACAGACAAGTGCGAACAGAGTTTTCAAGAGTTAAAAACTAGATTAACAACTGCTCCAGTACTCGCTATCCCTAAAGGCACAGAGGGTTACGCCATTTACAGTGATGCATCATGTCAAGGACTCGGGGCAGTATTGATGCAACAAGGGAAAGTAATCGAATGTACCTCCCGACAACTGAAAAATTACAAGAAAAACTATCCAACTGATGACTTGGAGTTGGTAGCGGTAGTGTTCGCATTGAAGATCTGGAGACACTATCTCTATGGGATCCACTACGACATATACGCGCATCACAACAGTCTGAGATATTTCTTCACCTAGAAAGAGTTAAACATGAGTCAACAAAGGTGGTTAGAATTGTTCAATGATTACGATTGCTATATATTGTACCACCATGCCAGGCTAATAAAGTAGCTGACGCGTTGAGTTAGTAGCAATTGGCTTATGTAATTTCGGTGAAAGAAATACCCCAAGAACTACAAACCGATATATCATAATTGGATTTGGAGATAATAGTGGGAATATTGGCAAGGTTTTCTGTGCAACCCACGATCATTGAAGCGATCCAAGGGGGACAGCTCGCAGATCCGTGGATCCAACAACTGGTGCATGAGACAATGAAAGACATGCGACCAAGGTTTCACATCTTGGAAGATGGAGTGTTCTGTTTCAAGGGCAGAATATGCATGCTCGATGATGAGGAGATTAAGAGGCAAATATTTTATGAGGCTAACAATACTCCTTACACTATGCATCTGGGAACCACTAAGATGTAACAGGATCTCAAAAGATACTTTTGGCAGGTACGAATGAAGAGAGATGTAGCGGAATACGTGGCACAATGTTTAACGTGTCAACAAACCAAGGTGGAACATTAGCGACCCGCAGGGTTATTGCAGCCGCTAGATATCCCTGAATGGAAACGGGAAATGGTCACCATGGACATTGTTACTGAGTTACCACACACTCCGAATGGGCACGACGCTATCTATATTATCATGGATAGATTGACAAAACCCACTCATTTCTTACCCATTTAGACAAAAGAGAGCGTGGATAAGTTGGCAGACTTGTACATTGTTGAGATAGTGCGATCACATGGGGTTCCCATCTCTATAGTGTTCGATCGTGATGGAAGATTTTCCTCCACGTTTTGGGGAAAAATGAAAATGGGATTGGGAACTAAATTCAAGCTTAGTACTGCCTTCCATCCACAGACGGATGGCTAGAGTGAACGAACAATTCAAACCTTGAAAGATATGTTGAGAGCTTGCGTGCTAGATTTTCGAGGTTCGTGGAATGTAAAGCTTCCATTAATTGAGTTCGCCTACAATAATAGCTATCATGACTCAATAAAAATGGCTCCGTACGAGGTACTATACGGAAGGAAGTGTCGATCTCCAATCCACTGACATGAGACCGGTAAGAGGAAATTCTTGGGATCAGAAGAGGTGGGCAAAGCTACGGAAGACATTAGGTCAATCCATCAAAGGTGCAGATATCTATAGATCGACAACATAAATATGTTGATTGTCATCGGAGACCATTATAATTTGAAGTTGGGAACAAGATACTATTAAAAATAGCTCTACTGAGAGGAGTTATGAGGTTCAGGGAAAAAGGGCAAGTTGAGCCCTAGGTACATAGGACGGTTTGAGGTTCTAGAACGCATTGGAAAGGCGGCTTACCGACTAGCCCTTCTGCCCGCGTTCTCTATAGTACACGATGTATACCATGTGTCAACATTACAGAAGTACATAAATAACCCTACTCATGTGCTAAGTTATGATGAACTTAGCATAGATCCTCAGCTAAGCTATGAGGAAAAACTAGTTGGGGTTCTAGATCCGAAAGACAAGGTGTTAAGGAACAAAACAATACCTTTGGTAAAGGTGTCACGGTGTAACCACCGGGTAGAAGAAGCAACACAGGAACCCGGAGACCAGGCGGGAGAGTTATACCCACAGTTGTTCTAAGTTTTGAGGACGAAACTTGTATAAATTGTAGGCATTGTAACGTCCCGCGTTTAGGGCATTGGGTTAATCCTAGTTCGAATATTTTAATTCCTTGTATTATATATTATGTCAGGGGAACATTTATGTTACAAGAAGTTGTGATGTGTGAATGCTTGCCATGCTGTGGTAAGTGGGGTTTTTTTAGAAACCGAGACCTTTGGTCGTGGACCGGGTCAAAAACCCTAATCGGGTAAAAGTCTCAAATTAATTAAATTAGAAATACTATGGCATAAAAATATAAATGTTTGTCTGACACTGGGCTATGCCTATGCACTCAAGTGTCTTATGACACATATCCTAGGGAAGATTAAGAGACTACCCTAATGATTAGTGCTCTTCCATATTTTTGTCCTTATTCATTTTTCACCAAAACTATACACTTCCCTCAAAAATAATTTTTTCCACTCAAGCAAACTTTTTTTCTTCCCCTAAACTCCCAAAATTGAAACCCTAAGTCCCCTAAACCCCCATTTATGCATTTCTTCTCTTCTTCACAAGCTCAAGAATACTCACCTCCATTGAAGGAAGGAGATCTTCAAGAGTTCTAGCATTGTAAGTTTCAGATCACAACTCTTCCTTCTTCTTTTTTTCAAATCTGAAATCCTAAGGGTATTTTCTGGGGATGCATGTGGTTCTAATGGACATGCATGGTATGGATCTTATGTTCTAGGGCAAAAGGGAAGTGGTTCTAAGGAGATTTCAAGGTTTGGAAGCTCTTTGGTGCTTTAGTGAGAATCAAGGTATGATTTTAGGAATTTGATAAGTTTTTTTTTCTCTTTCCACTCATCTCCATTTTCTACCCTAACACTCTCTAAAAATATTCATGTGAAACCTATGGGGCTCGGTTTGAGGGTATAGAATCAAAGAAGGAAGTTTGGACAAGCTAATGACTATCATCGCCAAGCTAGAACCATCAAAGGTAGATCTTTGGTTGGTTTTGAGTTGTTTTTGGTTATTGATGTTAGATATGGTTGTATAGGTTATTTTTTTGGTTTTTTGAAGTTTATTTTATGATTGAGGGTTAGTTTTGTTGATTTGATGATTTGCATGCATGCATGTGACTAAGATTTTGCTAGTTGTGTTTAGTTTTGCTAGAATGTGTAAAAATGCATGCTGCCAAGCTTTCGTGGTCTGACTCCCAACGGATAAGATCGTACCCTACTTCTGATTATTGTGTAAATGATTTTTATTTTTACATAGTTCCAGATGATTATTTGATTTTAGCTTTTGAAAATAAAAAAAAGGTGTTTTCAAACAAAAGTTATGAACGTTTTGGCATTTTGATGTAAATCTGGAAAATATCTGGGCAGCATGCACTGCCCAGATTGTTTTAACTTTTGAATGGGTTTTATAAATCCAAAAGCTATAAAATTTTGTAAGGTGTTAGTTTAAACATGTATATGGGTCTCTGGGAAATTTTAATGGATAATATGTTAATGTATAAGAGATATTATTTTTCAAAATTTTGCCCTACAATCTAGAAACAAAACTTCTGGGCAGCAAACACTGCCCAGATGGATTTAAATATTTGGATGAGTTTTATAAGTCCAAAACTTATGAAATTTTTTAGGAAGCTAATTTAGACTTGTATAAAGATCTCCTTAAAATTCTAGAAATATCTGGGCTACGTTGAAAGAGAAATAAAATTTAAAAATTACCATAAAAACTGGGAAAAACTTATGGGTAGCAGGTACTGCCCAAATTGCTTTAAAAATTCGAATGGGTTTTGCCATCCCAAAAATTACAAAATTTTGAAGAGAATTAGATAAGATATGTACAAGGGCTCCTGTAAACTGAAAGGTAGCAATTTCGAACCTTAACAAAAAGTTGATTTTTACCATTTTATAAGTTAAGGGTCCAATTGCCCTTCTTTTCAAAAAAAAAAAAAAAAAAAAAAACAACACAAAGAGAGATCCTAGGTTATGGGTAAGAATTGGTAAGAATGGGAGTTTCGGTTTTGTAGAACCTTTAAGAGAGCGATATGACACTGTTAGATATTATTTGAAATAGATCAATAAGCGGTATTTTGGTAAATGATAGGATACTAGTAAATTTTCATTAGAAGACGAAAAGTTGGTATTTTCTAAAGATATGAGTTGAGTATAACTTCTTTGTCCTAAGACCAAAATATGAATTATCCGATAAGTGAGTTCTTCATTTAAAGAATATTAAAATGCATGGCGATGAGCGTGTTGCGGCGAGACCGATTTTCCTATGATACCGTTAAGACTGAAACGAAATCTGACCTTATACATTGTGATAAGAGACTATAGTATAGAGTCCCTAAGAATTTATTTCATGTAGCTATTGTGGAATATTCACTATAAGAATATGCAATAGTTTAATCCGAGTCAGAGTCACTGTGTGGTTTCACTAAAGTGTTATCTAAGTGTGAAGGCTCCCTTTTGGATAGAAGGTTTCCACAAGCTAGCACTATGGAATCCGGGTAAGACAACTTATGATATGTTTGGCTACAACACATTAATGACTAGTTTAGATAACTAAGTTATTAGTTAATAATTTGAACTTTTCCTAGAAGGTTTACTCAAGACTGTGGTCCTAGAGAATTCACATACTCATAACTAAGGTAACCAGTCCAGCTAGCTACCGTGACAACTATGAAATCCGGCTAGCCATCAGGGAACTATGTGAGAAACCGATTTGCCACCGATTCCTGTGTGGCTAAAGTCAGGTGGCCATCGCAAAATGTAAGAAGTTCGGTTCGCCACCAATGCTTGTGTGGCTAACGTTGGTTGGCCATTGCGATATATAAGAAATCTGGCCACTAATGCCTATGTGGCTAAAGTCGATTGGCCATTGCGTTATGTAAGAAGTCTAGTTCACCGCCGATGCCTGTGTGGCTAAAGTCGATTGGCCATTGCGATATGCAAGAATTTCAATTCGCTACCGTTTCCTGCGTTGCTAAAGTCGGTTGGCCATCGCGATATGTAAGAAGTCCGACTCTCCACCGATGTCTGTGTGGTTAAAGTCGATTGGCCATCGTGATATGTAAGTAGTCCGACTTAGCACCCGTGACATAAGAGCTCAGTTAAACTCCGTGACACGTAAGTAAATTAATTCTGGAATCAAATCTCTAAGCACTCCCAATGGATGCTCTACTCCATCCTTTAAAATAACTCTTCAAAACACATCTTTTTCTATTTTACCTCCAAGTTTTACATTATTCTATACATCACATTCTCTATATATTTCTCTACATCATTTAAATATTATATCTTTAAACATATTTTATTAATTAAAGTAAAATAAAATAATTGAAAAAGAAAAAAGAAATAATAAATATATACTAAATGGGAGAGAGAAAGCTTATAAAGAAAAATAATAATATTAAAATATTATATAAAGAATATGTAAATGTAAATATGGATTAATTGGATTTTGTGCATAACTATTATAAATATACGTATAAAGGAGCTGATGGAAGATGTTTTTGTGAATTTTAGCTAAATATTATAGAGAAAGTGTATTACAAAATACATCACCAAAATATTTTTTTTATAATTTACCTCAAACTTTCACATTATACCATACACCAGCTTTTCTATAATTTCTCTACATCATTTAAATATTATATTTTTTAAAAATATTTTATTCATTTTAAGAAATAAAATAATTAAATATAATAGTATCACACTCGTGTATATATATATATACAAAAGTTTATAAAAAATAATAAAATATTTATAGCTTGATGAATAGTATTTCACTTCATATAGAGAAATACTATTCATTTAGGTAAAAACAATATAAGTTTACATCACCCATTGGAAGACTATTTAACCATATTTTCTATATATTATAAATAATTAGACATTTTAGTTCCTCCATTGGGAGTGCTCTAAGAAAGTATGCTGAATTCCTCTAGGAGTCTGGGTAACCGGTGTAACTAATTTACACCTGTCTATGTAATGGTGAGATCTGCTAAGATATGTTGAGATATTTTAAGCTATGTTGAAGGTTCCTCTGGAACACTAAGTAAGTATGCATGATATGATATGAATGACTAAGAAACTATACATGTTATGATACGACTGAGTAAGTAAGTATTTATGTTACCAGTTAAGACTGTATGTATGCTCTGAGATTTTATGCGTGCAGGTGTATCTTCAGGTTATAAATTTTGGTTATAATGCACGACCATATGATTTCCAGAATGTTCGCACATTCTTAAATTGTATGTTAGGGTTCTTGCTTTGTTTATGTGGTTATGTTTGTTAAGTTTTTCTCACTAAGTGTTTCGCTTACCTAGTTGTTTTGTGTTGTAGGTATGCTCAAAGGCAAAGTGGATCAATGAGCGTTGGAGTTTATCTGCGAGGATGTACATGTGGACCAACCTTTTGGGAATTTACATTTTGGGGATTATAACCCATATGATAACTAATAGTTTATTTTGGGCTCGTTGAATGTTTTAAAATTATGATACTGTAATTTACTTTTAAGTATACGCATACTTCAGAACTATTGTATGTTTTGAAAAGTTTTTTTATATGGATTTTTGAGTGCCCTATTTTAGAAAATGGTTATGTTTTCCACAAATTATGTTAAGAGATTTTATGGGACGTTACAAATAGCTCTATTTATAGGCTCCGACTCCAACCCATTTCCCTAAACTTCTCCACACTAATTCAACTTGTTTTCAAATTTAAACTCTCCCTCCAAATAGGTAGTTTCAGCCAGCCCCTACTTTGCTCATTCAAAGGTGTTACAAACTCTCTGAACGTGACAAACATGCTAACATGTAACTAGAGTGGTCAAAAGTCATCAATTGTTTCCCATAATAGTCTCCCACGACCAAGACTATGCCATTTAAAATTCAAATATTTCAACAAGCTTCAATCTATCTCCAACTTATTAAGCTTAGTGTGACACCTATCCATGCAAGTTCAAAATGAGTAAAAAACAAGCCTATTTTTATGCTACATACCCAAGACTAGGTAAGTCTCCACTTGGTTATTCAATTTAATTATATTACTAAATTAATTGATTCATGAAAAATTCACCTTTTAGTTCTATAGGGAATTTCGACCATACTAGCTAAATTCAAATCATTTGTGTGACTTATTTTTAATGCCACAAGTAAACTTCTTCAATCATCAAATGACATGGGCACATAATTTTTTATAAAATCTTAAAACTATAATCTAATTTAATCATTTACTAAAATATAACTATCTAAATTATAATTATTTTCTAAGTCATAAGATCATACCCTAGAAAAAAAATAATTTAAACTTAAAGCAATCTTTTTAAATTCCACCACCCAAACCATAACTATAAGCTAATAAAACTAGCCTAAGGTCATAATTAAGGAGCATAAAAGAAAAATAATAATCTTTGTTATTACAGGTAAATTCATGTATTTTTGGATACTTGTTGGCATGAACACTATTTTTATATTGGTAATAGAATTGGTAAAGTTTTAAAGAAAAATATTAAAAGGTCTAAGAGATATGATTTTTCAAAGTTAGGCAAAAAATTCTAGAAGTTTAAAATAGCTTTTGGACAGCCATGTTTGAGAATACTTTCTACTGAGTAAAAATTATCCAAAAGATCTATTTTTTTCGTATTAGAAATATTTACATACCCTATTATGTGCCTAAGAAATTTTAGACCAAAATAATGAACCAACTGGATTTTATAAATTTTCAAAGTTTAAGAAAAGATTAAGTTGTAGAGTCCCATAATGTTTATTTAGTTAGCTAGTTAGTTGTAGTTATAGTATTTTAGATTCCGTGGATTTTGGTTTAAACCGGGACTTAGTTGGAAACTCCTAGAAATAGTTATGGATTTTATAAGTTTAACCTATAGTTTAAGAATATTAATTATAACATAAGGTTTGATTAATATTGCTGGTCCTAGATGTATTATTATAACCTAAGGTTTAGATAGAGCCAATAAGAATATGACACTTGTCATAAGCATGATTATTAAGGAATTATTATTTTAATGATAAAATAAGGGAATATAAGACTTAGTCTTCACCAGAAACTATTAGGGTCGTAGTTTGACCCAGTCAAAGTAGTTATCCAACCTTAATTACGCTGAAAAAGTGCAATTACGTGTTTAAAATAATCACGTATGCCGATATCGCAGCAGTTGGGCCGATATATCGCCTGACGATGAATACGGAAAACACATTGACGTTGCACGATCGTACGAACGGAGAGTCGGGACTAGAGGGCAGCCGATATATCGCCACATAGGGGCGATATATCGCCTATATTAATCATTTTTTATTTTTTGTTTTTAATTTTTAAAAACCAACTTTGACTCCTTACACCTACCTCTGATAGTATTGACCAAGTCTTCAGCCTCTGATTGACGAATATTCAATTAAATTTATTATTTTTATTCAAAGCCAAAAAAGAAGATTTTTATTCCTAGAACTCTATAAATAGGACCTAGTACCCAACCCTTCCACTTACTCTTCAGCTGTGATCAGACTCCAAGGTGCTAGTGAGACCATAAGAGTGATAAACACTTGGGTTGGGAAAAAGCTTTACCATTCTTAAGCTTTATCAAACACTTGGGAAATGAGGATTAGAGTATTTCAGTATTGGAGTTAGACCAATCCATAAGGTCAACAAAGGTACCTTTAATCTTAAGTTTAATCTTGTTTGATTCCTTAGTTTCTTTAGTTTTCATTTAGGTTCTAACTTTTGTTATGGTTTTGTGGTTAGGTTTTTAAGTTCTTTGAACTTAAGGTGTCTTTTGGTAAGTTTTCTCTTGGTGGTTTGGTTCTATTCTTTTCATCTCTTTCTTGTAAGAAATACTCACTATTTTTATTATTGGTTTAGGAGTGTTCCACGTCCCGCATTTGTTCTCATATCCCAATTTTGGTAAGGAAAATAGGATAGATCTTGTATGTTTGTATGATATGTTATGCTTAAATGTTATGTTTATGTATAATGCGTTATGATAAGTTTATGTTTTAGTATGTTATGTTATGATTCACCCCACCTCAAATATTAGATAGGGGACCCAGATGGGTTATCATACACTACATGTGATCTAACTTACCTCAAATATTAGACAGGGGACGTAGATAGTTTATCACATGTTATAATGGCCATTAATAGTATAGTCCTATATGGTATACTTTTTTTATAGTCATATGTTTATAGTATGTGTTATGATATGTTTTTAGTATCTATTTATGATATAATGTTATGTATATGATTTATGTTGTTAGTAGTTTTTCCTTGCTGGGCATAAGGCTCACTCCTTTCCTTTTAGTGTGATGCAGGAAAATAGATGCAAAGGCAGAATCTTGGAAGATTTGTGTGTGTGTGGAGGTGAATGAAGTGAATGGGCTGCGTGTCGATTCGAGGGCAACATTTTTTGTTTTAGTCTCTTTAAATTATGTTTCTATGTATTTTTCCACATTTAGCTTTGTAAACAATCTTATTTAAAGTTAAGTTTTATTTTAAAACAATGAGCTCATTTATGTATTACAAATATTATTTTTAAAGTTTTCAATAAAGTTATGAATTTTCTTATGTATGTTTCTTCAAAGTTGTAGTTATGTCTAGTAGGATTAATGACCTAAGTCTCCTAGATAGTTGGGTCGTTACATAAGTTTTTCTAGGCAGTTTTCAAGGGGGACATTTGAAAATAGTTTTCACGAAGTAAAAATGGTTATTTTTGTATACAACATGGCAAGCAACTTTGTGGAATAGCCAAGAATGATACTGAAAATTTTGAGATTTTTAGGAGTAATGGTTTTCAAAATACAATTTTCTAAACTAGGCAACATAGAACTAAATATAACAAAGTTTATACTTAGAAGAAAAATGGGAAATTTTCTAAGTATTTTGATAGGAAATGTAATTTAATCTTGATAATTATAGATTTAAGTTTAGCACACTAAGTAATTATTAAGGTTAAATTTGATACTAGAAAATTAATATTTTTATTAATTAATGAAATTTTGTTTAAGAATTTACAAAGGGCCCAAAGCCCTAATTTTTAAAGACATAGATTTATCTATCTTTTTAAAATAAAATCAATCTTCTCTTAATTTTTCTTATAAAAACACTAAATTTTATAAATATATTTATAATTATTTCTTAATCAATTAAATTAACCTAATCTATCAAAATTTACTATTTAAGTGATTTTACCAAAATCTATTGGATTTTTGGTAACTTATCAATGAAAGGGTAAAATCAGTAGAGCATGAATGCCTTTAAAACTATATTTTTTTGGCTAGGTATTATAGTGAAAACGAAGTAGGAAATTTCATAAAATCCGAATTTCAAATATTAGACCTGTTGTGAGAATTTTTCTCAAAACCTTAAGTGCCGTGTGATGTCTTAAAAAGTGTGCCAACGATAATTCCGTTATTGGGTATCTGATTGTGACCTTAATGCCAAAAGTAGAATAATAATATACTATACTTCCATAATTAATCCGAGTATGTTGTATGCTAGTTATAGTGTTGGCTAACAAGATGGGATTCTCCATGGGGTAATTGCCCGTGCGCAACAAAGGAGAGCTTGTAAGTCAGTCTATGATTTACTTGTCTGCAACATGAATTAACTAGTGTATTTTCTGCTAGAAGTAGGGCTTATACGCTAGTTAGAGAGAGGGCTCATTTAGAGACAATGACTAGGTGGTGCTTAACCTCCATGCGAGATTTAAGTGCATACGATTTCTGCCTATATCAAGAGTATGTGGAAGATTTCCACTTATAGAATTATTTCACAAACAAATTCTGCCTATCTCACGAGTACCTGGATGATTTCCACTAATAAAATTATTTCGTAGATGTTTTCTGCCTATCTCATCAGTATGTGAACAATATTCACTTGTTATTATATAGTGCGGACGATATCCGCCTATTCAATCATTGTGCAAATGATATCTTCCTTTGACATTATTGGTCCGGTTAGATTCTATGAGAATTGACTAGGAGATAAGTGTGGTAACCTTAGGAGTATGAATGATCCTGGGGGTGCTTATGCTCCATTGTGAATTTTTTATTATTAGTTCGGCTAGCTGATGTGACATTTGGCCAGGAGGTAAGTTGACCAAGTAAGCCTAGGAGTCTCGATGAGTCGGTGTGGATCCACCAACCCCGTGTGTGATAGTATCAATGCCCTAGGTAACCGTTGGTTACCCTTGAGAGGGATCTATGATTTGGATAACAGTGCGGAGACTAGATTCTTCTCTAATGTTGAAATAAGATACTAGGGGATACATTGGCAATTCCAGAATTGGCTTGTACAATCAATTTTTTTTATTGGATGTTATTTCTGCTTTTGCTTTGTTTTCGATTTTCTGTAGGGTTTATGTTTTTCTGATTTGGCTCAAGGTATTGAGATACCATCAAGATGCTTAGGCGTTCATAAATTGTTTGATCACTACTCAGATTTATCCGGAACCTTATGTGTGTAAGATATCTGTTGTACGGACAATGACTTGGTCATTAGTTCCTGTTGTTTATTTCTATTATGTGTTGTCAGACTGATTTTACTAAGAGTTATGGCTTACCTAGATTTCTATGTTGTAGGTAAGGTCAAGGAAAAGCTGGGGCATTGAGCATCGGGTCTGCTTGCAAAAGTGTACATGTGGTTGACTTTTAGGGAGTTTGCACTTGTGAAATGTTATTTTTAACTATGTTTAAACTACTTTAATTCACTACAAGGAAAGTTTAAAATATCATTTTTTTTAGTGCGTGGACACATTATGTTTGATTTTTTTTATATTGATTTTTGAGACCATTTAAATTATGAATATGGTTTAATTTCCGTAAAATCAGTGTTAGTATTTTTGGGTCATTTCATAAATAGAGTAGGAACCATCATTATTGCTAACAAATGAGATTAGAGTATTTTAAATTAAGTTTTAGATCCAATACACGTAACTGTATAGATTTGTACAGACTGCCCATGCAATGCATCGCCCTCATGTAGGATATGCGTTGTCTGTTAAGTCAACTAAAAAATAGGCGATGCAACGCCTCTCAACAAGTGACGAAACACATATTCCACTGACTTTTAACCTCATATATTGACCCAAATAACCTCTAAATATTAACAAACTTTTTGGGAACTCTTATATACTCCAAAGTAATACTTTGGACCCAAAAAGATAATTTTTAAATGCTTACAACAAAAGTCAACCCACTCATGTTGACTGTAGTGAAATCGTTATGATTTTGCACATCTTTGTGCATAACTAATTTCACTATGTATTTAAACAAATCCTAACAATCCCTCATTTGGTTAAATATATCCTCTACCTTTAACCCAAACGATATTAGTTCATAAAATATAGTACATTTCAGTTTGAACTTTATCTTAGTGAAAATACTACAAAGCTTTATCGAAATACTAAGTATTCTTAAAATATTGAACCGAACATTCCTAGTGATAAAATCGGTAGTATCTCACACACCTTATCTAACTACTCATGCATTTCTCAAGAGAAAAAAATCTCCTACTCTCTTTTGAGATGGCTCTGCCTCTAGGTTCATATAGGTGAACTTCTTACAACATCTTTTCTAACTTTAGAGATTCTTGTTGCTCTTCAATTGAATTTCATTAAAAGCCTATGACTTAACTTGTAACGCCCTATGTTTCAGGTACCTTTAAACGACTCGGGTCGGGATTGTTTTCCCTGAGTTAAGAATATTATTTTAAATAATATTATATTTGATTGGAATTTATTTCCATGAGTTATTGCTAGCCATATTATGAAGTTTGTGATTTAAAAGTCAAGATAAGACTTTCGGTCTTGGAACGACACAAAAACCCTAATTGGGTAAAAATCTTAGAAAATAAAATGAAAAGTAATGGAAAATATATTTTGGGCATTAACACATTCATAAAAATTATAGTTTGGTAAAAAATAATAAACCTAAGAGGAAATGGAAATTTTAGGGCATTTTGTGTTAAATGATTAATTTTATCGAATCGGAGAATTTTATTTTATAAATGGACCTTAGGTTAAATTATATTGTGTGATTAATTAAATTAAATGTGAGAGACATTTAATTTAATTATTGTATGTGAAGCTTTGTTTTTAAAACTTTATAAGAGTGAAAAAGGTTATAGAAAGTAATTTTTGGATTTTTGAAAAAAAAGAAGATAAATTCTTAGGAAATATTTATTAACCTTTATAAAAAAAATATAAATACATAAATAGAAAAAAATAGTGGCCGGCCATGTGAGCATATTTATTTGTGTGGAGCAAATTGTTTTAGTTTTAATCCCAATTAAATTAGGGTTAATGACACCAAGTGATAAAGGTAAAACACTCAAGTGTTTAGATATTTTTTTTAGTTAATATACTCATCCAAACCCTCACCCAACCGACCCTATACTCTTCTCTCACTCTCATTTGTTCAAAAAATTCTCTCTCAAGTTTTCTCACCACTTTCAACTACCATGAACACTAAGAAAGCTTGGAAGCTTAAGCTTTGGTCTAGGAAGAGATTTCGTAAGGTAAAATAAGTTCAAAAACTTGACTTATGTAAAGTTTTTAACCACAGTTCTTTCAATAACTAACTATACATGTTGTTGGGGGAGTTGGTTAAGGTATTGAAAGAGTTTTGAAGGATGTAAAGCTAGTAGAAATATCAAAAGCTAAAGCAAGAACAACAATAGGTAAAAAGTTTACTTTTTATGGTTGTTATTGTATGGTTTTTATTTTTAAGCATCATTTTGTGTATTTAATGCTTAAAGTTTCTTATTGGTGATGTAATAAGGCTATAGTAGTTGCTTGATAATTTTTATGATGCTTGTATGTTGATTTTGTTGGATTAAAATCCTATTTTATAGGCACATATGTATAATGTATAATGTTATTATAAAGCGTGATATAAAATTATGTTATAAATATCATAGGGTATTAAAGTGTCATAAATTTAATGTGTAGAAACAGGAAAATGAATTTTTAATTTTATGATGAGCAAAATTGGAAATCACTAATTATAAATTAGGGTTGTGGTCCCCTATATATATGTACCATTTTGTTCAGTCTGTCATCCCATTAACAGAAAAGAAAAGAGAGACTCTTCTCTCATAGAGATACATATTATATAGGAAGATCTAAACCCTCTGTGTAATCTCCAACAATGGCATCATGTTAGTCTTCCGCTCTCATGTTTATCTTCTTCTTTAATTTAGCAAAGGAAGTATAGAGTCATGATTTAGGATTTCTCATATATCTATTTATAGTGATATGATTTTGGATTATGTGTTATTCTTTGTTCATGTTATTTGAGTGTATTAGAAATTCTAACAAGTGGTACTAGAGCCACCTTTGCTAGATTAATTGAAGATTGTATGATTTTGTTGAAAGAAATTTGGTGCTTTTATAAAATTAGGGTTTTGATTATAAGATAATATTACTGCTTTTGTTATTTTTTAAATGCATTCATGTGCATATTTTTATGTTTCGATATATATAAATATGCATATATAAATTGGTCAAATAATTTTGTGGCTGCTATGTGCTATTGAAAATTCTCGCTATTTATCGTACATAGGCTTCAAGCTTCAGGAATCAAATCATTCTTTTGTGACCATATATATATAATTGGCACAATTGTTTAATAAATGATTGATTCAATTCGCACAAAATAAAATTTGATCATCACTTTGACTTCAGTTTATGGATTCATCCTATTTTTCTTTTTTTGCTTTATGTAAAGCATATACGATGATAACTTAATCGCTTCAGATTTTTTTTTTACGTTTAAATAATAGTAATAATGTAACGTCCTACGTTTTTGGATACCTTTAAACGACTCGGGTCGGGATTTTTCCCCCAGGTTAAGAATATTATTTTAAATAATATTATATTTTGTTTGTAAGTATTCCATGAGTTATTGCTAGCCAAAATATGAATTTTGTGATTTTAAAAGTCAAGATAAGACTTTCGGTCCTGGACCGACACAAAAACCCTGATCGGGTAAAAATCTCGGAAAATAAAACGAAAAATCATGGCAATTATATTTTGGGCATAAAATACATTCATAAAAGTTAAAGTTTGGTCAAAAATAATAAACCTAAAAGAAAATGGAAATTTTAAGGCATTTTGTGTTAAATGCCTAATTTTGCCGAAATGGGGAATTTTATTCCATGAATGGACCTTAGGTTAAATTTTATTATGTGATTAATTAAATTAAATGTGAGAGACATTTAATTTAATTAATTAATGTTAAGTTTGGTGATTAAAACTTAATAAGAGTGAAAAATGTGTCAAAAGCCAATTTGGACTTTTCTTCTTATGAAACATTTATTAACCTTTATAAAAAAAAAAATTAAATGATATATATATAGCAAGGGTTGGCCGGCCAAGTGATGTTTTGAAACCCCATTTATTAACTAATTGAGTTTAAATCCCTTTTATTTAAAGGTTTTGGGATATTGTCAAGTGGGCAAGTGGGAGTAAATCACTTGAGTGTTTTTAGGGTAAATTAGATAGTATAAACTCTTCCAACCCTCCCCAACCGACCACACCACTCTCTCACATTCACTCATCTGATTTTTGAAGACCTCTCAAAGTGTTCTCTCCATTTTTCAAGCCCAAGAACACCAAGGAAACTTTGAGGCTAAGTCTTGGTCTAGGAAGTATTTTCCCTAAGGTAAACTTTCACTAATCTAGGCTTTTGTAAAGTTTTAAGCATAGAGTTTCAAATAGCTAATTGACTATGTTTTTGGGGGAAGTTTGTTAGGGTTTTTGAAAGGTTTTAAAGGAGTCAAAGCTTATAGGAAGGTCCAAACCTTAAGCAAGAACACCAAAGAGGTAAAAAGTTTACTTTTGATGATTTTGTTGTAGGGTTTTTAGTTTTAAGCAATATTTTGTATATCTAATGCTTAGAGTTTCTTGTTGATGATGTAATAAGGTTATGGTAGTTGTTTAATAATTTTTATGATGCATGTGTATTGATTTTTGAAAATGGGAACCAAAACCCCCAAGGGTTTTGTAGGATACCCTAAAACAAAACATGTTTTAAGCTGTGACTTCCAAGGGGTCAAGTAGCCACTGTATATTGTTTTTGTAAAATTAAATTGTACTGTTATGTTGTTGAGATTGAGTACATAAAATTGAGCTTTTGAAACACTAAAAAATGTTTAGAAATGAGTAAGTTATGCTATTTCAAAGTTTAGGTAAAAAACTGTTTTTTCGTATTCTCATTTTCGGAACCAAGTTTGGACAGCCACTGTATAGGGAAAATGAACCCAGTTTTTTCTAAAATTTTGTGGACATATTTCTGGCCTAACGTATTAGTCCACTGTAAAATTTGGTAAGAAAATATTAAACGGTTTGAAAGTTATTAACTGTCAAAGTTTGGAAAAAATAAGGACTTGAAAATAAGGTCATTTTTACCTCATTGTTGGAAAATGATTTCACCAATCAAAAATGCTCATTTTGACCTAAGATTTTACAAAGACCTAAATGGCATAACAAAAATGGAATTGGGAAATTTTGGTAACAATTGGGTAAGTAAATTTCAAGTTATGAACTAACGAAGTATGTAGTTAAAAATGTGAAAATTGGGTTTTTCACACTTA
The DNA here is from genome assembly GCF_963169125.1 of Humulus lupulus. Taxonomy (NCBI): domain Eukaryota; kingdom Viridiplantae; phylum Streptophyta; class Magnoliopsida; order Rosales; family Cannabaceae; genus Humulus; species Humulus lupulus. The sequence goes on along the minus strand of NC_084797.1, from coordinate 45,598,762 downwards.
GTGTAAAAATGAGAATTTGGAACATAAGGTAAAAAGTAAAATTTTGCTTATTTCAAGATATAAATTGGTAAGTCTTGAAATCATATTTTCACTAAAATTATCCCTTTGAGTTTAAATGAATTATTTTTATTAAAGAGTTTTTATTCTTTCTAAAAATAAGAGATTTAATTTATTAATAGTTAATAAATTAAAAGAGGGTTTAAAACCCTATATTTTGAGAAAATAATTAAATAAATTATTTTCCTAGTAAGTAAAATTGATTAATTGTTTTTGGAAAATTTATTAGTCAAGATGAGAAATTTATAACGGTTTTCCTAATTAAGAAAAATTAGGCAATTTTCTTAAAACGGTTTTTAGATATTAAAACCTTAAGAAAAATAAAAGGAAAATTTAAAGAGTTTATTTTCTTTAAAAATAATTAAGGAATTTATTTGTATTTTCTGGATATAATACCGGCTAAAATCTTACATATTTTAACCGACTAGTCGAAAGTGCGGGTTAATAGCGATACCTTGAAAGAATAAGATTTTTAGCGGATTGTGGGAAATATCATTGTGATACCCGAGCCTAGGTATCGAGACCTTAGGATAGGTCTCCCCGAGACTTAGGGTTTAGTCTCGAATATTTTGTATGACTTTCCTTAATAGGTTTAAAACTAAATAAGGATTATAAATCCTTACAAATGACTTTTATTAAAATGACCAAACTGCCCAAAATAATAATAATGAATTATTAGTGCCATAATTAATCTGAGTATACTGTATGGATAACTACAGTATTGGCTAAGCGTAACTGGACTGAATGTTGGAGGGTGAAAACCTGCTGAGCGCTAAGGACTCCAAGTAAGTCAACTTATATTGTATGGCTGCAACATGAAATGATTATTGTCTGGTATGTTAGTATAGGGATACATGCATATATATAGGCTGTCATAGAAAGTTGATTAGAGACGTTAGTCTAGTGAGTGCTGATTTAGAAAATATGAACGGTAGAAGTCCGTCATATCCTAGGCGGTTGATCCCCGTCGCACTGCTTGATTTTATTTATGTCCGGTTCATTAACGCGACGAGTGGCCATGAGATGAGGATAAGCTGGTTAAACCTAGGGGCGCCAAGATAAATGGGACCTAGGGGCCCTCATGCTTACTTAATCATTGGACGGTTAGAATCCGAGCAAGTGCTCTGATAAGTTATTCCCGGATAGCAGCCGTGAATATTGGTCATTCAGTGAGAGTGCCTAGAGACACTAGGGGTTGCCAAGATTGAGTGAGGCTGAACACCCTAGAGGCAACTGCTCACCAGCACCACTGATTAACATAGAAGTCTCTGTAAAACCGTGTAAATTGGATTACACTCTTGAATAAGTAGTGATGCCCTAGGTAACACGATAGTTACCCTTGATGAGAATATTTATTGGCTAGATCTTAGTGTGGGGACTCGGTTCTCTTTTACAGATTAGCAATTATGTTGGAGGGCGCGTTACGCATGAATTGTTGGAAATTGTCGAGCGTTGGTCTCGAATTATGATGTGATATAATATATCTGCTTGCTCTGGGATTTTCTGGGTGCAGGGATATATTTGTTGATAAGATATAGTTGTGATATAATATATTTGCTTGCTCTGGGATTTTCTGAGTGCAGGGATATAATTGTTGGTAAGATATAGTTGTGATATAATATATCTGCTTGTTCTGGGATTTTCTGAGTGCAGGATTTTTATCTAGATATGAATTAATTTATCCTTGGTTATCAGGCATGACCATAAGTTTGCCAGGACGCTTTAGCGTTCTTGAAATTGATTGTGTAGGGTCCGGATGGGTTCGGATCCCTATTTCTCTATCTGCTTTGTTTGAAAGTTGATCTTACTAAGCGTTTTCGCTTACCTAGTTGTTTCATGTTGTAGGTAAGGGCAAGGGCAAGGCAGAGCAGTGAGCGCTGGAGTCTTCCTTGCAAATGTACATGTGGACCGACCTTTTGGGAAGCTTTTTTATTTTTGGAAATGTTGTGTAATTTTCCTAAACTAGGCTCACTCTAATCTTTGTAAAACATGTTTGTAACTAAATGTTAAGTATGGCCATACGACTTTTTAAAAAGTTTTTTTTTCTATGGGTTTTTGAGACATTTTGTTAAATGAAAACATTTATATTTCCGCATTATCGAGTCTTGAAAATCCGGGTCGTTACAAATAATAATAATAATTCAGTAACAATTATATTCGAATTTGGTTTTGGATTTTATGTAGAATATATAATATTTTAAAATAATTAATTGAAACAAAATATCACCAAAGTGATCGCTTTTGTGTAGATTAATTTAATTAAAATATCAATATAATTGTGTGTATGTAATTCATGCATTTATTAACTGGCCCAAAGATAAGTTAATATTTGGTCAAGTTTCATGCATACATATGGTGATAAATATGTGACAATTATAGGGTATTTTGTGTGAACAATATGTCAGTCCAAAGATTGATTTATTGTTTGACATAATTTATTGTCAATGTTTGATTCCTACAACAAGAGTGTCGCTTACAGTTAATATTATTGTCCAAATATTTAATATTAATGTTGTGCTTGGTATCTTGAGATGGGATTAACCAAATTTTGAATTTATTGTTTGATTATGCATATTGATGTGAGCTTGTTTTTTTTTGCTTTGTTCTATATTCAGCTAGTTCATCTTTTGCTACCTCAATATCTGCTAATATTAATTTTATTCCTATGCTTAATGGGACAAATTTCAAGGATTGGAAAATGAACTTACTTATAGTTCTGGGATGTATGGATTTAGACCATGCATTAAGGGATGAACAACTTGCACCTTGTAGTGCACCAAATATTTTTTTTTTTAGATTATTAAAATTTTTTGATTTATTTTATTTAAGTGTTAAGTGTGATGAATTGTTTTATTTAAATGTTGTTTATTTTATTTAGTTGTTGTTTGTTTTACTTGATTGTTTGTTATTTTATTTAATTGTTAGAATTGTTTGTAGAATATTTTTAAGAAATTACTTGTTAAATAATATGTATTTATTTTATTTTTAAAAAAATGTGATTATGTGAGATTTGGTTGAATGCACTAAGGTGCATGGTAGATAGTGATGCACCCTAGTGATTTAGTGTGTGCAAGTACATGGTAATAAGATGCACATGTGTGGATTTTCTACACATTTTATAATTTCCATTTATTTGATATAATTGAGTAATTTAAATTAAATAAAAGAAAAATAAATAAAAAGGGGAAATGGGAAGTGATGGACGGTTTGGGTAGGAAAAGGAAATGGTTTATTTCCTTTATATTTTTTAATCAATTAAGAGATGATTTTGGGGAATTTTAGCACATATTGGGTAAGGGAAAATTTGACCATTTTAATTCAAATAAATCAATCTTTATTATAAAGGATTTTAGGCTTAATTGGATGAGTGAATTAGGGAAATTACCATCAAATTTGGTGATGGCTTTATGGGGAAAATAGGAGTTAAAAGGGGACATGAAGAAAAAAGGGCCATTTGGTCGTGGCTTAGAGAGAGGATGGAGAGAGAGGGAGTGGCGTGCTAGAGAGAAGTGGGCTGCCATTTCTAGAGAGATGGAGAAGAAGAAGAAGAAGAAGAAGAAGAAGAAGAAGAAGAAGAAGAAGAAGGGTTCAAGCTAGGGGTTTGAGCAAGGAGGTGCATCTAGATTGGATTCTTGATTTCTATCAAGAGAGGTATTGAAATCCCTCCCTAAATTTTGTGATTATTGGTTTTGATGAGTACAATTTTAGAGGGATTATGGTTAAAGGGGATTTGTGTTTTGGGTAGGAAAATATGTACTTTGTGCTCTTGATATCTTGTTGATAGTGAGTTGTTTGATTTGCATGAAGGGTACTATGGTTTAATGTATAAAAGGGTTTTGATGTTGATTTTCTATGTATAATGATTAGTGGTAATTTATGAATGCAAATATGGGGATTTCGGCCTAGGTATACCTAAGGATCATCTTTATATTTTGTTTTATGTTTTGTGATTTTCAATATATTAGATCCATGTTTTAGGACCTATGTAATTTGGATAAAATGAGAATTGGAAATCTTGACATTTAGATCCATGAAATTTTATAGGATGCATATGATATTGTGAAATAATAAATTATAAGATGCATGAAAATAATGATAGAAACATGTTAGGTTTAATATAAAGGCATATATGAATAATTGTGTTTATGTATTAATGTATGTTGTTGTTATTATTTTGTTGGATTCATGTATTAATTCATTGAAATAGAAAAAGGTTTTATAAGGTTGCATATGAATATGTGTTAGTGATATTCTTAGAATTATTTGTATAATAAGAGCATGATAGGATTTTGGACATGTATGATTTTATGTGAAATTTTTGAAAGTCATGAGATAAAAGATGAATTTCATGAGTAACTTGTTGATTTTTATAAATAATTGGGTAAAAGTTTGGTGAAAAAAAAATATTTGCATGCATAAGTAATGTCATTAATGCTATGTTGATTTTATGAAATTAAAAAGGGTATTTTAAGTCACAATAAAATGATATTTTACTCAAATAAATACCTACAAAATTTTTATTCTATTTTTAGAAAATATGAGGTTTTAAATTCAATATGGTGATTTTTAATAATAAATATGATTGCTGGAATTTTTGTAAAAAATGTGAAGTGTGTTTCAATAAAATGAATTTGATTAGTATTTGAAATAAAATTAATACCCTAAATTGTGGTAATATTAAAAATGATATTTTTAATATGGTATGAGTGTATATTTTAATAGTTATGATTTTTCTTTATTTTAATTAAGGGAAATATTGAATTCAATTTATTTGTGATTTTTAAAGAAATAAATGGTGGCTGAAAGTTTAGTTTAAAATGTTTAAAATGATTAATTAATTGTCACTTATGAATTTATGTTACATAAAAACTAAGTCTTAAAATAATTCAAATAAAATATAGTTTTCCACACTTAAAATATAATTTTCTCACATCATTTATAGAACACAATTAGCCAAAATTAAAATTGATTTTTCTAAGGAAACATGGTAATCATAGGTATTTTAAATAAATTCCAAGCTTTTGTTATTTCTTTGTAATTTGAAAATAATAAATGGATTTATCACATATTTTTTTTAGCTAAATAAAATTATTTTATAAAATAAAAATAATGTTTTGAGAGATTTAATCAACCTAGAAATTTTAAGAAAATAAATAATGGTAAGCAAAGCATGTTACAAGTCTATTAATTTTAAAACGATAGAAGTAGGACGTGTAGAATTATCATTTTTAAACGCCACAATTACGCAATGTTCCCACGTATGCATGTTACATGCAAATTCACTTTTACGTCCAAAATTATGTCTATTATTCAACCATGTGGTTTTTATAGAAAGATCATGCATGAAAAGTAGGTAAAATGAGCATTATTCTTTTATGGCCTTATGTGTAATTACGTATATTTGCATTTGTGTGTAACTCTTATTATGTGTGCATGGCCCATGCACACATGAGTTGTATGAAAGGGAAAAATAGTAATTTTATGAAGCTAAGAAATGACGTTTTGATTATGGTATAGGCTCGTTGAGAGGTTGTGAATTTACTTAGCTCGGACCTGAGGTAAGGAAGTTAGATAGAATTTATGATTGTTTATGCTACGAATGGTAAGACTGTTGTGTGAATGAAATGTTATGAACTATGAATGTCATAATGTGATGATATGTTGGCTTGTATGAATATGTTATGTTATGTATGGATGTTAGCGTGATGAACGCAACACATCAAAATGGGTTGCTAAAGATATGAAGACGTAACCCGAGTTACTAAGGATATAAAGACGTAACTCCAAGGGCAGATGCGCCGAGGTTATTCAAGGACCAGAGACTCTTGTTTACCTCAAAAGGGTGGCATGGACAAGTTAGCAGGCCATGTTCACAAGAAATTTGTATGAATATGCTATGATGTTTATGTTATGTTGATGTTATGATATGATGATGCTATGATGTTTATGTTATGATATGATGATGATGCTATGTTATGATGATGATATGATGTTTGTTACGACGATGCTATGATGTATAAAGATGAACGATAGTGTGTGAATTTGTTGTATCTTACTTGGTTATTGTTTGTACTTCCTTACGGGGCTTTTAGCTCACCCCCTTACTTTCCCCTTCCAGGTAGCAAATAGGTTTCTCTGTGGCACGCGTGGTGACATGAGGAGTTCTATCGTCGTGGGGTGTATGGCGTGGGGCATCCTATGGACGGAAAAACGATCACTTAGGACGCCATTTAAAATTATTATTATGTTTTAAGAGACTTTCTAAATTATCAGTGAGACTTAATTATTTAATTTTGTTTCGTTTGAACTCTGCATAAAAACTCATATTTTCTTTTTAAAACTAATGGGCCCAACTTGCATTGTTTTAAGTAAGTCCCCACTAAGACTTTTATAATAAGTGGTTTTCTTTTATGAACCAATGATATGTGAATGTTTTATTAAGCACTAGTCTAGGGCGTTCTTTACACACCTCTTACTAAGGAAAGCACCTGTGATGAGAAAGCGGATTTTGAGAGGTGGGATCGTTCAAATCGCATGAGTTTAATGATTATGAAACACAGCATCGCAGAAGCCTTTTGGGGCATAGAATCCGAAGGGATTACTAAAGCCAAGAATTTCCTTGAACAAATTGAGGAACGTTTTACTAAAAACGATAAGGTTGAAATGACAACACTTCTAGGTTCTTTGATGACCATGAAGTATAAGGGTCAAGGAAATGTAAGGGAGTACATTACGGAAATGCATCATATTGTCTCAAGGCTTATGACACTTAAGATTGAGCTTTCTGATGATGTGGTTGTGCTTATGATTTTGTTAACGCTTCCTGCACATTTTAACCAATTTAAAATTAGACTGTCAAAAGGAGAAATGGACTCTCAATGAGCTCATTTCTCACTATGTGCAAGAGTGAGAAAGTTTAAAAAAGGATAAGACTGAAAGTGCTCACTTGGCCTTACTGCCTCTAAGGATAAGGGCAAGAAAAGGAAATCTGAGAATGAAGTTGCTAAGGGTCTAGCCCAAAAGAAACAACAGAAGGATTCAAAAGGTTGTTACTTTTGCAACAAGCCTGGACATGTGAAAAAATATTGTGCCAAGTATCACCCATGGCGTGCAAAGAAAGGAATGATTCTTACTTTGGTCTGTTGTGAGGTTAATTTAGCTTCAGTACCTAGGAATACTTGGTGGATAGATTCTGATGCTACTACTCACATAAGTGTTTCTATGCAGGGTTGCCTGAGCTACCAAAAGCCAAGTGATGGAGAAAGACACATCTTCATGGGCGATGGAAAATCGGTGGAAGTGGAAGCAATTGGGCATTTTAGGTTGTTGTTAGGAACTGGTTTTTATTTGGATTTGAAATAACTTTTGTTGTACTGTCTTTTACACAGAATTTAGTTTTTGTTTCTTTGTTGGAAAAATTTGGATATTCTTGTTCTTTTGGAAGCAATCAGTTTAGTTTGTCTTTAAATTCAAATGTTGTTGGAACTGGTTACTTGAATGCTTATGACAACCTTTATTTTCTAGAACAATCGCATCCTATAATGAAACCTTGCATGTGGAATCACGTGGTACTAAACGCAAATGAAATAAGGAAAAGTCAGCGTCATTATGGCATAAGCACTTAGGTAATATCTCAAAAGCTAGAGTTGAGCACCTTGTGTCTGATGGCATTTTAGAATCTCTTGACTTCACAGACTTTGATGTTTGTGTCGATTGTAGCATGGGAAAACATACCAAAACTAAGAGATTAGGTGCCAACAGATCTTCAGATGTCTCAGAATTGATTCATACAGATATTTGTGGGCCATTCCCTATAGCATCATAGAATGGTCAACAATATTTTATATCATTCATAGACGATTACTCACGTTATGGGTACCTATATCTCATTCATGAAAAGTCCCAGTCTCTGGATGTGTTCAAAGCTTATAAAGCTGAAGTTGAGAATTAACTCAACAAAAGGATTAAAATTTCAGATGTCATCATGGTGGTGAGTACTACGGTAGATATGCTGGCTCAGGCGAACAATGTCCAGGAACGTTTGCTAAATTCCTAGAGGAATGCGGTATTGTCCCACAGTACACCATGCCAGGATCACCTAGCATGAATGGTGTTACTAAAAGACGCAATAGGACTCTTAAGGATATGGTAAGAAGTATGATTGCTCATTCTACCTTACCCGAGTCCCTCTAGGGAGAAGCATTAAAGACAGCAGCTTACATTCTGAATAGAGTACCAACTAAACACTACAAGAAAAAACAGTATTCATAACACTTAAAAACTGCTAACCGGGAGTATTGATAACGCTTCTGAAAACGCTAACATAGCCCCTGTTATTAAAAGTCATGTCTTTTCTATAACAGTATTCGGATGTTATGCTCGATGTTATCTTAAACTATTCAATAACACATTTTTAGTTGCTATAGTATTCAAATAATAACATTTAGTTAGAGTATTTGGTTATAAATTTGACATTTAATCTTATACTTTTTGCATAACACTTTTCCACTGTTACATTTGATTATTTTGATAACATTTTTAGTTTGTTATATTATATAAATCATAACGATTTGTTATGCTTATAATATGTTTCTAAATCATAACATATTAAAAATCTAGTAATAAAATTTGGTTACTTTAGTGTGGATAATATATTTTAAATTTTATTTTGATAAGTATACTTATAAGGTTTTTTATTAATTAAAATATTTTCATTATTGTATTTTGATAAAAAAAAAAATCAAAATTAATCATAAAATGTAATTCTCAATACATTGATAAACCATAAGTATTACATTAAACAATAACTAATTCAAACCATGAATGTGTCTACTTCATGAGATCTTAGTTCTAACTTAAGTTTGAAAGCATAACATAATAAAGTTTTATAATCTTGAACATTTTTTACTTCCAAAATGAAAAACAGAAACATCACAAGATACACAAAAGTAAATCATGCATGAAACTTGCTCCATCCTTCAATTCATCATCCTTTGTGCACTTGTCTTTGTTGTGAGTCCACATGCTTAGCTACAACAAAATTTAAGCCTTCCATCACCAATGGCATTACCATCTTTAAGCCTTTCAGCTGCTACTACTGTACCATCTCTGAGACAACCTCTGTAGACATTTCCAAAACCACCTTTTCCAACCAAGTACTTGCTGCTGAAGTTGTTTGTTGCCATCTGAAGCTCTCTAAATTGAAATCTCCTCAGGTTTCCAAGGCAAACCTCCTCATGACGTTGCTCTGAAATTTTTTAAATCCTACAACTGTTAATCTCTTCTTCTTCTGTTTCTTTTTTAATGAAATTGCTTAAAAAATGAGTTAGGTTTACTAACTGTTGACGTCAAAGAAAATTTTCTGGTTGTGTTTGTATATTATTGCTCTGTAATAGTCTGCAGACAGAGAAATAATAATAATAAACAAATAAATAAAGGGCCAGCAGCAAACAAATTATGAAGACAAACAAAATGAGAATGACAGCACTGGTTTTTCCACTTACACACTCCAGAGATTTGTTAAGTTTCCTATGCTTGCAGAAAGGATGCCTGATAAGTTCTGGCTTGGAGTTCCTCTGTAGCACCAAAAACCATTCCCAACTACTTAGAAAAAATCTTAAAAGTTTCAAGTCTCAAATTTTTGTGTGACATATAAGCTCAAATTTTTCTGATATAAGCTAAAATTTGGTGTTTTTCGCCATGAATTTACTTACAGACTAATGACCAAACCATCACGAGAGCAAGTGACCATATTCCAGCTGCATGGATCAAGAACTTTTGACAATTATTTATATCCAAATCAATATGTTATGTAGTTTAATCACAAGTTGAGACACAAATCCATCAGAATTTTTTTTTATATAAGCCTTTGTAGTGGAAACTGCAACCTATCACAAAAGAGTAATAAGCAAAGAGTGAGACTTTTTTCTTTCTTTCCCTTATTAATATGTTATTCTAGAACTGAGTATCTAAATTTATAAAGTATGCGTCTACCAATTGTAGGATATTTAAAAGCACTATGTATTATATTTAAATATAAAAGTATCAAAATATTTAGTGTTATGCCCTGAATTTAGATAATCAAGAACAGACATAAGTTGCATCTAACAAGATATGAAATTTAATCTTTGTCAAATTAAGTAACTGATCTCACTCAATCCCTGAGCAGCTCCAGAACGCTCAACATTACTATTTTCAGATTTATGATACCTAAAGAACTTTGTTGATACATAAAGATTAATGAAAATGAAAAAAAGATTCAGCGGCATAATTCTAAAGCACAACACAAGACTTTCTTCTTTATACCCTGACAAAGGCTGATGAAAGTCGTCTTTTTGAGGTTCATCTTCTAGCTCAGTATTATGAGCCTATTAAAAAAGAAAAGGCCAAGAAGTAGTGATATTTCAACAAACAAACAGATAAATTCAGAGGAGAAAGGGAGAAAATTAGAGAGAAAAAATACTGGGTTACAACATACAATATACATGAGTTTTCAGCATCATTCTCCAAACTTTTAGAACCCCAATTTTACAAGTTTTTAATTCAAAATCACACAAAATTGTGGCTATATTCTGAATGTGTCATATTATACCAAATTAGAACCAAAATTTTAATCTATTCCACAATACAAAATCACAATCATTAGCAGTGAAAATAAATTCAGAGGTGAAAGGGAGAAAATTAGAGAGAAAAAACACTGGGTTACAACATACAATATACATGAGTTTCAGCATCATTCTCCAAACTTTTAGAACCCCAAGTTTACAAGTTTTTAATTCAAAATCACACAAAATTGTGGCTATATTCTGAATATGTGTCATATTATACCAAAGTAGAACTAAAATTTTAATCTATTCCACAATACAAAATCACAATCATTAGAAGTGAAAATAAATTCAGAGGTGAAAGGGAGAAAATTAGAGAGAAAAAACACTGGGTTACAACATACAATATACATGAGTTTCAGCATCATTCTCCAAACTTTTAGAACCCCAAGTTTACAAGTTTTTAATTCAAAATCACACAAAACTGTGGCTATATTATGAATATGTGTCATATTATACCAAAGTAGAACTAAAATTTTAATCTATTCCACAATACAAATCACAATCATTAGCAGTGAAAATAAATTCAGAGGTGAAAGGGAGAAAATTAGAGAGAAAAAACACTGGGCTACAACATACAATATACATGAGTTTTCACCATCATTCTCCAAACTTTTAGAAACCCAAGTTTACAAGTTTTTAATTCAAAACCACACAAAATTGTGGCTATATTCTGAATATGTGTCATCTTATACCATAGTAGAACTAAAATTTTAGACTATTCCACTATATAAAATCACAATCATTAGCAGTGAAAATAAAACTAAGCAACTTCTATTAAGGAAACATGGGTATTGGATTATAAAATATTCTATTGTTACAAAATTATATTTATTGTAAATAAATAAATAGAAAATAGTAAAGGAAAATGGAAAGTCCCTAGGGTATGTTTATGATTTTTTACTTTAGGATAAGAAGCATGTTATATTCAAGCAAAAAACAATGAAGCTATAACATAAGACATTCTTAAAATAAAAAGCTTTAACACATTATAGAAAGATACTCATAAAATTATGGGGGCCTTCATATAATATTAGAAAAGTAAAACCCAATATCAATTAATCATTGTGAACATGTCCATTATATTTAAGTTTATAAAGAAATGAACATGCAAAAGAAAAAGTCCCAAGGACTCATCAAACCTCTTAGTAACGACAAGATCATTAATACATGAAAATTCTAGTCATGAACATGGTGAACATTAAAACTTCCTCAATTAAGCAAGAAATATTCAAAACAAGGAAAAACTGTAAGATAACTTCCTCAATATAGTGTTTCTAATGTGTTGTTATGCACATGGTGACTAATTTCAGCTCAAACCAATAAAGATAAACTGTAGAAAAAGCTTATTTAAGGGCTTTTGCTTATTCTAATAATAAAAGAATTATTTCTGCAAAAAAATGTCAAAAAGAATCGAATTCCAAGAATAAACTACATTTATCAAGTGACTTGGTTCCATTTACAAGAAAATGATTTCTATTAAGGTTATTTGACAATGCTTAACTTGTACAAAACTAGAAGAGACTACAAGCACTATAACATCAAATCAGGCTCTATGTCTAACAATAAAGGCTCTTAAAATATCTATCAATAAAATACATTGATTTACCATTTTCACAAGTCCATAATATTCATATAAATATAAACGCATAAATTATACATAAATAAAACTATCAAGTAGAAATATAAGTAAAAAAAATTAATAAAATATAAAAACCAAATAACTAACTAGAGACACAACAACGATTGTTAATAGCCACAACGCAAATATTATTCCACTATATATATTTCAATTCACAATTAGGCAATAAAATATTAAATAGTATCTCCATCCAATAGAGTTCGACCACTAGGATGCAATACAACAAGAAAAATAAGCACATAAAGGGAGATGAAAGAATTTAAAATACAGAAGAGAAAAAAACACAGATACCTCTATGGAAATTTAAAGAGTGTCTCTATGCAATACAATTCCTCATAGTTGCCATTAGTAGTGGAAAAAAAACAAAGCAATGTAGGATTCAATCACATTGTAATCAGAGTGATCAAAGAAGTACCTTACTAAAGGATTTAACTATTCCATTAAACATGTATAGCATCAACAAGAAAAGCCACAAGTAAATCAATCAAATTCAAGGTCTCCAAAGACTCAACTACTTGATCATTTGGAAACAAAAGAAATACCTTATCACAATTCATAGTGGAAAGAATTAAAAAATTAATGACGTAGAAACTAAATCATGGGTGTCAACAAAGTTTACACACTTGGGTAATTGAACTAGGCCCCCTTTCTTTCTTTTTGATAAAACAAAAAATAATTCTCACTTGATTTATTCTATTATTATTTTGTTATATGTTTTGGTAAATGTCTAATATTGGGGTTTTCTTTCTTCTGGTGTTAGATTTGGTCTTGGTATCAAAATATTTAATTATGAATTAAATCCATAAATGATACTCAGTTGAAAAGACTTGCTGCTACTCTTTGCATAAAGTCACTCACCAAATGACAGCCTAACATCACCAAGGAAGTAGAAAAAAGCTGGTTTAATGACATATCATATATATGTATGCATATCAACCTAATATTCTATGAAATAGCGACTAAAATTTTCTCTCTATTACCGAGCAATAGCGAGGATTTTAAATGTCTTCTCTATAGTTCAACAATAGAAACAATGTATTAGCGAGGAAGTTTAACGACAATTTCGTTATCTCTATTCGATATAGCAAGGATTTAGAAAGCTTTAGCGACAAATTCGTCTCTAAAACCCAATTTTGTTATAGTGCCAACACAAAATGATATGTTGGTTTCTTTAAGAAGCTTAAGGACCCTAAAAAAGGAAGCAACTCAGGCAAAGCTGCTTGCAATACAACTGAAAAGGACCTCAAAGTCTATACAAAAAGATTATTACACCATTTAAAAGTGTGTGTTTTTAACAATCTAATTAATGTACCAATCATCAAACAAACCAAGCAAACACAATTCAATTATAAAATAGTAATACTAGATAAGTCTATATAAAATCAAACACCATTTCCCCTAGACTAGAAACTAACAATCTGCCAATATCAATTGAACTAATTCAAAAAACATGCATGTTTTTTTCCTTATCTCACCGCAACACACAAATTTCTCAGATCCTACTTCACTAAGACACACAAGTTCTCAACCTTCTGTTATCACCGTAGCACACAACAATAATCTCAGAACCTACTTCACTATGGATGAATATTTAAGATATTCAAACTCATCTAACATTAGCATAATATTAAAGCAAAGGTAAAAGGCATACCACTTGCAAAATGCAGACAAAAATAAGAGTCTCTCGTGAAAGATTGCTTGCACACAAAGTATCTTGCCTCTTCTCTTGGAGGCAGCCATCCAGAAAAGTTTTAACTATATTACAAACAGAATAAAAATACAGAGATAGAGCCATATATTAGCAATTTAACAGCACCAAACACAAATCTCATTATTTATGATCAAAACCCATACAATCAATATAATAAATTTTCACATGAATAAAAGCATGATAAATTTAGATTCTAGAATATGCATAAATCAAATCTGTAAAATCCAAATTTCATACACAAAGGCCAACAAAAGGACTAAAGAAAAGGTAATCTAAATCCATATTCTCAAATCACAAACATTAAGTATTAAGCACCATATTCTCACACTTACAACATCTCTAAATTTTCTCTTTGTATTCTCTCAATTAGAAATAATTCCAACACAAAAAATTATTTATGTATTGACTATATTCAATTGGTAGAATGCAAATCATGTCTAGCTAAAGCTAAATGAAATCATGTCTACCAATTGTAGGATATTTAAAAGCACTATGTGTTGAGGCTCAAAATTCCACGCCCTCGAAGGATCAAAGGCACGCACTAAGGCCCCATAAGCACTTAATTACGTGATGGGGGTCGCGACGCCCTCGGGCTCCCATTGTCCCGCACCAACCACGTACCTAGCGAAGCCACGCCTTAGTTCCATCTGATGTCCTCGCTGATGATGGCCTCGCTGCACATGAGGGCCTCGCTGGAGGTGGCCTTGCTGGTGGTGGCCTCACTGGTGGTGGCCTCGCTGATGATGGCCTCGCTGCACATGGTGGCCTCGCTGGTGGTGGCCTCGCTGATGGTGGCCTCGCTGAAGGTGGCCTCGCTGGAGGTGGCCTCGCTGGTGGTGGCCTCGCTAGTGGTGGCCTCACTGGTAGTGGCCTCACTGGTGGTGCCCTCGCTGATGGTGGCCTCGCTGATGGTGGCCTCGCTGCACATGGTGGCCTCGCTGGTGGTGGCCTCGCTGGTGGTGGCCTCGCTGATGTTGGCCTCGATGATGATGGCCTCGCTGGTGGTGGCCTCGCTGCACATGGTGGCCTCGCTGCACATGGTGGCCTCGCTGGTGGTGGCCTCGTTGATGAGGGCCTCGCTGGGCATGGTGGCCTCGCTAGTAAGGCACCTCGCTAAATGGTGCCCCAACCATGCCTCGGCCACGCGCATAAGGTCCAGCACCAAGTGGCCTCGCGAGATGGCGTCATGCAGACGCCTATTCTTCGCCCCTGACACTTCAAGTGGACGTCTCCTCTAAGGGTCAACTATGACTTCGACATTTAGAGGGAATGGCCTAAGAATAATTCAAAAGGATCATGTTGGTACAATCTTGTATGGGGTACGACCGTTAGGATCGTACGCATGATCCTGACACTCTTGATAGACGAGTAGTTGGAGCATTAGGAAAGGGGACAGAATCGACACCACTACCTCCTGCGCCACTACACCTGCCACCACCCATCAGACACGGGTGCAGACAAGTAGTGGAGACATCCTCCTGACATCTGCTCCTGTACGGGATGTACGACCACAACCTCTGAAGCCACTCCCCTGACACAGTACATACGTACCACTTGGTCTCCTAGACCACCATGTATCTAAGGCCATTAGAGCCTACTATAAAATGAACTCTAAGACCACCTGAAAAGGGGTTGGAAATTTTACTGTAGCAGAGGTTTTGAGTGTGAATGAAAGACTGAAATCTCCATTATTGTTCTATCCTAGTTCTCGGGTTATTGTTCAAGTTTTTACAGCTTTCCGATTAGTGATCTTAATTTGATAATTTTTCCAACTTAACTTTGTTGATGAGTTCTCACCGTCAACAGTTTGGCGCCGTCTGTGGGAACGTTAGTTTCAAGCTACTGTTCCACCATTGTTTTCGACAAGAAGAAGATGCCAAGACGCTCGAAGTGACTGAGGGAGACGCGGGAGGTAGAAGTTCACCTGAACGGAGTCCAGCTGAAGGCCTCCATGAAGGACGCTCCTCCACCCAGGGACGTGGAGCCCCGGAAAGACCCTGAGGTTCACGGAGGTGACAGGGTGGCCTCATCGCCGGCCGCTCCACCTGGAGGGAGTCCTCCCAGAGCGCCACCGGTACACGCTGATGAGTTCCCTCCTCCAAAACCGCCGCGGGCACCGAACTCCGGCCGGCAAGACCCGGGCCTTTCTGCCCGTAGGCCTGACAAACACCCCCGGGTCCACTCCGTGAGCTCGAGTTCGAAGTCCCGGTTTTACGAAGAGGAGATACGTGAGCTCCACCATAAAAACCAAAGGTTAGAAACTACCTTAGAAAACATGCAAGATGTCCTTAACGGCCTGCTGCAGGGTAAGTCCAGCATAACCTTGCCTAAGGGAAAGGAGAAGGGCAAGGATGGGGTGGAGACCACTATGCCGGTAGATGATGGAAGAACCCGACATTCAACTAGCAACACCCCCCGCGCAAAGCAACATGATCACCCCGAACCGCCTAAGCAGGCCCAGAAGCCAGCGCCGAGGACCAACGCTGCCCCTCGCCATGAGGATGAGGTCACCTCCAAAAGAACACCCCCAGACTTGCGGGAGGAGCTCAATAAGAAGAGGGCGGGCAAAGGGACCACGCCTCCTGTGGCGCCTCGAGAAGGCAAGGGAAAGGTGGATCTTAGCCCGTCCACTTTGAGAGACACTCTCAGCAAAAGGACGCAGGACCTAGACACGGAGATGCGGAGCTTGTGGAGCAAGATCGTCACCGCGTCGGGCAGCCAGGCCTTTGAGGAAGACTTCGACCATGAGTCGCCCTTTGTGAGAGAAATTCAGGCAATCCGGCTCCTTGCCAATTTTAAGGAGCCCAATATGACCCCTTACGAAGGGAACACGGATCCAAAATACCATCTGGATGCGTTTAATGATCTGATGAAACTAAGGAGGATCGGAAGTGGCGCTAGGTACCATTGCTTCGCTGTTACTCTGAAAGGACCCGCTTACAATTGGTTCAAAAGGCTAAGGCCAGGGTCCATCAGGTCCTGGCAGCAGTTCTTTGACGAATTCCTCCAACAGCACCATGCCGTGCGGGACTACACGATGCTAGGTACCAGCCTGGCCAACGTGAAGCAAGGGGAGAAGGAGAGCCTGAAGAGCTACATTCACTGGTTCAATATGGAGGCCGCAAAAGTGGGGAGCCTAATGCACCGGGAGTTAAAAATGGCCATTACCGCTGGGGTGCTCTCAGGAAGAAAATTGTGGGACAACATGTTAAAGAGGGAAGTCACTGACTTGGATGACTTCCATGAAAGAGCACAGAAGTACATCCGTGTGGAGGATGGCCACGCAAACCTGAAGGCAGGGAAGGAGGAGCCCCACGTGAAGTCCCCAACTAACGACGGGTCGAATGTAGCAAAGAAGAAAAGGACATACGATGGGTCGAGGGATGACCAGCAAAGGAAGACCGAGCGAGGGGGTGATCATAGGCCAACGGCCTATACTAATTATACGAACCTCACGGACACCAGGGAGCATATTTACATCACCAACGAAGATCGAGTGCCCTTCAAAAAGCCCCCGCCAATGAGGAAGGATCGGTCCAAAAGGGACCCCAGTAGATACTGCCAATACCACAAGGACATCGGGCACACCACGGCAGAGTGTATCCACCTGAAGGAGGAAATTGAGGAGCTTATCTACCGGGGGCACTTGGGCCGCTATGTCAGGAGAGAAAGGCAAAGGCCAGAAGACGAGCCCACAGCACCCCAGGCACAAGAGCGAGCCCCAGAAATACAGGGGGAAGTCCGAACCATTTTTGGAGGTCCAGGATTTGGGAGAGACTCTAGGAAGGGGCGATATAGGTATGCAAGAGAAGCTCGGCGAAGTCCGCCTCCCTGCGTCATGAGTTTAGAACAACGACCCCCGAAGAGTTTCAAAGGGGAAAACGACTCGATAACGTTCACTGAGGAGGACGCGTGGGGGGTACACTTTCCCCACAATGATCCGTTGGTGTTGACAGTCCAATTGGCAAATATGCGGGTGCATCGAGTCCTAGTGGACAATGGGAGCTCGGTGGACATCCTATATCGCCCTGCTTTGGAGAAGATGGGACTGGGCATTCGTCACCTAAAGCCCTGCCAGTCGTCCCTATACGGATTTACCGGGGATTCAGTGCAACCCCTTGGAATGATCGAATTGACACTTACCATGGGTGAACAACCCCGGAAGACTACAGTCATGTCTAACTTTGTTGTAGTAGATTGTGCATCAGCTTTCAACGTGGTATTGGGGAGACCCTCCCTGAGAGAATTGAAAGCCATAACTTCCATATATCACTTGGTTGTCAAGTTCCCGACTCCAGGAGGGGTCGCAAGTATGAAGGGAGAACAGAAGGAGGTGAGGGAGTGTTACAACACCTCACTCCGCACGCCTGTAAAACCGCGTGAGCCGATGGCGATGGTTGTACATGAGGCGCTATGTATGCCCACGGGGGGTCCGCAGGAGCTGGACCCTCGGGTCGTGGATGAGTCAAGAGCAGAACCGGTGGAAGAAGTAGAGGAGGTTACAGTGACGAAAGAACCATTAAGGAAACTGAAGATAGGGAGAAGCCTGCAAGATGATGTGAAGGAGGAGTTGACGAAATTTTTGAAAGACAACCTAGACGTGTTTGCAGGGAGTCATGAGGACATGGTGGGCATAGACCCCAGTGTGATGTGTCACAACCTAAACATCTCCCCAGAAGCAAGGCCTGTCTGGCAAAAAAGACGGGCGCTAGACTCCACAAGATACGCAGCGTTAAAGGAGGAGGTTGACAAGTTGAAGGCCAACGGTTTCATTCGTGAGTCTTTCAACCCTGTGTGGGTATCGAACCCAGTACTCGTGCCAAAGCCAAATGGGAAGTGGAGAACTTGCGTCGATTTCACGAACTTGAATAAAGCTTGTCCTAAGGACAGCTTCCCGCTTCCCAGGATAGATCAGCTAGTAGATGCAACAGCAGGACATGAGTTACTAAGTTTTATGGACGCCTACTCAGGATACAACCAAATCCCAATGAGGCCAATCCTGACAAGATAAAGGTACTCATAGAGATGAGCCCACCAAAGAATAAGAAGGAGGTGCAGTGCCTAACAGGAAGGGTGGCGGCCCTTAATAGGTTCATCTCAAGGTCCACCGACAAGTGTCTCCCATTCTTCGACGTCCTCAAAGGGAGCAAAAAGTTCGCTTGGGATGAAAGATGTGAGGAAGCATTTGTCAGGTTGAAGGAGCACCTGGGGAAGCCACCCCTGTTAGCAAAGCCAGAGAAGGGCGAGAAGCTGTACCTGTACTTGGCAGTGTCTGAGCATGCCATCAGCGCAGCCCTGGTTAAGGGAGAGAAGAAGCAGCAACAACCCGTATACTATATCAGCAAGCGTTTGGTGGACGTGGAGAACCGGTATCCAGAGATCGAAAAACTGGCCTATGCGCTAATGGTGGCTTCGAGGAAGTTGAAGCCTTACTTCCATGCACATACAATTGAAGTCTTAACAGATAGTCCTTTGAGACAGGTCTTACATAAGCCAGAGACTTCAGGGAGACTAATGAAATGGTCGATTGAGCTAAGTCAGTTTGATATTATATACACTCCGAGGGCTTCCATCAATGGACAGGTGCTGGCAGATTTCATAGTAGAACTCACCCATCAGCCGAATGAAGAAGAAGAGCAGCCTGTTACTGAAGAGGAGATAGGAGGTTCAGAAGAGTGGAGTTTGCACGTTGATGGGGCATCAAATGAAGGAGGATCAGGAGCGGGCATCATGATGACCGGGCCCGAAGGACACAGAATGTACTGCACAATCCGATTTGGGTTTGAGGCCTCCAATAATGAGGCAGAGTACGAGTCGCTCCAGGCTGGCCTGCGTCTAGCCCAAGAACTGAGAGTAACGCGCCTTCATATCTTCAGCGACTCGCAATTGGTAGTATGCCAGGTAAAGGGGGAGTACCAGGCAAGGGGACCCAAGATGGCAGCCTACTTGGAGAAGGTGAAGGGCCATCTGGGGTGGATGGTGGCATATACTATAGAGCAAATCCCTAGAGAGAAGAACACCCATGTTGATGCACTTGCAAAGCTGGCATCTACCAAGGATAGTGATGTCTTGGAATCAATACCCGTAGAGTACTTACCAAAACCCAGCATCGAAGGCGCGGACGTACACATGATTAGTGTCCCGAAGAAATCATGGACCGAGCCAATCAAGAGGTACCTGGAAGAAGGAACCTTGCCTGCGGATAAAAACGAATCTCGGAGGTTGGTGTACAAGGCCGCAAGATACACCCCGGTAGATGGGTTCCTTTACAAAAGAGGATTCTCAATGCCCCTCCTGCGATGTGTAGAAGAAGATGAGGCATTGAAAGTGCTACAGGAGATACATGAGGGAGAGTGCGGCAACCACGAGAGCAGACCCTCCACGGCTAGGAAGGCCATGAGACAAGGATACTACTGGCCTTCCATGGAGAAAGATGTGCATGATTTTGCCATGAAATGCGACAAATGCCAGCGACACGCCAACTACCCTCGGAGACCCCCAAGCGAACTGACCAGCATGACCAGCCCCTGGCCCTTCGCTGTCTGGGGGATAGACTTGATCGGTGCTCTTCCTACAGGCAGGGGTGGAGCAAAGTATGCGGTGGTGGCAGTGGATTATTTCACTAAGTGGGTAGAAGCGGAACCCCTTGTGAAGATAACCGCAAAGCACATCACCTCTTTCGTCAACAAATTCATTGTGTGTCGATATGGAGTGCCCTACAAGATTATTTCCGACAATGGTACCCAGTTTGAGGGAGGAGCCTTCGATGAATATTGTAAGGAAAGAGGCATAAGGAGGAGTTTCTCCGCGGTTGTACACCCCCAGGCCAATGGGCAAGTAGAGGCCATAAACAGGGTCCTTAAGAAGAACCTGAAGAAAAAGCTGGAAAAGATGAAGGGAGCCTGGGTAGATGAGCTACCAAATGTGCTATGGGCTTACAGGACCACCCCACGCATGACTACTGGGGACTCCCCATTCTCCTTGGCCTATGGATGCGAGGCCGTGCTCCCAGTATAGATGCGAGTTGAGTCCCATAGCGTACAGGCATATGGAGACGAAGCCAACCGCATAGCCCTGGCCGAAAACTTAGACATGCTGGAAGAGAAGAGAGAAAAGGCCCAAATGAGGGTGGCGTTATACCAGCAGCGCGCCGCAAGATACTACAATTCGAGGGTACGAGAGAGAACTTTCAGAGTGGGCGACCTGGTGCTAAGGAAAGTACTCCTAAACACACGAGACCCAGGCGCAGGAGTGCTGGGGGCGAATTGGGAGGGGCCCTATCAGGTTGCTCAGTGCATCCCCCCGAACACTTACAAGCTGGCTCGCATGGACGACACCCTCATACCCCGAGCATGGAACGCGGAGCACCTGAGGAAGTACTACCAGTAAGGCGCCCATGTTCGATGGAAAAAGAACAAGTGTTGCACACTGCCTTAATATGATAGGAAGAAATCAAAGAGGTTACTTAGATAGCCTCCTAAGCAGGTGTGAGCCTTTTATTTTTGTTTTATATAAAAAAAAACTTTGTATGTACCATCGCAACTATTTGTATGAGACCGTTTATTATGAATGTGATAAATGGAACTGCATGTTGTGGGTAAAACTGTTCAACCTCATGTATAATTTTCACCAGACACTTGGGGGGCAGGATAGGAGGCGACAGCAGGCAGCTAACAAAGGGAACCTAAAAAGGGCCCTATAACAAAGGACCCTAAAAAGGGACCCCTTGCCCTCCTAAAAATGAGGCCCCTAAAAGGGACCCTCTAAAGGGACCCCTGGCCCTCTTAAAAACGAGGCCCTTAAAAGGGACCCTCTAAAGGGACCCCTGGCCCTCCTAAAAACGAGGCCCCTAAAAGGGACCCTCTAAAGGGACCCCTGGCCCTCCTAGAAACGAGGCCCGTGAAAGGGACCCTCTACCCAGAGGATCCCTTGCCCTCCTAAAAACGAGGCCCCTAAAAGGGACCCTCTACCAAGAGGACCCCTGGCCTTCCTAAAAAAGAGGACCCTCTATCAAGAGGAAGTGACCCAAAACCAAAAAGACCCCCTATACTAGGGCCTTCAACGAAGTCCTTACAAGGTGCCCCTTGGGATCGTAAGGATTAGCTACCCTTATGAACACCAAGGGAGGCCATAGGGACTTACAAAAAAAATGCATGATGACGACAATAATAATAAGTCTAGAGCGGCCACTAAGCCTCCTAGCCAAAAAGGGTCCCAAAGGAGACCCTTGCAAAAATAGTACTATGAATAACGACGAAAAGGACGCTTCTCGCTAAGAAAAACATAAAAGGATAGCTAGGACCCAAGGGGTCAAAATATCCTTATAGAAGCCACCAAGAGGCACCAAAAGAGGTCCCAGTGAACCCTCTCGCATGGGCTCCAAAGGACCTCCAGCATGATAGATAAAAGAGGGGAACCAACTAAACCCCGGGCTTAAAAGGGCCTCGAATGCAATAGAACAAGAGATAAACAGCAACATATGTATTTATACATCAAAAAAAAAAAAAAGAGAGTTCTCGGGATAGTACAAGAGTTACTAAAAGAAAAGTAGCACTAGTAATGATGTTACAAAATAAAAAGACAACAAAAAAAGAGCGAGACTATTTCAAGGTCTCCCATAGTGGGCACTCCACCAGGCCGCTCGGGCAACGGCCTGTTCGCCAAAAGAGGAAAAGTCGAAGTTGGGGTCCTGCTTCCACACGTTGTAAAGATCACGGTCTATGGACTTGCGCTCGGTTATGACCCTCTCTGCCTCCAAAGAAACCATCGCCGCCTCCCAGGAAGCTCTCGACGCCTCCCAGGAAGCCTTCTCCGCCTCCAAGGAAGCGACCTTCTCCTGAGCCGACTGTAATTCAGCCCTAAGGGCCTCAACTTCAGTCTCCAGTTGAGTAACCCCCTCCTGCGACGCGGTCGCAGCGGTCTTGGCCCCCCGGAGCTCGTGCTCCAAGCATCTAGCCTTGCCCTTTAGCTCCTTGATCTTGGCCTTCAGCTCCTCCCTCTTCGACTCCGACTTGGCATACTTAGCCCGGGCCTTTGACAACTGGACCTTGGTTGCGCTAAGCTCATTCTCGAGCTCCTGGGCCTGGGACATGAGACCGTCCCTCTTAGCAGTAGATGCAGAGAGGACGCTGGACGAGTCAGCATGCCGAAGGGACACGATGTAGACCTGCACAAGAAAGTCAATGGCGTCAGCAATAAGTAACAAAAAGGAAAACACATGCACACCTTTACATAATATTAATCAACACAAGGTGCAAGACCTCACCCAGGCCGCGGCACGCCTTAGGATTTCCCCAAGATCTGGTTGGGTCACATGCCCTAGACCTCTCCAGTCGGAGGTAGGGAGGTCCGAGGCAATCTGAATGAAGCGCTGGGCATAGGATGAAGCTATCCTAGTCACCCAAGGCTCCGCCTCCACGCTAGGAACATCTGGTTGGACAGGAACGGATGATCCACTCGCCGAAGCAGGAGGAGGCGCAGGGAAAAGGAAAAACTGGAACCCTGGTGCATTAGAAGGGGGCTCCGCGAGGTTGACATAATCAGCATCCGGCAAACCAATATCATGGGGGACCTGAGGGAAGGCGTCATTGCCATCAAGGCCAGGAGGAGCGTAACATCCCACTGCGGCCTGCGGGTCCGGAGATTGACAGGCCATGTCCTGGTCATGGGAATCGTAAGGAGGGCATCCTTCGGGGGACAGGGGGCGCTGATGAGACCCCCCACATTCGAGGGGAACATCCTCCATCTCCACCTCAGCCTCACCGTCGTGTAGAGACAGCCCAGCCGGCATAGCCATAGCCTTCTTAGACCCAGTAATTGACCACAAGAACTTGGGGTTAGAAACCGGGGACAATTGGTGGCGGTTGAGATTCGTCACAGTAAATAGGACTGCTGCCTTCTTCAGGGCGGAGTCTGCAGCAAGGAGTTTGCCTATGGCCTCCGCCTCCGGCCCAATGACCGAGGGATCAGCAAATTGCCCTACAAGAACCACGCCAACGTCAGTACAAGCAAGAGTGCCAAATAGTAAGTTCTAATAAGAAAAAGAGAAAGACCAGGATACTTACTAGGGCCGGCGCGAAAGCCTTCACGTACCGAGAGAGGCCCCTCTACCCAGAAGAAATCTTGTTTCCAAGGCCCTGTGTTGGACACCGAGCCCTCTATTAAGGGAAGATCACTGTTGGCCTTCTACAGGTAGTAGAAGCCCTTAGACTTGGGCAATGCCATAAGGTTATACAAGGAGTGCACCTCCTGCGTCGTCGGGGCGCGTTGGACGTTATCCTTGAACCAAATGAAGAGGCAACTTAAAGTCAACCAACTGTTGGGCGACAGTTGGAGAGGGGCCAAATCAAAATAATTGAGAACCGCCACGAAGAACAGGTGCAGAGGAATGGTGCCACCCGCCTTCAAAATCTGCTCACTCAAAGCCACAAAGCCCTCTCAGAGCGGTCGGCCCGGCAGGCCTCCTGAGGAGCATGCAGGGCGTATTCTGGAGGAGCCCGGTAGTGCTTCACGATTGCCTTCAATTTGTTCGGAGACATGTGTGACACTAGACTTGACGCCAGTAGGGGGCGTCGTCCTCTTCCTGGGCGAACACCTGTCTGCGTACTTTCGACATATCTGCAAAATCAAAAGAAATATGTGAGGAAGAGGCAGAACACTTAACCCTCCATTTTTTCTTCCTAGCAAGAGTTTTCCATCGAAGGAGCGATGGCGGAAGCACTAAGCTAGGATAAACTGAGACTAGGGGCTGGGGAGAGGAGCTAGCAGCCCCATGACTGTCATCAGGCGAAGAGGGAGTAGGAGGTTCTGGCGGAATGTGTCCCTCCATAAATTCTAACTCCCACCGCAATTCAAAAAGGGTCATCCTAAGACGCGCTATATGGTCACTAAGGCCCAGGGGTGAAGGTCCTCCATCCCCTCTCGACACCGAGTCAATTTCGCTCTCCACCACCCAAATTTTACGTCTAAGTTTGGTCATGCACTCAAGGTGGCGGATGCGAGCTTGTCTTAAAGAGTCATAGTCCTGGTGAGGGTTGCCCTCAGGGGACTCTGAGTCTGAGGACAGGTCAATGAACTCAGCCCTTGGGGGTATGTCGGACGGGCCGTCACTGGCCATGAAACCACGTCCCAACAGCAAAAAGAAGTTCACGTATAAACGAGGGGAAGGCTACAAAACACAAAGGAATAGGCTTAATACCTCTAGATGCAAATGCCCTAAATGGCCTACTACAGGGTATATATATAAAAAAAACAACGAGGAGGGGTGTGCATATGGTCAAACTCACTACAAGCTCAGACTAATGTACCCCATCCCGAGTACTGCTAGTTTGGACCCGATAAAATAAAAAATAAATAAATAAAAGGGAGAAGGAAAGAAAATATACCTCAAGCGATTAAGAAAGCGGGGGAGGGATCCAAAGAAGGTCAGGGAGCAAAAAGCACCACAGAGTCGAAAGTCCGTGTCTACAAGAATGAACCAAAAAGAGGTGTTAGCCATAAAATAGACACACCAATAAATTAGCTCATATATTAAAAAAAAAAGGGGGGAAAGATGATGAAACTATGGAAAAAGTGTGGTTGTGGGGGATTGAACCCTTTACCTCTTGAAAGGAGCAAGGGTCTAAGTGCCACTAAGCTAAGGAGATGGAGTGAAAATATTAGGCCATGCATGAGGGCCTATTTATAGGAATCATGGTGAATAGTCTATTAGAGCACCTAAAGGTACTCTAATAGACTGGGGGGCAAGTGTTGAGGCTCAAAATTCCACGCCCTCGAAGGATCAAAGGCACACACTAAGGCCCCATAAGCACTTAGTTACGTGATGGGGGCCGCGACGCCCTCGGGCTCCCATTGTCCCGCACCAACCACGAACCTTGCGAAGCCACGCCTTAGTTGCATCTGATGGCCTCGCTGATGATGGCCTCGCTGCACATGAGGGCCTCGCTGGAGGTGGCCTCGCTGGTGGTGGCGTCACTGGTGGTGGCCTCGCTGATGATGGCCTCGTTGATGATGGCCTCGCTGCACATGGTGGCCTCGCTGGTGGTGGCCTCGCTGATGGTGGCCTCGCTGAAGGTGGCCTCGCTGGAGGTGGCCTCACTGGTGGTAGCCTCGCTGGTGGTGGCCTCGCTGGTAGTGGCCTCGCTGGTGGTGGCCTCGCTGATGGTGGCCTCGCTGATGATGGCCTCGCTGATGATGGCCTCGCTGCACATGGTGGCCTCGCTGGTGGTGGCCTCGCTGGTGGTGGCCTCGCTGGTGGTGGCCTCGCTGATGGTGGCCTCGCTGATGATGGCCTCGTTGGTGGTGGCCTCGCTGCACATGGTGGCCTCGCTGGTGGTGGCCTCGCTGATGAGGGCCTCGCTGGAGGTGGCCTCGCTGGTGGTGGCCTCGCTGGGCATGGTGGCCTCGCTAGTAAGGCACCTCGCTAAATGGTGCCCTAACCATGCCTCGGCCGCGCGCATAAGGTCCAGCACTAAGTGGCCTCACGAGATGACGTCACACACACGCCTATTCTTCGCCCTTGACAATTCAAGTGGACGTCTCCTCTAAGGGTCAACTATGACTTTGACATTTAGAGGGAAAGGCATATGAATAATTCAAAAGGATCATGTTGGTACAATCTTGTACGGGGTACGACCGTTAGGATCGTACGCATGATCCTGACACTCTTGATACACGAGTAGTTGGAGCATTAGGAAAGGGGACAGAATCGACGCCACTACCTCCTGCGCCACTACACCTGCCACTACCCATCAGACACGGGTGCAGACAAGTAGTGGAGACATCCTCCTGACATCTGCTCCTGTATGAGATGTACGACCACAACCTCTGAAGCCACTCCCCTGACACAGTACATACGTACCACTTGGTCTCCTGGACCACCATGTATCTAAGGCCATTAGAGCCTACTATAAAATGAACTCTAAGACCACCTGAAAAGGGGTTGGAAATTTTACTGTAGCAGAGGTTTTGAGTGTGAATGAAAGACTGAAATCTCCATTATTGTTCTATCCTAGTTCGCGGGTTATTGTTCAAGTTTTTACAGCTTTCCGATTAGTGATCTTAATTTGATAATTTTTCCAACTTAACTTCGTTGACGAGTTCTCACCGTCAACACTATGTATTATATTTAAATACAAAAAGTATCAAAATATTTAGTGTTATGCCCTGAATTCAGATAATCAAGAACAGACATAGCATCTAACAAGATATGAAATTTAATCTTTCTCAAATTAAGAAACTGATCTCACTCAATCCCCGAGCAGCTCCAGAACGCTCAACATTACTATTTTTCAGATTTATGATACCTAAAGAACTTTATCGATACATAAAGAATAATGAAAATGAAAAAAAGATTCAGCAGCATAATTTATCGATACTTTATGATATGTTGAAATGTATGTCTGTAAAACAGGCATCCAAGTATTTATGTATGCACCTAAAGAAAGAATAGCTAGTGGTTAATAAATAAGGAATAATTCAAAAGATTCACTGCCTTGATAGCTATTGGCTGAACTAAAAGCCAACAGGCGACGACACTGTAAAGGTAATATGGTTATAGGCATAAGATTAGACTCCTGAAGTAAATGCAATTCAACACACACAACAAAGTAATAGTTAATCACCTCTTCAATATCGAGGGTTCCTTCGGAAACAGTAGTAACACTAGTGACAGCAGCATTGTGTACGTGATTGTGATGATGATGATGATTGCTGCATTATGTATTATCTATCCCAATTGATGTAAAGAAATTAGTTGATAACCAAAAAAGCAATTAACAGAAATCAACAATATGACCACTTTACCTATACCCCTCTATTACCTATATTCTATTATTTGACCACTTTACCCCTCATTCTAGTTGCTTCCTAGGATGCAGTTTTATACATAAACCATTTAATGAAATGACTAGTGAACAATATAAGAACTCCCCACATGATTTCTATATACTCAACAGAATAAAATTCTACACACTGCTGTCAAAAAGTCTATTTTAGAAACAATGCATGCACAACATTTCTAGTCCCTTGATATGAAGAACCATATCTCATATCATATCTACACATGTATAGTGTATGTGAGAAAAGAGACATATTCTCAAATTTTGTTTCCACTCTCTCAATCATCAAATAAAGCAAAGAGATAAGAATCTGATCCAAAGATACAATAAACTAAACGTACCTTTCTAGCAAATGCTCCAGCACTGATTGATTAAGGGTAAGCAGGATTTTTGAGGATCTTGACAAGTTCTGCTGCTTTTTGTCTGCAAAAGGAAAATTACGTTAAGTGCAAAATCTTTCCACCATATTATGTAAAACAATTTAGTCATTTACATGAGAAAGAAAACACATTATGTGAAAACCAACTAGGTAAGTAAGATGATAATAAGCTAATTAGATAACTAGTTGTTGAATAAAAATATGTAGATTGATGGACAGAAATCCAATATTACTTGACAACATCATTAGTTCCTGTAATCTGCCGTATCAATTTAGAGATATTTCTTTCATGGCGAACATAATCCTGAAAAGAAATAACATTATGTGAGAAAATAAATATTTAACATATCAAAAAGAACTTTAAGAAGAAAAAAACATGAGATATGCTTAAAAATGACAATCATACATAGCAATAACTGTGGAATGATAAGTAAGCAATTTAATATACAGTAACATCCATGTTTACGAAATCCAGTTAAATCTCATTTGAATTTAGTGTATAAATACATTCTTTCAGTACTATATATTTAAAACAGATATAAATACACTGAATGAAGTAAATTCAATTAAATTTAGAAAGTGGACGATAGCCAATGACAACAAACCATTAACAATTGCACCATAATGGTAAGAGATTAAGAATTTTCAAATAAATATGAATTACAATATAGGGAGCAAACATTATTTACATTCAATACTATACATTTAAAACAGATATAAATACACTGAATGAAGTAAATTCAATTCAATTTAGAAAGTGGATGATAGCCAATGACAAAAAATCATTAACAATTGCACCATCAGATAACAGAAAAATTCTTAAAAGAGTACAGAGAACATGAATAAACTGAAAAAAAAACAGAGGGGAATACAGTGGAGTGTCAAAAATGAACTATTGCCAAAACCTAGCTGATCTTTGTGAAAACTAGGGCTAAACTAGATTTTTAGATAAAAGGGAAAAAAATTATATCTATAGATTAGTACAAGGTTGCTATATTTGCCTGGTAGCCAAATTACCTACTAATGCTGAATTTATTGGTTTTTCAAATTCAGATTCCTTGGTTTTGGCTTTAGTTTGCAATCCTAAAGCTTCCTTCTGAACAGCAGCCTAGCGTGATGCCTCATTGGCCTCCCTTTCAGCAGCCTCTTTTGCTTCTCTTCTCTGAGCTTCCATTGCAGCCCTATTTGCTTCTTCAGCTCTGAGTTTTGCCTGCATCAGAAAATACTTTTATTACTAACAACAACATAAAACCAAGATAATATACCAAAGCGCATTAAGATTATATCAGAAGAATATGTAAGAATAATAGAGGACTGTGACAGCCATCTTTAGACATCTACCAAAAGAAATGAATAATCTCGGCAAAGTCAACAAACCTCAGCTTCTGCTTTGGCTTTTTCTTGGCGGAGTTTTTCTTCCGGGGAGAGCTTTCTCTTTTCTTTTGGCCCCTTCATAAGCCGTATCACTTCTTATTTTCCTTTCTTCTATCTGGGACCTGAGTTCATGGTCCCTTTGGATAGCAGTCAAGTGATTATCAAGTGCTTCGGCACTACAAATGATGGCCCAAAATTAAAACATCACTTACCTTAATTAATTATAATTTAACTAATGTAAAAACAAGTTTTATGGACTTGACTCAACTATATGTCAGCTTCGTTTCATGAGTGTGCCATATTATATTAGAACCAAATTAGTAGATGCCTAGTCAAGTTGGAAAAACAAATTTTCACATTATGCTAATTGTCTTAGAGAACAAATATGAAAAATCCATCAAGGTTATGTTTATACTTTACTTGTAGGGAAAAAGTTTAGGTCTTACGGAAAAGCAGATTGAGTATTGACAGAAGAAACCATGTAACCAATAATTACGGAAAAGAAAATTCCCTTCCCACTGAATATAACAGAAAAATGGTTATGTAATAGCAAGCATGGGCATGATAGCAATGACCAATTTTTTTTCCCTTTCCTTTTCTCATGTACATAGTTATGAATCAAATTCATTTTATGATAAGATGTGTAGGTGTTCTTGGTTATCTATGATGCTATATTATCATTCCATGTTAAAAACAAAACGACCCCACTAAATTGTACTTTACACCTAAACCCCAGTTTGTTTATTTGCTCTTTATTTTATTTCCATCATCATTATCATCATAAGCTAGAGATTAAAGTGGTTATATCATATTCCTGAAGAGGGTAGTTAACTAATTGAATAGATGCTGATTTTTTAAAATACTTTGGCTTAAAGCTAAACCATTGAACATAACAATATCTTATAATATAGTTATCTTTTCTTTTCTTCTCCTTAACTATTCTGCATTATATCTAATCAAGCATTAGTTTAGATTCATTATAATCACTCCTATACATATCCAAATCGAGTCAACTTTGTTCCAATGGATGGGACAAGGTGACACGCGGAATCTTCAGGCACACACATACAATATATATGTACATATCTATAACCAAAAGGATTAATAAGCCTACTGATCAATAATTACGTACAATAAATGCTTTGTTTTTTTTAATAAATAAATAAATAATACTTTGGTTCCAAAATGGTTGATGGGATATAATGGTAAGCACGATAAAGACTAGTTAATAATATCAAAGAAAAAGCTTTTCTTTCTTAATTCTTCGTAGTTGTTTCTCTTGACTTAAAATATTGTAAAATTGCATATCAATCTAGTTTCTATCAAAGATGGGTTTTTATCAAATCAACTACAGCTATGAAAAAGAAAAGGAGAGGAGCAAAAGTAAGCAAATCAACTACAACATTCAGCCAACAATTTGTATTATCAGGGATGAATCATATGGTATCGTTCCTTAAAAAAGATGTAAGCCAAGGAGAGAAACGAACCTGAGATAGTGGGCGTGAGGCAGAGATAGATCTCCAGAAGGCGTGACTTCTTGAGGCAGAGAAAGAACTCGTGAGGCAGAGAAAGAGCTAGCGTGACTTCGTGAGGCAGAGAAAGAGCTCCACTTTGGAGCATGACTTCGTGAGGCAGAGAAGCTCCACTCTGGAGCGTGACTTCGTGAGGCAGAGAAGCTCTACTCTGGAGCATGACTTCATGAGGCGGAGAAAGAGCTCCACTCTGGAGCATGTCTTCGTGAGGCAGAGATGAGTTGAGAAGACTTCGTGAGGCGAAGAGACGAGAGTGAGAGATGGAGGCTGAGAGAAATTTTTTGGGTAACTTAGGGATTAAAATTTGGCAGATGAGACTCAAAAAAAAAAAATTCATTTGGCGCCTGAGGTTTATTCATATGGCGCCAAAATAATATATTCCGTGTGTTTTTAATCACCCACCATTAATAGCACTTCTAAATATATGTTATTTTTTAATGTAATATATACTAAAAATTGTTGTAGTGAAAGCAGTTGCAAAAACACCTTATGAGCTTTGGATAGGTCGAAAGCCTAGTCTAAAACACTTTCACATTTGGGGATGTCCAGCTGAGGCAAGGCCTTATAAGCCACATGAAAAGAAATTGGACTCCAAAACAGTGAGCAGCTACTGTATTGGTTATTCTAAGCGATCTAGGGGCTATAAGTTTTATGATCCCACAATTAAAAATATTTTTGAGACGGGAACTACAACATTTTTTGAGGATGTTGAGTTTGGGGGAGAAATAAGGTTAGAGACATTGCTTTTGAGGAGGAATTGAGTTCCTACTATCATTTTTGACAATGTTCAGGCTTCCACACCTATTATTGTTCAAGAAATGAATCCAGAACCTCAACAAGACAATGCTGAACAAACCCCAATTCAAGATGAGGTCATTGTTCCAGAAGAACAAACTCAACAACCTAAAGAACCATAGCCATTAAGAAGGTCCACAAGAGAAAGAAGAAAAGCTATTTCAGATGATTATGTTGTATTTCTTCAAGAGCATGAGGATGACAAAGGAATGATGGAAGATGATCCAATCAATTTTCATCAGGCCATTAAAAGTTCTAACTCTCAAAAGTGGATTGATGCCATGAAAGAAGAGTATAAGTCTATGCAAGACAATAAAGTTTGGGAACTTGTCCCATTACCAGACGGTGCAAAACCATTTGATTGTAAATGGATATTTAAAACCAAGAGGGATGCAAATGGTAATGTGGAGAGGTATAAAGCCTGTCTTGTAGCTAAAGGTTATACTAAAAAAGAAGGCATTGATTATACATAGACTTTCTCTCCAGTTTCATCGATAGACACTTTTAGAATAATAATGGCACTTGTTGCTCACCTTGATCTTGAGCTACATCAGATGGATGTTAAAATTGCATTTCTCAATGGAGACATTGACGAGACATTTTATATGGTGCAACCAGAAAACTTTGTGTCAGAAGACCCAAAGAATATGGTTTGCAAATTGACAAAATCCATCTATGGACTCAAGCAAGCTTCTCGTCAATGGTATCACAAGTTTCATCAAGTAATTATCTCATTCGGTTTTGAGATGAATGTTGTTGATTATTGTGTATATCACAAGTTCAGTGGGAGTAAGTATATATTCCTGATTCTATATGTCGATGACATATTGCTTGCCACTAATGATATAGGCTTATTGCACGAAAGCAAGAGATTTCTATCTAAACATTTTGAGATGAAAGGTCTTGGGGACGCCTCTTTTGTATTACGAATTCAGATACATCGAGATCATTCTCGAGGTATTCTTGGATTATCACAAAAGAGCTATATCGATAAAGTACTCAAAAGATTTGGCATGCAAGATTATATACCAGGTGTGTAACGACCCAAAATCGCTAATATGGCTTAAGGGCCTGATTAGTGTGCCGGGAGGGCATAATTGACTTATGAGTGAATTTATAGATTCAATGCATGCTTGTATGATTATTTGAATGTAAATGTGATTAAATTTTATATCTGTGGGAACCACATTATTATGTGGGTAGATTTGCAGTGAGCGACTTGAGGCGATCCTAGGGAACTAGATAGCGGGAAAAGTCACAATGGGGCTTAGTATTTGACTTTGGATAAGTCAGGGGTATTTTAGGTATCGGGTAGTTATTTAGACTATTGGGTTATGGGAATAAATATATGGAGATATATTTGAGGATAGAAAGCTTAGGCTGGAATATTGGGGAAAATTACCGTTTTGCCCTCGGGGACGTTTCCGGTACCCCGAGCCTCGGGATTGACTTAAATGATTAGGATTAGGCTAAGTTAATGAAAACAGGGGAACAGAACACAAACTGACTCATACTCTCTCTCTCCTCTTCTCTTCTCTTTTCTCTCGGAAGAAACCACAGAAAAACTCAAGAGAAATCAGCTGGAATTTATTGATTTGGGCTGGAAACTTGTAGGTTAAATCCAGTGCTCAGCTAAGGAAACTCAACCAGGATCAAGGTTAGAATTGAGTTTGTTTTTGGGAGTTAAAATTCTGAGTTATATCTGAATATTGAGGTGTTTATGGTTTTAATGTTTAAGGATTGAATTAAGCTGAGAAGCTTGGACTTTAGCTCAGGAATTCGTCAAGAAGGTGGTTCAGCAAAGGAGGTAAGCTTCAATTCGTATTCAAAGGTTGAATTTTGAGTTTTTCATGAATGGTTTTGGTGTTTAGAGTTGCTGGGTTTCAGAGAATCAAAGTAGGGTTTTAGTAGGTTTTTAGGCTGGATTTCTGTTGGGATATGTTGTTAGAGTCATGATAAAAGTGTTGTGATTAAAGGGTTTTGAATTAGGGAGCTTTGGGATGGTTTTTGATGAGGTTTAGGTGCTAGAAATGGTGAACTTTCTGGGCACGAAGGGAAGGGCCGCGACTCTGTTCTAGAGCTCTATGGCCCTAGGATGCAAAGGAGCCAGGGAGGCTCGGCCAAAGGGAAGCACCGCGGCACCCAAGGGCAGGGCCGCGGCGCGTGTCTGCTCTCTAGGTGGGGGCTGGCTCTGTTTTAGCAGCGGGCCACGGCTAGGCTTCATGGGCCGCAGCCCTTAGGTGCACTCTTGAACATTTGGAGATTTCAGGCACGAGAATTTAGTCTAGGGTGCTCGGGATCGATTTTGCCCCCGTGCTTGGTGGAATTCAATGTCCCGGAAGCTAGTTTTGTATCCGGAAACTTTTATTTGAATATTAATGGAATCCATTGCATTGGTTGTGATTAGGTGATTAAGCTAGGGCTCGGGAACAAATCGTGCTCGAGGAGCTTCGCTTTTAATCAGTGAACGTAAAAACTAAAGGTAAGAAAACTGCACCTGGTTGTATATCTGTACTAGGACTAAGGGTTTCCTAATGACTAAGGGTTCCCTAACATTTTGAGATGTTATTTGTAATCACATGTCTATGCGTTGCTCCTAGGTTTTCTTAAATTACTAGCTTTAATAAAAAAAATTCTTACCATACAAACTTTGATAGATAATTTACTTTCTACAATGAAAAGTTAGTAATATAACGTATTATAAAATAAATGATCTAATAAACCATTTCTAACTTTTATGTACTATTTAATTAACTCTTCCCAATTTCAAAATAAAATAAACCCCTTCTAAAATTTGGCGCATCTCTCAACATTGATCTATTTACAACACATTCATGCGCATATGCTGCCTTTTGGTACCTGCACCTAAGCCTTCTTATCTTTACCTTTAGTTTCCTCTAATTTAAGATATAGATTATCTAGTGACACCCTAAAATGGATGTTACACCATGTGCTTTAATATGAAAAATTCCAAGAATGATATTTTTCCATCCTCTCATGGAATTGTCCTTTCCAAATAGCAGTGTCCAAGGACACCTTAATTGGAAGAGGAAATGAGACAGATTCTCTATGCCTCAATCGTAGGCAGTCTCATGTATGCCAAGTTATATACGAGACTTGGCATTTGTTATGCAGAATGGATGGTTAGTTATTATTAATCCAATCCTTGATTGAATCATCAGGTCGGAGTAAAGCATATTGTCAAGTATCTACAAAGAACAGGAGATAATATATTCAGGTAGAGACTTGAAACTCCTTGGATATATTGATTCAAGTTTTTAATCAGACAAAGATACATTGAAAGTTGATTACGTGTCAGTGTAAGAGGTCGCAAAACTCTTATGAAGATAGAGTTGGAACAAAACCTTGTCAATTCATTCACCAAGACTTTACCTACAAATTCTTTTGAGGGTTATGTACCAAAAGTGGGGTTAAAGAATAAGCCTCATTTGTTTTAGGGCAAGTGGGAGATTGTTGGGCATAGTACCCTTCAAGCATGTAATGTGAACATAATTTATAAAATAATTATTTTTGTATAATTAATGTTAATTATTCATTGAATGAAATTATATACATAAATATCAAAAAATCATTAATTCATTTATGTGACTATAATCGTGTATTTGTACGAGAGAGTTAAGATTATAGATAATGAATTAAAATAGTCAGTAGTTTATTAAAGTTATTTGAAAGGGTTCTTTCATTAATTACAGTTAATACGATCCACTAGTATTATGAATATATGATTTAAATCTGGATCACTGGTGGAGCTTGACATCTTAAAGGATGCGTAACAATATATAGGATTAAGCCCGATATGTATTTATCTCTTTATTAAAATATCGTTTACAATAAAATTGCACATGATAAAAGTAGCAATGCAACATATGGGTTTATTTGCAAAGAAAAATTACCTTTTTAGACAACTATGTAAATATAAAGATAATTACTAATTAATTAATTAACTATAAATTTTCATAATTAATTATTAATTAAATAAAATAATTTTTTTTGAATTAATTATATCATCAGATTTTTGTTGAACAGAATTTCCATCAACTCAATAAACAACAACAGAAAATGATAGAAACGAATAAATGAGCTATGGGATTTTTACGTGGTTTGGTCGTTAATGAGGCCTAGTTGATTAGTCACTTGTATTGTAGAATCTTGCCGGAATAACAAGCTTCTTTGGAGTTACAACTTGAGCAGAGGATAGTCTTGCTCTAAGGTAAATAGGAGTCCAGAAAATAGAATTCCATATCCTCACAAATGGCCCCCTCAAGTCCTATTTATAGTCGGCCTCAAGGGTGAGTGATAGGTTGTCAGCCTTTATTACAATGAAAATCCTCCCTTAATCTTTGGGGAATATTCAAAATGTAAAAAGATACAATACACGTGCTACTCTATCACAGGCCCATAGTAGCGGTGATCTAGCCTAAAAATGTTGGTGGTCTTAAAATCTCAAATGGAAAAGGTGCTGGGGACCACCTCCGAAGAAGGTGGCCCCCCAAATCTCGTAGAACCGTTATGGGGAGTTCTTAGTGCCCCGAAGAATCAATATAAAGATGCCTAATTTTGAAACCATCCTGAGAAGCCAATCATCAAGGGTTTGTGGGAGTTCGTGAGACCTTTCCTCGGGAACTGAGGAGACGGGGGCTCGCTAGTATGATGTTGACAGATCATCGCTCTGAAGACTCTTCGGGTACCTGTTCCACTTCCTGCCACGTGTCGTCATTTGCAGACGTGGCCGATATGTCAAAAATAGCCCTGAACATTTGCCCCCCAAGTCTTTGGCATAGTATGTACGATGAATATTTCTTGGTACCCGACACGTGCCAGAGATTATCTATTTGCCTAGTTGGCAATCCTTTGGGCTTGACAGGACATGTGTTGGCCATGGGGTTACCTCGGAAGTTGTGACTACATTTAATGCTTGGACGCGTGGTGCTCGCTTAATTTTTGGACCTCTGTGGGTGCATTAAATTCTGAAGACATATGTCGTCTTCTGACTAGTCAGGACTCTATGACTTCCCTTAATAGTTCGTTCCAAGTAATTGGATGTCAACTCCATGGGCATCTCAAGATGGTACTTTCTCTAGGGAACCGTCAGATGGTACTTAAGTACTTGTATTTGTAATTTGACCGTTGATTCAGATTTTGAAACACCCTAGTTAACGTAGAGATTTTTCCTTCATTTCCTTATACACCAGAAATCTTCCATCCGTCTTCCTCCCTGTGCAATTGTAAAGCTTCCTTTAAATAAGAAAGAAAATACTCTCAATTTCCATTCGCCTTGGAGTCTATCTATTACCCAAAAAGCTTTGTGAGGATCTTCAAAGTTGACAGTCGCTAGTTTATTCATGCGAGGACCACTTACCAAACCTACCGATGCCTTTTATCATGTAAGCCCTCTATTTCTCAGTTTCTATCTTTCCTTTGAACATAACTTGTAGGGCTTAAAGACATGCTATGGTCCAATAGTTTTTGGGTAGATTTTATGATTTCTGCGGTTTAAGGTACTTTTTAGGTTTTCTTCGCCTTTTGGGCCTTTCTCTCTACTCCCTCTTCACGAGCAGTACTCTTTCGTGAGGCTAATCTGGGTACTTTGGTATTTTTTTTCCTTGACCAAGTACTTAACTTCTCATTTTTGTTTCAGATTTCCCGTGATCCTCAACTCAAAGAGTTCCATTCATAAGGGTACCACTCCTTCGACTCAAGTTCCATTCACTTCTTCGCGACTAACAAAAGGAGCTCATCGTCGAAGAGTCTCCATTGTCCAGGAATCTTCACTTGTAAAGGGATTACTAAGAATGTGAAGACCTAGCCCTTTCCATAGAAACTGCGAATCGCAAGTTCAGACAACTTTGTGAAGGAAGACGCCGAAGGTTCGTAGAATGCATCTGAACAGTTTCAACCGCCGGACCAACTTCATCATTAGTGGAGTAACTCTTGCAATACCAAGCCCGATGAATCAAGAACGAAACTCTCGAGCAGGTCCCTCAGGCGCCCCACCACTTGTAGGACCCATGCTAGACCCTTGCAAGTCTCCCCCACAGTCCACTCACTTTGAATTTGAGGGCATCGTCTCCAAGGTGGATCAATAAATATGCTTGGGGCTATCAAGGAGCACTATGATATCTCCTCAAACCTTTTATCAATAAAATAGTTGGCGTATCAGAGAGATCCTGCAATTCTTACAATGGGTTCTTGGCGTGGAGCCAGGCCCATCTCGAGGCGAGGGCGACCCTTCCACTCCACCAGTATTTCATCGACATCTTAGTGTGGATGTGGATTTCACCCTGCCAATTGATCCAAAATGCCTACCGACTCCTGGCGACATTCTATGTGTTGGGATTAGTGTTCTTTAAAGCATATGTTTTGAACAATGTTTTATGAAATAAATAATTGAAATGAACTTTTGCATATATTATTATTATATGAATATCAAAAAATTCTCAAATTCGTTATTGTGACTACAATCTTGTATTGTATGAGAGGATTAAGATTGTAGGGAATGAATTTAAACAATTCACAGTAAAACAAATTTATGTAGAACCTTTGGATTAAATACTGTAAGTACAATTCACTAGTATTATGAGTACATGTAATCTAGATTTGGATTACTAATATAGTATGACATCTGAGTGGAGGTACTTTGTATAAAGTGGTTGTAAATGAAAGGGGCCCGATATGTTATTAATATAGTTTTCTTTTTAAGTATAAATATCAATAAGATGATGATATACAAATTGATCTTAATCCTGAAGTTATTATGAACTCCTATTTATGTCATATGATTTCTGTTGTACCCCAAAATAAATATGAACTTAATTACTCAGCATGGGGTACAGCTGGCAGACAAGCATATGAAGAAAGCATACAGATAGAATGTCTAGCTAACTCTAGAGTGAGCAACTCAAGTTAAACTTGACAGCTTATGACAACCAAATATTCTTATGATTGCCCCTTGCACCAACAACTTAGTTCGAGATGCGTGATGGTCAAATCGCCTTCTAGAAACTCTAAACTTGGCCTGTGTCAAGTTAGGTTAGTTCTTCGACATCCAGCTCGAAGGAAGTGTTCAGCTCACGGAAGCATGGTCATGACGCACAGTGAAGGATCCCAAAAGACTCGGAGATTCCTTATACGCTCCACTACAAGAAAAAATACTTTCAATAAGACCAAAAAGGTATTATCAAATATATACCATAACACTTTTTGATGTGTTAAGGAAAGCGGTGTTGTAGTAGGTCGGAGCACTTTGCATAACACTTTTCCATAGTTATAGACATGTGTTATGGTATAGCCTACGATAACACTTTTGTTGTGTTATTTTTATAGGTAGATAAGTATTTCATTATGCTATTTATAAGTAGATTATATAACATTTTTTTGTACTTATAAAGTAGTGTTATGATACACTTTCTAATACACTACAACAAAATAGATGTTTTATGACTTTAATTGGGAGACATTGGAAGTCTACAATGTCTCCCACTTAGTGAGACGTTGTTGCTAGGGTCATTGTAGGTATATATCCCACGTCTCCCGTTGGGAGACGTGCCTCACTTCCCACGTCTCCCACTGGGAGAGGTGGAAAGTCAAACGTTGACTTTCCACCTCTCCCATTGGGAGACGTGGGAAGTCACTCACCTCTCCCAATGGGAGACGTGGGAAGTCCCTAGGAGACATCCCACGTCTCCCATTGGGAGAGGTGAGTGACTTCCCACCTCTCCCATTGGGAGACGTGGGAAGTCTCCCACCTCTCCCATTGGGAGACATTGAAAGTCTCCCACCTCTCCTAATGGGAGACATTGAAAGTCTCCCACATTTAAAAAAAATAAATTAAATAAATTTATAATTAATATTATTAATTTAAATTGAATAATTAATATTAATTAATTTAATATTATTAAATTAATTTAATAATTAATTAAATTTAAATAATATTAATTTAAATTTAAATTATTTTAATCTAAATTTAAATTAATTTAATAATCAATTAAATTGGAAGAAAAAAATATATTTGTTAGATATATACAAGAAATACAATATTTGTTAGAAATATTCAAAATGAACAAATATTGCATTGTGTATGAAGAAAGAGTTAAAAAATTAAAAAAAAAACCTATCAACGAGGTCGGTAACTTTGGATTATCGGCAACATATATGTCGCCCATTCTTGTCGCAACTCATCAATTTGTGCCTCTGTATATGATGTGCTTGTTAGCTGCAAGAAATATAAAGTAAAATATATTAATTAATTATTTGATTACATTTATAGTTTCAAAAATAATTTGTAAATTTTAATTAATAATACCGTTCTCAAGTAATGCCCAGGACTCGCATGCTCAATCAAATCCTTCAACATCCTCATTAAGTAGTATCCACATGCCACATTGTCCGGTTGGTGTGGACACTAATTATTTAAAAATATGAGTAATTTATTATTAAATTGAAACTTTTTAAAAAATGCATACATATTATTCTACTTAATTATTATAAATGTTCAAAAATTTATGCTAAAGTTACTTACCTGAGGTTGCTTAATGCGTAGAGTATCAGGGATCTCGACATCAGGAAGATTCATAGAGAAAAAAAGATTGAAAGCGCTCACGATCACTGATACAATCTCCTCACGGTTATTTAGCTCTGAATTCACCGGATCACAACAATAAACATGATATGCATATGGTGCCAAAATAAGCAACATCCAATGTTCACTGTATAAGAAAAACAAAAAAATTATAGCTCAAATGTTAAACAAAGAAATTATTGATATGGGTCGGAAAAATGACAAGAAATTATTGATAGCTCCCATGCACATCCAACGTCTCCCACTGGGAGACGTTGGATGTACCCATAAATCACTACCAGCCTATTTCCAACGTCTTCCACTATTTTTAATGTCTTCCAATTGTAACCATTAATATGCACTTTCAATGTCTTACACCATTAGCCATTTAAAATCCCTTCTAATTTTTAATGTCTTACACCAATGGTGTAAGACATTGTAGGGAGTCATTGAAAGTAGAATTTGTTGTAGTGATAACACATTTTCTGCATTATAAAAAATAGTTTGCATAACATAATTTTATGCTTATAAACCAGTGTTATTGTAAAAGATACAATAACACATTTTTTGTATTATTCTAATAGTTGGATAAGCTTGAATTATTATTATATAAACCTGTACATTATAATCATTTTTTATTGCTTTAATTCAAACCCGCTTTATTTAATATACTTAAGACACCCTTAACATTGTACAAATATATTTTTGAGTACGAATTATATGATTCATAACACATATAACCAAATAATTGTGTAAAAATACATTCAAGATTATATATAAAATAATCCAAAAGTCTTAAGATATTCAACACTGCCTAATTAACATAAACAAAACATTCTCACAATAGTCAACAAAATAGTCTTAAACAGTTGCATATTCAAAAGTAAAGGTAGGAATTCATGATCTTCCAAATGTCAGCACACCAAAGCCTTCCAAATCATATTTTCTTTTGCACTTGACTTGTTGAATCTAGTAAATAAATTGTTTGATGCCCAATGGTGGATAGCACTAATTGCTAGTACAATCATTAGAAGAACCAAAAGAAATGCCACACCAATCTGTTGCAAAATAAAAAAAGACGTCTTTAAAAAGGTAAACACCAGAAACCAAGGAAAATAAGGAGGGTCTGTAAGTTATTTCTCACCGTCCAAGGTTTAACTACTGCTGTAACAGCCGATATTGCACCAAGCAGAAGAAGACCAAAAGTAACAAATATATATACCACTCAAGAGAGACTCCAATTATCATCTTTCCTAAAAGCAGATTAAAACAATTTCCATGGAAAAATAATTATTTTCCTAATGTCAAATGTCTAAAAGCAACAAAATTTAACTGAAAACTACAGATGCAAAAGGCAGAACAAGTTTGCTAACCATTTGTAAAATCCACAAGAAAGAGATAGTAAAGCTGGAATGTAGATCAAAGGAAGCAAAGAAGCAAGGAAATAAACCTTTGTCGGAACTTCATCATATCTAGACTTTATAACCTCCAAATAGGATACACTAGAAAATGCCACAAGTACAACTACAACAAAACCAGAAGTTAATAGCATACTTAAAAAATGCAATTAAAAATAAATATATATAAAAACCTCAAGAACTTGGCTTATATCACGTTTTATTTTAAAGGAAATGAATTGATATGATATCAAATTATATATTTACCTGTAAATATTCCAACTACACTTACACTCAATATTCCTCTCCACTTTCGACACCAGTTCATGCGAGAGTAAATAAAAACATCGATGATAGGAACAGGAAAAAAAGGTGCAATATAAAATTTAATTTTATAATTTCAACATTCATGTCTATGAGTTATATTATTTAATGAATACTGAAACATAGCTTAACAAACTTTTCTCTTTTAAGTAACCAGTTTATCCATAAAAATTAAAATATAAAGCAACAAAACTAGTAAACAAGATCTGTCCACAGGCAGTGTAAACGAAGCACAACAATAACAAAATCTCCCCATTATTTCAGGTCTGATCAAATTAAGGCAGTAGAAATCCTTAGTAGTTTCTGCATAATCTTAGCAACATTAGATAGTCTTGGCTTGATATGCACATATGAAAGTTAAACTCTATGGGCCTCAAGAGCTGCATTGAGACTACAATTACGGGAAGTTTTTAGAACATCTTTATGCTCAAAATTTGAACTCTTGCCACCACAAACAAATTTAAGATTCCAAATTTACAATTGGCTTAATTGTACTCAAATGATGTGAGTTGTTGCTGCCCTGCTTTCATGAAACTTTGGTACTTTAAATGATTTATTTTTTTCCAATTCTTCTTGAAAATGTGTTTCTTTTTTTATTTGACAAAGCTATTTAAGAGACACTATTATCACCATTCACAGTCCACTGACCATCCCATCCTTGTTCAGGAGGAGTTGTTGTGGGATTTTCATGGTTGCTAAATCTAACTAAATAGTAAAGTTTTTCCTAGA
The DNA here is from genome assembly GCF_963169125.1 of Humulus lupulus. Lineage (NCBI taxonomy): Eukaryota > Viridiplantae > Streptophyta > Magnoliopsida > Rosales > Cannabaceae > Humulus > Humulus lupulus. The sequence goes on along the minus strand of NC_084797.1, from coordinate 45,555,802 downwards.
GAAGGTAAGCTCAAGATCAAGTTCTTTCTCAGTTGTTGAGTATTTCTTTTGTGTTATGATAGGTGAAATTACACTGTGTTTTGCATTCTAAGTTTTCTTGTGTGTATTTATATAAAATGTTTCTTTCGAAATTTTAGAATCATATAGACAGATCCCTATGTTACTTGAATTCTTCCATGCAGTTTTGAGAGTCTATTTTGGCTTAGGTAGTATTATATATCCTATTGTTTATTAGGGAATGCAAAATGTGAGGATTATTTTTACTGCTTTAATTATTCTCCGAATGTGCATGCTATGGCAAATCCTCAGCAGTTTTAATTAAACCGTTTCAGCAAATCCTTAGCAGTTTCTACAAAATCTCTTAAGAACAGTAAATAGTCTTGGCTTGATGTGCCCATATGAAAGTCAAACTTTATTGACCTCAAGAGTTTTATCTGAGACTACAATTATGGTAAGTTTTTTAGAATATATCCATGCTCTAAGATTTTTATCAATGTTTAAGATTTTTTAAGCTTGTTAATTGAGTTGTAGTCTTCATGATAGAAAAACTCACATGAACTCTTTTATACAAATTTGAATTGACCAAATCTGTGCAGAAATGTATCTTACAACAACTTAGCATGTCTCCTGTATATTATCAGGATTTTCTTTGTTTAGTCCACAAATTTTTCTTACCATTAATTGAAATTACTTGTACTCTTTTTTTTATTTAACTCATCTTTACAAACTGGGATTGCAGATTATGTAGTTGGGCAAGCCAAGGCCATAATAGAAAGAAGAGCATAATGTATCGTGGAATAGATGGGAGCTATCTTCAAACTTTTATGTGTTTTGATTATGTTTTGTTGTTCACTTTTTAAGTAAAATATGTGGAGGATTAGTAGTTTGTTGTAACTTATGTTAATCGTAAAACTTCACCTAATATTTTTATTTAATGGTGAGACTTATGGTTTGAATTGAATATTATATTAGATTTGAAAAGCGTATAAATACTTCTTGTTAGCAGTTTTCATATGTTATAAAAACTATTTTTTCTTGTAGTGATTCTAGATAAAATCTGACATCATTTCCAATATAAAGCTTGCCTAACCATCTATGAATACCAAGTAAAAAATTCAAACAAAACACAATAATTTTTCTTCCTTATATCACCGCAACACACAAACAAATTTTCCAGAACCTACTTCTCTAAGACACACAAATTTTCAACCTTCCGTTATCACCGCAGCACACAATTTTAATCTCAGAACCTACTTCTCTATGAATGAATATTTAAGATATTCAAACTCCTCTAACATTTATATGATATTAATAAAAGAGTTAAGAGAGCATACATCTGTACCTCCTGCAATTAATAATCAAGTTAATTAACTTTGCAATGCTCCTTGCCAATTCGATCAACAACCTAAAGAATATAATCAATACCTAAAAGATTAATACAAAATTAAAATTAAATGATACAATAAGAAAAAAATTCTTTTAGTTAGTGCTACAAATTACAATCACTTCAATTGAGAAGTTATATCAATGAAGACATCTTCAATTGGAACTTCTTTAACGATTTGGGCAATCTACTAATTTTTGTAGATCATACATACAATTGTCATGATTATTATATTTTCTTGTTTATTTCCTTCTATAAATAAATCTATACGTGCATACTTTATAACACATGATACAAACAGTGTACGACAATGTCTATACATAAAAAATAAATCTATGAAGTGTCAAACATATATTTTAAAATTGACTATTAGTTTTCTCAGGTCAAAACATGAGAAAAAAATGTTTTAAGATCAATGTATGTTCATGGTATAATTCATATTAAGTTTATACAGAAGTCAATTTTAGGTCCAACATAATTTATAACCTTATATTAATGAAGACAAAATAATGATTGGAATTAAGAAAAACAGACATGAAATACTAATAAAAAAAATAAACAAAACACCATTACTTGTAATATTAATGGAAATTAATAAAAGGAAAATGTGGGACTTAAAAACAAATCACCCCATGATACAAACATGGTCACTACAAGCTACTTTCCTTCATATATGGTCAGCGGTCAAACCTCATGGGAGCAAACTATGGGGTTGCCACACAACCTAACCTTCATGGTTAGTACGGTTTCCTTTTCACCCAAAAAAAATTAAAGGAATAAATTAATTAATGTTTCCATTTGACAATGCACAGGCTTCGGATGGAAAATAAAATTTTCAAATAAGTAACAAATCATCCTATTTGTCAACCTTCTTCTCAAGAATTAAAACATTCTCTAAAAGTGCATGGTCATCTAAAAACCTCACTTGTCACAATAGACCTTCCCTAATTTCTACATTAAATATAATAGTTAAAAATGGTGGAAAAGAAAGCATATAATACACAAAAACAGAATATTGAATGTAGGAATATTGAAACAGGTAGATACCATTACAAACTCAACAAAGGCAATACTAGTAGAATGATGATAGTCCCCAAGCAGCCTTAGGCGATAAACATGCATTAGAATATATGTTTATAAATGCAGCCCTTCACAAATGGTATCAAGGATTTTAGAATTATAAAAGAAAGAGAAAGTGTTGGCAAAAGCACTAACCTCTCCACATATTGATTCAAAAAAGATTTTAACATCAGCTTGAGCAACCTACACAAGACAAACTAAATATACGTGTAAGAAGTTCCACAGATAATTGCTATGGGTCATTTTCAACTACAGACTACAAGAAAATCACCTTTTTGTCAATATTTGTACAATAAATGGTTCTTGCACACATCTTGCATTCATCGTCAGTCTGCAATGAAAAACTGTACTCAATTTATAGATTATAAAATGGAAATGACTGATGCATTCCGGAGTTAAAAAAAAAAAGGCAATAGTCATAACAACAAGGCTCTATACCCTTGGCAAAAATGATGGGTTAACTGGTGCAATAGCTGTCTTAGAGGGCAGTACTCTAACATGGTAAAATCCAAGCATTGTCCCTGCGAGACTCAAAGCAGCCACTGCGCCTTCTATTAATCAGATATAAAACTGAAATTGATCAAAATATTTTAGCATTCATAACTGATCTAAAGACCCTTTCACAATGACAAGCAAGTAATGATGTTATAAGGTCAAAATTACCTTCATCAGTGAACTCAATGAAGGAAAAATGAAGTACTGAGTTTGGATCACCACAAATTTGGCAATCAACAACCTTCATAATGGAAATAAAAGCAGATAAGAAAAACTATTCCAAATCCAAATTAAAATCGCACTGTCACATAGCTTCTACTACGACATTCATAATTTTTTTCAGCAATTAAAGGGAAAAAACAATCAGAGAGTAAGAGAAATAGTGAAAACATAGAATTGTAAATAGTTTAGATATCATAAGATTAGAGAAACTATCTGTCCACAAGTGACAAAAAGAGTTGCAAGTTGTTCTTCAGTGACCTATGTCCCAGTTACTAATGACCCTGCGACTTAAACTCATCTCTCCCTCTTCACCATTTTAACGAGCTCTACCCACAACTGGAAAACTGGAGACCGCTTCCATCTCCATCTCTGTCTCCACCTCCGCAATCTGGTTGGGAAAGAATGAGCCCTGAACACCGCCGCTACCACCATTCCCAGTGAAAAACAGAAGATCGTGCCTCCTAGCAATATATCTCAAAGTACTAGCGTAATCAACCCAGTCCTCATCCCAGTCATCAAGTCCCCTAACCTCAAAACCCCTTCCGGGTACCTAAAAGAGTCTCAGTTGGCTTGCTCTGTAGGTAACCAGAACCGAAAAATGGGGTAGGAGTTATGGTGAGTGAGCCAGGGCAGAATGCAATCAGGATGGTAGAGATGCTTACAGGGAAACTGCTTGGCCTCAATGCAAAGCTCGAACTGGTCCTTGCAGACGACTCAGAGCATAAAAGGGTCATCGTTCAGAAGGGACTAGTCAATTCTAGTGGTGGGTATTGCGTAAATGGAAGATTTCGAAGCAGGGAGAGGAGCAGATGGGTGCGAAGAAGAAAACGGGGGAGTTATTGGCAGGCTAGGAAAAAAGGAATTAGCTTGGGAAAAAATATAACTTTTACAAGTTATAGGCGTTCTCCCAAAATAAATTACCGCCATTTTTTTCCTTTACCACATATATGTATATCATAATACTTTTTCAATAGTATTATATCATAATACCAAGGGGTATTTGGTGTAGTGCTCATTAATGCTCAGATATTATTCTATATTTATTACCCGAGTTTAGGGACATAGAATCAACATTAATGTATTTATGTAAATAGGATGTTACCGAAAAGTTTTTGCTACCATATTTATGCACGATTTCCCAAAACTATTGAGGCTGAATTTCCTATAAATACAAAGAAAATGGACAAAAAAGAGAGGAACACTTTGTATACTGAAACTCTGGTAAAATTGTGACATACAATTTCACGATGAGAAACAAAGAGAGTAATAAGAGCGACTCGTCGACTAGGAGGATTTTAAACACCGAACCACGTAAAAGTGTGGGTGTTCTTAAAACATTTTTTTTATTTTTACTTATTCAATTATAGTTTGGCAAAAGCCTAATATCTCTATTGGCAAAAAACCACGTCAACGGATTGGTGCTTTCCTTGAGAGTATATTAGGATTATTTCCCCATGGATGTTTCACCTAACATTCATCATGGTGGCCACCCGGTCTATGCGTGACAACAAGATGAAAAAACTTTAAGATCAGGAGGTACACCGTGCAGCCATCCCCACTGGAGAAGGCTCAACTGCTCAATGTCGCCCTCGAAAGCAACATGTGGACCAAGATGATGTTGCGAGTTCAGCATCACGCCCACCAAATCCCCATCCAAAATACCTGACAGCCGTCGAGATGGAAAATGCACAGTGAAGGAGCCTTCTCGCTCAGGCTAACAAGCAAATAGAGGAGATCTTGGTTCGATTACCCCCTCATGCAACCGATGTTAACATCGGAAGGAGGCAAAGTGGTTCTCATAAGTCCCACAAGAATAATCAACCCAATATTAGTCACTCTATCAGAACTACAACTCCAAGCTCCATACCTTCAAAGTTAATCCACCGGAGTACTCAACCTGCTAATACGCATAGGAGTCATCGACCTCATGTCATTCGATCTGTTTGGACTACGACCCTAAGCTCTGTACCTTCTGAAAAAACCCCATAGAATGCTCAACCTACCAACCCTCACAAGAACGATCATTCAACTCACACTACCAGGAACGAGCCTGGATAAATAGGGTGAGCTGGGACTAATTCGAGGAGGCGGGACACCCCAGGAAATCCATTCTTGCCACGGTCAAAGCCTCTAGCATGGAGAAATGAACTAGTCTTGCCTCCAACCTGAGAAGTTGGAGTAGATCAGGGGAGAGGTAATCTAGTGCGCTGTGATTCAACAAGGATAACTTCACTAATAAGACATCCGTCATCACCGATCCGACATCCAAGGCCACCTCGCCTACATAGGAATGCTCCAACTCGAGGGGAGGGCAAGAGAAACCCTCCTCCCTCAGAGGACATTTATATCCCATAGCCTCGCGCTAATAATCCAGGTCCTTGATCTCAGCCACGAGCTGTAACGTTTGCTAATGGAAGCTACTGAACAGAGAGCTAGCGCGAAGGCAGGTATGAGAGTGACCTAAGGAAACACTTGAGCTTTGCACAAAGTCTTCAATCTGATTTGCATCCCGACCTTCGTGATCATCTAAATTCACAAAAAGGATATCCAGTTTGCCATGATGATTTGAGTTATACTCAGCTCAGGGGATATCTGTGTATTGTACGCAACAATGGGAATGTCCCACCTAACCGAGCTCAAGCTTGGAGGGAAAACAACCCATCTAACGCGTACAATAGGATGGGAGCTGATAATCAGCTCCCAAATAACCTAGATACCAAGGATCCAACCCTCGAGCGACTGACCTTAATGAAAGAACTGATGAAGAGACTCCTATCTAGAAAATGAGTTGATGAATGTGATTCTGATGAAGTGCTCGAGCCTTTTTCTCCTAACATTGCAGCAGCTCTGTATCCTATTGACTTTAGGATGTTAACCATGCTCGCATATGATGGGAACACTGACCCGTCCAATCACCTTGGGATGTTCAAAACATCAATGATGGCCAACAACATCGGGTTTGACTTAAGATGTATCCTGTTTCTTGCAACAGTGACTAGACCAGACAGATTGTGGTTCAACAAGTACAAGAAACATTCAATCACCTCGTGGAAGAAACTATCTTTTGAGTTTAAGAGACAGTTCTAAGCTGCGAAGGAAACTCAGATTGAAGCCAATTCGCTGGCTAACATTAAACAACAACCTTGTGAGTCCATGAAGGCATATCTGAACCAGTTCACCAATGTAGCTGCACGAGCTAGGGATGTTGATGACAGCTCCAAGCTCATGGCTATGAGGACAGGGATCAAAGTAGGAGGTGATATATGGAAAGAATTCCAGAGGAAAGGAGTAAAGAGTGTAGATGAATTACTAGGTCGAGCTCGGGAATGGATAAATCCGGAGGAGGCACAATCTATTGTCGCAGGAACCAACCAGGCCCCTGTCGAGCCCGCTGGAGCAGTGGCGGATGATGCGGCTACTACTTTACCTCCTACCTAGAATAACCAGTTAGAAAGTAATAAGCAGAATGGAACTGGTGAGGGAGATCAGAGAGGAACCAAAAGGAAAAGGCCCGGTGAAAAGTACAAGTCCTTCTACACCGCCTATACCCTCCTGAGATACATGAGAGCATATCTTTCCGGCAAACTGTAATCGCCTTCCATGGAAGAAGCCAAAGCCCTTAGGGAACCAGAGGATGAAAAGAGTACCTGCTAAATTTTTTCAATATCACTACAACATCGGCCATAATACTGATGATTGCCATCAGCTAAAGATGAGACCGAGACTCTCATCCGGTCTGGACCGTTAGCCCAATATGCCCAAAACCGAGTATTTCCCAATTAGCCAACTATGCAAAATATTCATCCAGCTTAGAAAAATCTGGCTAGTCAACCCCAGGCTCAACCAAATCAGGGGGACCAGATCGTCCCCCCTCTAGTAGAAGGGAGGGATATAACCACTATCGAGAGAGGTCCTCATTTGGCGGGCATGAGTAATGGGGCCCACAATGTCACTAAGTTCATACTGAAGCCAAGGTTATCAAATCAACAGCAGCTGGAGAAACAACCAGTCATTTTCATAGAAGAGAACACTAGCCACGTCCAATTCCCGCATAATTATCCGCTAGTGATAATCGTCCAGCTTTCCAATCGAAGAGTACGGAGGATATTAACTGATAATGGGAGCTCTATAAATGTTCTATTCAGGTCCATTCTAAAAAATATGGGGCTATTTGTAGTCGATCATAAGGAAACCTCGATGATCCTACAGGAATTCTCAGGAGAAGGAACAATAGCCATAGGGACGATTGGGCTCGTAGTGACACTAGGAGATGATGTGCAAGTTGTTGCTAAAATGCTCGAGTTCGTCATAATCAATTGTCCGGCTGCATACAACGCAATTTTGGGACGGCCTGCGCTGATGACTTTTGTGGCTATCACCTTAATCTAACATCTAGCAATGAAGTTCCCCTCGACCTCAGATGTATGTACAGTAAGAGGAGATCAGGTCGCTACTAGAGAATGCTATAGCATTACTATGAAGGGAAAATCACAAACCCGAGCATCAAGCAATGGTCATCATTTAGAAGGATGAGGAGCCTCGGGTAATGGAAATTTCCCATAGGGCGAAAGAACCTCAGGAAAGAGGTAATGAGGTCGCCCAATAGGATGGCATTGATATGAAATTAGGCAAAGATAGATTTGAGCTCCAGGCATTGGAGGAGCTCAAGGAAATTAGTATCGACCTAGAATAACCTTTAAGAGTTGTAAAAGTTGGAAATAATCTTGGAACTGAAAGGAAGAAGGAACTGGTCGAGTTTTTGAGAAATAACCTGGACGTCTTCGCTTGGTCACATGAATGTTATAATGCATACTCTGAATCTGGACAAGAATGTGCCTGCAAAGGTACAAAAATGAAGGCTTTTGGGGAATGAGCAATCAAAAGTTTTAAAAGAAGAAATAGCTCGCTTACTTAAGTGTGGATTCATAAGGTAAGAAAAATATCCAACCTAGACTGCAAACCCTGTTTTGGTCCCAAAGCCTAATGGAAGTGGAGAACTTTCATTGAATTCTCTGACCTCAATAAGGTCTGTCCTAAGGATTGTTTTCCCTTACCTCGAATCGATCAATTGATAGATGCAACAGACGAGCACAAGCTCATGTCTTTCATGGATGAATATTCTGGATACAACTAGATCGCGATGAACCTTGTAGACTAAGAGCACACTAGCTTCATGACTGGGCATAACATATACTGCTAAAAGGTTATGCCATTCGGGCTGAAGAATGTTGGTGCAACGTACAAACAGTTGGTCAACAAAATTTTTGTAACTAGATTGGGAAAAACATGGAAGTGCATGTCGATGATATGCTCGTTAAATCAAATACTACCAATAACCATGTATCCGACTTGGAAGAATGTTTTGGCGTGCTAAGGAAATATGACATAAACCTAAATTCGTAGAAGTGCACCTTTGGGGTTTCGTTGGGAAATTTTTTGGGCTCAATAGTCAACACAAGGGTGATAGAGGTAAGCCTAGAAGAAGATCAGGTCGTTATTAGAAATGCCTTCGCCTAGGTCACGTAAAGAAGTATAGAGCCTAACTGAGAAAGTGGTGGCCCTAAACCACTTCCTTTCGAAATTGAATGACAAGTATCTCCTTTTCTACAACTTGCTCAGAGGAAAAAAAAAGTTTGAGTGGACCAAAGAATACAAGTAGGCATTTCAGATTCTGAAAACTCACCTGGCTGAACCCCCCATATTATCAAAACTAGCAACTGAAGAATGTTTTCTGTTATACCTAGCTATGATAGAAAAGCAGTCATCGCCATATTAGTTTGGGAAGAAAATTGGGCGTAGAAACAGGTGTACTATGTGAGTAAAAGGCTTCTGGGAGGTAAGTCTAGATACCCTTTGATAGAAAAACTCATGTTCTGCTTGACCTTGGCCTCAAGAAAACTCAGACCGTATTTCCAGTCCCACACCATCCACATCTTAACAAATCAACATTAAGGCAGGTCTTGCAAAAACCTGAAACATCAGGATGTTTGCCTAAGTGGGCCATCGAACTCAGTCAGTTTGAGATATTATATAAGTCGCGCACATCAATCAAGAGTCAAGCGCTTGCTTATTTTCTACCAAAATGCACAGGTATTCAGAATGAGCCAATGAGAGAACCACTACAAGAATTGTGGAAACTCTTCGTTGTTGGATCATCTAACAAAAATGGATCCGGAGCTAAGATAATTATGATCTCACCTGAGGGACATCGATTCCATACAACCTTGAGGTTCGGGTACGAAGCATCCAACAATGAAGAAGAGTACGAAGCTCTATTGGCAGAAATACAGGTGGAAAAAGAACTAAAAGCAAAGGTGATCCAATGTTATAGTTATCAGCTCATGGTTAATCAGATATTGGGGGAGTATCAAGTTCAAGGAATCAAAATGGAAGATTATCTAGCTAAGGTTATAGATGAGTTGTCTGAGTTTGAGTTCTACTCCATTGAGCAGGTACTTCACGAGCAGAATTTGAATGGTGATGCTTTAGCCCGACTTGCCACCACCAAAGAGGCAGATACATGAAACATGGTCCTAGTGGATTTCTTAGAACAACCAAGTACAATAGAAGAACCAGTTGAGGTGACACAAAACTGATATGGAGAACACCTATAGTAAACTATCGAATGACCTAAAGGATGCAATAAAATTGTTATATCGAGTCCCACAATATGTTATGGCTGAGGGAATTCTATACCGATGATGCATTCGCTACCTCTCCTGAGGAATATTCTACCCGAGGAAGCAAAGACTATACTACATGAGATATGTGAAGGATTCTGCAGAGACCACGCTCGGGGGCAAAACTTGACTCTAAAGATATTTAAGCAGGCCTATTTTTTGCCTATGCTCAAAAAGGATTTGACCTCACACGTACAGAAATGTGATAAGTGCCAATACTTTGCCGCAGTTGCTCGGGCAACACCCATGGAGCAAACCATGATTTCATTTCCCTGGCCATTTGTAGTATGGGGGATCAACCTGATTGGTTCACTACCAACAGGAAAATGAGGAGTTCTATATGCAGTTGTCACCATCGACAACTTTACAAAGTGGGTCGAGGTTGAGCCTTTGGCGACCATAACCTCGAAGAGAGCTCTGGATTTCATCGTGAAGAACATCATGTCATTTTGGGCTCCCAAAGAAGATCGTGTCTGACAACAAAACTCAATTTGATAGTGATTTTTTCACAAACTTTTGTGACAAGTATGGCATAACCAATAGTTTCTCTTCAGTGGCGTGTCTGCAAGCTAATGGGCAGGTCGAGGCTGTAAATAAAACTCTAAAGACGAGTTTAAAGAAATGACTAGATGAAGCCAAGGGACTATGGACCAAGCATCTCAAGCAAGTACTTTGGGTATATAGGACCTCACATCGCACCTCCACTTGGCACACTCTCTTCTCTTTAACCTTTGAAAGTGAGGCTATGCTCCCAATTGAGGCACTAGTGACGTCACATAGATAGAAAACCTTTGATCAGGATCGAAACCACAACTTTCTTAATGCATCTCTGGATCTGATCGAGGAAAAATGGGAGGAGTCACAATTACAGCTTGCCCATTATCAGTAGAGAATTACTTGTTACTTTAACTCGAAGGTAAAAGGACACAGCTCAGACTGGGTGACCTAGTGCTTCGAAGGGTGTTTTTGGCAAGTAAAGATCCTAAAGATGGTGTATTAGGATCGAATTGGGAAGGAACATACCAAATTGTGGAAATCTTACATGAAGGAACCTTCAATCTAGCTGGTTAAGTGGAGAGTTGGTCCCACGGACTTGGAATGCTCTACATCTAAAAAAATACTATCATTAATAAGACGACTTGGTAAATTTTTAATGACTTGGTTAATTTTTAATGTTTTAGTATTTTTCTTTGTAAGGCTTATTAATAAAATTCATTCAATTTTAATAAGCACTCGATTGCTACATAATTTAAGCGTAGAACCAATATTCTTATCTTATTCTTGCGATGTATCGCATGCTCATTTTTTAAAAGTGACCTAGAATATTCATAAATTATCATCTCTTGGGGGGCATATAACCCTTGAAGAGTCTTTAAAAGTATTTAGCACATTTGGATAGAATTCAGAACTTAGAATTTGGAAAATCGATTATTCAACGACTTTTTAAAGCTCGAATTTTCAAAAAATTCTGAATATGAACTAAGTTAAAAAAAAATCAAAGAAATAAAACCTAGAATTCAACTAGGAAATCCTAAATATAACCAGGTCTGATGACTGATTCCTGACAAGTATAACACTATTAGGCGAGCAAAACTTTTCGATATAACCAGGTCTGAGGCTTGATTCCTGACAGGTATAATGATATTAGGCGAACAAAACTTTTCGATATAACCAGATCCAAGGCCTGACTCCTAACAGTTATAACACTATTAGGCGGGAAAATTCCTAGATATAACCAGGTCATGGACTAGAATTAATTGGTCGAACCATCAGGCGATTGTCTTGATCTAAAGATAACCCCTATGATTGCTAATTCACAAGGACTTAATGTTCATAAGCATAATAAGATAATAGGTTAAGGGGAACGAAAATAGATCATAAAGTAATGAACATGTACTAACAAGTATATGAATAACTTGAGGAGAAATAACCTCGAAATGAGCCCGAATGTGATTGTTTCAGCTTTTCAAAGCTTAATTACAAAGGATTTAAAAAAAATAAAATAAAATTTTAAAAATAATAATAAGATGAGGGCGCCCTAAACATCACTGAGCTCCGGTAACATGCCCTTGTGATGTCACCTCATCGTCGCCCCCTTCAACAACTCCAAAAGCTTCCATGGTCTCGAGGGCTCTTGCGAAAGTCGACTCTGGAACTTAGTAAGATAACACCTGCAAAGCTCAGCATCCAGAAAAGAGAAATCCCATTCCTAGTTGTACGCCCAACACCGGTATAGCATCTCCTCCAGGGTGTTCGTTGCCTCAGAGACATCTAGCTTCGCCTACTCGGCATCTTACTTTGCCTTCTCGGCATCCTCCTTAGCTTTGTCTTCGACCTCAGACAGTTTCTTTTTGAGCACATCGACTTCCTCAAGTTTCTAGTTGATTCTGTCGACCTTAACATGCAACTAGTCTCGGTGCGGGCTCACCTCAGTGATTTGTTTTGTGGTGATTCGCTTATTTTCTTGAGATGCACCCAGAGCGGCCCTGACCCCATCTCTTTGAGATCAAATCCAATCGATGCCGCAAATTTAAGCTAAAAAAGACTACAAAAGAAAAATAAACAGTAGGATTGGCTCGCAAAATATAAATAAAAAGGGGAAAATGTAGCAGGGAGGATAACTCACAGTCAGATTCATTCCCAAGGCTTACTCCAGGACGTCCTCTAGGGAACGCTCATCTATGGCCCTTAGGTCCTTGACGTTCCCTTGGTTTGCATGACCCACCATATGATTTTCCATGTCGTGAAGGGGTCTACGAGGCACTTCCAGGATCCTTGCAACCTTGAGTGGCTTGACTAGGAGCTGCAAGTCCACGAGCTGTGTATCTAGAAGCTAAGCAGATGGGGCCTCGCCTTGAACAACTTAAGGAACTGGAGCAGGTTTTCGAGGAAGAGGATTAGGACGAGGAGCCTCATGACCTGAGCTGATGGTTGTTTTTGCAGCTGCTATTTTTGAGTGGAGCTGGCACATTTATCCTTTCCAAGGGATCTTGTGGCAGCTCTGGCTGTGGAGGTGCTTTTCTTTGATATTTTCACCTTCTTGATGACGGGTCCAGTTTTGATCCCACCTGATTTGAAGGCGCACTTCAGTTCCATATCTTTCGCTGCAAAAGGATGAGCAGAAAATTCAGATCCAAGAAATGATTAGTCATGGTAATACAAGCCAAAAAATAGAGCAAGAATCCTACCCTCCGAGCAAGAGGACAAAACTACTATGATTGGTTATGGATTACGAATCGGACTGGGTAAAACCTCTAACTCTTGGACTATCGGAAGAAGGGGAGACTCTAATATTATTACAATTTGGGACCTACAGGTTTCAGGCTCCTCATCTCGACTAGATTCACGCATGGCCTGCCTAATACCCAGGGTGAAAACACCATGACAAAGGGAAGGCCACGACAAAAGGTTTGTACCCCATTCCTAAAAAATGGTGGACCTAAATGAAGGGTTTTATCTACCACTACGGTACAAAAGGGGTAGCTATGGTCGTAGCGTACAACCAAGTGATCCACACACTGAAGGAGGGTCACGTTCAGGTCAAGATCAACCGGGTGTCAACTCACAAGCTGCCTCTGGTTGAATCGGAATAGCCTAAAACTAGCAGCAGCTTGGTTCAATTCTTTATATGGGATACCTTAGCTGTAGGAGCCAGCTACTGCCCCCGATTTAGCTCGATTTTGGTTAGGATGTTGTCCATCTTTAGAGACCTTTCTTTTGCGACCAGCTGCACGACCTCCTCCCTTCATCAATATCTTCAACGGCAGGGATAAGTTCCTAGGAAGGAGGGAGCTCGGGGGGGAGGACCTCGAGCTTTGATTGCTAGTGTCAGATCTTTCTTAATCAGCTTGCAGCCCACCATGGTAGCATCATTAACCATCATTCGGAACTCTTTCTCCTTGGAAGGAATACGAGCCCGGGTTTCATATTGACCTCCGAGAGTCTCTAACTGCCCTGTTCTCTTATATATAGTTGCACAAAGTAACAACTCAATCAGAATATGTTTAAACTTGGTTGAAATGGAATTCGAGTACAAAGTTCAAGGAGCTGAGAAACTTATGAGGACGGTTGAAATATCGATTGGTGAAATTCTTCAACCCGTTTGACCTAAAGAATTGATCCTTGTAGTCATTCGGGTGGTTGGGGAGGTCAATGATGGAGGTCGTACCGGGGAATCTGGTGAGGTAGTAGAAGCCATCACCTCGTCCCTTTGATTCCAGATTGGCTTTAAGGTAAAAGAAGTACATGATGTCGACAGAAGTGGGAACCTCCCACTCATGATTCAACAATAGATATTTTAGCCCCGCCAAAATTCGGTACGAATTTGGGGGGAGTTGGAATGGTGCCAGTTTGATGTAGTTCAAAAAATCTATGAAATACTGGTCCAAGGGGAGAAAGGCACCAGCCTTAATGTGCTCATCACTCCAGGCCCCGAAGTTGTCCTGAAGTGGAGTGAGCTCTGTTCTCCCTCCAGCGGAGGGCGGGAAACAAGACCCTCGAACCTCAACTCGATCCCATGACTCAGCAAAATTTTATTCACCTTGCCTTGAGTCTTTATATGGGATTTGATGTGCTCGGCCTCAAAGAGGGCATTGGGGTCAACTACGATCTTCCTGTCCACTACTAGGTCGAAGTGGGGAATAAGGGTCTCGAATGCAATCTAAACTCAAACATAACCGAAGTAACTAGAAAATTTCTTAAAACTTATTGAAAAATAAGAAGTTGAAATTTTTACCGGATATAAAGATACTTACAATTTTGTTTTTTGGTCGTGGAAGTGATGACAGCACCGTAGGTAATAGCCTAATAGCTTCTGGAAAATGGGGGAACACAGAAGGCTCTGAAAGTATTTTGAGAAGAAAAAGGAAATATTTTTAATGTAAAGGTGGTAAGGTCAGGTCTGATTCTCCTATTTATAGGTAAACATCGGGAACCGATCTAGGCCACATGATTAGATTTATTCAAGATCCAAGGGCCTAGGTTAAATAAACCATGCGGCGGAAAAACGTTGACTAGACAGTTATCACAATACTCGAAAGCCAAATAGGCACCTATTACAGACCGACACGTGTCTCGCACTTGATTGAGTGGGTAGGCACAATTTCACATAACAGAAGCCTAAAAGCCCCTACTGTGCATGTCAGAAGGGATGTCATGCACGAGTAGGAGCTTGGGTGGCAAATGTTGTACCCCAAAATAGATACGAAATGAATTACTCAAGATGGGGCATAGTTGGCAGACAAGCGAATGAAGAAAGGATATGAATAGAATGTCTAGCTAACTCTAGAGTGAGAAGCTCAAGTTAAACTTGACAGCTTATGACAACGAGATAGTCTCCAGATCACCCCTTGCACAAACAACTTAGTTGGAGATGCGTGATGGCTAGATTGCCTTCTAAAACCTCTGAACTTGGCCCATGTCGCGTTAGGTTAGTTCTTCATCATCCATCTCGAAGGAAGTGTTTAGCTCGCAGAAGCCTGGTCATGACGCATAGTGAAGGATCCCAAAAGACTCAGAGATTCCTTATACGCTCATTAATACTCATATATTATTCTATATTTATTACCCGAGTTTAGGGGCATAGAATCAATAGAGTATTTATGTAAATGGGATGTTTCCCAAAAATGTATGTTACCATATTTATGCATGATTACCCAAAACTATTAAGGCAGAATTCCCTATAAATACACAGAATAATGGACAGAAAAGAAAGGAACACTTTGTGTACAGAAACTCTGGTGAAATTGTGACAGACAATTTCACGCTGAGAAACAAACAGATTAATAAGAGTGACTCGCGGACTAGGTGGATTTTAACCACTGAACCATGAAAAAGTGTGGGTGTTCTTAATACTTTTATTTATTTATTCAATTACGGTTTGGCAAAAGCCCAATATCTCTATTTTCAGATTCTTAATCCATTATTGGCGAAAAACTGCGTCAACAAGTTCTTTGATTCACTCGTTATGGTTTGTCAGAATGATCAGGCTGAAAACTTTTGTTTTGGGAACTCATTGATGTAAATGGCTAGGGACATAATATACAAATATGGAATCTATACCTTTCTGGGAGGAATTGAATAATGGTTATCTTAAGGGTTGGCTTTTGAAACTGAAAGATTATTGAGCTCAAATTCATAAATCACTTTATGAATTAACCTTCACTAGTAAAGTTAATGGTACTTAAGGAAACAAGATATAATTAAAAAGGTTAAAGGATGATTAATTCCTACTTTAATTTTGAACCATCACTAGATGATTGAATTGTATGTAGTGATTAAATCGATGGGCACTTTTTATATATTTAAAAGTACTCAATAAATAAATGTATATAATTAGAAGAGTGCAATCTCATATTTTTATGTGGAGTAATATTGAGATTAATACATTAATATTATTATATTAAAAAAATTTAATTAATAATCTATATTTATTGGAGGTTGAAATTATAGGTCCATAGGAACTCGAGATGGCTCTATCAACACTATCCATAGGTCCCCGAGATGGGTCAAATGTGTAATTGAGATAAATTAATTAATTAATTATATTTTTCAAATATTATTTTGGTATTTTTGAAAATAGCATTTAAATAATTAAGATAATTAATTTTGAATTAATTAGCTTTATTTATTTAAAAAAAAATGTGTAAAAGATATTTCTCATAATTCAAATTGGATTTGAATTTGAAATGATATTTATTCTTTAATTAATCTGATAAATAAGTTATTATGTTTAGATATTTTTAAATAAATAATAATTAAAAGAAAATGGTTGGAACATATCCTTGAAAGGGATGTGTTACACACCAACTACAGTGCATGAACTGTAGTTGGCGTGTAACAAGGTCCAAGAATGGGTCTTAGATGTTTCTTTTATTTAATTATTTAATAATTGATTTATAATTTGAATTTTGAATTTCAAAATTTTAATTAATTCTTTTATAAATCTATTAGTGGAAATAGTTTGATAAGACTTTTGACAACTCAAAAATAGATCGTATTGTTTTCTCTATCCCTGAAAACGGTCTCAGACCTAAGATTCCAAGATCTCATGTGTTGAGAATATCTTGTGAATTAGAAATTTTTTCCTACCATTACTCTACAGGCCTACACACGTCTTGCAGTCTAGAGATACATCTCGGAAGATCTTGGTCTGAGTATTTTGAAGAACTGCTTTGGATTGGATGTTCGTTGGAGATACAAAAATACAGTGAGGATTCTTGATAGTTCTTTAACTAGTAAATTCTCATCTTTTATTTCTCTATGATTAATGTATTGCATGTTAATTGATCCAATTATTTAAAGTTTGTTTAAATAAAATATTTTGAAATCTGGGCCCAACACACTGTGCTTTCCGCTGCGGACATGGTAAACCAATTACCAACACTATGTCCTCTGCAAGGAGAGGAACTAGGTCCTCCCGGGCCCCGAAGAGCTCTACTACCATTTTCAACAGAAGGCAGCTCCCAAGAAAGGGTGTTGGGAGGAAGGCATGTTCTATCAACTAACCAAGTGGGGCTCGCCCTACAGAACCCTCCGTCACAACGAGAACAAGCCCAACAAATCCAAAAACAAGTTCTTCACTATGGGCTTCGTAGGCGCAACAATCACCGACTCTGCCTTGACTTTAACAGAGTCCACAAGCGTCTATATCCTCATGTCTCCATTTGTTATTTCGCTTAGTCAGCCTTTATTCATTTAGTGCTTTATGTCCTCTAATTATCACGGAAAAATTCGAGGCTCAACCAGAAGGATGAGTACTTGGTCAGGGCCCAGACTATCCACGCCCTTTCTCACGAAGACAGGGACATCTTACTGCTGACCACCATAAGTCGACTGCAAGAAGTCAGGCTTATTGGTGCTGGGCAAAGGGTAGACCGCCTGTACATGATGGGGATCGTAAACTCACACCGGAGGGAAGTGTAGAGTCCAAGAACTTTACTTAGCTAGTTAGATAGTAATAGTATTAGTAATAGCTAGTAGTAGTTGTAGTATGTTTATGACTGTGGATTTTAGTTCAAGCTGGGACTTAGTTGGACACTCGTAGTAACACTTGTAGATTTTATAAGTTTAACCTATAGTTTAAGAATATTAATTATAACATAAGGTTTGATTAATATTGCTGGTTATTAATATGACAATTATTATAACCTAAGGTTTAGATAGAGCCAATAAGAATATGACACTTGTCATGAGCATGATTATTAAGGAATTATTATTTTAATGATAAAATAAGGGAAATATAAGACTTAGTCTTCATCAGAATCTGTTAGGAGCATGACATTTGTCACAATTTTATTTATTTACGGAATAGGTTGTAAATAAATTTTTCGTAACTTTAGAGTATTGTAACTTCCGACTTATTTTTGACCCAGTTATGTTATGAAATCCGGAACATAGTATTTCTAGAAAGTTGTAGATAATTGAATTAGCTTTCTAACGGTATAAAGAGATTTTAAATCGGAGTCTTACAGCTCTAGATATGTTAATTTTACTGCAGGTGAGTTTAGAGTTACGAGATTTAGGGAGTTAGAAGTTAGGATTCTATTTGTTTTTATTATTTTTGTTTTAAAAATCAAGCTTTTACTCCTTAAACCTCTCTCTGGAAAATTTGACCAAGTCTTTAGCCTTTGGCTGAAGAATATTCAAATATTTTCAATTAAATTCATTATTTTTATTCAAAGCCAAAAAGAAGATTTTTATTCCTAGAACTCTATAAATAGGACCTAGCACCAAGCCTTTTCATTCATTCTTCAAGCATTGATCAGAGCCTTCTAGGTGCTAGTGAGACTATAGAGTGATAAACACTTGGGTTGGGGTTATAAGCTTTATCATTCTAAGCTTATTAGACACTTGGGAAGTAAGGTTCATAGTGTGTATTTCGGTTTCGAGGTGTAGTTCGGTCATAGAAATTTCAAAGGTATTCCTATTCTTCGTTCCTTTTCTGTATTGTTTCATTATTTCTTATAGTTTTTCTCTACTCAAATCCTAACTCGTATTCTTTATTCTTGGTTTGGCATCTAAGTTCTTCGAACTTAAGGTTTTCGTTGGTAAGTATCGTTTCGATGGTGTAGTTTATTCTTTCCATCTCTTTTCTTTAGTATACTCGCCTCTCTATTATGGTTTTTAGGAGTGTTCCAAAGTCCTGATCTTGTTCTCATATTCTGGTATTTTTGGTAAGGAAAATAGGGTAGATTTGTATTCTTTTATGTTGTTGATATATGTTAAGTATGATATGTTTTTAGTTGTTTTATGTATATGGATTGTTTAGATAACAATCACATAATTTGTTTAGATAACAAATATATATAACTTGTTTAGATAACAAGTCCCAATAGTAGATTCCTTGGGCATATGATTGTTTAGATAACAGCCCTATAAATTTATATGACTTGTTTAGATAACTAGCCCCGTAAATTTATGGGCATATGATTGCTTAGCTAGCAAGTCCCAAGAAGTATGATGGCCATTGTAATAGATGTTGTAGTTATATAGTTATATGATTATAGTTTACAGTTTATAGTTTATAGCTTATAGTTTATGTGTATGTATATGTTCCATGCTTATAGTAGATTTTCCTTGATGGGGATTAGGCTCACTCCTTTATGTTTTATATGTGCAGGAAAATAGTTATGGCGGCGGGAAGATTCTTTTGCAGTTTGGGGATGTGTATTGAGGCAGGATGGAATTGGCGGATTGCGCGTTCGATTTGAGGATGAAGTTTTTAAGTCTTTTAGCTATGATTTCTATGTATTATTTTTCCGCACTTAATTTTGTAACCAAATTGTTTAAGTTATGTTTTGTTTTATTTTCAAAACAATGGGATCCCATATCCTAAGTGAGATTTTTATGTATTTAAACCTTTACTTTACAGTTTTAAATAAAGTTATCGTGTTTTCATATGTACGTTTTCTTAAGATTAGTATAGTAGTTATTAATGGTCCAAGGTCTAGAATAGTTGGGTCGTTACAGGAAGGGCGAGTATTTCTTGTGATCGTGGTAGATGATCCCCTAGTGATGGAAGAACCAAACCTGGGGTCTTTGGAGGAGATAAATGAAGTCATCGAGACTTCTTGGCATTTCCCCTTGCAATGGTGCTTCCTGACACTCGGGAGCCTGAGGGGAATGCTCCTGAGCCCTAGATTGAGTTAAAGGTAAGCGCTCTTAACTAATCTTTTTTACCAAGCAATAAACCCACTAAGCATACGATCTATTTAACCTAGGAAAAGCATTACACTATATGGAAATAGGTTAATCTAGGCAACAAATTCATTAACCATGCAATTCATTTAACTTGGGTTCCATTTTCATCACAATCAAGATACCCACACAATACCCTAATTGCAATTGATCACTCTTCTTAGAATCCTAAAATATTAGGTGAATAGCAATCCTAAGACGGTATTAGAATAATGCAAATTTCTAATTAGCGGCCGTCTAAACAAGATTTTGCAAGATCCATGACATTCAAGAAGAAAAATACAAGCAATTTAATATAAGGGAATCAAAAGAATAAGATTTATCGACGCATTCAAGATCTCACGCCTAGGGTTTTGAAATAACCCTCAAATACAAAGAAAACTACTCCATGATCACATTCAAATTCACAAACATAAATATTCAATAACAATAAAGAAGTTTTGAGAATAAAGAAAAACTAGATTAAAGAATATAGATGATGATGTCTTTTCTTCTCATCTGCTCCTCTAGCCTCCAAAATTCGCAATCCAAAGTTATATTAAGAGTTAACCCTAACCCCTTTTATAGCCCTTTCAAAAATACATTTCAAATTCAAAAATTAAGGAAAAATCGATCGACGGCCACGGCCAGTGTTTCTTAGCGGCTGCAACCACTAGAACATGTATTTCTAGAAAATCAGGCCCCGGTCGCAGCCACTGCATTTTGTACCCCAGGTTGTGGCCTAGAATAAGGCTGGCCATGGCCGTAGCAATTTTTTTCATTTTTTCTGTTTTATTCACCTATAGCCACTAACGTTATTTTGACCATAACTTCCTCGATATAACTTAGAATTGAATTATTAAAAAAACTATGGATAGCTAAGAAAAATATCTAAAACTTGTATTTCTTGAAATAGTTTAAAAAAAGGATTGGAAAATTATCAAAATCAAGTGTGAATTCTTAGACTTGTAATTCTGAGTTTATCCATTGCTTGTAAAACATCTCAAATTCATTATTTTTCACCCAAATGTATTGGAAGTCCTAAAAACACAAAAGAAACCTATTAAACACATATAAAAAAAATAATCAAGTGCATAATCATAGAAGAATACTGAATTAAGAAAAAGACAAATTCGATACTTATCGAAGAACCAGGCGGAAGCTAAGAAACATCAAGAGCGATCTGATTCAATCGTGATGGATGCCATCTTCAACACCTAACTCTGCAACCCTGACTTGGACCTTAGCTATCTGGGGGATGATGAAGCGTACGTTCGGGGTCTCTATGAAGAGCTGCTGAAAGCCGAGGAGGCCTGCAAAAATAGTGTTCTAACTACCCCAGGACCCACTGGCACAGAGAATGTGGTGATTCTGTTTGGCGAGGTAGCCCCCAAGGCCTCAGAAGCTCCTATCAGCGGAGACGGGTCGGTCCCACAGTAGCTCTATTTTGCATGCTCATTACTATCTTTGTCATTTATGTATGTTTTTTAATTACTTCGAGCCTCTGTAGTTTAGAATAAAACGCTCACACTCCTGAGCCTTTTTTTGTAATAACTTGTAAATATCATTGCGATTTTTTTATTTTAGTCGATTTCCTTTTAACGTTTTTTTTTTCATTCATTGCTCAGGCACTGGGGCTTCATGACGCTCTCAGGCCTCTTAGTATAGATTTATGCCTTAGGGGTTTGACTAAAACTGGGGCATTCAGGCAACTCTTTTCCTGTCCTTTGCCATGAATTCGAGCAACTTGTTAACACTATAACTTTAGTTTCATCCAATGCTTTTTAACATTTGCCTACATCCTTGTGT
This sequence comes from Humulus lupulus, assembly GCF_963169125.1. Taxonomy (NCBI): domain Eukaryota; kingdom Viridiplantae; phylum Streptophyta; class Magnoliopsida; order Rosales; family Cannabaceae; genus Humulus; species Humulus lupulus. Next base: position 45,533,956 of record NC_084797.1, on the reverse strand, counting down.
AAGTTTTGAGAAATTTAGGTACTTGTTAACTTGACACTAAGGCCTTGGATGCACTTAGGCCTTGTGGTACCTTAACTTAATTATCTAAGCTTTAGACCATTCTCTTCTCAACTTTGAGATACCTCATTTAGGTTTCTCTTATTAAAGTTGACCTAAGTATTCAAAGCTAAAGGTCGTTGCTCCTCGTGTTGAATTCAGGCCTTAAGGCTCTATAGTCGCGGGCAAATGGTTGTTAGGGACTGTGTTCAAGATCTAACCCACTTATTGTCGACACTAGGGGTTGAAATGTTTTAAGGTTCCTCTTTCAAGTACTTTTTGACTAAGATTCACCTAGGTCTCGTTTGCTAGAATTGTTGCTTCTGAGTGATTCGAGCCCTACTCATCTGCCTCCCAAGTGATTTGGGATTTGTGATCTGTAATCACTTGTAACGGGTGTTCGGGCGTGTCACATGTGGTGCCAATTTTCATACATAATCTAAGCAAAAAAAAAAAAAAACTTTCTAAAAATACCTCATATCGTGTTTTAAGACTACACGATTTCCATTAACTTTTACTCATTGTCCATTACATAATAAAACATAAAAATGTAAAGACAAAAAATAAAACAGGAAGCCATTCATCTTAAACTATCATTGGTAATACCAGCGAAAGTGCTTGGCATTCCAGGCATGTGGGATCAATTCATCATTCAACATGGCCAATTTTTACATTACTGACCTAATGATTTATTCAATCTGGTAGGGGTCTTCCCAGTTGGGGCCTAACACTCCCACTCCTAGATCATTGGTAGCCAAAAACACTTGCCTAAGAACGAGGTCTCCCACCGAGAACTTTCAATCTTTCACCCTAGAGTTGAAGTATTGAGCGACCTTTTGTTGGTAAGAAGCGACCCGGAGCTAGGACAACTCACGATATTCTTCAACCATGTCCAATAACTCCTGAAGCAACTCAAGGTTAGTTTTTGAGTCGTAGGTGGTTGGTCGATGAGTGGGTATTGTTGCCTTAACTAGGAGAATAGCCTCACATTCGTATGCCATGGGTAGACCCAGAGTACCTGGGGTAACTCCTCAGGCCAAGCCCCTTAGCATGCTCCAATCACTTCTTTAGAGTTGTTTTCAGCGTTTTGTTCATAGCTTCTACTTGGCCATTTGCCTGAGGGTGGGCCATAGCCGAGAAGCTTTTTTTTACCCCATTTTGTTCGCAGAAATTCGTAAAAAGGCTACTGTGAAACTGTAAACCGTTGTCTGATACTAACTTTCTCAGAAGGCCATATCAATAGATTATAATTTTTATTACAAAATCAAGAATTTTTTTGGAGGTAATGGTGGCAAGTGGCTCAATATGTACCCACTTAGTAAAGTAATCGACAGCTACAACGTCATACTAGACATCACCCTTCCCGGTAGTCAAGGATCCAACCAAGTTGATCCCCCACATCGTTAAATGCCACAGGCTAGTCATCTAGGCCTACTCAATCGGGGGTGCCCGGGGTATGGTAGCGTATCGTTGACACTTGTCACATTTTTTTACATTTTTTAGGGAGTCTCTGTTCATGGTTGGCCAGAAATAACCTTGCCTTAGGACTTTCTTTGACAAACTATGCCCCTCAGCATGATCACCACAAAATCCCTCATGGGCCTCCTGTAGGATAGCTTAGGCCTCTTCAGTTGTAACACACCTCAATAAGGGCATGGATTGTGATCTCTTGCACATATTTTCATCCATGAAGATGTACCAAGGACTCTGGCACTGTAGCTTCAGGTTCGCATTCTTATAAACTGGGAGCTCTCCGATTTTTATATACTTCCCGATACGGCCCATCTATGTATCTTCATATTTGATCTCGCACACCTTATTGACGTCTTGAATGCTTGGTTCCACTAAGAATTCAATTGGAATAACATTCAGGATCTCAGAATCTCTAGTGGTCGCCAACTTTACGAGGGCATTCACGTTGGAGTTTTGTTCTCAAGGGACTTGCGTGATCGACAACTGGTTAAAGAGTTGTAGCAATTCTCTCGCCTTGGCCAGGTAAGATGCCATCCTGGAACCTCTGGCTTGATATTCTCCCTTTATCTAGTTCACAACTAGTTGTGATTCACTAACAATTTCTAAACCGTTGGCATGTAGCTGTCGAGCCATTCTTAGCCCTGCGAGAAGTGCCTCATACTCTGCTTCGTTATTTGAAGCCTCGAACCAAAACCTCAAAGCACTATGAACTCGATGACCCCCAGGGGATACCAAGATAAGGATGGCTTTATAACCATTCTCATTTGATTATCCACATACAAATAACTTCCAGGCGGGGATCTTTGCTTCGCCCATCTACGTCTTGTCGCAGATGCCCGTGCACTCGACAACAAAGTTGACCAAAACCTGCCCCTTGACTGTTGTTATGGGGGAATAGGTTTTATCATACTAACTAAGTTCTATCACCCACTTTAGTAGTCTTCTTGAGGCTTCCGTCTCTGCAAGACTTGTCGAAGGGGGTGATTGGTTAGGACTTTTATTGTATGCGCCTGAAAGTAAGGGCAGATCTTCTAAGAAGCCAACACCAGAAAAAACGTCAACTTTTCCATCAGAGGGTATTTGGACTCATCTCTTAGTAATCTTTTACTGATCTGGTGCAGGGGTATTGCATTTTCCCTCCTCGCGCTCCAAGGGTACACTGATCTCATGCTCCAAGATGGCTAAGTATAGGAACAAAACCTCACCATCTATTGGTTTTGAAAGGATTGGAGGCTGAGCCATGTGAGTTTTAAGAGCCCTAAAAGCCTGTTCACACTCCTCGGTCCATTCAAACTATCAGGACCCTATAAGGATATTGAAGAAAGGTACAATTTTTTTGGTTTCTTTAGATACAAAATGACTCAAAGTTGTTATTCTTCCAGTCAAGCTTTGAACATCCTTCCTTTTCTAAGGGGACGGCATATCAGGAGAGCTGTAATCTTCTCAGGGTTTGCCTCTATACCTCTCGAACTCACAATGAAACCTAAGAACATTCCAGATGCAACACCAAACATGCTATTCTGAGGGTTGGGCCTCATGTTGAACTGGCATAAAACTATAAATGTTTCCTTTAAATATGAGATATGGTACCCAAAGGTCTTCAAATTTATCAACATGTCGTCGACATATACCTCCATGTTACGTCCAAGTTGATCCTTAAACATCTGATTGACTAACCTCTGGTAGGTTGTGCTAGCATTCTTCAACCCAAAAGGCATCACCTTATAACAGTACACTCATTTGTGTATGAAAAAGCTGGTGTGCTCTTGATCGGGGATATGCATGGAAATTTGATTCTAGCCAAGGTAGGCATCCATGAAGGTCAAGAGTTTGTGCCCCGAAGTGGCGTTGACCAACTGGTCGATGCGTGGCAAAGGGAAACAATCCTTCAAATAAGCCTTGTTTACATCTGTGAAGTCTATACAGGTTCCCCAAGTTCTATTTTGCTTCCTTACCAGAACTGGATTTGCTACCCAAATAGGGTATAAAGCTTCTCGGATGAATTTCTTAGTCAAAAACTTTTGGACTTCGGCCTTCAAGGCTTCGGAACAATCGAAACTGATTAGTCTTCCTTTCCGCTGAATAGGAGAGGTGTTTTCGTCAATATTGAGGGCATGACTAATTACATGTGAATTGATGCCCACCATGTCAGTGTGGGACCATGCGAAAACATCTTGGTTTTTGCGAAGGAAAACAACAAGTTTCTCGCGTAGGTCCAGGCTTAGCCTCGCGTAATCTTTACTACTCTAGAGGGGTCTTTCTCATCCAGTTGTATTTCTTCTAGTTCTTCCCCTGGCTCTACAGTTGGATGCTCCTATCCTAAACACAGATCAAAATCTTCTTCTTCTCGGCAGACCTCGAGAACTTGCTTGCCAGGTCCGGGCATTTCCGCCTCTGGTATCTCTTCAATTATTAGCATGGCTGTTGAGCTGGGTTGATTTGGGAGCCACACCAACACGTTGTAACATTTTCATGCCTTATTTTGGTCTCCTTGGGCTATCTCGACTCCCAAATCATTTGGGAATTTCATACACAAATGTGGGATTGAAGTTATGGCTCCAAAATCTACCAGGGCTAGACGTCCAAATATCACATTGTACACCGAGGGGCAGTCGACAACAATGAAGGTACAATATCTGAAAGCCTACCTTGGGGCCTCTCCCAACATAGCTAGTAGCTTGATTTTTCCTACAGGAACCATTCCTTCCCATGAGAAACTGAACAATGTGGAAGTACATGGCTGCAAATCTCAGACCTCGAGCCGTATCTTGTCGAATGCCCACTTGACATTCAGCGAATTTCCATTGTCTACCAGAATACTTGCCACAATTTTATTGGCAATCTGTGTCTCAATTATTAATGATTCATGATGGGGGAAGTGGACTCTCTGAGTATCTTCCTCCGTAAAGGTTATTGCTTGGTCGGTCATTCCCGGTATCTGCGCAGGGGACTGTCCGAGTGTGTAAATCTCTTTGTTATGGTTCAAGGCTCGAGCATATCTATTATGTACTGATCTTATTTGACCTCCCATATGTGATTCTCCTAAGATGGTATTCACTCATCAATTAGACCTCGAATGGATTGGAGGTTTTCCCTGATTTCAAACCAGTACAAGATTAATGGTCGCTGGAGCCGTAGGTGCGATCGGAGGAGGTGGCATACCCTCAGCGGCTTGCTGGCCTTGCTGAAAACTAGCTGCGCCTCCTTGTGGTTGTCCCTGAGCATAATTTCGGAGGTGTCCCAACTTCAAGAGGTTCTCGATCTCATCTTGGGGTTGTAGCACTCATTGGTGTTATGCCCGATATCATTATGGTACTTGCAAAATTTTGAGGGATCTCTCTTCTCCCAATCCTTCATGATTAGCAGAGGTTTTTGATATGGAACTCTCCTCTCTATTGCCACAAAGATATTCTCATGAATCTCCACCAACTCAATATATTCAGCGTATTAAGGCGTGTACTTATCCTTCTTGTTTTTCCTACCCCTCTTGTTTCCTCCTTAAGATTTGCTACTGTTACCCCTTTTTCTGCTCCCCTGTATAGCCAGTTGATTTTGGGCCATCGGGGCAGCACTAAAACTAGCCTGGAGGCAGAAAAACTTTACTGAGAGTGGGGAATTCCGCCAAGGCTGATGGTCAGCATCTGGTTGTACTGGAGGTCAACAAAGTATAAGTTGGGGGTCGAGGACCCTGGCACAATGCTTGAGCCTCCCAGCAACTCTAACAACGTGTCTTGCCAATTAATGAAAGCTTGGGCTTGCCTGGCAAAGTCGTCCAACTTACGACATCCTTTCCTTTGCAAATCATCCCACAGAGAGGTTCGTGGGAGAATTCCTGCCTATAAGGCCATTAATTGTTGTCTGTCATCCACTCGCTTCATGCGAGCGGCTTCCTAGTTGAAACAATTGATGTAATATTTATGTATTTTCTTTATTTTGGCAAGGGTTTTAACTTCGAAGTTAACCTTTTTGGCCACGATAAATTGTCTTCTACACTCTGGCGATAGCTAGGACCATGACTGTATTGTGTCCGGCTTATACTTCTTGAACCACTCACTTGCTGCCCCTATGAGGGTCAACGGGAAGCAAGTACAACGTGCTTCCTCGAAGATTTTATGGACCATCATTTGCCTATAAAAACTGGACAAATGGTCGGTAGGATCCGTGGTCCCATCATATGAATCCATCTTTGGAATTCTGAATCTGAAAGGCATGTGCACCTCGACTAGGTGGTGAGCACAGGGCTCATCTCCATCCTTGTCGTAGTTCGAGTCTTGTCCTTGGCATTTTAGGAGTCTGTCCAATTTTTGTCGCATTCTTGGGATCTCTGCGACAACTAGATTATATACCAAGTTCTCGAGCCACTCGGGTTGATGACCCTACCTTTGGGCATTAAGGTTATCTCACAGATCAGGCTGCTTGAGCCTATCACCTCGGTCATGGCTAGGCACAGCCCCTCCCTTGTGAGTGTTCAACCTCTCTCTCAAGTGAGGCAACTCTTGTCCATGTGGACCAAGTTCACAAGCGCCTCTTCGATGAGTGTTTAGCCCTTCTCGGAGATCGGGGTTTTCAGTTGTTATATATACTACTCTTCTTCGTCTAAGTTATCATCATAGGTGAAATCAATATTAATAAAGACACTGATATTTTGGCAGCGGGGAGGAGGTCGGTCATCCCGGCGGGCACCTAGGCCTAGGAGTTCTCTAGACAACTGACGGTCACGCGCGGGAGACCTGCAAACTTCTCGATGCACGCTTACAGTTATTTGGGTTCGTGGCTGAGGCCTTGGTTGTGGCTGAGGATTTCTAGGCTCTTGGATTGGCAGTTGAAGTTCTTCCTGTGTTATTTGAGCACCGCTTCCTCGAGCACTAGGCATTGAAGGAACCATGGGTGGTATCTGCAGGGCCTGTGGGGCGTCGGGAGCGGCGGATCAATAGGGAGCCCTTGCACTACCAAGGTGGCGCGTGTAATGCCCTGAATTCTCCGATGTGGTTTAGTGGCGGATTAGTAGGCCGGGAGGGCCGTAATTGTTTAATTACGCCATTAAATGAATATATGCATGTTTATGTGAATTATATTATAATATGATGTCATAGGCATGCATGTGGGTCCACATTTAAAATATTATACTGTTTTGATAATTTGGCCCATTGAGGGTAAATTTGTGTATTTGGGTGCATGATGTGATTTGTGAATGAGATTCCATTATTATGGAGATATATTCGAGCTATTCGGCATGAGACGGTCATTTTTAGTGGATTAGCGGTTTTGTCATAACGGGGTCAATTTTGGGGTAATAGGAATGTTTATTTGATGATAAATTGGGAATAGTTGAGATCAGGGTGAAATTCTGGAGGTTTTGACTATAATGTCCCCGGGGGGTGTTTTCGGGACCCCGAGCATTAGGTTTTATTTGAGGTTACTTAAGCTTGAAGTAGCTGTCTGATAGAACGTACGATTAGAAAACCTCTCGTTCTCCTTCGTTTGTTCATTTTTGCCATCTTAAGCATATTTGGAGAAATCTTGAGTTCTAGGAGTCGGAATCAAGCGAGGGTCGAGGCATAGCGATCCTAGGAAGGATTAGAAGCTTCTTGACCGAAGGATTTGACAGAAAACAACTTAATCGAAGGTAATCTAAGTTTAAAGTTTTGAGTTTTTAGAGTTTCTAAGCTTTGAATTGGACTTTGTGAATTGTTGAGTTTTTGATCCATTTGAACCTTGGGTTTTGAGGGTTTTGATGCATTGGGAAGCTTGGGAACTTTTATTTGATGATTGGGGAATGTTTAGGTATGTTTTTGGAGGCTTTGGAGTAATAAAAATGTGTTTGGGAATGGCCCAGAGTTGAGGGCCGCAGCCCTGTTCTTGGGGTGCCGCGACCCTGTCTTGAAGAAGCAGGTGGAGTTTTTGTGCCTGCTGGGCACCGCGGCCCTTGATGGAGGGCGCCGCGGCGCTTGCCTCTGGAATTCTTGGGGGCCGCGGCACAAGGTGCCAGGGCCGCAGCTCAGGTCCAGGGTTGAGCCCGTTTACATGTTTTGACCCCGGGATCATGGTTTTAGGCCTCGAGAGTATCCCTACTACTTGGATTAGTTTGGATTGATCTCTTGGAGGCTAGATTTTGGTTTGAGAACCTTTGATTATCATGTTATTGATGGTATCCTATAATGTGTTATGATTAGGTAACCGCTAAAGGACTAAAAGCTAAACTGTTCTCAAGGGTCATTCTTTTGTTCATTCTAGCTCGAATCAGAGGTAAGAAAACTGCACCCCAAATGTGACATGCATGGTTATTCATGAGCCATGTTGGTGGTATAAATGTGGACATGAATTGATTGTGGAATACTTAGCAAATGTTGCTCACTTGTGTATGGTACTGACTCATTAGTCAGATTTGGCAAAGGGGCTAGTATCAACTGTGAAGCTGTGACTCATTAGTCAGGTTCGGCAGTGGTACTGGGCACTGGTCACATTGGGCTGACTCATTAGTCAGGACGGCCTTAGCGTGTTTAACATAAGCCAACAAAGATTAGATCTAATCGACTTTCTGCATTGGATGACTCAAAGAGCATTAATGCCAATATTAAGAGCGCTTGTCTAGCCAAGGGCTAGCCATTTAGAGCTAGGGCTAGCGAGCCCCGTGACTGTTATGTCACATGGCTATGGGCACCAGCCCCACTGTGACATGCTTGTTAGTCACTCAGTATGGTTTATTAGAACCTCAAGTGATATTCACTCATCTGTTTGAGAGCTATGATCTATGTGCGATTATAATGATAATCATTTGATGATGTTTACATATAATGTTATGTTTTCTTGCTGGGCTTTGGCTCATGGGTGCTATGTGGTGCAGGTAAAGGAAAAGAAAAGCTCACCTAGCCTTGAGTGGAGAGCTTAGGTGGTGATGTGTACATATGCGGCCGCTTGACCACCACGGCCAAGGAGTTCTCAGAGGAACTAGGGGGTTTACCCTATTTTTTCCGCTTAGGTCGGCGGGGTTTATAATTTTGGAACAGTAGTGACCTTTTTGAGTTGTAAATAACTTGTAAATGTTCTTGTGGGCCCAAGAATAGTTTTATGTATCAATAAAACATATCCTTTCCTTTTTATTGGTTTTCACCTTAACCTGTTAATAACACTTAGAACACGTTTTTAACCAAAGGACTCAGGCAATGAGTCAAATTTCCGGTTCACCGTAACTGTTCTGGGGTAACCAGGGCGTTACAGTGCGCATAGTATTGAGATTCTCCATCATCATGGCCATGTTAGCCCGTTGGGTTTCTAATTCTAATTTTTGAGTAGCCACTTGATTTCAAAGGTCGATCACCTCCAACTCTTGAGAATGCACAACGCTGGAAATTTCGTCCTCAGGGACATAATCATCATTAGTCGCAAAGTCATCCTTTTGACCATCGCCATTGTATTCATCCTTAGGGTAGTATTAATCCTCAATGGGTATTTTGTTTTCTTCCTCCACTGGTCGTTCTGCAACGGGAGGAAGGTCTATCCTGTCATGGAGGCACTTATGGTTCACTTGAGACCGATTTCACGTATCAACCATGGTTGAGGCTTCACTCTAGCTTTCCATAGCTCTCAATGAAAGCACAAAAATGTTGACCAGAATTTTTTTCAGCTCAATAAACAACAACAGAATATGAACAAAAAGAAATAATGAGTTATGGGATTTTTATGTGGATCAGCTGTTAACGAGGCCTAGTCAATGAGTCACTTGTATTGTAGAATCTTGGTGGAATAACAAGCTTCCTTAGGGTTACAACTTAGGCAGAGGATAGTCTTGCTCCAAGGTAAATAAGAGTCCAGAAATAGGGTTTCAGATCCTCATAAATGACGCCCTAGTCTTATTTATAGTCGACCTCAGGGGTGAGTGTTAGGCTGTCAGCCTTTATACAATGCAAATCCTCCCTTATTCTTTGGGGAATATTCAGAATGCAAAAAGATACATTACATGTGCTGCTCTATCACAGGCTCATAAGGACAGTGATCTAGCCTAAAAAGTAGGTGGTCCCGAAACCTCCAACAGGAAAGGCGTGGGGACCACCTCCGAAGAAGGTGGTCCCCCAAATCTTTGAGAATCTGTCAGAATTGTTAAGGGGAGTTCTCGATGCCACAAGGAGTCACTATAAAGAGCCCTAACTTTGAAACCCTCCCGATAAACCAATCATCAGGGGTTGTGGGAGTTCGTGAGACCTCTCCTTGGGAACATAGGAGACGGGGGCTCGCTAATATGGCATTGACAAATCATCACTCAGAGGACTCTACAAGAAACATGTCCTACTTCCTGCCATGTGTCGTCATTTGCTGATGTGGCCGATAAGTCGAAAATAGCCCGGAACAATTTTGAATTAGCTATAGAAATTAATTTTATATTTAAATTTGTGAAATTTAAAATTAGATAAATGTTTTTGGATTAGTTAGACATCTTATTTGTAAATTTAATATTCTAAATTAATATAATATTAATTTAATATTTCAATTGTTTTAAGAAATCAATTAAATATAATTTGATTATAATAATAGAAAAGATTTATTTGTAGTTGAATTAAACAAAGGGAAAATACAAATTTGACCCTTTTATTTTTGCAAAAAGTGTGATCGACCCTTGTGTTTTGTTAAATGATATTTCAAACTTCATGTTTTGCAAAACAGATCAAAATATTACCCTAAGCCCGGTTTTCGTCAAATAATATCTTCTGTTTCTTCTCTCTTTACCCGGCCTTTGGCAACTCTAACCTAAACCAGACCATAACTACCCAGCACCTTCATCAACAACATCAACTTCTTCCCTAACTCATTAGATCTCCCTCAATCTTTTTGAGACTCAAATCCATCTACTCTTACTCAAGAACCCAGCGATAAAATGTAGAATACAAATCTTAGGGGAGGAAAACTTCGGCGATTTCAGTGTGATGATTCTCGCATCTCCAGTGAGATAGAAATGGCTTCAACAATTGAAATTGAGCATCATTTGACTGATTTTTCTGAGCTTCTGTTCAAAAACCTAGATCTTCCCATTTTGAAGCAGCTCTTCCGTTTAGGTATCCCGCCGTCGGCGAGATCTAGCTGATACTACGTGTCACTCTAACAGGTTGGATCTACCATGGCTTTGAAGGTACTTGAATTTTTTTCTTTTGGTATCTAATTAATGGACTTAGTAGACCTAGCTTCCTTAGAATACTACTAAGGTTGGGTCTCCACTATGATATCATGTTGTTTTCATTACGTATTGGTTGTGACTGCTTGCTAAAACTACAAGTTATGAATTGGGCACCTAAGCTCTACACCTCCTATGATGACTGTCATCAGCACTCCAACCCCTACCAATTTGACCAACTGACCATCAAGTTGAATAAAAGAAGAAAGAAGAATAAGAAGAAAATTTGATTTTAAGTTTTTATATAATTTTATTATTTTTTGTTAATCTAGGTTTCAATGATGAACTCAATAATATGTTTTGATGAATTTTTAAGTTTTGAATCTAGGGTTAAGGATGAACTCAGAACATGTTTTTTTGTTTAATTTGAAATTTTTAATTTTTTTTGTTAGATTTTAATTAATTTTGTTAATGTTAAGGATTAAATTTAGATTTAGGTTTTAAGTTTAATGTTTAGGTTTCAATTTCAAAGTATGGGTATTTTAGTCGTATCAAAAAATTATTTGACTATAATCGGGCTCAGGATACAATTGTGATCCAAACACGAGGTCGATCGAATATTTTGGAAAAATATAGGGGCAGAACTGATAGTTATCCTAAAATAAATAAAATACTAGTGAAAAAATGTTTACTATTTTGGAGCAGAGCTACACAACAGTCATTGTCCCTTGATAGTGACTTGCGTAGGCCATATGGCAGGGCATGTTGGTATTTTTTTAGTCTTAAATTATTTTATTTTTTAATATTATTAAATAATAAAAATATTTTATAGTAAGAAAAAGTGTTTTAATTAAATAAATAATATTAAATTAATAAACCTTAAAATAACTATATAAATATATTTAGATTGAGAATACTACGATAGTGATAGTCTTTTAGAAATTGTTTATGATTCAAAGAGCTATTTCACAAAAGAGAAAAGAAAAGAATTTTCTGTATTGATCTCATGTGTTGAGAATATTAATGAAGTTCTAAATTGTCCTATTGTCATTTTTATGTGCCCACACACGTCTTGTTGTGCTGAGAACAATCTGAAAGGCTTTGGTGTCTTAAAACTTGGATAAGATGATAGTGAGAAATAGGCTTCAAGAGGTAAGTTTTCTATTTCGATTAATATATATATATATAAAATAGTTTTACATACAAATTTTTTTTCCATTAACAAGGTCATAAATCACTTTCCTTTTAATAACATTTTCCAACAAATACTTGACTTGGGTTGTAAATGCTTTTAATAGATATGTATTGCAAATGTGGTGTGGCTTAGAAGGCGCTAAGCTAAGCGTGTTTAAGGAGATGAAAATGTAAGGGAAATTTTACTATTTATGCATAATAGTGTGTCTAATTACTAAATAATATCAGCACAATTAACGTTTTCAAATTGGTGCTAAACTTTCACCAAGTATCAAAAATACCCCTCTCATTTTTTCTCACCCAAAATTTTTTCCCCACAAACTCTCTCAGTCTCTCTATCTCACTATTGCTCTTAAACCCCAAAAGCCCAAACCGAAATCCAAACCCCCAAAACCAAAACCCAAAATCGATCTCATCCTCTCTCTTTCTCTTCTCTGACATCAGCCACCGCCACAACCCACGAAGCTCGAAAACCCACGGTGGCCACGAAGCTTGAAACCCACGAACCCGTTGAACTCGTCGAAGCCATCCATCGAACCCATCAATTTTAAGGTAAATTCTTGAACCCTCGTGATGATTATTGTTGTCTCGAGCCCTTTGAATCTGGTGGTGTGGAATGGGTATGGAAGTTCTTAGGGCTAAGGTTTTCTCTGGTTTTTCTGATGGGGCTCGTGGGTTCGATGCAACCTCGATATGAGCTCTATGGGATGAAAATTTAGCCTAACATTCTGTTAGATTAGAGCTCGATAGAGATTGATAGGGATCGATAAATATGCTTGATAAGGATCGATGGGGTATGGTTAGGCTCAATAATAGCTCGATTATAGCTCGATGGTCACTATAGATTGCAATTCGATGGAAACTCGATGGGTTGGTGGTTAGGCTCGATGAGCTTGATATAAGCTTGACAGGAAACTAATTGGTTAGGCTCGATAGTTGCTCGATATAAGCTCGATTGTTCTTATTAAGGCAGATTAGAATTTTTTATATAAGTTAGCTTGATATGAGCTCGATTGTGATTCGATACTAGTACTCAATAAGCGTGATACTAGCTCGATAGAATTCGATAGAAGCTCTATAACCTTGTTTATTATAGATGCTTGATTAATTTTTCTAGATTCTATTTGACATTCTGTTTTTTTACCAATTTTTTTTTCATGTGTTGTTGCAGATGCCTAAGTTGCTTGTTCTGTTTAGTGATCACTTTCCTGGACGAGTCACGTATCGGGGTAGTAGCACTTCAAAGGACATTAAGAGTAGGTTTGTGCAGCTTGGGCTGATAGAAAGGGCTAAGGAATCCCTTTTCAAACAGTTTTTTTTTTTTTTTGCTCCGGAGATAAATTTCTCATGAGTTTTGGTGCATCAGCTGCTTTTGAGGAAAATTTCTAGTACTAAAGAAGATGAGGTGCATTTCTTTTTGGGGTTGAAGTCTTGAAGATTCAGCGTGGGAGAGTTTTCCCTAGTAACAGAATTGAATTTCAGTCGCTTCCCGTCAATAGAAGAGTAGGAGGAGCATAATCTCAGCAACCGCTTAATAATAGAGTATTTCAATGATGTTGAGAAAATACAACTCTCACAGGTGAACAATGCTTTCAAGACTTATACTGTTATGGAAGATGTGTACAAGCTTGGTCTTTGTTTGTTGGTTGAGGGGGTTCTGAATGCCATAGAGGGCAAGTTGCATATATGGTTAGATATTCTGAAGATGGCTGAGGACGTAGACTACTTCTTCAGCTATCCATGGGGGAAGTACTTTTATGGGAGACTTTTACAGTCTTGTAAAAAGGACATGGGGAAGTAAAAGGCCAACTATGACAACAAGAAGGAAGCCAAGGTGCAGCAAGAGTCCAAGTAAAGTATGTATGGTTATGCCCCGACCTTACAGTATTGGGCATATGAGGCTATCCAGCAGCTTGCGTTGGAGTTTGTTGTGATCTCGGGAAACACGGTCCCGAGGATGCTTTGTTGGTCGCATCGGAAGAACAAGGATTTTACCAAGTCTGTCCTTCATCGATGTTATCGAAGAAGAATGTAAGTTATATTTGAATAACATTAAACAATTTTTTTTTTATTTATAAGATTATCTTTTATTATTGTTTGAGTTAACCAAATGTTTTATGTTTTTTGCAGTTGATCGTTCTTCCGATGTTGAAGCCTTGACCAGCAAAAAAGGACAATTATTTATCGTTGAAAGAGGGAGATCTTCCCCTTTATCCCGGGCTTGGCCAGGATCCCGGGGAGGCTAATGAAGAGGAGGATGTGACTTTTGAGAAAGTCGCCGATATAGTTTCTCACGCAGTCAAAGAAGCGAAGATATTTGTTGATGTTATCCCGGAGGAGGAGAAGGGTGCAGGCCCTACCTCTCGTGTTGCCCCAGCTACAACCCCAACCTCAGCCTCAGCCCCAGCACGAGCCCCAGCCCCAGCCTCAGCCCCTGTGCTAGCTGAGTTGATCGAGCGGTTGGACAGAGTCGAGGGTTGAAAGGAGACCCTCCTAAAGAACCAATGAGTGATCCTAGACGCAGTTAGTCAGATCCTGACGTTTATTAAGGAGAGATCGAAGGGCTTCAAGTAATATTCAGACTTAGAGTCACTGGATATTCCTCTGGACTATGTTGATGATCCAACAACGCCTCCCACCATCATTGTAACACCTGATGTTGCGACTCCGAGAGTTGCTATTGTCAACCCTGAGGATGTTGCTGGGGTTTGGTTTCAGAGGACTAGATGCCAAAGATGCAAGTCAGATTGGTTTGAGGACTACACTATTCCCACAAGGAAAAGACCTCGCACTGATGCAGCTACACCAGAAGAGGAGGCTACACAGGTGTTGGACCCTCTAAAGAAGCTAGATCGCAAATAGTATAGGACAGTGTCCAAGTGGCTGCTTGGAAACATCCCCAACAAGACCCCGAGGGATGTAAAGACTGGGAATCACAGTCCATTGTGGTTTCTTATGTGGAAGACACCCCAGTCGTGGCTCAATGATGGGGTAAGCCATTTATACCCAATGTTAAAAAAAATATGTTTTGTTTTCAATTTTACAAGTTATGTTTTTATTGACTCGATGGGAGCTCGATAGGAGCTCGATTGGGGGGTTACATTGGATTGATATGGCTCGATAGTGGCTCGATGGGGTGTTGAACTAGGGCTGTTGTTTACTGTTTGCACTTATCTCAATAGAGGCTCGATAGTAGATCGATGGGGGTGTTGAACTAGGGTTGTTGTTTACTATCTGAGATTAGCTCGATGGGAGCTTGATGGGAGCTCAATAGTAGATCGATAGGGGTGTTAAACTAGGGTTGTTGTTTACTATTTGAGATTAGCTCGATGAGAACTCAATGGAGCCCGATAGTAGATCGATGGGGGTGTTGTAGGGTTATTGTTTATTGTCTGAGAATAGCTCGATATGAGCTCAATGGGGCGCAATATGGACTCGATGAGCTCGATGTTTAGTTTGATATAAGCTCGATAGTGCTCGATTATAAATCAATTTATTCATTTATGCACTATTTTTAGCCATTTATAATGGTCTTTGCGAACTTTTTATATTGTACTCTCTTTGTAGCACATTGATGCGGCACAACACATGCTTCGTATGCGTCGCAAGTATTTTTCCAACACATATTGCTAGAATGCTGTTGTGATGAACATTTATTTCTCACAATTGAAACCTGCCCGATATGATCAGTACAAGAAAATTACCAACAAAACAAAGTACACATGGGATTCTGACGTTATGTCCATGTTGACCGGCATCGAGGAGCAGTTTCTAGCATCTTGGGGAGAAGTTGAGGATGTATATTGGTGCCAGGACTATGAACAGCAACATTGGTTTGACATTGAGGCTTCTATTTCTAGTTGGACTCTCACTGTTTATGATTCAGACATCTCAGTGATTAGTGACGCAAAGATGGAGGAAATTATTAATCCATGGTACTTTTTGCTTCCTTCTCTATTGATGCAGAGTAAACTGCTCACTGATAGCTTGATGTTGAAGATTCCTGCAGCAGGAAAAAGGTCGCATCAGTTCACATGGCGTCGCAAACAGAAACTCGAGCTCACTTAGTCAAAGAGAAGGTAACAAACATCATCTTCATACTATATTTGTTTCTAAGTAAGATTATAGTATTGTACACTTAATGTTTATATTTTTTTTACAGTGGGGATTGTGGTGTGTATGTTGTCAGGCATATTGAGCATCTCACGGCCGACCTTCCATTGGAAACCATCTGCGATGAAATAATAGAGGTGTTCAAGAACAAGTGGACCACAGACTTGGGTATTAAAATTTGTTACCCTGATAATTGTATATATACAGGGTCTTTACATGTGCAGTTTTTTGTTTTTGGGTTCGGTTGTTCACTTTTTTTTTTGTAACTTTCATATGGCTATTATCGAGCTATATCGAACTAATATCGAGCTTCAATCAAGAAATATTATTTTCATATCCATTATCAAGCTGTTATCAAACTAATATCGAGCCATATCAAATCATTATCAAACTACTATTGAGCTATATTGAACCATTATTGAACTAATATTGAGTTAACATTTGAAGTCAGTTTAGAAGCTAAGTTAAAAACCATATTATTGAGTTCATATCGAGCTACTATCGATTTTACATCGAGTTCATGTCGAGCTCATCGAGTTTACATCAAGCTTAACATAAATTTTAAGAAAAATAAAAGAAAAAAGAATGGAAAGCAAGCTACGTTATTAATACAACAAGTCCAAATGGGAAAAAAGAGTTTATAGCCTGACTTTGCATGTAGCCATGTTGTAACGCCCTGGTTACCCCAGAACAGTTACAGTGAACGGTGAACCGGAAATTTGACCCGTTACCCGAGTCCTTTGGTTAAAAACGTGATCTAAGTGTCTTTATCAGGTTAAGGTGTAAACCAGTAAAAAGGAAAGGGTACATTTCATTAAGTAAATAAACTGCTCATGAGCCTTTTAAAATATTTACAAGTAGTTCAAGTTACAAAAGAGTTGCTACGGTTCATATATACAATCCCCGCCGGCCTAAGCAGCAAAAATAGGGTAAACCCCTAGTCCCTCTGAGAACTCCTTGACCGTGGCGGTCAAGCGGCCCTGTATGTACATTACATCGCCCAAGCTCTCCACTCAAGGCTGGCCAAGCTTTTCCTTTCCGTTACCTGCACCACAAAGCACCCATGAGCCAAGGCCCAGCAAGAAAACATAGCAAGACATGATATAATATCAACAACGTTCATAATAACCATTTAGGACTATCAGTCCAACAAGTAGGAGACAAAAGCCAAAAGTCATAATAATGAGCATCGCTCCCTCTAGCCATGTGACGATAGGGTCACCAGGGCTTAACCGATAGGAGATTTCTTTCATAAGCTTGATCAGGACAGGTGCATGGCGATTGGTCACCAACATAACCTTCCTCGCGACTCTAGAGTCGAAACTATGGACAACGTCCCTTAGCCTTGCGACAAACAGTCACCGGGGTCATATACCTTGGCTATAATCATCTGATCGTAGACCAGGCAAGCGCTTATAAGTTTCTTGACCCTAGGGTCGGTCTGGCATTAATGCTATAGAGCCATTCAATGCATGATTCTCGACTTTAGAGTCGGTCCCTAACTAGTCAGTGTCTCAAGCAGGTAATCGGCATTCAATGGCATTTAAGATGCAATCCATGTCCACATATATCAACCAACATGCCTCAAATATCAAACCAAACATGCCATATATCTATACAGGGTGCAACTGTAGTCTTACACTGTTTTCTTACCTCTGGTTCGAGTGAGTATTATAATATGAACGACCCCTGAGAACGATCAACCTTTAAATTCCTCGACGGCCACCTGGTCATAACCAAAATATAGGATTCATCAATAGAAATTATAACTGAGGGTTCCCAACCAAATCCCAGCCCCCGAGACACCAA
The DNA here is from genome assembly GCF_963169125.1 of Humulus lupulus. Lineage (NCBI taxonomy): Eukaryota > Viridiplantae > Streptophyta > Magnoliopsida > Rosales > Cannabaceae > Humulus > Humulus lupulus. The sequence continues at coordinate 45,516,228 of NC_084797.1, read as the reverse complement.
ATACTACCCAATCGGGCACTAGATCCAACCCCGAGGCCTATGGTTTGAATCCCTAAGCTAAAAACCACTTTTAGCAAATTTTGGCCTTAAGGGCCGCGACCCTCCCTGCTTCTGCGCCGCGGCGCGCCCTCAAACAGAGAGGGCTCTCCCTCTGCCAAACGCCAAGGGCCGCGGCGCTCCCCTGCTGCGCCGCGGCGCCCAGCCCAGAATGGCTAAGTCGGCCACACGCACTAGAATTTTAACCCTGCGTTTTCCCTCTCAAACCAGCCTCCCAAACCATCATGAAACCTCCTCCAAACATGTAATTGAACCCCCAAATAACAACCTTAGCTCACTCACATTAAACCCCAATCAACTAACACCAAAAACTCCCTTTAATCCTCACTCCCCACATCAAAATCCATGAGTTAAAAACCAGAACGAAAACAGAGTACTAACTGAAATTAATGGCCAAAACTCACCTTGAGACTAGCTTAATCCTCCCACACAGGCTAACACAAGTGCTCCAACCCAGCCTTGAGTTCCTCTAGCTTGAATTATCACCAAGAACACAAAACTCTCAAAGAAGAAATGAAGAAGATGAAGCTATGGGAAGGTACGGGAAGAGAAGAATCTAACCCTTGTTTTCTCTGCTTTATTCCACAGCCTTCAGCCACTAAACCTTATATATATCCTCCTTAAAAAGACCAAAATGCCCCTCATGTCATCTTAAGTCTCCAAAGCCACCCCAAGGGCAAAATTGGTACATTCTGCCCAACCCGTTAATTATAATTAACGCTTCCCAATTCCCGCTAATCTCAATATCCTCAAACACCAATATTTCATAACCCGTTACCCTAAAATCCCCGGTAACGCTATAACCTTTAATAGCACCCCGAGACTCACCCCGAGCCCCGAGCTCAAACCTGTTATGACCAAACCGATAATCACGTTTAAAGATCGTCTCATGTCGAAATACTCAAACCAATCCACATTATAATGTGGTCTCACAATATATCATTATCGCACAAACAAATATACAATTATACCCTCAACAGGCCAAATTACCATAATAACCCTGTAAGCAAATGTGGACTCACATGCGTGCATTTAACATCATATGATAATATAATTCCCATAAACATGCATAAACACATTTAATGGCATAATTAAACAGTTATGGCCCTCCCGGCCTACTAATCCAGCCATTAACCATAATAGAGAATCCGGGGCATTACACATGTTGTGCCCAAGACCACCACACATACTACACTTGCGCTCTTTGTGAATGATTTCGCCATTTGATGGAGTGCGGTTTGTCTTCCTTCTTCCCACATTTTTCTTCTTCGGCCGACCAACTGGTTGTTTCTCAATAAAAACCCCAACTTGCATTTTCTCTATGTTCTCGGGAACATCCCAATCATCCTCATTGCTAGTTGGGTAAATTGTTTCTATGTAAGACTCCATCCACATCTCAGTATTGTAATATGGGGAACACAGTGAGTAAATGTTGACACTGCGCAGGATGGCTGTAGCCACACCATGAACACAAGGATCACCCATTATTTGATCACATGCCACATGAGCATGATTTGGTCATCAAATTCACCCCACCATCACCTTCTCGGTCTACCACATGAAATTTGAACTGTCCAAAAGGGTGGACTTTCAAGTACCTTGCATCATCCGCAATGCCTGAGACATCTTTCTCATATATTGTTGCTAATTTGGACGTGCACTTCTCTACCTCATCCCGACGCGCAACAAACCATAACTAAATTGTGAAACGATTGAATTCCACAAAACTAGTGACTGGAAAGGCTCTTGTATCTCTGGTTTTGTTATTGAAGCTTTCAACGTAGTTACTTGTCATTATATTGTATCGATTCCCAAGAAAGTAAGCACGAGTCCACTTATCGAAACCAATACCCTCGAGATATTGAGCTATGGCAGGATCCATTTGCTTTATATTGTTGAAGAACTTGTGAAATTTTGACTTTCGAAATGCACATGTCGCATTCCACATCTCCTTGTGACAGTGATCATTCTTGAACTTAGCGATTGCATTCATACTTATGTGATGGTAGCATTCGTCGTGGTAGGCATCATGGAAGACCAACTCAAGAGCATGAATAATTCTAGCATGTCTGATACAAAAGCCAGATTATCAACAACTCCAATGGCTTCCTTCAATTTCATAATGAAATACTTCCAAGAATTATGATTCTCACTGTTTACAATCGCAAATGCAATTGGATAAATGTTGTTATTCACATCCAATGCAACATCACACAGCATGTGGCCACCATACCTTGACTTCAAGAAAGTGTCATCCCCACATATAGCAGGAAGACATGATGTAAATCTCCTTCTACAAACTCCAAGTGAGAAGAAATAGTAAAGAAAGTGATCATCCTCTGTGACAAAATCAGTTATTGTACTTGGATTCTTTTGTTGCAGCATGTACAAGTAAGAAGGTAGCTTGGAGTACGATTCTTCAGGTGTCCCACTGACATAATCGAGTGACTTCTCTCTGCATCTCCAAGCCTTCATATAACTCATCGATCCCAAAATTATTCTTCATATCCTCCTTTATGATGTTTTCAGGGTAGCTAGTGCCATCAGTAGCATATTTGTTCTTGATAAGATGCCCAATGACCCAAGGTGTTGCTTGACAATGCTCTTTCTGTCGTAATTCTAGTGAGCAAGTATGTACTATTATAAACAGTGACCTCAAACATCTCCGATCGCAATACTTGTTCCCCCTTATTCTCCAACCACAGTCAAGATCCTTGCAGGTGATATACAACTTATTGGTACCAGACTTTTTAACCATAAACTCAAAATTATTCTTCATTGCGAAGAGAGTTGCTTTGTTTTTCAATTCCATCTTGTTCTCAAAAGTCTCTCCAAGGTGTAGTTCTCCCAACAGTACACTGGATGAGGGTGTGTCAAATCGACTAGAAGCCATGATATCTTCATTTGTAAACTTGGGAGCATTCCATCTTCTGTGATCTTCTGTTGAACATATTGGAATGTTCTCTGTATTGTTATATTTTGTTCCATCAGGACGACTAGAGCTGGTGCGAGTTGTTCGACGTCCTTGACTTGGTTGGTTCGCCCATGCAATAGGACATAATGGTTGTTCTTGTACTTGTTCGACTTGCAAATCATCAAACATGTCAATCGACACTTCTGCATTATAATATGCCTCTGAATCGTATCTTGAGTCCTCATTATGTTCAGCTACTGGATTGTCATTCACATAGGGGTCGTCTCATACTTGTTGTCCCTCAGGTCACCAATAAGACCTCCTAAAGTACTGGCTACTCCCTCAGGTCTGGGAGTGGAATATGAATCTACAATGACAATCTCTTAACAAGAGTGACACACAAGGCTAACCTTTCTTTAGATGTTACTCCTAAGAATGCACGGACACAAAGATCACTTTCAACATGAACGGGTGTAAACGGTTGATCGTCACATGTGTAAGGAACCTCCACTGTTAACCCATACATCTGTTTACCAACTTTAAGTTTCTTGTGCAATATGTCAAGAAGTTGCAAGTACGATACAGTATCTGTAACGACTCGGATTTTCAAGACTCGATAATGCGGAAATATAAATGTTTTCATTTAACAAAATGTCTCAAAAACCCATAGAAAAAAAAAACTTTTTAAAAATTCGTATGGCCATACTTAACATTTAGTTACAAACATGTTTTATAAAGAGTAGAGTGAGCCTAGTTTAGGAAAATTACACAACATTTCCAAAAATAAATGGCTTCCCAAAAGGTCGGTCCACATGTAGATTTGCAAGGAAGACTCTGGCGCTCACTGCTCTGCCTTGTCCTTGCTCTTACCTACAACATGAAACAACTAGGTAAGTAAAAACGCTTAGTAAGATCAACTTTCAAACAAAGCAGATGGAGAAATAGGGATCCGGACCCATCCGGATCCTACACAATCAATTTCAAGAACGCTAAAGCGTCCTGGCAAACTTATGGTCATGCCTGATAACCAAGGATAATTTAATTCATATCTAGATAAAAATCCTGCACTCAGAAAAATCTCAGAACAAGCAGATATATTATATCACAGCTAATTCTTATCAACAATTATATCCCTGCACTCAGAAAATCCCAGAGCAAGCAGATATATTATATCACCATATAATTCGAGACCAATGCTCGACAATTTCCAACAATTCAGGCGTAACGCGCCCTCCAACATAATTGCTAATCTGTAAAAGAGAACCGAGTCTCCACACTAAGATCTAGCCAATAAATATTCTCATCAAGGGTAACTATCGTGTTACCTAGGGCATCGCTACTTATTCAAGAGTGTAATCCAATTTACACGGTTTTACGGAGACTTCTATGTTAATCAGTGGTGCTGGTGAGCAGTTGCCCCTAGGGTGTTCAGCCTCACTCAATCTTGGCAACCCCTAGTATCTCTAGGCACTCTCACTGAATGGCCAATATTCACGGCTGCTATCCGGGAATAACTTATCAGAGCACTTGCTCGGATTCTAACCGTCCAATGATTAAGTAAGCATGAGGGCCCCTAGGTCCCATTTATCTTGGCGCCCCTAGGTTTAACCAGCTTATCCTCATCTCATGGCCACTCGTCGCAGTAATGAACCGGACATAAATAAAATCAAGCAGTGTGACGGGGATCAACCGTCTAGGATATGACGGACTTCTACCATTCATATTTTCTAAATCAGCACTCACTAGACTAACGTCTCTAAGCAACTTTCTATGACAGCCTATATATATGCATGTATCCCTATACTAGCATACAAGACAATAATCATTTCATGTTGCAGCCATACAATATAAGTTGACTTACTTGGAGTCCTTAGCGCTCAGCAGGTTTTCACCCTCCAACGTTTAGTCCAGTTACGCTTAGCCAATACTGTAGTTATCTATACAGTATACTCGGATTAATTATGGCACTCATAATTCATTACTATTATTTTGGGCAGTTTGGTCATTTTAATAAAAGTCATTTGTAAGGATTTATAATCCTTATTCGGTTTTAAACCTATTAAGGAAAGTCATGCAAAATATTCGAGACTAAACCCTAAGTCTCGGGGAGACCTATCCTAAGGTCTCGATACCTAGGCTCGGGTATCACAATGGTATTTCCCCACAACCCGCTAAAAATCTTATTCTTTCAAGGTATCGCTATTAACCCGCACTTTCGACTAGTTGGTTAAAATATGTAAGATTTTAGCCGGTATTATATCCAGAAAATACAAATAAATTCCTTAATTATTTTTAAAGAAAATAAACTCTTTAAATTTTCCTTTTATTTTTCTTAAGGTTTTAATATCTAAAACCGTTTTAAGAAAATTGCCTAATTTGTCTTAATTAGGAAAACCGTTAAAAATTTCTCATCTTGACTAATTAATTTTCCAAAAGCAATTAATTAATTTTACTTACTAGAAAAATAATTCATTTAATTATTTTCTCAAAATATAGGGTTTTAAACCCTCTTTTAATTTATTAACTATTAATAAATTAAATCTCTTATTTTTAAAAAGAATAAAAACTCCTTAATAAAAATAATTCATTTAAACTCAAAGGGGTAATTTTAGTGAAAATATGATTTCAAGACTTACCATTTTATATCTTGAAATAAACAAAATTTTACTTTTTACCTTATGTTCCAAAATCTCATTTTTACACTAAGTGTGAAAAGCCTATTTTTCACATTTTTAACTACATACTTCGTTAGTTCATAACTTGAAATTTACTTACCCAATTGTTAACTACATTTCCCAATTCCATTTTTGTTATGCCATTTAGGTATTTGTAAAATCTTAGGTCAAAATGAGCATTTTTTATTGGTGAAATCATTTTCCAACAATGAGGTAAAAATGACATTATTTTCAAGTCCTTATTTTTTTTCCAAACTTTGACAGTTAATAACTTTCAAACTGTTCAATATTTTCTTACCAAATTTTACAGTGGAATAATAGGTTATTCCATAAATATGTCCACAAAATTTTAGGAAAAATTGGGTTCATTTTCCCTATACAGTGGCTGTCCAAACTTGGTTCCGAAAATAAGAATACAAAAAAACTGTTTTTTACCTAAACTTTGAAATAGCATAACTTACTCATTTCTAAAAAAAATTTAGTGTTTCAAAAGCTCAATTTTATGTACTCAATCTCAACAACATCACAGTACAATTTAATTTTACAAAACCAATATACAGTGGCTGCTTGACCCCTTGGAAGTCATAGCTCAAAACATGTTTTGTTTTAGGGTATCCTACAAAACCCTTGGGGGTTTTGGTTCCCATTTTCAAACATCAATACACATGCATCATAAAAATTATTAAACAACTACCATAACCTTATTACATCACCAACAAGAAACTTTAAGCCTTAAATATACAAAATAATGCTTAAAACTAAAAACCCTTCAACAAAATCATGAAAAGTAAACTTTTTACCTCTTTGGTGTTCTTGCTTAAGGTTTTGACCTTCCTATTAGCTTTGGCTCCTCCAAAACCTTTCAAAAACCCTAACCAACTTCCCCCAACAACATAGGTAATTAGCTATTTGAAACTCTATGATTAAAACTTGACAAAAGTCTAGATTAATGAAACTTTACCTTAGGGAAAACCCTTCCTAGACCAAGACTTAGCTTCCAAGTTTCTTTGGTGTTCTTGGGGTTGAAAATGGAGAGAACACTTGAGAGAGTCTTCAAAAATTAGATGAGAGTGAATGAGGGAGGGAGAGTGGTCGGATTTGGGGGTTAGAATGGCTCACACAACTCTTCAAAATATCACAAAACACTTGAGTGCTTTTCTACCTACTTGCCCACTTGACTTCTTAATTAAATGGGAGTTAAACTTTATCAAATTGGGTTCACACCACTCTAAAATAGCACATGGCCGGCCACCCTTTGCCCTATATGTGATCATTAATTTTTTTTTTATTATATTTTTTTTTATAAAGGTTAATAAAGATTTCATAAGAAGAAAAGTCCAAATTGGCTTTTGACACCTTTTTTTACTCTTATTAAGTTTTAATCACCAAACTTAACATTAATTTATTAAATTTAATGTCTCTCACATTTAAATTTAATTAATCACATAATAAAATTTAACATAAGGTCCATTCATGGAATAAAATTCCTCATTTCGGCAAAATTAGGCATTTACCACAAAATGCCTTAAAATTTCTATTTTCTTTTAGGTTTATTATTTTTGACCAAACTTTAAATTTTATGAATGTATTTTATGCCCAAAATATAATTGCCATGATTTTTCGTTTTATTTTCCGAGATTTTTACCCGATCAGGGTTTTTGTGTCGGTCCAGGACCGAAAGTCTTATCTTGACTTTTAAAAATCACAAAATTCATATTTTGGCTAGCAATAACTCATGGAATACTTACAAACAAAATATAATATTATTTAAAATAATATTCTTAACCCGGGGGAAAAATCCCGACCCGAGTCGTTTAAAGGTACCCAAAAACATAGGACGTTACAGTATCCTCCATCGGTATCACCATGCATTGAGGGTCCTTGAAAATCTACTTATTCCCTTGTAATTCTCAAACACCATTGTAGGATACAAAAACGTAAACAAAGGAACCTGTGTTGGAAAAAAAAACATAGAAATTAAAAAAAACAAAACTTATCAATTTTTCACAAAGTCATGAAAAAAAGATTATTATCGAGCTTCAATCGAACTCTATCGAGTTACCATCGCGCTCTCATCGAGAGCTTATCGAGTTCTTATCGAGCTAAAAGTTCTTAAACCGAACATAAACCTAACCAAAACCTTCATCGAACCCCTATCGAGCCATATCGAGCATATAGAGAAAATAACTACACCAAATATTCTACGGTCCAATCGAACGCTTATCGAGTTACCATCGAGCACAATCGAGCAACAAAGCCTAAAACTATCGAGCTATAACCGAACTATATCGAGCAGCATCGAGCTCATAAAAGATCCTTCTTCTACATACCATCGAGCCCTATCAAATTGTTATCGAGCTCCTATCAAGCAAAAAAGTTGTAGAAAACCCAAAAAAATGCATATCGCGGAATCTCTCTAAAAAAACTCAAAAATCACACCAATATATGCTCAGATCTGTTCGAAATAGCCAAAAAATGTAAACAAACAATACCCAACACTTATAATGAACAATCTTCTTACCTATGGTTTTTCTTCTCCAAAAACCCTCAAAATGGATGTTGCATTTGATATTGGCGACTTCACAAAGACAATGGATATGGCTAACAACGATTTCGGCAAGAAAATCATACAAATATGTCAGTTTTAGGGAGGATTTCGTGAGAATGAGAGAGAGAGAGAAGAGAGAGGAAGAAAATGTTTTAGGATTCTTGATATAATGGGAGGGGTATTTTGGGTATGAGATGAATGTTTAGCATTAAATTGAAAAGATTAATAGTGCTAGGGTTTTTTAGTAATAGGCATTATTAAGTATGAATAGTGAAATTTCCCAAATTAAATACTCTGTCATAGACTTCAATTATTTCAGGTCTTGTTGTGAATGGTTTTTGCAAATTTGGCATTTGAAATCTTCTCACAAATGTTAAAAAAGGGCAGACAACCAACTCAAGGAATCTTTGTTAGGATTTTACTAACTTGCGGCTCACACAAGGTTGGTAGATAAAGGGTTAAAATATTTTCAAACTATGGAAAAGGTTGATGGACTCAAACCATAAATGAAACACTACGGGTGTGCTGTGGATCTTTAGAGCCACTTCGACTATCTAGAGAAGGCATACGACTGTATAATAAAAATGCACGTGGTTCCCGATGTTGTTGTTCGGAGAATTTTGTTGAACGCTTGTAAGCTTTATGGAAATGTGGCCATTCCGGAGATTGCCACAAAGAAGCTTCTTGAAGTGGATCCTTGCAATAGTGGTAATTATGTTCTTTCATCAAGTACTTATGCTCGTATTGATAGATGGGATGATGTTGAAAAAAATGAGACAATTAATGAACAAGAACAATGTGCAGAAGCCATTTGGTTATAGCTCCATCGAAGTCAATGGTTTAACATCACAAATAAATAATTCGATGAATCGACATTTTATTTAATTAAGGATAGTTACAAGTACAAGTACAGATTTAACACATCAATTGAGATAATGTGGTAGGATTGGTGGACAAACGATGTTTGCAGTGCCACTAAGGTTATTCTGAAAAATCTGGTGAGTTCTTAAAGATTAAACATAACCTTAATGGCATTACCTCCACCAGCACTAGTTTCAAAAGCAACATCAATCTCATTCTGTGAAAACCCAAATCTGTGGGTTATCAGTGGCTTTACATCAATCTTACCAGTCCTCAACAACTCGATGCAAAGTGGCCAAGTATTCCTATAACGAAATATGCCAATGATATCAACTTCCCTGTTACCAAACAAATATGAAATTAGTATTTCTAGAGAGAAAAAGCATGTTTGATTAAAGTCTGAATAATAATATGAGCATTGTTTGGTTGCCAGTAGGTGTAATAGCTTGCTTACTCGCCTGGCAGCAGCAGGGGTAATAGGGGCAGTCATCTCACTCTGAGCTAACCCAATGAGGCAAACTTTCCCACCTGAACGAGTAGCATTCAAAGCTGTTGACATGGTTTTGTTATAACCAACACAATCAAAGCTCACATCAATGTCGGTACCCATGGCACTTTTTATCTCCTCCACGTCTTTATTTACATCCTGTTTAAGATCACAACTTAGAAACCCTTTTTAGCAAACATTTGAGTTGAAAAATATTCAAAGGCAAGATCAAAGAACCTGGATATTAGTTGAAACTAAAACAGTCTTATCTGCACCAAGGCTCTTGGCAATCGACAATCGGCGGTCATCAACGTCATTTATGAGAATTCTAGGAGCTCCAAAAGCTCGAGCAGTCAGTAGAGTAACAAGGCCTATAGGTCCAGCTCCCATGATCAATACGTTGGTCTCTGGACTTACATTTGCTCGGCGACAAGCATGAACAGCAACACTCAAAGGTTCACACATTGCACCTTCTTCCAAGCTTACATTTTCTGGCAACTTATAGCACAAGTCTGCCGGGTGCACCACCTAAAGAAAGAGAATGAAAGATTGATTTTTCCTTGATATATTTTGAGATTGTGGTTTTTTGCTTTTGTAATTTGAATAATGGGCAAAGGAAAAAGACTTAAAAAGCTTTTAAAGGTCATACCTTGTTGGCAAGAGAACCATTAGTTGGAGGAGAGCCAAAAAATTTCATTTTGGGGCAGAGATTGTAACGGCCACTTTTGCAGAGATTGCATTGGCGACAACTAATTCCAGGCTCTAATGCCACGCGATCACCCACCTCTAGTGACTTGACCTCGCTCCCTACTTCTTCAATCACACCCGCACACTCGTGTCCTATTACCATTGGCTTTTTTACTATGAAATTCGCACATCTCATCGTCTTTTCAACACATTCAAAATTCCGAACAGATAGATTAGTTCAAGTAAAAAAGAGTAACAAAACAGGAATAACTTTTTTTTAAAATGCAATAAAGAAGGTACAATTAGGTAAATACTTAGGGGTCTTACTACCTTAAAGTGATGAATATCACTTCCACAAATACCCAGAGCTTTTACTCGAACTTTCACATCATGGGGTCCTAAGAACACACAAGCTTTGTTAAAAGGAGTGGAGTTCATGGAACACTGTAAGGGGCATCAAAAAGGGTTAATTGAAATTTAAAATTTACTTAAGAGTTAAGACCAAGAAATTAAAGCTAGCTGTATCTCAAAGCCTCAAGAAAGTTCATTTAGCTTGGGATTCTACCAGGCTTCACCATTCATGGGATTTTAGCCAACACAAGTTATATGATTAGCCATCCGATCATCCATCGTGATTAAATTAAATGATATATATAAGAAATTTTACAATATCAAGGAAAACGTTACCCAAAGGAGGAAGATGATATGGTTGAATCTTGAGCGTTTTGATACCAAGAAGCCAAGCAGCCATATTGGTTTCTCCCTCTTTGCTTGCCATGGCTTGATCTTCACCGTTCTGTGACGTCTCTCTTTCTCTCTCAGTTGCTGCCTCACTTTCTCACTCTCTCTCTCTTTGTCAGCATACGTATCCCATTTGGGGCAATTTTGTGACTAACCTTATACATAGCCCACCCTTATACATAGCCCACCAATCAAATGTCATTTTCTTGCCCCACTAAATTATTATACCAATGTTCTTTTAAATCATCTAAACATCATTTGAAGTTAACCCTCACTGGACTCCAAGCCACTGCTCTTGGTTTGCACTCCTAGACCACTTTCTTTATTCCATATCCCATTATTCTTATTAATGCTATTTCGATTTTTTCTGTATTCTCATGGTCTAACTTTTCATATTTTGTTCTAAGTTTTTTCAGAGAAATTTATTCTAGATTGATTTAGATGCATGATACAGGTACACTTATTTATTGTAGACGAAATCATCACTTAAAAGAAAATATTATCTTGAATTTGTATTCACGTTTTTTGTTTTTATTTTTATTTTTCAGTGTAGACCTTGGCATTTACCTAATTTTTTATCATAGTTTTGCATGGAGTGCCCAAACTTAATCACTTGTACCACTTAGGTCACCAACTTTTATTTTGTAGCAATTAGATCCTTACATTTATTTTTAGGTTCACATAGATCCTAATGTTATATTTTATTAAATAAATTCTATTATAAAATTATTGAGAACACTATAAACTAAAATATAAAAGCACATAAAGAGTAATACAAAGGAATAGTGAAATCTTGTGTATTTTTTCAATGAGGGATGAACTCCTATTTGTACAGATAAATATGCACTAAGAAAATCAAGTAACTACCTTGAATACAATCAAGAATTAATACTAATATTTAACTTCGGGTAACCTAGTAATTCTATATTATTATGGACATCCATATATATATATAATATTTATAATATTTATCATTGGAAACCCAAGAAAACTACCTCATTAAAAACCTTGCCACTAAAATCTAGTGGGATAAAAAACTAAGCCAAGTAAAAAAGAGTGCAGTGTGTATTTACTCCCCCTCATTTTGACACTATTGAAGATCTTTTAATCGGCGCATTCCGATCTTATGTACCATCTTCTTGAACATTGATGTTGGTAATGACTTTGTAAATAAGTCAGCAAGATTGTCACTTGATCGAATTTGATGAAAATCAATATCGCCACTCTTTTGAAGATCATATGTGAAAAAGAACTTCGGTGAAATGTGTTTGGTTTTATCTCATTTAATGTACCCTCCTTTTAGTTGAGCAATACATGCAACATTATATTCGTAGAGAACTGTTCGTACTTCTTTATTGGGTGTTAATCCACATGTTCCCCGGATATGTTGTATCATTGACCTCAACCATACACATTCTCGACTTGCCTCATGAATTGCAAGTATTTCAGCATGATTTGAAGAAGTAGCTGTTAGAGTTTTCTTTGTTGAACGCCAAGATATAGCAGTGTCACCGCATGTGAAAAAATAGCCTGTTTGAGATCTGGCTTTATGTGGATCAGATAAATATTCTGTACCTGCATAACCAATTAGTTGTGACCCACATTTATTTGAATAGAATAACCATTTATCAATAGTACCCTGAAGATAGCACAGTATGTGCTTAATCCCTTTCCAGTGCCTATACTTTAGAGAAGAACTATATCTTGCTAATAAATTTATAGAAAATGCTATATCAGGTCTTGTGCAATTAACAATATACATTAAGGCTTCTATTGCACTAAGATATGACACTTCAAGACCAAGGAGTTCTTCATGTTCTTTTCCAGGTTGGAAAGAATCATTTTTCACATAAAGTGATCTAACCACCATTGGGCTACTCAATGGGTGTGATTTGTCCATATAAAATCGTTTCAAAACTTTTTCAACATATGTTGATTGACGAATAAAAATTTCACCCTTTAAATGCTCTATTTTTAAACCAAGACAAAATTTTGTTTATCCAAGATCTTTCATCTCGAACTCTTTCTTTAGATATTCTACAGCTTTTGAAAAAATTTCAAGAGTTCCAATAATATTTAAGTCGTCAACATATACAACCATGATAACAAACTCAAAACCTAATCTTTTTATGAAAACACATGGGCAAATAGGATCATTTTAATATCTTCCTTCTAGCAAATATTAACTGAGTTGATTGTACCACATGCGCCCAGATTGTTTTAGTCCATACAGTGATCTTTGTAATTTAATTGAGTACATTTTCACTATGACTTGAATTATATGCATCAGAGATCATGAATCCTTGTAATGACCCAACTATTTCTAAGACTTAGACCATTAAAACTACTAAACATAACGACTACTTTGAAGAGAACATACACGAGAAATATTCATAACTTTATTGAATACTTTAAAATAATATTTGTAATACATAAATGAGCTCATTGTTTTAAAATAAAACATAACTTTAAATGAAATTGTTTACAAGCTAAATTCGGAAAACACATAAAAACGTAATTTAAAACGACTAAAGAAAAAAATATTGTCCTCGAATCGACACGCAGCCCATCCACTCCATTCACCTCGACACACATGTCAAGCTTCCAAGAATCCTTCCGCCTTTGTATCTATTTTCTTGCATCACACTAAAAGTAAAGGAGTGAGCCTAATGCCCTGTAAGGAAAAACTACTAACAACATAAAACATATACATAAATTATATCATAAACATATACGATAAACATATGTCATATAATACTATAATGGACATTATACTACTTGGGGCTTGTTAACTAAGCAAGTCATATGCCCATAGATTTGTGGGGCTTGCTAGCCAAGCAAGTCATATGCCCATAAATTATTGGGGCTTTCTAGCTAGACAAGCCATATGCCCAAGGTCTAATATCATACTATATATAATGTAAACATAAGATCACATAACATAAAATAACATAACATAAGATAATATAACATATCATATAAACATATAAAGTTCTATCCTATTTTCCTGACCAAAACCGAGATATTTAGTAGTAGTAGTAGTAGTATGTTTATTACTGTGGATTTTGGTTCAAGCCTGGACTTAGTTGGACACTCGTAGCAACACTTATAGATTTTATAAGTTTAACATGGTTATTGAGAAATTAAGTATTTTTGAGGAATAGTTTATTAAGAGTAATATTTGAAAATCCCAGAGTCTGCCAGCTGCTTTGAAATCGTTATAGGACTCAGTCAAAGCTGTTTACTCAATTCAAATTAGGCTGAAAAAGTGCAATTACGTGTATAATATTTCAGCGTATGTCGATATATCGCAGCTCTAGGGGGAGATATATCGTCACTCGGGGAATACGAAAAACACGTAACTTCGCACAAACACTTCGACGAGCCTCGGGAACATAAGCCCAGGCGATATATCGCCTACCATGGGCGATATATCGGCTCTAGGGCAAGTTTTTCAAACAATTTTGAAACCGAGTTCATTTTATTCCATAACCTCTTGATAAGCCCATAATCTTTTTGACCGAGTCTTAAGCCTCTACTAAACGATTATTCAAATGTTTTTCAATTAAAAGTCATTATTTTTATTCATGCTAAAAGAAGATCTTTTCATTCTTGAACTCTATAAATAGGACCTAGTACCCAGCCATTTCTTTCATTCTTCAAGCTGAGTTCAGAGACTTCAAGCAACAAGGTTTACTTTAGAGAGTGTTAAACACTTGGGTTGGGGTTATAAGCTTTATCATCTTAAGCTTATTAAACAATTGGGAAGTAAGATTAATAGTGTGATTTTCTATAAAGGTATAGTTCGGTTATAGTGCATTCAAAGGTATTCCTATTCCTAGTTCATTTCTGTATATTTCATTAGTTTTTATAGTTTTTCTCTACTCAAATCCTAACTTGCTGTTTTCCATTCATGGTTAGGCAATTAAGTTCTTTGAACTTGAGGTTTCATTTTGGTAAGCTCTTCTTCTCGGTGGTTTAGATTTATTTCCTTTTTCATATTCTTCTTTTAGAAATATTCACCTTCTCATTAATGTTTTTAGGAGTGTTCCAAAATCCTGTCCTTGTTCTCACATCCCGGTATTTGGTAAGGAAAATAGGATAGTATTATATGCTTATATAATTATGCTATAGTATGTTTTTATATGTTATGGTATATGTTTTGGGGCTTATAGTTGCTTAAATAGAAAACCCCAACACTTTTATGGTTTTGGGGCTTATAGTTGCTTAGCTAGCAAACCTCATTGTATTTTGAGGCTTATAGTTGCTTAGTTAGCAAACCCCAACAGTTACCATGTACATGGGTTAGAATTATGATATATGTTTATAGTATATGTTTCATGCTTGTAGTAGATTTTTCTTGCTGGGCATTAGGCTCATTCCTTTGTTTTATATGTGCAGGAAAATAGTTATGGCGGCGGGAAGATTCTTGGCGGCTTGGGATTGTGTATTGAGAGAGAATGGATTCGGTGGGCTACGTGAACAGTTCGAGGACGAAGTTGTTTTTTTCTTTTTTTGTCATTTCAATTATTATGCTTTATATGTATTTTTCCGCACCTGATCTTGTAACGAATTTATTTACAATTTGAGATATGCTTTATTTTCAAAACAAAGGGATCCCATATCCTACCCTGAATTTTTATGTATTTAACCTTTGCTTTACAGTTTTTAATAAAGTTATGACTATTTCGTATGTATGTTTTATAAAGAATAGTGTCTATGTATAAGTAGTTTTAATGGTCCAAAGTTTAGAATTAGTTGGGTCATTACATATTTGAGAACAAATGCGGGACTTGGAACTCTCCTAAAACCAATAATAAGAATGGTGAGTATTTCTAGAGAATAGAGATGAAAAAAAATAGAACTAAACCACCAAGAAGAAACTTACCGAAAAGACACCTTAAGTTCAAAGAACTTAAAAACCCAACCACAAAACCATAACAAAAGTTAGGATCTGAATAAAAGGAACTAAGGAAAACTAAAGTAGTTTTTAAAGAACTGGACTTAAAGAATAGAAATACCTTAGTTGACCTTATGGATTGGTCTAACTTCAATACCGAAAAACACTAAACCTCACTTCCCAAGTATTTTATAAAGCTTAAGAATGACAAAACTTTTTCCCAACCCAAGTGTTTATCACTCTCTGGTAGCACAAGCACCTTGGAGTCTCTGATCACAACTTGAAGAATGAGAGGAAGGCTGGATATTAGGTCCTATTTATAGATTTCTAGGATAAAATATATTCTTTTTGGTTTGAATAAAATAATGAATATTAAATGAAAAATAAGTGATTATTCGGTCAACAGAGGCTTAAGACTCGATCAAAACATTCAAAGGCATGTCTAAGTAGTCAAGGCTTATTTTTAGATTTTAAAACAAAAGAAAAAAAAATATCTTACTAAGGGCGATATATCACCCCTATGTGGCGAATAGAACTAGTGCTCCCCATGGCGAATGGCTTGGTCTAATGAAACCCAAGTCTAATAGTTCTTGTAGCTGTGTCTTTAACACCTTGAGTTCGGTAGGTGCCATCCGGTATGGTGCCTTGGAGATAGGCTCGGTGCCCGGTACTAGCTCGATTGTGAAGTCAATTTCCCGAGTCGGCAGTAGCCCTGGTAAGTCATCAGGAAATACTTCTGGAAATTCCTTTACAATATGGACGACTCCAACCTTCAGTGGTGTAACCTTTACCACATCCGTGACGCTGGCTAGAAATGCGTGACATCCTTTTTCTATCATCCTCTGAGCTTTGAGAGATGAAATAAGCGGTGTGCGTAGTCCTGAAACTTGTCCCATAAAGCATAGTTTCTGACCATCAGGAGTCTCGAATATCACTTACTTATGTTTGCAGTCAATGGTTGCGCCAAGCCTTCCTAGCCAATCCATTCCAAGTATCACATCAAAGTCTTTAATCTCTAGTTCTATCAGGTCTCCTTCTAGTTCTACATCCTCTATCTTGATCGGTACGCCTCGTACTATCCGTGATGATAGGACTACTTCGCCCGAAGGCAACTCGGTTACAAACCTAGTTCTAAATCTTTCACAATGTTTGTCTAATTTCTCTATCATTCCTAACGAGATATACGAATGAGTGGCTCCCAAATCAAATAATACATAACATATATTATGGAGGATAGAAACCTGACCTATAACTACTTTATTGCTAGCGTCAGCTTCTCCTTGGGTTAAGGAAAATACCCTAGCAGGAACCATCTTGTCATCCCTTTTTCCCTCTGGCTTGAGCTGGGGACATTCTCTCTTCCGGTGTCCTTCCTGACTATAGTTCTAGCATGCCTTGGTGTTTGCAAGACATTCACTAGGATGTTTCTTTTGGCACTTAGCACATTGCGGGTATTCTACATAATTTGGCCTATTACTTCCATTGTTCGTCCATACCCTTTTATCGTTATTGGACTGCTTGTTGTCAGGATGTCGTCTCTTCTGACCATGACTATTCTTGCAAGACTGATTGTTGTTGTTGTTGTTCTGACCATTCTGGGGCTGACTCTGATGTTTAGGCTCAGGCTTACTGGCCTCTTCTTTACTAACGTTTGCCTGAAGCCTTTCTACTTCTATGGTTGTTTCTAGGACATCAACATAGGTAGTATTTCCCGGGTTTGCGAGTTTAACCCCTAGCTCAATCTTTGGTCAAAGTCCTCTAACGAACTTAGTCACCCTTAGAAAGTCAGTTGGAACCATTTCTAATGCAAACTTGGCTAATCGGTCGAACTGCCGAGCATATTCTGCTACTGATAAGTTTCCTTGCTTCAGACCAGCGAACTCCTCGACCCTTGTGGCAATGACTGCCGAGTTGTAGTACTTTTTGTGGAATAGTTCCACAAATCTAGTCCAAGTCATGGTGGCGATATCATGAGTCTGCTAAACTAAGTCCCACCATATTCTAGCATCCTACTTTAGTAGAGACAAAACGCAGGATATGTGGTCCGCGTTGCCGAGATTCATGTGCGCTAAGATCGGCTCTACATTTATAAGCCATTCTTCCGCCTCAAAGGGTTCGGTTGTCCCTTCAAAGTTTGGAGCCTGTTTCTTACAAAACCGCTCATAGATTGGCTCCATGTGCTGAGCTGGGTATGGCGCATAGTTCGCCATTGGCCATCCCCCATAAGGACCAACTTGTTGGGGGTGCTTGAGCCATTTGCTGAGGCTTTGATTGCGACGGAGGCTGAGCCTGCTGTCGTTGTTGTTGCAGTAATTCCTCAACTTTTTGTCATAGTCTAGAAATTTTCGCAGTGTTGTCAATCGGCGGCGGCGCATTTTGGTTGGCAGTAGAACACACTCCCCTTCTGTGAACTGGAGGGGCTTCGTTGCTCTCAGGAGCGGCGCTGGAGCCATTGGTGCGAACAGACCTTCTGAGCGACATCTTTGGCAGAGTTCTAACAGTCGAGAAAAACATGTTAGAACTTACCCTAATAGGCTCTAAAACAAAACTTAGGCTAAGCAAACATAACTCAGACCTATTAATTATGACTTCTTATGAAAAGAATTATTTAAGCATTCTTTTTAGTTAGGGTGCATTTCTATACTTAGAAAAATAAGCCATCTTTATTATGTTCTAAGTCTGTTTCTAATCATCCTATATGACTTAATTCTCAGGCTCGAAACTCATCGCTGTTCCAAAGTTAACCATATTGAAGGAGGGCTGGGATCAGTAAAATCGTTCCCACTACTATGGCCCCCTAACTCTCAATATAGAAACCCGATCCATTGATTTGTATCCACCCTCACCGAACTTGGTCATTATTTATTAAATTTATTATTTATTATGATTGCAAAAGAAAATCAAACTCATACATGTCAACAAGAAAAACAATGATATTAATTTGGAAAAACAGTTTTCACTAAGTACAATCATAAAGGCAAAAAAATAAATAAAGAAACTAATTTATTCTAAAAATCGGGATCTTCTACATCAGATCCTTCATCTAACATATCATCATCTATCTCTTCATAATCATCATTTTCATGAGCCTAAAAAATTCCTCGGGGAAGATTCATAAAGATTATATTCTTTTGTTCTCATGTGAATTCGAATTCCATCTTAGAGGTAAATCTAATTATGAGAAAATAATATCTCATCGCCGCTGGTATTTCATCTTCAACATCTATTGTCTCCCATTTTTCTTCCAAAGCAACAATTACAAAAGGAAAATCTTTAAAAAGCCTAATTACTAAAATATATTGTTCCATAGCTCTCATCATTATTTTCTTAGTCGTTTGGAGATGAACTATTTGATTGTGGAATAAAAGTAATCTCCAAATGATTCTTTCCAATATTCCTACAGTATTTCTTGGTTCTCTAATCCTTTTTAAGGACTTAATGGCTCAGATATCGTTATATGTTAAAGCTCCATCCATTCTTAATTGAAAACATAAGACTAAAATGTTAGCTAAACACAGAAACATAATAACTAAAACATAAATATTTACATTGGAGGTTAGATTCGGAGCTTAAGCGTGTGTATCAAGGAGAATTTCATGTAAATGGACCTGGCCTTGATACCAACTGTAATGGCCCAACTATTCCTAAGACATAGACCATTAAAACTACTAAACATAACTACTACTTTGAAGATAACATACACGAGAAATATTCATAACTTTATTGAAAACTTTAAAATAATATTTGTAATACATAAATGAGCTCATTGTTTTAAAATAAAACAAAACTTTAAATGAAATTGTTTACAAAGCTCAATGCGGAAAATACATAAAAATGTAATTTAAAAAGACTAAAGAAAATAACGTCGTCCTCGAATCGACACACAGCCCATCCATTCCATTCACCTTGACCCACATGCCAAGCTTTCAAGAATCTTTCCACCTTTGTATCTATTTTCCTGCATCACACTAAAAGTAAAGGAGTGAGCCTAATGCCCAGCAAGGAAAAACTACTAACAACATAAAACATATGCATAAATTATATCATAAACATATACAATAAACATATGTCATATAATACTACAATGACCATTGTACTACTTGGGGCTTGTTAACTAAGAAAGTCATACGACCATAGATTTGTGGGCTTGCTAGCCAAGCAAGACATATGCCCCTAAGTTGTTGGGGCTTGCTAGCTAGGCCAGTCATATGCCCAAGGTCTAATATCATACTATATATAATGTAAACATAAGATCACATAACATAAAATAGCATAACATAAGATAATATAACATATCATATCATATAAACATATAAAGTTCTATCCTATTTTCCTTACTAAAACCGAGATATTTCATAACAAATGCGGGACTTGGAATACTCCTAAAACCAATAATAAGAATGGTGAGTATTTCTAGAGAAAATAGATGAGAAGAATAGAACTAAACCACCAAGAAGAAACTTACCGAAAAGACACCTTAAGTTCAAAGAACTTAAAAACCTAACCACAAAAGCATAACAAAAGTTAGGATATGAATAAAAGGAACTAAGGAAAACTAAAGTAGTTTTTAAAGAACTGGACTTGGAGAATAGAAATACCTTAGTTGACCTTATGGATTGGTCTAACTTCAATACCGAAAAACACTAAACCTCACTTCCCAAGTATTTTATAAAGCTTAAGAATGACAAAGCTTTTTCCCAACCAAAGTGTTTATCACTCTATGGTAGGACTAGAACCTTGGAGTCTCTGATCACAGCTTGAAGAATGAGAGAAAGGTTGGATACTAGGTCCTATTTATAGAGTTCTAGGAATAAAATATCTTCTTTTTTACTTGAATAAAATAATGAATATTAAATTAAAAATAAGTGATTATTCGGTCAACAAAGGCTTAAGACTCGATCAAAACATTCAGAGGCAGGTTTAAGTAGTCAAGGCTTATTTTTAGATTTAAAAACAAAAGAAACAAAATATCTTACTAAGGGCGATATATCGCCCCTATGTGGCGATATATCGGCTCTTCCCTAGTCCGGAGCCTCCGTTCGTACGTTCGTGCAACGTTAACGTGTTTTCTGTATCCTTCGTTAAGCATTATATCCGCTCCAAGCTGCGATATATCGGCATAAGTGAATATTTTAAACATGAAATTGCACTTTTTCAGCATAATTTGAATGGGATAACTACTTTGACTGAGTCATAATACGATCCTACCAGTTTCTGGTAGGAACTAAAGCTTCTATCTCTTTATTTTATCATCAAAATACTTAATTCCTTAATAATCATGCTTATGACAAATGTCATATTATTATTGGCTCTATCTAAACTTTAGGTTATAATAAATATCATATTTAGGACTAGCAATATTAATCAAACCTTATGTTATAATTAATATTCTTAAACTATAGGTTAAACTTATAAAATCCATAACTATTGCTACGAGTGTCCTACTAAGTCCCGGTTTGAACCAAAATCCACGAAATCTAAAATACTACAAACTATTACTAACTATCTAGCTAGCTAAGCAAACATCCTGGGACTCTACAATCCTTCAAGGACTCTCATGTAAATATCACTATCTAGTGATCCATACAAATAGGTTGTTACTACATCCATTAATTGCATATCAATTATTTCATGAACAGCTCGGCTAATCAAATATCTTAATGTAATTGCATCCACCACAGGAGAATATGTCTCTTCATAATCAATACCTTGTTGGAAAAACTTATACAGGATCTTGTTTATTTTTATGTAGATCTTATAGTAAACGAATTAATATAAGAAAACCTAAAACATGTTTCTAAAATTGAATTCAAATAGAAATAATGATAAGAATACTTACATTATACGCAGCGGAATGATAGAGTCATTCCTTCAGTTTCTCTAACCCATGTATCCATTCTGTCACAGAGTATTACCAAGAAATTGAACCGTTCTTTAATTTTCTTCACAAACTTCCAAAGTATCCTTAGAATCACCTAGAATAGGGTGGGCAATTCTCAACACATGAGATGGATGCAGAGAGAAGAAGAGAAAAGAATAATGAGGCTTAGAAAAAGACTTATGTTTGTAGAGAGAATCTAAAACCTACTAGATCTTTTGATCTTCTCAAAAACTTGTGTTTCAAAAATCTGATTTCAACTCTCACTTAGCATTCCTTTTATAAGTTCAATTAAGACATTTGTTTAATTAAGAAATAAATAAAATAATATCCAATTAACAGCCCTAGGTCGAAATTAGCATGGGCTTTAGGCCCGTGAAATTTTCCATTTAATTATAAGCTCATTGGACTTAAAATCAAGGCCTGTATTATTTTCTATTGATTTAATTAATTAAATAATTATTCAAATCCTTTATCAAATTAATTATTTATAATTTGAACCTTGATTTAAAATTATTTATTAATTTAGATACCAATTTATCTTAACTAATAAATTAGCCATAATTTCTCTTTTCTTTTCTAAATTGTATAACTCTGTGAAACTATCCAAAATTTACTTTGTCAACTTTGATAATTCTAATTGATAATTAAATCAATTAATTGAGACTTTCTAGATGATTTTATCCAATATATTTACAAATCTAACAAATAAATTTATCATAAATCAAGCTCTAATAAGTTATCATAAATCTAACAAATAAATTTACTAACTTATTAATTACTCGTGACTCCACTAAAGACTCGGAATTGCACTATTGAATTCATAGAACACTCTATAAGAAATATAGATACATTATTAATTATCCATTGTTACAACCATAATGGTCACTCAATCTTCTATAAGCGATCTACAATAAGATGGGACTAAAATATTGTTTTACCCCTCGTTGTATTTTATCCTTAAAACACTTAGTTCCTTATAAATGATATTTTAGTAAACTAATATTAATTACTGAAATGAGATCTCTATCATTTAACACCTTGAACCAAACAAAAAAGAAACCATTGTTTCACTTCTTCATCAGAAGCTATAGATGTTCATATCTATTATTAACACTCCCACTCAATTATATTACCGAGTTCCCAAGATGTAAGTATGGGCTGTAATGAACAAGTCAAAGAACTCAAATAATACAATAAGCTAGAACACTAACCACTAATAATTGAGATTGAATTGACCTATGGTCAACTATATGATATGACTAGAATAGATAATAACGGTATGTTTACTTATCCTATCTACTGTCAATATCGGTCCAGTCCGATGTAACAAATACATCTAATCGTATCTACATTGCTACATAACGCTACAATGTGTAAGTATATCATATCGTAAATTGGCAAGTCAGTGTAAATCATGTGCACTGACTAATCTTAGGACTAACTTATTTTGAACATATAATCATGTTTATATTCCACTCTGATTACATCACTATAAATACGATTAGCTATATGCTCGGGATTTAGTAGAAGTTTATATTAAACAAATAATTATAAAAAATAAAACATGTGAGCAAAGTGATTGACCAAGTCAAAAAATGATTTCTATTCTTTTATTGTTAATAAAATGAGATTACAAAGAAATTGAGTTTTAATTAGGGCATAAAACCCCAACAAACTCCCACTTGCACTAATTGAAACTAATGCCTTAATTCTACTAATCCCATTTCCTTGATATGCTTACCAAATGTAGCTTCTGGTAGTGTCTTTGTAAACGGATCCGTAAAATTTTCTTCAGATGCAATCTTCATAACCTTCACATCTTCCCTAGCCTCACATTCTTGAATAATGTGATACTCCCTTTCTATGCCTACTCCTCTTGTGACTACGAGGTTCTTTTGAGTTGGCTATCGTTTTTGTATTGTCACAAAACAACACAAGTTGTTTATCCATATCTGGAATAACACCAAGATCCTAATAGAACTTCTTTAGCCAGACTATGTCCTTAGCTGCTTTTGACGCAACTATGTATTCAGCCTCCATGGTGGAATCTGAGATTGTAGAATATTTTACGCTTCTCCATATCACAACTCCATCCCTAAGAGTAAACACCATTCCAGAAGTAGACTTCTTGTCATCAACATCAGTCTAAAAATTTGAATCGGTGTAGCCTATAGGGTTTAGAACACCACCCCTGTAGACTAACATATAATCCCTAGTCCGCCTTAAATACTTCAGGATATGCTTAACTGCTATCCAATGTTCTGGTCCTAGGTTTGACTGATACCTGCTCACTACTCCCACTACATAGTAGATATCTGGTCTAGTACATAACATAGCATACATTAGACTTCCAACTGAATATGCCTAAGGAACGTTTCTCATTGCATCTTCCTCTTCAGGAGTTTGGGGAGACTGCTTCTTTGAAAGATGAATTCCATTGCGGGATGGTAAACGTCCTTTCTTGGAATTTGTCATTGAGAAACATTCAAGCACTTTATCAATGTAAATTGCTTGAGAAAGAGCTAAGAGTCTGTTCTTTCTATCCCTGATAATCTGGATACCTAGAACATAACTTGCTTCACCCATATCCTTCATTTGGAATTGTGTGTTCAACCAATTCTTCACATTTGAAAATTTCTTAACATTGTTTCAAATGAGTAAGATATCATCTACATAAATAATGTAATGACCCAACTATTTCTTAGACCTTAGATCAGTAAAACTACTAGACATAGCTACTATTTTTGGAACATACATAGGAAATAACATAACTTTATTTAAAACCCCAAAATAAATATTGTGCAAAATACAAAGTAAAATATAAAATATAAAATATGGTATGTGTACCCATTGTTTAATACATAAAAACATAACCCATAAACTTTAATTGTTTAAAAACTAAGTGCGGAATTACAAAAGAAACATAATTCAAAAGACTAAAAAAAAATAACACCATCCTCGATTGTTCACGCAGTCCATTCAATCCATTCATCCTTAACACACAAGCCAAGCTGCCATGAATAAAGGAATGAGCCTAATGCCAAGCAAGGAAAATCTACTAACAACATACATAAAAAACATATGACTATAACATAAACATTTACTACAAAACATATGACTATAAAAGTGTATATCATATAGGACTACAATATTAATTGTCATTAACTTATTAACATGTCATTTAATAAACAATCTAGGTCCTCTATCTACTAATCGAGGTAGGTTAGATAACATGGTAGTATATGATAACCCATCAAGGTCCTCTGTCTACTAATAAAGGTAGGGTAAATCATAACTCTAAACCATGAAAATGATAAAAATTCTTGGAGTTTGCTATCTAAGCAACTATAAGCCTCAAGCGACATAAAAATATTTTGGGGTTTGCTATCTAAGCAACTATAAGCCCCAAATGACTACAAGACATGTTTATATATATATATATCATAGCATAAAACATATCATAACATAAACATATAAACACATAAAATCTATCATATTTTGCTTACAAAAAACCGGGATATTTGAGGACAAGAACGGGATTAGAACACTCCATACACATCCAACAGTAAGAATGGTGATTTTCTAAAGAAAAGAGACGAAAAGAAAACTAAACCATCAAAGAAGAAACTTACCAAGAAGAACCTTAAGTTTTCAAGAAACTTAAACACCTAACCAAGAATCATAAACAAGAGTTAGGATCTGAAAAGAAAGAAAATAAAGAAAACTAAAGAACCTTAAAGAACTGAACTTAAGGATAAGAATACCTTGAATGATCTTATGAATTGATCTAAACCTCGATACCGAAATCTCACTATATCTCACTTCCCAAGTGTTTAGAAAAGCTTAGAATGATAAAGCTTTTAACCCAAAAACCCAAGTGTTTCTCTCTATAGTAGCACTAGCAACTTGGAGGCTCTGAAGACTGCTTGAAGAATGAAGAAAATGATTGAGTACTAGGTCCTATTTATAGAGTTCAAGGAGTGAAACTAACCCCTTTTAATTTGAATAAATAAATGAATTTAAAATGAAAAATATTTGAATTTTCATTCAACAGACGCCCAGAACTCAGTCAAAATTGTTCAAAGGCAGCTCTAAGTGGTTAAGGCTGTTTTCAATATTAAAATCACAAACTTTTAAGAAATAAGAGTTGGAGTCGATATATCGCCTCCCCCAAATTCCCGAGCCCCGTTCGATCGTTCGTGCAAAGTCGACGTGTTTTCCGTATCTTCCGTAGGCGATATATCGGCCCCTATAGTTGTGATATATCAGCATACGTTGATATATCAAACATGTATTTGCACTCTATCAACATATTTTGAATTGATTAAACAACTTTGATTGAGTAAAAATGTGATCTTAACAGCTGCTGGAAGGTTCTAGAGCTTCTAGATCTTTCTTTTAATTAAACTATTCATCAAAAATACTTAAACCCTTAATAAACATGAGTATGACAAGTGTCATGCTCTTAATAATTCTATCTAAATCTTAGGTTATAATAAATGACGTCTCTATAATCAGCTATATTAATCAAACCTTATGTTATAATTAATATTTCTAAACTATAGGTTAAACTTATAAAATCCATAAGTGTTGCCATGAGTGTCCAACTAAGTCCAGGCTTGAACCAAAATCCACGAATACTACTATCTAGCTAGCTAAGTAAATATTCTAGGACTCTACAAGTCTCCCCTACTTAAAAGAATTTCTTCCCCGAAATTTACTTACCAAACTGTAGAGTCCTAGAACTTTACTTAGCTAGTTAGGTAGTAGTAGTAGTAGGAGGAGCAGCAGCAGGAGGAGCAGCAGCAGCAGCAGCAGCAGCAGCAGCTAGTAGTAGTAGTAGTAGTAGTAGTAGTAGTAGTAGTAGTAGTAGTAGTAGTAGTAGTAGTAGTAGTAGTAGTAGTAGTAGTAGTAGTAGTAGTAGTAGTAGTAGTAGTAGTAGTAGTAGTAGTAGTAGTAGTAGTAGTAGTAGTAGTAGTAGTAGTAGTAGTAGTAGTAGTAGTAGTAGTAACACTTATAGATTTTATAAGTTTAACCTATAGTTTAAGAATATTAATTATAACATAAGGTTTGATTAATATAGCTGATTATAAAGTTGTTATTTATTATACTATAAGGTTTAGATAGAATTAATAAGATCATGACACTTGTCGTGTGCATGTTTATTTAAGGATTTAATTATATTTTAAATAAAAGAAAGTTTAAGAAAGCTCTATAATCTTGTTTATTTGTAGATTAGGTTGTTATTTAGATAATTAAATAGATTTTCCGTAACTTTAGGGTACTATAACTTCCGACCTATTTTTGACTCAATTATATTATGAATTTTGAAAAATAGTATTTCTAAAAAGTTGTAGATAATTGAATTATCTTTCTAAGGGTATAAAGATGGTCTAAATAAGAACCATACAACTCTAGTTATGTTGATTTTACTATATGTGAGTTTATAGTTACGAGATTTAGGAAGTTAGAAGTTAGGATTCTATTTTATTTAAATTTAAATTTGGATTATAGTTAGAATGATATTAAGTAGTTTTTTTTTAATAAAAAAAGATCTAGAAAATCTAGAACCTTCCAGAACCACTAAGAGCATGACACTAGTCATAATCATGTTTATTTAAGGATTTATGTATTTTTTTAAATAGGATAGTTTCACTCCTCAAACTCTATAAATCGGACCTAGTGCTAAGCCATTTTCTTCATTCTTCAAGTTGTGTTCAGAGCCTTCAAGCTCCTAGGATTTCTATAGAGTGATACACTTGGGTTTTGGGGAATAAAAGTTTTATCATCTTAAGCTTTATAAACACTTGGGTAGTGAGATAAAGTGTGTTTTCGATATTGAAGTTTAGATCGGTTCTAGTTCATCCAAGGTAATATTATTCATAAGTTCCATTCTTTATGATTCCTTAGTTTTCCTTAAGTCTCTTTCAGGTCCTAACTTTTGTTTATGGTTTCGGGGTTAGGTATTTAAGTTCTTTGAAATTAAGGTTTCTTGTTGGTAAGTTTCATCTTGGTGGTTTAGTTCATTTCTTTATCATCTCTTTCTTTAGAAATACTCACATTCTTATTGTTGGTGTTAGGAGTGTTCCAAATCCCGTCCTTGTTCTCATATCCCGGTTTTGGTAAGGAAAATAGGATAGTTTTTATATGCTTATATGTTATGATATGTTTATGTATAATATGTTATGTTATAGTATATATGAAAATGTTTTTATGTTACTTAGGGGCTCATAGTTGCTTAGCTAGGAAACCTCAATGTATTTTGAGGCTTATAGTTGTTAGCTAGCAAACCTCAAATGTTTTTATGTTGCTTAGTGGCTTATAGTTGCTTAGCTAGCAAACCTCAATGTATTTTGAGGCATATAGTTGTTAGCTAGCAAACCCCAAATGTTTACCATGATCATGGGTTAGAGTTGTAATAGATGTTTTATAGTCATATGTTTTATAGTATATGATTTTGATATAGTCTTATGTTTATGTTTATGTTGTATGTGCTAGTAGATTTTCCTTGCTGGGCATTAGGCTCATTCCTTTATTTTTATGTATGCAGAAAAATAATTATGGCGGCGGAAGGATTCTTGGCAGCTTGGTTTGTGTATTAAGGATGAAGGGATTCGATGGACTGCGTGAACAATTCGAGGATGACGTTATTTTTTAGTCTTTTAAGTTATGTTTTTATGTATTTTCTACATCAAGTTTTGTAAACAATTTCATTTAATTTAAAGTTATGTTTTATTTTAAAATAATGGGATCCCATACCACTCATTTATGTATTTTGAATATTTACTTTGGAGTTTTTAATAAAGTTACGAATATTTCTTATGTATGTTATCTTCAAAGTAGTAGCTATGTCTAGTAGTTTTAATGGTCCAAGGTCTTATAAATAGTTGGGTCATTACACAAACAATTCTGAATACCAAGCTAACATGTCTTCCTCCAACTTCCACGTTGCCTCTCGTTCAGAACTATTACTTCATAGAACCTTGACTATCGGAATACTCTTCGACCGTAATTCCTTCATCCCTCTATCTAGGATGCTAACCAGTCGTTCCTCGTAACTTAAGTCTTTCCGGAGTGCTATTGTATCATACTTGAGGACGTGAGATGGGTCTGACACATATCTACGCAACATCGAGATGTGGAACACATTATGTTTGTTTGCTAGAGTTGGCAGTAGGGCTAATCTATATGCAACTGTTCCCACCTTGCCCAATATCTCAAAAGGACCTATAAACCGGGGACTAAGCTTGCCCTTCTTCCCAAACTACTTCACACCTTTCATAGGAGATATCTTTAAAAAGACTTGATCTCCAACTTTGAATTCCACATCACGCCGCTTGGCATCTGCATAACTTTTTTGTCGGCTTTGAGTAGCAAGCATACGCTTTCTAATCAGCGCCACTGCATTCTGAGCCTCTCTAATAGCTTCAGGTCCAAGAAGTTGCCTTTCTCCTACCTCGTCCCAATGTAACGGCGATCGACACCTCCTTCCATAAAGTAACTCATAGGGTGCCATCCCAATCTTTGACTGGTAGCTATTGTTGTAGGAGAATTCTATCAGTGGCAAATACTTACTCCATGATCCTCTAAAATCGAGTACACAAGTGCGCAACATATCCTCTAAAATCTGTATGGTACGCTCGGACTGACCATCGGTCTAAGGATGAAATGTCGTACTAAGACTTAACTTGGTACCCATGGCTTGCTGCAAGCTTCCCCAAAATCTCGATGTAAACACCGATCCTCTATCGGATACTATGGTCTTAGGGATTCCATGCAGTCGTAATATTTCTTGGACATAAATGTCTACGTACTGATCTGCTATGTACGTAGTCTTGACAGGCAGGAAGTGAGATGACTTGGTTACTCTATCCTACTACCCAAGCCGGGTCATGCTACTTATTTGTTCGTGGTAGTCGTGTCACGAAGTCCATGGATATATCTTCTCACTTCCATTCTGGAATACTAAGATGTAACACCCTGGATAGCCAAGACCGTTACACTGTGTATTTATAAAAGTGCAAGACTCGCTAATCAAGTCATTATCTTAAAACATGTCGCTAAACATGTAAGTGCTAGGGTTAAAAAGGTTTTGATCTCAAGAGACTCGTTTCATATATTTAAACTATTATAAACACGGGATCCCATAAGAAAATAGAGTTAAAATAAGTTTACAGACTCCCAAAAGTACATGAGTAATCACTAGCCTTATTAAGGCAAAACAGACATTCTTCAGGTCTCGCGTCCCTGCCTAAACCTCAACCGTGGCGGCCGGGCAACCAGCTATGTACATTCTGCTCGCTGAGCTCTCCAATCAAGGCTGATCCAACTTGCCCTTGTCTTTACCTACACCACGTAGCACCCATGAGCCAAGGCCCAGCAAGAAAACATCTTATACAACTCAATCAATGATAACAGACAGTTAATTCATTATGCATGTATTCCCATAAGATAATCCACAACAAATATTTAGCACATACTTTCAGATTCAAGATACAATATATTACTCTCATATCACATAATATTTAGGGCCGACGACTTAGGCTGCACCCTCTGTTTAGCCCACTGACTCCGGCCCATTTTAACCGAGCTCAGTGCATAATAAGCTGTCCTCGGCCACCAGTGGCCGAGCCACGCCCTGTGCGCTAGTGAAACCCTTGGCACCCTTAGGCCGTTGGTCCACTAAATGGCTTGCATGGCATAATACCATATTTTCAAGCATTTACAATAGGGAGCCCTTAGTCCCGTCACATATATTCAACCAGGTGCAGTTTTCTTACCTTTAGTCTGTACGGTTATTGATTACGAGCCACGCCCCTCAAGCACAATCCATTCCCGAGCCTAAGCCTTTATCACCTAGTCACAACCAAAGTATAGGGTTCCATTAATACTCAAATATAGGTTTCCGGTTACAAAACTAACTCCTATGAATCCGAATTCCACCAAGCACGGTGGTGAAACCAATCCCGAGCATACTAGACCACTTTCCCATGCCTAAAACCCTCAAAAACTCATGTGTGCAACCAAGGGCTGCAGCCCTTGAAGCTTAGCCGTGGCCCTAGCCTCAAAACAGAACCCATGCCTTTCCAAACATAACACGCACCGCGGCCCTTGCTTTGGGCGCCGCGGCGCCCTCCATTGGCCGAGCCTCCTTGGCCCTTTTCATCCTAGGGCCGCGGCCCTCCCCTTCGTGCCCAGAAAACCCATCATTTATAAGCTTGAAACCTCACCTTAAACCATCCCAAAGCTCCCCAACACATAACCAATTAATCCCAACTCCGTTGGCATGACTTAAACAACATAATTCCACAGAAAACACAGCCTAACACACACTAATATTCTCTTTTCAATTTCTGAAACTCAAGAGCTATAAACACTCAAACCAGACATTCAAATACAATTTAAAACCTCTAAACCATGAGTTGAAGCTTACCTTTTTTGTTGAACCACTTCACCAAGCCAAAGCCAAGCTAAGTCCCCAAGTTTCCTTCTCAATTCTGCCTTAAAACATCAAAGTCATATTTGCCTCAAAACTTAACCAAAACCCAGAATTTCCAACCACAGAAGAGAAGATTAAATTTCTTACCTTAACCCTGACTCAGTTCTTGATTAATCCCTGAGCTAAGCCTCCAAATCCCCACCTCAATCCTCAGACATTCCAGCTTGATTCCCTTAAGATTTCAGTGTTTTTTCTTCCCCTTTGTTTTTCCTTAAGAGTGAGAGAGAACTGAGGAAAAGAGTTTTGGTCGGTTTGTCTTTCCTTCTAAAAGTTTCCTTAAGTCTATCTCATTGTTAAGTCTATCCCAAGGCTCGGGGTGCCGGAACCATCCCCGAGGCCAAAATGGTAAAATCCCCCAATATTCCCGCCTAGACATCCTAACCTCAAATATATCTCCATATATTTATTTTTATGACCCGATAGTCTAAATCGCTACCCGATACCTAAAATACCCTCGACTTATCCAAAGTCATATCTTAAGTCCCGTTGTGACTTTTCCCGCTATCTGACCCTAGGATCGTCTCAAGCCGTGCTCCTCGAACCTGTCCACATAATAATGTGGTCATCACATATATCACATAATATCATCAACTATCATATAATCAACATTAATCACGTATTCACACATTTAAGTCAACAATATCCACTCTAATCCCATTTATGCCCTCCCGGCATGCTAATCAAGGCCCCAAAGCCTTATTAGCGAATTTGGGTCATTACATAAGCAGTTGCAATAAGCCTGCAAGCCGCTGATGTTCTTCTTTCACTTGCTGGCATACTAAGTGTTGACGGTGAGAACTCGTCAACTAAGTTACGTTGGAAAAATTATCAAATCAAGATCGCTAATTGGAAAGCTGTAAAAACAAAAACTCAAGAGCAATGATGGAACAATAATGGAGAATTCAGTATTTCATTCACACTCAAAACTCTGCTACAGTAAAATTTCCAACCCCTTTTCAGGTGGTCTTAGAGTTCATTTTATAGCAGGCTCTAATGGCCTTAGGTACATAGTGGTCCATGGGACCAAGTGGTACATACGTACTGTGTCAGGGGAGTGGCTTCAGAGGTCGTGGTTGTACAACCTGTGCAGGAGTGGGTGTCAAGAGGATGTCTCCACTACTTGTCTGTACCCATGTCTGATGCGTGGTGGCAGGCGTAGTGGCGCAGGAGGTAGTGGTGTCGGCTCTGACCTAGGGCCGTAGACGTACGGACCATGATCCTTACCCCATCAATCTCACTGGCACTGGTATCCGTACTTAGTACTTGGTCGTACAAATATGTCCCATTCGACTCGTACTGGATCTCCTATGCATAGGGATCTCGAGGTGTAAGGAATGGGACCCTTGGTGTGAGGTGGAGATCTTGGGTCCTTGGTATGGGGTATCCGAAACCTCCTGAGGTCACTCACGAGTCTGAGCGATAGGCATGTGGCCCTGGAAGATGTCTAAGGATGCGTGGCGAGATGCCTCCTCCGCAAGCCTCCCATGCAGGGCCTCCCTTGCGTGGTCTCCCTTACGCGGTCCCTTGATGGTGTGGCTTGGACCCAGGTGTGTAGTGCGACGGGGAAACGACCTCCTGGGGAGATGATGGCCCATCGGGCCTCTCGGGAGTGCGCACACAAGGGCCTCGCGTGGCCTCGCGCATGGGCGCCATTGGTGGCCTCGCAAGACGTAGGCGCGCAAGGACCTCGCGCATGGGCGCCGCTGGTGGCCTCGCAAGATGTAGGCGGTCCGAGGGCCTCGC
The DNA here is from genome assembly GCF_963169125.1 of Humulus lupulus. Classification (NCBI taxonomy): domain Eukaryota; kingdom Viridiplantae; phylum Streptophyta; class Magnoliopsida; order Rosales; family Cannabaceae; genus Humulus; species Humulus lupulus. The sequence goes on along the minus strand of NC_084797.1, from coordinate 45,483,235 downwards.
GTGATGCCCGCCTCCGTCGGCCTAGCATGGCCCCGCGCACGGGTGTCGCTGGTGGCCTCGCGAGACGTAGGCGGTCCGAGGGCCTCGCATGGCCTCGCGCATGGGCGCCGTTGGTGGCCTCGCGCATGGGCGCCGTTGGTGGCCTCGCAAGACGTAAGCGGTCCGAGGGCCTCACGTGGCCTCACGCATGGGCGCCGTTGGTGGCCTCGCGGGACGTAGGCGCGCAAGGGCCTCGCGCATGGGCACCGCTGGTGGCCTCGCGAGATGTAGGCGGTCTGAGGGCCTCGCGTGATGCCAGCCTCCGTCGGCCTAGCATGGCCCCGCGCACGGGCGTCGCTGGTGGCCTCGCGAGATGTAGGCGGTCCGAGGGCCTCGCGTGGCCTCGCACATGGGCGCTGTTGGTGGCCTCGTGAGATGTAGGCGGTCCGAGGGCCCCGCGTGATGCCAGCCTTCGTCGGCCTAGCATGGCCTCGCGCACGGGCGTCGCTGGTGGCCTCGCGAGACGTAGGCGATCCGAGGGCCTCACGTGGCCTCGCGTATGGGCGTGCCTCACGGCCTCTATGAGAGAGGGACGGGCATAGAATCTAACAAAGCGTTGGCGCATCGGGGCCCAAGCGCGTGCTTTAGATCTCTTACATGGCTGAGATTTTGAGCATCAACACTTGCCCAGTCTAGGAGAGTACCTTTAGGTGCTCTTGTAGACTATTCACCTTGATTCCTATATATAGGCCCTCATGCTTGGCCTAATATTTACACTTCATCTCCTTAGCTTAGTGGCATTTAGATCCTTGCTCCTTTCAAGAGGTAAAGGGTTCAATCCCCCACAACCACACTTTTTCCATAGTTTCATCATCTTTTTTTTTTTTTTTATATATGTGAGCTAATTTCTTGGTGTGTCTATTTTATGGCTAACACATCTTTTTGGTTCATTCTTGCAGACGCGCACTTTCGACTCTGTGGTGCTTTTTGCTCCCTAATCTTCTTTGGATCCCGCCCCCACTTTCTTAATCGCTTGAGGTATATTTTCTTTCCTTCTCCCTTTTATTTATTTATTTTTTTATTTTATCGGGCCCAAACTAGAAGTACTCGGGATGGGGTACATTAGTCAGAGCTTGTAGTGAGTTTCACCATATGCACGCCCCTCCTCCTTTTTTTTTTTTTATATATATATACCCTGTAGTAGTCCATTTAGGGCGTTTTCATCCAGAGGTATTAAGCCTATTCCTTTGTGTTTTGTAGCCTTCCCCTCGTTTATACGTGAGCCCCTTTTTGCTGTTTGGACGTGGTTTCATGGCTAGTGACGGCCCGTCTGATATACCCCCAAGGGCTGAGTTTATTGACCTGTCCTCAAACTCAGAGTCCCCTGAGGGCAACCTTCACCAGGACTATGACTCTTTAAGACAAGCCCGCATCCGCCACCTTGAGTGCATGACCGAACTTAGACGTAAAATTTGGGTGGTGGAGAGCGAAATTGACTCGGTGTCGAGAGGGGATGGAGGACCCTCACCCCTGGGACTTAGTGACCATATAGCGCGTCTTAGGATGACCCTTTTTAAATTGCGGTGGGAGTTAGAATTTATGGAGGGACACATTCCGCCAGAACCTCCTACTCCCTCTTCGCCCGATGACAGTCATGGGGCTGCTAGCTCCTCTCCCCAGCCCCTAGTCTCAGTTTATCCTAGCTTAGTGCTTCCGCCATCGCTCCCTCAATGGAAAACTCTTGCTAGGAAGAAAAAATGGAGGGTTAAGTGTTTTGCCCCTTCCTCACATATTTCTTTTGATTTTGTAGATATGTCGAAAGCACGCAGACAGGTGTCCGCCCAGGAAGAGGACGACGCCCCCCTACTGGCGTCCAGTCTAGTGTCACACGTGTCTCCGAACAAATTGAAGGCAATCGTGAAGCACTACCGGGCTCCTCCAGAATACGCCCTGCATGCTCCTCAGGAGGCCTGCCGGGCCGACCGCCCTGAGAAGGGCTTTGTGGCTTTTAGTGAGCAGATTTTGAAGGCGGGTGGCACCATTCCTCTGCACCCGTTCTTCGTGGCGGTTCTCAACTATTTTGATTTGGCCCCTCTTCAACTGTCGCCCAACAGTTGGTTGACTTTGAGTTGCCTCTTCATTTGTTTCAAGGATAACATCCAACGCGCCCCGACGGCGCAGGAGGTGCACTCCTTGTATAACCTTATGGGAGTGCCCAAGTCCAAGGGCTTCTACTACCTGCAGAAGGCCAACAGTGAGCTTCCCTTAATAGAGGGCTCGGTGTCCAACACAGGGCCTTGGAAACAAGACTTTTTTTGGGTAGAGGGGCCTCTCTCGGTTCGTGAAGGCTTTCGCGCCGGCCCTAGTAAGTATCCTGGTCTTTCTCTTTTTCTTATTAGAACTTACTGTTTTGCACTCTTGCTTGTACTGACATTGGTGTGGTTCTTGTAGGGAAATTTGCTGATCCCTCGGTCATTGGGCAGGAGGCGGAGGCCATAGGCAAACTCCTTGCTGCAGACTCCGCCCTGAAGAAGGCAGCAGTCCTATTTACTGTGGTGAATCTCAACCGCCACCAATTGTCCCCGATCTCTAAACCCAAGTTCCTGTGGTCAGTTACCGGGTCTAAGAAGGCTATGGCTATGCCGGCTGGGCCGTCCCTACACGATGGTGGGGCTGAGATGGAGATGGAGGATGTTCCCCTCGAATGTGGGGGGTCTCATCAGCGCCCCCTGTCCCCTGGAGGATGCCCTCCTTACGGTTCCCATGACCAGGACATTGCCTGTCAATCTTCGGACCCGCAGGCCACAGCGGGATGTTACGCTCCTCCTAGCCTTGATGGCAATGACGCCTTCCCTCAGGTCCCTCATGATATTGGCTTGCCGGATGCTGATTATGTCGACCTCGCGGAGCCCCCTTGTAATGCACCAGGGTTCCAGTTTCTCCCCTTCCCTGCGCCTCCTCCTGCTTCGGCGAGTGGGTCATCCGTTCCTGTCCAACCAGATGTTCCTAGCGTGGAGGCAGAGCCTTGGGTGACCAGGATGGCCTCATCCTATGCCCAGCGTTTCATTCAGATTGCCTCGGACCTCCCTACCTCTGACTGGAGAGGTCTAGGGAATGTGACCCAACCAGATCTTGGGGAAATCCTAAGGCGTGCCGCGGCCTGGGTGAGGTCTTGCACCTTGTGTTGATTAATATTATGTATAGGTGTACATGTGTTTTCCGCTTTGTTACTTATTGCTGACGCCATTGACTTTCTTGTGCAGGTCTACATCGTGTCTCTTCGGCATGCTGACTCATCCGGCGTCCTCTCTGCATCTACTGCTGAGAGGGACGGCCTCATGGCCCAGGTCCAGGAGCTCGAAAATGAGCTTAGTGCAACCAAGGTCCAATTGTCAAAGGCCAAGACTAAGTATGCCAAGTTGGACTCGAAGAGGGAGAAGCTGAAGGCCAAGATCAAGGAGCTAAAGGGCAAGGCTAGATGCTTGGAGCGCGAGCTCAGGGGGGCCAAGGCCGCTGCGACCGCGTCGCAGGAGAGGGTTACTCAAATGGGGACTGAAGTTGAGGCCCTTAGGGCTGAACTACAGTCGACTCAGGAGAAGGTCGCTTCCTTGGAGGCGGAGAGGGCTTCTTTGGAGGCAGAGAGGGTCATAACTGAACGCAAGTCTATAGACCGTGCTCTTTACAATGTGTGGAAGCAGGATCCCAACTTCGACTTCTCCTCTTTTGGCGAACAGGTCGTTGCCCGAGCGGCCTGGTGGAGTGCCCACTACGGGAGACCTTGAAATAGTCTCGCTCCTTTTTTGTTTTCTTTTTATTTTGTAACATCATTACCAGTGCTACTTTTCTGTTAGTAACTCTTGTACTATCCCGAGAACTCTTTTTTTTTAATGTATAAATACATATGTTGCTGTTTATTTCTTGTTCTATTGCATTCGAGGCCCTTTTAAGCCCAGGGTTTAGTTGGTTCCCTTCTTTTATCTATCAGGCTGGAGGTCCTTTGGAGCCCATGTGAGAGGGTTCACTGGGACCTCTTTTGGTGCCTCTTGGTTGCTTTCATAAGGATATTTTGACCCCTTGGGTCTTAGTTATCCTTTTATGTTTTTCTTGCGCGCGCTTATTATTTGTTGCGAGAAGCGTCCTTCTCGTCACTATGCATAGTACTATTTTTACAAGGGTCTCTTTTGGGATCCTTTTTGGCTAGGCGGCTTGGCGGCCGCTCTAGACTTATTATTGTCGTCACCATATAATGGCTAGACTTATTATTGGCTAGGCGGCTTGGTGGCCGCTCTAGACTTATTATCATCGATACCATATATTTTTTTTTGTGAGTCTCTAAGGCCTCCTTGATATTCACACAGGTAGCTAATCCTTGTGATCTCAGGAGATGCCTTGTAAAGACTTCGCTTAAGGCCCTGATATAGGGGGACCCCCTGGGATCCCTATTGAAGGGTCCTTTTTGGGGTCCTCCTGATGGAGGGTCCTTTTTGAGGATCCTCTTGGTAGAGGGTCTCCCTTAGGGGTTAGGAAGGCAAGGGGTCCTTTTTAAGATCCTCCATTAGAGGGTCCCTTTTTAGGAGTTAGGAGAGCAAGGGGTCCTTTTTAGGATCCTCCGTTAGAGGGTCCCTTTTTAGGAGCCCTTTTGATGGCTGCATGTTCTTGCCCCCTGTCCTGCCCCCCAAGTGCTTGGTGAAATTTATTTCGGCAGGCACTTTGGCTGATGCTCGTGCAGCGAAGAAAATAAACACAGGAAGTAGCAAACGTTTCATTCATAGAACGCGGTTTACATCTATCTTTGAAAATTAAAAAGGGGGGGGGGGGTTACATCTGATTAGGAGGCTACCTAGGGCAGCCTCTTTGATTCTTACTACAATAACGAAGAACAAGCTAAACATAGGTTCTTTTGGCATTAAGAGCTGAAGCCTTGCTGGTAGCACTTCTCGAAAGGCTGCGTAGCCTGTCCCATCTCGTGCGGATCTAACTTGTGTGAGTCCCTCCTTCATGCACAGCCATCGTCATTGACATGGATGGTTTGGTGGCTGCGCGGAGGGACATGTTATAGCATTCCCTCGCTTCCTTCTGCTCCCCTTTCACACATGCTACTCCCCCAGGGGTAGGGAATTTCATGGCTAGATGATACACATAAGTTATCGCCTTCAATTCTCTTAGGGAGGGTCTCCCTAATACCGCATTGAAGGCTGAGGTGAAATCTACCACGACGAAGTTAGCCATTATGGTGGTTTGCCTGGGTTGCTCCCCCATGGCGAGGGCCAATTCTATTGTCCCCAGGGGTTGCATCGAATCTCCCGTGAACCCATACAAAGTCGTAGTGCAAGGCTTTAGGAGACGGAGGCTCAACCCCATATTTTCCAGCGCCTGTCGATACAAGATGTCCACGGAGCTCCCGTTATCCACCATGACCCGATGTACTCTCATGTTAGCTAGCTGGGCGGTTAGCACCAGGGGGTCATTATGAGGGAAGTGCACCCCTTGTGCATCTTCTTCAGTGAAAGTTATTGAGTCATTCTCGCCCTTGAAGCTCTTCGGGGGGCGTTGTTCCAAACTTAAAACGCAATGTGATGGACTTCGTCGGGCCTCCTTGGCATACCTGTCTCGCCCTTTCCTAGAATCGCCTCCAAACCCTGGTCCTCCAAAGATGGTCCTGACCTCTCCTTGCACTTCCGGGGCCACCTCACGTGCCCGCAGCGAGGACACTCCTCCTTCTGGCCTCTGGTTATCCTTGCGCACATACCTGCCCAAATGTCCCCTGCAGATGAGTTCCTCAATTTCTTCCTTCAAATGGATACACTCTGCCGTGGTATGTCCGGTATCCTTGTGGTACCGACAGTATCTACTAGGGTCCCTTTTGGATCGGTCCTTTCTCATTGGTGGGGGCCTTTTGAAAGGAACTCGATCTTCATTGGTGAGGTAAATGTGCTCCCTGGTATCTGTGAGGTCTGTGTAGTAAGTGTAAGCCGCTTGCTTGTGATCATTCCCATGTTTGGTTTTCCTCTGGTGGTCATCTCTTGATCCATCGTATGCCCTTTTCTTCTTTGCTACGTTCAACCCGTCGCTAGTTGGGGGCTTCGCGTGGGGCTCCTCCTTTCCCGCCTTTAGGTTTGCGTGGCCATCCTCCACACGGATGTACTTCTGCGCTCTCTCATAGAAGTCATCTAAGTCGGTGACTTCCCTCTTCAACATGTTGTCCCACAACTTGCTTCCTGGGAGCACTCCAGTGGTAATAGCCATTTTTAACTCTCGACGTGTTAGGCTCCCCACTTTTGCGGCCTCCATATTGAACTGGTGAATGTAGCTCTTCAGGCTCTCGTTCTCCCCTTGCTTCACGTTAGCCAGGCTGGTACCAGGCATCGTGTAGTCTCGCACGACATGGTGCTGCTGGAGGAATTCGTCAGAAAACTGCTGCCAGGACCTGATGGACCCCGGCCTTAGTCTTTTGAACCATTTGTAGGCGGGTCCTTTCAGAGTAACAGTGAAGCAATGGCACCTGGCACCACTCCCGATCCCTCTCAGTTTCATCAGATCATTAAACGCATCCAGGTGGTATTTCAGATCCGTGTTCCCTTCGTAAGGGGTCATATTGGGCTCCTTAAAATTGGCAGGGAGTCGGATTGCCTGAATTTCTCTCACAAAGGGCGACTCATGGTCGAAGTCCTCCTCAAAGGCCTGGCTGCCTGACGCGGTGACAATCTTGCTCCGCAAGCTCCTCATCTCCGTGTCTAGGTTCTGCCTCCTCTTGCTGAGAGTGTCCCTTAAAGCGGACGGGCTGAGATCCCCCTTTCCCTTGCCTTCTCGAGGCGCCACAGAGGGCATGGTCCCGTTGCCCGCCCTCTTCTTATTAAGCTCCTCCCGCAAGTCTAAGGGTGTTCTTTTGGAGGTGACCTCATCCTCATGGCGAGGGGCAGCGTTGGTCCTCGGCGCTGGCTTCGGGGCCTGCTTAGGCGGTTCGGGGTGATCTCGCCGCTTCACGCGGGGGGTGTTACTAGTTGAATGTCGGGTTCTTCCATGATCTATCGGCACCGTGGTCTCCACCCTATCCTTGCCCTTCTCCTTCCTCTTAGGCAAGGTTACGCTGGACTTACCCTGCAGCAGGCCGTTAAGGACCTCTTGCATGTTTTCTAAGGTGGTTTCTAATCTTTGGTTCTTGCGGTGGAGCTCACGTATCTCCTCTTCGTAAAATCGGGATTTCGAACTCGAGCTCACGGAGTGGACCCGGGGGTGCTTGTCAGGCCTACGGGCAGAAGGGCCCGGGTCTTGCCGGCCGGAGTTCGGTGCCTGCGGCGGTTTTGGAGGAGGGAACTCATCAGCGTGTACCGGTGGTGCTCTTGGAGGACTCCCTCCAGGTGGAGCGGCCGGCGATGAGGCCACCCTATCCCCTTCGTGAACCTCAGGGTCTTTCGGGGGCTCCACGTCCCTAGGTGGAGGAGCGTCCTTCATGGAGGCCTTCAGCTGGACTCTGTTCAGGTGAACTTCTACCTCCCGCGTCTCCCTCACTCGCTTCGAGCGTCTTGGCATCTTCTTCTTGTCGGAAACAATGGTGGAACAGTAGCTTGAAACTAACGTTCCCACAGACGGCGCCAAACTGTTGACGGTGAGAACTCGTCAACTATGTTACGTTGGAAAAATTATCAAATCAAGATCGCTAATTGGAAAGCTGTAAAAACAAAAACTCAAGAGCAATGATGGAACAATAATGGAGAATTCAATCTTTCATTCACACTCAAAACTCTGCTACAGTAAAATTTCCAACCCCTTTTCAGGTGGTCTTAGAGTTCATTTTATAGCAGGCTCTAATGGCCTTAGGTACATAGTGGTCCAGGGGACCAAGTGGTACATACGTACTGTGTCAGGGGAGTGGCTTCAGAGGTTGTGGTTGTACAACCTGTGTAGGAGCGGGTGTCAGGAGGATGTCTCCACTACTTGTATGTACCCATGTCTGATGCGTGGTGGCAGGCGTAGTGGTGCAGGAGGTAGTGGTGTCGGCTCTGACCTAGGGCCGTAGACGTACGGACCATGATCCTTACCCCAGCAATCTTACTAGCACTGGTATCCGTACTTAGTACTTGGTCGTACAAATATGTCCCATTCGACTCGTACTGGATCTCCTATGCATAGGGATCTCGAGGTGTAAGGAATAGGACCCTTGGTGTGAGGTGGAGATCTTGGGTCCTTGGTATGGGGTATCCGAAACCTCCTGAGGTCACTCACGAGTCTGAGCGATAGGCATGTGGCCCTGGAAGATGTCTAAGGATGCGTGGCGAGATGCCTCCCCCGCAAGCCTCCCACGCAGGGCCTCCCTCGCGTGGTCTCCCTTACGCGGTCCCTTGATGGTGTGGCTTGGACCCAGGTGTGTGGTGCGACGGGGAAACGGCCTCCTGGGGAGATGATGGCCCATCGGGCCTCTCGGGAGTGCACGCGCAAGGGCCTCGCGTGGCCTCGCGCATGGGCGCCATTGGTGGCCTCGAGAGACGTAGGCGCGCAAGGACCTCGCGCATGGGCGCCACTGGTGGCCTCGCAAGATGCAGGCGGTCCGAGGGCCTCGCGTGATGCCAGCCTCCGTCGGCCTAGCATGGCCCCTCACACGGGCGTCGCTGGTGGCCTCGCGAGACGTAGGCGGTCTGAGGGCCTCGCGTGGCCTCGCACATGGGCGCCGTTGGTGGTCTCGGGAGACGTAAGTGGTCTGAGGGCCTCGCGTGGCCTCGCGTGATGCCCGCCTCCGTCGGCCTAGCATGGCCCCGCGCACGGGTGTCGCTGGTGGCCTCGCGAGACGTAGGCGGTCCGAGGGCCTCGCATGGCCTCGCGCATGGGCGCCGTTGGTGGCCTCGCGCATGGGCGCCGTTGGTGGCCTCGCAAGACGTAAGCGGTCCGAGGGCCTCACGTGGCCTCACGCATGGGCGCCGTTGGTGGCCTCGCGGGACGTAGGCGCGCAAGGGCCTCGCGCATGGGCACCGCTGGTGGCCTCGCGAGATGTAGGCGGTCTGAGGGCCTCACGTGATGCCAGCCTCCGTCGGCCTAGCATGGCCCTGCGCACGGGCGTTGCTGGTGGCCTCGCGAGACGTAGGCGGTCCGAGGGCCTCGCGTGGCCTCGCGTATGGGTGTGCCTCACGGCCTCTATGAGAGAGGGACGGGCATAGAATCTAACAAAGGCGTTGGCGCATCGGGGCCCAAGCGCGTGCTTTAGATCTCTTACATGGCTGAGATTTTGAGCATCAACACTAAGCATTTAGACACATACCCCGCTACATATTTCTTTATTCCTAGCCATCAATACAATGCCTTAAGGTCGTGAGTCATCTTGGTCGACCCTGGGTGGACTGAGTATGGGGTATTGTGCGCTTCTTCTAAAATCTACATCTTAATTACATGATCATTCGACACGCATACCCGATCCTTATATCTCAAGAACCCTGTCCTGATATAGAGAAATCTGTGGCCTTGCCTTCTTTGACTGCAGCTATGTAAGACACTAATGAGTCATCATGCCCTTGCCCGATCTGTATATCTTCTAACAGACTTGACTGGATGGACAAGTTGGCTAGTTTACCAACAACTACTTCTATTCCGACATTGATCAACTCTCGATGAAACGACTTTTCTATTATGGATATTGCTGATAGATTCCCGTAACTCTTTCTGCTTAGCGCATCAGCAACTATGTTTGCTTTTCCTGGGTGGTATAGGATTTCGTACTCATAATCCTTTACTAGTTCTAACCACCTGCGCTGCCTCATGTTGAGCTCCTTCTACGTGAAGAAATATTTTAAACTCTAGTGGTCTGTATAAATCTCACATCGTTCTCCATAAAGATAGTGGCGCCAGATTTTCAATGCGAAGACCACCACTGCCAACTCCATATCGTGCATTGGATAGCGTTGCTTGTATTCCTTCAGCTGCCTTGAGGCGTAGGCCATCACTTTGTCATTCTGCATCAGCAAACAACCCAAACCTTGCTTCGATGCATCACAGTAGACTACAAACTTGTCGTTGGGTGTCGGTACACAAAGTACTGGTGCTGAGCATAGCTTATCCTTAAGAAACTAGAAGCTTTCTTCACACTTATTCGTCCAGTTGAACCTTTGCTGTTTCTAGGTCAAGTTGGTAAGCGAAGTGGCTATCTTAGAAAAGCCTTCTAGAAACCTCCGATAGTAGCCTGCTAGCCCGAGAAAACTTCTAACCTCTGATGCATTCTTAGGTCTTGGCCAATCTTTCACAACCTCTACCTTAGCTGGGTCTACTGCAACTCCGTCCTTGGATACAATGTGGCCGAGGAACGCTACTTGCGAAAGCCAAAATTCACACTTCTTGAACTTGGCGTAAAGTTTATGCTCCTTCAGTCACAACATGGTAATTCTTAAATGTTCCTCGTGCTCAACATCGTCCTTGGAGTACACCAAAATATCGGCGATGAACACTACGACGAATTTGTCCAAGTAATCCTTGAAGACCCTATTCATGAAATCCATAAATGCGGCTAGAGTGTTGGTAAGACCAAAAGACATAACTAAAAACTCGTAATGTCCATAACGAGTTCTAAAGGCTGTCTTAGGAATATCTTCTTCCAGTACCTTGAGCTGGTGATACCCGTACCGTAGATCAATCTTTGAAAACACGGTCGCTCCTCGGAGTTGAACAAACAAATCGTCAATCCGGGGTAGCGGGTACTTATTCTTAATTGTCACCTTATTCAACTTGCAGTAATCTATACACATCCACATGCTTCCATCTTTTTTTTTCACAAAAAGAATCGGTGCTCCCCATGGCGAATGGCTTGGTCTAATTGTAGCGTCCCAAATTTGCTAATAAGGCTTAGGGCCTTGATTAGCGTGCCTAGAGGGAAATAAGTGGTTTACTATGTTAATGTGTGAATTTTATGAGTATGTGATTAGAAATGCAGGTTTAAGTGAATTGAATATGCATGTGGGCCTCATTTGGTTATTAGGGGCATGTTTGTAATTTTAGCCTGTTGAGGGCATAAATGTGATTATTATGATATATTTGTGATATATCTGTGTTGCATGATCCGGGACAGTCCTAGGGAGCTATTTAGCAAGAAAGTCACAACGGGGTTGAATACCCGACTCGAGGCGAGTCGAAGGGTATTCTGAGCATTAGATGTTTTATTGGGTTATCGGGTTATGAAAATAAATATTTGGAGATATATTTGAAGTTAGAATGTTTAGGAGGGAATATTCTCTACTACAAAAAAGGTTTTTTAGGACTCGCGGGGTGCGAGTCCTCTATTTGAGAGCCTTAAAAACTAAGGTTTTTTAGGACTCGCAATGCGAGTCCTAAAAAATCTTGTTGAGTGCCTTTGATTAAGTTTTTAGGACTCGCTAAGAATGGTTTTAGGACTCGCAATGCGAGTCCTAAAAAATCTGGTTGAGTGCCTTTAATTAAGTTTTTAGGACTCGCATTGCGAGTCCTAAAAAGAATGTTTTTAAGACTCCCAATGCGAGTCCTAAAAACTTAATTAAAGGCACTCAACCAGATTTTTTAGGACTTGCATTGCGAGTCCTAAAAACATTCTTTTAGGACTCGGAAAGCGAGTCCGAAAAACTTAATTAAAGGCACTCAACCAAATTTTTTAGGACTCGCGGGTAATTTTTTAGGACTCGCTTTGCATGCCCTTAAAAGTATTTTTTTTTTAAAAAAATACAGCTACAATTTTAATTTTGATTTAAAAATATATATCCATTTGAGTGTCGAATATGTATCAAAAGAATTTTGAAAAGAAAATACTAAAAAAATGGCAAAAATTTTTTACGAAATAAATTTAAAATTTCTAAACATGTATTGTAATTAGCTAGCTATAATATCATTCATTTTGCTCTAACCAATTGTAAAAATGACATTGCCCATTCTTCTCTAACTTCCTCAATTTCTTGAGTAGTATATGGTTTGTCGGAGGTGAACTGAAAAAAAAAAGAAAACAAAAATTTAATTATAATTATATTAGTGGTAATAAATTCAAAGCATATATAAAAATTGTGCTAGATTAATACTATGTAGTTGTATATTGTTTATTACCTGTTTCGACAAGAAATGTTTGATATGAGGGGCATTAATAAGTACATTCTTCATCATCCTCATAACGTAATGACTATTGAATCCAATGAAGTTCACCTGTCATTCTAGTTACTATAGAAGAGAAATAAAGAGCTAGTATCAATCACTAACATAAAAACATGAAATACTTTATAAGGATCTACATTCTAACACATGCCAAATAATATGGGGATAATTGTCAATAACACTTACTTGTAACCAAAATATGAAAAAATTACATCCCGGTTTCCAACAAAATGCCAATGCATGAAAACAGACATAGGAACCACAACAAAATTCTACTAACCTTATGTCTACTTTCCTTCTTCTTCATCCACAGCATATTCATCATCGTTGTCATCGTCTTCATCAACATCTTGATTATCATATAAACTGCTTCGAGGAAACTTACTGAGTTCATTTCTGCTGTCCTCTTCACTAAGAAATTCCAGCCCATATTTTGCATCTCGGTGTTTGACCACAAGCCAGCGCAGCAACCGATCTTCCTTGTTAAGGTAATGCAGCTCTTTGTTGATGTTGGGTGTAACCATCATAGTCATTTGCATCAGTTGACCCTATAGCACGTGCAAAAGATGTCTCTTCAAGTCCAAGATAAAGAGAAAAGAAAAACCAATCAAAGCAAGATTGACTCTTTTATCTTTTAATTTTTCTTAAACTACAATTTTTTTTTATTATAAAATTCAATCAAACATAAAACCTACTTCAGATAAATATCTTCAGATATGTTACATGTAAGTCAAATAGTGCTGGTATATTATTTGGATATTCAGTGAGGCTTAAATTTTAATACTACTAGGCATTTGGCACCTTAAATTTAGAGCATCCTTCCATCACAGAATGCCAAGAATCCATCAAATACGAAGCCCTTAAACTTAAATCCCAGCTACATCGACACGTAACACAGGAAAGATTAAAGCCACTGATTTCATTGATTTCAACAATACTAATGGTTTGTTAATAATAATGGTTTGTGTTTATATGCATTGATTTCAACAATACTAGAAAGATGAATAAATGTAAGACACAAGTTACTTTAGCTTCATCATTATTCCACTTAAACTAAACAAAGCAAACACTTAAAGAAATTTCCTTGATGTGATCAAATATAGATCCTTGATCTCTCTTCTCTTGGCATATATACTAATAATGAATGATCTCATAATATTACCTAATCAAATCCAAATCCAATTTTTTTTATTATGTTTTTACCATGCAATGCATGAAATCATCAAAATTTTGTGAAAAATAGGATCCAAATCACAATGAGTGATTTGGATTTTAAGATCCAATCAATCACATATATACCAACTAGAATGTGATTACCAAATTTAATGTAATAGTAAAATGATAAAAATAATTCTAAATTTTTAATAGGACAAAGATATAAATTTTTGGTATCATATAATTTCACTCACATGTATACTAAGTATCTTATTATCAAATTTTGTACACAAATTAAAATAATAATTAATATATAAGTATGCAAACATATGTAATCAATCCAAATAATATATATATATATACTAAACTGTATATTAATATAGAAAACCAAACCGTAGCTTATCTAAAATAATAAACCAAATAGTATCCAAGCACTCACACCACTCACATCACTAACTCTTTTGGGAGACAAAAGATGAGGATTTTGATTTAAATTCTAGAAAGACCTATCCTGCACTTATAATCTCGAAAGCACAAATAACATATCATACATAGTTACTCTAAATCGACTCTTTTGAGGCTCGGATTAAGCAAATTTTGTGATTAGTAGCAAAATTGAAATTCAACTTAATTATTAATTAGACGGTCAAATATTAAATATCCGGATGACAAATTTATCATTGTGGCAGTTGTCATTTTCATATTTCCACACAAAACTAAGTACAAAAAAATCTATAGAAAATCCGGCAGCATATCCCCTAATTTACTAGCCTAGCCATCTGTCACAATCAACACCAACATGTCAAACAAATCAAACAACACACAAGTTTTCATCCATATATCACCGCAGCACACAAAATTATCAGAACCTACTTCACTAAGACATGCAAGTTCTCAATCTTCCGTTATCACCGCAGCACACAGAATTCCCAGAACCTACTTCACTACAGATGAATATCTAAGATATTCAAACTCCACTAAAGTAATACAATTATCATTCAAAATTGTAAAATAACAAATAGTATCAATATTAGCCTATATTATTTATTTGTATATTAAAACTTGAAATTATATTATTACCCTATATTATAAATAGAAAATTATTAGCCTATATTATTTTTAGTGTTTTAAACATTCTAGTTCCCTATATTATTTATTTGTATAACCATTGGGTTTATTATTTTTATTGTTATAAACATTCTAGTTACCTATGTTATTTTAATTTTTTGTATATTAAAACTTGAAATTATATTATTACCATATATTATAATCTGAAATTATTACCCTATATTATTATCCTATATTAAAATCTGATATTATAATATTACCAATTATAATATATATAAATATAATATAAATAAATAATATAATACCAATTACCATTTTTTAATAATATAAACAAATAAATAAATACCAATCCTATTTCTAAATCTGATATCATATATATATATATATATCATACTAGGAAACTTTTGCTAAGAAAGAGACTTACGGTTGGCATAGCCAACGCTAAGCTAGCATTTGTGCCTCTCCATAGTCTTGTAAATCCTTCCTGCAAAATCCACTCCTTTGAGATCTCTTATACGCACAAATTTCTTACCAAACTTATGATGATGGGAGAATACAATCAAACCAACAAGCTTGTAATCAGAAGATATTAGGTAACTACTATGAAAAGAGTATCCTAACAGCACAATTGTTTAACAAAGATCCATGCGTGTGTTGTTGCTATAAGAATAAACATCGTTTTGTTGCAATTTACATGTGATCTCCATTCTGAAATCCACAGTGTAATGGATTGAAACACGTGTCCAAAAAATTCCAAGGTGTAGGCATACTAACCTGACGTATAATTTTATATAGGACATCCAGTGTTCCTTTATACTGGCCACATTCCGGAGGACACACGGGTTCACATGATGTAGAATATTTTGGAGCTGGAAATACCTAGCATCAATCAAAGACACAAAATAAATGGAAGTTTATCTCAAAAATTGTAAATAACTTAATGTACACAGTACACAAATAATAAGAAAAAGGCAATACACATACCGTGGATGTTTCAAAACATGTACTACCGCACAACCCCTGATAAGGAACTCCAGCAGCTTGTGCTTGCAACCGAGTCTAGAGGTAAAGGCAAAAAAATTGCATAAGACCCTTTTAAATCTTCATCATAATAACAACAATATTGAATCAAAATAGTCACTAAATCCACAAATCTCTTAAACTCAAACAATGGCTTGACATTGCATTTCCATAGCAATCTAATAAAATTATACAAATAAGGTTTACTCAAATTGGTCTCCAACAATATTGGCACAAATGAAACGAAAAAAAAATTTGAAGTTTATTACTCTTTGACATACCCAAATCAATAGTTTTTTCAAATAATCAAAGAAAATTGGAAAATGGGCATTGCAATTGAGATGCATACAAAAACAAGAAAAAAGGACAAAAGTATGTAAAAACCTTGGCGATATCAAGAGGGTTAACTAAGATAGCGGAGAGAACAGCAGCACCGGCAGCAGACAAAGCCCTCTCTCCAAAACCCAAATTAGCATCAGAAAGTTCCACCGCCGCAGAAGAAGGTTGTTTTCTACCATCCTTGAACATGGTTTCGGCGCCTCCTTCGAAATCAACCCTGGTGGCTTCCGCCGCAGTTAACCACGAAGGTATGCCCTACCTCGACCCAACCATTCCTCTACTTCTCACAACCCGGAGAAATTGTAACAAGGTGCCTTTCTTTGGACTTCGTGAATGTTCAATGAAATATAACAAGAAATTTGGGAGGGGCTTTTTTGGCTTGTCAACGTCGGTTACGTACGTGCGTGCATATACACATATATGTGTATTTTATATATATATATATATTATTTTGATTGATATATCATATATATATCTGAAATTATAATATATATATTTATATAAGCAAACAAATAAAAAAAAAGAAGCAATATATATACCTCAACCCATGGCTGGAACCGTGAGCAACCAGCACCGCCGGAGCCGAGAACCTGCATCGCCAGAGAGCCTGCTGGAACCGAGACCTGTGCTGCCGTGAGTGCTGGAGCCGTGCGCCGCCGTGAGTGCCAGAACGCTGGAACCGCCGTCAACGCCGCCGAGAATGCTGGAACGTCACTGCCGTCGAGCACCATCTGCTGCCGTTCATCTCCTTCAGCCTTGGTCATGCCGTTCAGTCGTTCATCTCCTTTAGTACCATGTGGCTGCTGTGGGTTTGAGTATATGTAACCCTATAAAACCCCAAATGTGTATAGTTTTTTAAGTATATATGTGTAACCCGAAATATATGGCTGTTTTTGAGAGTTTTACTTAAAATATTTAAGGGCTTGCTTTGGGAGTCCTTGATACTTTTTTAGGAATCCCAGCGAGTCCTAAAAAAGTATTAAGGACTCCCAAAGAAAGTCCTTACAATTATTAAGTAAGGCACTTTTTTTTTAGCCCAGATTTTTTAGGACTCGCAATTTCTTTCAGGACACTCATTGCGAGTCCTAAAAGAGTATTAAGGACTCCCAAAGCAAGTCCTTAAAAATATTAAGTAAAACACTTATTTTTATAGCCCAGATTTTTTTAGGACTCGCATTTTCTTTTAGGACACTCATTGCGAGTCCTAAGTAGCGTTTTTTCAGGACTCTCAATGAGTGTCCTAAAAACTTCATAAATATTTTTAAGGACTTGCATTTATTTGCGTGTCCTAAAAAAGTGTCTCGTAAAGGGTATTTTGTAGTAGTGATTGGGGAAATTTACCAATTTTCCCTCGGGGACATTTTTGGTACCCCGAGCCTTTGAGGTAACCTTAGAGACTTAAGTTAAGAAGAAACAAAACCAAGGAAGCCTTTAGAAACTAAGGAGCCAACGCAAATCTTCTCTCTCTCTTTCTCTCTCTTTTCCTCTAAGCCACACCAAGGAGAAGTGTTGAAGATTAAGCAAGGGATTTGGTTCTAGACTTGGGGATTAGCTCAGCTACAATGTGTGGATTCAAGCAAAGGCTAATTTAAGTTTCAAACTGTGATTTTAGCTATTTAATTTTGTGGTTACTAGCTGGGTTTCTAGTTTTCTTAAAGCTTTGAAGTGGGAGATTGGAATTGGGATATGATGAGTTATAAAGCTAGATTTTGTTAGGTTTTGTTGCTGAGACTGTTCTAGGACTTCTGTGATAAATGAATTGGATTGTTGGGTTGATTTTGGGGTAAATTGGCTTGAATTTGGAGGAGGAAATGGAGGATTTTTCTAGGTTCAAAGGGTCGGGGCGCGACATTGTTCTTGTTGAGCCGCGGCCCTCGAGAACACTTGGGAGCTCAAGAAGAAGGGTGGGTCGTGGCGCTCCCTAGCTTGGGCCGCGGCGCGCATGCCCTGTTTTGGGGTTGGGGATTTTTGGTTTTGGCAGGCTGCGGCATGGGTTTATGGGGTCGCGGCACTTAGTGTGTTTTTGGGATTCAAGGAGGTTTTAGGCTCGGGAATCCAAAAGTTAAGGCTCATAATGGATTTTATCACCCGGATTGATAGAATTCAAGGTCCCGAAGACTAGAATTATGACCCAAAGTAATTTAATGGATTAGAACTTGATGGATGGATATTGTTAATTCATTGTGACTAGGTTTTCTGCGAGGCTCAGACTGGGGGACTGTGCTCGAGACATCGGTGCTTGGAAAGCTCGAGACACAGGTAAGAAAACTGTTGTACCCATAGAGCAGGGCTCGGCCCTATAGTTTGTGTTGTAGGGCATGACCCTATATGATTGTGTTGCAGGGCGTAGCCCCATTAATTATGTTTATATGTGTTTAAGTATTTGTTTAATTATGCTATGTGTGCATATATGTGAATGAACAACAAGAGTCGGGAACGGCGAAGGTCGAGAACGGCGAGGGCCGGGAACGACGAAGGCCGAGAACAGCACGACCGAGTATGGCAAGGGGCCGGGAGCAACGTTAAGCACGTGGAGTGCGAGTTGCCAAGGTAAGACCCTATAGGATACTTGAGATATCCTCACAGTGTAGACCGCGAACCCAAGGCTTGGTAAAACACCTAGGACGGCATGGCCGTATGTGTTTAGCCTATTGGCGGCTTTGTTATGTGTTAATTGATGGATATGCATATGTTATTTGCTTGTGTGGAGTTTTCTTGCTCGGCTTTGACTCACGGGAGCTCTATGGTGCAGGTAAAGGCAAGGGGAAAGTCGACCAACTATGATTATGGAGAGCGTGAAGTGACTGTACATGTTTGGCCTGCCTGGCTGCCACAGCCAGGGGTATTCTTGGGAGATGTTTGTACTAAACTTGATTTTGTCGTTTAGTCGATTTTAATTATATTTTTGAGTTGTAAATATTTCTAAACAGTATTTTGGGATCCCAAACGTATAACGCTTTATAATTTTCAATGGATGATTATATTTTCAAATTGTATGACTTTTATTATGGTTTAGCTACACTTTTAACCTAAAACCTCGATTAGCGAGTTAATTGCACGTTTTAAACTCACTTAGTAATAGCTCTAAAGAAGTAGGGTGTTACACTAATGAAACCCAAGTCTAAGAGTTCTTGTAGCTGCATCTTTAACTCCTTGAGTTTGGTTGGTGTCATCCGGTATGGTGCCTTTGAGATAGGCTCGGTGCCCAATACTAATTCGATTGTGAAGTCAATTTCCCGAGTTGGCGGCAACCCTGGTAAGTCGTCAGGAAATACTTCTGGTAATTCTTTTATGATGCGGACGTCTCCAACTTCTAGTGGTGTTTCCTTTACCACATTCGTGATGCTAGCTAAGAATGTGTGACATCCTTTTTCTATCATCCTCTGAGCGTTGAGAGATGAAATAAGCGGCATACATAGTCCTGAAACTTTTCCCATAAAACATGGTCTCTAACCGTCAGGAGTTTAAAACATCACTTGCTTGCGTCTGCAGTCGATGGTTGCGCCATGCCTTGTTAGCCAATCCATTGCCAATATCACATCGAAGTCTTTGATCTCTAACTCTATCAGGTCTTCTTCTAGTTCTACGTCCTCAATTTTGATCGGTACGTCTCGTACTATCCGTGATGATAGGACAACTTCGCTCGAAGGCAATTCTGTCACAAACCTAGTTCTAAATCTTTCACAAGGTTTGTCTAATTTCTCTATCATTCCTAACGAGATATACAAGTGTGTTGCTCCCGAATCAAATAATACTAAACATATATTGTTGAGGATAAGAATCTGACCTATGACCACTTTATTACTAGCTTCAGCTTCTCCCTGGGTTAAGGCAAAGACTCTAGCAGGAACCATCTTGTTGTCCTTTTTCTCTTCTTGCTTGAGCTGTGGACATTCTTTCTTCTGAGACCTTCCTGACCATAATTGTAACATCCCTTGGTGTTTGCACGACACTCACCAGGATGTTTCTTTTGGCATTTGGAGCACTGTGGGTATTCTACATAACCCCACCTATTGCCCCCATTGTTAGTCCATGCTCTTTTTTCATTGTTAGATTGATTGTTGTCAGGATTCCTTCTCTTCTGACCATTATTGTTGCTATGTTGATGGTTGTTGTTGTGGCTCCGATCGTTCTGAGGTTGATTTTGTTGCTTAGGTTCAGGCTTGCTGGCCTCCTCTTGACATTTTCCTGAATCCTTTCTACCTCTATAGCCGTTTCTAGAGCATCGACATAAGAAGTGGTTCCAGGAGTTGCTAGCTTGACTCCTAGCTCAATCTTTGGTCTGAGTCCTCTAACGAACTTGGTGACCCTCAAAAAGTCTGTTGGAACCAACTCTGGTGCAAACTTGGCTAGTCAGTCGAACTGTCGAGCGTACTCCGCTACCAATAAGTCTCCCTGCTTCAAACTGGTGAACTCTTCTACCCTTGTGGCAATGACTACAATTATAATACTTCTTGTGAAAGAGCTCCACAAATCTAGTCCATGTCATGGTGGCAACATCGTTAGTCTGTTGTTCTAAGTCCCACCATATTCTAGCATCCTTCTTTAGAAGAGAAGAAATGCAGGATATGCAGTCCGCGTTGCTGAGATTCATGTGTACTAGGATTGGCTCTACATTCCTGAGCCATTCTTCTGTCTTGAAGGGGTCCGTTGTACCTTCAAAGTTTGGAGCATGTTGCTTACGAAACTACTCGTAGATTGGCTCCATGAACTGAGTTGGGTAGGGCGCATAGTTCTCCATTGGCCATCCCCCATAAGGACCTACTTATTGGGGTGCTTGAACCACTGGTTGAGGCTGCGGTTGCGGCTGAGTCTAAGGCTGCGGCTGAGCCTGTTGTCGTTGTTGCTGCAGCAGTTCTTCCACTTGTTGTCGTAGTCAGATAATTTCTTCGATGTTGTCAACCAGAGGCGGCAGTGCACTTTTGTTAGTAGCAGCATTGGTAGTACGCGCTCCCCTTCTTCGAACTTGAAGGGCTTCACTAGTCTCGTGAGCGGCGCTGGAGGCATTGGTGTTTGTCCGTGCAGACCTTCTGAGCGACATCTTCAGCAGAGTTCTAATAGTCGAGAAAAACATGTTAGAACTTTCCCTAATAGGCTCTAAGGAAAAAACTTAATCTAAGCAAACATAACTCAAACCTATTAGTTATGATTTCTTATGAAGAATTATATAAGCCTTATTTATAATTATGGTGTGCTTCTATACTTAGAAAAATAAGTCATCTAAATTATTTTTTAAGTCTGTTTCTAATCATCCTATATGACTTAATTCTCCGGCTCGAAACTTGTCGCTATTCCAAAGTTAACCATATTGAGGGAGGGCTGGGATCAGTAAAATCGTACCCACTACTATGGCCCCCTAACTCTCAATATAGAACCTGATCCATTGATTTGTATCCACCCTCACTGAACTTGGTCATTATTCATTAAATTAATTATTTATTATGATTGTAAAAAAAATCAAACTCATACATGTCATTCAAAAATCACAATAATATTCATTTGGAAAAATGTTTTCATTAAATACAATCATAAATGCAAAAATAATAAATAAATAAGTAAATAAACTAACATAACTAGGGTGAATCCAAAAATCAGGATCTTCTACATCTGACCCTTCATCTAACATATCATCATCTATCTCTTCATAATCATCATTATCTTGAGCCTCAAAATTTCCTCGGGGAAGATTCATAAATATTCTATGTTTTTGCTCATTTGTGAATTGAAATTCCAACTTATAGCTGAACCTAAGTATGAGAAAATAATATCTCATAGCTACCGGTAAATCATCTTCATCATCTATAATCTCCCATATTTCTTCTAATGTTGAAATTAGAGAAGAAAAATATTTAAAAAGCCTAATTACTAAAGCATATTGCTCCGTAGCTCTCATCATAATTTGCTTAGTATTTTGGAGGTGAACTATCTCCTTGTGGAATAAAATCAATCTCCGAGTGATTCTTTCTAACACTCTTACAGTATTCCTTGGCTCTCTAATCCTTTTCAATGCCTTAATGGCTCAGATATCCTCATAGGTCAAGGCTTCATCCATTCTTAACTGAAAACATAAGGGCTAAAATGTAGCCATAAACATAACATAACCATAATAAACATAAACACTTACATTGACAGTTAGATTCGGAGCTTGTGCGTGTATAGCAAGGAGTACTACATGCATATGAACTGTTGCTCTGACACCAACTGTAATGACCCAACTATTTCTAAGACCTTAGATCATTAAAACTACTAGACATAGGTATTATTTTTGGAACATACATAGGAAATAACATAACTTAATTTAAAACTCCAAAATAAATATTGTGCAAAATACAAAGTAAAATATGAAATATAAAATATGGTATGGGTACCCATTGTTTAATACATAAAAACATAAACCATAAACTTTAATTGTTTAAAAACTAAGTGCGGAATTACAAACGAAAGATAATTCAAAAGACTAAAAAAAATAACGTCATCCTCGATCGTTCACGCAGTCCATTCAATCCATTCATCCTTAACACACAAGCCAAGCTACCATGAATCTTTCCGCCTTCGATAATCATTTTCCTGATCAAGCTAATAAAATAAAGGAATGAGCCTAATGCCCAGCAAGGAAAATCTACTAACAACATACACCAAAAACATAAGACTATAACATAAACATTTACTACAAAACATATGACTATAAAAACGTATATCATATAGGACTACAATATTAATGGCCATTAACTCATTAACATGGCATGTGATAAACCATCTAGGTCCTCTGTCAACTAATCGAGGTAGGTTAGATCACATGGTAGTATATGATAACTCATCTAGGTCCTCTGTCTACTAATCGAGGTAGGGTAAATCATAACTCTAAACCATGAAAATGATCAAAATTCTTGGGGTTTGCTATCTAAGCAACTATAAGCCCCAAGCGACATAAAAATATTTTGGGGTTTGCTATCTAAGCAACTATAAGCCCCAAATGACTACAAGACATATTTATATATATATATATCATAGCATAAAACATATCATAACATAACACATACAAACACATAAAATCTATCCTATTTTCCTTACCAAAAACTGGTATATTTGAGGACAAGAACGGGATTAGAACACTCCTAAAAACCAACAGTAAGAATGGTGAGTTCCTAAAGAAAAGAGATGAAAAGAAAATTAAACCATCAAAGAAGAAACTTACCAAGAAGAACCTTAAGTTTTCAAGAAACTTAAACACCTAACCAAGAATCATAAACAAGAGTTAGGATCTGAAAAGAAAACTAAAGAACCATAAAGAACTGAACTTAAGAATAAGAATACCTTGAATGATCTTATGAATTGATCTAAACCTCGATACCGAAATCTCACTATATCTCACTTCCCAAGTGTTTAGAAATGCTTAGAATGATAAAGCTTTTAACCAAAAAACCCAAGTGTTTCTCTCTATAGTAACACTAGCAACTTGGAGGCTCTTAAGACTGATTGAAGAATGAAGAAAATGGCTGAGTACTAGGTCCTATTTGTTATATTATATTATAATATAATGTTTTAGATTAAATAAATGTGACAAAGTGTGTCGCATATTGTAACATATAATAGAGAGTTACAATATTTAGATATATGAGATATATCCAAATAATGTAACATATTTGGTGTTACAAATTTGTAACTTCCAAATATTACCCTTTATTGTGTAAAATTGTTGTTACACAATATTGAGCTGAATTTCATAAAGCCATATGTGATATGGCCGTTAGAGATATGATTTTAACCCCAATAATTTGGGAGGGTTTGGAACCGTTTGGAAAAATAGCACTTTTTTTAATGCTGAAAATGGTCGGTGGCCGCGGCCTGTGGGACAGAGACCAATGGTCGCGGCCACAGGCCAAAATTGACCAATTTTTCAGTTTTTTCATTCTTTGTTTAACGGCTCAAAAAACCCAAATAACTCTCAAATCTCATTTTTAATTCCATATTAATCCAATTAAACATTGGTAACAGCCATGGGGGTTGGTGGAATTTGAAATTCAAAGGGTGTCTCTAAACTCTATAAATAGGAGCCTATAGCTCACTTGTAAGACACAACATTTCTATCCATTAGAACACTTGGCTAGAAACACCTTGAGGCTTGATAATTCCAGAAAGCTTTTCCAATATTCGAGAGATATCCCTTAGTGCTTGAGTTAGGGGGAAATAAGCTTTTGGACAAAGGTTTTAAACCTTGTTCAAGTTGGTGATCCCCAACACTCTTCACTTAGGTTGTGTAAGTGAGAGTTCTCTTTGTTTTGTTCTTACAATTTCCTCTATTGCTTTTCTTCTCATTCCTCTTGTTTTATTTACTTATAATTTTGTTTAGAGTTGTAATCATCTTTTCTTGTGTTCCAAACACTTTTACTTTATTTGTAATCTTTTGCTTAGAGTTGTATTTTTCACTATTCAATTCTTCTTCTATTTTGTTTATTTGTATTTTCTGTTATAGAGTTGTAACCTTATTTAATCAATCTATATTTATTTGTAATATTATTGCATAGAGTTGTAATATTATTATCAATTTCCATTAAGGCAAAACATTTTTTCCTAACATTCAAAAGCTTATTCCTTTTTGTTTCAATGGAAGGGGAGACAATCAAGATCATGAACCAAGACCTAGTGAGATTGGATAGGTTTGATGGATCCAATTTTACTAGGTGGAAAGACAAGGTGAGGTTTCTTTTAACCACTCTCAAAATCGCCTACATCCTTGAGTCTTCCTTGGCACCTCTAGCCGAGCCATCCGACAAAGACACTCTCGAGGAGGTGGAGAAAAGAAGGAAGAGGGAGGAGGAAAACCTTCTTTGTAGGGGTCATATCCTTAATGCCCTATCCGATAGGCTCTATGACCTCTACACAGAGACCAAATCGGCCAAGGAGATATGAGATGCACTTGAGAAAAAGTTTGAGGCAGAAGAGGAAGGTACCAAAAAGTTTTTGATATCTCAATACTTCGATTTCAAATTTTTTGGTGATAAACCTATTCTTCCTCAAATTCATGAATTGCAAATAATTGTTAACAAATTTAAAGTGCTAAAGATTGAGCTTCCCGAGGCCTTTGAAGTTGGTGCTATAGTGGCTAAATTACCACCAAGTTGGAAGAGCTATAGGAAAAGAATCCTTCATAAAAATGAGGATTATTCTTTGGAGGAAATCCAAAAACATATTCGAATCGAAGAGGAATCGATATGTAGAGATAAACTTGTGGAGGGGTCTAATGGAGAGACTTCCAAAGCAAATGCGATGTCACAACCAAAACATCCCAAAAATAAAGGGAAAAAGGGTAATGAGAAACCTTTGGGTCCAAAAACCAACCCAAACAAGTTTAAGGGAAAGAAAGGTCATTGCTTTGTGTGTGGGAAAAAGGGTCACTATGCTAGAGAGTGTAGGCATAGAAAAGACCAACAAGGACCTAAGGTGAACGCAACTCAAGAGGAAAACATAGTTGCTACCCTTAGTGAGGTGAATGCAGTCCAAGGCAAGGTGAAAGGGTGGTGGTATGATACATGTGCCACCGTCCATGTCACCTATGACAAATCATTGTTCAAGACCTTTGAAGAGTCAAATGGCAACCATGAGATACAAATGGGCAATGAGGGCAAATCCAAGGTACTTGGCAAAGGTACTATTGATGTCTACTTCACCTCCGGCAAGAAAGTTACATTAGTGAATGTACTTTATGTTCCCAAAATGAGTAGAAACTTGGTAAGTGGTGATTTGCTTGGCAAGCCCGGCATTAAAGCCGTTTTTGAGTCCGCTAAACTTATACTACCAAATAAAATGTATTTTTGGGAAAGGGGTACTCTTGTGAGGGTATGGTTAAATTGTGCACCAATGATGTAACTTTCAATGTTATCAATAAAAATGCTAATTCCGGCTATATTGTTGAGTATGATTCTTTATTTTTGTAGCATTTTAGACTATCACATATAGGTTTTTCAACCATGAAAACAGTAGTAAAATGTGGTATGATTGCATGCAATATTAAAAACTATGGTAAATGTGAAACATGTGTTAAGGCAAAGATGATTAAGAAACCATTTCCTAGTGTAGAAAGATCATCTAATTTACTAGATTTAATCCATAGTGATCTTTGTGAATTAAATAGTGTTTTAACTAGAGGTGTTAAAAGGTATTTTCTTACTTTTATAGACGATTTTAGTAGATATACCTATGTGTTTCTTTTAAAGCATAAAGATGAAACTTTTGATGCTTTTAAATTGTATAAATTAGAAGTTGAAAATCAACTAAATAAAAAGATTAAGGTGCTAAGAAGTGATAGAGGAGGAGAGTACTTCTCTAATGAATTCAATACATTTTGTGAAGAAAATGGTATAATTCATGAGTGCACTGCACCTTATACACCACAACACAATGGTGTTGCTGAAAGGAAAAATAGGACTTATCTAGAGATGATAAATTCTATGTTGGTGTTTTCTAAGTTGAACTTCAACTTATGGGGTGAAGCGCTTTTAACCGCTTGTCACATTCTTAATCGAATACCGATGAAGAAAAATGAGATATCTCCATATGAGTTATGGAAAGGAAGAAAACCCAACATAGGGTACTTCAAAGTGTGGGGGTGTCTTGCATATTGCAAGAGAAACGAACCTAATAGAACAAAGTTAGGTTCAAGAGTCATAAAGTGTGCTTTTGTTGGTTATGACAACAATAGCAAAGCTTATAGGCTATTAGACTTAGAGTCTAATATTGTGATTGAATCTAGAGAAGTTGAATTCTTTGAGAACATGTTATGTGACAACAATTCTCAAGCTTCAACATCTCTAAAGGAGAATTTGTTATATGAGAACAATTCTCAAGCTTCTACATCCAAAGTTGATTCTCAAGAGGAGAATTCTCAAAAGGATGTAAAGCAACCCTTTGAACCTAGAAGAAGTCAAAGGCTTAAAAATCATAAAAGTCTAGTAGTGGATGAGATAGATTCTAAACGAATTTCATTCTACATGGTAGAAGGAAATAGAGAGGAAGTCATTAGGAAAATTCCTATTGTACTTCTCGTTGAGGATGATCCTAAGACTTATAGAGAAGCTATGCAATCGAGAGATAGTGCATTTTAGAAAGAAGCCATCAATGATGAGATGGATTCCATTCTTTCCAATAACACTTGGGAATTGGTAGACCTCCCACCGGGGTCTAAGCCAATTGGGTGTAAGTGGGTATTTAGGAGAAAATACCACACTGACGGCACTATCCAAACCTTTAAAGCTAGATTAGTAGCTAAGTAGCTAAAGGGTTTAGGCAAAAAGAGGGTATCGATTATTTCGATACCTATGCGCCTATTGCAAGAATAACTTCTATAAGAATTTTGTTCGATTTAGCTTCTATACACAACTTGTATGTTCATCAAATGGATGTCAAAACGGCATTCCTTAATGGTGGCCTCAATGAGGAGGTCTATATGGAACAACCCAAAGGGTTTGTCCTACCAAAATATGAACATAAAGTTTGTAGACTTGTAAAATCCTTATATGGATTGAAACAAGCTCCTAAGCAATGGCATGAGAAATTTGATCAAGCCATCATGTCTAATGGGTTTAGACATAACAATGGAGACATGTGTTTGTATTCCAAAACTTGTAAGGGATATGTGATCATTGTTTGCTTATATGTGGATGACATGCTTATTCTAAGTAATAGCATGAAAGGGATAGAAGAAACGAAGAGGTTTCTATCATCAACCTTCAAGATGAAAGATCTTGGAGAAGCTGATACCATACTCAGTATCAAACTAAAGAAACATAGTGGGGGGTTTTGCGTTAGGGCAAGCCCACTATGTTGAAAAAGTATTGAACAAATTTAACCATCTCAAGGTTAAAGATGCCAATACTCCATTCGATCATAGTGTAAAACTAGAGAAGAATGAAGGAAGAGTGGTGGCTCAATTGGAGTATGCTAGTGCTATAGGGAGTCTAATGTACGCTGCCTAGTGTACTAGACCTGATATAGCATTTGTGGTAAGTAAACTTAGTAGGTTTACAAGTAATCCAAGTGTGGATCACTGGAAGGAAATTGGAAGAGTCCTAGGTTATCTCAAGAAAACCAAGGGACTAAGCCTTCACTACTCCAAATTTCCTTCGATATTAGAAGGATATACAGATGCAAGTTGGATATCCAATCTTGGTGACAACTTGTCCACAACTGATTGGGTATTTACACATGGTGGAGGTGCAATTTCATGGGGTTCCAAGTAACAAACATGTATATCTCATTCCACTATGGAAGCAAAGTTCATAGCTCTAGCTGTTACCAGTAAAGAGGCCGAATGGTTAAGGGATCTGGTGATAGAGATTCCCCTAATCAAAGAAAATGTATCTACTATATCGATACATTGTGATAGTCAAGCGACATTGGCTAGAGCATACAGCGGAGTGTATAATGGGAAGTCTAGACACAGTAGTCTAAGACATGGATATGTAAGAGAATTGATTCAAAGATGAGTCATCTCAATATCCTATGTGAGAACAAGTGAAAATCTGACGGATCCTTTCACTAAGCCACTAACGAGGGATTTAGTGGCTGCATCTTCTCAAGGGATGGGACTTAAACTCCCTAAAGAGATTCACGATTGATGGTAACCTATCTTAACACTAGTTATTCAACTAGTGTTAGGTTCAATAGGTAACAACAAGTCAATCAAGTGAATATTAGTTGTACTCAAAACAAGTCCCATATGAGATATTGAGTACTTGTGTGTTACCAAGTTGAGGGTTAAAACCGAAAGGTTTTTTAATAGAATTAAGTCTTGTAAAGACAAGTATTTTTGGTAACAAAATACTGTAAGAATTCTACCTATATGGACCTAGGGGTGGTGCTGTCTCTCATGAGAATTGGGAGTATTCTCAAGAACGTCCATGAATGGAAAGTGCACATGGCCATTAACAGTGCAAAGCGAGACATAGAGGTCTCAAGTGAACATCGCAAATGTGTGTGTGTTATCACTAATTTGTTATCATGAAAAGATGGTTAAATGCCTAGTGCAACCTAATTTTCGACAAATTTTGTGATAATTACACTATAGTAAAGTTCAAGTTAAAAAACACTTTGCTTTATGCACTAATGCAATGACTCCTATAAGAGAGAGTTCTTATTTAATCAAGTGGGGGGATATGTTATATTTCAAAATATAATGATTGATTAAATAAGTGTTACAATAGATAACTATTTAATCTAGTGGGGGAATGTTATATTATTTTATAATATAATGTAATATTATATTATATTATAATATAATGTTTTAGATTAAATAAATGTGACAAAGTGTGTCACATATTGTAACATATAATAGAGAGTTACAATATTTAGATATATGAGATAAATCCAAATAATGTAACATATTTGGTGTTACAAATATGTAACTTCCAAATATTACCCTTTATTGTGTAAAATTGTTGTTACACAATATTGAGATGAATTTCATAAAGCCATATGTAATATGGCTGTTAGAGATATGATTTTAACCCCAATAATGTGTTTTGGGAGTTACAAAATCATTTGGGAGGGTATGGAACCGTTTGGAAAAACAACACATTTTTTAGTGTTGAAATTGGTCAGTGGCCACGACCACTGAATGTTGGTAGCCGCGGCCTGTGGGACAGAGACCAGTGGCCGCGGCCACTAATGTCTCTGGCCGCGGCCACAGGCCAAAACTGACCAATTTTCCTGTTTTTTCAATCTTTGTTGAACAGCTCAAAAAACCCAAATAACTCCCAAATCTCATTTTTAATTCCATATTAATCCAATTAAACATTAGTAACAGCCATAGGGGTTGGTGGAATTTGAAATTCAAAGGGTGTCTCTAAACTCTATAAATAGGAGCCTATAGATCACTTGTAAGACACAACATTTCTATCCATTAGAGCACTTGGCTAGAAACACCTTGAGGCTTGATAATTCCAGAAAGCTTTTCCAATATCTGAGAAAGATCCCTTAGTGCTTGAGTTAGGGGGAAATAAGCTTTTGGACAAAGGTTTTAAACCTTGTTCAAGTTGGTGATCCCCAACACTCTTCACTTAGGTTGTGTAAGTGAGAGTTCTCTTTGTTTTGTTCTTACAATTTCCTCTATTGCTTTTCTTCTCATTCCTCTTGTTTTATTTACTTGTAATTTTTTTTAGAGTTGTAATCATCTTTTCTTGTGTTCCAAACACTTTTACTTTATTTGTAATCTTTTTCTTAGAGTTGTATTTTTCACTATTCCATTCTTCTTCTCTTCTTCTTCTTCTATTTTGTTTATTTGTACTTTCTGTTATAGAGTTGTAACCTTATTTAATCTATCTATATTTATTTGTAATATTATTGCATAGAGTTGTAATATTATTATCAATTTCCATTGATGCAAAATATTTTTTCCTAACACTATTTATAGAGTTCAAAGAGTGAAACTAACCCCTTTTAATTTGATTATATAAATGAATTTAAAATGAAAAGGATTTGAATTTTCATTCAACCGACGCCCAGAACTCAGTCAAAATCGTTCAAAGCCAGGTCTAAGTGGTTAAGGCTATTTTTAAAATTAAAATCACAAACTTTAAAAAAAATAAGATTTGGAGTCGATATATCGCCCCTATAGGCGATATATCGCCTCCCCCAGATTCCCGAGCCCCGTTCGATCATTCGTGCAAAGTCGACATGTTTTCCGTATCTTTCGTAGGCAATATATCGGCCCCTATAGCTTCGATATATCGGCATACGTTGATATATCAAACACATATTTGCAATCTTTCAACATATTTTGAATTGATTAAACAACTTTGATTGAGTAAAAATGTGTTCCTAACAGCTGCTGGAAGGTTCTAGAGCTTCTAGATCTTTCTTTTAATTAAACTATTCATCAAAAATACTTAAATCCTTAATAAACATGAGCATGACAAGTGTCATGCTCTTAATAATTCTATCTAAACCTTAGGTTATAATAAATGACGTCTCTATAATCAGCTATATTAATCAAACCTTATGTTATAATTAATATTTCTAAACTATAGGTTAAACTTATAAAATCCATAAGTGTTGCTATGAGTGTACATAATACTACTATCTAGCTAGCTTAGTAAATATTCTCGGACTCTACAAAGAACCAGGAATACCACTATTTGATTTTCCTTCAGTTAGTAAACACAAGACTCATCAATATTTTGTTCAAAGCCATAGGTTTTGATTATTTCATCAAACCAAAGGTTCTAGGAACAAGAAGCCTACTTAAGTCAATAAATGGACCTATTCAACTTGCAAACTTTTCTTTCTTGTCCAGCTACTGTAAATCCTTCTAGTTGATCCATATAAATGACTTCGTCAAGCCTCCCATTAACAAAAGTTGTCTTGACTTTGCCAGATTTCATAGTCGAGAGCGACTGCTATGGATAGGAGGATGCAAATGGATTTAAGCATGGCTACCAGACTAAAAGTTTCCTCATAGTCCACACCATCTCTTTGGGTATAACCCTTTGCCACTAATCGAGCTTTATAAGTTTCGATATTTCCATCAACACCTCGTTTCTTCTTGTAGATCCACTTGCACCCAATGGCCCTAAAGTCACTAGGTGCTTCCACAAGATCCCAGACAGAATTTGAGTACATGGAATCCATTTCCTGTTTCATGGCTTCGAGCCATAGTTCATTTTCAAGGCTATTCATTGCCTGTTTGAAAGACAACAAATCATCGTTAATAGTGTCGCCAACAATCATATTGGTTTTTCCATTCAAACCATAGCAAAATGGGTTCCTAGAAACCCTCCCACTACACCGAGGCTCTGTGACTGTTTGCTCAGGAACAGTGGTACTTTCTTCATTTAAATCGACTTCCGTCAGTTGGACATGAAGAGTGGAAATTTCATCATCAACTCGCATTGATGAAGATGGAACATTGGTTGGAGTCAATTCTTCAACCATCTCCTCTAAAACTACTTTGTTGCGTGGTTTGAAGTTTTGGACATAGTCATTTTGCAGAAAAGTAGCATTCGTAGAAGTAAACACTTTCTTTTCCGAATGACTATAGAAAAGTCCACCCCGAGTACCTTTAGGATAGCCAACAAGCATGCCTCTTCATTAGTCTCTTCAAGATATTTGTGATTGTTTATGTCAATATCTCCCTCGAAATTTTTAGCCTCTTCATTAGGACCATCCTGATTATTTGCTCTTTTTCTTTTTCGAGGCTTCTTATCTTTGGAACCGACTGGTCTACCACGCTTCAAGTGTTCTTTAGACTCATTAGCAGATTGTCCTTCTGGGACTTTAATCAGAATTGGAGTATTTTTAGCTAGAACATGTGATTTTGTAATTTTCTTTGGGTTAGTGAATGCATCTGGTAATTGATTTGCAATATTTTGCAAATGAATTATTCTTTGAACTTCAAGTTCACATTGATTTGTACGAGGACCAAATTGAGATAATAATTGTGTATTTCATGTAATTTGTTTGTCTAGCTGTTTCCTTTGTCCTCTCCCTAAAGCAAGGAAAATTGTCTCATCAAAATGATACTCAGCAAAACTTGTTGTAAATATATCTCCAGTCATGGGTTCAAGATATTTCATGATCGAAGGAGATTCATACCCAACATATACTCTCAACCTCCTTTGAAGACCCATCTTAGTTCGTTGTGGTGGAGCAATTAGAACATACACTACACAACCAAAAATTCTTAGATGAGAAATATTCGGCTCCTGACCAAAAACCAATTGTAATGGGGAGAACATGTGAAATGATGTTGGCCTAATGCGCACAAGTGCTGCTGCATGTAAAATGGTATGTCCCTAAGCTGAAATTGGGAGTTTTGTTCTCATAAGTAATGATCTAGCAATTAACTTGAGGAGTTTAATGAATGATTATTCTAAGCCATTTTGTGTATGTACATGAGTAATAGGATGTTCAACTTTGAACCTTGTTGACATACAATAATCATCAAAAGCCTATGTTGTAAATTCACTAGCATTATCTAGATGAATAGTCTTTGTTGCATAGTCTGGAAATTGTGCTCATAATCAAATTATTTGGGCAAGCAATCTTGCAAATTCCACATTACGAGTAGATAATAAACAAACATGTGGCCATCTGGTTGATGCTTCTAACAATACCATAAAATATTTAAATGGTCCACATGGGGGGCTAATAGGCCCACATATGTCACCTTGAATTCTTTCAAGAAAATCCAGAAGATTCAATCCCAACTTTTACTAGATATGGCTTAATGATTACTTTTCCTTGAGAACAAGCAGCACATGAGAACTCATTTGATAAGAGAATTTTCTGGTTCTTCAATGGGTGACTATGTGAGTTCTCTATAATTCTATGCATCATGATTGAAATTGGGATGGCATAACTGGTCATGCCAAACAATTAAAGAACTTTTTAGATCTATGAACTTTTGGTTCACTGTAACATTGTCTCTATTGCACTTATTCGTGTACTGTGCAAACCTAAGGACAAAGTAAACAGTTTTTTTAACTTACATTTTTTTCCTGAAGCAATAGATTAATGCATATATACTCGATATTATTTTCATCTATTGTCTCAATAAGATATACATTAGGACGTAATCTTTAAAACTCAATAGATTTCTTTTTGATTTGGCAGAGAATAAAGCATCATCTATGATAATCTTTATTCCTCTAGGCATCAATATAATGGTTTTTTCCAAAACCTTCAATCAAATTTGCAGTGCATGATATTATATTAACATTTGCCTCCATTCTTGTAAACTTTGAAAAATATTTATCGCTTTTAAGTATTGTATGAGTTGTTGCGTTGTCCACTAAACATATATATTCACCATCATTCTTGGAATCAAGTAAAGGATGAGAAATGTTCATTTCTTTATTAACCAACAAAAGGGAAAAAAATACATAATAAGTTCTAAATAGAAATACTTAAACATAAGTTCACAAAATTAACATACAAAACTAAACATCTTAAAACAAAATAAGTAACAGACATATGTGTCAAACATGACAAATAAAATAACTCTAATTATGGACTTTCTCATCGCCAGTAGAAATACTCATGTTGCCATTATGGGATCATCATTAAAAAAATCGGCAACATCGAAGTTTGTAATATCCAAGGATTCATCGAGGAGGTCATCATCTTGATAGGAAAATTTTGCTTCTATATTTTCTCCTTCTCATTTAAAGAGGCTTGATAAAGATCAACGAGATGTTTGGACATATGACAAGTACGTGACCAATGTCATTTCATAGCACACCTGAAACATAAGTTTTCATAAGTTTTTTATTCTTATTTTGTGGACTATTTCCCTTATGTTCATTGCTTATAGTTTTCAACGAAGTAGATGAGCTATTATTATAAGCACAATCACTACTACAAAATAAAGGCTTTATAACTTTATTTGTGATACATTAAAAGTCTACAATGTCTCCCACAAGGGAAGACATTAAAAGTGGAGTCATCGTAGGGAGGCTTTCAATGTCTCCCATTTGGAGATTTAGGAGACATCCCACATCTCCCAGTATGAGACGTTGAATGGTATCCAAAAATGGGGACATTCAACGTCTCCCATTGGGAAACGTGAGATGTCTCCCATATGTCCCTCCCAATTAGAGACATTGAAAGTCTCTAACAGATAATATAATCATTTTACCAATTTTAATAAATAATATATATCATATATAATTAATAATATTATAAATTAATATTACAAATTTGATTACAAATAAGATATTAATATTTTACATGAAACCATTATAATTTAAAAATAAAAAGGAAATCAGATTGTATTCAAAATCAAAATCTATTATAAATCAAATTCAAAATCATTGTTCTAAACCTAAACTACAAATCAAAATTCAAACTCAAGAGTTGTCCCTAATCTAGATCCAAACCCAAAATCTAAAATTACAAATCACTCATCACTCATCCTTAACCAAGAACAAACCCAATGAAACCTTTCATCTCTAATCGTTCAACCCATTGCGATCCAATCATCGCAGCCACCAATGCAAGCCCATCGCCGCCTCCACCACTATAGTCCAGCCCCATCACCGCATCAACCACATCAAGCCCATCCTCGTCAAAAGCACATCCTCGTTGGATGCACAACCCTGTCGACGACCTATAAAAGAAAAAAAATGAGTGAGAGATATAGAAGAAGGATGAGGGAAGTGAAGAGACTTTAAAAGAAAAATGGAGGAAGAAGGTGGATGAAGAAAGAATAGAGAGAGATATGAGAAAAAGATAGGCTTTAAGGTTTCTTTGTCATTTATTAATTAATTTATTATTATTTTTAATTTTAAAAGAAATGATTTGTAATGCCCCAAGTAATTCTAAGACCTCGGACATTACAAACTACTAAGACATAGCTACCATTTAGGAATACATACATAGGATACAAGAACTTTATTATAAAAATCCAAAATACGGGATCCCATTGTTTAATACATAAAAACATAAAGAAAACATAAACCTTTATTTAATTGCTCAAAAACTAATTGTGGTAAAAATAAATACATCAAATAAAGAGATTCAAAATATAGCTTCATTCTTGATCTTTTCCAGCAGTCCATTCAATCAGTCCTCTCCCAACACACATGCTAAAGCTCCCATGAATCTGTCCCACCTTCCAAGCTCATTTTCCTACACCATCTAAAATAAAAGGAATGAGCCTAATGCCCAACAAGGAAAATCTACTAAGACATACCATAAATCATAAGATTATATCATAAAACAAATATTATAAAACATATGACGAAAAACGTAGATCATAAAAACATAGGACTACAATATTAATGCCCATTAACTCATTACCGTGGTATGTGATAAAACCATCTAGGTCCTCTATCTACTAATCGAGGCAGGTTAGATCACAAAATAGTATATGATAAACCATCTAGGTCCTCTGTCTACTAATCGAGGTAGGTTTAATCATAACTCTAATCTACAGAAATGATAAAAATCTTCGGATTCATTTGCTATCTAAGCAACTATATTTCCCAAGTGACTACAACATAAAACATATTCATATATACATATTCATAACACATATACATAACATAGCATATAAACATAGCATAACACATATAATCTAGCCTATTTTTCTTACCAAAAACCGGGATATTGGAGACAAGAACGGGACTGGAAAACTCATAAAACCAACAATAAGCATCACGAGTTTCTAAAGAAATGGAGATGAAAAGGAGATCTAAACCATCAAGATAGAAACTTGTCGAAAAACCTTAAGTTTCAAGAAACTTAAACACCTAACCAAAAGCCATAGTAACAAGTTAGGATCTGAAAGAAAATAAAAGAACTATAATGAACAAAATATGAAGATAAGAATACCTTGGATAGTCTAGGACTTTGATCTAGACCTCAATACTGAAATGTCACTCTATCTTACTTCCCAAGTGTTTAGAAAAGCTTAGATTGAAAAGCTTTTAATCCCAAAACCCTAGTGTTTTCTCTTGAATAAACTTAGCAACTTGGAGGCTCTGAAGAATGCTTGAATGATGAGTGAAATGGCTGAGTGCTAGGCCCTATTTATAGAGTTCAAGGAGTGAAACTAACCCCTTTTAAAAAGAATAAATAAATGAATAATAATTGAATAAATTTGAATTTTTGGTTCAACATATGCCCAGAGCTCGGTCAAAACGTTCAGGAGCAAATCTAAGTTGTTGAGGGCTATTTCTAATTCAAATTCCACAAAGTTTCAAAATATGTGTGTGTGGAGTCGATATATTGCCCCCTATAAGCGATATATCACCTCCACCATATTCTTGAGCCTCCGTGGTTTCGTTCGTGCGAAGTCGACGTGTTTTACGCATCATCAATAGGCGATATATCGACCTCTATAACTGCGAAATATCGGCATACGCTGATATATCAAACACGTTTTTGCACTCTTTTAGCATATTTTGAATTTGATTAAACATCTTTGACTGAGTAAAACGTGATCCTAAAAACTACTGAAAGGTTCTAGAGCTTCTAGATTTATCCTTTATTAAATTATTCATCTAAAATCTGTAAATCCTTAATAAACATGCATGTGATAAGTGTCACGTTCTTAATTATTCTATCTAAACCTTATGTTTTAATATATATCATTTCTAGGACCAGCTATATTAATCAAACCTTATGTTAAAATTAATATTTCTAAACTATAAGTTAAACTTCCAACTAAACCCCAGCTTGAATCAATAATCCCGAAACTAGAATACTAAGCTGCTACTACTACTACTACTACTACTACTACTACTACTATCTAGCTAAGTAAAATTCTGGGACACTACATGATTAGAAGAGAGAAGAGATAGAAATGTGGGAAGAGAATAAGAGAGAGAGAAACTTGGGGAGAGATTTGAGGGTTTTATTTATATAATAATAATAATAATCTAAAACGTGTGGGATTCTTTTTAGCTAGTTGTCAGTTTTTTTTATATCCTACTTCTAACGTGTTCCATTAGGAGACTTTAAATGTTTACCAAATCTCCTAGTGGGAGACGTTACATGCATGTCCAAATTAATCATACTCCAATTTACAACGTCTCCATATAGTTTTAATGACTTACAATTGTAGTCATAAATGAAAACTTGCAATGCCTCCCAACATAAGACATTAAAGACCCCTTCTAACTTTTTATGTCTTACACTTATGGTGTAAGACATTATAGGGAGTCATTAAAAGTAGAAATTGTTGTAGTGCACATTGCCAAACATTACTTCGACCCCTATTGTGTCTGCGTCCACGACCATGTCCACAACTATGACTTTGTTTATGGTCACGACCACGACTATGATTGTGAGATGTTATAGTATTCACTTCAGGGAATGGGGCAGACCCAGTTGGGCGAGATACATGAGTTCATTATTTTGTCATGCTACTAGAAGGCATGAAATCAATTCTGAGTACTTTTCAAAACCTTGTCATCTGTGTGTTGCTGCAGTAGTACATTCAAGGCATGAAAAGTAGAATGTGTTTTTTTTTCTAACATATCATTGTGAGTAACATTTCCTCCGCACAATTTTAATTTAGAAGTAATTTTAAACATTGCAGAGTTATACTCACTAAATGATTTAAAACCTTGCAACCTCAGGTGTAACCATTCATATTGATCATTTGGCAGTATGACAATTTTTTTTGTGGTCATATCTTTCTTTCAAACTTTGCCAAAGAGTAAGAGGATCTCTTATCGCCAGATATTCAGATTTTATCCTCTCATGGAGACAGTGGCGAAGAAAAAGCATAGCCTAGACCTTATTTTGACTTGATGCTTCGTTTTTATCTTTGATGGTGTCTCCAAGACCTAGGGACGTGCCTGGGATGGGTAAGGCCCTGGACAAATAAAGAAAAAAAAATTATTTTTTCAATTTTTTACAGATAAAATTATATTTTTCTAAAATTTTGGGTTTTATATGTAAAAATTGATATTTTTCTAAAATTTGGGGGCCTTTAGGGTGGGGCCCCTAGGTGTGGGCCTAGCCCGCTTATACTCAGGCACGGCTCTGCCACGATCCTAAGCATCCAAGTGGGTTTCAACATCAAGAATCCATGATAAGTAATTTCTTCCATAAATATCAAGTGGCACAAAGTCGAGTTTTGTGAGATTTTCCATGAAGAAAACTATCATAGAATAATATTCACAGTATTAAAAAAAATATTTGAGAAATTATATTGCAAACACTAATAAAAAATAAAGTGATAAGTGTGATATACCAAATAATTATTTCTTAACAAATAAAATTGAATCTCTAATATCATAAAAGAAAAACAAGTGAATGAATTAAATCTTGGTATTTTAATATTATGTAATGCACCATATAGAAATAGATAAATTAAAGCTAAAAAAATGTATAGGTAAGCAATGCAAAATTTAATGACTTGAACGGTTTTTCTTTCTCTCTCTCTCTCTCCTTCGGTGTCTACACCGGAGCTATGGCGAAAGGAGCGAAGGCAGCCGGAAAAACCAAATCGAAGCCGAAACCTAAGAAAACTGGTCCATCTTCTTCGGATAGGATCATTAAAACGAGATCAATGGATGATGTACTGGGAGTAAAAGAGTTGGAAGTTGAAAATGAGAAGGAGCTGGATGAACCATGGGTGGAAACTCTATACTCTCCAGAAGAGACGGAGGAGTTGTTCAGAAATCGCAATGAAATTCGACAGAATTTCTCGGACTGGGTATCGATTGCGAACCGCACGGCCCAGGATGTAAGTTTGGGTAAGAAAATCTCCCCTCCAATATTGCGCTCTAATATTGTTAAGAATTTGGAACCCTGCTTTGCTGGTCCCTCATCTGAGCTGGAGGATGTTCAAGGATCTATTGATGGTGCGAATGGTATGGGGCAGTCGAAGATCCAAGGTGATTGTCTGCATATGTCTGGAAATGATGGTGTTCAGCAGCGAGATCCTACTTCTAAAGTGAAAATAAGTTTTGATGATATTGCTGAAGAGGTAAGCTACTGGCAACCATCCATAGTCTGTTTTGTAATGGGAGTCAATCCGCCACTACATATACTTGATGGTTTTGCAAGACGCATGTGGAAAGAGGCTGTGGTTAAGGTGGGTTTGATTGCTAAGGGGATTTTTATCATTAGATTCCAGAATTTGGAACAGAGAGATCAGGTCTTACAGGGAGGGTATATTTTTTTTGATCAGAAGCCAGTGGTTATGAAACCTTGGAACCCGATAGATGATTTCTCTAAGGATGATATTACTAGTGTGCCGACTTGGATTCAATTACAGGGTTTGGACATCAAGTATTGGGGTGAGAAATCCTTATTCAAGATAGTAGGGCAGATTGGTAAACCTTTACAAGTAGATAATATAACCAAGCACAGGGATAGATTGCTGTATCCGCGTGTGCTAATAGAGGTTGAATTTGCTCAGGAATTCCCTAACTCAATTTCATTTACAGATGAGTTTGATAGGGATATTGAGTTGGAAGTGAAATATGAATGGCTACCCCTTGTTTGTTATAGCTGTTCAGGATTGGGGCATGAGACTAAGCAGTGTAGGAAGAAGTTCACAGATAAGGAAGCAGAGAAGAAGCATTGGGTGCCTAAAGTGAAAGTGAATAACATGGAGAAATTGGTACCAAGTGTAGATAAGGAGGGATTTCAAAAAGTTGAGAAAGGGAAAAGAATAGAAAAAGAAGCTATTCCAGTTAAGACTCAGGTGGCTAATAGGTTTGATATACTGAATAGTCAAGAGCAGGAGACTGTAATTTGTCTTAGGGGAGAGGGGGGAGTTCCCTCTACTTCTAAT
Organism: Humulus lupulus; assembly: GCF_963169125.1. Taxonomy (NCBI): domain Eukaryota; kingdom Viridiplantae; phylum Streptophyta; class Magnoliopsida; order Rosales; family Cannabaceae; genus Humulus; species Humulus lupulus. Next base: position 45,443,337 of record NC_084797.1, on the reverse strand, counting down.
GGATAAGATATTGTGTTGGAATGTTAGGGGGATCAATTGCCATCAAAAACATCAAGAAATCAAGCAATTGATTTATTCAAGAAGAGTTGGGCTAATGAGTCTCCTTGAGACGAAGGTTAAGAATAAAAACATGGGTTCTCTATATTCTAATCTTTTTTCGAATTGGTGTTTTACAAATAATAATCCTTGGCTTGATAAAGGGAGGATAGTTGTTGCATGGTTGCCAAGTTTGTTTACTGTTAATATTAGCTTATGTACAACTCAAGTAATTCACTGTGTTGTGCACTCAAGACAGAAACAAGACAGATTTGAGGTTACTTTTGTGTATGGTTTTAATGAAGATAAGAAGAGAGGCCAGCTTTGGATGGATTTGGAAGAGATTTCACTGCAAATTCAGGGGCCTTGGATAGTTATGGGGGACTTTAATGATATTCAGTTTAGCAATGAAAGAGTGGGAAGAGGATCTACTAAAAGTCCTACTCAAGATTTTCGAGATTGTGTGGCAAAGTGTAACTTGGAAGACCTGAAATATTCTGGGATTTTTTACACCTGGAATAATAAGCAGAAACCAGAGGATCGAGTTTTTTCTAAGTTAGATAGAGCCTTAGTTAATCCTCAATGGACAGATTGTTTTCAGTTTTCGGAAGCTAACTTTTTACCTGAGGGAAGCTTTAATCACAGTCCCATTTTGGTCTCTATATACCAGGATGTGATTAGTGGCAAGAAGCCATTTCGCTATTTTCGAATGTGGAAGGATGCAGATGATTTTGGTGAGCGAATTGCTAAGTGTTGGCAGGAAGGAGTTGAGGGCACGGAGATGTATCAGCTGACAGTTAAATTTAAACGCCTAAAACAGATTCTTAAGAGCATTAATAAGGAAGGTTTCCATGAGATTCACAAAGCAGAAATGATAGCAAAGGAGGAATTAATGGTTTTGCAGGAAGAAGTGAATAAAGATCCCCACAACTCTCGATTACAGCAGGAGGAACAAGTGGCTCGGGACAAATATGCTAAAGTTTTTAAGGCTTATTCTCTTTTTTTATCTCAGAAAGCCAAAGTTTCTTGGGCTAAAAATGGAGATGAAAACTCAGCAATATTCCATGCGTCACTGAGAGCAAGGAGAATTCAGAACAGGATTTTTTCAATAGAGGATGCGCAGGGGGTCTGGTGTGATACTCCTCTTGCTGTACAGGAAGCCTTTTTACAATATTATCATCAGCTCCTTGGATCTGAGATGCAGAACAGGCTTCGGGTGAAGAATTGTATCATCAACCTTGGGCCAAAAATTTCTGAGGTGCATTCCAGCATACTTAAAACCAAGTACACATCTCAAGAGATCAAAGAGGCTATTTTCTATGTTCCTGGTTTGAAGGCTCCAGGTCCTGATGGTTTTGGAAGTTGTTTCTATCAAGATAATTGGGCATTGGTTGGTTCAGATGTGGTATCTGCTGTTCTGTCCTTTTTGAGATCAGGAAAAATTCTTAAGGCAATTAATACAACTACCATTACTCTTATTCCTAGGATCAGTTGTTCGCGAAGTGTGAGTGATTTTCGGCCTATCTCGTGTTGCAATGTGATATATAAGGCTGCATCAAAAGTGATTTGTGCGAGATTGAGACAAAGTTTGCCTGACTTGATTGCTGAGAACCAGGGGGGTTTTGTACATGGAAGATATATTGCCCATAATATCATGGTGTGTCAGGATTTGGTGAGACTATATGGGCGTAGCAATTGCAAACCTAGCTGTATGATAAAAATTGACTTAAGGAAAGCGTATGACACAATAGAGTGGGGGTTCATTGAAGAGATGCTTAAGGCTTTTGAGTTTCCTCAATCCTTTTCAGATTTAATAATGGCATGTGTCACAACACCCAAGTTTTCATTGTTTCTCAATGGATCTTTACATGGGTTCTTTGCATCAAAAAGAGGACTTAGACAAGGAGATCCCATCTCCCCCTTATTGTTTGTGCTTGGGTTGGAGTACTTGTCCCGAATTATGAGTAAGGTGGGGTCATTACCTGGGTTCAAGTACCATAATAAATGTTCAAATCTGAAGTTGAATCATTTATGTTTTGCGGACGACCTTCTTATCTTTTGCAATGGGGACTTTGTTTCAATAATGCTCATGTTGAGAGGTTTGAAGCTATTCTCTTCTTCTTCGGGTTTGCTTCCTAATGCTGAGAAAACTGCTATATACTGTCATGGAATCTCTGATGCTGTTGTAGAGAGAGTGCTGGCGGCTTCTGGTTTCACTCGAAGTTACCTGCCTTTCAGGTACCTTGGGATACCTATATGTTCTAAACGAATTTCTGCAGCAGATTGTCAATGCATCGTGGAGAAGATGACTAGTAGAATTCGTTCATGGAGTACTCGGAATCTATCTTATATGGGGCGAGTGACTTTGATCAATTCAGTCCTCATCTCAATGCATTCATATTGGGCACAAATAATGATTCTACCAAAGCAATTGATAAAAGATGTTGAAGCAATTTGTAGGGCTTTTCTTTGGAATGGCATCTCTGAATCCCATTTACCAGGATTGATTGCTTGGGAGTATACTTGCGCATCAAGGGCGGCTGGTGGATTGGGCTTTCGGCGATTACATGATTGGAATTTAGCTGCCATGGGTAAGTATGTGTGGCCAATTGCCAAAAAGAAAGATAACATTTTTGTCAAGTGGATTAATAGCGTTTATCTGATGGACAAGAATTGGTGGGATTACAAGTGTCCCTCAGATTGTAGTTGGTACTGGAAGCGCTTAGTAGCTGTGAAGGACTGCTTTAAAGCTAAAATCTCTGCTGATTCATTCTTATCACAGAGGTATCATATTCAACTTGGTGTAAATCTGCTGGTTTCTCCTGAAGTCCGAGTACAATGGAGGAAATTTGTTTGGGAAAGATTTATCACTCCCAAACATCGTTTTATCATGTGGTTAGTCATGTGGGAACGGTTGCACACAAAGAATCAAATTGCTAGATATAATTCTAATATGGATCTGGTTTGCTTGCTGTGTGGAGCAGAGAATGAAGACATAGACCATCTCTTTTTCAAGTGTACATACAGCAAGAGGTGTTTAGAAGCTATCAAAGGCTGGTTGCATTGGAATGCTCAGTCCATCAATCTCCACAGGCTCCTGCATTGCATTTATCATGCCAAGCATGTGTCGAGTACATATAAAAGTATATTCTTCTCCTGTCTTGCTGCGACAGTGTACCATCTTTGGAGAGTAAGAAATGATGTGCTTTGGAATCAAAAATTGTGGCAAGTGCATCATACAGTTAGTAGAATTCAAAGAGATTGTAAATTTCGATTACTTAGTATATTTCCTTGTAAAGCTTCTAGGAAAGATAGAGATTTTTTTACCAGGTTGCTTTGATCTGTATTAGTCAGATAGTCAGATATCAGGGAAGATTGGTTGGGTCTGTTAACCCGGTTGTACACTGTGGGTTATTGTATATGTATTGGGTGCACATGTGGTGGTTGTATTGGTTTGTTTTTTGAGTAATACAATGGCTTATTCATCAAAAAAAAAAAATGTATAGGTAATATTAATATGAATTTTACAACTTGACACATATATAAGTTAACACATATATTAATACATTAATATTTATAACTCTTAAAATGTAACGTGTAATAAAAATGTTTATATGTAAGTTAAATATTATCTATATTGTATATTATATAATATAATATTAAGAAATCTGTAACGTCAAATATTAAAGAATATATACCATAGACAAAATAAATAAATGAATAAATAAAAAGAATTGATAAACCACGTATATTAAAGAGATTTTTAAATAAAATACTATATTAAGTCAAACTATAACATTTATACGGGGACACACAAGTTTTTTCATTTATACGGTATAAGATTTTTACTTTTTGTTTTTATGGTGTACACGTACATTGTCGATATCGGCAGCACTCAAGCTTCCATGGTCGATGAGTCTAAGTCGAAGAAGAATGATTCATAACTCTCCTGTCCTTTGCTACCATTGCCGACATCAGAGAAGACGAGCCTCAGCTCTCCGGTCTGTCACTACCATGGTCGACAATGAAAAAGACAAGTTGTAGCTCTTCGATTTGTCGCTTCCATGGCCAACGATCATTCTTTTATGATTTAAATGTTTTCAAAAATTATTTTACCTTCTCAGCTTCTTCCTTCTTCCAAGTTCACATATCTCATTTGTGTTTACTTGTAAATATTAAAATTTTTGTTAGTTTATATATATACATGGCCATGGTCATGTAAGTTGCGACATCCCTTGTACCTGGTGGAGATGAAGCTTTTGAGGTTGCTGGCAGTAGACACAGTGTTCGTCAACTGTGAAGGTGGTGGTGGTGGTTAAGAAAAGGAGGACGGCGGAAGAGTTGGGTCGATTGATGATGATGGTTTTAATAGAGAGATGAGAGAGAGAGGAGGATGGAAGATTAAGATATGTATGGTTCAATCCATGTACTCAAAATACATTATTATTTTTTATTTTAGTTTTAAATATGGTGAAGCTATACCTTATAATTTTTGATAGAGCATTCAAAGTAAAAGCAAGAAAAAAAAAGTTGACTTGTGTTCTTTTATAAATGGACGACTAAGTGGTGCTTTTATTGTAGAATACTGACATGTTACATTTTAAAAGATATTACTTTAATATATATATATACACATGCATTTCTAATATAGTACAACTACAAGAGATTAATGTATTATGTATAATTATATAAAAAGAAAATTGGTAAATAAAAAACAACTAACATAATAATTTTGAAAAAAAAAGATATAAATAAGATTATTGGCATAAGAGTTTTTCAAAGTACATTTCATGTTGTTTAAGATTATGTATAGTTGTTGTATTGATGTCAAATTATTGTTTAGTTGTTTTCAGATATATTTTATTGATTTATTTGAAAAAAATGTTAGTATATGCTATGGGTTAACTTCTAGTTGTTGTCAAATTGTTGTTTTTTAGTTGTTTTTTAATATGTTAGTACATAGTGTGTTAATGTTTAGTTGTTTTCCAATTGTTTTTTTTTTTGTTTATTTTGGATATATGTTTAGTTGTTTTGAGATATATTTTTAGTTTATGTTTGACACATTTAAAAATGCAGGGAAAATTTGTTTTGATATTATTTTTTTGTTGTTTTTTTAGTTTATTTTGAGTTAATGCAATTAATTGATGTCTAATTGCCTTTTCAACACTGTATTGTTGTGAGGTTGTTGTTGTGTTGCACTTATGGTAGTGGTTAGTGGATGCTAGACGTGGTAGCAATGGATTCTCCCTTTGATGTATTATACCCGCCTTGAACTCGGTAGTATCCACTTCCCATGAACAGAATGATGCGGTCTCCAAAAAATCTTTTGAAGTTGCCACTAATTAAGTATTAGGTCTGTTGTCGCTATCTACAGCCTCAACCTCCCATCACTTGGTCCAAGAACATGATTTTGAATTGGTCAAATGAGTAGAATAATTTTTTTCATCTGGTACCAAAAAATGACCATTAGATACATTAATTTGTTCTTCAAAGTTTAAATTATAAGATGATGATATACCGTTTTTTGTTCGTTGGAAACAATTTTGCATGTCCCGTCATCAAATGTCAGCATTTCCTTGTAAGTTCTTCATTTCATAATTGTTACGGAAGTGGCTGAGGCAATGCCAAATAAACCCGCTTGTAGTAACATCTTTCATGCATGTTAGTAGGTGGCTGAAGACCACAATGATGGAAGAAACCTTCATTATATACCACTTCTTGAAATTGTATATTTTCTCGATCTTGTAAACGTGATCTCATTGGTATTAAAGGATCCATAACAACTGAGACAATATAATTTTAATTTATATATAAATAAATTTTATTTAAAAAAAATCAATTTTATAAGGGAACTTTGATTATGTTGATTGTTAGATATATTAATAAACTTATAAGGAATTAAATAAATAACAAAAATAATAGGTAGCACAAATAAAGTCCACAATTACTTTATTAAGACCTAATACATTATGAGTTTGAAGTTTTTAATAGTGTATTACATATTTGACATAAGTTTTGCAACTAAATGTTATGTCATGATTGGTCAACATTGAAAGTACTTGTGCTTGCTCCTCTTCCCCTGGGAGTTGATGTGCCACGATAGGAGCGGGTTCGACTATTATGACCTACTGCACCGCAAAGTCCACATTTCCTTTGTCTGAAGCCCAATCCGACAGTTGGATTCCCCTGTCTGCCATCTCTGCGTTGGCCTGGATTACCCTGGCCTTTTGTTCTAACCCTAATAAGATCTTGCATTATGTTTGGATTGTCTCTGTATGAACGTGCACCAATTATGTCATATGGTTGTTCTTGTATCTCAAACCCTTCCTTGAAAATGTCCGCCAGCGTGATATTTCTTCTTTTGATGTTTTAAAGTAAACTGATGACTTAGAGGCGTAGAAGTTCATCATTGTGGCACTAGAATTTAGTGCACAAATCTGTACATTTCACACTGCAATGTTTATTCTTCCAATGGCAGGATTTTTTCCATCTCATTTTTTTCAGGGGGGGGGGGGGGGGGGGATTTTGCTTCCATACCCAACAAGATTTCATGATTGCCCAAATATGTCTGCATGGATATCCATTGTTCTCGTAGAATAAGCAACTGCATTCGAAGTGGTGTGTGCTCAAGGTACGGGTGACTTTGTACCTCGTCTGGTCGTCTTTAAAAATTCTGACACTGAAGGTGGTGTTGTTTGTAGTATCTTCATGACTACTGATGAAATACCCTTTTTTTTTTCTTCTACTTTGCGATACATTTCTTGAGTGTAGAATTTGAAAGATTGTTCATAATAGATCCTTAATGCATCTGTTGGGTTTGGGAGTTGGGTGAGCATGTGCTTGCTTGTGTAGTCATGTTGCCTCTCGTGTGCCTCATCTTTGTAACTTCCAGGTCTATTTCCTTAACAAACTCTTACAGTGTGTATCTTTCAACAAGAATTTTTTACGGCAAAAATTCATGGATTCACATCGTTGTGTTGTTCTCATCCCAGTAACAAACTGACTGTGGAAGTAGGTTTCTGCCCACATACGCCTCCTACTATATTATAATTGGCACCATTCATTTTCTTCCATTTGATAAGTCTCAATGAAGTCATTCCATTTGTTATGAAAGACCTCCTCATAGTAGTATGTATACATTAAGTTAACGAAACGCTTTGTGAACCCTAGATCATTTGCAGCTCTAGATGCATTTGTCATAAGATGTTAAGCACATAATTGGTGGGTGGATTCTGGTAGATTCTCCTTTATTTCCTCCTGCATTGCATTATCTTTGTCTGTGAGCACAACTAAAGGTCTTTTTGTTGCTATGACATTGTATAACACTCTTAGCATCCACGAGTAATGTCACAGTCTCATCTACTAACAAAGCAAACCCAAAAACGCAAGTGGAGAAGTGGTGGTTCACACCCATTTGAATGCATAATGGCTTATTGTAAGCATTTTTCATGTAGGTTGTGTCAAATGCAATTACATCACTGAATGTCATATATTCATTTCTTGAAGTTCCATCTGCCCATAATACATTTGCAAGTTTATTATCCTCATCTGCCTGGTGGTATACAAAAAAATTTGGATCTCGAGGAGACATACAATCCAGGAAACCTAATGACCTTCTCTCATTGCGGTCACAACTCGGTTGAAAACATCTCTAACTTGGAACGGTATTCTCTCATAACCTCCCGACTGCAAGGAAACGTGTGACATAATTTGGGAAGTCTTGATACCAACTGAGTTCATCGAGCGAACTTGTGCCAGCAAACTATCAGGCACCTCTCTGTTCGATCTGAGGAATTACAACTCTGCGACTGAAACCATTTCATGATTATGTCATGCCTGAATTCCTTTGCCAACCACATGCCGTTATCTTTCAAACGAACCTCTCTTAGAGTTGTCTCATACCCGTTTGTGTGATTTGTTTTGGTCTCTTTTTGCGGTTAGGCATGTTCAAGTTCTCCTCTCGTCTATATCCTTCTTTAAGACACATCCACCTTCTCATAGAGAGAACCTCATCTCTTCTCTTAACGTCATCAGATCTTTTGCTAAAACCCATCCATTTAGTGTATCCTTCGTAAAATGACTCCCACCTATCAACCGAATCTAGATGCTTCCCAAATATGCTCCTTGTTTCATGTTCAGAAACTTTCTTATTTATATGTAAGTCTTCTATAATTGACGCCCACTCAGGATTTGAACACGTATCTACGTCAACCATCTATAATTAAATTCTAACAAATTGTATGTGAATTTTATGTCTTTGTTTAAAAAGATAGTTTTATTATTTTATGAAATAGCTAATCCTTTACTATATTTTATTTGTGGCATTAATCTTCTAGTATGATGAGTGACCCAATTTATTTTCAAAGCCTTTGTGTGCAGCTCTCCCCAAACTCTTAAAATGGCTCATTTTACATATGTAGTTTTGCCCAAACTCCTAACGTGGTCCAATTCTTTCTAAAAACCATTGACATCAAACTAACATCTCTTAATCAATATTCGCCTACTGACAACTATTTAATATACATATTAATATGGCTATTTAGGATTTTTGCCCCCCGAACTATTCACATTGATGTAAAGTGAGATTTCTGTTAAGTTTTATCTCATGTGGCTAACGGAAGGCTGACATGGCTATTCACTCGCTGATGTGTCATTGTCACATCAGCGCCACGAGTGTAATTTAAAATAAACAATAATTAAAATAAAAAATATATTTTCTTCTGAATTTAAAATAAAAAATAAAAACTAAAAAAAAATCTTATAAATCCTAAATATTTATGATTTAATAAAATATTATCATTTAGATTATTAAAATAAACCTAAATAATTAGAATTCCTAAAATAAACTAAAATTGATATTAAATCAAAGTTTTACCTACAAAAATTTATATAAAATAAACAAAACAATTTTTTTTTTATAAAAAAACCATTCAATCGTGCTATTACTATTATTGAAACTTAAATCATATTTTAATTAATTTAAAAAAATAAATTTGAAAAAAAAATGAAGAACACGTAAAAACATTCAACCAATTCAAAAAAACATATTCATCATTTTCTTCCAATGAATTATGAATGAACACAAATTTTGATCCATTCAAAATGTTGAACACAATAAACTCAAATATATTGATTTTCATTCAAAATCTCTCAAATCTCGATATACAATAGTAAAAAAATCTACAAATCTCACAAAAATACAATCAAAATACAAAAACCAAATCCAAAAATCCATAAACAAAACCCAAATCTGAAGAACAAAAATCTATATTTGAAAAACAAAAACTCAAATCTTTTAACAACACAGATCGCCATCTTCGTCAAAGCCATCTTCCCGTCCTGTTACCTTCCTGAAAATTGCCTTTTCCAAGCCATCTTCTCATCTTCGTCACCCAGCAAGACCCAAGTGCTTTCATACCCGAATCCCCCAACCTTGTCACGCCGAAGCCCATTCGTCATCTCTGCCTAGAGCTCAAGCTCTCCACCTGCCTCTGCTTCGACCCCCAAGCCCAGATCTGACCCTTCGTTTGAAAACAAAAGCCCCAAATGCGACCACTACCTTCGCCCGCAAGCATAGCCCAAGATCTGACCATTCCGTCAACGTCACTTGCGAAGAAGAAGAGAGGAGATGGGAAGAAGAAGAAGAAGAAGAAGAGGAAGAAAATAATGACGATATTTTTAGTTTTGTTTTTAATGTTTTATTTTTTATTTTTTTTTAGTTTAAGTTTCAAATTTAAATATATTGTAAAGCTTTTTTTTTTGTTTTGTCATTTTTCATTTATTAATTTATAATAAGATAAAATATATATTTTTAAAATGAATTACACATGTGGTGCTGATATGGCAATGCCACATCAGCGAGTGAATAGCCATGTCAGCCTTCCGTTAGCCACATGAGATAAAACTTAACAGAAGTCTCACTTTACATCACGGTGAATAGTTCGGGGAGAATTTTTAATGACTCGAAAAAATCAGGGGACACAATAATGTATAGGTCATAGTTCGGGGGGCAAAAATCCTAAATAACCTATTAATATTATCTTTTCAGCTTGGGATGATGTTTGTAAAGGGATTGTGAGTTTGGTAAGTCTTAGCCATATAACCACTCTTTTTTATTTTTAATCAGTAAATTTTGTAAATGAAAATCTCTTTGGGAGCTTTAAACTTCTAACAATTAATTTCTAAAAAATAAAAAAGATGAATAGTACTACTACAACTCCTAAATATCATAATAATCCCTACCCATTAGGCATGATCTAATATATATAACCTAACATGGGTTTCCTTTAACAATTTATTTGAGTAGTCCTTATGAGCAAATTCATTCATATATATATAATATTATGAAAATGGTGATTTATACATATGATGCTATTTAAACATATCACACGTAAAACTTTTTACATTAGGCAACAAATATATAACAAGTTGGCTTAGTTTAAAAGATATTACTTTCAGTTATAGAAAATGAATTGCAAATCTAATAAAGAACTATTTCAATTACTTTTAAATCATAGTTTCTCTCATGCAACTACATTCTTTAATGAAGTATAGCGATAATTTAAAGATATATAAAACTACTAAATTTAAAAATGAATAAATAACAATAAACTAATTGTAAAAATATTATATATTGACAACACTTTAATTTTTTACGTTGAATTGAAATCATAAAAAACTAATAAAAAAAACTACTATGCCAACATTTTCATAATTTTTTACTAACCCTTGTAGATTGCGCTCTATATATTAGGATCCTAGAATACTCCTTTGAAGACTTCAATTTTTTTTTCCAAACCTGTAGTGTAGAGACCAAATGTGAGTATGTTAGTATATATGTATTATACAGTAAATGATATTTTAATTGTTTATGCAACTACATCATATATAGATAACCAAAACTTATAAAGAATATAGATTGAAGATTGTGATAGGATTAGACAAGTGCATAGAGGAAAATATTACTTACCAAATCCTCCTGACAAGTGAGAAAAAATTGACCTATTCTTAACCATCTCTTATAGTCGAGTATGGTATTGCCACTAACATGTCATATCTTCATTTAATACTATTAACCTCAATAGTTTTTCAATAGGAGTTCAGTTAAAAACTTCAATGCATGCATTTAACTTTCCACCAACATAAAAAATTGAATGAACCTGCTCCAAAAAAATATTTGGTCTGAAATGCCTCACTCCCTCATGCATTCACTATATCATGAAAGTTCTTATCATTTTTCCATATTTGTTGTTAGCTCAAATTGTACTCTTAAAAAGATATGTACAAACCATCCCTAACACTGTCTACATAAAGGTGCCAATATTCAGAATTATTTTTAAGAATTTGCAGCGCACTAATTTTTTATTTTATTTTATTAATTTGTGTGCTTTATTTTGAATTTATAATTGTTAAGTTTTAATTGTATTTAAATTGTTTGGTAGAAAATATGTTAATTAAAATTGTTAATTGTTTTAATTTGTGAGTACTTGAGTTTTGGTTGTGTGCACCAACATGCATGGTTAGTAGAAATGCACATTAGCAATTGTGTGTGTGCATGTGCATGTGCATGGTGAGCATGCATTAGTTTCCATGCATAGTAATTTTTATTCTCCATTTATTTATTTTATTAATGAAGAAAAAGGAAAAATGGGAGAAATAAAGAGGGAATGTTCTAGAAGGCTTGTGTTCACACTAGTGAGAAATAAGAAACAAATGGTAAGAATAGAGTTGCATTTTTTTTTTGAGTTCCCATAACTTTGGACCCAGCCTTAGTAAAATAGTCATAACTTGCGCTTTAGATGTCTGATTTAGGCAAACTTGGTACTGTTAGAAAGATAATTAAATTATGGGTAAATACCATTTTGGACTCTGTGTTTTGCAAAAGTTACCGATCGGACCCCGTGTTTTGTTAAATGAAAATTTGGACCCTATGTTTTGCAAAATGGAACAAAATGATACTATGAGCCCGATTTTGGTAAAAAAAAATTTAAATATGACCAAAATACCTCAGCACTTAATTTGACTTTGATATTAATCTGATTTAATGTATATTTTATTTTCAAAATAAATAAAAAACATTTAAAAAACAAATTAATAAAAAACTAAAACAAGTTACCCAAAGAAAAATTAAAAAACTTCACAGCTCCCTGTCTTTTCATCTTCCTCGCGCAAATGAAGAAAAGTTGTTGGCCACCATTGTCGATGAAGAAGCTTCTGATAAGAGATTTATTCTCTGTGCATTTCACCTTGAGGGAGTTGACCGCACAAGATTGAAGGCCACTCGAAAGGTATGTCCTTCCTCCGTCAAGCTACAATTTTTTCTGCTTTTTTTTTATCTTTCAAGCTACGATTATGCATATTGATCGTCCTTTGGTGTTTTTTCTTTGAAAATTTTGTTTCCTTTCATTTTGCTTGTATTTTCATCTGTGGGTGAGGGAAAAAATCTTCTTTGGATGGTTTTTTGCTCTGTATTTAGAGTTTTGAATATTTTGGAAAGTTACTGATGTTTTCATGGTGTGCAATCTTCAAGTTTTAATTTTTGACATTATTGTACTAGAAATAAGACTTTGATTGTAAGGTTTGATTTTTTTTTTTTTTGTTAGGTTTTTATATTTGGTCATTGTTATATTGTTGTTGGTTGGTGTGGGTTCTAATGAAATTTTTAGTCATTGATGGAGTAATATGTTTGTTTTTTATAACGGGGGTGGAAAATGCGTTATCATTATTTACAAATACTGAATGAGGGCAAGCACCTCAAACCTTTCAAGGTGGATTCAGAAACATACAACTTGATGGAGCTGCATAAGTACCTGTATCAGGATTTGGCTATTGATCTTCAACAATTGAGAGGAAATTATATTTGTTTCCAGAATTTAGCTGAAATTAGAGAGGAGTTTATGTTAGATATTTCTGATGATAGAGATATGATGACTTTGTTTAATATGAATGTTCTTGGGGACTGTATAAAGTTATATGTGACCATGGTATAAGCACAAGCATTGCAAGTGATGGAGAAAGTAGTTGACATTGGTGTATCTGATGATGACTCGGTGGAGGTAGTAAATGCTCCAACTAGCCCTGTAGCTGCTATATGTGCCCCTGCCCCTGTAGTAGTCGATTCAACTGTCTCTATAGCTGGTACAAGTGGCCCTGCCCCTGTGGTAGTCATTTCAAAGCCTACAAGAAAGAAAATGTTGGCTAGAAAAACTAGTCATATTCCTCCTCGATAGTTTAAAATTGTTAAGGAATCTGAAATTGATAAGAATGCAACACTTATTACTGGTGTGAATGACAATTCAAATGCAATTGGAATTGAAGAGTGTGCCATGCCAAATCCTGCTTTTGAAAATGTTGCAACCAGCAAAGAAGATCCAACCACTAATTCTGAAATGGCCCCTGATGCTGCCACATTGCCTAATGCATCAACTGCCCCTGATTCTCCAATGTGTGTTCACCCTACAGGTAACTAAATTTAGTAATTGTGGTTCTGTTTTTTTAACTTAAATGATTTGGTCCATTAATTTAATTATGTTTGTTTTCAGGTTCACCTATTACAAGGGCATATGCAACTCAATCTTATGATAGTGGAGGTGAAAGTGTAATGAATGAGGCTAGTGACATTGCACCTGAAATGGCCCCTAATGCAGCCACAACCCCTCCTAAAGCTCAAAATGAAAATGGTTCCTTCGATGAAATTGAAAATGAGTTCCCTGATGAAACTGAAAACCTCCAGTGTCCATTGACCCTACAAGTAACTAAATTTAGTTATTGTAGTTCTGATTTTTTAAATCAAATGATTTGGTCCTTTAAATAAATTATGTTTGTTTGACCCCTAATGAAGCTCAAAATGAAAATGACATAGTTGATGAAGTTGAAAGCTCTACTCCAATGTCCATTGACCCTACAGGTAACTAATTTTAGTTATTGTGGTTATGTTTTTTTAAAAATAAATGCTTTAGTCATGATCATTTAATGTTTTTAAGTTCTCATCAAACATTATTTTCTATTGCAGCTTCAACCCCAAACATTGGAGGGCTAGATTATAGTGGGAAGGACACAGCTGGTCCTAGTAAGAGGCACGAGTATCAAACAAGAAGGAGAAGTGCTTTTGGGTTTCCAAGTGTACAAGATAAGGCTCTATCATCACCCACTGATGACAGTGACCTAGAATGGCAACAAGGCAAACACTATAGTGAAGAAGATGACAATAACGAATCTGAAATGGCTTCACTGACTGCTAGTGACGAGGATGATGGCGGAGAATATTCTGATAGCGATGACGATGGGCATGTGAACTTGAAGAGGCTGAGAAGAGAGGGATTGGATCCTAACAAGAACATTCCACTTCCTGAATGTGATCAAATTTATGAAGATGGAAAAATAGTTTTGCGACTATACATGAATTCAGTGACTACCAAAACTTTGCTGAGATTCTAAAAGATTATGCTATTCAAGAGGGTTTTGAATTGAAAAAAATCAAGCACCAAAAGAGTAGGCTCACATATGGTTGTAGAGCAACCGCCTGCCCATGGAGGATACATGCCTCAGTGACCCGTGATCTGAATAACTTTGTCATCAAGAGGCTCATTGAAGACCATACATGACAATGTTTTTGCATGAATAGAATAGCTAGCAGTACTTGTATTGGTAGAAAATTGGTGAAGACATTTCAAAGACATCTTGAAATTAAATTAAAGGGTATGAAAGAACAATTGAAGGATGAATATGGGATCGAGGTTGACAATAGAAGGTTATGGAGAGCTAGAAGATATGCAAGAGGAGAAGTTCATAGTATTCATGCTAAATCTTATGTGAAGCTTAGAAATTATGCAGCCATGATCTTGCATACAAATCCTGGAAGGGCTGCAATCATACAATCAGATTTGGTTCCTGTTGAAACTTACAATGAAGAGGGTGAACTTGTGCAATCCATTCCCCTAATTATGAAGCCTCGGTATAAGAGGATATTTGTTTGCTATGCGGGTGTGAAAGTTGGATTTTTGGTTGGTTGCAGAGCTTTCTTTGGTCTTGATGGTTGCCATCTTAAAAGCCCGTACAAGGGTATTTTATTGTTTGTCGATGGACTTGATGCAAACCTCCACTTTTATCTCATTGCTTATGCCATGGTTGGGGCTGAAAACAATGAAAGTTGGAGGTGGTTTATGGAGCACTTAATGGAACAAATTGGAGAGAGGCATCCCAATGGCCAGCCTTGGTGCATAATGAGTGATAGGCATAAGGTAATTCTTGATTTTTGAACTTTTCTACTTGTTTATTCTTCAATTTTTAACTAGTGAATTAGAATATTGTATGCTTAAGTGTGCATGAATAATTAAATCAGTCTTGGTGCTTTTTGATTAAGCTGATTGGAAACAACTCTCTCATACATGGTTGTTTGTTGATTGTAATTAATACTTACACATGCCTTGTTCTTCTACATGGTGTAGGGTTTAATTGAGATTATTAGTCATATCTTGATAATCGCCATCATTATTGTTGTTTTCACATTAAAAATAACATGGTGAAAGAGTTTGCAACTTCTGATCTTAAGAACATGTTTTGGGCAGCGATTGAAACAGGAAATTTCCAAACTTTTCAGCGTACTATGGACCAAATTAAGGAATTCAACAAGGATTCATACAAGTGGCTAACTGACATTGATGCTAAACATTGGTCAATGAGTTGTTTTGACACAACTTCAAAGGTCGAACATCTGACAAACAACCATGTTGAATCTTTCAATAATTGGATCAATGAGATTCGTTTCAAACAACCAATCGAGCTGCTAGAAGGTCTTTGAATCCAAAACATAGACATGATGTGCTCAAGAAGGGTTAGATCTAAAAGATGGAATGAAAAGCTAACACCAAAGGTGTAACGCCCTACTACCAAGGGACCGTTACGTTGTGCATTTTAAATAGTACTAAACTCGCTAACCAAGTCCTTTGGCCATAATCATGTAAATAAATGTGATTAATGGTTTAGGGTTAAAATTTTTGGTTAAAAATGCAATGTTTCACTAAAACGTTTACTGTATACATTAGGATCCCAAGATATATTTTAAAGGTTAATTATAATAAAATATTTACAACCAGCCGACCTAAGAGGAAAAATAGGGTTCAATCCTAGTTCCTCTTTAAACCCTCGACTGTGGTGGTCGAGCAGCCGCATATGTACACATCGTCAGCTAAGCTCTCCAACTCAAGGATGGTCCAGCTTTCTTTTGCCTTTACCTGCACCACATAGCACCCGTGAGCCAAAGCTTAGCAAGAAAACTCAATATGCTCATGAACAGGTAATAACATGTCACTAAATCATAATAGGCATGCCTAGCAATAATAGCCATATTCATGCATGCAAGCAAGTCCTGTATAGATGACTATCAAGTCAATCTAGGAATAGATGGCTAATGTTCCCATCTTTGAATAGGTGACTAATGAGTCACACACTTGGGCTCTGCACCCTAATCAGATAAGTGACAAATGAGTCATGCACTTGGGCTTTGCACCCTAATCAGATAAGTGACAAATGAGTCACGTACTTGGGCTCCGCACCCAAATCAGATAATTGACTAATCAGTCACGAACTTGAACTAGATAAGTGACTAATGAGTCACACACTTGGGCTCCGCACCCTAATCAGATAAGTGACAAATGAGTCCCGCACTTGGGCTTTGCATCCTAAGCCATGTGACGTTATAGTCACCTGAGCCTGTTGGCCCTGACTCTAAGTAACTAGCCTTTAGGCTAGACAAGAGCTTTTAATTTTCATCGAAGTTAGAGTTGGTCAAGCCTTTAATGCTTATGTTGATTAGATCTAATCATTTCAGCTCTGCATTCAATACGCTTATGCCGCTCTTGATTCATAGGCCAATTCCATATGACTCGTGCTATTTCGGACTAATGAATCAGTACCACTCACAGGTAAGCAATGCAGCCAGGAATATATCATATGTCAAATATCCAAATATAAGGCATTCGGCAAGGTTACTCAACATTCACTAGCCTAATTATGATCATGCACATTTACAGAGACTCAAGCTTTGTTCAATCTCATATTCAACATTCATTCCATGCCCTAATCACATGTATCTTATGCATCACATAAATCACATACTAGGTGTAGTTTTCTTACCTTTGGTCCAAGCACAGGTTACCAATAAATGACCCCCAAGCACGATCCTGTTTCCAAGCCCCAGCGATAACCTAGTCACAACCATAATATAAAATCTCATCAAAATGAGTAAATAAATACTTCCAGACCCAAACATAGCCTCCAGGATGTCAAATCCTACTCAACTGGTTAGTAGGATAGATCCCAGGACCTTAGAATTAAGTTTCCACAGCTAAAAACCAAATATGGGCAAAACTTCCCTCTAGCGCCGTGGCCCCACACCAGACCTGCGTTGTGACCCGCCTCCAAACAGAGGTCGAACCCAACTATGCATGTGCCAAGCGTCGTGGCACACCACCTTGCGCCGCGGCCCTAACTTCCCATCAGCCAACTTCACCTTCTTCGTCAAGCCCGGGCCGCGGTGCCCAAGAACAGGATCGCGACCCGACCACGAACCCAGCCAAAAACCTCATTTTCTTCATTTAAAAACCTTTCAAAAACCTATCCAAACATATCCAAATCCCAAAATCAAAGTTCCCAAACATCCCAATTATCCAAAACCATCAAAACCCAAACCTCAAATCATCCAAAAACTCATCAAAACATAAAATCCAATCAAAGCTTAATACCTTAAAAACTTAAAACTTGGATTACCTCCGATTGAGTTGTTTCCCAACTAAATCCTCTGGGTAATAAGCTTCTAATCTTCCCTAGAATCGCTATGCCTCGATCCTTGCTTGAATCCGAGTCCTAAAATTCAAGTTTCCTTCAAAAATGTGATCGGTCTCAAAAAGGGAATATGAAAGAGAGAGAACGTTCTGAACGTTCTTTTTATGTTTCTGACAGATTACTTCAAGCTTAAGTAACCTCAAGCAAATCCTAATGCCCGGGGACCCAAAAACGCCCTTGGGGTAAAATAGTCAAAATTCCCAGAATTCCCTCCTGATCTCACTAACTCCCAATTTATCATCAAATATTTATTCCCATTACCCAATATACTGGTAATGTGTTAAATACCCCTTGACTCACTCCGAGTCAAGTATAAATCCCATTGACTTTCCCACTGGCTTGCCTCCTAGGATCGTCTCGTGCTGAGTAACCCAAGCATAACCAAACAATAATGAAGTACCACACACATACCACATATATGAAAAATATACCTAAAACGGGCCAAATTATGAAAATGGACCTATTAAACATAAATGGGCTCACATGCATATTTAATACACCTAAACATGCATATCAAGTCATATTATAATATTACTCACATATTCACATAATGATACACATAAATATCACATAATTCCATAATTTGTCATCCTGCCCCCCTAATCAAGGCCCTAAGCCTTATTAAGAAATTTGGGTCGTTACAAAAGGTACATCTAAAGGTTAAACACTTATTGAGGAGAGCAAGATATGCTCAAGTTAGACGAGTAGGCCCTAATGAATTTCAAGTTGACTACATGAGCAAAAGGTGCGCAGTGAGGCTAGATGCACGATGGTGTATATGTGGCCAATGGCAGATTAGATGCATCCTGTGTGTTCATGCAACTACATGTATCAACCATACTAGGGCCAATATCAATGACTATTGTTCAGAGTATTTCACAACTGAAATGTGGAGAAAGACTTATAAACCTCTAATACATCCAATCCCTAATGAATCTATGTGGATTAGATATGATACTGAGCATCTGTTACCCCCACCCATTAGAAACCAGCCAGGTAGACCGAAAAAACATTGTAGAAGGAAAGTGGTAGGGGAAGAAAGGACTGTGAAGCCAGTTTCTTGCACAAAAAGATGCAAAAATTGTAACCAAATTGGTCATACAATACGTACTTGTAATACACCTCCGTTTGTCAAATAACCAGCACCTCTAGCTCCACCTACACGACGAGGCAAGGGGCGAGGGAGGGGACGAGGCAAGGGAAAAGGCAGGGGACGAGGCAGTGATCAATCTACAATGTCTGATGCACCAATTACAGGTTCTGAACGAGGAAACACAAAGAGAGGTAGGGGAAGACCATGTGGCAGAGGTCATGGTAGAACTCATGGTACCACAGTTCAGGTATCATTTGGTAAATTATATATGAATTTCTAAAATAGAAATCTTTGGTGTGTTTTTAATTACTTTATTATTTTAGGAAAATTATCAACCATCAGAAGGGATTGAAGAACAGATACCACAGAATGCAGAGGAGCTTAACACATTTGAAACACTCTAAGATCTCTTCCAGACTCAGCCTACACAGTGAAGTTGGTGAAGTTTCCAAAGTTGGTGTCTTTTGAAATATGTGTTGTTGAAGATGTTGTATTTTGAAATGTAATACTCTATGTATGTATGAGTTTTTTGGTTAGTGCTATTGACACTAAGGATTATTAGGTTTACATGTTTTAGTTAGTGCTTTGGACACTAAAATGTAACAGGTTTATATGTTCTGTTTAGTACTTTGGACACACAAAATTAGCAGGTATATATGTTTTGGTTAGTGCTTTGCACACTAAACTTTAGCTGGTTTAAATGCAATATTAATGTATTTTGGTTTTGCATTTTGGTTCAATTATCATTTATGGTTACTTCGCCTTGGAAATTATACAACAATTTACCTCTAATATTGACATCATTAAACAATAACAACCCAAATTGATATTAAACAAACTGACATTAATTTTTTTTATAAATACAAAGTCAAGTACAACTTCCATAATTGCAACCAAAATCCACCAATTAGTACATCTTCATTGTCATACCACTAACTATTACATCTTTATTGTCATACACAAAATTAAGAACATCAATACACACATATTGCTCCCAAAATCTTCACCAACAAGTGCCCAGTAGCTACATTTTCTTCCAATCTTTGTAATCTTTTTAGAATAATTGGATCATATCGAAATGAAGTTTCTTCTTGGTCTCTATCTTCCTTTTCAAAACCTTCATTTACAAAATCTCCATCTACCCATCATGAGAAGTAATTACACTCTTTCTCTCCAAAGGAACAGCGAAAGTAAAGCCTATTTTGGTTATTAATTAATTCGCTACTCTTCACATGACATTTTTTTCCACACATGCATCTTCTAATTCTGAATCTTCCACCATTTTGGGAAAATGAATTGCTGTTATAGGATGTCATTGCCCTATTACCAAATGCAGTCGTATGACACAAACAAAATTCAAATAAAAGACATGAAACCCTAAAACATCAGTAACTTTCCAAAATACTTAAAACTCTAAATACAGAGAAAAAAACCATCCAAAGAAGAGTTTTTCCCACATCCACAGATGAAAGTACAAGAAAAATGACATACCTTTAGTGGCCTCCAATCATGAAAGATTTTTTCCCAAACCGTAGATTGAAAGATAAAAAAAAATTGTAACTTGATGGAGGAAGGACATACCTTTCAAGTGGCCTTCAATCTTGTGCGGTCGACTCCTTCAAGGCGAAATGCACAGAGAACAAATCTCTGATCAAAAGCTTCTTCATTGACAATGGTGGCCAACATCTTTTCTCCGTTTGTGTGAGGAAGACGAATAGACAGGGAGTCGTGAAGTTTTTTAATTTTTCTTTTGGTAACTTGTTTCAGTTTTTTATTATTATTTTTTAAATGTTTTTTATTTATTTAGAAAATAGAAAATACATTAAATCAAATTAATATCAAAGTCAAATTAAAAGTCGAGGGTATTTTGGTCATATTTAAAAAAAATTGACAAAAATTGGGCTCGGGGTGTCATTTTGTTCCATTTTGCAAAACATAGGGTCAAAATTATCATTTAACAAAACACGTTGTCTGATTGGTAACTTTTGCAAAACATAGGGTCCAACAAGGTAATTACCCTTAAATTATCTACAAGTTTTTAGAAATAGTATTTTTCGAAATCATGGTGTAATCGGGTAAAAAATGGGTCTCAAATTACAAGATGTTTGGGTTACGAAAAACCCACTTCGAATTTCATTCTTTTTTTTTCCTTAACCTAGCTATTACCTATAAATAGGTCCTTAAGCCTCTTACTATCAATTTTGAAACCCTAGCCGTCCATCTAAAGAAAGAAAGGAAGAGAGAGGAGCTTGAGAAAGAAAGAAAGGAAGAGGGAGCGAATAGAGGGCTTCGTAATTCGTAAGGTATTAAGCTTTCAGATTCATAGTTTTCTTCTTCTTCTCTTCCTTCTTCTTATTTTAAAGTATATTGTGATGCAATGGTGGTGATAGGTTTAAATTCACAAGGACCTAGAGAGGGTGTTGGATAGATAATTGACCTACACATACAAGGGTAAGATTTTCTTTTGATTCTTATGTTTGATTGATGGAAATTAGGTTTTGGGTTGGTCTAATGGTTTGGTGATCATGCAAGGGTGTTGGAGCTAGCAATCAAAAGGAGAGGCCTTTAGATTTTGGCACTTTGGTGTACTCAAGGTGAGGAAGGAACTTGTTTTGGTGTTATATTGATCTTGGGTTCACCTATGTAAATGTTGTACTAGACACGTTAGGGTTCTTTCATGATTTGAGTTTTTTTTTTTTTTTTTGATTTTTTCTTATGACTAGATGATGCATGTAGAGTTTTCTATTATTTTGTTTGTGGATTGATGAAGTGATTTTGGTTGAGCCTAATCTAGGGTTCTTATGCATAGCACAAGTATTGATTGATTATGTGGTTATGTTTTTTTTTTTCTTTTCGAAATAGAAGCATGATAAGTTTTGTGGTATATTTTGTTATTGACACTATGCATGTTTCGACCTATGCATGTTATATTAATTCTCTTGATGTATTGAATAAAGAAGCATGATGAGTTTGGATGATAAACTTTGCTATTGAACCCTTTGTGTCTCTCGGTCATGGCATATATTAGGCTTTAGGTTCCTTTGTTTTATTTAGATTATGAGCATGAAAATGTTGTTGTAATAAGGAGCATCTTAAAATTTCCATTGATATAATAATAAAATATATTTGAGTTTAATGTTGACTATATTGTAAGGCTTTGTTCTTTAATATATTAATGTGTATGTTTGAGTTAGAAAGCATGGTAGTAATATTTTAATTTGTTTTGCATTTTCATTTATGTTTGTTAGTGTGTCTCTGCCAAGGCATCTCTTTTTGGGGTTTATGTTTTTGAAATGATTAAATTATTTGTTGCATGCTAATTTTAATATTGAAATGCATAAACAATTACAGAGACATGCTAGGTTGAGGGGTTAAAATGAATATGAGCATTTTTTTTATATAATTTATGCTTGCTAATTTTATTTTATATTTTATGGAAATTTGCAAATAAATTAAGAGATAAAGCAAATTATGTTTCAAAATTCATATTTTAAAATTAAGACAAGTAAATAGTAAATTTCATACATGAATATTGT
The DNA here is from genome assembly GCF_963169125.1 of Humulus lupulus. NCBI lineage: Eukaryota > Viridiplantae > Streptophyta > Magnoliopsida > Rosales > Cannabaceae > Humulus > Humulus lupulus. The sequence continues at coordinate 45,420,831 of NC_084797.1, read as the reverse complement.
ATTTTCCATAATAAGATATATGCATATTTTTAGTGTTTAAAAGTTGAGAAAAATCTTTTTTTTTTTTTAAAAAAAAATAGATTACTAGAATTTGGTTTGATAGAAAAAATTGTGAATGATGGGTGTATCTTGTTTGCTAAATTTTGCTTAGTAATATGGTAAATTGCTTTTAATTCAAATGATAGAAAAAAAAAAGTATGTTTTAAAACTCATACCTTATAATTTATGTGATAATATGGTTTCTGATTTTTACTTAACTGTATGGAAAATCTCTTTTAATTAAAATATATCAAATATATATTATAATAATTTATGTTTTAAAGTTTATACATGAAAAATATGATTTTTCCATACTTTGGATGTGTATTTTCTCATAAATAATTATGCATAATTTATTTATAAAATGATTAAGTAAAATTATTTTCTAAAAGATAACCAAAGAATTATTTAGTTAACCTTTTCCCAACTTACACGTAATTGTGATTTAAGGAAAATTTTTTGACCTTGAGGTTTCACTTTTTTACAAGGCTAATTTATTTCTATTTTATTTACTAAGTAATTATGATAGAATGAATAAGAGTATTTTATGAAATTAATTAATTTTGTGGGAAATAGAAACGCGTTATTATTTTAATTTTTATATAAATAATAAGTGGAATTTTATTATTTTGGTGCAAATATAACTAAATGACTAGTTGTATAAAATAAAATTTGTGAAATTAAAATCTAGAATGGGACCTTATGATCCAAAGAGATAATATGGAAACGTTAATAAGCTGGTAAACTAATTTTTGCTGAATTTTTAAGGAAGTGACGATAAAACAAAAAGGTAGAATCTACACACTCCAAAGCGCATCTTAAGAACCCTCCCACGTATGCATGTTACATGCAAGCTACGTTTTAGATTCAAATATACGTCATTTGAGTAAGTGCATGGTTCTTGATATATAACTATTAAGGATTACTCAGTGGAGTTTGGGTTATTCTTTTAAGATTTTATGTGAAATTATGAAATGTTTATAGTGTGGTGCAACTTGTGCCACATGTGCATGGCCCATGCACACATGCGGGTATGTTTGTTGGGCATGTGTAAATCACACTTGATATTAAGACGAACATTTGATTGTGATTCTAGACTCGTTGTGAAGAACGCACAATTTATTTTTGCGTGGACTTGAGGCAAGGAAATTAGCTAGAATTTCTATGAATTATGTTATAAAAATTATAAGCTATTATGTTATGAGATAAGCTTCTTATATATGTGTTTGTATGTTGTATGAAAAGCAGTAGGTTGTTAGTGTGCTGAACGCGACACAACAAATGAGTTACTAAGGATATGACGTAACTCATAGGGCGGACGTGTCGAGGTTATTTGAGGACCAGAGTTCCTGTTTACCTCATAGAGGAGGTTTTACCGGTTTATGCTTTTGTTTGTTACCTCTTGATGTGACATGGACAATAGGGGTGCCATGATCACGATATCAATATGATATAATTTATTATGTTATGCGATGAGTTTACAATATGTACATAGACTGATTTGCGTTTCTTGTTGATTGTTATATTTTCTTTGTACTTCCTTACTCGGCATTTAGTTCACCCCTTACTTTTCTCCTTTTAGGAAGGCAATAAGATTTCTTTTTGGCACGCATAGTGATGTGGGGAGTTCCGATGTCTAGGCATGTATGACGCAGGGTCTCCATGAGCGATTAACGATCTAGTTGAACCCCAAGAAAGTTTATGAACTTTTATGTTATGGTTTATGTTTTCATTTGTCACAGTGCACTACTACAAAAAAATGATTTTTAGGACTTGTGGGACGCGAGTCCTTTATTTGAGAGCCTTAAAAACTAAGGCGAGTCCTAAAAATATTTCACTACTACAAAAAAAAACTTTTTAAGACTCACAATGTGTGTCCTAAAAAATTTCTTTGAGTACCTTTTAATTAATTATAATTTTATTTTATAAATCAATATTTGGATAAAATGCCCAATTTTGTTTAGATCTCATTATTGTTGAATGAATAATAAATATATACTTATATATTTAAAATAAATAAATTATAGAAAATATTAGAAATATTACTATGATTAGTTGAATGAATATATTAAAGATACACAAAAACAAAATCAAAGCAAACATTCTTGAGAAAACTAGCAAACATTAATCTACACCAATAATATTATATGATTATATACCATCAACATCAATACACATATCCGAAACTTTTCCATTGACATACAGCATCCAAAAAAAAAATTTCCATTGACATACAGATCCAAACACAACCTGAAAATACAACACCTGAAAATCCAACCAAACACAACCTGTCAGCCACCACCTGAAAATGAAGACCCGCCTGCGAGCCACCGCCTCTGTGGGCCAGCGTTGCAGCGAGCCCCTCCGCGAGCCCCTCCGCGAACCACTGTTGCAGCGAGCCACCGCCTCTGTGAGCCACCGTTGCAGCGAGCCCCTCCGCAAGCAACCACCTCTGTGAGCCACCATTGCAGCGAGCCCCTCCGCGAGCCACCGCCTCTGTGAACCACCATTGCAGCGAGCCCCTCCGCGAGCCACCGCCTCATCGTGAGCCGCGAGCCTCTCCGCATATGCTTGAGCGAGCCACCGTTGTCGTTGACGGCGTCCATGTGCGGCCAGGTGCGAGTCTGAAACTGAGGGAGACAAGGAGATGCATGGAAAGGCTGAGGGAGAAGAGAGGGTCGACAGGGGAGAAGAGAGGAGAGGGTCGGCTGGGGGCTGAAACTTTTAGGGTTAGGATTTAGTTTATTAGGTCAGATTTTTTTTTTAAATACAATATTTGGGTATAACCCCAAATAAATAAAATTCAATTTTCTTTTCTTTTTTTTAAATATAAAAAAAAATATGTTTTTTTTTTTAATTTAGTTATTAAAATAAAGCTTTAATTTATTCATTTATGTATCATTTTTTACTTAAAATTTTTTAAGACACCCAAAGTGAGTCCTTAAAAGTCACCACTAATATTAAACTTAAATTTTCTATTAAGGTTTTTTAGGATCCACATATGTTTTTAGGACACTCATTGCGAGTCCTAAAAACAGTTTTTAAGGAAAATTTGAGGGAATTTGAATTTTTTTAAAAATTTAAACTTTTAGGATACACATAAGTTTTTAGGACTCGCTTTTAAAAAAAAATCTCAAATATTTAGGACACGCATAGTTTTTAGGACTCACTCCGCGAGTCCTAAAAAAAATTCTTTAAGTGAGTCCTAAAAAGTCCATGAGGCTTTTTTAGGACTCGCATTTAGGTGAGTGTCCTAAAAAGTGTCCTAAAAATGTGTTTTTGTAGTAGTGGTGGAACCTATATATATATATTTTTTAAGATTGCTTAAAGACATTTTATTTTTATTTTTAATTATTGGGCCCAAATGGCATGTTTTGACAAGGCCCACTAAACATTTTCTCAAAAATGGTATTTTCTAATAAATATGAATAGAGCAACATTTTTACAAAGTAAATAGTTTAGGGCGTTGGTTAATGATAATTTTTTAATATATTTAAAAACTGGTCAATAATCAATTGTTTAATACTTTTTTCAAACTAATGCTTTCAGCTCTCTGCCAACTCATAATAAGCAAATAATTCTATAAATAAGTCTCCACCAAACTTAAGGTCATACACTTATTATTGGACTTAATCTTTTACCTCTGGTTATTTCATTAACCTACTGTTAAGTTGAGATAGAGGAATGCACTATGTTCTACGTATTGTACAAGGGCCCTGGAGCTGGGGTTTACACTAATTGGAAAATTGCATACAATAAATTCCAGAAGAGTCAAGACAACATCATAATTCCATATAAGTGCTTATTTCAAGCTGTGGCTGCTTATGATAACTATTGTAAGGGTTTATTTGACCCACTCAAACAAACCTTTGAACCATGCAACTATGTGGTTGGCATTCACGTGATCAAGAGCTTCGAAGAAGATGTGGAAGATGACTCCGATTTTTATGCAGCCAATGATGAAGAAGGTGGCAGCAATGGCGTGACTCCTGGAGTGCCAAATGGAGATGTTGTGAACAAAGGGAGTGATGGTGGCCCTGCTAATGTTTGAAATTTGTAGTTGCTAGCTAAGTTGGTTTGGTTTGCTATAAGACGCAAGTTTAATATTCACCTCATATGAAATGTTAGGTTGCTATAACTAACTTTGAATGGTTCACTTGGATGTAATCTTATTTTATCTTATGTACTTTGTATTATCTTTTGATGAATTTATGTTTTGTTCTTACGAGTTTTTAATTGCCAATCTCTTTCATTCTTGATACTATCATATCATATGCATTAGATATAGAAACGTATACGAAGATGCAATCTAATATAAGTCACATTATATTGCGATAATTTCCATTGATAATAATTGTAGTGATGGTAGTACAAGCAACATAATTTGTCCCTCCATTTTTCTAACCTCTTAACCAAATAAAACTAAAAACTAACAAGTAACAAACACAGTCGTTTAAAAAAAACTAAAGCTGCATAGGTTTATTAAAAAATAATAATAAAACTAAAGCTGAGAGTAGCTGAATATGTTTATATAAAAAAAAAACTAAAGCTGCATGGAGACCTCTATTAAAAAAGTCGTTTGAAGGTTGCCCATGCATATCAACTACTTTTTGCAAATTTACATCACGTAATCCACGTGTTATAACCAATTGAATTTAATTGCTTACTGACCTTTTGAATTTACAATCCTAAGTACTATCAAAGCATTATTTTTACAAAAGAGAAACACAAACCCTACAAGCAGCTCCATTCTTGAAGATTTATATATTTATATTCTTCTTTCGTAACTTAAGATTTCTATTTGTTTTGCTATAAATTGTTAGTTACTTAGTTAGAAAGAGACTTTTAATGAAAAAAATTTGAAAGTTTACCAATGAGCCTTCTTCAATAAGATGTGCGTTGATATTTTGAGTTCATGATATTTTAATATTTTAATATTAATTAAGTAATGTCGTATTGTTCTTACAAGAAAAAAAAAGACTTTCGTATTTAGTATGGAAGTGTGTAAACTTAATTTATTTATAAAATAATACTCATTATTATGTAACAACAATAGAATATTAGGAAAATTCTTTGTAGAGTTAGGTCAAGAGATAAGTAAAACTTTGGGAAGTTATCTCATTTACGGTTATTTTTAATATTTTTTTCATTTTCACGTTTTTTTTTTTTTTTCCATTTCATTTTTATAACGGCCTTTTTTCATATATATGGTTTGCATGTTTTATTTAATTCTTTTTTACTGTTTACATATAAATAGCTTTTATAATATATATTTTATTGGAGCATTAAAAAAATTATATCTTTTTTGGGATATTACTGTTGATCAATAGTTGTAGTACATGTTATATATTGGCTTAGATTGGTATTCTCACTGACACGTATTAAAAAATGTTAACATTTGATTCATTAGCTTACAGTTCACAGACATGAACTTCTCACGTGAGAATTAGGGATAAATAGTTTTTAATTGTGATATATATGTGAGAGGTTAATTATATTTTAAAAAATAATCAGTTATATCGGTTAAATGTTTATTTTTATGGTAGTGGATAATTTGCCATAGTCTCATTACACTAATGCTAACAGTAAAAATATTACCTACTCAAGCCTTCATACCTTGTTTAGCAACCTACAAATCAATTTTTCAAGCAATTTTTAAAAATTTAAAGCAACTCTGTACAACAACTTGTTAAGAAACTCATATTCCTTATAAGTAACTTATAAATCAACAATTAAAACTACTTAAGTAACTCATAAAGCAACCATTTAAACTCTTTAAGTAATTTATAAATTAACTTGAGAAACAACCGATAAACACAACCATTAAAACTTTAAAACAACCATATATAATAATCGTTAAGCAATCATTGAAACTCTAAAGCAATCTTATACAACAATTTGTTAAGTAACTCATAATCTTTATAAGCAACATATAAAACAACTCTTAAAAATACTTAAGCAATCCATAAAGCAACTTGATAGACACCCATAAAGCAACATGTTAAGCAATCAATGAAACTCTTTAGCAAACTATAAAACAACATGTTAAGCGACCCATAAAACAACATATGTTACACAATCCTTGAAACTCCTAAGCAACTCATAATCCTCATAAGCAACTCATAAAACAACATGTTAAGCAATCCATAAATCAATATATGTTAAGCAACCATTGAAATTCTAAAGCAGCTATATATAACAACATATAAAGCAACATTTGAAATTCTTAAGCAACTCATAAAACAACTTGTTAAACAACCTTTGAAACTCCTAAGCAACTTATAAAATAACATGTTAAGCAACTCATAAAGCAATATATGTTAAGCAATCCTTAAAACTCTAAAGCAGTCATATATAACAACATATATAAAGTAACATTTGAAACTCCTAAACAACCTATAAAGAAACATGTTAAGTAACTGTTGAAATTTCTAAACAATCATATATAACAACTATAAAGTAACCGTTAAAACTCATTAAGCAACCCCTATATGAAGAAACTCAAATAAATTTAATTAACATTTGTAATTATTTAAAATATATTTTTTAATAATTTTTATATAAAGAAAAAGAAAAATATATATATATATAAACTAAATAGCTAGGTTTTTGACATAATAAGTCTCAATTTTGATTTATTTACAAGCAACCCGTTCTTCCCAATGTAGAGAATATATATAATAACTAATTTTCAAAAGAAAAAAAGTGTAAAAAAATGAAGTTATGAAGTATGTTTATGTGAACAATTTTAGTATTACTTGAAATAGTTATTTATTGCATGATGTCGTGCTTATTAGAAGTGTTAATCATTATAAATTTATTCACATATAAAAACTAAAAACTAGAATATTTGTTTACATATAAATCTTTATTTGGATCAACCTTTGTAGGCATATTTTTTTATTATCTTTTGTATTCAATTATTAATTAATGAAGTGTTTGACCACATGTCACTAAATTAATTTAGCTTTGAAAAAATATCGACCATCCCTTATTAAATAATATTAAGTTATCCAAAAATATTACTATACTTGTAATGCCCGATTAATTCTAAGACCTCAGACCATTAAAAACTGCTAAGACATAACTATTATTTTAGAATACATACATAAAATAATAGAACTTTATTAAAAAAAATCCAAAATACGTACGGGATCACATTGTTATTACATAAAACATAAAGAAAACTTAAACCTTTATTATAATCCTTCAAATGCTAAATGTGGAAAAATAAATATACATAATAAAAAGACTTGAAACAAAACGTCATCCTCGATCTTTTCCAGTAGTCCATTCATTCAGTCATCTCCCAATACACATGCCAAAGCTTTCATAAATCCATCCCGCCTTCCAAACTTATTTTCCAGCACCATCTAAAATAAAAAGGAATGAGTCTAATGCCCAACAAGGAAAATCTACTAAAACATATCATAAAACATAAATCATAAAACGTATGACGTAAAAATGTAAATCATAAGAAAACATAGGACTACAATATTAATGGTCATTAACTCATTACCGTAGCATGTGATAGAAATCATCTAGGTCATCTTGCTACTATTCGAGGTAGGTTTAAACACAATATAGTATATGATAAACCATCTAGGCCCTCTTGCTACTATTCAAGGTAGGTTTAATCATAACTATAGTTTACGATAATGATAAAATTCTTGGGATTTATTTGCTTTCTAAGCAACTATATTTTCCAAGTGACTACAATGTAAAACATATACATACATATATACATAGCACATAAACATAACATAGCATATACAAATCTAACCTATTTTTCTTACCGAAAATCGGGATATTGGAGACAAGAACGGGATTGAAAACTCCTAAAATCAATAGTAAAAATCATAAGTTTTCTAAAAAAAATGGAGATGAAAAGAAGATCTAAACTATCAAGATAGAAACTTACCGAAAACCTTAAATTTCAAGAAACTCAAACACCTAACCAAAAGTCATAATAACAAATTAGGATTTCTGAAGAAAAATGAAAGAATGAGAAGAACTATAATGGACTAAACCTGAGGATAAAGAATACATTTGATAGATTAGAACTTTGATCTACACCTCAATACCGAGTACGCTTGTTGTTTGTTACATTGTAATAACGATATAGATCCTCATTATGATACATGAATTTATGGACCCTTCCAAAATTTTAGTACATCGGTTGGTTGGTAGTGTCATAATTACCCACTGTTACAACTAAATTTTATTTAGTGCCGAAATAGCTCAATCATCACTAATTGATAAGTTATAGGAGATATTTGTCTTGAATATAAAATCTGTGTAATATATATTTTAAGAAAATAAAAATGCACCAAACCATTAAAATGTTTTACATAATTTAATCCCCTTAAGCCATTCTTTATTAGCACCCATGTTACTAAATCTGAAATTTATTCCGCTAATCATAAATTTAAATTTTCGGTTAAGTGTATATTTAGATTTCGTGAAACAATTAAGGACCAATACTTTAATAATTGGTTTTGTTTATTTTAGAAAATACAATTTTCGAAATGATGTGTGTAGGTGTTTTTGATAAACTATATCCAAAAAAAATTCAATAGCATGCAATTTGTAAGTTGTAGGTGGGGTGGTTGAACACGTTTTATACAAGATTTTACCTCCAAAAATGATACAATAAAAAGAGAATAGTAAAGCATTAGTACTGAAAGTTTGCCAATATATATATATATATAAACTTTTAATATTAAAAAATTCCAATAGTAATGACTGCCATCTTTGGTAAGTTAAAGAATGCGTGGGAAATTAATTGTAAAAGTCGACCTTAAATGTATTTTGAGATGTAAAGTATTTTCTAAACAGTATTTTGGGATCCCAAATGTATAACTTTTTATGTATTCAATGAATGACCACATTTTTATCTTAAATGCCTTTAAACGACTTTTATCACAGTTTAGCTACACTTTTAACCTAAAACCTCGGTTAGTGAGCTAATGATACGTCTTTTTAACTCACTTAGTAACGACTCTAAGGAAGTAGGGCGTTACAACTTGGTATCAGAGTCAGTCAAGGTTTATGGTTCCTGGAGATCGACCGAACATGTACGCTCGCTGCCAGTGACAAGCTCGACTTAGGGTTGGTTGGTATTTAACGAATTATATGCTTGATTTCCTATTTAAGTGCCCCGTTTGCCTGAATATTTAAATAGAGCATGGTGAATATGTTAATATATGCATGATGCTAGGGCATGGTCCCCTTGATTGTTGTATGGTAACTGTGATATGTGGATTTACTGGTTGTGATTGGTTGATGAATTGGGGAGGTGGTTTTGGATGTTGTTATCATGCCTAATAAGCGGTGTCATTGATTGCAGACATATTGTGGTAATGCCTCGGCGATCAATTAGACTCCGCAGCAATAGGGTCGAGGATGAAAACCAGGGTCAGGACCCTCCACCTGCCCCACCGAATTGGCCACAATTATTTGTCGAGACGGAAGCTAGACTTCACCGAATAGAAGAAGAGCTTCGACAGTTGAGGAAATAGACCCATCTTTAGGGCATTGGGTTACATGGTCCACAGGTTGTGGCACCAGTGCCAGCCCAACCTGTTGTGGAGAATAGATGGAAACCTTTGAATGAGAGGTTCAAGGGTGGACCAGATCCACTACGCGCAAAGCAGTGGATGAACATGATTTCTTCCATCCTGGATTTCATGAGGGTGGAAGGGAATGAGAGGGTAGCTTGCGCCAGCTACCTGTTGAGAGAAGATGCTCACATCTGGTGGGATGTTATGTCGTAGAGAAGGAATGTTGCAGCTATGACCTGGGAAGAGTTCATAAATATTTTCAATGAGAAATATTACAGTGTCGCAGTTCAAGTTGCAATGGTTGATGAGTTTACCAATCTGACTCAGAACCGGATGATGGTTACTGAGTATGCTTTGAAGTTCGACCGGTTAGTAAAGTTTGCGCCAGATCTGGTGCCAACTGATATGGCACGAAGGGATCGGTTTGTGTGGGGATTGAATGTCATGATCACCCGTGACGTCAAGATAACTTTGGATCCGGGGACAACCACTTATGCATAAGTACTGGACAAAGCCCTTACACCTGAGGGGGCCAAGGATCAGATATAGAAAGAGGGAACTGCTAGGCGCGATGCTCGGAGGACGGTGCCTCTTTTCATTGGATCTAGCTAGGGTAGTGGCCCCAATGAGCAGAAGAGAAAGACCCCCGACTCTTTTGTTCCTTCTGGCTCAAATAGGAGGGTACGGGGTGTTGTCAGTGGCCGTCAGGGCGGGGGAGACAACTGGAGGAGTTTCCTAGTGTGTCCTCGATGTAGACGACAACATCAGGGAGAGTGCAGGATCAGGGCCTGCTTTAAGTGTGGGAGCATCAGTCATTTGAGGAAGGACTGCCCACAAGCCTGGAAGGAAGAGCCGAAGCAGAGCGACAGTCTCACTCCTGCCAGAGTATTTACCTTGACCCAGACTAAGGCTGAGGCTAGCCCCTCGGTTGTGACAAGTCAGATTTTTAGTGCTAGTTCTTCTTTTACTGCATTGATTGATTTGGGGGCTACTCATTCAATTGTGTTCTTCTAGAGTGATAGATCAGCTGTGTAGACCTAGTGATTTGTATGCTAGGGGATTTCAAGCTTTGTTGCCAATTAGGAAACTGGTAGTCTCTAGGAGATGGGTTAGAGCATTGCTAGTAGAGATAGACAGTAGGGAGTTGTTTGTTGATATGATTGAGTTAGCGATGGATGACTTCGATATGATCCTAGGGATGGATTGGTTATTGAAGTACAAGCCGATGATTGACTGCAAGCGCAGGATGGTGACCTTTGAACCAGAAGGGGAGGTACTATTTGCAGTACAATAAAGTTATGGAATCTTTAGATTAATTACTGATAATACGGTTCGCTAGTATTATGAATACAAGTGACCTAGATCCGGGTCACTAGTGTAGTAGGACACTTTAGTGAAGGTGCTTTATGTATAGTGATATATAGAACTTGACCAGATGTGATTTGTTAATACTTGTTTAAGCACTGTTTTGTAGTATTAATCAAACACATCAAACAATGATCATATACACGATGATCTTAATCCTGAGGTTCCTATGAAATCCTATATATGTCATTTGATCCTTTGATTCATGTGTTAAGGTTTGTCAGAATGATCAGGCTAAGAACAATTGTTTTGGGGACTCAATGATATATATGGTTGGTGACATATTTTAACAGATATGGAACCTATACCTTCTTATTGATTGAATAATGGCTCATGTTTACTGAGTTTTTCAGAAACAAGAATTATGAAAGATTAGAGAGCGTAAAAGAAATGATTTAATAAAAGTAAACAAGGGTTTTACGTTGTTGGGGCGTTAGTGACACTACAAGAAATCTGATCTTTACCTACCAATATTTTACCTACCAATATATATTGGTAGGGAAAGTAATGTTTTGCCTACCAATATTTATTGGTAGATAATATTAGTAGGTAAATGCTAGTCCATTATATTATATTTCGGAACAGAGCTTTACCTTCCAATAATATCAGTAGGTAATAATCTTTTCCTACGTATATTATGGAGGGAAATTTTTTAACCATTCCCGCTCAATTTTCCTCCCGTTTTTTATTTTTCAAGGAAAAATTTTACAATTCCCGCTCAATTTTTCCTCCCATTTTTGCTTACTTTTTATTTTATATTTTTATAAATGCTTATGTGTAAGCTGATGTGTTATAATATTGATGATGTGTTAAATTTGTTGTAATATTTGTCTGCCATGTGGCCTATTTTTTTTTTTATCAAATTAACAAATATATTATATTTTATAACCTTTTCACGCACCCTTTCCTGTTTCCGTTCCGTTCTCACAGCCGTTCTGTTGGAGTCCCTGATGTTTTGATCTTCAACAACAATCGCCTCTTCCAGTTCTTCCTCAAGACCAATTCATCTGCAACTGCTGGGTTTACCCAGCTACCGATTAATACAAGGTATCACCCACGACTATAATCAGTTTTTTCTTATTTCAAATCAAAGAAAATAGTTTAGAATTTAAAAGCAAGAACAACTTCTTGTCTGGATCTTGAATCGACAACGATCCAGCCAACAATTTCATTCGAAATCTTGCGAAATGAAAATCGCCAGTATCACTCGCCTGAATTTGATTTCTCACTTGTGTAAGTTTTAAGAGTATATATATATATTTACTGTCACAACGCAAACATAGCTTTTATTATTATTATTATCATTTAAAAAAAATAGCACAAACAAATTCCAACATGAGAATGTTAAAAACCAGCAAATCAAAAATCTAGGAAAAAGAAGAAACTAACACATGCATCGCCAGGAGGATGATCCGTTTATTGGTTCCCGAGAAATATCAGAAGAAGATGAAATATTCATTCATTGAAAGAAAGCCCAGTTTTTTGATAGAATAACAGTAGGCCCAATCACTAATTGCCTATTTCTCTAAATTAAATTCATTTTCTCAGACGAGCTCAAATCTCTGCAATGGCGGCTTGCACTGTGAATGTGCTCAGGTGACTGGCTCCAGCGACTCTGCTTCATCGACGTGCTGCGTGGTGCTCAGGTGACTTTCTCCGACTTGTTTATAACTTATTGTTCTTATGGTTTTTGTGTGATTTTGATATTGATTTATCGATTGATCATGGGGGAAATTAGGCAAAATCATCGATTGATTGATGATTTGATATCGATTGAATAAAATGGATTTTTTTAGATTTTATTCAAGATGCTTTTGTCTTCATGCTATAGATATATGAAGCTATATAAATGCTATATAACATAATATATGAAGAATGAAGTTATATATACATATATATTATGATTCTTCATTTTACAAACAAGATTTTGCTATAATTGAAGTAAAGTTTCCTGATGGTCTATCTATCTATGTCCATATAATGAGGCAGTGATGGTTTTGCAAAGGCATAGCACAACCTAGCTGCTGCAATAGCTTATGCTTTATGATTTTTTATCATAATGTTAAGATGAAATATTGTAGCTGGTATTTTTCGAGATTTGTTCTAATTGTCTCCATAATTGTGTGTGCTTTCTTGTTAATGGATAGCTTTGGAAGAAGGCTATGCTCATCTATTTGAAGAGAAGTGTATATGAGAAGTATATAGAATATTACTACCTCTTTATATAAGTTTCAGGTATGACTCTTCAATTTGTATTGTGTAGTTATTGAACATATTTCCTTTAGTCTTTTTGACAATTAATTTCTTACCAAAGTCGTTGTTTCCTTGCTGCTTCATGACCATTTTTTTCCAATTTAACAATTGTTGTTTTCAATACCATTATATAATTGGCTATTCATGTAAGTTAGGATCTAGGATCTGTTGCATATTTGGCTTTGGATGATTAGTGTCCTGTCTTAAACTGAGACTTCTATCATTGTTGTTTCTGTTCACTTTTTTTTTGTCTTTACTTAGTCAAAAAAGATTGTAAGACTTGTTCAATATTTTGAAGTCACATAAAGTTCACAAATTACGTATGTAGCTTTCTTGTTATTGCTGATTATTGAATTTTGTTTATTTGTCTACTTGTTGTATTCCTTTTACTTTTAATATTTTAAAATTTTAATATTGAATTCTCATTACGTCTCATAATTGACTGGACTTTTGACATCAATTTTCTTAAATTTTTTGAACAAATTGGTAAGTAGTAGGTTATAGAGCTGCTGTGATTATTTCCGGAAACATATTGTTGGGGTTAGAGCAAATGATACCAAGCTTTGTTTTGTGATTACTCTGTTTAGTCAAAATGAGCTTAAACTTTGAATATATATATAGGTTTATTATAAATTTAATATTGAGTATTGAATTTCAAGTGCCCCTAGTGACCTTTGTGCCTTGACTAAAATGCATGAGCTTCTGTATATTTATAAATAAATAAATAAATAATTGTCATTTTCTTGAACGACATCAGCGTTATCATGGTCTCTTGTCTGTGACATCCCCAGCTAGCCTTGCAAAGATAGGCCTTACTGTCTTTTTAATAGGATGCATTCCTATCTGGTTTTGAATTTTGAAGTGGTTTAAATGAGTAGATAGACCTGAGACAAAATTTACCAACTTTTTGCCATTTCTGTAGTTTATTAAAATTTGACGCTTTCCGTATTTCCTTGAATATTTTGCATCTAATATGGCTATGTTCTTATGCTGAGCACTAAGAGAAGTCGATGTAACTTATGCTGACCATTTACTAGCTCTGTCACTAAACATTTACTAGCCCTTACACTTTTTTTTAGTTGTTACACTTGGGGTTCGAACCCCAACCCAACACACACACACCCTTGCAAAAATTAATCGTGAAAAACTTAGAAACAAACATACGAGGATAAGGTTTAGTTCACTTTAACTATGTTGTTCAAACTTGCAGAAAGTCTTGATCCCAGTTTTGCAAGAGACAGGTAGGTTACACAAGGCAATCTCATCTGATGTTGGATGATTTCATTAAGGTACTTTCCAATTTACTGTATAATCTTAATCTGTCACTGGTGAGAACAAAATTCTTGGGTATAATTGAGGTCGGGATTGTGACCTATGAGTATTTGTAAACATTTTTGTAACATTTCTATTTATAGTGAAAGATATGCATCAGCTCGTCGTGAATGTAGTCATAATTTGGTGAACCATGTGAATTGTATGTCTTATTATTCCGCATATATTTTGCTCTCGCTAATCTATTTACAAATTAAGTTGTTAATTTCTTATCATAAATTTGAGGAACCCAATCCCAACGACCAACTTTTAAGTAACTTAATATTCTGACCCAATGTATGTTCATTTCAACAACATTTTAAAAGAAAAAGCTCTTCTTTTTTCTTTTCTACTTGCATTGCCATTCAAAGTTAAAAAATTGAGACAAATGCAAATATTGGGTATGAACCTGTATATGTAATTGAGTTGGTTGGATTCTTGAATATTTGAATTGGATCAAATAGAGGAGTACTATACTAGTATGTTGAGGAATATCAAACTTGGATTTTTCTTTCACGGTTTCTTGTTTGCCTTCTTTGTACCTTAGTAGTTAGAAGTATAAAGCTTGCAGCTATGGAAAAGATTGTAAACAGAAGCTTGTTACTCATAATCCCATTCTTTTTCTTGAGATTGCTTTAAGATATATCCATTTTCTCTGCAGTTCTAATTGAATTCAAGAAAAACCCATAACTGGTTATGGAAAATATACACAACAATGCTAAGTATGATTCACGCAGAACCACAGAAGTAGAATGGAAGTCTCCTTTAAAATTATGAATTACGAGCTAATCCCTGATTAAAGTAGTTCATTTGAATCATAATCCTTATGTTGTCTACCTCTTTGATTGTTAAGATGCTTCACATTTTCTTATATGTTCTTATTTCAAATTTATCAGATTGAAAATGAATACGGAAATATTGAAGGGAAGTTTGGGCAGAAAGGAAAGGACTATGTTAAGTGGGAAGCAAAGATGGCTTTAAGCCTTGGTGCTGGGGTTCCATGGGTGATGTGCAGGCAAACTGATGCTCCGGATGAAGTTGTAAGGTCTTAGCCAATGCTTTAAATTTTCTGAACTTATATATTATGGCTGTAAGAATGTATAGGGACAGGTGAAACTTTCAGAGTAGTGGCGGTTAAATTTTATCAAGTGTGGTATCTTAATATGTTGTTTTTCATAAATTACTTTCTTCATTTACAGATAGATGCATGCAATGGATACTGCTGTGACGGTTATAGGCCAAATTCCTATAACAAACCCACACTTTGGACTGAAAATTGGGATGGATGGTAAGCTAATATCTTATAAAATGTCATTATTATTTTTTCCTTTTATGGCTATTAAAACTGTGTGACACCCCTTCTTGTATCCCTACATCCTTACATGGAATTTAGCACTTACCTTTCCCGATCACTAAGATACAAGTTCCAAGCCAATGTTTTAATTTCTTTCTGAATCTTTTTCATAGTTTTCTTATCAGTTTTAATGGTACATTATGTATAAGTTATTGTTATCATCATTATTATTATTATTAATTTTTATGTGAAACAAATTTGTATTAATAATGGATGATATGTTGTGTATTACTGTAGACAGCCTCTGAAAGACTGCTTCAATCTAAAACATCCAGTAAGACGTAAAACATAAAAACTATCACAAAAACTAACTCATTACAACCACAAATACCAATGACCGAGAAGCATTGAGAACGATTATGCCTTAAAATGCTTACAGTTGACAATCCATACAGCCAACCAAGGCTTAACTTTTTCCCAGATAACTCCCGTGTCCTCTTCTCCTTCATTGAAAATTTTATTTCTTTCTAATCATATACTGCCTAATGGTACTCTTTATAGAAGTTCCAAGTACATATGACATTTTATTGTCACTTGTTATCTTATATTTATATGGTGCATCTAATCTATGATACAGAATTATGGTACATTCTTGGAGAAAGATGGAGCAGGGTTTAGAGGGCAAGTTAAACTTACTGGATTTCAAAATGGGGATATAGACCTCTCAAAGTCTTTATGGACCTACCAGGTGTGTTCAATTTCAAGGTTTCATTTCCTTTGTGTTGGCTGTGAAAGTAAAAGTTGTTGGCTCCCTTTAATATATTTTTGTTTTCTCTCTTTTGCATGATTTGCTAGTCAGTTAAATGGTGTTGCACCTAAATTCACTTTTTATCCAGGTAGATAATGGTATCTAGTAGACATCTCTCAATAAAAGTCGATGTTTTGTTTCAAAAAAGACAAAAAAAAAATTGTATTTGAATTTTTTAGGCAAAAATTCTAGACACCCTTTAATAAGTTATCATTATTTGATATATTTAAGGTTGGGATTTTAAAGTGGATTTCGTATTGTTTAACATGGTTCTAGGTTGGGCTCAAGGGAGAATTCTTGAAGATATATGATGCAGAAGAAAATGAAAAGGCAGGGTGGACTGATTTAACTCCAGATGCTGATCCATCGATATTAACAATTTGATGGCACCGCCTCCACCACCTCCAACAGACCAAGCTTCAGATGCAAATTTAAGAGAGTCGCCATCTATTTCAGTTCGGGAGTCACAAGATGATTCTTAGTTTATTTACATTAATTTACTAAGGAATGAACTTTATGAAGTTTTTTTTATTTTGGTAGGGGTAACCTTAAAATGATAACTTTATGAGTTATTTTAGTATTGAACATTATAAAGAATTTTAGCATTAAACATTTTATTATTGAATGGTTTTTTTCTAGTTTATTTCTAATATAGAGCATTTACAAATAACTGTTATTATCTTTTACCTACACATAACCATTAAATTTGAACAAAATATAAATTGTGTAACAAACCAATAAAATAATGCTATGTGGGCTAATAAAATGATACCACGTAGGATGCCACATATGATGCCACGCAGAATGCCACGTAGGATGCCACGTAGGATGCCACATATGATGCCACGGCATCAGACACGTAAAACTACAAAAACCATGTCAGCATACACGTAGGATGCCATGTCATCAAACACGTCATCTGATGACTCATCAATTGATTTATAACTTAGTGGGGTCCACTGATTCTTTTACCTACCAGTGTTAATAAGTGTAGGTAAAGACTCTTTCCCCACTAACTTTTACCTACAAATCTCTACCAATTCAATATTGGTAGGTAAACCATATTACCCACCATTAGGCTAGTTTTACCTACACTTACAATTGGTAGGTAAAGACCCCATTTTCTTGTAGTGTGAGCCTTAGTCCACGAGATAGTTGTATTAGAGCTTAGAGAACTTTTGACAATGGAGTTTTCTACAAGTTTGAGCAGAGTAACTGCTTACAATCAAAATCTCGGATCCCCACCCCTGTGCACCATTATTCGTATTTATAGGCACACTAGTGCATTGGGCTTGGGCCGGGCTAGTCCGGGCCCAATAAGGGTGTAAATACCATTAACTTCTCTGATGGGAGCCCAATACAAATGATTGAAATATGAAACATACATTAATCAAAGCCCATTAGGCCAGCCCAAATAATATCTTATTCTAAGACATCCGACATACTGGTATTTCAGTCTGGGTGTTATGGGCTACGAGGAAGATTTGGGGGACAAGATCGATCAGAGTAGTGGCGGCGTAGTTCTAAACCAACGGCGTACAATCCCGAGGTAGTCTCTTCTGCAGGTTAAGCGTGGGGACAACACCCCATGCTTCATGGGACGATGTTAGTATCTTGGACACTTTATCTTGCCAAACTCGAACAACACATCCAAGTTCGTTTACCAAGGTCCCCCTCCATTTACCAGGACTCGGGTTCATCCACGGAGATCCCGGCCCAATCTTGGATTCGGTAGCCGCGACCTCCTTTACCGTACCTCGGGGAACATCTCGGTACACAGTCCCGGGCTTATACAACATGCCCTAACGATGGTCCCGGCTTACTCTCCCGGTAGCCCTTTGGGCCGTACTGTGACTTGGGCTGCCAATACCCGTTTTCCCCTCGCCTAATGTGCCTGGTCTGGGCCTTAACTCCTAGGAAAGTGGACCATGGACCTACAGTGTGGACCTGTACATGTGGGAAGAAATGGGGATAACAACTCCCTATTGGGTTGACTTTTGGAACTAAAAATGTTATGGGCACTCACGTCGCAAACTTGTTGTGACACGACCTTCACTCGTAAAGTCAATGGTACACTAGTAACAAGATATAGCTAAAAAGGGTAAAACGATAATTTTATTCCCTTTTAACTATGAACCATTAATAGAGGATTAACAATGTTTGTAATGATTAGATCAATGGACACTTTATTCTTAGTACTGAGTAAATATATGTCTATAATTATCAAGAGTCCAATATCATATTTATAGTGGAGTAATCATAAGAGTAATAAATATGATTATTTAATCAAAGAGCTTTGATTAATAATCTAATATATATTTGAGCTTAATATTATAGGTTCATAGGTCCCCAGGGTGGCTCTATCAACGCCATATCAATGTAAGAGTTGATACAAGGGTAAAACTGTAATTTGGGAATTTGAGAAGAATTTTATTCTTCGGGTCAAGTATACAATTATATGATAATTGATGTTGAATAATTAATTTGGAATTAATTATTAATTTTTGAAAATATATATATTAATTTAAATATATAAATTTTCGAAATTCATATATATAAATAAATATTTTTTTTAAATTAATTATTTTATTTGAGTAGGAGAAAATAAAATTGGTAAGTCAAAAATAGTTTTTTGATTTATTGAATTTCAAAAGATGATAATGATGATCATTAATTTGAATTTTGAATTTTGAATTTAAAATTTAAATTTTGAAATATAGTTGTCATCATTTCCTTGAAAAGACAAATACTTTATTTTGTGATAGATTGATTTTATTTAAATAAATAAATAAAAAAAAATGCAATATCCCTGAAAAATGATATAGTAGTACACACATGGCATAGTCCAAGGACTGTGCCATGCATGTACAAACTACACTGATATTGTATCAGTGTTGTTTCTATTTTATTTAATTAATTAATAATTTAAAAATAGTTTTTTCAATTTTGGTAAGTTAGATATTTACCTAAATCAAATCCTATCATCATTATGTAATTATTATATTACTATTATTATTAGGAATAATAAGAGAATAGAAATATCTCTATATATATGATATAGAATAAAGAGAAGAAAGAATAATATACACAATAGAGAGGAAAACATAAGTCGGAGAGAATTTTAGAATTCTTGTAAGACAAAAAGAGTCTTTCTTATTCTTGTTTATTCTAGTCATTCTCAGACCATAATCCAAGTTCTCATGTGTTGAGAAATACTTGTGATTCCTAAAATTGCAAACCCATGTTCTCTATGTGCCCACACACATCTTGAGGTATAGAGATCACTCCGGAAGATCGTGATTTGGGTGCTTAAAGCTTTGGATAGGAAGATCGATAAATATACAAAAAAACTCAAGGACACTTGATAGGCTTCAAGAGGTAATTGTTCACGTTCTTGAATATTCATATGTTTATGTGTTTACATGTTATATATAAATATATTGTATACTTGTATATATTTTGCATGATTAATAATATTGTATGTTAATGTTTCTGGATGAATGTTTTCTTGATCATATAAACTGTTTATATGATTAATGAATTTTTTTTATTGTTGTATACAATGGGACCACCACGCTCGTTTCGCTGCGTGCTCTGAATATTTTTCCAACAAACATAGTCTCCCACTTGGAATTCCACATCTCTGCGCTTCAGATCTAAATAACATTTTTGTCTACTCTATGACGCGAGCACCCGAGCTCTAATATTTTATATGGCCTCATTGTTCCTCTGAAGTGCATCAAGACCCAAGTATTTCCTTTCACCCATCTCGTCCAAGTGAATGGGTGACCTACATTTTCTACCATACATCATCTCGTAAGGGGCCACCCCAATGGTCGACTGGTTGCAGTTATTGTAGGAAAATTCTATTAACGACAATACTTACTCCAGGACTCTTCAAAGTCCAAAACGCATGCCTGAAGCATGTCTTCCAGTATCTAAATCGTCCTCTCTGACTGACCATCTGTCTGAGGATGGTAAGCTATACTAAATTTCAACTGGGTTCCCATAACCTTGTGTAGACTTCCCCAAAACTTGGAATTAAAGATGGAGACCCGATTTGACATGATATGCATAAGTGACCCATGGAGATGTACTATCTCTTTCACGTAAAGATCAGCATAATGATCCACTGTGTAGTTCGTCCTTACTAGCAAGAAGTGGGATGATTTGGTATATCGATCCACAATCACCCACACTAAATCATGCTGACCCACTGTCCAAGGTAACCCAACTACGAAGTCCATCGTGACGTCCTCCTATTTTCTTCCAAGAATACCCAAAGGCTGTAATAACCCTGCCAGTCTCTGATGTTCAACCTTGACTTGCTAACATGTCAGGAACTTAACCACATATTTAGTCACATCTTTCTTCATCCTAGGCCACCAATATAAGGTTTTCAGATCCTAGTACATCTTTTTGGTGCCTGGATGCAATGAGTACAGTGTCGTGTGAGATTCATTTAGAATCTCTTATATGATAGCAGAATCCATCGGAACACAAATCCGCTCAATGTCTCTCAGCATACCCATCTCTGAAACCATATAGTCCTTACCCACTCTAGCTAGGACATCCCCTCTGTACCTCATCAACTGAGTATCACTCAACTGACCCTCCTTTATCCTTTCAAAAAGAGTGGACTGCAAGGTGACGTTGGATAACCGACCTACCACCAACTCTATTCATGCTTTAGTCATATCTTCTGTCAACTCTTTCGATATCCTCTTCAAACTGAATAACTGTCCTGGACCTCTCCGACTCATGGTATTTTCCACCACGTTGGCTTTCTCTGGGTTGTAAAGAATCTCACAATTATAATCTTTCACCAACTCCATCCACTGCCGCTATCTCATATTTAAATCCTTTTGGGTAAAGAAATAATTTAAGCTCTTGTGGTCAGTGTATATCTCACTCTTCTCCCTATAATGGTAGTGCCACCATATCTTCAGTGCAAAGACCACTACTGCTAACTCCAAATCATGTGTAGGGTATCACCATTCATATTCTTTTAACTGTTGTGATGCATAAGCGATCACCTTCCCTACCTGCTTAAGGACACAACCTATCCTCTGTCGTGAGGCATCACATTATCCCACAAACTTCTCCTGATCTGATGGAAGACTTAGTACTGGAGATGTAATTAATCGTCGCTTCAACTTATGGAAGTTGTTCTCACATCAGTCTGACCGTACAAACTTATGATTCTTGCGTGTCAATTTTGTCAGTGGTGTAGCAATCCTTGAAAACCCTTATACAAAGTGTAGGTAATATCCTGCCAATCTAAGGAAGATCCTGATCTCTGAGGGACTTCTGTGCCGTGGCCAATCTTTCACTGCCTCAATCTTAGCTGGATCAACTTTAATCCCATCTTTGCTAACAATGTGACCGAGGAAGGTCACGCGAGGTAACCAGAATTCACACTTCTTGAACTTGGGATACAACCTGTGCTCCCTCAACCTCTGAAGTACCAATTAGAGATGTTGCTCGTGTTCTGCCTCTGTCTAATAGTAAACTAGGATATCGTCGATGAAGATAATTACAAACTTGTCGAGGTAATCCTTGAACAACCTGTTCATCAGATCCATAAAAGACGCCAAGGCATTGGTTAGTCCAAACGACATGACCAGAAACTCATAATGTCCATATATTGTGTGAAAGGCCATGTTCAGAATATCCTCATCTTTGATCCTTAGCTGGTGATAACCAGATCGAAGATCCATCTTTGAGAATATTGTCCTACCCTAAAACTGATCAAACAGGTCATCAATCCTTTGCATTAGGTACTTGTTCTTGATAGTCAGCTTGTTCAATTCACTATAATCGATATACATCCTCAATGTCCGATCTTTCTTCTTAACAAATAACACTGGCGCACCCCACAGTTAGAAGATGGGTGTAATGAATCCAAAATCCAGGAACTCTTGTAATTCTACCTTCAACTCTTTCAACTATACCGAAGCCATTCTGTATGGTACTCTGGATACTAGTTCTGTCTCTGGTGCCACCTCTATAACAAACTCAATCTCTCCCTGTGGCGATAATCCCGATAGGTCCTCTAGAGATACATCCAAAAACTCACAGACCAATTTGGTCTCTGCCGACCCAACTGGCATATCGCTGGTGGTATCCACTACGCTCGCTAGGAATCCTATGCAACCTTCCTGTAAGAGGTCTCTTGCCTTCAATGCTGAGATAGTCAGTATACAAATAGGTGTCTCCCTCAGGCTCAAAGGTCACCATCCTCATTTTACAATCTATGGTTGCCCCATACTTGGCTAACCAATCCATGCCTAGAATCATATTGAAATCCTCCATAGCTAGCTCAATCAAGTCTACTGACAACTCTCTACCATCCACCTCTACTAACAAGGATTTAATCCATCTCCTAGAAACTACTAATTCCCTTGTAGGAAATAAGGTCCCAAACCCCACAATAAAGAAATCACAAGGCGTACACAGTCTATCAACCACCCTACTAGAGACAAATGAATGCGTAGCACCAAAATCAATCAATACAGTGTAAATAGAGCCAGTGCTAGAAATCTGACTTGTCTCTACCGAAGGACTAGCCTCAGCCACTAACTGGGTTAGTGTGAAAACTCAGGCTGGTGCCAAACTATCAACTTTTGTTTTTTCTTCTCTCTTAAGTTGCGGGTAATCTCTCTAAAAATTTCCTACTACCCCATAAAGGAAGCATGCCTTAGCACGACATTCTCTCACATGACATCTTCGGCACCTGGTGCACACTGGATAACTCCTCTAGGCCTTATTGCAGCTGTGGCGGCTACTCTGAGTACCTCAACCCCTCCTATCACGACCAAGAGTAGTAGAACTGTCAGGGGTCTTCCTATTCTGGCCACTTGGGCCTCCGCCTCTACCAAACCCAGTAAATGGAGGTATCATCTTCCTAGCATCACGTCTTGTGGCGTTCTTGAGCAAAATCCTATTCTCTGCACCCTCAGCAGTAATGGCCTTTTCAACTACCTAAGCATATGTAGTAACCCTAGGGAGTGAAGTGATCCTAACATCTCGTGTTGTCATGGGGTTTAATCCCCGAACAAACCTATCTCTCCTAGCAGCATCGGTTGGCACCAAGTCAGAAGCAAACTTGGCTAACTTTTTGAACTTCAGGGCATACTCATTCACAGTCATGTTGCCCTGATCCAGCCTGGTGAACTCATCTGCCTTCGTAGCTTGAAATGCATCGTTGTAATACTTCTCATTGAACAAATCCTGAAACTCATCCCAACCAAATGAAACATTCAAGGTCTGAGATACTACCTCCCACAAGATACGGGCATCTTCCCGAAACATGTAAGTGGCTGTAGTGTCCAAGAACTTTACTTAGCTAGTTAGTTAGTAGTAGTAGTAGTAGTTATAGTATGTTTATGATTATGGATTTTGGTTCAAGCTGGGACTTAGTTGGACACTCGTAGCAACACTTGTAGATATTATAAGTTTAACCTATAGTTTAAGAATATTAATTATAACCTAAGGTTTGATTAATATCACTGATTATGAAGATGAT
This sequence comes from Humulus lupulus, assembly GCF_963169125.1. NCBI lineage: Eukaryota > Viridiplantae > Streptophyta > Magnoliopsida > Rosales > Cannabaceae > Humulus > Humulus lupulus. The sequence continues at coordinate 45,396,670 of NC_084797.1, read as the reverse complement.
ATTTATTATACTATAAGGTTTAGATATACCCAATAAGATAATGACACTTGTCATGTGCATGTTTAATGAGAAATTGAGTATTTTTTAGGAATAGTTTATTAAGAGTAATATTTGAAAATCCCAAAGTCTGCCAGCAACTTTGAAATCGTTATAGGACTCAGTCAAAGGTTTTTACTCAATTTAAATTAGGCTGAAAAAGTGCAATTACGTGTATAATATTTCAGCATATGCCGATATATCACAGCTCTAGGGGCGATATATCGCCACTCAGGGAATACGAAAACACGTAAACATCGCACGAACACTTCGACGAGCCTCGGGAATATCAGCCCAGGCGATATATCACCTAGCATGGGCGATATATCGGCTCTAGGGCATGATTTTTGAATAAGTTTGAAACCAGGCTCATTTTATTCCATAACCTCTTGATAAGTCCATAATCTTTTTGACCGAGTCTTAAGCCTCTACTGAACGAATATTCAAATGATTTTCTATTAAAAAGTCATTATTTTTATTCAAGCTAAATGAAGATCTTTTCATTCTTGAACTCTATAAATAAGACCTAGTACCCAGCCATTTCTTTCATTCTTCAAGCTGAGTTCAGAGCCTTCAAGCTGCTAGTTTACTTTAGAGTGTTAAACACTTGGGTTGGGGTTATAAGCTTTATCATTCTAAGCTTATTAAAAACTTGGGAAGTAAGGATAATAATGTGCCTTCCGATATCGAGGTGTAGTTTTTTTATAGTGCATTCAAGGTATTCCTATTTCTAGTTCCTTTCTATATTGTTTCATTAGTTTTTATAGTTTTTCTCTACCCAATTCCTAAATCGTTGTTTTCATTCGTGGTTAGGCATCTAAGTTCTTTGAACTTGAGGTTCTTGTCGGTAAGTACCTTCTCAGTGGTTTAGTTTATTCCTTTTCATCTGTTTTATATGTTTTTATATGTTATGATATATGTTTTGGGGCTTATAGTTGATTAAATAGCAAACCCTAACACTTTTATGTTTTTGGGGCTTATAGTTGCTTAGCTAGCAAACCTCATTATTTTAAGGCTTATAGTTGCTTAGTTAGCAAACCCCAATAGTTACCATGTACATGGGTTAGAATTGCAATATATGTTTATAGTATATGTTATAGTATATGTTATAATATATGTTATATGTTATAGTTTATGTTTATGATTCATGTTTTAGTAGATTTTCCTTGCTGGGTATTAAGCTCATTCCTTTGTTTTATGTGTGCAGGAAAATAGTTATGGTGGCGGGAAGATTCTTGGTGGCTTGGGATTTTGTATTGAGGGAGAATGGATACGGTGGGCTGCGCGAACGATTTGAGGATGAAGTTGTTTAAGTCTTTTAATTATGATTTCTATGTATTTCCGCACTTGATTTTGTAACGAATTTCTTTAAGATTTAAGTCATGTTTTATTATATGTTTCAAACAATGGGATCCCATATCCTACTCTGAATTTTATGTTAACCTTGGTTTTACAGTTTTTAATAAAGTTATGACTATTTTGTATGTAAGTTTTCTTAAGAATATTATCTATGTATAAGTAGTTTTAATGGTCCAAAGTCTAGAATAAGTTAGGTTATTACAGTTGGTATCAGAGAAACGGTTCATTCGCATGAAGTTCTCCTCGATACACACACTTAAAGCTCTGAATCTGACCGCCAAGTAAGTGTGTAAGTTATAGTTATTATGTTTATATGTATAGCTAACGATTTTAACCTTTATGTTTCAGTTAAGAATGAACGAAGCATTAACTTATGAGGATATCCGAGCCATTAAGGCTTTAAAAAGAATTAGAGAACTGAGAAACACCGTAGGAGTGCTAGCAAGAATCACTCGGAGGCTACTTTTGTTCCACAGGGAGATAGGTCACCTCCAAGAATCTAAGAAAATTATGATGAGTCTGCGAAGCAATATATTTTATTGATTAGAATATTTAAAGATTACCCTATTGTAATTGCAGCCTTAGAAGAAATTTGGGAGACAATAGATGATGAAGATGAATTGCCGGTAGCTATGAGATATTATTTTCTCATACTTAGGTTCACTTCAAAAATAGAATTTCAGTTTACAAATGAGCAAAAACATAGAATTTTTACGAATCTTCCTCGAGGGCATTTTGAGGCACAAGACAATGATGACTATGAAGAGATAGAAGACGATATTCTAGATGAAGGATCGGATGTCGAAGATCCCAATTTTTAGAAGACCCCAAATGATTGTAAATAGTGAAAAATTTCTTTTCCAAATTAATATCATGGTTATTTTGTTATCATGTATGAGTTTGATTTTCTTTTGCAATCATAATAAATAATAAATTTAATAAATAATGACTTAGTTCGGTGAGGGTGGATACAAATCAATGAACCGAGTTTCTATATTGAAAGTTAGGGGGACATAGTAGTAGGAACGATTTTACTGATCCCAGCCCTCCCTCAATATGGTTAACTTTGGAACAAAGATGAGTTTCGAGCCTGAGAATTTAGTCATATGGGATGATTAGAAACAGACTTAGAAAATAATAAAGATGGCTTATTTTTCTAAGTGTAGAAACCCATTCTAAATAATAAAGAAGACTTATATAATTTTCATAAGAAGTCATAATTAATAGGTCCGAGTTATATTTGTTTAGATTAAGTTTTTCCTTAGAGCCTATTAGGGTAAAGTGCTGACATGTTTCTCTCAACTGTTAGAACTCTGCTACAATGTCGCTCCGAAGGTCTGCTCGCACCAACGGAAATGCCTCCAACGCTGCTCCAGTGAACAATGAAGCCCCTCTGGTTCGCAGAAGGGGAGTGCGTGCTGCTGCCAGCCGCAATGCGCCGCCGCCGCCATCGCCAGTTGATAACACTGCGGAGATCGCCAGACTGCGACAACAAGTTGAGGAGTTATTGTAGCAACAGCGACAACAGGCTCAGCCTCAGACTCAGCCTCCGCCTCCGCCGCAACCACAGCCGCAGCAAATGACCTCAGCACCCCCAACAAGTGGGTCCATATGGGGGATGGCCAGTGACGAATTATGTGCCATATCCAGTTCAGCACATGGAGCCAGTGTATGAGAAGTTCCGTAAGCAACACGCTCTGAAATTTGAAGGGACTACAGACCCCTTCGAGGTAAAAGAGTGGCTTAGGAACGTGGAGCCAATCCTGACACACATGAACCTCGGCAACGCGGACCGCATATCCTGTGTTTCATCTCTGCTCAAGAAAGATGCAAGAATATGGTGGGACTTAGTCCAGCGGACGCATGATGTTGACCATGACTTGGACCCGATTTGTGAAGCTGTTCCACAAAAAGTACTATAATTCGGCTGTCATCGCTTCAAGAGTTGAGGAGTTTGCTGGCCTGAAGCTAGGGAGTTTATCAGTGGCAGAGTATGCTCATTTGTTTGATCGATTAGCTAAGTTCGCACCAGAAATGGCTCCAACTGACTATCTAAGGGTGACACTTCGACCGAAGATCAAGCTAGGGGTTAAGCTAGCAAACACAGGGAACACTACCTATGCCGACGTTCTAGAGACGGCAATAGAAGTAGAAAGGTTGCAGGCTAATGTTAGTAAAGAAGAAGCTAGTAAGCCTGAGCCTAGACAGCAGAGTCAACCTCAGACTAGTCGGAACAACAACCATAATAACAATACCAATCAGTCCAACAACAACAATAATGGTCAGAAAAGAAGGCATCCTGACAATAAGCAGTCCGACAACGATAAACGGGCACGGACAAACAATGGAAGCAGTAGGTCGGGTTATGTAGAGTACCTGCAGTATACTAAGTGCCAGAAGAAACATCCTGGTGAATGTTGGGCAAACACCAAGGGATGTTACAACTGTGGTCAAGAAGGACACCGAAAAAAAGAATGTCCTCAGCTCAAGCCAGAGGAGAAAAAGGAAGACAAGATGGTTCCTACCAGGGTATTTGCCTTAACCTAAGGAGAGGCTGATGCCAGCAATAAAGTGTTCACAGGTCAAGTTTCTATCCTTAATAATATATGTTATGTATTATTTGATTCGGGAGCCACTCATTCGTATATCTCATTAGGAATGGTGGAAAAACTAGACAAACCTTGTGAAAGATTTAGAACTAGGTTTGTAACCGAGTTGCCTTCGGGCAAAGTAGTTCTATCATCACGGATAGTACGAGGCATACCGATCAAGATTGAGGACGTAGAACTAGAAGGAGACCTGATAAAACTGGAGATCAAGGAATTCGACATAATACTAGGCATGGAATTGCTAGCACGGCATGGCGCAACCATCGACTACAAACGCAAGAAAGTGACGTTCGAGACCGCTGACGTCCAAAGATTGTGCTTCATGGGACAAGTTTCAGGATTTTGCACACCGCTAATATCATCTGTCATAGCTCAAAGGATGATAGAAAAAGGATGTCAAGCATACTTAGCCAACATCACAGACGTAGTAAAGGAAACACCGCTTAAGGTTGGAGACGTCCGCATTGTACAAGAATTCCCAGAAGTATTTCCCGATGGCTTACTAGGGTTGCCGCCGACTCAGGAAATTGACTTCACGATATAATTAGTACCGGGCACCGAGCCTATCTCCAAGGCACCATACTAGATGACACCTACAAAACTCAAGGAGTTAAAGACGCAGCTACAAGAACTCCTAGACTTGGGTTTTATTAGACCGAGCCATTTGCCATGGGGAGCACCAGTTCTATTTGTAAAGAAGAAGGAAGGAAATATGCGGATGTGCATAGACTACCGCGAGCTGAATAAGGTAATGATTAAGAATAAGTACCCGCTACCCCAGATTGATGACTTGTTTGATCAACTCTGAGGTGCGACTGTATTTTCAAAGATTGATTTACGGTCTGGGTACCATCGGCTTAAGGTTCGGGGAGAGGATATTCCTAAGACAACTTTTAGAGCTCGTTATGGGCATTATGAGTTCTTAGTTATGTCTTTCGGTCTTACCAACGCTCCAGCCGCATTTATGGACTTAATGAATATGGTCTTCAAGGACTACTTAGATAAATTCATCGTAGCGTTCATCGACGACATCTTAGTATACTCCATGGACGAAGTCGAGCACGAGGAACATTTGAAGTTAATCTTATCGCGACTAAAGGAGCATCAACTCTACGCCAAGTTCAAGAAAGGTGAGTTTTGGCTTTCGCAAGTGGCATTCCTCAGGCACATTATATCCAAGGACGGAGTTGCAGTAGACCCATCCAAGGTAGAGGCTGTGAAGGATTGGCCAATACCAAAGATCGCGTCAGAAGTAAGAAGCTTTCTAAGATTAGCAGGTTATTATCGGAGGTTCGTAGAGGGTTTTTATAAGATAACCACTCCGCTCACCAACCTGACTCGGAAACAGCAATTATTCCACTGGACTAATAAATGTGAAGAAAGCTTCCAGTTGCTTAAGGACAAGCTGTGCTCAGCACCAGTGCTCTGTGTACCAACACCCAACGACAAGTTTGTAGTCTACTACAATGTGTCGAAGCAAGGGTTGGGTTTCGTGCTGATGCAGAATGACAAGGTGATAGCCTACGCCTCAAGGCAGCTGAAGGAGTACGAGCAACACTACACAACTCACGATATGGAGTTGGCAGCGGCGGTATATGTGTTGAAAATTTGGCGCCATTATCTTTACGGAGAACGGTGCGAGATTTATACAAACCACAAAAGTTTAAAGTACTTCTTCACTCAGAAGGAGCTCAACATGAGGTAGCGCAGGTGGTTGGAGTTAGTCAAGGATTACGACTACGAAATCCTATACCACCCGGGAAAGGCAAACGTAGTTGCCGATGCGCTAAGTAGGAAGAATTATGGAAGTTTAGCAGCACTAGCTGGAATAGAAAAGTCGCTGCAGTAGGAGCTGATCAATGCCAGAATAGAAGTAGTTGTCGGCAAGCTGGCTAACTTGTCTATCCAGTCAAATCTACTAGAAGATATATGGATTGGGCAAGGGCGTGATGACTCATTAGTAGTGCATAGGGATGCAGTTCGAGAAGGTAAGGCCACAGATTTCTCAATATCAAGTCAAGGGTTATTGAGATATAAGGATTGGGTATGTGTGCCAAATGATCAAAGGATTAAGATGACGATTCTAGAAGAAGCGCACAGTACCCCATACTCAGTTCACCCAGGTCGACCAAGATGACTCACGACATCAAGGAAATATATTGGTGGCCAGGGATGAAGAAGGACATAGCAGAGTTTGTGTCTAAGTGTTTAGTATGCCAGCAAGTAAAAGTAGAACATCAGCGGCTTGGCTTAATGCATTTGCTTAGCATACCAGAATGGAAATGGGATGATATTGCTATGGATTTCGTGACGGGTTTGCCACAAATAAGTAAGCAACATGATTCGACTTGGGTAGTAGTAGATAGACTAACCAAGTTCGCTCATTTCCTGCCTGTTAAGACTTCATACACAGCGGAATAATATGTAGACATCTATGTCCAAGAGATAGTACGGTTGCATGGAATCCACAAGACAATAGTGTCTGATAGAGGATTGGTGTTTACATCGAGATTTTGGGGAAGTTTACAGCAAGCCATGGGTACTAAGTTAAGTCTTAGTACGACGTTTCATCCTCAGATAGACGGTCAGTTCGAGCATACGATTCATATTTTAGAAGATATGTTGCGCACTTGTGTACTTGATTTTGGTGGATCATGGAATAAGTACTTACCGCTGATAGAGTTCTCCTACAACAATAGCTACCAGTCAACAATCGGGATGGCACCTTATGAGTTACTTTATGGAAGAAGGTATCGATCGCCGCTACACTGGGACGAGGTAGGAGAAAGGCAACTCCTTGGTCCCGAAGCTATTAGAGAAGCTCAAGAAGCAGTAGCGTTGATTAGAGAGCGCATGCTCGTTGTTCAAAGTCATTAGAAAAGCTATGTGGATGCCAAGTGACGCGATGTGGAATTCAAGGTCAGAGATCAAGTCTTGCTAAAGATATCTCCTATGAAAGGTGTGAAGCGGTTTGGGAAGAAAGGCAAGCTTAGTCCCCATTTTATAGGTCATTTTGAAATATTGGACAAAGTGGGAGCAGTTGCATATAGACTAGCCCTACCGCCATCTCTAGCAGATAGCCACAACGTGTTCCACATCTCAATGCTACGCAATTATGTCTCAGACCCATCTCACGTCCTCAAGTACGATATGATAGCACTCCAGAAAGACTTGAGTTACGAGGAACGACCGGTTAGCATCCTAGATACAGGGATGAAGCAGTTACGGTCAAAGAGTATTCCGATAGTCAAATTCCTATGGAGTAATAGTTCTGAACGTGAGGCAACGTGGGAGTTGGAGGAGGACATGCAAGCCCGGTATCCAGAATTGTTTGGTAAGTAAATTTTGAGGGCGAAATTCTTTTTAGTAGGGGAGAATTGTAGAGTCCAATAAATTTACTTAGCTAGTTAGATAGTAATAGTAGTAGTTATAGTATGTTTATGACTGTGGATTTTGGTTCAAGCCGAGACTTAGTTGGACACTCGTAGCAACACTTGTAGATTTTATAAGTTTAGCCTATAGTTTAATAATATTAATTATAACCTAAGGTTTGATTAATATCACTGATTATGAAGATGATATTTATTATACTATAAGGTTTAGATATACCCAATAAGATAATGACACTTGTCATGTGCATGTTTAACGAGAAATTGAGTATTTTTTAGGAATACTTTATTAAGAGTCATATTTGAAAATCTCAGAGTCTGCCAGCAGCTTTGAAATCCTTATAGGACTCATTCAAATATTTTTACTCAATTTAAATTAGGCTGAAAAAATTGCAATTACGTGTATAATATTTCAGCGTATGCCGATATATCGTAGCTCTAGGGGCGATATATCACCACTCGGGGAATACGAAAACACGTGAACATCGCACGAACACTTCGACGAGCCTCGGGAATATCAGCCCAGGCGATATATCACCTAGCATGGGTGATATATCGGCTCTAGGGCATGATTTTTGAATAATTTTGAAACCGAGCTAATTTTATTCCATAACCTCTTGATAAGTCCATAATCTTTTTGACCAAGTCTTAAGCCTCTGCTAAACGAATATTCAAATGATTTTCTATTAAAAGTCATTATTTTTATTTAAGCTAAATGAAGATCTTTTAATTCTTGAACTCTATAAATAGGACCTAGTACCCAGCCATTTCTTTCATTCTTCAACCTAAGTTCAAAGCCTTCAAGCAGTTAGTTTACTTTAGAGTGTTAAACACTTGGGTTGGGGTTATAAGCTTTATCATTCTAAGCTTATTAAACACTTGGGAAGTAAGGATAATAGTGTGCATTTCGATATCGAGGTGTAGTTCGGTTATAGTGCATTCAAGGTATTCCTATTTCTAGTTCCTTTCTATATTGTTTCATTAGTTTTTATAGTTTTTCTCTACTCAATTCCTAACTCGTTGTTTTCATTCGTGGTTAGGCATCTAAGTTCTTTGAACTTGAGGTTCTTGTCGGTAAGTACCTTCTTGGTGGTTTAGTTCCTTCATTTTCATCTCTTTCTCTTAGAATACTCACCTTTCTATTAATGGTTTTTAGGAGTGTTCCAAAATCCCGTCCTTGTTCTCACATCCCTGTATTTGGTAATGAAAATAGGATAGTATTATATTCTTATATGATTATGCTATAGTATGTTTTTATATGTTATGATATATGTTTTGGGGCTTATAGTTGCTTAAATAGCAAACCCCAACACTTTTATGTTTTTGGGGCTAATAGTTGCTTAGCTAGAAAACCTCATTATTTTGAGGCTTATAGTTGCTTAGTTAGCAAACCCTAACAGTTACCATGTACATGGGTTAGAATTGCGATATATTTTTATAGTATATGTTATAGTATATGTTATAATATATGTTATATGTTATATTTTATGTTTATGATTCATGTTTTAGTAGATTTTCCTTTCTGGGCATTAAGCTCATTTCTTTGTTTTATATGTGCAGGAAAATAGTTATAGAGCACGGGAAGATTCTTTGTGGCTTGGGATTTTGTATTGAGGGAGAATGGATTCGGTGGACTGCGCGAACGATTCGAGGATGAAGTTGTTTAAGTCTTTTAATTATGATTTCTATGTATTTCCGCACTTGATTTTGTAACGAATGTCTTTAAGATTTAAGTCATGTTTTATTTTATGTTTCAAACAATGGGATCCCATATCCTACTCTGAATTTTATGTTAACCTTGGTTTTACAGTTTTTAATAAAGTTATGACTATTTTGTATGTAAGTTTTCTTAAGAATAGTATCTATGTATAAGTAGTTTTAATGGTCCAAAGTCTAGAATAAGTTGGGTCATTACAGTGGCACAGCCACCCTATCATTACCTACCACCCTCATAAAGTAGGATGGTGGTGGTGATACTCATCCACTGCTCAGCTCGCAGTGTGTCTGTCCTTCTCTTAGAAGTAGGAGGGTGTTGCTTCCTGAACCTCTCAAAAAAGGGTTCCCATCTGTTCGATACTTCTGACTGCTATTGTACAACTTGTACTAGGGCAGCGGGTGGTACTACTGGTGCAGTGTTCCCTGCTGGAACCTATTGCTGTCTCAACTAAAGAATTTCTTCTTCCTGTATCTGCAATCTTTCTTACATTTCCGCAAGCATCTGCTGCCAGTTCTAAAGGGCTGGTGGAGGGTTCTGACCTTGGTTATCATGTCTATCTTGTATTTCAGTGCCGAATAGTTTGTTTGATCACCTTGGAGGCATAACTCTCCAAGTATAATTTCAATCAGTGACTCAGCTCATCAGGAAATGATAACAAATTCTACAACTACCCCACAGTCCACAATTGAGCAACTAAACAACATTCACAAACATAATGCTACTTGGCATTCCACATGCATTGATAGTATAACAAGCATACATTCTCATATTCACCGAGCAGTCAAGGGCCAGGCCCTATCATTATTGCTCATGCTACCTAATCAAGCATGCAGATAAGGCATATATATTTCATTTAAACAATTAAGCACACGATCATATTATTAGTTACCAAACCCTGAGTCGATCTTATCTTTAGTGGCGAGTGTACATGCCTAACCAATCTTTAGGAACTAATAAACCTTGGCAGCTATAATACCTAGGTGTAATACCCTGAATAGTCAGAACCGTTACACTGTGTGTTAAAAATAATGCTTAACTCGTTAAGCGAGTCATTTAGACTTAAAAAGTGTATTTAGGGTTAAACGACAATTTAAGTATCAAAAGTTGAACTTTCATTTAAAAGGGCTATTAATTACAGAGGATAAAAAAAGTTTCAAATAAATACAATTTTATCTAAAAATACAAATTTCGTCGACCTAAGTGGAAAATTTTCAACAAGACTTATGTTCCCCAAAATATCTTGATCGTGGCGAGTGAGTAGGCTGAGTATGTACACGCCACCCCTACGGCTCTCCAACTCATGGCTGGTCTAGTGTCCCTTTGCCCTTACCTGCACCACAAAGCACGTATGAGCCAAGGCTCAGCAAGAAAACCCAAAAATTATAAATATAATCAGATAACATTATCATATATTGCATACTCTATAACCACATCCAACTAATATAGATTTTTTTCCAACAATATATTTTCTAAACAATATATGACTCATGCCGAGTGGATAAATGTCAAATCCTTACGATGTCATTGCCACTATTGCGGATATCGCATCCGCGTTATGGCCCCGCCACTACAGCATACATTACACATGTAATGTCGTTAACAGTCTCCCGACTGAGAAATCAGTACTTAGAGGTATATCACCATAAATTAAACACAACAAACATTCAACTATAACAGTATCATGGCACACTCCCTCCTGTGCCCTACAATTGGAGTGCACGCCCTACGCTGGGTGCAATAAACTATTTTCTTACCTCGAGTCCTCTGTGATAGGGTAAGGCGACAACTAGCACGATCCTTTCCTTCCCGAGCCTTGCGGTACCCCTAGTCACAACATAATAATGGATATCCATCAAGAACTAAACCAACTAAAAATTTCAAGATTGATTCCTAGCCTTTGAGACCTCGAATTCTACTAAACCAGGTAGTAGAATCCTTTCTGAGCCTTTAGGTTTGAGTTATCGTACTCAAAAACCCTATTTGGCTAATGTTGCCCATATTTTCCACCTTGAACACATGGCATGGTCAAATGGGCTCTCAGGAGAGGCTCAGACCCAACCAGGGCCCAGCGAACAATCAGCAACCAAACCCTATAGGCCTGGACCATGCTAAGCCCAATAACTAGCGAATAACACAAGCATAGTAAGGGGCCCAGACTTGAGATGTAGGCCCGAACCAAATTCATGAGCACACCTAATTTCCATCCTCCGGGATTTAGATTGTGGTGTTGGATGGTCCATTCCAGGAGACGAATCCCATCATGAAGGATCCAGATGAAGTTTCCAAGCCATCTTCAACATTTCAACTCGCTATCAGGATACGTCCTTCGATATGTCATCGCTGACTGATGTCTGCCTTGGTGAATGAATCGGGGTCTTGGTTAATGAACCTAAACCTTGGTAAACAAACCTGGACCATACGTTCGGGTAGAACAAGGTCAATTCTTCATGCAATTGATGTGTCCCCGAGAAATCTTGTAGTTGGTCTCCTCAACTAACCCGCAGAGAGGGTATGCACGAGACGTACGATGTTCCTAGGGATCGGTTCTGCCACTACTCTGACAGATCCTATCCCTTGTGTCCCCCTGAGGGCTCATGCGCATCTGTCTGTATCAACGTACAACGAGCAACTGTAAGGCTCTACCATCCTTAAGCCGGCCTAGTGGGCCTAGACTAAACCATATGTAATCATATGATACACTTGTATTATAGCTCCATTAGAGAGCATTTATGATTATATTCTTATTGGGTCCGGATTAGTCTGGCCCAAGCCACATGACCGCCTATAAATAGTGTCATTTGTGCGATGTTGCAAGGATCTGATTTTTCATGCACACATAAACGATGTTGAACTTGCCGAAAACCTCCTTTGATAAACTCTCTAAAGCACAATACTATTAACTCATGGACTAAGGCCCATTAACGCCCTAACCACGTAAAAATTGTGATCTTGTTTATATATTTGCCTTTCTTTCTAGATCTTATTTCTTGATATATTTATAGTTTCTTAAAAACTCACTAAACAGCTAACATCCCTAATATGAGTCACAGCGCCCCTCACAAGTGCCACAGACCTCTACAAGTCAGAGAGCCCCCAAGCCTTTTTCCTAGACACGCTGTGCCGCGGTGCCAAGGCTACTCAGAGGACTGCCCTAGCCTCTGAGTTCATGCGGGACGCGGCGCTCCAAGAACAGTGTTGTGGTGCAATCCCACGAACCTAGTTTTTCACCATTTCCCTCCGAGCAAAATTTCTCCAAAAGTCACCTCAAACATGTACCAAAGCCAAAATTGAATCCCAATACCTCAATATTACACCTAAGGCAACCCAACCACACAAACAACTAAACCAAAACTTAATCACGGCTCAAAATTCAAACTTTGTGTTTGAGAAACTCAAAATTCAAAAAACAAATCTTGAAATTCATTAAACAAAGTTTGAAGCTTACCTCGAGTGAGTGATTACAACCCCTAAGCTAAACATGAACAATTCCTAGCCTCCATCCTTCAATTTCCAATGCTAAACTCCTCCAAAATAATTCAAACCTCAACAAAGTTCAAGGGAGGGAGAGAGAAACGAGAGAGAGAGAGGGGGAGAGTTGACTTGCTGAGTATCTCTTTGTGTGTTTTTTGGTTTCCCTATGATGAAGCAGCCTAGTGACTAAGTCATACTCTTTAGAATGGAAAGACCAAAATGCCCGTACCTATTTCCTTGCTCTCTAATGCCCTCAAGGCCAATTTAGTATTTTGCGACATTTCTTGTTACTCTCAATTAACATCTCATAATTCCCAATTAATCCCACTAATCTTCCAAACCCTAATATTTTCCCCGGTAACCCACCAAATCACTAACATACTCCCTAGGCTCACCCCGAACCAAGTATTAACTCCTATGTGACTTTTCCACCAAATTGCTCATTAGGATCTTCTCGTTCCACACATCACAAATATATCCACATAATAATGTGTTTTGACTCACATAATATCACATATATTCAATAACATTCACATAATAATCCATTTATGTCATCCCGACACGCTAATCAAAGCACTAAGCCTTGTTAGCAAATTTGGGAATGTTATTGAGTTGTGCTTTTTTTTAGAGTATTTCATTGTTGTAATCTGGTTTATGTGTTTCATTTTTATATTCTGGTTTTTTTTGTTTAATTGTCCTTAGGCTTCTTTGTTTTGGGGTTTTGTTCATGCTCAGTGGGTTTGCCATATCATATATTGTTTCTCCTTTGTTGTCACTAGTTTTGTTTTAATGAAAAATTGGTTTAACACTTTTCTTATAAAAAATTTGGACTTAAAGTAATTAAAAAATCTATATGCCTTGTTTTCCATGTTTAAAATCTACTTCTGTCTTGCTTTATTAATTTTTTTTGTGCTTTCTTGTTTTATATTTTCTTTTGCCTCTGTCCTATTTTAATATTTTTTTTGGCCTATGTCCTATTTTAATTTTTTTGGCCTATGATGTTTAAAAAATGAGTATGCTTTATTATGTTTGGTGATTATGTGACTTATTGTACCCATATTTATATATATATATTGCTGTATCAAGTCATATAAATGCCCATAATAAGTCATACTATATAAATTTATGAAATCCTAGTGATGATTAAAGTGGGGATATTTTATTTGTATTAATTGAACTGATGATGTAATAGTGTATTAATTTTGAAGGAAGACAAATATAAATATTCAGATTATAAGTTTATTATTGGATATTTTGTTAATATCATTAGTTGTAAAAGAGTACATGTTTTAATAAACATGTTCCATGATCCTAGATCTTATCAATGAATAATGATTTCAAAAGATAAAAAAAAAAATTACTTAGGGAAAAAATTATTTGGAAAGATTGTAAAGTTTTACTTATGGATAAACTTTTCCAATAATATTATCTATATTTTTTTTGTTTTTGAGACTAAATGGTAATTTGTAATGTCACTGAAAATGGTAATTTTGTAATGTCACTATGAATGGTAATTTTTAATGTCACTATAAATGGTAAAAAAATATAATGTCAATGCAAATGGTAAAAACAATTAATGTTAATTTAAGTGATAATATAATTTATATAAGATGGTTTAAAAAAGGAGTTTTGGTGATAAATTTTTAATAAAGAAGGATTAAATTTTTAATATTTTTATTTGAAATTTAATCTAGCAATGAATGTCCAAATAACAATTTTTTTTATTAAAAATTATTTTTAGTTAAAAAAAATTAAATAAAGAAGGGCTTTCATGAAAAAATTATAATCAATAAAATTTAGAATATGGCCTTTAGTGATAAAATTCAATAATTTATTTCATAAAATTCAAATAATAAAATTGTGTTAACTACATAATTTGTTTCATAATTTTTTTTTTCCTTTTGAATAGTCTTTGCTATTAGGAGGGTTGCTAAAACTTCAACAAAGTTAGATTTGCTATGGATCGTAGTTGGATAAACATATTTGATAAGTTATCACCAGAGTATGCTGCTGGTTTTAACGAATTTATAAGTGTTGCAAGTCAGTCTACAAACTCTAATGGGATGACGCTATGCCCGTGTCGGCGATGCATGAATAAGCAATCACAATCTATGAATGTGATCAAGTTGCACTTTCTCACTCATGGTTTTTTAGTACTTATAGTGGTACTTATATCAGTTCTATTGTAAATGTTGTTCGATTTCGGTGCAAGGATCGTGATGATAATCTTCGTACACAATGTTCTAAAGTTTGCACCAAAGGGGAACACGACAGTGATAACATTATGTATTATGGGGTTTTGCTTGAGATTTTACAATTGTCATTCCTTTTTTATCAAAAAGTATTTTTATTTCGTTGCAGGTGGTATAATTTCATTCCTAAAGACAACTCTATTTTGGAGGATCATAACTTAACATTCATTAACACGTCCACAAATTGGTATCTCGATGAACCATTCATTTTGGCATCTCAAGCACAACAAGTTTTCTATTTTCTTGACATGAAGTGTGGTTTAAATTAGAGAATTGTTTAAAAAGTAAATCATCAATCTATTAATGATATTTTTGAAATATCCCATGCCGATAATGACTTATTTAATAATGATGTTTTTCAAGAAGACCATTTTTTTCAATTGGCACATTTTCATCCAACTGAGGATTTAATTGAAAGTTCATCTTTAGTGCGTAGAGATGTTGCACCGTTAAGTCTTTCTAGCGAATATGTTTCATTGAATATTTGTGGGGAAGTAGATTTAGATGAATTCATTGAACTTAATGAAGAATATGATGATGGAAATATCTTCTTTGATGAAGAAGTGATATGTTCTAGCAGTGATAGTGAGACAGAAAATGATTTAGAAGAACACTTTGATGATGACACATAATCTGAAAAAAAATTGTTATTTTTTTTAAATACATATATGTAGTTTATCTTTTAAATACATATATTTTGTCATTCTAATCAATTAATATTTTATTTTATAGGATTATTTATCATGGCACCTGGACGTCGTACAACTCATTCTATTGCTCATGCTCAACAAGCTGGACCAGTTGCTGAGTCTAATAGTGCAGGTCAACAACCAGGTCGAACTACTCGTTCCACCATTCCTACTTAACAAGTTGGACTTACCACTGACTCTACTATCGTTGGTCAACCAGCTGTTTGTATCACTTGATATACTATTCATACTCTACCACCTCAACCAACTAGCCGCACAACCCACTCTACTGCTCAAGGTCATGCACCTGAAGTTAGCATTCCTCCTATTGTTCAGAGTCAACAAGTTGGCTCTACTACCGTCTCTGCTACTGAAGATAATATATCTCATGCACCATCTGGTACGTTCCATAAATTTTATATTTTATTGGTTTAAATTTAGGATTAATCTAAAATTACAATTTTTTTTATATAGAATCAAGTGGTCCCAGTAGTAGCAAAACACGTGGGCCTACTCGTGGATACAAAACTATTAGTGATGCTAAGGCAACCCAAAGTGCAAAGTTACGTGTCTTATTTGAAGTTGAGTGTCGTCAGCCTATTTGTGGAAATGCTAAGAAATTTAATAATGAGATTAGATTTATTGTTCCCAATCATGACATATTTCACTATAAGGACTGGAGATTTT
Organism: Humulus lupulus; assembly: GCF_963169125.1. Taxonomy (NCBI): domain Eukaryota; kingdom Viridiplantae; phylum Streptophyta; class Magnoliopsida; order Rosales; family Cannabaceae; genus Humulus; species Humulus lupulus. Next base: position 45,380,461 of record NC_084797.1, on the reverse strand, counting down.
TCCCTGAGGATATGAGAGCTCCATTATGACATTTTCTTGTGGTAAGTTTTATATTTTTTCTTATTACCTTTTTTTAATTTATGAAATAAACTATTATGAAATTCTTATTAATTTTTAATATAATTGTAGGATTTATTTGATATTAAATGAGAAATGCTTGGAAGAATTTCAAGCACAAGTTACAAGGAAATATCAAAGCAATTGGAGGAGAAGAAGATGTTCAGATTACAAATAGGAAAAGACATCCCGATTTGAAGGATGATCGCCAACAAGATTGGGAGATGTTGTGTGATCATTGGTTTCTGATGAATTTAAGGTAATTATTTATTTTCAAGAATTACAATTTTATTATTGTTATTAATAACATTTCTTATTCTCTTTTGCAGGAAAGGTCATTGAAGAATACTGTCAATCGTTCAAAGAGAAAGTGGGAGTCTAGAAATGGATCATTTTCAACACCGTGACATCACATTCAATGGGGAAGGAGGTTAGCATCTCCCACTGGAAAAATTGAGACTTGGCGAAACATTATGATGAGAAAAATGGAGTATGGAGTGGACCAGATTTACCAGAAATATATGTAAGTAATTTAATTTTTAATTTTATAACTTATTATATAGGATAAAATGATGGTGTGAAGGGCCCAACACACTCCAGAAAAAATGTCTGATAAAGACATTATGGAGCGTATTCTTGGATGTTCGTCTGTACACTTGATAGGTCATGGTCGATCTTTTTCAAGTACAACTACTTCTTCCCAATGCCATACAACTGAGTAAAATAAGCCAACATATGAGGAGCTAGTCCAACGCCTTGATGAAGCAAACAATCAACTTGATTCTACAAATGGCCAACTGAGTGTTGTTGTGGAAATACTAAGGAAAAACAATTTGATGCCATCGCCTCCTGTTGGAAAACAATCAGAGTGCGCAGCGAAATGGCATGGTAGGCCCAGTTTTTAACAGTAAAAAATTTTCCATCTCTCATATAAATAGTTTATATGTTCAAGAATACAGAAATACAGGAACCATTAATATGCAATATTATTAATCATGCAACATATATATATAATTATACACATACTTATATATATCATATGCACTTGTATACAAATATTCAAGAATATATATATTTACCTCTTGAAGCCTATGAAGTATCATTGAGTCTTTTTGTATAAATAACGATCTTCCTACCCAACACTTTAAGTACTCAGACCACGATCTTCCAGAGTGTTCTCTACACGTCAAGATGTGTGTGGGTACATAGAGAACAAGGGTTTGTAATTTAGAAATCACAAGTTTATCTCAATACATGAGTACATGGATTATGGCTTGAGAAAGGTTGAAATAATAGAAGATGATGAGAATTTCTTGTCTAACAATTTCTAAAACTTTTTTGAAATCACCACAATTCTCTATTTCTTATTATCACATAATATATATAGATTATATATTAAATTATTATTCATAATAATAATATATTAATACAATCATAATGATGATAGGAATTGATTTAGGTAATATCTAACTTAACAAATTTGAAGAAATCTAATTTCAAATTATTAATTAATTAAATAAATAAAATAAAATCAATACTTATATTTTATCAGTATCTTCTTACACGCATGATAAAAACAATATTGTGTCATGCGTGTAGCAATATCTAACTTAATGAATAATATGAGTTGAATTTCGTGTACTGTATAGAGATGCTTTTTGCACACAGCTGAACTTCATTAAAAGCCCTAGGCTTAACCCTCACTCGGTAGAAATCAACACTAACCATCCTTGGATGGAACTCATGACTATGTTATTGTTGAAACTATTCACTCAATAACTTGTTCTTACAAATTGAACTCTTGTCCTTGATGTTTACAAGTTAGGAGTTGGGTTGTCATCATTGATGAATATGTTATTCTAGGAGTTGGGTTGCCATGTGACTTCTTCAAGGTTACCCTCTTCTAGGTAGAGTATTTCTACTTGAGAACATTTCTCAATTTATCTCAGCTCTTGAAGCCTTTGGCTTCTCTGAGGCAATATAGGTTGCTCATCAATTATTGGATCTTTCTCTTTACGAGATTCTCCAACACCTATGGGTTCTTGAGAGTTTCTATCACAATATAACATATTATCAAAGAACTCCACTTCTCTTGATGTAATTATCACACTAGACTCCAAGTCTAATTGCCTATAGGCCTTGCTATTTGAGGCATAGCCAATAAATGCACATTTTTTGACCCTTGGACCCAACTTGGACATTTTAGGCTTCGTGCTCTTGCAATAAGCAAGGTACCCCCACACTTTAAGATAGCCTAGGTTAGGCTTCTTTCCTCTCCATAACTCATATGGAGACACATTGTTCTTTTTCATAGGAATTCGACTCAGTATATGAGATGCACCAAGCAATGCTTCACCTGACAAATTATAACATAATTTAGCATGTAAAAGCATAGAGTTAATCTTCTTAAGATAGATCCTATTATTTCTATCAGCTATCCAATTTTTTGTGTGGAGTGTATGGTGCAATGCATTCATGTATAATGTCATGTTGTTAAAAAAATACATTAAAATCATTTGAGAAGTATTCACCACCTCTATCACTTCTTAAATTCTTTATTTTCCTTTCTAATTGATTTTATACTTTAGGTTTATAGATTTTAAATGCATGAAATGCCTCATCCTTACTCTTAAGCAAATACACATAAGTATACCTGGAGTAATCATCTATAAAAGTCATGAAGTATCAATTTCCTCCTCTAGTCAACATGCCAATCAATTCACATATATCACTATGTATTAAATCTAGAAATTTTGAAAATCTATCAACACCTAAAAAATGTTTCTTTACCATTTAACATTTAACACATAATTCTCATTTATCATGCTCATTCACATCACAATTAATCAATCCACATTTAACAACTCTTTTAACTGTGTTATAACTTATATGAGCAAGTCTATCATGCCACAAAGTAATAGAACTAGAATTAAATGTCATATAATTATTTTCATTATCAAGAGTACAAAGTTTGATCATTCCATCACAAGAATAACCCTTTCCCACAAAAGTGCCTAATGTAGTCAAAATGAGTTTACCGGATTAAAACTCCACTTTAATACCGAATTTACTTAATAGACTTCCACTCACAATTTTTCTAGTCATATTGGAAACATAGAAAATATTAGTTAGGGTCATTTTCTTTCCAATAGTGAAGAACACATCAATGCAACCCCTTCCATGTACCTTAGATCTCTTTTCATTTCACATTTGTACTTCAAGTCCTACCTTTGCACTTTCAAATGTTTTGAAAAGAGTTTTATCATAGGTTGCATGAATGGTGGCAAAAGTATCATACTTGCACCTTTTTCTTGGGTTGCAATGATCTCAACATCAAATGCATTCGCCTTGGTATCCTTACTTAGGTTTGTAATGATCTCAACATCTAATGAATTGACCTTTTGCAATGATCTCAACATTAATTGCATTGAGATGTTCACCTTCTCTTAAGGTTGCATTAGTCTCATCACTACATGCATGAACTATGTCAATTCTCTTTAAGGTTATCATACATTCCTCATCGAATGCATTATTATCAATTAGGACTACAATGCATTCTTCATTTTATGCGTCAAATTTAATTAAGGTCACAAAGATCTCATCATCAATAAAGTTGACCCAATTAAATTCATTTAGAATAGCAATGATCTCAACATCAATTGCCTTAACCCTAATCTTATTATGGTTAATTTTACAATTACCATATCTTTCATGATGATCAATAATTTTACAAACAAAATAAGTATAACAATAACCCTTGACTTGTTCATTAACATTCACCATTGTACTCTTAACATAAGCAATAAATTCAAAGTCACAAAAATATGTCAGCAAGCACATTTCATTCAAATTCTTGAAATCTTCACATTTAGAAATCATAATTTCATGATACCATTCTCCTTAAGTATGTAATCCCATTGAGTTGTCTCATCCTTTGATGATTAAGACTTTGAATCCATATCCACATTCATGTAGAACATATCCAAATATAACTTTCTTTGATCTTTCATTGTCATGTGTTCGACACAAACCAAATCTTGAAGCAATGATTTGAAGTTTGTAGAAGATGAACCAATTTCCCTTATTGTTGATTGTGCAAAACACAAAAAAGAAAGTAATTAGATTTAGAGATTTTGATTGTTGGGAATATATGGTTTTACACTTTCTAAATTAACAAATAATAATAGGAATAGTTCAATAATAGAAACCCTAGATTCTAATCAAGAACCTTATTCAAAGTATGAATGCAAATCTTGAAAATAAGAAACTAAGTGATTACATGATTATAAGATGAACTTATAAACATTTAATCATCAATACTAACAATGAAAACACAATAGAGTAACACAATACAAAGTTAGGGTTAGATAGATACAACCTTTTGTTTAGAGCAACAAAAATGAAAGTAATTAGAAATATATATTTTGATTGTTGGGAATATATGACTTTATACTTTGCAAATCAAAAATTAATAATGGGAATAGTTTAATATTTGAAACCCTAAATGCTAAGCAAGAACCTTATTCAAAACATGAATACAAATCTTGATAATCAAAGAAACATGTTTATAATATGAATGTCAATCTTGAATATAAGAAACTAATTTATTAAATGATGATAAGATGAACTTAGAAATATTTAATCATCAATACTAATAATGAAAACACAATAGAGTAACACAAAAAAAAGTTAGAGTTAGATAGACACAACCTTTGATTTAGAGCAACTTGAATCTTCAAATTTGGGAAACTTCTAACACTTATACACAATAAGAATATTGTTGTCAAAATATCTATTCAAAGTCTTCCATATTGCTTGAAGATTCAACCAAGTAGAATGAGATTTGAGATTTAACAAGCCTTGAAACTCATGCAAGTCAAGCAATGCTTGATGAGTTTCTTGGAGAAAACTATGGTCTTTTAGAGCTAGAAAAAGAGAGAGAGAGAGAGAGAGAGAGAGAGAGAGAGAGAGAGAGTTTAGAGAAAGAGTTGAAAAGTGTGATCAAGACTTTTCAACTTTAATAACCCTTATTTATAGTGTAGGCATAGTCATTAAGTCCAACAACTAGGGTTGGAGCTTTTAAACACATCATTCGGAGAAAATTTACGTAATTTTATGGACACGACAGGCAATACGTCACCTGCATGTTGGCGATGTATCGCCTGTTTGGGCTTTTTTGCCCCTTTGCATTTAGGCGATGCAACACCTCTTAGGTGGCGACCATCGCCGCCCTCTCTAACTTTTGGCCCCTACCATGGTCCTAAAATTTCTCCAAATGCTATTAAACTTTTTGGGGATCCTAGATACCTCTATATATCACTTTAGATCCATAAAAGTCATTTTTAGATGCCTACTACACAATCTCATGTTTTCACTTCAACTTAAGTGAAAATCGTTAAGTGTTTTTCAACTCAACGTGTAAACATCTTAACTATTATCAACAGCCTTGAAGCCTCAGATGGCGCTGTTGGGGGTTTTAAAATTTCTTGTTTTCTTACATAGTTGGATTTTTTTAGTTGGGAGTAAGGATCATGAATAGTAATTGAGTTATTACCCTTGTTTTTGGCGTTTAGGTTTTAAATAGAATTTATTACTAATTGAGCCATTGTAATATCAGATGAACAACTTGAAATTACTGCGTCAGATATTTGGAATGGAGCATGCGACATGCGAACGAACGAGGGAATTTGAAAGTTGTCCAAGTTAGATAGGTTTATCTTTGTGTGTCGATATAGGTACAGAAAAGGAGAAGGTCTCCAATTAAAATCAGTTCTTCAACTAAAAAATTAGAAGGTGATGGCCATGTTCCACTTTGGTTTGGAGTCTCATTTGAGTAGAGTAATAATACGTTTAATTAAAGGTAAAAGCTTCATTACTAAAATAATTTCTCAATCTACAATGAGACTGAGATAAAATAAATTGGAGATATGTGACTAAATTATTGATTAGAGTTGATAAATAGGAGCTAAATTTGACAAATGTTGTATTAATACACTTAGGGGTCGTTTGGTATGAGGAGTTCAAAATAGTCTTATTAGTGGGAACATTAAGGGATAGGATTATCTCGAAACTTGTAAATTTTGTTTGGATGTGGATGGGAATATTTGGTTAGATTCTTATTAATTGAATTACATTGTTTGGTTAAACACAGGAATCTTATACAATATTTTTAAAAAATAAATTAGAAATTCTAATAAAACAAGATTAGCTATAAAAAGCTTGAGTAATACAAATGTTGAATAGGACATAGTCAATTCTATAAAATTTAGATTTCAAAAAAATTATAAATTGTAGAAAGTAAAGATTTTAAATTATTGAAGAAATCTAATATGAAATTGTAGAAAAGATGTTATTAATGACAAACAAAAAAAATGACCGCATGTTGAAGAAGTAAAACATAATAATATATTGTGATATATTTTCGGGTTAATTTTTTCATTCAATTATTTTTATTGATTATTTTGTGGGACCTACAAGATTCTGATTCATGGGAATATTTAAAACCAACCATTTGGGAATTTTTTATGATTACGCTGTCATAAAATATTCTTATTTCCATTATATGAACTTTTTCGGGCTTTAAAAAGAAAAATATCATACCAAACATGGGAATGTGGAAGATTACCTTTCCCATACAAGGATTACTCCATTCCAAAGGGCCCATTAGAACGTTAGGATTGTAGATATTGTTGAATTGTGTAGAAGTTGTACCATATTTCAACAGCTAAGTTTAGTATATGATCTGGGTTTCACTGATCTTCCCATATATTTTTAAATTTTCATGTTTGCTAAGGGGATGGTGGTGCAACAAATTGTGGTGTATTCGCTTATGGTGCGTTGTTACTCTTTAATTAAACATTGTATACCATATTTAGTTCATTGATTTTGTGATGTTTGATGGTGTTTTTGTTTTGTTTTTTTATAACAATTCATTTGAATAATTTTATACGTGACCGTCCTTTCTTGTAAGTTGGCTGAAAGGTAGTTGTATGAGAAAAAGAAGCATATTTTGGAGTGAACCGGTTAGGGTATTGTCTGTGTGAAATGAAGGAGTACCAATTGTTGTTATTGTGAATCAAAATCATTTACACAACATAAACAGGAACCTTTAATTAGTTGGAGTAAAATTACATTGAAGTGGATTATGAGAATGATATGAATTGAACTGAGTTAAGTATGCTATTTCGTTTGCATAAAATACCTTTCAACTTCATGTTAAGTTGGGCTTAATTTTTGTGGTCTACCTTATATTTGTTTTTCTCATTTTTTTTTTGGTACTTAATCCATTTGTGGCAGATACATGATCCATCAATTATATGGGAGCCCTGCACCATCCAAAATAAGTGACATTAATGTTGAAGACTTGGTTTCTGCTGTGACCAAAATTTGATATTGTTAGTAAAAGAAGAACAAAGAAAACTAAAAGAATGCTTTCATCTTATTGATCTTGAAAAGAACAGTACAAGCCTTATTTATATGAAGGCTGAAAGAGGAAGACCAAGTATGTTACAACATAAAGTAACTACTTAACTACCTCTAACCTCCTAACTAATGACAGCTCACTCAAACTAACAATACACAGACTCAATTCAATCCTAACACTCCCCCTCAAGATGGATTGTATATGCTTGTAACGACCCAACTTATTCTAGACTTTGGACCATTAATAACTACTACTCCTAGACACTAATCTTAAGAAAACATACCTATGAAATAACCTTAACTTTATAAAAGAATGTAAAGCAAAGGATAAATACATAAAAATGCAGTTAGGATATGGGATCCCATTGTTTGAAAATAAAATAGAACATAACTTAAATAAATTGTTTACAAAATTAACTACGGAAATACATAGAAATCATAATTTAAAAGACTTAAACAACTTTATCCTCGAATCGTTCGCGCAGTCCACCGATTCCATTTTGCCTCAATACACATTCCCAAGCTGCCAAGAACTTTTCCACCTCAATACTATTTTCCTACACATATAAAACATAAAGGAATGCGCCTAATGCCTAGCAAGGAAAATCTACTACAAGCATGAACATAATCATACACACAAACTATGAACATATATCACATATCATAATTCTAACCCATGTACATGGTGACTATTGGGGTTAGCTAACTAAGCAACTATAAGCCTCAGACTACAATGAGGTTTGCTAGTTAAGCAACTATAAGATCCAAAAACATAAAAGTGATAGGGTTTGCTATATAGCAACTATAAGCCCCACACATAAAAGTGATAGGGTTTGCTATATAACAACTATAAGCCCCACACATACATATATCATAACACATAAAGTCATAATATAGCATAATCATAACATAGCACATATCACATAAGGACTATCCTATTTTCCTTACCAAAAATACCGAGATGATGAGAACAAGGTCCGGATTTTGGAACACTCCTAAAAACCATTAATAGAGAGGTGAGTATTCTAAAAGAAAAGAGATGAAAATAATGAACTAAACCATCGAGAAGATACTTACCAACAAGAACATCAAGTTCAAAGAACTTAGATGCCTAACCAAGAATAAAGAATACTGAGTTAGGAATTGAGTATAGAAAAACTATAAGAACTTAATGAAACAATACAGAAAGGAACTAAGAATAGGGATACCTTTGAAATTGCTATACCCGAACTACACCTCAAAACCGAAATACACTATAAACCTTACTTCCCAAGTGTTTGATAAGCTTAAGATGATAAAGCTTATAACCCCAACCCAAGTGTTTAACCCTCTAAAGTAATCCTAGCAGCTTGTAGGCTCTGAACTCAGCTTGTTGGGTACTAGGTCCTATTTATAGAGTTTAAGAATTAAAAGATCTTCATTTAGCTTGAATAAAATAATGGCTTTTTAATTGAAAAACATTTGAATAATCGTTCAGCAGATGCTGAAGATTCGGTCAAAAGATTCTGGACTTATCAAGAGGTTAAGGATTAAAATGATCTCGGTTTCAAAATAATTAAAAAATCATGCACTGTAGCCGATATATCGCCCATGCTAGGCGATATATCGCTTGGGCTGATATACCCGAGGCTCGTCGAAGTTGTCGTGCGAAGTTACGTGTTTTTCGTATCCCCGTGTGGCGATATATCGCCCCCTAGAGCTGCGATATATCGGCATACGCTGAAATATTATACACGTAATTACACTTTTTCAGCCTAATTTAAATTGAGTAAACAGCCTTGACTAATTCCTTTAACGATTTCAAAGTTGTTGGCAGGCCCTAGGATTTTCAAATATTACTCTTAATAAACTATTCCTCAAAAATACTTAATTTCTCATTAAACACATGACAAGTGTTAATATCTTATTGGGTCTATCTAAACCTTATAGCATAATAATTATCATCTTCATAATCAGTCATATTAATCAAACCTTAGGTTATAATTAATATTCTTAAACTATAGGTTAAACTTATAAAATCTACAAGTGTTGCTACGAGTGTCCATGTAACGCCCTGGATAACCAAGACTGTTACATTGTGTGTTTAAAATAGTGCAAGACTTGCTAATCAAGTCATTTAAACAAAATTTGAAACCAACATCATCAACGGATTAGGAATAAAAGATTTTGGTCACAAAAAGGCTATTTTTATTAAAAATGACAGTTTAATACATGGAAACTCAAAACAGGGTTTAGATGACTTAGTTACCGCAAATTCCAAAAGTTATAAATAAATCAAGCCACTCTAATGGAAAAATACACATTTTAGGTTTCCGTCCCTGTACAATTCCTCGACCGTGGCAGCCGAGCAGCTGACAATGTACACCTCGCCCCCAGAGCTCTCAAACTCATGGTTGACTCAGCATACCCATGCCTTTACCTGCACCACGTAGCACCTGTGAGCCGAGGCCCAGCAAGAAAGCATGATATCATAGCAAGATCAACATCAATAACCAAATATTCCACAACGCATAACCAGGAATTCGGCAATTCATAACATTTATCCAATCAGTGATAACACTCAACAAATTAACAATTTGTCATCTAGACAATCAACAAATCATATCCATAAAGTAATATTCACATTCATAATCAACAGTTTATCACATCCATCCAATAATATTCAGGGTCGGCGCCCTTAGGTCGCACCCACTCTTTAACCCACTATCATCGGCTCACTTAGGCCGCCCCCGGTGTTATACTCACTGACTCCGACCAACTTAACCAAGCTCAGTGATAAATAAGCTGCCTCAGCTACCAGTGGCTGAGTCACGCCCTGTGCGCAAATATTGATTCCGACACCCTTAGGCCGGTTATCGCATGTCCCATGGAATAATACCATCTCATGACATGATAAAAAAATATAGGGAGCTCTTAGTCCCAACATGTTCACATGGTTAATCACATTCACATAACAAAGCATACGAACATAGGGAACACTTAGTCCCAACCTAACCACATAATCAGGTGCAGCTTTTTTACCTTAAGATTTCGCTAGCTCGTTCAATTGATCCTCAAGCATGATCCCGTCAGAACCTTAGCGCGCACCTAGTCACAGCCATAGATCAGAACCAACACCAAACTTCAAATCCAAAACCTAGCCTTGGGACCAATCCTAAGCTCCCGGAAAGCCCTAATTCCACCAAACGGGGTGGTGGAATCAAACCCTGAGCCCCCGGGCAAAAACCCTAAGGAAAAACTCAAAAAGCCCTCTCTAGAAACAGGGTAGCGCTATAGCGCTCTAAGGAGGGCGCTATAGCGCTACAAGCAGAACCAAAACACCTAGAAAGCCAAGCCTAGCGCTGTAGCGCCCAAAGGCTAGCGCTACAGAGCTAGTCACAGACCAGCAACACTTTGTTTTTCCCTTCCTTGATTTTCCTCGAACCAAAACCACTTGGAACCCTTCCAACCCTCAACCACACACCAAATTGAGTCTACCATCACCTATATCTCACCCCATACAACTCAATAACACAAGACTTAACTACATGCATCATCAAACTAGAAAAACAAACACTGAACCCAAGAACTGAAAGATTCAACCAGAAACTTAGAACATCAAGGCCAGAACTTGTTACCTTCTATGGAGGATTTCGACCTTAAGTTATCCCTAGCATCCAACCAGCTTCAAGTCCTTCAACTCCTCAAGTTTATATCCCTTTATTTTATCCAAAACTCAAGCTTAGAAACCATCTCATTAAAACTCAGAAAAACACATTAAGAAACCTTGAAACTTTCCTCAATTGACTGGCTAAACCCTGCTAGTTCTTCTAGCTTCACCAAGGTCTTTAGCCCTAAGCTCCATCCTAAGCTTACTCTGGAATTCTAGCTCCAAAACTCACAAAGAATGATAAAGATTTGACTCAGTCGAAAGAGAGAGAGAAATAGCTCTAAGTGTTCTATTTTTCTCTCCTTCCTTCTTCGTTTCTTTTCCTTAAGCTTCTGAGTCTATCTACAACTTCCACTGGAATTATAAAGCAGAATATAACCTATCCTTTAGTAAGCCAAATGACCACCTTGCCCTCCCAATAATAGCTAAACCTTCAAATCACTCTAGGGGCATTTTGGTCATTATTCCCAATTCCCGCTAATTCCTTTAGTGTCTTTAATATTTATCGCTTACTTTCCGATACCAAACTAATCACCAACTATATTTCTCAATATCAAATTGTCTCCAATATATTCTCCAAATTCCCAGATACATCCCCAGACTCACCTCGAGCCGGGTATAAATCCCCGTTGTGACTTTCCCGCTAAACCGCTTGTTAGGATCGCCTCGAGTCACAAGCTGCAAACATATCCACATAATAATGTGGTCTCAACATTAGCCTACCAATATACACACAAGTATGCAATTATGCTCTCAATGAGCCAAATTACCAAAATACCCTCACAACAGAGTATATAACCCCATGCATGCCTTTATCATCATATAATAATATGATCCACATAATCATGCATATAATCATATAATAGAACAATAAATCAATTATGGCCCTCCCAGCCTCCTAATCAAGGTCCTAAACCTTATTAGGAAATTTGGGTCGTTACAACTATCCCCTCCTTAAAGAAATTTCGTCCTCGAAATTTTATCTGTACTGCCCGGAATATAAATTCCGCACAACTAACTCCAGTTACCCCAGTCATTCCTTGACCTTACTATTTCTTGAACGTTACCTTAACTCAAGGTACAATCCTGTTCCTCAAAACCTTATTCTTTCTACCTCATAACTGAACTGGTCACTCCACATGGAATAACTCCATCTTTAAACGCAGATTCCTATCAATCAACACATGATTTTCTTCAACCCATGTCTTCAACATGGAGTACAAATTACACCGCGTACAGCCAACAATGCCCAAAACTGTGATCAACTTAAAAACAACCTCACTGATCCTTTTTCGGATCCAAACAGTCTTAATACTCTGGGGTCCAACTAGCTCTTCACCCCTTTATCCTTGGTGATATCCCAAGGAAGATACAATCTTCTACTTGGAACTCCATATTCCTGTTTCTCAATTCTGCAAAGCTTTTCCATTTACTTTGAAAAGTGAGTTTCCATGCTCTAACCTTTTAATAATCTCAATGATCCCCTGAACTACCTCAGGATCCAAATACAACATCTCACTTATCTCATTCAAATGAATGGATGATATACATTCCTTATTATACTCCATCTTATCAAGTGTTCTTCCAATAATTGGATAACCCCCCTTCTCTCTGATTTACCATCAGTTTGAAAATAATAAAATTCACCAGATTTCAATTATCTATTCACCGCCTTCCTTAATCCACCCAAGATCTGAGAGTAAAATAAGGTCCTTATTCAATGAAATTAACCCTGAATTCCATGGAGGCTTACCATCCATCTCGCTTAGAGTTCTGAATACTGGTCGGCTATATAAATTATCCTTACTAATAAAAGCAAGTTCTCCCCAGATGCTGGTCCATAATTACCCAACCATCTTGGCAGCCTCTCTGCGATACCCATCACGATATTTCCTTATTCCTATTATAACACACTCAAAGGTTGCAATAGCCTTACTGGTTTCTGATACCTTGTCCTAACATGCTAAAAGTTTAAGAGTTTTGTCCTTCATTTATTATATCCCTCTCCACCTAGGCCTCCAATACAAATCCTTCAAATTATGGTACCTTTTTCCTGATGTCTGGATGAAAAGATCAAGAAAGTAGCACGAGTTTCATCCAGAATTTCCATGTAATTTCGGTGCCCATCAGAGTCCAGATTTGATCCTTATATCACAATAAACTTATACATGACACTGTAAAATCCTTAGCTAACCCAATTAAGATTTTGCCTTTAACTCCTTTTATCTAGGATTTCCTTAACTGTCTTTCTTTGACCCTTCATCAGATAATAATTCCAAGTATCAACTGGCTATCAAGCCCACTAGAAACTCCACTCTAGTTCTAGTCGGATCCTTTAACCAACATCATGCATAGACCATCATTTCATCCTGTCTTTGAAGTGTCATAGCAACTTACCAATTGATTCTAATCTGTAAAATGACATAGAACTCAACCCAAATACATGTACCACCATGCCTGCCCAAGGAAACTCTTACTCCCAAGGCATTCCTTAACCTTGGCAAAGTTCCAACCAGAATACATCACTATGCCATCGATCAAGACAATCACAAATCTAATTAAGATAATCTTTGAATACTCTTTTCACCTATTTCGCAAAAACAATTTGGCATTGACCAAACTCTCAACACATGACTCAGCATCCTCAGTGCCCTTATCTAATATAATAGCAATCTCCTGCCTATCCTCTTTCCTGATCTCTAGCTGGTAATAACCAGATCAAATATCCCTAACTGTCCCTGATCTCTAGCTGGTAATAACCAGATCAAAGATCCACCCTGAAGAATATCATCCTACTCAACAATTGAGACTTTAATTCTCACAGCCTTGTTAAAACCGTTCAATACAGCGTCTTAGATCTGATTCCATCACTGACACCAATCTTATCACCATTCCATCTCTTTACGCAGATGAACTCCTTGACAAATTCCTTGGAAACTTATCTGGAAACTCACAAACTACTCCAGTCTGTCTTTGTCCCACTGATACGACTCAAGTAGTGTCCATCACACTAGCTAAAGTTCCCACCATCCCCCTGCAGTAAATCTCCCACTCTAGGTACAAATGCTAACCACTGCAAGGATTTCCCATTTCAAACTCAAGAGTTACTGCTCCTTTCTTACAACCCATCACTGTTCCCCATACTTGACCAACTCTTCATATTCAAAATCCTTACGTTGTAATTGTCTTCGAGGATACTTTGAGTAGTAGCTGATATGTTCATCGGTCTTAGTGTGCTTCTGATCAAATCTCTTCGTACCTGGTCTCTTCCCTTCATGTAGCTTAACCTTGAATACCTTTGAGAAAACGAAGTTAATACCCTCTGAAACCTTACCTCTGACCCTGCTGCTTCAGTCATGATATCATCAGTATAGTAGTTGCTCATGTTCTATTTCTAGCTGGGGAGTAGTCCAACTTGTTGCTAGTGAACCTGAATGCAACTCATCCATGTCATTTCTCTATTCTCTGCTTGTCAGACTTACCCATGTCGTTGAAGTACAAAACGATTAGGAATCCTTACTATTAATGCATCACACCCCTCTCGATACAAGTAATAATTCCTGAGATGTCTCTTTCTTTGATCCTTATATAGTAATAACAAGATCGATGATCAACTCCTGAAGACATCGTCCTGTCTGGTAATGAGGCATTTGAACTCTTCATCCCTAGCAGGCAACATCCACGAGTCCCATGATACAATATTATGTCCAATTCAATTATAAGTCACATACTTTTTCAGGTGATCCAATAATTCCTTAAGCCAAACTAATATCATTCCTCATAGCGTCCCTGATACCAAATCCTTCCATACCCAAGTTTCAAACTGTACCCAAAAGCTTCTTGCATACTCATCTGCATCATTTCTGACTAATTTAATTTCCATTCAATCTAATCAATATACTTCAAGAGATGCTCATGACTGTCCAAGGTTGTCCCTTATGTAACACATTAACTTTCCTAAAAAAATACTCATCTGAATCTTTCCTAAGAGTCACACATCACCAAGCCCTTTCAGTTCTTTTTCTAACCAGAGCAAAAGTTATCCAATCCACTGGTCACTTCTGAGGAACTAACCTTGGGCTCTAAATGAGTAAAATATCCCAGTCTTCCCTGTCTTGATGGCCAACCTGTAAACTGAACCCCTTCCTGTCCAAACCAGGAGCAATAAAACCACCAAAGGTTCCCATTCTTCCGATCACTGAGTAGCCACACTTACTAAATTTCCACGAACGAAAATATCATCACCTGTATTCCTTTCATCTGAGATAATGAGGCCCTCTCTCTACTGCCCAAGCATAGATAACCATCTCATAGTTTAACTCACAAATGACTTATCACTTCCGGCTACATCCATTTGTATCATAATCCAAAGTGGATTGATCAATCCACCAAACTCGTTAACATATATTGTCGCTATCTTACCACTTTCGACATCCTTTTGCCACAAATGCCTAATACGGCTACTCTATCCCAATTTTTCCTTCTCATATTACCAAGAATGGGATTAGCCACACCCATTCACTAATCGATTCCTGAACAAACCCAAACCTTCCTCGAAACTAGAGGATAATACTTCCAACACCTTCCATACAATGATTCTTGTTTGTTCCCCCTCAGTAAATTACTTTTTTCATCCATCCAATCCCTTCTATCAGACCTCACAGCCTAACTCATAAATCAGCAAACATCTGCTTCGAATCTCAGGGGCAGGTGGAGGATTCCAACCCCAACTGTCATCTTCTATCCTTACCAAAACCAAAACTGAGTTCAATTAACCATTCTCAACACATATTCCCTGAATTAACCTGTCTTTACCGACTAAACCTCTCAGCCCTGACGTTTATACCCAAAACCATCCCAAGGGAAGATCCAGATAACCATAACAATCAAACACACATAAAGCACACCAAACACCAATATTATGCATAAATTATCAAATTTCTTTATCACTAGATGCATTCATACCTATTATGCCGTCCATATCGATAAACAGGTATAACATATAAGTTCAATTTAAACATATAATAACATGCAATCCATATATCATCATTATCCATGTATTCATCCACATGCAAGAGCAATGCTAATTAGCATGCCTTAATATCATCACACAACAGTCAAGGGCCAGGCCCTATCAGTATCTCATGCTCCCTATTAATCATACAAATTAATACACTCATATTTTATTCAAGCACTTAAGCATACAATTTCATGTATTCCACTACAAACCCTTGAGTCGAGCTTGTCTTTAGTGGCGAGTGTACATGTCCAGCTAATCTTCAAGAACCCATAAACCTAGACGGCTCTAATACCAAGTTGTAACGCCCTGGATAACCAAGACCGTTACACTGTGTGTTTAAAATAGTGCAAGACTTGCTAATCAAGTCATTTAAACAAAATGTGAAACCAACGCCATGAACGGATTAGGAATAAAAGATTTTGGTCACAAACATGCTATTTTTATTAAAAATGACAATTTAATACATGGAAACTAAAAACAAGGTTTAGATGACTTAGTTACAGCAAATTCCAAAATTTATAAATAAATCAAGCCACTCTAATGGAAAAATACACATTTTAGGTTTCCTTCCCTGTACAATTCCTCGACCGTGGCAGCCGAGCAGTTGACAATGTACACCTCGCCCCTAGAGCTCTCCAACTCATGGTTGACTCAGCATACCCTTGCCTTTACCTGCACCACGTAGTACCCGTGAGCCGAGGCTCAGCAAGAAAGCATGATATCATAGCAAGATCAACATCAATAACCAAATATTCCACAACGCATAACCAGGAATTCGACAATTCATAACATTTATCCAATCAGTGATAACACTCAACAAATTAACAATTTGTCATCTAGACAATCAACAAATCATATCCATAACGTAATATTCACATTCATAATCAACAGTTTATCACATCCATCCAATAATATTCAGGGTCGGCGCCCTTAGGTCGCACCCACTCTTTAACCCACTATCATCGGCTCACTTAGGCCGCCCCCGGTGTTATACTCACTGACTCCGACCAACTTAACCAAGCTCAGTGATAAATAAGCTGCCTCAGCTACCAGTGGCTGAGTCGCGCCCTGTGTGCAAATATTGATTCTGACACCCTTAGGCCAGTTATCGCATGTCCCATGGCATAATACCATCTCATGACATGATAAAAAAATATAGGGAGCTCTTAGTCCCAACATGTTCACATGGTTAATCACATTCACATAACAAAGCATACGAACATAGGGAACACTTAGTCCCAACCTAACCACATAATCAGGTGCAGCTTTCTTACCTTAAGATTTCGCTAGCTTGTTCAATTGATCCTAAAGCACGATCCCGTCAGAACCTTAGCGCGCACCTAGTCACAGCCATAGATCAGAATCACCACCAAACTTCAAATCCAAAACCTAGCCTCGGGACCAATCCTGAGCCCCTGGAAAGCCCTAATTCCACCAAACGGGGTGGTGGAATCAAACCCCGAGCCCTCGGGAAAAAACCCTAAGGAAAAACTCAAAAACCCCTCTCTAGAAACAGGGTAGCGCTATAGCGCTCTAAGGAGGGCCCTATAGCGCTACAAGTAGAACCAAAACGCCTAGAAAGCCAAGCCTAGCACTGTAGCGCCCAAAGTACACTACGGGTACTCTACATAACCCGACCTACTACCTCCATTGTTTGTTCGTGCCCTTTTATCGTTGTCGGACTGTTTGTTGTCAGGATGCCTTCTTTTCTGACCGTTGTTGTTGTTGTTGATGGACTGATTGTTGTTGTTGTGGTTGTTGTTCCGACTTGTCTGAGATTGACCCTGTTGTCTAGGCTCAAGCTTACTAGCTTCTTCTTTACTAACGTTAGCCTGCAGCCTTTCTACTTGTATTGTCGTTTCTAGAACGTCGGCATAAGTAGTATTTCCTGGGTTTCTAACTTAACCCCCAGCTCGATCTTCGGTCGAAGTCCTCTAACAAACTCAGACACTCTCAGATATTCAGTTGGAACCATTTCCAGTGCGAACTTAGCCAAACGGTCAAACTGTCGAGCATACTCTGCCACTGATAAACTTCCTTGCTTCAAGCCAGCGAACTCCTCAACTCTTGAAGCGAGTACAGCCGAATTATAGTACCTCTTGTGGAACAGCTCCACAAATCGGGTCCAAGTCATGGTGGCAACATCATGCGTCTGCTGGACTATGTCCCACCATATTCTGGTATCTTTCTTGAGCAAGGAAGAAACGCAGGATATACAGTCCGCATTGCTGAGGTTCATGTGCGTCAGGATTGGCTCCACATTTCTTAGCCTCTCTTCTGCCTCAAAGGGGTCTGTAGTCCCTTAAAAGTTCGGAGGGTGTGGCTTACGGAACGACTCATAAACTAGCTCCATGTGCTGTATTGGATGCGACACATAATTTTCCACTGGCCATCCCCCATATGGACCAACTTGTTGGGGTGCTGAGGCCATTTGCTGTGGTTGTGGTTGCGGCAGAGGCGGAGGTTGAGTCTGGGGTTGAGCTTATTGTCGCTTTTGCTTCAATAGTTCCTCAACTTGTTGTCGCAGTCTGGCGATCTCTGCAGTGTTGTCAGCTGGCGGCGGCGACGCGTTGCGGCTGGCAGTAGCACGCACTCCCCTTCTGCGAACTGGAAGGGCTTCATTGGTCACCGGAGCAGCGTTGGAGGCGTTTTCGTTGGTGCGAGCAGACCTTCAAAGAGACATTGCAGCAAAATTCTAACAGTTGAGAGAAACATGTCAGCACTTTACCCTAATAGGCTCTAAGGCAAAAACTTAATCTAAACAAACGTAACTCGGACCTATTAATTATGACTTCTTATGAAAATTATATAAGTCTTCTTTATTATTAGAGTGGGTTTCTATACTTAGAAAAACAAGCCATCTTTTTTATTGTTTCTAAGTCTGTTTCTAATCATCCTATATGACTTATTTCTCAGGCTCGAAACTCATCTTTGTTCCAAAGTTAACTATATTAAGGGAGGGCTGGGATCAGTAAAATCGTTCCCACTACTATGGCCCTCTAACTCTCAATATAGAAACTTGGTTCATTGATTTGTATCCACCCTCACCGAACTTAGTCATTATTTATATTTATTTATTATTTATTATGATTTCAAAAGAAAAATCAAACTCATACATGATAACAAAATAACCATGATATTAATTTGGAAAAGAAAGTTTTCACTATTTACAACCATAAAAGAAAATAAATAATAAATTAAAACAATGAAACTAATTATTCTAAAAATCGAGATCTTCTATATCTGATCCTTCATCTAGCATATCATCATTTAACTTGTAACGACCCAACTATTCTAGACCTTGGACCATTAATAATTACTATACTAATCATAAGAAAACGTACATATGAAAACATCAAAACTTTTTTTAAAACTGTAAAGAAAATGTTGAATACATAAAAATGTGATTAGGATATTGGATCCCATTGTTTTGAAAATAAAGCAAAACATAACTTAAATAAATGGGTTACAAAAAACCAAGTGCAGAAAAAAAATACATAGAAATCATAATTTAAAGACTTAAAGACTTCATCCTCTAATCGAACGCTCAATCCATCGATTCCATCCTGCCTCAATACACATCCCCAAGCTGCCAAGAACCTTTCCCGCTGCCATAGCTAATTTCCTGCACATATATACATAAAGGAATGAGCCTAATGCTCAGCAAGGAAAAACTAACAACATATATCATATACATAAAATTATATCATAACATATGCTAAAAAAACATATCATAAACATATACTATAATCATATCATAAACATATGTCATATACTACTACAATGACCATTATATTACTTGGGGCTTGTAAACTAAACAAGTCATATGCCCAATAGATTGGTGGGGCTTGCTAGTTAAGCAAGTCATATGCCCATAAATTATTGGGGCTTGCTAGCTTAACAAGTCGTATGCCCAAGGTCTAATATCATACTATACATAATGTTAACATATCATAACACAACATAAGATAACATAACATATAACATAAGCATACAAAATTCTATCCTATTTTCCTTACCAATATACTGGGATATGAGATCAGGATCGGGACTTTGGAACACTCCTAAAAACCATAATAGAGAGGTGAGTATACTAAAGAAAAAGGGATGAAAAGAATGAACTACACCATCAAAAAGATACTTACCAAGAATCTTACGTTCAAGATCTTAGATGCCTAACCAAGAATAGAGAATACGAGTTAGGATTTTGAGTAGAAAAAACTATAAGAATAATACATAAAGGAACTAGAATAAGGAATACCTTGAATTCTTCTATGACTGAACTACACCTCGAACCGAAATATACTATGAACCTTACTTCCCGAGTGTTTATTAAGCTTATAAGGATAAAGCTTATATCCCCAACCCAAGTGTTTATCACTTTAAAATAACCTAGCAGCTTGTAGACTCTAAACTTAGCTTGATGAATGAATAAATGGCTGGGTACTAGGTCCTATTTATAGAGTTCAAGAATGAAAAGAACTTTATTTAGCTTGAATTAAATAATGGCTTTTTAATTGAAAAATCTTTGAATAATCATTCAGCAGAGGCTGAAGACTCAGTCAAAAAGATTTTGGGCTTATCAAGAGGTTAAGAAAAAAAATGAGCTCGGTTTAAAAAATGTTCAAAAATCTGATACCGCAGCCGATATATCGCCCCTACTTGCCTGAGGCTCGTCGAGGTGGTTGTGCGAAGCTACATCTTTTTCGTATCCCCGTATGGCGATATATCACCCCCTAGAGCAGCGATATATCGGCATACGTTGAAATATTATACACGTAATTACACTTTTCAGCCTAATTTGAATTGAGTAAATAGCCTTGACTAAGTCTTTTAACAATTTTAAAGCTGCTGGCAGACCCTAGGATATTCAAATATTACTCTTATTAAACTTATTCCTCAAAATACTAAATTATTCATTAAACATACATATGACAAGTGTCATTTCCTTATTGGGTTTATCTAAACCTTATATTATAATAAATATCACCTTCATAATCAGTCATATTAATTAAACCTTAGGTTATAATTAATATTCCTAAACTATAGGTTAAACTTATAAAATCTACAAGTGTTGCTACGAGTGTCCAACTAAATCCCGGTCTGAACCAAAATCAAAAATCATAAAAATACTACAACTATTACTCGCTATTACTATTGCTACTACTATCTAACTAGCTAAGTAATGTTCTTGGACTCTACATAACTCCTCATAGTCCTCATTATCATGTGCCTCAAAATTCCCTCGAGGAAGGTTCGTAAAAATTGTATGCTTTTGCTCATTTGTAAACTGAAATCCCGTTTTTGAAGTGATCCTAATTAAGAGAAAGTAATATCTCATTGCTTCCGGCAATTCATCTCCATCATCCATTGTTTCCCATATTTCCTCTAAGGCTGCAATTACAGTATGATAGTCTCTAAATAGTCTAATTACTAAAACGTATTGCTCCGTTGCTCTCATAATGATCTGCTTAGATTCCTGGAGGTGACCTATCTTTCTGTGGAACAAAAGTAGCCTCCGAGTGATTCTCTCTAGCACTCCTACAGTGTTTCTCAGTTCTCTAATTCTTTTTAAAGCCTTAATGGCTCGGATATCCTCATAAGTTAATGCTCCATTCATTCTTCACTGAAAACATAAAGACTAAAATCGTTAGCTATACATATAAACATAATAACTATAACTTAAACACTTACTTGGCGGTCAGATTCAGAGCTTTGAGTGTGTGTATCGAGGAGAACTTCATGCGGATGAATCGTTGCTCTGATACCAACTGTAATGACCCAACTTATTCTAGACTTTGGACCATTAATAACTACTACTCATAAACACTAATCTTAAGAAAACATACCTATGAAATAACCATAACTTTAAAAAAAATGTAAAGAAAAGGTTAAATACATAAAAATGCGGTTAGGATATGGAATCCCATTGTTTGAAAATAAAATAGAACACAACTTAAATAAATTGGTTACAAAATTAAGTGCAAAAATACATAGAAATCATAATTTAAAAGACTTAAACAACTTCATCCTCGAATCGTTAAAGGAATTAGTCAAGGCTGAATCTAGTAGGGGATTTCAAGCTTTGTTGCCAACTAGGGAACTGGTAGTCTCTAGGAGATTGGTTAGAGCATTGCCAGTAGAGATAGATAGTAGGGAGTTGTTTGTTGATCTGATTGAGTTAGCGATGGATGACTTTGATATGATCCTAGGGATGGATTGGTTATTGAAGTACAGGGCGACGATTGACTGCAAGCACAAGATGGTGACCTTTGAACCAGAAGGGGAGGTACCATTTGTATTTGTGGGGACAGTGAGTGAGCAATTTTCAAACAAAAACTATTTTCTGATTAATTTTTAGCATGTTTTACACAAAATAAACCATATATAAAAATTAATAGAATAGAAAAACACTACAAAATAACCTAAAAATTGCTAATAATCACATAAATCAATATGCTTCATAAAAACATGAAAACCATCCAATTATTCAAACACATCAAATAATCCAATTTTTAACATGTTCATGCACGAAAATAAAGATTACCAAAGGCTCTGAGGCCAGTTGTTGGGAAACTTATACATGATCTTTATTTATTTTCATGTAGATATAATATTACACAAATTAATATGAGATAACCTAGAACATGTTTCTAAAATTGAATTCAAAAAGAAACAAAGATAAGAATACTTACAATATACGCAGCGGAATGAAAGAGTCATTCCTTCAATTTTTCTAACTCTGGTATCCTTTCTGTTGCAGAGTATTATCAATAAACTGAATCGTTCTTCTAGTTTCTTCACAGTCTTCCAATGTATCCTTAGAATCACCTAGACTAGCCTGGGCAATTCTCCACACATGAGATGAATACAGAGAGAATAAGAAAAAAGAACAATGAGGCTTAGAAAATGACTTATGTTTAGAGAGAAGAAGAAAAAAGAACAATGAGATAGATATAGACTCAATTAGGTCATTTAATTTAATTAAAAAAACAATAAATAATAGCCAATTTGAAGCCCTAGGTCGAAATTATCATGGGCTTTAGGCCCGTGAAATTTCCCATTTGATTATAAGCACATTGGACTTAAAATCAAGGCCTGCATTATTTTCTATTGATTTAATTAATTAAATAATTATTTAAATCTTTTATAAAATTAATTATTTATAATTTGAACCTTGATTTAAACTTATTTATTAATTTAGATACTAATTTATCTTAATTAATAAATCTGCCTTAATTTATCTTTTCTTCTCAAAATTACATAACTCTGTGAATCTATCCAAAATTGACCTGGTGAACTTTGATAATTCTTATTGATAATTAAATTAATTAATTGAGACTATCTAGATGATTTTATCCAAGGTACAGTGGGGACCATGGGCCTATGAAATCAAGCTCCAATAAGTTATCATAAATCTAACAAATAAATTTACTAACTTTTTAATTCCTCGTGACTCCACTATAGACTCGGAATTGCACTCTTGAATTCATAAAACGCTCTATAACAAATATAGATACGCTATTAATTATCCATTGTTACAACCATAATTGTCACTCAATCCTCTATAGACGGTCTACAATGAGATAGGACTAAAATACTGTTTCACCCCTCATTGTATTTTATCCTTAAAACACTTAGTTCCTTGTAAATGATATTTCAGTAAACTAATTTAATTACTGAAATGAGACCTCTATCATTTAACACCTTGAACCAAACTAAAAGGAAACCATCGTTTCACTTCTTCATCAAAAGCTATAGATGTTCCTATCTATGATTAACACTCCAACTCAATTATACTACCGAGTTCCTAAGATGTAAGTATGGGCTAGTCCGTAGGGTAAGCTGGTAACGAACAAGTCAAAGAACTCAAATAATACAATCAGTTAGAATATTAACCACTCAGAATTGAGATTGAATTGACCTATGGTCAACTATATGATATGACTAGAATAGATAATAATGGTGTGTTTACTTATCTTATCAAATGTCAATATCGGTCCAGTTCGATGTAACAAATACATCCGATCTTATCTACTTTGTTAATGTTCAGGAAAGAACATAACATTGTAATGTGTAAGTAGATCATATCGTAGACTGGCAAGTCAGTGTAAATCTTGTGCACTGACTAATCTTAGGACTAACTTATTTTGAACATATAATCATATTTATATTCCATTGTGATTACGTCAATATAGATAAGATTAGCTATATCCTCGGGATTTAATAGAAGTTTATATTAAACAAATAATCATGAAAATAAAACATGTGAGCAAAGTGATTGACCAAGTCAAAAAATGATTTCTATTCTTTTATTGATAATAAAATGAGATTACAAAGAATTTGAGTTTTAATTAGGGCATAAAACCCCAACAAACTCCCACTTGCACTAATTGAAACTAATGCCTTAATTCTACTAATCCCTTTTCCTTGATATGCTTATCAAATGTAGTTTATGGTAGTGTCTTTGTAAATGGATCCGCAAGATTGTCTTCAGATAAAATCTTCATAACCTTCACATCTCCCCTGGCCACATATACTCAGATAATGTGATACTTCCTTTATATATTCTTACTCCTCTTGTGACTTCGAGGTTCTTTAGAGTTGGCTATCGCTCCCTTATTGTCACAAAACAACACAAGCGATTTATCTATTTCTGGAATAACACCAAAATCCAAATAGAACTTCTTTAGCTAGACTATTTCCTTAGCTGCTTCTGACGCGGCTATGTACTCAACCTCCATGGTGGAATCTAAGATTGCAGACTGCTTTATGCTTCTCCAAATCACAGCTCCACCCCAAGAGTAAAAACCATTCAAGAAGTAGACTTCCTGTCATTAACATCAGTCTGAAAATCTGAATCGGTGTAGCCTACAGGGTTCAGAACACCACCCTTGTAGACTAACATATAATCCATAGTCCTCCTTAAATACTTCAGCATATGTTTAACTGCTATCCAATGTTTCGGTCCTGGGTTTGACTGATACTTGCTCACTACTCCCACTGCATAGCAGATATCTGGTCTAGTACACAACATGGCATACATCAGACTTCCAACTGTAGATAAATAAGGAACTTTTCTCATTGCATCTTCCTCTTTAGGAGTTTGGGGAGACTGCTCTTTGAAAGATGAATTCCATGGTGGAACGGTAGACGCCCTTTCTTGGAATTTGTCATTGAGAAACATTCAAGCACTTTATCTATGTAAGCTGCTTGAGATACAGCTAAAAGTTTGTTCTTTCTATCCCTGATGATCTGGATACCTAGAAAATAACTTGTTTCACCCAAATCCTTCACTTGGAATTGAGTGCTCAGCTAATTCTTCACATCTGATAATTTCTTAACATTGTTTCCAATGAGTAAGATATCTTCTACATAAGGAACCAGGAATACCACTATTTGATTTCCCTTCAGTTGGTAAACACAGGGCTCATCAATATTTTGTTCAAAGACATAGGTTTTGATTATTTCATCAAACATAGGACTCCAGGAACGAGAAGCTTTCTTAAGTCCATATATGGACCTATTCAACTTGCAAACTTTTCGTTCTTGTCCAGCTACTTTAAATCCTTCTGGCTGATCCATATAAATGACTTCGTCAAGCTTTCCATTAAGAAAAGTTATCTTGACGTCTATTTGCCAGATCTCATAGTCGAGAGCGGCTGCTATGGATAGGAGGATGCGAATGGATTTGAGCATGGCTACCAGACTAAATGTTTCCTCATAGTCAACGCCTTTTCTTTGGGTATAACCCTTTGCCACTAATCGAGCTTTATAAGTCTCGATATTTCCACCCACACCTCGTTTCTTCTTGTAGATCCACTTGCACCCAATGGCCCTAAATTCACTAGGTGCTTCCACAAGATCCTAGACGTAATTTGAGTACATGGACTCCATTTCCTATTTCATGGCTACGAGCCATAGTTCCTTTTCAGGGCAAGCCATTGCCTGTTTGAAAGACAACGAATCATCATCGCTAGTGTCACCAACAACTATATTGGTTTCACCATCCAAGCCATAGCGAACTGGGTTCCTAGAAACCCTCCCACTACGACGAGGCTCTATGACAGTTTTCTGAGGAACAGTAGTACTTTCTTCATTTGAATCGACTTGCGTCGGTTGGACATGAAGAGTGGGAATTTCATCATCAACTTGCGTTGATGACGATGGAACATTGGTTTGAGTCAATTATTTAACCATCTCCTCTAAAACTACTTTGCTGCGAGGTTTGAAGTTTTGGACATAGTCATTTTCCAGAAAAGTAGCATTCGTAGAATTAAACACTTTCTTTTCTAAATGACTATAGAAAAGTCCACCCTGAGTACCTTTAGGATAGCCAACAAACATGCAAACTTCAGTTTGCAGTTCTAGCTTTCCCTCTTTTTTCCTCAGGACGTGAGCGGGACACCCCCAGATTCTATAATGGCGTAAACTACGTTCACGACCATTCCTGTGTTCTAAAGGTCTTTTGGGGATTGATATAGACGGCATGACATCAAGAACGTCGTTCGCGATTTCAATTGCATGTCCCCAGAACGAAGTTGGTAGAGTTGAGTAACTAAGCATGCATCTAACCATTTCCAATAAAGTTCTGTCTGGCGTTTCGCTACACCATTTTTTTGAAGAGTACCTGGGGCATTAAGTTGTGATAAAATCCCATGTTCAGTTAAATGATCCTGGAACTGCATATCCAAATATTCTCCACCCCTATCAGTTCACAAGATCTTTAACGTTTTACCTAATTGGTTCTGAGCCGTTGCTAGGAATTCCTAAAACTTTGAAAATGTTTCTAATTTCCTATGCATTAGGTAAAGACATGAGTATCTAGAGTAATCATCAATGAAAGTAACGAAATACTCAAAAGCACCTCTGGCATGTACATTCAAAGGTCCACAAACATCTGAATGCACAAGACCAAGTGGTTCTTTGGCCCTATCACCCTTTGTAGAGATGGACGCTTGGTTAGTTTGCCTTCTAGGCAAGATTCACAGACAGGTAATTCACCTAAGGTGAGTTCCCTCAAAGGCCCATCCTTTGTAAGTCTTTGAATCCTATCATAGCCAATGTGGCCTAGTCTCAAGTGCCATAAATATGTCATATTATCGTTATCAGTCTTTTGACGTTTATTGGTCCTAGGTTTAGCTACTTTAAATAAATCATTATTAAGAGCGAGGGGTTCATTAGGCCGCAGAATATAAAGCCCATTTTCCAAACATGCAATACACAATTGTGATCCATTGAAAGAAATAGATATATTAAAACTTGTGAAAGTCATAACAAATTGTTCTAATTGCAACATGGAAAATGAAATTAAATTTCAACTAAAATCTGGAATAAAAAATACATCATTTAAAATTAAGTATTTATTTTTGAACTTCAGACGAGCTATTCCTCTAGCTTGGACCTTAACGAACGCTTCGTTTCCAACTCTAAGCTTTAAGCCACCTTCGTTCACTTCCTCCCACGATTCAAGAAGCTGTAAAGAGTTGCAAACATGGTTGGTAGATCCAGAATCAATAATCCAAACGGATTTATCGTTCTCTAAAACACATGTTTCTATAATAAATGAACTATAATCATTACCTTTGTTTTTCGTGGCTAGAAACTTGAGGAAATCCCGTTTCCAATGCTCTTTCTCTTTGCAGTGAAAGCACTTATCTTTACCTTTATTATTTTTCTTGTTCTTTCCCTTAGGCGTCTGTGCACTAGGTTGTGCACTCATCTTTACATCCTTTGCAGGCTTGAGGTTTTTGTTTTGTCCACATTTCCTCTTGTTTCCAGCTTTTGAAGACGAAGCTGGGTTGGCTTAAGCCTTAGCTAGATCAGCAACATCATCTGTAGTCTTATGTTCACCTCCTTTACTAGGTCCACCCATGATAGGTTCAAAAATCTAAAGCTCGTTCATGAGATGTGTTGGACCATAGTTGAGTTGATTACGAACGTGCAGACACAGTGCCATCCGAGCATTTACAGTGTCATCACATATGTGCGGAGACGGTGCTATCCAAGCATTTACAGTGCCATCACGAACGTGCGGACACAATGCCCGTTCTGGGGATTCTTCAATCATGACGAACTCGGAGTTGTCACCAATCAACTCTATGTTGATATTCTGCTTCCAATTAAGGAAGTTTTCTACAGTGAGTTTCTCCATCAAAATTTGAGAAAAGATGGGCATAGACACAGAAACTACTTAACTTAAAACTACAAATTACCAATAAAATAGAAATCAATTACATTTGCTCAATAAAACTTCTATTCACTCAAATTTCAAGAGATAGCACAACATATACCAAAATATGTAAGATATAAGAAAAAATACCAAAAACAATCATATCTCTATTTCTTTAGGTTTTTAACTAATCTATGATATCCTTGCCCCGATTGGCGAGAGTCAAAAAATACCACTAGTTAAATAGAGTTGTAAACTCATTTAATAATGGACACCACTATTAACAACCTACTATTCGATCAAAATAAGAAAACAAATCTCTTACTTTATGAGCTAGACCCACAGTTTCGATAATCATAGATTTAGTCCTAGTAGTCACGGTAGGGGTGAGTTTAGTAGAATTTGACCTATAATTATCTATCATTCGAAATCTAACCTTGTCAAAATAACTAATGAACACCTTCTGTGACGAATCAAAGCGCATCAAGGCCCCATTAAGCTATTGACTATGTTAAACCAACGGTGGAGGTCGAATAAAATTCTTAAAATAAGCTCATTATTAAATTAAAAGTAGTGTTTTTATTATTTATTTTTAGAAAATTAATTACTATGGGTTTCCAAAAAAAATTAAACAGATTACATTTTTAAAACCAAAGTCCTATAATTTCCTATTAATTCTAAAGTGTCACATTGAAACAAATTCAATTAAATTAGAATTAATTTGTTGCTAATCAATATTTAGGTTTAAATAATATAATGAACCTATAAATTAAGTCTAACTCAGGTAAATGAGCCTTAACAATTGGGCTTGTATGGAGGAGGGTTGGGTCCATTATGTTGTTCCCACTAAAAATGCCATCTATCTTCCATACAAGGTCCAAAAGACAGGAATTTAAACATTCATTTTATTAATTGTTATTAATTGATTAGGCCCACTATAGTCATGCAAAGCAAATGGGCCTTCACAAGTGGAATCACCACAAGAGAGGAATTTAAGCTTTACAATTTCTAATAGGCCCAAATAAAACCTATCATTTGATTAATATTTTATTTGGCAAAATCCATATATCTAACAAACATATGGGCCACTATATGCATCTAAGCCCAATTGCAAAAATACCACATATAGTACAACCATACATGTTATAATTAGATAGGCCTAATCATGTTACTATATGAGCAATTCTATGAATTTATGCAAAAATACCACAATTAATTTCATTTGCAAAAATACCACAAGTAATTATCTAGAATTTATCAAAAAAAATTCAAATCAATTAAATTTTTACAAAAAATAAGTCAATTTAAATGAAATTTATCAACAATTACCAATAGTTAATTTAAATTTCATTTATCAACAATCAACTTGATTTTAGGTTAATTTGAAAAAAATAATAATTTAATTTAAATAGGATTTATCAAAAATTAACCAAAGTAAATTTAAATCTCATTTATTAAAAAAATATTTTATTAATTGGCTGAAAAAAATTATATTTTTCAAAATTTAACCAATTTTAAATTTTAAAATCAATATCTTAACTGTTTTTCAAAAATATTTTGTGTTGTTACAACTATAGCTAATATTTTAACCATTAAAAAAAATAAAATATTAATAATTATAACAATCATAAAATATCTCAAAACAGATAATCACATTCAGATATCTATAAAAATATCTAACTAACAATATTCTAATTTCAAATAATTTAAATATTAAAAACTATAGAATAAAAAGATATTTATATTTTCAAATAAAGATTTAATAAAAATATCAAGAATTTAAATGAAAATATCTTAAATATCTGATATCTTAATTATAATATTTTAATATATTAAAAGATTTAAAATTAAGTTGTTAGTCTATTTTTGGCGCGCACGCATGGGCAGCTAGGAAATTTTTTTTGAGCAATTTTCAAACCAAAATCATTTTCTGATTCATATTTAACATGTTTTACATAAAATAAAGCATATATAAAAATTAAAAGCATAGAAAAACACTACAAAATAACCTAAAAATTGCTAATAATCACATAAAATCAATATGCTTCATGAAAATATGAAAACCTTCCAATTATTCAAACACATAAAATAATCCAATTTTTAACATGTTCATGCATGAAAATAAAGATACCAAAGGCTCTGAGGCCAATTGTTGGGAAACTTATACATGATCTTAATTTATTTTCATGTAGATCTAATATTACACAAATTAATATGAGATAACCTAGAACATGTTTCTAAAATTGAATTCAAAGAGAAACAAAGATAAGATTACTTACTGTATATGCAGCGGAATGAAAGAGTTATTCCTTCAGTTTCTCTAACTCTTGTATCCTTTCTGTTGCAGAGTATTATGAAGAAACTGAACCGTTCTTCTAATTTCTTGACATTCTTCCAATGTATTCTTAGAATCACCTAGACTAGTGTGGGAAATTCTCAACACATGTGATAGATACAAAGAGAAGAAGAGAAAAGAATAATAAGATGTTTAGAAAAGGACTTGTGTTTATAGAGAATCTAAAACTATTAGAAAACTAGTGATTAAACTTATCTGTCATCTTAGAAATCTAAGGTGATGACTTCTCTCTAAGCACTCCTTTTATAAACTCAATTAGGTCATTTAATTTAATTAAAAAATCAATAAAATAATAGCTAATTTGAAGCCCTAGGTCGAAATTATCATGGGTTTTAGGGCCGTGAAATTTCCCATTTGATTATAAGCCCATTGGACTTAAAATCAAGGCGTGCATTATTTTCTATTGATTTAAGTATTTAAATCTTTTATCAAATTAATTATTTATAATTTGAAACTTGATTTAAACTTATTTATTAATTTAGATACCAATTTATATTAATTAATAAATCTGCATTAATTTATCTTTTCTTCTCAAAATTACATAACTCTGTGAAACTATCCAAAATTGACCTGGTCAACTTTGATAATTCTAATTGATAATTAAATCAATTAATTGAGACTATCTAGATGATTTTATCCAAGGTACAATGGGGACCATGGGCCAATGAAATCAAGCTCCAATAAGTTATCATAAATCTAACAAATAAATTTACTAACTTATTAATTCCTCGTGACTCCACTATAGACTCGGAATTGCACTCTTGAATTCATAGAACACTCTATAACAAATATAGATACGTTATTAATTATCCATTGTTACAACCATAATTGTCACTCAATTCTCTATAGACGGTCTACAATGAGATAGGACTAAAATACCGTTTTACCCCTCATTGTATTTTATTCTTAAACAATTTAGTTCCTTGTAAATGATATTTCAGTAAACTAATTTAATTACTCAAATGAGATCTCTATCATTTAACACCTTGAACCAAACTAAAAGGAAACCATCGTTTCACTTCTTCATCAGAAGCTATAGATGTTCATATCTATGATTAACACTCCCACTCAATTATACTACCGAGTTCCCAAGATGTAAGTATGGGCTAGTCCATAGGGTAAGCTGGTAACGAACAAGTCAAAGAACTCAAATAATACAATCAGTTAGAATACTAACCACTCAGAATTGAGATTGAATTGACATATGGTCAACTATATGATATGACTAGAATAGATAATAATGGTATGTTTACTTATCTTATCAACTGTCAATATCGGTCCATTCTGATGTAACAAATACATCTGATCTTATCTACTTTGCTAATTTTCTGGAAAGAACATAACACTATAATGTGTAAGTAGATCATATCGTAGATTGGCAAGTCAGTGTAAATCTTGTGCACTGACTAATCTTAGGACGAACTTATTTTGAACATAAAATCATATTTATATTCCATTGTGATTACGTCACTATAAATAAGATTAGTTATATGCTCAGGATTTAATAGAAGTTTATATTAAACAAATAATCATGAAAATAAAACATGTGAGCAAAGCGATTGACCAAGTCAAAAAATGATCTATTCTTGTATTGATAATAAAATGAGATTACAAATAATTTGGCTTTTAATTAGGGCATAAAACCCCAACACGTTACACCCACCATAATCGTTTTATATATTTAATGTCCATTACTTAATACTCAACTTAAGATGAGGCCAATATATTGAATGGCTAATTTAAATAGGGCCAAAACAAGTCAGATTAGTAACCTTGATTTTTAACTGAGTCTTGACATGGAGAGGGAAAAAAAAGTATTATGATTTTACAAGGAATTTTCTAGAGCCACCAGGACAAAATGTGAAAGACCCATACTATGCTAGTGAGACATCAACGGAAGGTTCCACTTCCGGCTACGAACTGCCTGCTGAAATTGTTCGAAGATGTTGTTGTGAGAAAAAGGTGGTGATCCGTATTTCGTGGGCTATGAACAACTCGGGAAGACACGTTTTTTGGCTGCGCAAATTACGTAAGTTTTCTCACAAACTTCATATTATAAGTCCATGAATTTCATACTATCTTTCCATGGTCAACTTCTTACCGTAAGTCCCGTGCATTGCATACTATTGTTGACGCGATTTTTCGCCAACAGTGAATTACGAAAATAGTTGGAATGAATTAGTGCTTAATGATAAACCAGAATAAGAAAATGATAATTAAGAGCACCAGAAAAGGACTTTCAAGAACACTCGTCTTTTTTATGTGGTTCAGTGGTTAAAATCCACCTAGTCCACGAGTCTATATTATTACTATTTCTCTTTCTAAATTTTGATAGAGTTTTTGTATTACAGAAAAACTATATGTCTTCCCTATCCAAGATCTTAATATTTATAGAAAAAATCCCTGGATAGGCCTAGGGGTCATCACGTGACTTAACCCTCAGTGTCATCTGTATCACACTAATTATAAATATTACAATTTATCCTAAGGTGTGGTCTGAACATTAGGTAAAACCGATCATGGATCCTCAGAGATAATCGGACATGTCATGCCTGACCATGCACAATTATATTACGTGTCTGGGTTTTTAGGGATCCGCAGACATGCTATGTCTTACCATGCATGTCTATATAATGTATCCGAGTTTCTAAAGATCCAAGGATACATCAGGTCTCTAGCGTACCCTGAGCTGAATACATCGTGAGCTCGTGTTACGTATTATATGCCTTATAAACCTTACAAGCTCGTGCTTATCGCTTTGCATTCCTCCGCTCGTGTTATTGTCATGGGGAGCCGTGCTGTCTTTGTGGAGAAAGTACGGACACACGGTGGGGACTTTTAAACTTCCTTCGCAATTATCCAGGCTTGCCCACTACTCGAGTACTAGACACGTGGAACATGACGATTGGCGTCTGTTCAGGTTTTGAGGACTACATTAATGGCCTGGCCAACTTTTTGCCACCGTTTCGCCCTTCGAAACATAGCCCTTGGATCTGGTTCTGACCAAATTGGGTGGCTCACGCTGATCTATGCCTTTTACGTATAAAAGGGATAAACAATTCTTACAAACCACCATCTTTCATTCGAAAATTTTCTCCATCTTCTACCTTATGCGTTTTCGAACCTCCTCTCTTTTCAAAGAAAAGGAAGAACCCCAAAACCCTTTGTTTCAAAGTCTCTCAGGAGTGAGTCCTCCAAACCTTACTAAATACACCTCTTCTATCGACATTCATATTGTAAGTCTTATCATTTCACATGGGCTCTATTTTTTTTATTGCTTTCTGCATTTTATTTACCATGCTTCGTCTGATATTAGGGTTTCTTCTTGATTTTTTGGCACATAGGTTTCAACTTTAGGTTTATATAGAAGGTTTTGAACCTTTCCTGAAAATATGACACTTACAACATAGGATATTTTCTAGGTAGATTTGGGTAACTTTATAAAATACCCATTTGGTGCATAGAAGATGAAAGGTTAGGGTTCAAACATTAGATTGCTTAAGGAACACGCTTTCTTGGGTGGTTTTTCTCCAAACCGCCCCCAAGGGTAGTAATGGCCGGATTCTCTGACACACGGATCCCTAAATGCCAGTGGTCTGTTGGGAAACCTAGGCGCGTAGCGTAGGTAGCGCGTGGCATCATGCAACGGGCTGAGA
The DNA here is from genome assembly GCF_963169125.1 of Humulus lupulus. Classification (NCBI taxonomy): domain Eukaryota; kingdom Viridiplantae; phylum Streptophyta; class Magnoliopsida; order Rosales; family Cannabaceae; genus Humulus; species Humulus lupulus. Next base: position 45,346,129 of record NC_084797.1, on the reverse strand, counting down.
TTAACTCAGCTCGGGCTTCAAAAGCATTACTTCCTTTCGTGCTTCCTTGCCTTTGCCTTTATAAAAATTTTAGGTCGCCTACTAAGTGACTCGTCATTCTTGTTCGCTAGGTGATCTAATGGCACCCAAGAAGAGCGTACCCAAGAAGAGTGCAGTCGGCTCCTCGTCTCAACAAATCAACAAGGGAAAAGAGATCACCTTCGAATTTCTCATTCCTCAGTTCGGCCCCGTGGTGGAGAAGGAGGTTGTGGTTGGTCCCAACGCCTTCTTCGAGGCAGAGAAAATTGTCTCCAAGATCACGACCCAAGGAAGGGTCAATAAGATAATGGTGTCCCATAACATTGAGGTCGGGACCGGCGTCCTCATAGCCCGACCTCCGTATGAAGGGGAAAGGAGTTGCGTGTCTCTCCAGGATGACTTCGCGGCCTGGAGCGATGAGCATTTGAAGGCGGGGGCCTTCCTTCCTCTGGACCAGTACTTCGCCTACTTCCTCAACTACGTGAATTTGGCACCATTTTAGCTTCCTCTGAACTCATACCGACTATTGGCGGGGTTGAAGTATCTCTTCCTGAAGCATGAATGGGAGGTCCCCACTCCAGTAGACATCCTTTATTTTTTCTACCTCAAGGCCAGCCCGGAACAACGAGGCCGAGGTGATGGGTTATATTACTTGACTCGATTCCCGAACTCGTCCTCAGTCATCGAGCTCCCCAGCCATCCCAACGACTATAAAGATCAATTCTTTATGTCAAATGGGTTCCGCAACTGTGAACACCGATACTTCAACCGTCCTCATAAGTATCCTTTCCTTTCATAGCTTGTGAAATCATTATCTTTGTACCTGGATCTACTTCTCCTGTATATACTAGTGAGAAGGACTACCGCCAGCTTGTGACCAATGACACGATGCTGGTGTGTAAGTTAATTGTTGAAGGCCAGACTCTGGCTTTGAGAAGAACACGAGCTAACCTCCCGGTGGTCTACGAGCTCCCGCCTACCCATGAAGGGGATGCCGAGGCTGCGGAAGGAGAGGAGCAAGAAGAAGACGAAGTGCCCCTCGTGCGGAAGAGGCGGGCTCCCAAGGCTGCTCGAGACCCTGAGTTAGAGCGTGCTTCTTCGGGGGCAGCAGCCGGCCCCTCCGGCCAAGGTAACCCATACCCCTATAGGAATTTAGATAGGGTTTTCGTTGACCTTAGGTTAGTTAGGTTTAATCCAAACCAGCTCGTCCATCACCACCCTATCGACCCAGACTGTAATATAACCCTGCTCCAGTGCGTTGACCACTTAGTGTTACGCCATGACATGGGCTACCCTAAAGGCATCGTTGTCGTAGACAATACCCTATCCTTTAGGTCGGCCTTTTTTGAAGAGTATGGGACGAATCTCAGGTCGTGGCCCTCTCTAATTCAGGCAGTACATAGAGGAGTCCATCCCCAAGATAGAACCTGAGCCTAAACCTCCCCTAATTCAAGAAATTGTACACTTAGACTCCCCATCTCCTCCAACAGTTCCAAGGCCGAAGGTTGTGACAATAGACTCCTCCCCTAGCCCAAACAGTAGGATCTTTTATTATATTGCATATGTATACACATTTTATGTAAACTGATGACTTTACATGTATACTAACTACCTTTTCCTTCTTTTCAGGCAAAGAAATGGCACAACCAGGAGCTTCGGATATCCGCACGATTTTCTGGGAGGGAAAAACCAGCTCGGGGCCTGCCATAAAGAAACCTCAATTCATAGCAAAGAGGACGCCTCCTGCGACAAGGACTACCTCCAAATCCCTGGCTAAGGGGAAAGGCACGAGCTCGGCTACTCCGACTGCTATCGTGATAGAGAAAAGGGGTGCTCCTCCGCCCCCTCCTCAATTTCCACCAGCTCCTGCTCGGGACCAGACAATACAAGTCGACCCGCCAGCTCCGATTGTCCCTACCACCACTGTGCGTATTCCAGCCAACCCTTAGTTTTTGGAGAAGATCCTCAATATTTTCTGGGGGACTCTCTATGAGACTGTGAACCACATGGTGGAGCACATATACAAAGCCAACCCAAAGGACCTAAGGGTAATAGAAGAGAGGAGCCCGGAGAACCTTCTGGAGTCTGCCTTGGGGATGACCTTCACCATAAGATAGCTATCCTCAGTTGAACATGCATACATTATTTTTTCTTTTTATTTTACCCTAGTATGCGTCTGACTTGTTTCCTTATTTTTATTTTTGCAGTCGGTCCTGGCTCAGCACCGCAGTATAGCCCGGGTCAGGGCTAGGAACGAGGAGCTTCAGGCTGAGCTCAAGGTTTCCCAGTCCGCCCTAACTGCTGCTAAGGAAAACGAGCGAGCTACCAAAGCTGACCTTTCAGCTGCTCAAAAAGGCGAGCTCGATGCCAAGGCTGCCCTTGCATCGTCTCAAGAAAGCGAGCAGGCAACTAAGGTTACCTTGGCCGCTCTTCAAGTCAAAGTCGGTGAGGCCAAAGCCAAGCAGCTGGAGGCCGAGGTTGGTGTTAAAGAGGAGAAAGTGGCATCACTGTCCTCCATGGAGAGCATGTTGTATCATTGCTTGGCCTTCAACCAGGATGGTAACTTCTCCTTCCTGGCTCCTGAAGTGTGAGATCGGGGATGCTTCCACCGTGGGCGAGCAGGAGACTGAAGAGGTTACATCCTCAGAGCGCCCTGGAGGGGCTTGATGGCGTTTTCCCTTCTTTTGTTTTTTGCAAACATTTGCCATTTGGCTTAGTTTGAGGTTATTTTCCTCGAGATAATTTGTTTTAAATTCATATATCTAATTTTTTTTATCTATTTGTCTTTTCCTTGATTGTTTCTCATGTTTATGCTTTTCTAGACTTGTACACTCACAATCTTAGGAATCAACTTTTAGATCGGGATAGATATGCTAAATTTGGTTATATCTAAAATTAACGTGTTGATTTGTATCATACCTGTCAAGCATCAGGCCTTGGACCCGGTTATATCTGGGATTTTAAATATTTCAAACTCAGTCCACGTTAGGTTTACTGTTATCTTGAGCTTCTAGGGAACCCACCGAATTTACAATTTTGCTAACTTCTAAGTTTTGGACCTGGTTGACTCCAGGATATTTTTGTATGATTTAAAACTTAGTTTGTGCTAGGTTTATTGTCACGTCGTGTTTTCTTAAAAAAAATCAGTTAATCAATTTTACTAACTTCTAAGTTTTGGACCTGGTTGTGTCCAGGATAGTTTTGTACCTAGTTATGTCCAGGATTTTAAGTGTTTCAAATGTTCTGATCCATCTTGGATTATATGCCCCCCAAGTAACCAGAAAGTGAACTTTCTCGGTTGCTAGGACAAATGTTATCACACGAACTAATACATAAATAAGCTATATGAATGACATGAAATACATAACGATCCCTTGATTTCTTAATCAAATGGCTTTTATAACTAAGCCTTACATAGATGTATGGTATCATCATTGATAATACTTCTTCAAGTGCATGGCATTCCAGGTTTGTGGGACTGTTTCTCCACTAAGTCGAGCTAATTTGAAAGTTCCTTCACGCACGACCTCCACTATTTGATAGGGCCCTTCCCAGTTTGGACCTAAAGCACTGTCTATGGGGTCCTTGTTTTCCAAAAAGACCCTTCAGAGGACTAGGTCGCCCAAACCAAAATTACACCTTTTGATCTTGGAATTAAAATAACGAGTGATTTTTTGTTGGTAATGTGCGAGCTTTAGTTGTGAATCCTCTCGTTTCTCATCAATTAGGTCGAGAAACGCATTGAGCAACTCATCATTCTGCTCCTGGCTGAATGTCTGGAGCCTGTGCATGGTTACTTTTGTTTCAACGGGAAGGACGGCCTCGCTTCCAAAAGTCAGGGAGAAAGGGGTGTGTCCTGTGGAAGTTCGGTGGGAGGTCTTGTACGCCCATAGTACCTACGGGAGCTACTCAGGCCAGACTCCCTTGGCCTCATCTAACCTCTTCTTAAGATTCGCCTTAAGGGTCTTATTCACGGCCTCGACCTGCCCATTGGCCTGCGGGTATGCAACTGAGGAGAAACTTTTAACTATGTCGTGCTTTTCATAGAACTTAGTGAAGAGATCACTATCGAACTGAGTTCCAGGTCGGCCTAGTGTCAATCACCTGGACCTCCATCGCACTTCCTGCCATGCTTGGACTTTCCAAGAATTCCACCGGTACTATGTTCAAAGTCTCAGCTTCCTTGGAGATGGCAAGCTTCGCCAAAGCGTCTGCATTAGTGTTCTGCTTGCGAGGGATATGTTCGACGATGCCATATTCAAATTATGATAGCTCTTTCTTCACCTTGGCTAGTTAAGCTTCCATCTTGATACCTCGTGCTTGGTATTCCCCTAACACTTGATTGACCACGAGCTGGGAATTGCTATAACACTGGACGACCCTGGCCTTCAATTCCTTTTCCACTCTAAGCCTAGCTAACAAAGCCTCGTACTCGGCTTCGTTGTTCGATGCCTCAAACCTGAATCGTATCGTGATATGGAATCGATGCCCTTCCGGAGAAATCAATATGATCCAAGCTCTAAACCCGTTCTCATTAGAGGAGCCGTCCATGAATATTCTCCAGTGCACTCAGCCATGAAATCAGCGCACTCAGCCATGAAATCAGCAAGGACCTGGCTTTTGATCGATGTTCATGGTACGTACAATATTTTGAACTAGCTGAGTTTGATTGCCCATTTAAGAGATGTCCTGATGCTTCAGGTTTTTGTAATGCCTGCCTTAGAGGTTGGTCGGTCGTGACATGGATTGAATGGGACTGGAAGTATAGCCTAAGCTTCTTGGAGGCTAATATCAGGTAGAGTGCCATCTTTTCCATTAGGGGATACCACGATTCAGCTCCAAGAAGTCTTTTGTTGATATAATATACTAGTTTTTTAACCCGGTCTTCTTCTTGAACCAATACGGCATTGGCGACATTTTCTGTCACAGCCAAATAAAGGAATAGGGGCTCCCCTACCACTGGTTTGGACAATACTGGGGGCTCGGCCAAATGAATTTTTAGATCGAGAAATTCCTGTTCACACTCCTCAGTCCATTCGAATTTCTTATTCCCTTGGAGCAAGTTATAGAATGGCAAGCATTTGTCCGTGGATTTTGAAATGAACCGATTAAGGGCTGCCACTCTTCCAGTCAGACTCTGGACTTCTTTACCCGAGCTGGGCGAAGGCATTTCCAATAATGACCTGATTTTATCTGGATTTTCCTCTATCCCCCTTATATTGACTATGAATCACAGAAACTTCCCCGACGCCACTCCGAAAGTACACTTCTGGGGATTCAACCTCATGCTATATTTCCTCAGGATCTCAAAACATTCATTTAGGTAAGACACATGGTTGTTAGCAGTCTTGGATTTGACTAGAATATCGTCGACATACACTTCCATGTCTTTTCAGATCTGACCAATGAACATTTTGTTAACTAACCGTTGGTAGGTAGCCCTGGCATTCTTTAATCCGAAGGGCATGACTTTATAACAATATACATTTATTGGAGTCATAAAGCTAGTATGCTCCTGGTCTGCAGGATTCATCACGATCTAGTTATATCTAGAATATGCATCTATGAAGGACATGAGCTCATGCTCCGCAGTGGCATCTACCCACTGGTCAATTCTCGGCAATGGAAAGCAATCCTTGGGACATGCTTTGTTCAGGTCGGAGAAATCGATGCAGGTCCGCCACTTTCCATTTGGCTTTGGGACCAGAACAGGATTTGCGGCCCAGGTCGCATATTTTGCTTCACGAATGAACCCGCACTTTAATAACCGAGCTACTTCTTCCTCCAACGCCTCAGCTCGGGTTGTTCCTTAACGTCTCTGTTTTTGGGATTTCGCAGGTATGTTTTTATCCAAGTTTAGGGTTTGCATGATCACACTCTAGCTTATTCCCACCATGTCTTCATGAGACCAGGCGAAGACATTCAGATTCCCTTGCAAAAATTGTATCAGCTCCGTTTTTCTCTCGTCGTCAAGATTTTTCCCGATCTTAACGATTCTTGAAGTGTCCTTGGGATTTATATTTACCTCCTCGAGCTCTTCGATAGCTTGGAGTTCTGATCTATCATCGGCCATTCGCGGATCGATATCATCGCTTGGGGTGATGTCTCTATCCCTGGCTTTCTAAGGTTCTTCCATCCCAAAAGCAACTTCTACTTCCTGGGACTCCTCGCCTCCATCATGTACTGCCATTGTTTGCTGCCCAGGTTGGGATTTTCCCTTCATGGAAATGCTATAGCATTCCCTGGTAGCAAGCTGATCGCCTTTGACAGTGCATATTCTCGTAGAGGAGGGGAACTTGATTGCTAGGTGGCAGATAGAGGTTATGGCTTCAAATGTCATCAACGCAGGTCGGCCCAAGATTGCATTATAGGCCGCTGGACAATCGAAGACCACAAACTCAAGGAGTTTGAAGACAATTCGTGGACCTTCTCCCAATGTCACCACTAGCTCGATTGTTCCGATGGCTGCTAATCCCTCACCAGAAAATCCATATAGGATCATGAAAGTTGCCTTTAGGTTAGTTAAAGACAACCCCATTTTTTCTAAGGTGAACCTAAATAGTTGATTCACATAACTTCCATTATCTACTAGCATCCTCCTAACTCTTCGGTTGGCGAGCTGAACCGTTATGACTAAAGGGTCGTTGTGTGGGAACTGTACATGGATGGCGACTTCTTCCATAAAAATGATCAGTTGCTTTTCTAACCACTGGTGCTTTGATAGGCATTTCTCCGGGACGAACTCCAATCTGTTGTGGGATTTCAGCTCGTTGATATATCACTTCTGGGCACTTCTGCTCATGCCTGCCAGGTGAGGACCTCCAAAAATGGTTGCTATATCTCCTCCCATGATCATAGGAGGGTTGTCTTGATTCACTTAATCTCCATTTTGATTCATTGGAGCCTCCGGAGTTGATGTTTTGTATAGGGGGCTGTCTGGGAGTTCCTTGATTTCGGGCGTACTGAGCAAAAGTTCCTGCCCTAATGAGAGTCTCGATCTCATCCTTTAATTGTCTGCACTCATCTGTATTATGATCGATATCATTATGGAATCGACAAAATTTCGAGGGATCTCTCTTCACCCTTTGATTCTTTAATGGTTCCGGCTTCTTCTACGGAAGGCAGGCAAAATTAACCTAGAAGATACACTCTCTAGCATCCGTGTTGTCATAATGAGTTGCATAGATCGGCTTAAACTTCTCCACGGACTTGTTTTTCTTTAACCTGCTATGGCTGCCTTCACCATTTCCCTTTCTTTTACTACCTCTTTGGTTATTCTGGGCAATGGTTTGAGCTTTAGTACCAGCAACAGTGGTTGCCACTCCAACGGGCTGAACAGGGGCTTGGTTGGTTCCTGCAACAGAAGCTCGCGCCTCTTCTAGATTCATCCACCTCTGGGCTCGGTTTAGGAACTCATCCAAAGTGTTAACTCCCTTTCTCTGTAGCTCATGCCATAGGTCGCCTCCCACAAGGATCCCCGTCCTCATTTCCATGAGTTTAGAACTCTCGTCGGTGTCTGTAGCTCGTGCGGCAACATTGGCAAACCTACTTAGATATGCTTTCAAAGGTTCCCCGGGCTGCTACTTTACATATGTCAGGGAGTCGGCATTAATTCGAGCTGCCTGAGAAGCCCTGGAGGCTCTCTTGAAATCCACAGAGAAATTCTTCCACGAGCTGATAGAGTGCTTTTTGTACTGTTTGAACCATTGCCTAGCCGACCCGATCAGAGTCGAGGAGAATATTAGGCACCTTAGCTCGGGTCCAATGTTGTGGGCCATCATCAGGGTGTTGAACAATCCCAAGTGGTCGGATGGATCTCCATCTCCATGAAATTTTGATAAATGGGGCATCCTAAAACCTGGTGGGTATGCGGTTGCCGCAATGTTCAGGGCGAAAAGCTTGAGCTCATCCCCTGAATCATATTCATCTTTTTTCCTTTTCTGATAGGAGTCTTTTCATCAGCTCCTCCATCTGGGCTAACCTTTTGAGGGTTTGGTCTTTGATTCCTTGGTTATTTTGGGGCTGTTCAACAGCTCCTGTCCTACCATATGCATTCGATAGATTGTTGTCCCTCCAAGTTTGAGCTTGGTTTGGTGGGACATTCCTGTTATCACGTACTTCGGAAGGACCTCTCTCTTGACGAGTGTAACTGACTCCATTTTGGGCTGAATTTCTCCTCTGTGAGTTTAGGCAATCTCGGAGATCGACCTGAGGATCGACTTGAGGGCTCTGAGCCAAACTCAAGTGATTTCTCAAATTTGTATTGGACCTGCCACTTCGACGGCTCTCGGTCAAATAACTCCCACTTCGAAGCTCAGTGCTCGCAGTTGAGGATGAGGATCTGGGATACTGCCGCGAGTCCGCGGGGCATAAGTAGGGGCAGCAGGAGGAGGATTGCTCATGTTGTCCCCATAAGCAGGAACATTTCGTGCAGAATGAGGCGGTGTTCGATGTCTTATGGAGGATGTCTAACTAGCGAGGCAATTCTCGTCCCGCCAAGACGAACCAAATTAGCTCGCGGTTGCTCTGCTCCACCATTTCTAACTCTCTGCGCCTGGCGTTCTGATCATGATGCAGGGGTTTTGGCTGGAACATGCTGTCTTTGTGAGTTTTCCCTAGACCTTCCCCGTGGGTCGCCATGGGCGTGTCCAGGCGCATACGACGGTGGTACTGAACTTGGGGCCGAGGTCTTAACCGACCGGCTGACTTGCTGATGACCCATGGGAGGTCCGTCAAGCTGAACATCTTGGTGATCTTGTGAAATGTGCACAGAACTTGGGGTCGAGGTCCTAACTAATCGACTTGGTCTGGATCACCCATCCCGGCGGAACTTATGAGTCCCACCTTGCCTTTTTCCGACATTAACATTGGTTGCAAGAGGGGGTAGCCGAGCCAAAACCTCTTCGATTTTCTTTTTTGCTTTGGCCAAATGGCTTATTAACTGCATGTTTTCTAGCTCTAGTGCAGTCAAGTAATCCGGGTTCGGATTTGGCGGCAATGATTCTGAACTCCCAATGTCGTCGTGGTCCATCGGTTGTTTTTCCGACCGTTGGTTGATTTCAGGGCTATGATCATCGGAAACAGCAATATGGTGAACCTCCTGCCCCCCGGGCTGTTCCATTTCATTTCCGTGCCTCGATTGAGTGACCACCATGATGAACTTTGATTGGGATCTTGATGAAAGCACTAATCTGCAGCTCTCAATGAAAGCACCAAATTGTTGACGCAGTTTTTTGCCAACAGTGAATTACGAAAATAGCTGGAATGAATTAGTGCTAAATGATAAACTGCAATAAGAAAATGATACTAAAGAGCAGCGAAAAATAACTCTCAAGAACACTCTTCTTTTTTACGTGGTTCAGTGGTTAAAATCCACCTAGTCCACGAGTCTATATTATTATTGTTTCTCTTTCTAAATTTTGACCGAGTTTTTGTATTATAGAAAACCTATATGTCTTCCATATCCAAGATCTTAGTATTTATAGAGAAAATCCCTGGATAGGCCTAGGGGTCATCACGTGACTTAACCCTCAGTGTCATCTGTATCACACTAATTATAAACATTACAATTTATCCTAAGGTATGGTCTGAACATTAGGTAAAACTGATCATAGATCCTCAAAGATAATCGCACATGACATGCCTGACCATGCACGATTATATTACATGTGCAGGTTTTTAGGGATCCGCGGACATGCTATGTCTGACCATGCACATCTATATAATGTATATGGGTTTCTAATGATCCAAGGATACGTCAGGTCTCTAGTGTACCTCAAGCTGAATACATCATGAGCTCGTGTTACAGATGCTATATGTTTATCCGTAAATCAATTTCTGATGATGTGGAAAGGATTTTTGACACGTGGCGGACACATGGCAGAGATACGGCTCGCCTATCGACCAGCATTATTTCTGCACGACGAGATCAAGTTTTATATACGACCAGCCTGGTCGTATATCCGTTCATTTATGTAAAGATCTATATAGTTGTGAGGATATCCGAGAATATCTCTTCATTATGGCCTGCAGATCCGATCATTAAGGATAGATATTATTTCCTAATTCATGTAACTCTTCCTGAGCCTAGAAATACGCGAGAAATAGCTCAAGGAAGGGGGATCGATCTTTTATGTTTAGAGAATTATATTACTGTTATCCATCACTGTATTGTTTTCTTCCTCTAAGGTCTGTGAAACTCAGGAACCCTTGTTCTTTGATCACACCTTGGGAATTCAATATCAATAATAGTATTAAGTGGACGTAGGTTATTACCAATCATTGGGGCCGAACTACTATAAATCCCTGTGTTCTTTATCTTTCCATTAGATTATTTTCAAGCTCTATATCATTTTCTTCTCGTTTCCTAGACTTCGTGTCGTTGACCAAAATAAGGGTCAACATTCTAGTGCTTTCATTGAGAGCCTTGAATCCGAGAAAAACTAATGGCAAAGACTACCAAGAAAATTGGACAGGCTGCTGCCGCTCCATCCTAACCTCCTCCACCAAACATGGCTGAAGACGAGCCTCATTTGGAGTTTGATGAGGAGGAAGTAGACTCTGAGGCCCTGAAGACAACACTAGGGGTGTTGCAAGATGAATTGGCCGCTCTGAGGGCCAATCAAGAGAGTGTCGCCGAGATAATGGCGTCACAGCAGAGAGAAATAGAGCGCTAGCGCCAAGAGCTGAGCGAGAGACAAGCGGAGATGTACCGTCGTTAGAGGGATGCCATGGCGGCCCTCAAAGTAGCCCTCCAATTGGCTAGGAATCAGGCTACACCTGCCTCGCATCCTGACCAACCCCCGAGTGGACCACCTCAAAGAGGTCCCAATCCTAGCCCTCTGCTCCAGCCTACATGCCCTCAAAGGTCGGAGCAGCCACCAATGCCTCAGGATGATATCCCACCTAGGGACCCTGAGACACAGCCTCCATCCCAGGCTGGTCGGGGCAATCCCCCGCGTCCCAGGCAGAATAGGGCCGGGCAATAGCCCCGAAGCCCTAGACGCCTAGGGGGTGAAGAGCCGCACCCACAGAGCAAGGGGCAACATCCTTCTGCCAACAGGAGGAATTCAGAGACAGGCTCTGCGGTCAAGGGACCTCCATGGCATAGTAATGCACGTGGACCCACCGACCAGCGCAGGCCTCCCCCTAACACTCGGGAAGTTCCAGCCCAAGGAGGCAATAGAGGAAACAGTTGGTCCCACCATAGCCAGTCAAGGTTCAGAGATGGCCACGGCTATAACGAGGCCGACTCAGGCAGAGGGAATATTGGTCAGAGAAACGAGGAGAGAGGTGGAGGCAGAAGCCCACCACCTAGAGAAGACCAACAAGCAGGACATATTGCTGGGGGGTAGCCTAGACAAAACAACGTCTTTAGCCGGCTCGGAGCCAGCGAGCAGCGGCGGAGAGACGATGACTTAAGGGATGTACTCAACGACCGCCGAGAAAGGCACGATGAGTACATTTTCCCAGCACCGGAGGCCCCAGAAATTCCTGAAGCCGTTCAAGCTCAAATCGATGCCCTAAACCAGGCTGTACAGCAGCTAGTCGGGGGCGGACATCGCATATCGAGTACGATCGGAGGAGAGGCACTCCTTTCATACAAAGAATTACTGTGGCAGAAACCCCCATTAAGTTCAAGATGCCAACTCTGCCAAACTTTGACGGGTACGGAGACCCGGCATCTCTTGTAAACAAATTTGAGATACAAATGGACATTCAGAAAGTCTTTGAAGACACTCGCTGCAAGATCTTCCAAGCGACCCTTTCTTATGCCGCTCGGGAGTAGTTCTTTAAGTTCCCTCCTGCAAGTATAATATCCTGGGAAATGTTCGTGAAGGAGTTTTACGAACAGTTCTATGTGGGACGTGTGCACCCCACTGAGGCAAACCAACTGGTCGAGATACGCCAGAAAGAAGGAGAGGCTTTGAAGGAATATGTTCAGTGCTTCATGCGCACCACAGAAGGAGCCAAGACTGTGGGCGATGAAGGCAAGATGATGGCCCTAACCGCTGGGGTTAGGCGCCATTCTCCTCTTTGGAGTAGCCTCAGGAAGCATGGAGTTAATACTACGCAAGAGTTTTTAGATTGAGCTGATCGGTACATCAAGCTCGAGGACGCGATTGCCAACGAAGGCAAGTCACCTGCAAAGGACAAAGGGCCCAAGGAAGATCCCGCCAAAGCCACCAACGGGTCTAACCTCAATGGCAACGGCAACAGCAACGGGAATGGCAACGGTAAAAATGGTGGAAAGCGGGCGAATGGCGAACCCTCGACCTTCGAGAGTAAACACCCCAAAAATAATTGGTATGAACCGAAATTCACCAATTACACCGCCCTTGTCGAAATCTAAGCCGAGGTGTTCCAAGCGACCAGCTCGAGCGTGCCCTACAGACGACCCGTGCCTATAAGAAAGGATATCTCCAAGAGAGATTCGACAAAGTTCTGTCATTATCATAATGACTATGAGCACGACACCAACGAGTGTAACCAACTGAAGGATGAGATCTAGTTCTTGATAAGATAGGGACACTTAAGAAGATATGTACGAGCCGCGAGAGGTTCTCAGTGAGAGGCTCAAGGTGGCAACGAGTCAGTGCCTGCACGCCAGCGCTCTCCACCTTTACAGCCAGCTCACGTGGCAGGTACCTTACTCACCATCTGCGAAGGCCCACATCTTGCAAGAGATAGTGGAAAATCGAGGGAACAATACGCTCGAACCCTACGCCACGATCAGGACATCGAGATGATGAGTGTCGAGGATCGTGCACCCAAAAAGGATCGAACAGAGAAGGAACCGATCACCTTCTCTGATGATGACGCCCAGCATGTTCGATTCCCACACTCCGATCCGCTGGTCGTGGATGTTCAAATCGCAAATATGATGGTGAAAAGGGTGTTGGTTGATACAGGAAGTTCGGTCAACATCCTATATAAGTCCTCGCTGGAAAGGATGAAATTGTCCATCAAGGACCTAGAGCCATGCAACCAAACCATTTATGGTTTTTCCGGAGAAGGGCTAGCCCTAGTAGGGTCAATTAGACTCCCAGTCACAGCAGGTAATGCACCTGCTAACAGGACATTACTCACCACTTTTATAGTGGTTGATTGTCCTTCGGCGTATAATGTCGTAATAGGGAGGCCTATTCTGGTTGACCTTCGAGCCGTCACTTCTGTATGGCACCTCGCCATGAAATTCCCAACAGACGCAGGAGTAGGGTGCGTACTGGGAAACCAGCGAGAGGCGAGAGAATTCTACAACGCCTCGATCACCAAGGCAAAAAAGGGTGTATCGAGGGATGTCACCGGAAAAGAGTTGCAAATGGCATCTGATGTTCAAGCCCGCTCAGGTGATAATCTCACCAAATAGGGTGTTGCCCAAAGTGAGGGTAAAGACTTAGATCCTCGCTTTGGGGATTCCGAAGAAGAAGTAGGCCCCATCAAGGACCTTGAAGAAGTCCAACTCGATGAGGGAAATCCGACCAGAGTTGTGAAAGTCGGTAAAAACTTAGAGACAACAACAAAACAAGCACTGGTGGAGTTCTTTAAAAATAACCAGGATGTCTTTGCCTGGTCGCATAAAGACATGGTTGGGATAGATCCTGCAATCATCAGCCATGTCCTGAACATTGACAAAAACTTCCCACCTGTGCAGCAGAAAAGAAGGCTGCTCGACAAAGACCGATCGAAAGCTTTGAAGGAAGAAGTCGAGAAGCTGAAGGAGAATGGGTTCATCAGGGTGGCATTTTATCCATCATGGGTCTCCAATCCCGTACTCGTGCCCAAGCTGAATGGAAAGTGGCATATGTGCGTGGATTTTACAGACCTCAATAAAGCCTGCCCTAAGGATTGTTTCCCACTCCCAAGGATCGACCAGCTGGTCGATGCCACTGCAGGACACGAGATCCTCTCATTTATGGATGCCTACTCTGGGTATAACCAGATTAGTATGCATCCCCAGATGAGGATCACGCTAGCTTTTGAACTAATACAGGGCTCTACTGTTACAAGGTGATGCCCTTTGGTTTAAAAAACGCTGGTGCGACTTACCAGAGACTCGTCAACCACATGTTTAAGGAGCTGATCGGGGCAAACATGGAGGTTTACGTCGACGACATGCTGGTTAAGTCGAAGAAGGTAGAATGACATGTAAGGGATTTGCGGGAATGCTTCAACGTCCTTAATAAATACAGGATGAAGCTGAATCCCCTCAAATGTTCCTTCGGAGTTGGATCAGGGAAGTTCTTGGGATTCATAGTTAACTCAAGAGGAATTGAAGCTAATCCCAAAAAGATAAAAGCCTTGATCGAGATGAAGTCGCCAGTGAAGATTAAAGATGTTCAAAGCCTGCCTGGGAGAATTTCCGCCCTCGGTAGATTTATTTCAAAATCAACGAACAAGTGTGTCCCATTTTTCATTCTACTCAGAGGCAACAAGAAATTTTAATGGACAGATGAGTGCGAACAGGCCTTTCAAGCACTGAAAGCGCATATGGCACAACCACCCATTCTGTTGAAGCCAGTTGATAGGGAGACTTTGTTCATCTACCTGGCAATCACAGATTACGCTGCTAGTGCTGTTCTGGTGAGAGAAGAAGAAGGTGTGCAAAAGGCTGTCTATTACGTAAGCAAAAGGTTGATCGGAGCAGAATTGAGATATCCCCCCATCGAAAGGTTAGCCTACTGCTTAGTATTGTCCTCTAGGAAGTTGCGGCCTTACTTCCAAGCCCATCCAATTACGGTATTGACCGACCAGCCTCTTCGGCAAGTCCTGCAAAAGCCAGAGGCTGCCGGAAGATTACTAAAGTGGGCAGTCGAGCTCGGGCAGTTCGACATATCTTACCTGCCACAAGCAGTGATAAAGGTACAAGCCTTAGCTGACTTCATTGCCGAGTTCACAGAGCCCGTAGGTAGCGAGCAGATCAAGGAGCCTAGCGAGCCTGAATGTCAAACCCAAGCACCCTCGTGGAAATTGTTCACCGACGGATCATCTAACGAATCCCACATAGGAGCAGGAGTGATATTGATATCACCGGAAGGGCATTGATTTCACTGTGCAATAAGGTTTGACTTCACTGCCTCTAACAATGAGGGCTGAATATGAAGTATTGCTCGCTGGATTGCGGATAGCCAAGGATATGAACATTAAAGCGCTTGACATTTATAGTGATTCTCAACTGGTCGTGAATCAGATCTTGGGAGAGTATCAAGCGCGAGGATTAAAAATGGTCGCCTATCTGAATGAAGAAAAGGATCTTTTAGCCAAGTTCGATAGATATACTCTACAGTAAGTTCCTCGAGATCAGAATTCCAATGCAGACGCTTTGGTGAAATTGGAAAGTGCAAAAGATGCTGATACTCTGAACATAGTGCCAGTCGAGCAACTTCCCGCACCTAGCATCCAAACAACAGAAACCTCTCTAGTCATCCAAATGGCGGATACATGGATGGCTCCATATGTAGAGTATCTAACAAGCGATGTGCTACCAGCAGACAGAAACAAAGCCAGGACCCTTCAGCGCCAGGCTGGTAGGTATATCCTAGTCGATGGAATTCTGTACTGAAGAGGATACTCACTGCCACTTCTCAGGTGTATTACAAAGGAGAAAGCCAAAGAGTTGATGAAGGAAGTGCACGAAGGTTTTTGCGGGGGCCACACTAGGGGGTAAAACCTGTCGAAAAATATCTTAAGGCAAGGATATTTCTGGCGAACAATGAATGAAGACTCCATGTTGTTCGTGCAAAAATGTGACAAGTGTCAATAGTTTTCTAAGATCCCGCAAGCAGCTCCCAATGAATTAAAGTAGATGCAGAGTCCATGGACCTTTGCGGTTTGGGGAATAGATCTAATCAGATCTTTGCCTACCAGGAAAAGTGGTGTAAAGTACGCAGTGGTTGCCGTCGACTACTTCACCAAATGGGCCGAAGCTAAGCCACTCACGACCATAATGACGAAGAAAGTGCTTAAATTCGTGGTCAAAAGCATCATCTGTCACTATGGATTGCCTAAAAAGATAGTCTCAGATAACGGCACCTAGTTCGACAGTGATCTATTCACAGATTTCTGCAAACACCATGACATTGTTAAAATATTTTCTTTAGTCGCTCATCCCCAAACAAATGGACAAGTTGAGGCGGTCAACAAAATGCTGAAGGATACACTGAAGAAAAGACTTGAAGAAGCTAAGGGAGCATGGCCAGAGCAGTTGCCTGAAGTCCTCTGGTCGTACAAAACTTCCCACCGAACAGCAACAGGTCATACCTTATTTTCCTTGGCATACGGGTATGAAGCCATGTTGCCTATTGAGTTGGATTCGCCCTCTCACCGCAGATTAACATACGACTAGGATTCTAATAGCCAGTTACTCATGGAATCCTTGGACTTGATTGATGAAAGGCATGAACAAGCCCAGCTCCAAGTAGTTGCATACCAGCAGAAGGTCGCCGGGTATTTCAACTCCAAAGTTCGAGAATGAAAATTCAGTGTTGGAGACCTTGTGCTCCGAAGAGTTTTTCTAAACACCCGCGACCAAGCGGCTGGAGTACTCGGGCCAAATTGGGAAGGGTCGTACCAGATTGATGAAGTCCTTCACCGAGGCACTTATAAACTGGCCCGCTTAAACGGAGATCTCGTTCCTCGATATTGGAATGGAGAACACCTGCAACAAGTATTATCAATGAACAATTCTTCTTAAAGAATTGGCTTGTATAAATTTTACTTTTTACAAGTTTTGTGTAAGATCTTAGTGATCACTCGTAAAGACACGTTTAGTCCATTTACTACGAGAATAAAAGGGACTGTGCTCAGCCAGTCATTTCTTGCCAACTATTGTATTTATTACAAGTATTTGCTCATTACGTGTGTTGGTTTGCTGTATTATAATTCTAATGACATTGCTACGAGCAGTAACGTTCGGGCAGGTTTTAGTCAAGGCAAGTGACCAAGGACCTAAAGCTCCTTGATCACTTGGGGGCATACGAGGTACAAGTAAGCAAAGCATATCGTTAAAAGGTATATAAACACATGAGCAAAATAAGGGAAAGCATGCTACGACACTTAGAGTATTTTTCAAAATTTTAATATTTTTGTTAAATCAAACCAAAGTGATATGCTAAGTTCGGTCAAGCGAACAAGTAGATGTTATAATAATATGCAAATATATTGTAATATAAAAGCGATCCGTTTACACCGCAAGCAGTAACTGCTTGGATGTAATTGTTTAAAATAAAAGTGAAAGCTGCCCGTGCAGCAAACAAAAAAATTATATTGTCTTTACATCACAACCTGTAGGTCGTGTAATTAAAAAAAGAAATATAAAAAGAAAAAATTATGGAGCTTGAGGATTCTGGGGAGGGTTCTGGTCGACGGCTTCATTGTCTGCACCCTCCATCCCGGCAGCCAGCGAGATTTTGGGAGAAGCAGGGACCCTTGATCCCTCTTCTTCAGCTAGTTGAGTCGCGCAACGAGCCAGCTCAGCTTCCCTTGCGTTCTTAGGAAGATAATCAAAATTGGCACCCTGATTGTGCTTCCAGAAGTCATAGAAGCACCTCAGGGTGGCATTTTTGTACCTCTCTAAGTTGGCAGCACTGGTCTTCTCCAAGTCCTTAACTCAGTCCTCCATGTCTCTGGTTTCTAGCCTGCTCACGATCAGGTCCAGCTCGAGCTGCTTAGCCACCTTATAATTAGATCGGTTGGACTCCTTGTATTGATCCTTCAGCTCGTGGGCTTTTTCCAGAGACTTCAGCTTCTCCTCCAACTCCTTGGCCAGTTGGGCCTTTTCCGCAGTTACCACCGCCAGCTGATTAGCGTGCCTGGCCTCAGCAGCTTTGAGTTCATCCTTGTGTCATTGATCCGAGGTCCTGGCCTCCTCAATGACGACACCCAGGTGGATGTGACCAGTAGTAAGAGTCAGCATGGCCTGCATTCAAGAACAAAAATTAGACAAACAGTAAAATTATCAAAAGCCTAATATCACAAAGGAGACAACTTACACTGGTGAACTCATTCAGGGCTCGGTTCGATATTAGGTCAACGCCTATCATCTCCATAGCCGCCATTGCTGCTCGGCAACGGTCGTGCTTGGCGATTTTGGTAAGCCTCTCCTTGATCAGTTTAAAGGAGCGGCCAACCATCAAGTTCCCAGTCAAAGTAGGACCTTCCTGCTGGGTTTGATCAGATGGAGCGGCAGGAGAAAGAGTTGACCCGGCCACAGCAGATGGAGTCTGTTGCTCGTGGGGGGAAGCCGGATTCATGGTGGCAGAGGGCCCGTCCTCCGAAGGGCCTTCATTATGGGCCTTCTTCGCCGCAGGCGCCTTGCTGCTCTCCCCAGCATGTCTCTTGCTGGCTTTCTTTTTGCTCGGAGGGGCAGCAACAGCCTCAAAGGTTTTGTAAAGGTCAAAGACATTTGTGGAATCCATACCTGAAAAGCAAGAACAAAGTCGAACCATTAGATAGAATGAATAGCCAAACACATTACATCAGAGAAAGAAACAAAAAAGGATTGCAAAGTCCAATACCCGTGCTATTATTACTGGTCGCTACACTACAGACTCTGCTAGTCTTACACTCATTCTTTGATACGAAAAAGCATGGCCCTAAGTGTGGAGCATATTTAAAATTGTTGTCCCCGTCGAACAGTTGACAGGGAATTGGAAAATTGTTTAAAAGCGAAATTACTATACCGTTGTCATCCGACGAGTCGTCAGAGAGTTCGGCAGGCTCGGTGGCCTTCTGCTTTCCTTTTCCTTTAGGGGCCGAGGGCCTCTCTGCTCGAGGAGTGCTAGCAGGTTCCCTGATCATGACCCCAGTTGGTCTCCTCCGCGGAGGAGACGCTTGGGGTTGCTGCTCGGGTTCCTCTTCAGCGCGAGCACTCCCTGCCGAAGACCCCCTTGTATTTGATTGAGGGGCTCAGAGGCCATCCAACCTAAGGTTAGGCTCTGTAACTAGATCCTTGACACTCTTCTCAGCATCTGACATGCTGGCTAAGAGTGCGGATCTTGACTCCATTCCCAGAGTTTGGTTTGGTCACAGCCACGGGCCTGAAAGTCATTAAAAGCTTAAGACATTATGGAGGAAAACACTAAGTGAAGAAGCCAGCCAGCGATTCGAAAGCTTTACCTCCTCGTGTGAAAGCCAAATTATCCGCGACCAGGTCAGGCGTAAGGAAGTACTCTTGGTAGTACCTCCCCACGTTGGAGATGTGGGTCGTGTCAGTCAGGAAAGTGCGCCTGGTTTCCTAATGACAAAGATGGAAGAACCCCGTGCCTTCATGATTGGGTTTAGATTTGAGGTCGAACAAGTAATTGACCTCATGAGGCGATGGCACGGGCCATTTTTTCTGGCTGTACAGGATATAGAGTGCAGCAAGCATTCTATATCCATTTGGGGTCATTTGGAAGGGGGCAACTCCAAAATAGTTGGCCACCCCCTGAAAGAATGGATGGAGAGGCAAAGTGGCTCCTGCCTCATCATGAAACCGCGACCAGGTGCTGTAGGCACCTCCAGGAAGATTAGCCCTTTGGTCTGGGTTGGGCTTGACTAGGGTCACCCCTGTTAGATTGTATTTTCTTAAGTAGTTGCCAATCATTTTGACCGTCACCCTACTCTCAGAGACTACATGCCACTCGACATCCGGCTGAATAACATGTCGAGGGTGGGCATGCCTATTGATATTTGGATCGGGGGCATTCTCGTCTCGACCACTGATTGAGGGAGCATCAGTAGCAGGCTGATGAGAAGTGTTGGAGGTTTTTCTTTTCTGGGCCTTAGTTTTGGTGCGAGCCATATTTCGAGTCAAAACTGGGGAAGTGTTTGGATTAGTGCAAGAGAAAGGGATATCAGGTATCAATATCGAGGGTTGTTCTTCGTCCTCGAGTAGTTGAGCCAACAGATCGTCATCGATGGGTCTTTCTCCGCCCCACGGGTCTTGCATATGAACTGCAAACAGACAAAGGGGGAGATAAGACGCACAGCCTAGGAGTTTATGTTGAAAGTTGGAATAACGTTGCTCGCGTCTATCGACCAGCAGCAATCTAACCGAAACACTAAGTTTTATGCGAGCAGTTTGAAAAACGGATTAAAAAGTGAAAGTAAAAAGTTTTTTTATAAAAAAAGCTTTTTCAACTCCAAAGGGGCAGGAAAACCCCAGTTTTTCAGCTAGCCTAAAAATCGAATTTTTACTTCGATTTTACGCCCTAAATCCATGATCCTGACTATCAAATTGATTCCTAACTTATATAGAGCAAAAGTACACTACCCTATCAAGCATCAAACGGTATTTGCAAAATCTTCACAAATTTATACCCAAAAACACGAAAAGTCTCAGAGCACAGAAGCATCCTGCATGGCATCTCAAAGGGTTAAACGTCGAAGAAATTTTACCTGAGTGAAGATTGGAGATTCTGAGAAGGAGGAACTCCTAGTTTGCAGGCGAGAGATCCTCGGCAAAGCATCTAAAAACCGTAAAGTTCGAGGCTCTGAGATATTTTTCTTGAGAGTTCTTGGCAAAAGATGGCGTGTAAAGAGTTAACAGAAGATTATGGGGATTATTTATAGAGCTGATGTGTGCCGAAAAGGGGTAATCATGAGTTACCTTTTTCAAGGCATGGGGGAGTGTAACATCCATCGGAATGGTTTCTTGAAAACTAAAAAGGCTTGATTAGACGTGATTAGGTCACTGTTTTCAAAAATGCACAAGGGCTCTGACAGATTTCGTGGGGCATATGAAAAGTTGTTTTCCTAAGTTTACTTATTGTTGGTCACAATAAATAAACTTGGGGGGAAAATGTTTATTCCTAAATCAGTTGCTGACGACGTGGCAAGGATTTTCATGTAGCAGAGATACAGCTCGCCTATCGACCAGCATTATTTCTACACGACGAGATCAAGTTTTATATACAACCAGCCTAGTCGTATATCTGTTCATTTATGTAAAGATCTGTACAGTTGTGAGGATATCCGAGAATATCTCTTTATTATGGCCTGCAGATCCAATCATGAAGGATAGATATTATTTCCTAATTCATGTAACCCTTCCTGAGACTATAAATACACGAGAAATATCTCAAGGAAGGGGGATCAATCTTTTATGTTTAGAGAATTATATTACTGTTATCCATCACTGTATTGTTTTCTTCCTCTAAGGTCCGTGAAACTCAGGAACCCTTGTTCTTTGATCACACCTTGGGAATTCAATATCAATAATAGTATTAAGTGGACGTAGGTTATTACCAATCATTGGGGCCGAAACACTATAAATCCCTGTGTTCTTTATCTTTCCATTAGATTATTTTCAAGGTCTATATCATTTTCTTCTCGTTTCCTAGACTCCGTGTCGTTGACCAAAATCAGGATCAACACTCGTGTTATTGTCCTGGGGATTCGTGTTGTCTTTGTGGACAAAATACAGACTTATGGATCATCTATTACAGTTCTTTACTCGCCAGCTGTACACGAGCTAAATAAAAGACTCGTGCTGAATTTGAGGACGTACGACTATCGTTTCATGGTTTTCTTCTTACCTTGGACATGTTTTACACCCTTGATATAGACAATGTCCGACCAAGCGGGTTGTGGATACTTTAGTTGGTATGAGGTGAAGCTTTCTAATAGGGCAATCGAGCGACTTTGTACATTATTAGACCATATTGATGTGGCTGAGAAGAAATACGATAATCTTTTGGTGACATGCAAGATGTTGAAGACATTCATTGTGTGTTTGTCTATAATATTCTTAGCAATTTTTTTAAGTTAATGTTTTAGTAACCTTACTTATTGCTTATTGTGTTGGTATCTAATTTGTGCAAGTGATTTTGTGTCTCTTTTCCCCTAACTCTTAAGTTTCATTAACATATTTATTTCTTGTATTGTATTCTAATTTGAATTGTTACTTTGATTTCCTTGAAGTGTCACGGAAAATGTAGTAAAGAGGGCTTGGTTTAAGCTATTAATGGAGTATAATATTAAAAATATTAGGTAAGTGATTAAAAAATTTATGTACTAGAGAAGGCTTTGTTTTATCTATTAATGGATTATAATATTAAAACTATTAGGTAATTGATTACAAAATTTATTTACTGTAGAAGGCATTGTTTTATCAATTAATGGAATATAATATTAAAACTATTAGGAAAATGATTAAAAAATTTATGTACTAGACAAGGCTTTGTTTTATCTAATAATGAATTATATTTTTAAAACTATTAGGAAATTCTTAAAAAAAAAAAATCATATTGTATATGCTTATACTCACTTGATTAAGGCAATAGATTATGAAATAAATTATGATGGTCATCTAGTAATCCATTGCAGCACAATAAGTGTGAAACGTTGCAGCTAAACCATCCGCATGTAACCTTTTTCTACCGATCGATAAGTATGTTCTTGAGCTAGTTGCATAGCCTAATCTCGTACAACATTCCTTTCACAATCTATGATTCTTTTTTGAGGCAAAATACCGATAATGGATATCAATTTGGTAACTTTTGTTATTTCCCCTTCAATTGGGCATCAAAATAAAACATCAAGGTTTATATATTGGTCTATCTATGAATGTAACTCGATTTTTAGTAGGTCTATGATATTTAAATCATGTAAGATGCATATAACTTGTAGCGTCCCAAAATAGCTAATAAGGCTTAGGGCCTTGATTAGCATGTCGGGAGGGCAAATATTTATTTAATTATGTCAATATGTGAATTAAATTATTATGTGATTAGAAATGCATGTTTAGGTGAATTAAATATGTCTATGTGCCCAATTTGGTTAATAGGGGCATATTTGTAATTTTAGCCTGTTGAGGGTATAAATGTGATATATATGTGTATTGTGAGTGATACCACAAGAATGTGGTGGTATAATTTTTATGAGCGATCCGAGATGATTCTAGGGAGTGGATTAGCTAAATAGTCACAATGAGGTCGAATACCCGACTCAGGAGGAGGCTAAGGGTATTTTCGGAGTATAGTATGTATTTGGGAACTACCAGGTAATGGTAGTGATTTAATGTTTGTTTAAGTGTGTTGAGGATTAAGTGGAGATTTATAGGAACACTCGAGGAATTAGCGGGATATGGCAAATGACGGGAATGCCCTTGGAGGCACCAAAGGATTAGGATAGACTTGAGGGCATTTTGGGATTAGACTTAGCCTACACAACTCTGGAAACCAAAGTAAAAACAAATCAAAACTCTCCATAAGCTCTCAACACTCTCTCTCACTCAGTTCTCTCTCCCTCTCTTTGATACTTAGAAGCTGATGAATTTTTTAGGATCCTATGCTAAGGATGTGAAGGATTGAAGGCTTTCTATGTTTGGGAACCAGCTCAAAGATTGGAGATATCACAGAGTTAAGGATTTCAGTTATTGTTTCTGCTTAATTCTACTAGAACTTTAAGTTGCATGGAAGTGGACTCTAAGTTTGGTTTTGAGTGTTTGGTGAGTATATGGAATTATTTCTGGGATAGTTGTGATGTTTAAGCTATGTGGGTGAGGATTCTAGGTTTAATGCTATGTTTGGCTGGTGTTATGTGTTTAGGCTTGGGGAAAATGCAGTGGAAAGCTTTATTTCTAGGTTTCAGGGGCTCACGCCGCGACTCTGTTCATCAGGTGCCACGACCCGCTTGAATATTGAGGCATGGGGCCTCGAAATTTTGCTCAGGCATCACGGCGTAGGGCATAGCGCGTCGCGGCCCATGTCCTTCAACAAAGATATTTTTCTCTCTGACTTGAGCATGCTGCGGCCCTTAAGGGCTCGACCGCAGCTCAAATGGTAAATATTGGCTATTACAGGAGTTTAAGCTCGAGAACCCGAATGTTAAGGCTCAGGAAGGATTCTACTACCCGGTTTAGTAGAATTCATGGTCCTGGAGGCTAGAATAATATTCTGAAGTTATTATTTGGTTTAAGGCTTGATGGATTGTTATTATGGATGTGTTGTGACTAGGTTTCATCAAAGCTCGAATTATGGGGCTCAGGATCGCGGTACTCAACCAGCTCGAAACACAGGTAAGAAAATAGTTGTACCTGTAGAGTAGAGCATGGCCTTATTGTTTGTGCTTCACGAAGTGGCCCTTTTGCTTGTATTTATTATACATGTGAATATCTATGAATGCTACTCTATGTTATGCATGTTTATGAATGAACAGCGAAGGCTGGGAATGGCGAATGCCAAAAACGGCCAAAAGCCGAGTACGGCAAGGGGCTGGGATCGACATTGACCACGATGAATGCAGGATGCTAGGGCGAGACCCTCCAAGGGGGTTGTATCCAACCGCTTGATGAAGACCACGAACCCAGGGTCTGGTAAAGAACCTAGGTCGGCGTAGGCCGCTATGTGTTTAGTTTGTTGACTATTTGTTGTATACTGTTGGATCGATATGTGATATGTTATATGTTGAGTTTTCTTGCTAGGCTTCGACTCACAGGTGCTATATGGTGCAGGTAAGGACAAGGGAGAGGTCTACCAACCATGAGTTCGAGAGCGTTGAGCGACTGGTAAATGTTCGGCCCACCTGGCTGCCACGACTAGGGTTATATTAGGAAATGTATAATAATGATATGCTTTGTCGCTTAGGTTGACCGTAATTATATTTTTGAGTTGTAATACATTTTCTAAACAGTATTTTGGGATCCCAAATGTATAACTTCTATGATTTTAATGAATGTCCAATCCTTTATATCCAATGTTGTCAAATGAGTATTTATTTAAATTTTAATCACATTTTTTAACCTAAAACCTCGATTAGCGAGCTAATGACACATTTATATATCACATGGTAACGACTCTAAGGAAGTGGGGTGTTACATAACTTTTTAGAGTTCTACCACTTAAACTGAAAATAAAAAAAAATGTCCATTTGGTTTAAGGTGAATCCCTCCCCAAGACTGAGGAGGTAGTGTATTAAACTTACATAAATGAAAGTACAAAAAAAATAAAAAACTAATCATGCCTAATAGAGACATGATTCCAAAAGACAAAGGCTGCAATCAATACAACTAAAAAAGGTTCCAGATAACTGAGGATGTAACCAAAACAACCAAAAAAGGGGCCACATAACAGGTGTTGCAACCAACACATGCCATCTGTGGCATGCAACAACCAAAATTGATGGAGTAAAGTACCATCTTCACTAGTTTAGACTTGCCCCAATCATACCAATATTCCAAATCCATGGAAAAAATAAATCAAAGGAGAATAGACCTAAGAAATTTCATCCTAAACTTTGAGCTTACGTGCAATGGCATATTTAGCTGCACTTCTTGTCCTAGATGAGACAACTGGTATCATGTTTGCGCGCTTTGCTTTCTTTGTGGATAATCTTTTGTCTGGGCTGTCCTTGCTTGGACTGTGACGTGATTCCTATTTAGCATCTTCTTTTTCCGTAGAAGAAATAGTTGTGGCCTCACTAAAGGAATCAAATTCAAACTTAAAATGGTCCTCGCTTTCCCGCACTACTTGGTCCATACTTTTATTCAGCTCGTGTAACACTATTTTGTTACCAAAACGGTAGCACTCACTTGCAGCATCAAACTATTTAAAAAATAAAATAGAGTCAGCCATTAAGGAAGAGTAAACTGAGGGATGGGTCTATAAAATTTGAATGGGAAGAGCGTCTCACCTCATACACAATGCCATTCCCATCACCCAACACTTCTATAAACTTCAAAACAGATACTCCCGAGTCAAAGTCATTCTCTAGTTGGGACAAACCGCTCTCAAAATTGATTTCAAAGGTTGTGAATGTGAAACATGGGGATTGTGTGCCACAAATTTCATATTTGAACAACTCATCCAATGTTGCCAGCTGAAATAGACCATCAAATTCACACATAACACATCTCGTAGTCAACACATATATTCAAATAAATGTTGCCTAATAAGTTTTGCTGAATGCAACAAATTACCATTTCTTTGGTATGTTCAACTTTGGTTTCTTTCTCACTTTCAGTATCTCTAGAGTCCCAAATTACATTTCTTTTATTGGCCTTATTTACTCTGGCCATGAACCACTTAACCATATTTGGACCCTCTTTTATGAAAACAGGTGTAATGACCCAATTAATTCTAGACTTTGGACCATTAAAACGGCTTATACATAGACACTATTCTTAAGAAAACATACATATGAAACATTCATAACTTTATTAAAAACTATAAAGTAAAAGCTAAAATACACAAACACAGTGTATGGGATCCCATTGTTTTAAAAAAATAAAACATAACTTAAATCTTAAATAAATTTGTTACAAAACCAAGTGCGGAAAATACATATGAAGATAATAAAAAGACTAAAATCAATGTCGTCCTCGCATCATTCACGTAGTCCACCGAATCCATTCTTCCTCAATACACAATCCCAAGCTGCCAAGAATCTTTCCACCGCCATAACTGTTTTCCTGCACATATAAAAATAAAGGAATGAGCCTAATGCCCAGCAAGGAAAATCTACTAAAATCATACAACATAAATCATATTCATAAGACTATATCATAAACATATACTATAAAACATATAACACAATTCTAACCCATGTACATGGTCAACACTAGGGTTTGCAAGCTAAGCAACTATGAGCCTCATATATTGAGGTTTGCTAGCTAAGCAACTATGAGCCCTAGATAACATAAAAATATTGGGGTTTACTAGCTAAGCAACTATGAGCCTCAACACATTGAGGTTTGCTAGCTAAGTAACTATGAGCCCCTAAGAACATAATCATAACATATCATACCATAAACATATCATAACATATAAGCATATAGAAACTATCCTATTTTCCTTACCAATACCGAGATGTGAGAACAAGGACGGGATTTTAAACACTCCTAAAACCAATAATGAGAAGGTGAGTATTTCTAAAAGAAATAGATGGAAAAGGAATGAACTAAACCACCGAGAATAAGAGCTTACCGAAAGGAAACCTTAAGTTCAAAGATCTTAAATGCCTAACGAAGAATGGAAAAACATTGAGTTAGGATTTGAGTAAAGAAAACTATAAGTAACTAAAGAAACATACAGAAATGAACTAGAAATAGGAATACCTTTGAATGCACTATAACCGAACTACACCTTGATATCAAAAACACACTATTAACCTTACTTCCACAAATGTTTAATAAGCTTAAGATGATAAAGCTTATAACCCCAACCCAAGTGTTTAACACTATAAAGTAAACCTAGCAGCTTGAAGGCTCTAAACTCAGCTTGAAGAATGAAAGAAATGGCTGAGTACTAGGTCCTATTTATAGAGTTCAAGAATGAAAAGTTCTTCTTTTAGCTTGAATAAAAATAATGAATTTTAATTGAAAAACATTTGAATATTCGTTCAGCAGAGGCTTAAGAGTTGGTCAAAAGATTCAGAGGCTTGGTAAGAGGTTAAGGATTAAAATGAGCTCGGTTTCAAAAATGTTTAAAAATCTTTCCCTAGAGCCGATATATCGCCCATGGTAGGTGATATATCGCCTGGGCTTGTATTCTCGAGCCTCGTCAAAATGTTCGTGTGAAGTTATGTGTTTTTCGTATTCCCCGTGTGGTGATGTATCACCCCTAGAGCTGTGATATATTGGCATACGCTGAAATATTATACACGTAATTGCCCTTTTTTAGCCTAATTTGAATTGGGTAAACAGCTTTGACTAAGTCATAAAACGATTTTAAAGCTACTGGCAGATTCTGGGGTTTTCAAATATTTCTCTTATAAAACTATACCTCAAAAATACTTAATTTTTCAATAAACATGCACTTGACAAGTTTCATGATTTTATTAGTTCTATCTATACCTTATAGTATAATTAATATTATCTTCATGATCATGTTATAATTCATATTCTTAAACTATAGGTTAAACTTATAAAATTTATAAGTGTTGCTACGAGTGTTCAACTAAGTCCTTACTTGAACCAAAATCCACGATAATTATCTTACTATACACTAATACTAACTGCTATTATTACTACTACTATCTAGCTAGCTAAGTAAATATTATGGGACTCTACAATTCTCCCCTACTTAAAAGAATTTCGTCCCCGAAATTTACTTATCAAACAATTCTGGATACCGGGCTAACATGTCTTCCTCCAACTCCCACGTTGCCTCCCGTTCAGAACTATTACTCCATAGGACTTTGACTATCGGAATACTCTTGGACCGTAACTGCTTCATCCCTCTATCTAGGATGCTAACCGATCGTTCCTCATAACTCAAGCCTTTCTGGAGTGCTATTGTATCACACTTGAGGATGTGAGATGGGTCTGACACATACTTTCGTAGCATTGAGATGTGGAACACATTGTGGCTATCTACTAAAGCTGGCAGTAGGGCTAATCTATACACAGCTGCTCCCACTTTGTCCAATATCTCAAAAGGACCTAAAAACTGGGGACTAAGCTTGCCTTTCTTCCCAAACAGCTTCACGCCTTTCATAGGAGATATCTTTAGGAAGACTTGATCTCTGTCTTTGAATTCCACATCACGTCGCTTGGCATCCGCATAGCTTTTCTGACTGCTTTGAGCAGCGAGCAGACGCTTTCTAATCATCGCTAATGCTTCCTGAGCTTTTCTAACAGCTTTGGGACCAAGGAGCTGCCTTTCTCCTACCTCGTCCAAATGCAACGGCGACCTGCACCTTCTTCCATAAAATAACTCATAAGGTGTCGTCCCGATCGTTGACTGGTAGCTATTACTGTAGGAGAATTCTATCAGCGGCAAATACTTACTCCAAGATCTCGATGTAAACACTAATCCTCTATCAAATACTATTGTCTTAGAGATTCTATGCAGTCGTACTATTTCTTGGACTTAAACATATGTGTATTGATCCATTGTGTATGAATTCTTAACAAGCAGGAAATGAACTGACTTGGTTAGTCTATCTATTACTACCCAAGCTGAATCATGCTGCTTACATGTTCGTGGAAAACCTGTCATGAAATCCATAGCTATATCGTCCTATTTCCATTCTGGTATGCTAAGTGGTTGCAATAAGCCTGCAGGCCGCTGATGTTCTGCTTTCACTTGCTGGCATACTAAGCACTTAGACACAAATTCCGCTATATCCTTCTTCATTCCTGGCCACCAATATATTGCTTTGATGTCGTGAGTCATCTTAGTCGATCCTGGGTGAATTGAGTATGGGGTACTGTGCGCTTATTCTATAATCGTCATCTTAATCCTTTGATCATTTGGCACGCATACCCGATCCTTATATCTCAATAACCATGGACCTGATTTGAGAAATTTGTGGCCTTGCCTTCTCTAACTGCATCCATATTTGCTACTAATGTGTCATCATGCCCTTGCCCAATCCATATATCTTCTAACAGACTTGACTGTATGGACAAGTTTTACCAATGACTACTTCTATTCCAGCATTGATCAGCTCCTGCTGTAGCGGATTTTCTATTTTCGCTAATGATACTAGACTTCCGTAATTCTTCCTACTTAGCACATCAGCAACTACGTTAGCCTTGAGGCGCAGGCTATCACCTTATCATTCTGCATCAGCACACAACCTAATCCTTGCTTCGATGCATCACAATAGATGACAAACTTATCATTGGGTGTCGATACATAAAGTACTGCTGCTTAGCACATCTTATCCTTAAGCAACTGGAAGCTTTCTTCACACTTATCAATCCAGTGGAACCGTTGTTGCTTCCGGGTCAGGTTGGTGAGTGGAGTGGCTATCTTGGAAAAGCCCTCTACAAACCTCTGATAATAACTTGCTAATCCTAGAAAGATCCTTACCTCTGATGCGTTCTTTGGTCTTGGCCAATCCTTCACAGCCTATACTTTAGATGGGTCTATAGCCACTTCTTCCTTGGATACTATGTGCCCGAGGAACGCTACTTGCAAAAGCCAAAATTCGCACTTCTTGAACTTGGCGTAAAGTTGATGCTCCTTTAATCGTAACAAGATTAATCTTAAATGTTCCTCATGCTCAATTTCTTCCTTTTGAGTACACCAAGATATCCAAGTAATCCTTAAAGACTTTATTCATTAAATCCATAAACGCGGCTGGTGCGTTGGCAAGACCAAAAGACATAACTAGAAACTCGTAATGTCCATAACGAGTTCTAAAAGCCGTCTTGGGATTATCCTTTTCCCGTACTTTGAGCTAGTGATACCCAGACCGTAGATCAATCTAAAAAAAAGTTGCCCCTCGAAGTTGATCAAACAAGTCAATTCGGGGTAGCGGGTACTTATTCTTAATTGTCACCTTATTCAGCTCGCGGTAATCTATACACATCCACATACTTCTATCCTTCTTCTTCACAAATAGAACCTGTGCTCCCCATGGCGAATGGCTTGGTGCCCGGTACTAGTTCGATTGTGAAGTCTATCTCCCATGTCGACGGCAATCCTGGTAGTCGTCAGCAAATACCTCTGGGAATTCCTTTATAATGCGGACGTCTCCAACCTTTAGTGGTGTTTCCTTTACCATATTCGTAACGTTGGCTAAGAATGCGTGACATCTATTTTCTATCATCCTTTGAGCTTTGAGAGATGAAATAAACAGCATACGTAGTCCTAAAACTTTTTCCATATAGCATAGTCTTTGACCGTCAGGAGTCTCGAATGTTACTTGCTTACGTCTGCAGTCGATGGTTGCACCATGCCTTGTTAGCCAGTCATTTCCTAGTATCACGTCAAAGTCTTTGATCTCTAGTTTTATCAAGTCTCCTTCTAGCTCTATGTCCTCAATTCTGATCGGTACGTCTCGCACTATTCATGATGATAGGACTACTTCTCCCGAAGGCAATTATGTTACAAACCTAATTCTACAAGGTTTGTCTAATTTCTTTATCATTCCTAACGATATATATGATTATGCTATTCCCGAATCAAACCATACTAGAACATATATTATTGAGGATAGGAATCTGACCTGTGACCACTTTGTTGCTAGCGTCAACCTCTCATTGGGTTAAGGCAAATATCCTGGCAGGAACCATCTTGTCGTCCCTTTTTTCCTCTGGCTTGAGCTGGGGACACTCTTTCTTTCAGTGACCTTCCTCACCACAATTGTAACATTCCTTAGTCTTTGCAAGACATTCCCCAAGATTTTTATTTTGCCACTTAGAGCATCGTGGGTATTCTGACTTATTGCCTTCGTTGTTTGTCTGTGCTCCTTTATCGTTGTCGGATTGCTTGTTGTCAGAATGCCTTCTTTTCTGACCATTAATATTGTTGTTGGACTGATGGTTGCTGTTGTGGTTGTTCTGACCATTCTAGGGTTGACCCTGCTATTTGGGCTCAGCCTTACTAGTCTCCTCTTTACTAACATTTGCTTGAAGCCTTTCCACTTCTATTTTCGTTTCTCAAACATCGGCATAAGTAGTATTTCATGGGTTTGCTATCTTAACCCCTAACTCAATCTTTGGTCTAAGTCCTCTTACGAACTTGGTCACCCTTAGAAAGTCAGTTGGAACCATCTCTACTGCAAACTTGGCTAATCTGTCGAACTACCGAGCATATTCTACTACCGTCAAGTTGCCCTGCTTCAAACTAGCGAACTCCTTGACCCTTGTAGCGATGACTGCCGAGTTGTAGTACTTCTTGTGAAATAGCTCCACAAATCTTGTCCATGTCATGGAGGCGACATCGTGAGTCTGCTGAACTAAGTCCCACCATATTCTAGCATCATTCTTAAGCGAAGACAAAATACAGGATATGCGGTCCGCGTTGCCGAGATTCATATGTGCTAGGATCGGCTCTACATTTATGAGCCATTCTTCTACCTCAAAGGGGTTTGTTGTCCCATCAAATTTCGGAGTGTTTTGCTTACGAAACCTCTCATAGATTGGCTCCATGTGCTGAGCTGGGTATGGCGCATAGTTCGCCATTGGCCATCCCTCATAAGGACCTACTTGATGGGGTACTTGAGCCATTTGCTGAGGCTGAGGTGGAGGTTGAGTCTGTTGTCGTTGTTGTTGTAGCAGCTCTTCCACTTGTTTTCATAGCCAAACAATTTCTATGCTGATGTCAACCGGCGACGGCTACGGTGCGCTTCGGTTGGCAGTAGAACGCACTCCCCTTCTGTGAACTGGAGGGGCTTCATTACTCTCAGGAGCGGCGCTGGAGGCATTGGCATTTGTGCGTGCAGACCTTCTGAGCGACATCTTTAGCAAAGTTCTAATATTCGAGAAAGCATATTAGAACTTACCCTAATAGACTCTAAGGCAAAACTTAATCTAAGCAAACATAACTCAGACCTATTAATTATAATTTCTTATGAAAAATTACATAAGCCTTCTTTATAATTAGGGTGTGTTTCTATACTTAGAAAAATAAGTCATCTTTATTATTTTCTAAGTTTGTTTCTAATCATCTTAGAAAAATAATTCTCAGGCTCGAAACTCATCGTTGTTCCAAAGTTAACCATATTGAGGGAGGGCTGGGATTACTAAAATTGTTCCCACTACTATGGCCCCCTAACTCTCAATATAGAGAACCCGGTTCATTGATTTGTATCCACCCTCACCGAACTTAGTCATTATTTATTAAATTTATTATTTATTATGATTGCAAAAGAAAAATCAAACTCGTACATGTTAACAAAATAACAATGATATTAATTTGGACAAAAAAAGGTTTTCACTATTTATAATCACAAATGAAAATAAACAAAATAAATAAGAAACTAATATATTCTTAAAAATCGAGATCTTCTACATCTGATCCTTCATCTAACATATCATCATCTATCTCTTCCTAGTCATCATTGTCTTGTGCCTCAAAATGCCCTCGAGGAAGATTCGTAAAAATTCTATGTTTTTGCTCATTTGTAAATTGAAATTCCATTTTTGAAGTGAACCTAAGTATGAGAAAATAATATCTCATAGCTACCGGCAATTCATCTTCGTCATCTATCATCTCCCAAATTTCTTCTAAGGCTGCAATCACAGTAGGATAATCTCTAAAGAGTCTAATTACTAAAACATATTGATCTGTTGATCTCATCATGATTTGCTTAGATTCTTGGAGGTGACCTATCTCCCTGTGGAACAAAAGTAGTCTTCGAGTGATTCTTTCTAGCATTCCTACGGTGTTTCGTGGTTCTCTAATTATTTTTAAGGCCTTAATGGCTCGGATATCCTCATAAGTTAATGCTCCATTCATTCTTAACTGAAAACATAAAGGCTAAAATCGTTAGCTATACATATAAACATAATAACTATAATCATAAACACTTACTTGGCAGTTAGATTCGGAGCTTGAGCATGTGTATCAAGGAGAACTTCATGCGAATGAATTGTTGCTCTGATACCAGCTGTAATGACCCAACTAATTCTAGACTTTGGACCATTAAAACTGCTTATACATAGACACTATTCTTAAGAAAACATACATATGAAACATTCATAACTTTATTAAAAACTATAAAGTAAAAGTTAAAATACACAAACGCGGTGTATAGGATCCCATTGTTTTGAAAAAATAAAACATAACTTAAATCTTAAATAAATTTGTTACAAAACCAAGTGTGAAAAATACATATGAACATAATAAAAAGACTGAAATCAACGTCGTCCTCGAATCGTTCACGCAGTCCACCGAATCCATTCTTCCTCAATACACAATCCCAAGCTGCCAAGAATCTTTCCGCCGCCATAACTATTTTCCTGCACATATAAAAATAAAGGAATGAGCCTAATGCCCAGCACGGAGAATCTACTAAAATCATACAACATAAATCATATTCATAAGACTATATCATAAACATATACTATAAAACATATATCATAATTCTAACCCATGTACATGGTCAACACTAGGGTTTGCAAGCTGTTGACCCTTGATTTGGCCAACGACACGGAGTCAAATATACGACCAAAGATAAACGGCAAGTAAGAAAGATAATCTAATGGAATAGAAGAAAACACCAAGGATTTATAGTGGTTCGACCCCAAAAGATGGTAATGACCTACGTCCACTTAGTGCTATTATTAAGATTGAATCTCAAAGCAGTGATCAAAGAACTAGGGTTCTTGAGTTTCACAAACCTTGGAAAAAAATACAATAAAACGATGGATAATTTCACTACAGCTCTCTTTTTTTTTTATCTTAGCAAAAAGATTCAGGGATCAAAAGTCCCTTCCTTGATCTATTTCATGCATATTTATAGGCTCAAGGAGGGTTATATGGGACAACGGGCCATATCTTTCCTTAATAATCGCGTATCAAGGTCATAATGAGGAAATATTCAATGTATTAATTATAAGATTATAGTTTAAGAACGAAACAAATCAAGTTATCTGACCATCCTGGTCGTAACTAAATGTTAAGCCCCGATGAAGCGATTTTCTTCTGGTCGATAGTCGAGCAATACTTTGGCCACGTGTCAACCACGTGTGAGAAATCCTTGCCACGTCATCAGCAGCCATTTTCAGGGTAAACATTTGCCCCCCAAGTTTATTTATTATGACCAGCAATAAGTAAACTTAGGGAACTGACTCTTCAAATACCCCACGAAATCTGTCAGAGCCGCCCATGCTTTCTCGAAAAAGGGTGATCAATCATGTCCAATCAAGTCTTTTCAGTTTCCCAATAAGTTGTCTGACGGTCATTACACTTCCCCATGTTTTGAAAAGTTACCCTTTATGATTACCTTGGTAACCAGTCCTCGGCTAATATAAATAACCCTTCATAATCAGTTTTTTACTTTTTACGCTTTAACTTTATCCTCAAGAAAACTGAAGAGCCGGGAGTTATATTTCTAGAAACTCAGACAGATCACGAAGCTCCTGCCCAGCTGAATCAACTTAGCACCTCAGAACTTTACTCCATCTTTCATACAAGTAAGTTTCTTCAAACCTTTCAGTTGTTGATACGCCATGCAACACTTGTTTATCTCTATTCCTGATTTCTGAGTTCTTGGAGATTTTTTACTGTTCTTCACTGAAACTGTTTTGGGGAAATTGGGAATGTTAATCGATGCTTTAAAGGATGATGAAACAATGTCTTGTAGGAGTTAAGAGCCAGTTTGGTAGTCGAGATTGTAGATTTAGGGTGTAAAATCGAAGTAAAAATTCGATTTTTAGGCTAGTTGAAAACTGGGTTTTTCCTGCCCCTTCGGAGTTGAAAAAGTTTTTTTTCTGAAAATTTTTTTACTTCCACTTTTCAATCTATTTTTCAACCTGCTCGTATAGAACTTAGTGTTTTCGCTAGAATGCTACTAGCAGTATAAAAGCTTAACTTTTATACGCGAGCAACATTATTCTAACCCACAACACAGATTTTTAGGCTTTACGTTCTCACCTCCCCCTTTCTCTGTTCGCAGCTTTTCATTCAAGATCTGTGAGGAGGTGAAAGACCTATCGATGACGACTTGCTTGCTCGATTACTTGAAGACGAGGAGCATTTGTCCCTGCTAATACCAGAAATTCCTTCTTCTCGAATCCCACCCAATAGACCTCAGTCAAACCTTCCAGCCATGGGTAGAGTAAAGTCCACTGCTTAGAAAAAGAAACCTTCGAAACCTTCAAATCAGCCTGCTCCTTAGGCTGGAGTTCCCTCGACCAGTGGTCGGGAAAGAAATATCCCTGACCCTAACATTCAAACTCGCGCTCAGCCTCGAAATGTCGTTCAACCAGATGTTGAATGGTACGTTGCCCCTGTCAGCCGGGTAACGATCAGAATGATCGCTAATTATATTAAAAAATACGGACTTCTCAGGGTGACATTAGTTCAACCCACTCAAGACCAACGGGCGAACTTGCTTGGGGGCGCCTTTAGCGCCTGGTCGAGGTACCACATCGAGGCAGGAGCGACGTTGCCTCTTCATCCTTTTTTCCAGGGGGTGGTCAATTACTTTGGGGTCGCCCCTTTTCAAATAACTCCCAACGAATATAGAATGCTTGCTACACTCTACATCCTCTATGGCCACAAGAAATGGCTCGTCCCCACACCACATGAGGTCAACTATCTGTTCGACCAAAAATCTAACCCCAACCAAGAAAACACGGGGTTCTTCCACTTTTGTCACCAGGAAACAGGTCGCACTTTCCTGACTGACACCACTTATATCTCAAACATGGGGAAGTACCATCAGGAGTATTTCCTGACGATTGACATGGTCGCGAACAACTTGGCCTTCACTAAAGGAGGTAAAGTCTTTGTACCACTGTTCGTTTATCTTTCTTCAATTTTTTGCTGCATTTCCCTTAGGAATTTAGTGCATTTCAGGCCCATGGTTGCGACCAGACCCTACTCCAGACATGGAGATGCAATCAGCCCTTGTGGCCAACATGACCGACATAGAGAAAAGTGTCAAGCAGCTGGTCGCAGAGGCCAATCTGAGACTGGTCAGCCTTTTGTCCCATCATCAAGATTTGAGGGAGTCAACAGCGAGGAGTTCCACTGGCGGAGAGGTTCCCGAGCAGCACCCAGACGTGTCATAACCCCCTCTGAGGAGGGCCACTGAAGTGACAATCAGGGAACCCTCCATCACCCAGCGGGCTGCTGCTCCCCCCGCCCCTACGGGAAAGGGATAAAAGAAAGCCATCGAACCTCTCGAGCCCCTCGACGAATCTTTGGATGAGAACGGTACTGATCTCTCGCTCTTACATAGGTTGCCAATTCCTTGTCACTTATTTGACGGGGATGGCAATTTTAAGTACACTCCCAATTTAGATTCAGACTTCTTCATGCCAGAAAGTGAGTGTAACACTATTAGAGTATATAATGTAGCGACCAGTGATGATATCTCGGGTATTTCACTTACAATTTTCTTTGTTTCTTTTCCTAACGTAACATACCTAATCGTTTATACTATCTCACTGTTCGTGTATTTTCTTTTCTTACAGACATGGACTCCGAGAACGTGTTCGGCATATACAGTGCCCCCGAGGCTCCCGAAGCTCCCTCGAGCAAGAAGAAAACGAGCAAAAGGCATCCCAGGGAAAGCAGTAAAATGCCTCAAGCCAAGAAAGCCCGTACTGCAGGCCCTCTAGCAGACGGACCCTCAGCAAATGTAACACCACCTCCTTCTCCTCACGAGCAGCAAACTCCCTCTACTCCTGTCGCATCGACACCTTCTCCACCGACCCCAACTGACCAGACTCAGGAGGCTGCTCCTGCTTCCACGAGGGGCGACATATCGACTCGCGCCTTGGGATCAGTCAAAGATAGGGTGGCCAAAATTTTAAAGCACGAACATTTCTGAGAGGCAATGGCTTCGACAAAGACGATGGACGTCGACCATATCTTAACCTGCGCATTGAATGAGTTTGCCAGTGTAAGTTATCTTTTTCTGTAGAGATAGCCCCTTTTATATTCTATAGTCAGTCTAACCTTTGCTCTGATCGCAGGCAATGCTAACCCTTACTGTTGGTCGGCTCTGCTCGGGTGCCGTCACCGAGCAGTCCAGGACTTTGGAGCAACAGCACATTGAAGAACTCAAAGCTGCTGAAGTGAAATACGCTGAACAGCTTGAGGCAGTGCTTGGGGAGAAGAATAAACTGGTTGGGGAGCTAAAGGAGACGCAGACTGCTCTTGATAAGGGCATCGAGAAAAAACACAACTTCAAGGAGTCTAACTATATCAACTATCGTGAGGCTAAAAAGCTCGAGCAGGAACTGGCTGCGAGTAGACAAGAGACTACAACCTTGGAGGGCCGGATCGAGAAGCTTGAACAAGCCAACGCCAGCAATTTGGAAAGGTACAAGAATGCCACGGTTAAGTGTTTCTATGAATTCTGGAAACACAACCAAGAGGCTGACTTCAGCTACCTTCCCGAGCGGGTTGGCATGCTGAGATAGCCCGCTGCGTTGCTCGACTGGTGGAAGAAGAAAGAACAAGGGTACCTGCCTCGCCTGAAATCTCCTTGGCAACTGGCATGGATGGGGCAGAGAATGAAGCTACAAATGTCGTCGACCATGGCATCCCTCAAGATCCTCCAGCCTCGTAGTCTGCTATTTTTCTCTTTAATTTTTCAAGTACACGGCCTACAGGTCGTGATGTCCAGACACTTATTTTCTAGTTGACTATTTATTGCTGCATGGGCAGCTTTTACTTTTAATTGAACAGTTACATCTGAGCAACAACTGCTCACGGTGTAAAAGGATACATTTTGATATTATTATTTATTTGCATCTTATTATAACATTTGTTCGCATGACCGAACTTAGCATAGTACTTTGGTTTGATTTAACAAAATACAAAATTTTGAAAAATACTCTAAGTACATTAGCATGCTTTCACTTATTTTGCTCATGTGTTTACATACCTTTCGATATTATTTGCTTACTAGATACCTTATATGCCCCCCAAGTGATCGAGGAGCTTTAGGTCCTTGGTCACTTGCCTTGACCAAAACCTGTTTGAACAATACTACTCGTAGCAAAATAATTAAAATTGTAATATAGCAAAACAACACACGTAATGAGCAAATACTTGTATAAAATACAATAATTGGCAAGAATGACTGGCTGCGCACAGTCCCTTATATTTCTCATAATAAATGGACAAAACATGTCTATACGAGTGATCAAAAAGATCTTACACTTATAAGCAATTAGTCACATAAAATGACCAACCCTTTTTCATAACTTGTAAAAAGTAAAATTAATACAAGCCAATCCTTTAAGAAGGATTGTTCATTGATAGTACTTGCGCAGGTGTTCTCCATTCCAATAGCGAGGAATGAGATCTCTGTTTAAGCGAGCAAGTTTATAGGTGCCTGGATGAAGGACTTCCTCAATCTGGTATGGCCCCTCCCAATTAGGATCGAGTACTCCAGCAACTTGGTCGCTGGTGCTTAGGAAAACTCTTCGAAGTACTAGATCTCTGACATTGAATTTCCTTTCTCGCACTTTAGAATTGAAATACCGAGCGACTTTTTGCTGGTACGCAGCTACTCGAAGTTGGGCTTGCTCACGCTTCTCAATGACCAAGTCTAGGGATTCCATCAGTAGTTGGCTGTTCGAACCTTGATCGTATATTATTCTGCGTTGCGAAGGCGGATCTAACTCAGCAAGCAACATAACTTCATATCCATAAGCTAAAGAGAATGGAGTATGGCCTGTTGATGTTCGATGGGAAGTTTTGTACGACTAAAGGACTCCAGGCAATTGTTTTGGCCACGCCCCCTTAGCTTCTTCTAGTCTTTTCTTCAGTGTATCCTTTAGCGTTTTGTTGACTCCTTCGACTTATCCATTTGCTTGGGGATGAGAGACTGAAGAAAAGCTCTTGATAATGCCATGCCGTTCGCAAAAATCCGTGAATAAATCACTATCGAACTGGGTGCCGTTATCTGAGACAATTTTCCTTGGCAATCCATAACGACAAACGATGTTCTTGATCACAAAATCCAGCACCTTCTTGGTTGTTATGGTTGCGAGTGGCTCGGCTTCGACCCATTTAGTGAAGTAGTCGACGGCAACCACAACATACTTGACGCTGCCATTTCTTGTGGGCAAAGATCCGATTAGATCTATGCCCCAAACTGCAAATGGCCACGGACTTTGCATCTGTTTAAGCTCATTGGGGGCTGCTCGTGGGATTTTGGAGAACCTCTGGCAATTGTCGCACCTCCGCACAAACTCCATCGAGTCTTCATTCATCGTGGGCCAAAAGAATCCTTTCCTCAGGATCTTTTCTGACAAGCTTTGCCCCCCAGCGTGGTCTCCACAAAAGCCTCTGTGTACCTCTTTCATTAATTCTATGGCCTTTTCTTTTGGAATATATCTGAGGTGTGGCATTGAGTATCCCCTTCGGTACAAGATTCCATCGACCAAGATATACCTAGCAGCTTGTCACTGAAGGGTCCTAGCTTTGTTTATGTCAGTTAGTAACACGCCTTGCGTCAGATACTCTATATATGGTGTTATCCATGTATCTGCCATCTGGATTACCATAGTGGTCTCCTCTGCTTGGATGCTTGGCATAGACAGCCACTCAACCGGTACTATATTCAGAGTATCAGCATCCTTCGCACTTGATAACTTGGCCAAAGCATCAACATTGGAATTTTTGTCGCGATGTACTTGCTGAAGGGTGTATTTGTCGAACTGAGCCAATAGTTCTCATGTATTTTTAAGTAGGCAACCGTCTTTAAACCTCGCGCCTGGTATTCTCCCATGACTTGATTCACCACCAGTTGAGAATCACTGTAGATGTCGAGCAC
This sequence comes from Humulus lupulus, assembly GCF_963169125.1. NCBI lineage: Eukaryota > Viridiplantae > Streptophyta > Magnoliopsida > Rosales > Cannabaceae > Humulus > Humulus lupulus. The sequence goes on along the minus strand of NC_084797.1, from coordinate 45,305,989 downwards.
CTTTATATTCATGTTCTTGGCTAAACGCAACCCAGCGAGTAATGCTTCATACTCGGCCTCATTGTTAGAAGCAGTGAAGTCAAATCTGATTGCGCTGTGAAACCGATGCCCTTCCAGCGTTATCAATATCACTCCTGCTCCAGCGTTGCACTCGTTAGAAGAACCATCTGTAAATAATTTCCACGAGGGAGCTTGGTTTTGACACTCAGGCTCATTAGGCTCTTCAATCTGCTCGATATTTGTAAGTTCAGTGAACTCTGCAATGATGTCAGCCATGGCTTGCCCTTTTATCACTGCTCGTGGCAAGTAAGATATATCGAACTGCCCAAGTTTGACTACCCATTTTAACAATCTACCCGCAGCCTCTGGTTTTTTCAGGACTTTTCGTAGAGGCTGGTCAGTCAAAACCGTGATTGGGTGAGCTTGAAAGTAAGGTCGCAGCTTCCTGGAGGCCAAAATTAGCAATAAGCTAGCTTCTCGATGGGTGGGTACCACTGATCTGCTCCAATTATCCTTTTGCTTACATAGTAAACAGCCTTCTGCACGCCTTCTTCCTCCCTTACTAAAACGACACTGGCAGCATACTCTGTGATTGCCAGGTAGATGAACAAAGTTTCCTTATCGGCCGGCTTTGACAGGATGGGTGGTTGTGCCATGTGAGTTTTTAATGCTTGAAAAGCCTGCTTCCACTCCTCCGTCCATTCAAACTTTTTGTTGCCTCTAAGTAGATTGAAAAATGGAACGCACTTATCTGTTGACTTCGAAATGAATCTACTGAGAGCGGCAATTCTTCCGGTTAAACTTTGAACATCCTTGATCTTCGCTAGCAATTTCATATCGATCAGGGCTTTAATTTTCTCAGGATTGGCTTCAATTCCTCTCGAGTTAACTATAAATCCCAAGAACTTCCCTGATCCTACTCCGAAGGAGCATTTAAGGGGATTCAACTTCATCTGATATTTGTTCAAGACGCTGAAGCATTCCTGCAAATCCTTTATATGCCCTTCTGCCTTCTTTGACTTGACCAGCATGTCGTCGACGTAGACCTCCATGTTTGTGCCGATCATCTCTTTAAACATGTGGTTGACTAGTCGCTGGTAAGTCGCACCAGCATTTTTCAAACCGAAAGGCATTACTTTGTAACAGTAAAGCCCTGTATCAGTCTGAAAGCTAGTGTGATCCTCATCAGGGGGATGCATACTAATCTGATTATACCTGGAGTATGCATCCATGAATGAGAGAATCTCATGTCTTGCAGTGGCCTCGACCAGCTGGTCGATTCTTGGGAGTGGGAAACAATCTTTGGGGCAAGCTTCATTAAGATCTGTGAAATCCACACACGTGTGCCACTTGCCATTCATCTTGGGAACTAGCACGGGATTAGAGACCCATGATGGATCAAATGCCACCCTGATGAACCCATTCTCCTTCATCTTTTCGACTTCTTTTAAGGCCTTTGATCTATCTTTGTTGAGCAGCCTTCTTTTTTGTCACACCAGTGGAAAACTCTTGTCGATGTTCAAGACATGGCTGATGACTGCAGGATCTATTCTGACCATGTCTTTGTGCGACCAAGAAAAGACTTCCTAGTTCCTCCTTAAAAACTCCACCAGTTCTTGTTTTGTTGTTGTCTCTAAGCTTTTACCAACTTTCACAACCCTGGTCGGATTTTCTTCATCGAGTTGGACCTCTTCAAGGTCCTCGATGGTTCTAATTTCCTCCTCAAAATCCCCAAAGCGAGGATCCAAATATCTATCCTCACTTTGGGCAACGCCCTATTTGGTGACATTATCACCCGAGTGGGCCTGAGCATCAGTTGCCACTTGTAACTCTTTTCCGGAACATCTCTCGATACACTCTTCTTTGCCTTGGTGATCGAGGCGTTGTAGCACTCCCTTACTTCCCGCTGATTCCCCAAGACGCATCCTACTCCTGCGTCTGTTGGGAATTTCATGGCAAGGTGCCATATTGAAGTGACGGCCTGTAGGTCGACCAGAATTGGTCTCCCAATTACAACATTGTATGCTGAAGGACAATCAACTACTATGAAAGCAGTGAGTAATGTCCTATTAGCAGGTGCAGTACCTGCTATAACTAGAAGCCTAATCGACCCTATTGGGGCGAGCCCTTCACCGGAAAAACCATTAATTGTTTGGTTGCATGGCTCCAGGTCTTTGATGGACAGCTTCATTCTTTCCAGTGAAGACTTGTACAGGATGTTGACCGAACTTCCTGTGTCAACCAACACCCTTTTTACCATCATGTTGGCAATTTGTACATCTACGACCAGCGGATCGGAGTGTGGGAATCGCACATGCTGGGCATCGTCTTCAGAGAAGGTTATCAATTCCTCCTCTGTTCGAGCCTTTTTCGGTGCTCGATCCTCCACACTCATCATCTCGATGTCCTGGTCATGGCGTAGGGTTCGAGAGTATTGTTCCCTTGCCTTCCCACTGTCTCCTGCAAGATGTGGGCCTCCGCAGATGGTGAGTAAAGTGCCTGCCACAGGAGCTGGCAGTAGAGGTGGCGAGCGTTGGCATGCAGGTGCTTGCTCGTTGCCACCTTGAGCCTCTCGCTGAGACCCTCCTGTGGCTCGCACATATCTTCTTAAATGTCCCTGCCTGATCAGGAACTCAATCTCGTCTTTTAACTGGTTACATTCATTGGTGTCGTGCCCGTAGTCGTTGTGAAAATGACAGAACTTTGTCGCACTCTCTTGGAGATATCTTTCCTTATAGCTGCGGGTCATTTGTAAGGCACGCTTGAGTTGGTCGCATGGTAGACTTCAGCTCAGCTTTTGACAAGGGCTGTGTAGTTGGTGAATCTCGGCTCGTATCAATTTCCTTTGGGGCGTTTACTCTCAGAAGCTGAGGGTTCATTGTTCGCCCGTTTTCCACCATTCCTACCATTTCCATTCCTGTTGCCCTTGCCATTGCCATTGGGCTTTTCCGACCCGTTGGCGACTTTGGCGGGTTCTTCCTTGGGCCCCTTGTCTTTTGTTGGCAATTTCCCTTCGTTGGCAATCACGTCTTTGAGCTTGATGTATCGATCAGCCCGATCCAAAAAATCTTGGGTACTTCTTACCCCATTCTTGTTGAGGCTACTCCAGAGGGGTGAATGGCGCCTAACCCCAGCAGTTAGTGTAACGACCCCAAATTCGCTAATAAGGCTTAAGAGCCTTGATTAGTGTGCCAAGAGGGAATTAATGGAATAACTGTGATTTAAATGAGTAATTATATGTTTAATAATGTTTGTATGATAATTGATAATAGTATGATATATATGTGATAAATGTGAGAACCACATTATTATTATGTGGGTAGGTTTGCAAAGCACGACTCGAGACGATCCTAGGGTCAGATAGCGGGAAAAGTTACAACGGGACTTAAAATATGACTTTGGACAAGTCAGGGGTACTTTAGGTATCAGGTAGTGATTCAAACTATCGGGTTATGAAAATAAATATATGGAGATATATTTGAGGTTAGGATGTCTAGGCGGGAATATTGGGGGATTTTACCATTTTGCCCTCGGGGACGGTTCCAGCACCCCGAGCTTTGGCAATTAACTTAGTGAGTAAGACAAAATTTATGAAACCCGTAGAAGGAAACTAAACCGACCTTATTTTTCCCTCAGCTATTCATTCAACTCTCTCTCTCTCTCTCTCTCAAGGAAAGTAAAGGAAAGCAAACTAGAGAAAATCACAAAAGCAAAACACGGAAAAAACTAGGGGAAATTGCTGGAAATTGAGTGGGAATTTCTAAGGCTTAGCCCAAGCCTTACTTAGGGGAAACAAATCAAGCTAAGGTAAGGATTAAACCCTATGTTTTCTGAAGTTTAACCTTGAGTTTTCAGCTGGGTATTGAGGTGCTTGTACCACTAATGTTTAGGGTGGAATTTGAGCTGGAAAGCTTTGGGAACTAGCTGGGTTTTGAACAGAGAAAGGATCCAACTGAAGAGGTAAGTTTTAATTTATGAATTAGAGGTTTGAATTTGAGTTCTTGACTGGTTAGTTTTGGGTGTTTATGTTCTTGGGTTTCAGAGATTAAAAAGAGAATTCTAGTGTGTGTTGGGTTGGATTTTCTGTTGAATTGTGTGGTTTAAGTTGGTTTGTAAGCTTTGGTGATGTTGGGTGTTGAAGTAGGGAGCTTAGGGGTGGATTTGGCTGAGGTTCTAAGCTTTGAAATGATAGGTTTTATGGGCTCGAAGGGAAGGGCCGTGGCTCTGTTCTAGAGTGTTGCGGCCCTAAGATGAAGAAAAGCCAAGGAGGCTCGGCCAAGGGAGGGCGCCACGGTGCCCAAAGCTAGGGCCGCGGCACGTGTCTTTGTCCAGGATGGTCTTGGTTCTGTTTTGATGCTAGGGCCGTGGCTAAGCTTCAAGGGTCGCAGCCCTTAGTTGTGCACATGAACTTTTGAGGATTTTAGGCATGGGAATGTGGTCTAGTTTGCTCAGGATTGGTTTCACCACTGTGCTTGGTGGAATTCGGATTCTTGGGAGTTAGTTTTGTAACCAGAAACCTATATTTGAATATTAATGGAACACTATACCTTGGTTGTGACTAGGTGATAAAGGCTTAGGCTCGGGAACGGATCGTGCTTGAGGGGCGTTGCTCGTAATTCAATAACTGTAAAGATTAAAGGTCAGAAAATTGCACCTAGTTGAATATATGTGATGGGACTAAGGGTTCCCTATTGTAAATGCTTGAAAAGATGGTATTATGCCATGCAAGCCATTCAGTGAACCAACGGCCTAAGAGTGCCAAGGGTTTCACTAGCGCACAGGGAGCGGCTCGACCACTGGTAGTCGAGGATAGCTTATTATGCACTGAGCTCGGTTTAAGCGGGCCGGAGTCAGTGGGTTAAACAGAGGGTGCGGCCTAAGTTTTCGGCCCTGAATATTATGTGATATGAGTGATATAAGTGATTGATTGTATCTTGAATCTGAACATATGTGTTGAATGCCTATTGTAAATTATTTGATGTGAGACCATGCTTAATGAATTAACTGTCTGATGTCATTGATTGTGTTGTATATGATGTTTTCTTGCTGGGCCTTGGCTCACGGGTGCTACGTGGTGCAGGAAAACGCAACGGTAAGCTTGAACAGCCTTGATTGGAGAGCTCTGCGAGTGAAATGTACATAGCCAGTTGCTCAGCCGCCACGGTTGAGGTTTAGGCAGGGACGCGAGACCCAAAGACCGTCTATTTTGCCTTAGTATGGCTAAAGATTACTCATGTACCTTTGGGAGTCTGTAAACTTACTTTTAACTCTGTTTCTTTTGGGATCCCATGTATGTAACAGTTTAATTATATAAAATGAGTCTTTTAAGACCAAAACCTTTTTAACCCTAGTTCTTACATGTTTAATGGCATGTTTTCAAATTAATGACTTGATTAGCAAGTCTTGCACCTTTATAAGTACACAGTGTAGAGGTCTTGGCTATCACGGGCGTTACAACTTGGTATCAGAGCGTCCTAGGTTGAAGGGTTTCTGAAGACAGGCTGGACATGTACATTCGCTGCTAGAGACAAGCTCAAATCAGGGTTTAGTAATGTGTATATGTGTTTATGTGCTTATGTGCCTGAAATGAGCTATGAATGTTGTTATTTACTGGATTATTAGGAAGCATGGGATACTAATAGGGCCTGGCCCTTGACTGTTGTGTGGAAATATTGAGGCATGTTTATTAACATCGTCGTGCTTGTAAATGAATATTTGGATGATTAATTGTATATTGTGCATGGATGAATGCATGTTCTATAACTATTGTGTAAATAGATTGGCGGCGTGCTTATTAGCAGCCAGTGCATGTGGATGGATGCTTATATGTTGAATGTTTATGATTGATTATGTTCCATTGGTGGATCTTGGAAAAGCTTTTACCCTGTCATCATGGTCTGACTGCTGAGTCGTTATTTACAGATTTACTTGGATAGTTATGCGTCCAAGAAAATCTACACGACTAGTCGGCACTAGGTCCGGGACTGCGAGTGATGATCAGAGCCAGAATCCTCCGCCAATCCCTGAGTACTGGCAGCAGTTAATGGCAGATATGCAGGCTCGATTACAAAGCCAGGATGAGCAGATTCGTATCTTGCGACAGCTAGCTCCATCAGGGAGTGCTGCCCCTATTGTACCACCTGCAGTGGTACCAGTTGTGCAGACAGGGGAGGTTGGTAACAGATTGGAACCGTTATATGAGCGGTTCAAGAAGAAGCAACCCCCAATCTTTGAGGGTGGACCGGATCCGTTGAAAGCCGAGTAGTGGCTAACTATGATCACTACAATTCTGGATTTTATGAGGATTGAGGGGCATGATAGAGTGGCCTACGCCACTTATATGTTGAGGGAGGATGCTCGCATCTAGTGGGAAGTGGCATCGCAGACCAAGGATGTTACCACTTTAAGCTGGGAAGGCTTCAAAGATTTGTTTAGTCAGAAGTACTACAATGTTGCTGTCAGAGCAAGAAAGGTCAATGAGTTTGTGAGTTTGGTGCAGGGCAATATGACTGTTACTGAGTATGCCCTAAAATTTGATAGGCTTGCGAAGTTTGTACCAGATCTTGTGCCTACTGATGCTGCTAGGCAAGATCGATTCATCAGGGGGCTTAATGCTATGATGGCCCGGGATGTCAGGATCACAACGGTACCTGGAGGAACAACTTATGCCCAGACCGTTGAGAAGGCTCTTACCGCTGAGGAAGCGGAGAACAAGATATGGAGGGAAAGTGCAGTGAGGCATGAGGGTCGCAGAGCGGTGCCTCCTTATTCAGGGACAGGTAGGGGCGGAGGCCCCAGTGACTTCAAGAGGAAGACTCTTGACACTTCGACCGCTGCTGGTCCTGATAGGAGGGGTCAGGGTGGTCAGGGTGGCCGTCAGGGTGGCGGCGAGGCATGGCGGACCTATCCAGAGTGCCCAGGGTGTAGAAGACGCCATCTGGGCGAGTGTCGGTCCAAGGCATGTTTCGTGTGTGGAGCAGTAGGGCATCTCAGGAAAGACTGCCCAATGGTGAAGAAAGGTGAAGCAGGAAAGGTGGATAGCTTGACTCCAGATCGAGTATTCACCTTGACTCAGGCAGAGGCTGAGGCTAGTCCCTCGGTAGTGATAGCTCAACTTTCTAGCGCTGGCTTTCCTTTTACAGTGTTGATTGATTCTGGTGCTACACATTCTTTTGTTTCTAGTAGAGTGATTGATAGATTGTGTAGACCTAGTGAGTATCGGACTGCAGGGTTTGGGACTTTATTGCCTACAGGGGAACTGGTAGTTTCTAGGAGATGGATTAGGGCACTGCTAGTGATGGTTGATAGTAGGAAACTCTCGGTGGATCTGATTGAGTTAGATTTGGAAGATTTTGATATGATTCTGGGGATGGACTGGTTGGCTAGATATGGGGTTACGATTGATTGCAGAAAGAAGATGGTTACTTTTGAGCCTGAGGGCGAGGACCCTTTTGTCTTTGTGGGTGTAGTGTCTGGACCCCGCGTACCCATGATTTCAGCATTGAGAGCCAGAGACTTGCTGCAGGGGGATGCATAGATTTCCTGGCTAGTGTAGTGGATACTGCTAGAGTTATGCCGGCAGGGCCGGGAGAGACTAGATTGGTGTGTGAGTTCTTAGATGTATTTCCCGAGGATCTTCCAGAGTTGTCGCCGCGTAGGGAGGTTCAGTTTGAGATTGAGTTAGCACTGGGGACAAAACCAGTATCAAGGACACCGTACAGAATGGCGCCAGCAGAACTGAAAGAGTTGAAGATACATTTGCAAGAACTTTTGGATTTGGGATTCATCAGGCCTAGCTATTCTCTGTGGGGCGCTCCAGTCTTGTTTGTTAAGGAGAAGGATGGGACTTTGAGGATGTGCATCGATTATAGAGAATTTAACAAGTTGACTATTAAGAATAAGTACCCTCTACCAAGGATTGATGACTTGTTTGATCAGCTGCAGGGTAAGACGGTGTTCTCAACGATTGATCTTCGATCTGGTTATCACCAGCTGAGGATCAAAGATGAGGATATACAGAAGACGGCCTTCCGGACACGGTATGGGCATTATGAGTTCTTGGTCATTTCTTTTGGTCTGACCAACGCCCCAGCAGCTTTCATGGATCTGATGAACAAGGTGTTCAAGGACTTCTTGGATCAGTTCATCATTGTCTTCATCGACGACATTTTGGTATACTTCAGTTCAGAGGCAGAGCATGAGCAGCATCTCCGACAAGTTCTACAGAGGTTAAGGGAGCATCAGTTGTATGCCAAGTTTAAGAAGTGTGATTGCTGGCTACCAGAGGTGACCTTTCTTGGACATATTGTTGGGGCAGAAGGGATTAAGGTGGATCCATCCAAGGTAGAAGCAGTTAGGGATTGGCCGAGGCCGAGGAATGTCTCAGAGGTACGAAGTTTCCTTGGGTTGGCTGGTTACTACAGGCGGTTTATAGAAGGGTTCTCAAAGATTTCTTCACCGATGACAGAGTTGACAAGGAAGAATTAGAAGTTTGTTTGGACAGAGAAGTGTGAGAACAGCTTTCAAGATTTGAAGCAACGGCTTATTTCTGCACCTGTGTTGAGTCTTCCTTCGGAGGAAGGGAAGTTTGTGGTTTATTGTGATGCATCGAGGATGGGATTAGGCTGCATGCTGATGCAGAATGAGAAGGTTATAGCTTATGCATCTTGGCAGCTGAAGGATTATGAGCAGCGGTATCCGACACATGATCTGGAGTTAGCAGCAGTGGTATTCGAACTGAAGGTGTGGCGTCATTATCTTTATGGGGAGAAGTGCGAGATATACACTGATCATAAGAGCCTGAAGTATTTCTTTACCCAGAAGGATTTGAATATGAGGCAGAGACGTTGGTTAGAGTTCGTTAAGGATTATGACTGTGATATCCTTTACCACCCTGGGAAAGCCAATGTGGTGGCAGATGCGTTGAGCCGGAGGGGCCCAGGACAGTTGTATAGTTCCACCCAGATCTCGAGGGAATTGGTTGATGCAAGGATAGAACTAGTGGTAGGCCAGTTAGCCAATATCACTTTGCAGTCGACCCTGTTAGAGCGAATTAAGGAGGGTCAGTTAGTGGATGTACAGTTGCAGGAAGTTAGGCAGCATGTCTTAGCAGGGACAGCTAAGGATTACTCAGTTTCTGAGACAGGTTTACTCTGATATCAGGGACGAATATGTGTTTCGGCAGATGAGGGGATTAGACGAGAGATATTGGATAAGTCTCACACTACGCTATACTCACTTCATCCGGGTACCATGAAGATGTATCAGGATCTACGGACATTATATTGGTGGCCAGGGATGAAGAAGGATGTAGTTGAGTATGTGTCTAGATGTTTGACATGTCAACAGGTTAAGGCTGAGCATCAGCGACCAGCGGGATTGCTTCAGCCTTTGGGTGTTCCAAAGTGGAAATGGGAAGATATTACAATGGATTTCGTGGGAGGATTACCCAGGACAATTGGACTTCATGACTCGGTGTGGGTGATAGTGGACAGATACACCAAGTCAGCTCATTTTCTACTCGTGAGGTCGACGTATACAGTGGAGCAGTATGTGGAGCTGTATGTGAGGGAGATAGTTCATCTCCATGGGGTTCTAAAGTCTATAGTATCTGATCGAGACCCTATCTTTACCTCCAAGTTTTGGGGAGCTCTGTAGAGAGCCACGGGAACTCAGCTGAAGTTTAGTACAGTTTTTCATCCTCAGACTGATGGACAGTCTGAGAGGACAATTCAGGTATTGGAGCACATGCTTAGGGCATGTGTGATTGATTTCAAGGGGTCTTGGAGTAAGTATCTCCCATTGATCGAGTTTTCATATAACACCAGTTATCAGTCCACGATTGGAGTGGCTCCTTATGAGATGTTATATAGAAGAAGGTGCAGATCACCCATTCACTGGGATGAGATGGGTGAGAGAAGGTATTTGGGGCCAGATATGGTTCAGAAGACTAATGAGGCCATTGAGAAGATTCGAGCTAGAATGCTTGCCTCGCAGAGTAGGCAGAAAAGCTACGCTGATCCTAAGTGTAGGAACGTGGAGTTCCAGGTTGGGGACCACGTGTTTCTGCGAATTTCACCATTGAGAGGGGTGAAGAGGTTTGGAGTGAAGGGCAAGTTAAGCCCTTGGTTTGTTGGACCTTTTGAGATCTTAGAGAGGATTGGACAGGTGGCTTATAGGCTGGCCTTGCCACCGTCGCTATCAGGAGTTCATAATGTATACCACATCTCTATGTTGCGGAAATATGTTTCTGATCCAACTCATGTATTGAGGTATGAGGAGTTGGAGTTGCAGACAGACTTGTCCTACGAGGAGAGACCAGTTCAGATTTTGGATCGAAAGGACAAAGTCTTACAAAATAAGACGATGCCGTTAGTGAAAGTGTTATGGAGGAATAGCAAGGTCGAGGAAGTGACCTAGGAGTTAGAGGCAGTGATGCGGGATCAGTATCCTGAGCTATTCAGGTAAATTTTGAGGACAAAATTCTCATTAGGAGGGGATAGTTGTAACGACCCCAAATTCGCTAATAAGGCTTAAGGGCCTTTATTAGTGTGCCAGGAGGGCATTAATGGAATAACTGTGATTTAAATGAGTAATTTTATGTTTAATAATGTTTGTATGATAATTGATAATAGTATGATATATATGTGATAAATGTGAGAACCACATTATTATGTGGGTAGGTTTGCAGAGCACGACTCGAGACAATCCTAGGGTCAGATAGCGGGAAAAGTTACAACGGGACTTAAAATATGACTTTGGACAAGTCAGGGGTACTTTAGGTATCGGGTTGTGATTCGGACTATCGGGTTATGAAAATAAATATATGGAGATATATTTGAGGTTAGGATGTCTAGGCGGGAATATTGGAGGATTTTACCATTTTGCCCTCGGAGACTATAACACCCTGGATAGCCAAGACTGCTATACTGTGTGTTTATAAAGTGCTAGACTTGCTAATCAAGTCATTTAATTAAAAGTGTGTTACTAAACCATAGAGGAACTAGGGTTAAAAATGTTTTTGGTCTTGAAAGCCACATTTTCATTAAGAATCACTATCTGTTTACATGGGATCCCAAAAATATAAGTTTAAGGATCGTTTACAAAAGTTATAAGGTTCAGATACAATAACAAGCCATACTAAGGCAAAACAAACAGTTAGGCAATCCCTGTCCTGATCCACTCCTCGACCGTGGTGATCGAACAGCTGGCTATGTACACTCAACCCCGCAGCTCTCCACCTCTGGATTGGTCTAACTTGCCCTTGCCTTTACCTGTACCACGTAGCACCCGTGAGCCAAGGCCCAGCAAGAAAACACAACAACATAGCATAAGCAGTCTACAGACAAGTCAATATCTCATACTACATCACATAATCTCAACCATATAATCATTCAGTTTAATCAAGTATTCAACATGCTAAACATATCAACTCATATCATATATCACTGCATAAATGATAACTAGGGCTAGCACTCTCAGGCTGCTCCCTCCGTTATCCCACTGACTTCGGCCCGTTTAAACCGAGCTCAATGAATGTTAAGCTGTCCTTGGCTACCAGTGGCCAAGCCGCACCCTGTGCGCAAATATTATGTACGGCACTCTTAGGCCGCTTTTACATGTCCCATGGCATAATACCATCATTGACACGATACAAATATGGAGAGCACTTAGTCCCGTCACAAACATATGACCAGGTGCAGTTTTCTTACCTTTTAATTCACTAGCTTTGATCCCTCGACTCCTTGAGCACAATCCCCCTCGAGCCCTAGCGCTCACCTAAACACAATCATAGGCCAAATTCATCATCAATCCTCAAGTCCAAAACCTAGCCTCGAGGCTAATCCCGAGCCCCTGGGAAGTCCCAGTTCCACCAAACAAGGTGGTGGAATCAAACCCCATACCCTAGGTCAAAAGCCCTTGCAAACAGCCCTAAAATCCCCTTCAGAAGGCAGGGTAGCGCTACAGAGCTCATGGGAGGGCGCTACAAACAGAAGAAAAACCGCATCAGCAAGCTTGGCCTAGTGCTACAGCACCCAAAGGCTAGCGCTGTAGCACTAGTCACAGACAGACCAGCACCAGTTTTCCCTTCCTGCGATTTCCTCGAACCAACCTCAACCAAAACTCTTCCAAACCTTTCCCAAACTCAAAAACAACCTTATGACCATACTCCACTCATCCTAAGCACCCCAAATACCTAGAACTCAAGCACATGCATCCCCAAACTCAAAATCCACCATAGCCACTTCCAGACAATGAAACTCAGCAGAAACCAGTTGAACATCAAAGTTAGAGCTTAGAATTTATACCTTTGATGGGATTTCGACCACAAGTTGCCTCTAGACTTCCTTGGCTTGCTCCTCCTCAGCCTTAGGCCTGAATTCCCTAAAGTTTCCATCCAATTCAACTTAAACACCATAGCTCAAAAACCAGAAACAGAAACTGAAGAACTCTAAAGTCTTACCTCAAGTGCTAGTGACCTCTTGCTAAACCTCTGCCAATTCCTCAACCCTAGCTTAGGATCCTTGATGTTCAGTCTATCCCAGCTCTCCTCTGAGCTTTGCTCCAGAAATCCCCAAGAAATTGATGAAGGAAACTTAAACCGGCCTTAGAAAACTCTCTCTGTTTCTTCTCCCTTTCTTTTTCCTTCCTTTATCTTCTTTTCTCTCTTTTAGACATCTACACTTCTCCACACTTCCCACTAACATAAAGTCTCAGTAATTCCATCCTTAGAAAACCAAATGACTCTAATGCCCTCCCCTTTATTCCTAACCCTTTAATCCACTTAAGGGCATTCTAGTCATTTTACCCAATTTCCGCTAACTCCGCAAGTGTCTCTAATATTTCCCGCATAACTCCCGATACCTAATTAATCACCAATAATATTCCTCAATGTAAAAATAGACTCCATTATATCCACTAAATTCCCATTTATACCCCTGAGCTCACCCCGAGCTAGGTATAAATCCCCGCCATGACTTTTTCGCTACTTTGCTCGCTAGGATCGTCTCGAGTTGCAGATCACAGATATATCCACATAATAATGTGGTCTTTGAAAATTATCACATATATCAATACAGTTATGCCCATAATGGCCAAAATTACGATTATGCCCTTCTAACCTAATTAGGGCCTATATGCATACTAATACACATAGTCATCCATCTCAAATATTCAAATAGTCATATAACATACTTTAAATCATAATCATGCATCTTAATCATTAGAGTCACACATAATTCCCATTATGCCCTCCAGGCACGCTAATCAAGGCCCTTAAGCCTTATTAGCAAATTTGGGTCGTTACAGGGACGATTCTGGCACCCCGAGCTTTGGGAATTAACTTAGTGAGTAAGACAAAATTTATGAAACCCGTAGAAGGAAACTAAACTGACCTTATTTTTCCCTCAGCTATTCATTCAACTCTCTCTCTCTCAAGGAAAATAAAGGAAAGCAAACTAGAGAAAATCACAGAAGCAAAACAGGGAAAAAAACTAGGGGAAATTGCTGGGAATTGAGTGGGAATTTCTGAGGCTTAGCCCAAGACTTACTCAGGGGAAACAAATCAAGCTCAGGTAAAGGATTAAACCCTATGTTTTCTGAAGTTTAACCTTAAGTTTTCAACTGGGTATTGAGGTGCTTGTACCACTAATGTTTAGGGTGGAATTTGAGCTGGAATGTTAGAGCCATCATCTTACCCTCATCGGCCATTGTCTTGGCTCCAACTGCTACTCGCATGAAGCATTAGACATATTCTTACAAGGGCTCTCCCTCTTTTTGGCGTATCTCGACCATCTAGTTGGCCTCTGTGGGGTGTACACGTCCCGCGTAGAACTGTCCGTAAAATTCCTCTAGGAACATCTCCCAAGATACTATACTAGCAGGAGGGAATTTAAAAATCCACTCCTGGGAGGTGTCAGACAGTGTCTCAGGGAAGATCCGGCGGCGGGCATCTTCCAACATTTTCTTTATATCCATTTGTATCTCAAACTTATTAACGTGAGATACTGGGTCTCCGTACTCGTCAAAGTTCGGCAATGTAGGCATCTTGAACTTACTGGGGGTTTCGGCCGTAGCAACCCTCTATACAAAGGGGGTTCCCCTCCTCCTATCGTACTCAATATGGGATGTTCGTCCCCTGACCAGTTGTTGTACCGCCTGGTTCAGTACATCAATCTGAGCCTGAACAGCTTCTGGGACTGCTGGGGCCACCGGTGCCAGGGGAGCGTACTCGTCGTGCCTCTCACGGCGGTCGTTAAGTACATCCCTTAGATCATCGTCTCTATGTCTTTGCTCGCTAGATCCTAGCCGACTAAAGGCGTTCTGCTGCCTGGGTTGCCCCCCAACGTTGTGGCTAGCTGGACTATTTTCTCTAGGTGGGGGGCTTCTGCCTCCACCTCTTTCTTCATTTCTCCAGCCAGCATTTCCTCTGTCGGAATCAGCTTCATTATAGTCGTGGCCATCTATGAATTATGGCTGACTACGGCGTGACCAGCTATTCACACTATTTCCTCCTCGGGCTGGCATTTCCCAAGCGTCAGGGGGAGGCCTGCGCTAGTCGTTGGGTCCCCGTGCATTATTATGTCGTGGGGGGCCCCTGACCGCAGAGCCTGACTCGATGTTCCTCCTGTTGGCAGAAGGATGCTGCCCCCTGCTAGGTAGATTCGGCTCTTCATCCCCTGGGCGTGTAGGGCTACGGGGCGGCTGCCCTGCCCTATTCTACCTCAGGCGCTGGGGATTGCCTTGACCAGCCTAGGATGGAGGCTGCTGCTCAGGATCCCTAGGTGGGATATCATCCTGAGCCACAGGCGGCTGCTTCGGCCTTTGAGGGTTTGCTGGCTGGAGCGGAGGGCTTGGATTGGGACCTCTCTGAGGTGGTGCATTCGGTGGCTGATCTAGCTGGGAGGCTGGCACAGCCTGGCTCATGGCCAGTTGAATGGCTGCTTCAAGGGCGGCCATGGCATTCCTCTGCCGATGATCCATTTCCGCCTGCCGCTCAATCAGCTCTTGGCACTGGCGTTCTATTTCTCTTTGCTGCAGCGCCATTGTCTCCGCAGCATTCTCCTGATTGGCCCTCAGATTAGCCAACTCATCTTGCAACACTCCTAGCGTTGCCCTCAATGTTTCGGAATCTAATTCCTCCTCATCAAACTCCAAATGTGGTTCATTCTCAGCCACATTTGGGGGAGGAGGTTAGGATGGTGCAGCACCAGCAGCCTATCCAGTCTTCTTGGATGTTTTCGCCATTAGAATTTTTCACAGTTTTTTTTTGTCAAACACTCAATGAAAGCACCAGAATGTTGACCCTTGATTTGGCCAACAACACGGAGTCAAATATATGACAAAAGATAAACTGCAAGTAAGAAAGAAAATCTAATGGAAGAGAATAAAACACCAAGGATTTATAGTGGTTCGGCCCCAAAAGATGGTAATGACCTACGTCCACTTAGTGCTATTATTAAGATTGAATCTCAAAGCAATGATCAAAGAACTAGGGTTCTTGAGTTTCACAAACCTTGGAAAAAATACAATAAAACGATGGATAATTGCACTACAGCTCTCTCTTTTTCTTTATCTTAGCAAAAAGATTCATGGATCAAAAGTCCATTCCTTGAGCTATTTCATGCATATTTATAGGCTCAAGGAGGGTTACATGGGCCAACGGGCCATATCTTTCCTTAATAACCGCGTATCAAGGTCATAATGAGGAAATATTCAATGTATTAATTATAAGATTACAGTTTAAGAAGGAAACAAATCAAGTTATCCGACCATCCTGGTCGTATCTAAATGTTAAGCCCCGACGAAGCGATTTGCTTCTAGTCGTTAGTCGAGCAGTAATTTGGCCACGTGTCAACCACGTGTGAGAAATCTCTGCCACATCATCAGCAGCCATTTTTAGGGTAAACACAAGCTAAGCAACTATGAGCCTCAAAATATATTGAGGTTTGCTAGCTAAGCAACTATGAGCCCTAGATAACATAAAAATATTGGGGTTTAATAGCTAAGCAACTATGAGCCTCAACACATTGAGGTTTGCTAGCTAAGTAACTATGAGCCCCTAAGAACATAATCATAACATATCATACCATAAACATATCATGACATATTTATACATAACATATAAGCATATAGAAACTATCCTATTTTCCTTACCAATACCAGGATGTGATAACAAGGACGGGATTTTGGAACACTCCTAAAACCAACAATGAGAAGGTGAGTATTTCTAAAAGAAAGAGATGGAAAAGGAATGAACTAAACCACCGAGAATAAGAGCTTACCGGAAGGAAACATTAAGTTCAAAGAACTTATATGCCTAACCAAGAATGGAAAAACATTGAGTTAGGATTTGAGTAAAGAAAACTATAAGAAACTAATGAAACCTACAGAAATGAACTAGGAATAGGAATACCTTTGAATGCACTATAACCGAACTACACCTTGATATCGAAAACACACTATTAACCTTACTTCCCAAGTGTTTAATAAGCTTAAGATGATAAAGCTTATAACCCCAACCCAAGTGTTTAACACTCTAAAGTAAACCTAGCAGGTTCAAGGCTCTGAACTCAGCTAAAAGAATTAAATAAATGGCTGGGTACTAGGTCCTATTTATAGAGTTCAAGAATGAAAAGATCTTCTTTTAGCTCAAATAAAAATAATGAATTTTAATTGAAAAACATTTGAATATTCGTCCAGCAGAGGCTTAAGACTCGATCAAAAGATTCAGAGGCTTGGTAAGAGGTTAAGGATTAAAATGAGCTCGGTTTCAAAAATGTTTAAAAATCTTTCCCTAGAGCCGATATATCACCCAAGGTAGGCGATATATCGCCTGGGATTGTATTATCAAGGCTTGTTGAAACATTCGTGCGAAGTTACGTGTTTTTCGTATTCCCCGTGTGGCGATGTATCGCCCCTAGAGTTGCGATATATCAGCATACTCTATAATATTATACACGTAATTGCACTTTTTCAGCCTAATTTGAATTGGGTAAACAGCTTTGACTAAGTCATAAAATGATTTTAAAGCTGCTGGCAGATTCTGGGGCTTTCAAATATTTCTTTTATAAAACTATTCCTCAAAAATACTTCATTTCTCAATAAACATGCACTTGACAAGTATCATGATCTTATTAAAACTATCTATACCTTATAGTATAATAAATATCGTCTGCATGATCAGCTATACTAATCAAACCTGATGTTATAATTAATATTCTTAAACTATAGGTTAAACTTATAAAATTTATAAGTGTTGCTACGAGTGTTCAACTAAGTCCTTACTTGAACCAAAATCCACGGTAATTATCTTACTATACACTAATACTAACTGCTATTATTACTACTACTATCTAGCTAGCTAAGTAAATATTATGGGACTCTACAATTCTCCCCTACTTAAAAGAATTTCGTCCCCGAAATTTACTTATCAAACAATTCTGGATACCGGGCTAACATGTCTTCCTCCAACTCCCACGTTGCCTCCCGTTCAGAACTATTACTCCATAGGACTTTGACTATCGGAATACTCTTGGACCGTAACTTCTTCATCCCTCTATCTAGGATTGCTCCCACTTTGTCTAATATCTCAAAAAGACCTAAAATCCAGGGACTAAGCTTGCCTTTCTTCCCAAACCGCTTCACGCCTTTCATGTTTAGGTGATTAGAAATGCATGTTTAGGTGAATTAAATATGCATGTGGGCCCGTTCTGGTTAATAGAGGCATAATTGTAATTTTGGCCCGTTTAGGGCATAAATGTGAATTATATGTATGTTATGCTTGATACTACAAGATTATGGTGATATGTTTGTGATGTGCGATCCAAGACGGTCCTAGAGAGCGGAATATAGAAATAGTCACAACGGGGCCGAATACCCGGCTCGGGGTGAGCCTAGGGGTATTATGGGAACATAGTACATGCTCGGGAATTTTTGGGTAACTGGTAGTGATTTAATGTTTGTTTAAGTATGTCGGGGGATTTATAGGAACACTTGAGGTATTAGCGGGATGTGGCAAATGACGGGATTGCTCTTGGTGGCATTAAAGGATTCTGGATAGACTTGAGGGAATTTTGGACATTATGTGGCTGGGGATAGACTTAAGCTGAACAAAACATAATTCTAGAACTTAGAAGAAAACATAACTCCTCTCAGCCCTCACTGTCTCTCTCACGTTCTTCTCTCTCTCCCTCTCTTTGGTGCTTGAAAAGCTTGGTGAATTTAAGGAACACTTTGGAAAGTTGGCTGAAGCTTGGGGAAATCTAAAGCTTGTGGAGGTTGGATTTAGCTCAGGTCGAATTGCCAGCTGAGGTACAAATTTCTTTAGATTTTACTGAGTTTACAATTGTGGTTTTGAGGTTTTATGGGCTTAAACTATGGGATGTGATCTTTGAGTTTTGATGAGTTGGTGGAGTAAGTTTTAGGGTATTTTGGTTAGTTATGTTGCTTGGATACGAACTGTAGGTTGAATTCTGAGTATAGGGATTGGTTTGGTAGAGAATTTGTAAGTTAAGCTCGGGAAAAAACACAAAAAAAGGGATGAGATTTTTGGGTTTCGGGGCTCGAGTCGCGGCCATATTCTTCAGGCGTCGCGACCCGCTTGAACTTAGAGGCTTGGGGAGCCTCGAATTTTTCCCAAGCATCGTGACATAGGCTTAGGTGCGTCGTGGCCAATGTTCCCCAAATGAGAGAGTCGTGCTCTCTGACTTGCAGCAGGCCACGGCTCAAATTAGGGGAAAAGGCCAATCGAAGGGTTTAAGCTCAGGAAGGATTCTACTACGCGGTTTAGTAGAATCTGAGGTTCTGAAGGCTAGTATTTTAATCGAAAGTTTTTAATTGGTTAGGTATTGATGGATATCTATTTATTATGGCACTGTCACTAGGTTTTACATCAAAGCTGGGGTTTAGGGGATCGTGCTCAGGATCGCGTTAGTCTATCAGCTCGGGACACAGGTAAGAATATTGTTTGTGACCGCAAAGCATGGCATGGCCTTATTATTTGTGTTTAATATATGTGTGAATACTTGTAAATACTATGTTATGTTGTGCATGGTTATGAATGAACGACGAAGGCCGACAGCGAAAAAGGGCAAAGAACGGCAAAGGCCAGGAAGGGGGAAAGCACGCTGAGTGTAGCCCACTAGGGGAGAGCCTCTAGGGTCTTGTTTCCACCCTCTTGGTGAAGACTAGGAACCTAGTGCCTGGTTAAGCACCTGGGTCGGCATAGGTCGATATATGTTTAATCTATTGATTGTTTATGCTTTATATTATTAGATTAAATTGTGATATGTTATGCGATGAGTTTTCTTGCTGGGCTTCGGCTCATGGGTGTTCTATGGTGCATGTAAGGGCAATGGAAAGATCGATCAACCCTGAGTTGAAGAGCATGGAGTGGCATGTACATGTTCGGCCTACTTGGCTGCCACGGCCAGGGTTATTTTGAGGAATATGCCGTAATGATTGGTTTTGTCACTTAGGTCGACTGTATTCACTTATTGAGTTGTAAAACATTTTCAAACAATATTTTGGGATCCTAAATGTATAACTTTTATTATTTTAATGAATGTCCTAATCTTTGATGCTTAATATTGTCAAATGATTCTTTATTTCAAATTAATCACACTTTTAATCTAAAACCTCGATTAGCGAGCTAGTGGCACATTTATAAATCACATGGTAATGACTCTAAGGTAATAGGGAGTTACAACATGGTATCAGAATGTGCCAAGGTTTATGGTTCTTGGAGATCAACCAAACTTGTGCGCTCACTGCCAGAGACAAGCTCGACTCAGGGTTGGTCGGTATTAAATGAATTATATGTTTAACTACTTGTTTGAGTTGCCCTGTTTGCCTGAATATTATAGACAGAGCATGACAAGTGTGTTTATATATGTATGATGCCAGGGCACGACCCCCCTTGATTTTTATATGCTTATGTTGTGTGTGATGTGTTGATATGTTGTTTGTAACTGATTGATGAAACTGGGAGATGGTTTTTGGATGTTGTTATTATGCCTGATGTGCGGCGTCATTGATTGCAGGCATATTGCGATTATGCCTCGACGATCAGTCAGACTCCGTGGCAATAGGGCCGAAGATGACAACTAGGATCAGGACCCTACACCTGCCGCACAAAATTAGCAACAGTTGTTTGCCGAAATTGAAGCCAGACTTCAACAAACGGAAGATTAGCTCCGAGAGTCAAGGCAACAGGCCTCTCCTTGGGGTATTGGGTTACAGATTCCACTGGCTGTGGCACTAGTGCCAGTCCAGCCTGTGATGGAGAATTGGTGAGAGCCTTTATATGAAAGATTCAGGAAGCAACACCCTCCTACCTTTGAGGGCGGTCCAGACCCACTACGGGCAGAGTAGTGGATGAACATGATATCTTCCAACTTGGATTTCATGAGGGTGGAAGGGAATGAGAAAGTGGCCTGCGCCAGCTACATGTTGAGAGAAGATGCCCGCATCTAGTGGGGCATTGTGTCCTAGAGGAGGGATGTGGCAGTTATGACCTTGGAAGAATTTAGGGACATCTTCAATGACAAATACCATAGGGTTGCAGTCCGAGCTACAAATGTGGGTGAGTTTGTCAACCTGACTTAGAATCAGATGATGGTTACAGAGTATGCACTAAAGTTTGACCGGTTGGAAAAGTTTGCGCTGGACTTGGTACCTACTAATATAGAATGGAGGGATTGATTTGTGAAGGTATTGAATGTCATGATAGCCCGTGATGTCAGAATGAAATTAGATCCGAGGACTACCACATATGCACAAGTAGTGGAGAAGGCTTTTACTGCTGAGGGGGTCAAGGATCAGATATGGAGAGAGAGTGTCACGAGGCGCGATGCTCGAAGGATGGTGCCTCATTTCACTGGTTCTAGCCGAGGTAGTGGCCCTAGTGAGCAGAAGAGAAAGGCCTCATATTCTTTTGTTCCTCCTAGATCAGATAGGAGGGCACGGGGTGCTTTCAGTGGCCGTCAAGGCGGGGGAGACAACTAAAGGAGTTTCCCAGAGTGTCTTCGGTGCAGGCAACGACATCAAGGAGAGTGCAGAGTCAGAGCCTACTTTACTTGTGGGGGTGTTATTCATCTGAGGAAGGACTACCCATAAGCTAGAAAATAATAGTCGAAGAAGAGCGACAGCCTCACTGCAGCCAGAGTATTCACCTTTACCCAGATTGAGGTTGAGGCTAGTCCCTCAGCTGTGCAGTTCAGATTTCTAGTGTTGGTTCTTCATTTACTACATTGATTGATTAAGGAGCTACTTATTCGTTTGTCTCTGCTAGAGTGATAGATCATTTGTGTAGGCCTTGCGATATGTATGCTAGGGGATTCAAGACTTTGTTGCCAACTAGGAAACTGATAGTCTCTAAGAGATGGGTTAGAGCATTGCCAGTAGAAATAGATAGTAGGGAGTTGTATGTTGACCTGGTTGAATTAGTAATAGATGACTTTGATATGATTCTGGGGATGGATTGATTATCAAAGTATGGGGCAACAATAGACTGCAAGTGAAGAATGGTGACCTTTGAATCGAAAGAGGAGGTACCCTTTGTATTTGTGGGGACAGTGAGTGGACCACGAGTACCTATGATCTTGGCACTGAAGGCTAGAGACCTAATGCATGAAGGTTGCATATGATTCCTAGAAACATAGTGGAAACCTCTAGGGTTGTTTCAGTTGGACCGGATGAGACCATATTAGTATGCGAGTTTCCTAATGTGTTCCTAGCAGACTTGCCAGGTTTGCCACCACACCAAGAGATCAAGTTCATCATAGAGTTGGCGCCAGGGGCAGAGCCAGTATCTAGGACACCTTATAGAATGGCTCCAACAGAGTTGAAGGAATTGAAGATTCAGTTGCAGGAGTTATTGGATCTAGGATTCATCAGACCCAGTTTTTTGCTAGGGGGTGCTCCAGTGTTGTTCGTCAAGAAGAAGGATGGATCCTTAAGGATGTGCATCAACTACAAGGAGTTGAATAAGTTGACCATTAAGAATAAGTACCCACTGCCCAGGATCGACGACTTGTTTGACTTGCTACAGGGGAAGACAGTGTTCTCCAAGATTGACCTTCGGTCTGACTACCACCAGTTAAGGATTAGAGAGGAGAACATACCAAATACCGAATTCTGCATGAGGTATGGACATTATGAATTCCTGGTCATGTCCTTTGGATTAACCAATGCCCCAGCAGCCTTTATGGACTTGATGAATAGGGTCTTCAAGGATTATTTGGATAAGTTTGTGATCGTATTCATCGATGATATATTGGTGTACTCCCATTCAAAGACAGAGCACGAAAAACATCTTTGCTTGGTACTACAATGATTGAGAGAGCACACGTTATATGATAAGTTCAACAAATGTGAGTTTTGGTTGCCCAAGGTAACATTTCTAGGCCACATTGTGAGTAAGGAGGAGATTCTGGTGGACCCAAGCAAGATTGAGGTAGTGAGAGATTGGCCCAGTCCGAGCAGTGTACCAGAGGTTAGGAGTTTCTTGGGATTAGCAAGGTACTATCGGCGGTTCGTTGAGGGATTCTCTAGAATAGCTACACCATTGACTGAGCTGGCACGTAAGAAGACCAAGTATGTCTAGACAGATAGATGTGAGAAAAACTTCAAGGAGTTGAAGTGGCGACTAATCACCGCTCTGGTATTGAGTCTCCCATCAGACAATGAGAAGTTTGTAGTCTACTGCGATACTTCGAGGCAGAGTTTTAGGTGAGTATTGATGCAAGCTGGAAAGGTGATAGCCTACGCGTCGAGACAGCTAAAGGAGTGGCGACTAATCACCGCTCTGGTATTGAGTCTCCCATCAGACAATGAGAAGTTTGTAGTCTACTGCGATACTTCGAGGCAGAGTTTTAGGTGAGTATTGATGCAAGCTGGAAAGGTGATAGCCTACTCGTCGAGACAGCTAAAGGAGTATGAGCAGAGGTATCCCACTCATGATCTGGAATTGGCAGCGGTGGTATTTTCACTATAGGTTTGAAGGCATTATCTATATGGGGAGAAGTGCGAAATATACACTGACCATAAAAGTCTGAAGTATTTCTTTACTCTAAAGGATCTGAATATGCACCAGAGATGTTGGCTAGAATTGGTAAAGGATTACGATTGCGACATTCTATACCATCCTGGGAAGGCCAATGTGGTGGCTGACGCATTGGGTCGGAAGGGCACAGGGCAGTTATTCAGTTCGGGGCAGATATCAGAAAGGTTGGGTGAGGAGATGACCCGAGTAGGAATTAAATTAGTAGTTGGTCAGCTATCCAATATCACTCTTCAGTCCACGCTCCTTTAGAGGATCAAGGGAGTGCATAAGGAGGACCCACGGTTGAGGAAGCATACAGAGGAAGTATTGCCCTGAGTGACTAAGGAATTTTCTATTTCAGAGGTGGATTTATTGAGGCTTAAGGGTGGGATTTGCGTTTCGATGAATTCCGGTATTCGATGAGAGATCTTAGATGAGTCTTACACCACTCCCTATTCCTTACATCCAGGTACAACAATGATGTACCAAGACCTAAGGACTCTATATTGGTGGCCAGGGATGAAGAGGGATGTGGTGGATTATGTAGCCAAGTGTTTAACCTGTCAGCAGGTGAAGGCTGAACATCAAAGGCCAGCAGGGTTGCTGCAGCCTTTAGGGATTCCATAGTGGAAATGGGAGGATATCACCATGGACTTCGTGGTTGGATTACCAAAGACAATAGGACAGTATGATTTTGTGTGGGTGATTGTGGATAGGAACACCAAATCAGCCCAGTTTTTTCCTGTTAAGACAACCTATACATTGGAACAATATGTTGAGTTGTATGTGAAGGAAATTGTGTGACTACATGGGGCTCTAAGGTCGATAGTATCCGATAGGGACCCCACATTCACCTCCAAGTTTTGGGAGAGCCTGCAGAAGGCTATGGGCACACAGTTGCAGTTTAGTACTGTCTATCATCCTCAGACAAAATGACAGTCTGAGAGGACGATTCAGATACTGGGGGATATGTTGCGAGCATGTGTGCTGGATTTTGGGGGATCTTGGAGTAAGTATCTCCCTTTGATTGAATTTTTGTATAATAACAATTATCAAGTGACTATTGGAGTCGCTCCGTATGAAATAATATATGAGAGGAAGTGAAGATCACCCATCCACTAGGATGAGAGGGGTGAGAGAAAGTATTTAGGTGTTGAAGATGTTCAGAGGACCAATGAGGCGATTGAGAAGATTAGAGCTAAAATGCTCGCCTCCCAGAGTCGACAGAAGAGTTACTCAAACTTGAGATGTAGAAGCGTAGAGTTTCAAGTCGGCGATCATGTATTTATCAAGGTTTCACCCTTGAGAGGGGTGAAACGATTTGGAGTGAAAGGCAAGTTAAGCCCGAGGTTTGTTGGCCCCTTTGAGATTCTAGAATGGATTGGGGAGGTATCTTACAGATTGGCTATGCCTCTAGCCTTATCAGGGATTCACAACGAATTTCATGTGTCCATGCTCCGGAGGTACGTATCGGATTCTACGCATGTCCTGAGCTATGAGAACTTGGAGTTGGATCAAGACTTGTCTTATGAGGAGAAGCCTATACAGATTCTAGACCGGAAAGATAAAGTCTCGCGGAACAAGACCATTGCCTTAGTGAAAGTTTTGTGGAGGAACAAAAAAGTGGAAGAGGTAACTTGGAAGATTGAGACTGATATGCGGGATCGATATCCTGAGTTGTTCAGGTAAATTTTGAGGATGAAATTTCTGTAAGGAGGGATAGTTGTAACGTCCCAAATTTTCTAATAAGGCTTAGTGCTTTGATTAGCGTATCGGGAGGGCTTTAATTATGTTAATATGTGGATTAAATGATTATGTGAATATAAATGCATGTTTAGGTGAATTAAATATGCATGTGGACCCATTCTGGTTAATAGGGGCATAATTGTAATTTTGGTCCGTTGAGGGCATAAATGTGAATTATATGTATGTTATGCTTGATACCACAAGATTGTGGTGATATATTTGTGATGTTCAATCCAAGATGGTCCTACGGAGCGGAATAGCGAAATAATCACAACGTGGCTGAATACCCGGCTCGGGATGAGCCTAGGGGTATTATGGGAACATAGTACGTGCTCGGGAATTGCCGAGTAACGAGTAATGATTTAATGTTTGTTTAAGTATGTTGGGGATTAAATGGGGATTTATAGGAACACTTGAGGAATTAGCGGGAAGTGACAAATGACAGGATTGCCCTTGGTGGCATTAAAGGATTATGGATAGACTTGAGGGCATTTTGGACATTATGTGGTTGGGGATAGACTTAAGCTAAACAAAACATAATTCTGGAACTTAGAAGAAAACATAATTCCTCTCAGCCCTCACTGTCTCACTCCCTCTCTTTGGTTCTTAAGAAGCTTGGTGAATTTAAGGAACTCTATGGAAAGTTGGCTGAAGCTTGGGGAAATCTAAAGCTTGTGGAGGTTGGAGTTTGCTCAGGTAGAATTACCAGCTAAGGTATGAAATTCTGTAGATTTTACTGAGTTTTCAATTGTGGTTTTGAGGTTTTATAGAGTTAAACTATGGGATGTGATCTTTGAGTTTTGATGAGTTGGTGGAGTTAGTTTTGGGGTATTTAGGTTAGTTGTGCTGCTTGGATACGAACTGTAGGTTGAATTCCGAGTATAGGCATTGGTTTGGCTGAGAATTTGTAAGTTAGGATGGGGCAAAAACGTAACAAAATGCATGGGATTTTTGG
Source organism: Humulus lupulus (assembly GCF_963169125.1). Taxonomy (NCBI): domain Eukaryota; kingdom Viridiplantae; phylum Streptophyta; class Magnoliopsida; order Rosales; family Cannabaceae; genus Humulus; species Humulus lupulus. The sequence goes on along the minus strand of NC_084797.1, from coordinate 45,280,244 downwards.
GTTTTGGGCTCGAGTTGCGGCCTTGTTCTTTAGGCGTCGTAACCCGCTTGAACTCAGAGGCCTTGGGAGCCTCGAATTTTGCCCAGGCGTCGCAACCCATGTTCCCCAAATGAGAGAGTCGTGCTCTCTGACTTGCAGCGGGCTGCAGTTCAAAATAGGGGAAAATGCCAAATGAAGGTTTTAAGCTCGAGAACCCAAATGTTAATCCACAGGAAGGATTCTACTACCCAGTTTAGTAGAATCTGAGCTCCTGAAGGCTAGTATTTTAATCCAAAGTTTTTAATTGGTTAGGGATTGATGGATATCTATTTATTATGGCATTGTAACTAGGTCTTACATCAAAGCTCGGGTTTAGGGAATCATGCTCAGGACTGCGTTAATCAATCAGCTCAGGACACAGGTAGGAAAATTGTTGGTGCCTGTAGAGCAGGGCATGGCCCTATTATTTGTGTTTAATATATGTGTGAATACTTGTAAATATTATGCTATGTTGTGCATGGTTATGATTAAACAGCGAAGGCCGAGAACGGCAAAGGGCTGAGAACGGCAAAGGCCGAGAACAGCAAAGGCCAAGAATGGAAAAGGCAGAGAACATCAGTGAAGTCCACGAACCCAGTGCCTAGTTAAGCACCTGAGTTGGCATTGGCCGCTATATGTTTAATATGTTGACTGTTTATGTTGTATATTATTGGATTAAACTGTGATATGTTATGCGATGAGTTTTCTTGCTGGGCTTCGTCTCACGAGTGCTCTATGGTGCAGGTAAGGGCAAGGGAAAGGTCGATCAACCATGAGTTGGAGAGCATGGAGCAGCGTGTACATATTCGGCCAACCTGGCTACCACGGCCAGGGTTATTTTGAGGAATATGCTTAATGATTAGTTTTGTCGCTTAGGTCGACTGTATTCAAATTTTGAGTTGTAAAACATTTTCAAACTGTATTTTGGGATCCCAAATGTATAACTTTTATGATTTTAATGAATGACCTAATCTTTGATGTTTAATGTTGTCAAATGAATCTTTATTTCAAATTAATCGCACTTTTAACCTAAAACCTTGATTAGCGCACATTTATAAATCACATGGTAACGACTCTAAGGTAGTAGGGCGTTACATACTCTCTTTCAGTTAGTCAAAATATTAGAAAACAAACTAAAATAATGAAAAGATACTTGTAGAAATGTTGGTTGCCATGTACAAAATCAAAGGTGTGGTGTTAGTGTACTTTAGTTGCTCTTTAAAAGTCATAATTCTTACGAATGCTGATATTATCTGAGGACAAATAAGACAACCAGCTTTCATTAAAAACATAGTTAACAAATAATACAAAAAATTAAAACTTATCTACACAAAAATTGATTATGAATACATACCTCTCCCCGCACCATTTACTTAGGCTCAAGAGACCTCATGCAGGCACGATCCAATAATAGATCCCCGTAATCATACACAATGTACCTATCACAAATGAAGATGAAAACAAATTATAAGAAAATACCATGCCATCCAATAATATGTTGTTTGTGTATATATTTATATATATATATAAAGTATTTTGGTTTAGCCACCTAAAGAGATAAATGCATATTGGGTAATAAATTGTTTAAAATATTTTTTTGATATAATAATTTGAGAGAATATGGATATATTATTGTTAGAGTTTTATGCCCTAATTAAAACTCAATTTCTTTGTAATCTCATTTATTATCAATAAAAGAATAGAAATCATTTTTGGCTTGGTCAATCACTTTTCTCATATGTTTTATTTTCATGAGTATTTGTTTAATATAAACTTCTATTAAATCTCGAGCATATAGCTAATCGTATTTATAGTGACGTAATCACAGTGGAATATAAATATGATTATATGTTCAAAATAAGTTAGTCCTAAGATTAGTCAGTGCACAGAATTTACACTGACTTGCCAATCTACGATATGATCTACTTACACATCGCAGTGTTATGTTCTTTCCAGAACATTAACAAAGTAGATAAGATTGGATGTATTTGTTACATCGGACATGACCGATATTGATAGTTGAGAGGATAAGTAAACATACCGTTATTATCTATTCTAGTCATATCATATCGTTGACGATAGGTCAATTCAATCTCAATTCTGAGTGGTTAGTATTCTAACTAATTGTATTATTTGAGTTCTTTGACTTGTTCGTTACCAGCTTACCCTATGGACTAGCTCATACTTACATCTTGGGAACTCGGTAGTATAATTGAGTGGGAGTGTTAATCATAGATATGAACATCTATAGCTTCTGGTGAAGAAGTGAAATGATGGTTTCCTTTGAGTTTGGTTAAAAGTGCTAAATGATAGATCTCATTTCAGTAATTAATATTAGTTTACTGAAATATCATTTACAAGGAACTAAGTGTTTTAAGGGTAAAACACAATGAGGGGTAAAACGGTATATTCGTCCCATCTCATTGTAGACCATCTATAGAGGATTGAGTGACAATTATGGTTGTAATAATAGATAATTAATAGCGTATCTATATTTGTTATAGAGCATCCTATGAATTCAAGAGTGCAATTCCGAGTCTTTAGTAGAGTCACGAGGAATTAATAAGTTAGTAAATTTATTTGTTAGATTTATGATAACTTATTGGAGCTTGATTTCATAGGCCCATGGTCCCCACTGTACCTTGGATAAAATCATCTAGATAGTCTCAATTAATTGATTTAATTATCAATTAGAATTACCAAAGTTGACTAGGTCAATTTTGGATAGTTTCACAGAGTTATGTAATTTTGAGAAGAAAAGAGAAATTAGGGTAGATTTATTAATTAAGATAAATTGTTATCTAAATTAATAAATAATTTTAAATCAAGGTTCAAATTATAAATAATTAATTTGATAAAGGATTTAAATAATTATTTAATTAATTAAATCAATAGAAAATAATATATGCATTGATTTTAAGTCCGATGAGTTTATAATTAAATGAGAAATTTCATGGGCCTAAAGCCCGTGATAATTTCGACCTAGGGCTGATTATTGGCTATTATTTTATTGATTTTTAATTAAATAAATGACATAAATAAGTCTATAAAAGGAATGTTAAGTGAGAGTTGAAATGAGATGACAGACACTAGTTTTCTGATAGGTTTTAGATTCTCTCTAAACATAAGTAATTTTCTAAGCCTTATTATTCTTTTGTCTTCTTCTCTCTGTATCTATGTCATGTGTTGAGAATTGTCAACTGTAGTCTAGGTGATTCTAAGGATATATTGGAAGACTGTGAAGAAAATTGAAGATTGGTTCAGTTTCTTTATAATACCCTGTGACAGAAAGGATACAATGGTTAGAGAAACTGAAGGAATGACTCAATCATTCCGCTGCGTATAATGTAAGTATTCTTATCATTATTTCTATTTGAATTCAATTTTAGAAATATGTTCTAGGTTGTCTCATATTAATTTGTTTAGTATTAGATCTACATGAAAATAAATAAAGATCATGTATACAAGTTTTCTTAACAACTGGCCTCAAAGCCTTTGGTAATCTTTATTTTTATGCATGAACATGTTAAAAATTGAATTATTTGATGTGTTTGAATAATTGGACTGATTTCATGATTTTATGAAGCATATTGAATTTTGTGTGATTATTAGCAATTTTTAGGTTATATTGTTGTGTTTTCTATGCCATTTATTTTTATATATACTTTATTTTGCGTAAAACATGTTAAAAATTAATTAGAAAACGTTTTTGGTTTGAAAAATGGCACAAAAAAAAATTCAAATTTTTTTGGCCTGGCTGGCCATGTGTGCGCGCACCCGCGCGCACACCCCTCCACCCGTGCGCGCATCCCCCTAGCTGTGCACACGTCTCCTCGGTAGCCAACCCCCACCTACGCACGCACCCCTCGGCAGCCACAACATTCGCGTGCGCACACATCTGCAGCCAAGCCACGTTGACCCAATTTTTTTTTTATTTTTAAAAAATAAAATAAAATGTGAAAATTAATTATTTATAATCAAAGCCAAAAATATCATATTTGTTTTATAATTTAAAAATATTTTTTAAAATAAGATATTTTTGTTGGTTGAGATTTAAATAATTAGAATTTTTTTATAAAGATTCAAATTCAAATTTAAAAATATACTAACAACTTAATTTTAAATATTTTAATATATTAAAATATTAGAATGAAGATATTAGATATTTAAGATATTTTCTTTTAAATACTTGTTATTTTTATTAAGTCTTTATTTGAAAATATAAATAACTGTTTATTTTATAGTTTTTAATATTTAAATTATTTGAAATTTGTTAGTTAGATATTTTCATGGATATTTGAATTTGTTTAACTGTTATGAGAAATTTTAGGGTTGTTATACCTATTAATATATATTTGTTAATAGTTAAAATATTAGCTTATAGTTGAAACAACACAAGATATTTTTGAAAAAGAGTTAAGATATTGATTTTAAATTTTAAAATTGGTTAAATTTTGAAAAATATCATTCTTTTTCAACCAATTGATATAATATTTTTTTTAATAAATGGGATTTGAATTAACTTTGGTTAATTGTTGATAAATCTTATTTAAATTAAATTGATATTTTTTTTTCAAATTAACCTAAACCAAGTTGATTGTTGATAAATGAAATTTAAATTAACTATTGTTAATTGTTGATAAATTTCATTTAAATTGACTTATTTTTTGTAAAAATTTAATTAATTTGAATTTTTTAATAAATCCTAGAAAATTAATTGTGGTATTTTTGCAAATGAAATAAATTGTGGTATTTTTGCATAAATTCATAGAATTGTTTATATAGTAACATGATTAGGCTCATCCAATTATAACATGTCTTTTGCACTATATGTGGTATTTTTGCAATTGGGCTTAGATGCATATATTGGCCCATATGTTTATTAGATATATAGTTTTTGCCAAATAAAATATTCATAAAATGATAGGTTTTATTTGGGCCCATTAGAAAATGTAAAGTTAAAATTCATCTCTTGTGGGTGATTTCACTTGTCAATGTCCATTTGGTTTGCAGGACGATAGTGAGCCTAATCAATTAATAACAACTAATAAAACGAATGTTTAAATTCTTGTCTTTTGGACATTGTATGGAAATATGGGGGTCTTTGCAGTGGAAACGACATACTGAATTCAGCCCTCCTCCATACAAGCCCAATTGTTAAGGCCTATTTATCTGAGTTGGACTTAATTGTATAAGTTCATTATATTAGTTAAACCTAAATGTTGATTAGCAACAAATTAATTTTGAATTAATTGAATTTGTTTCAATGTGACACTTTATAATTAATAGGAAATTATAGGACTTTGGTTTTTTTTTAAAAAAATTCAATTTTTCGGAGAACCATAGTCATTAATTTTCTAAAAATAAATAATAAAAATACTATTTTTAATTTTATAATGAGCTTATTTTAATAATTATATTCGATTTCCACCATTGGTTTAACAAAGTCAATAACTTAATGGGGCCTCGAGACGCTTTGATTTGTCCCCCTACGGAAGGTGTTCATTAGTTATTTTGACAAGGTTAAATTTCGAAAGATAGATAATTATAGGTCAAATTCTACTAGACTCACCCCTACGGTGACTACTAAGACTAAACCTATTGATTATCGAAACCCTGGGTCTAGCTCTTAAAATAAGAGATTTTGTTTTCTTATTTTGATCAAATAGTAGGTTGTTAATAATGGTGTCCATTATTAAATAAGTCTACAACTTTATTTAACTAGTGGTATTTTTTACTCTTATTAACCGCGACATGGATATCATAGATCAGTTAAAACCCTAAAGAAATAGAGATATGATTATTTTTGGTATTTTTTCTCATATCTTACATATTTTTTATATATGTTGTGCTATTTCTTGAATTTTGTGTGAATAGGAGTTTTATTGAGCAAATGTGATTGATTTATATTTTATTGATAATTTTTAGTTTTAAGTTAAGTAGTGTCTGTGTCTACTCCCATCCTTTCTAAACTTTCGATAGAGAAACTCACTGGAGAAAACTTCCTTATTTGGAAGCAGAATATCAACATAGAGTTGATTGGTGACAACTCCGAGTTCGTCATGATTGATGAATCCCCAGAACAAGCACTGTGTTTGCACGTTTGTGATGGCATCGTCAATGCTCGTGATGGCACCGTAAATGCTTAGATAGCACCATCTCCGCACATACGTGATGACACCATGGATGCTCGAATGGCAATTGCTGCTGATCCAGCTAAGGATGAAGCTAACAACGCTTCGTCTTTGAAAGCTGGAAACAAGAGGAAAGGTGGACAAAACAACAACCTCAAGCCTGCAAAGGCTGCAAAGACAAGTGCACAACCAAATGCACAAACGCCCAAAGGGAAGAACAAGTAAAACAAAAAAGGTAAAGATAAGTGTTTTCACTGCAAAGAGAAGGGGCATTGGAAACATGATTGCCCCAAGTTTCTAGCAGTGAAAAACAATGGTAATGATTATAGTTCATTTATCTTGGAAACATATGTTTAAGAGAATGATAAATCTGTTTAGATTATTGATTCTTGATCTACCAACCATGTTTGCAACTTTTTACATCTTCTTGAATCGTGGGAGGAAGTGGACGAAGGTGGCTTAAATCGTAGAGTTTGGAACAGAGCGTTTTTTGCGGTCCAAGCTAGAGGAATAGCTCGTCTGAAGTTCAAAAATAAATACTTAATTTTAAAAGATGTATTTTTTTTATTCCGAATTTTAGTAGAAATTTAATTTCAGTTTCCATGTTGCAATTAGAACGATTTGTTATGGCTTTCACAAGTTCTAATATATCTATTTCTGTCAATGGATCAGAATTGTGTATTGCATGTTTGGAAAACGAGCTTTATATTATGCGACCTAATGAACGTCTCGCTCTTAACAATGATTTATTCAAAGTAGCTAAACCTAGGACCAATAAACGTCAAAAGATCGATAACGATAATATGACGTATTTATGGCACTTGAAACTAGGTCACATTGGCCATGATAGGATTCAAAGACTTATAAAGGATGGGCCTTTGAGGGAACTCACCTTAGGTGAATTACATGCCTGTGAATCTTGTCTAGAAGGAAAACTGACCAAGCGTCCATTCTCTGCAAAGGGTGATAAGGCCAAAGAACCACTTGGACTTGTGCATTCAGATGTATGTGGAGCTTTGAATGTACAAATGAGGGGTGGTTTTGAGTATTTCGTCACTTTCATTGACGATTACTCTAGATACTCATGTCTTTACCTAATGCATAAGAAATCATAAACATTTTCAAAGTTTCAGGAATTCTTAGCGATGGCTCAGAACCAATTAGGTAAAACATTAAAGATCTTGCGATCTGATAGGGGTGGAGAATATTTGGATATGCAGTTCCAAGATCATTTAACTGAACTTGGGATTTTATCACAACTTACTCCCCCAGGCACTCCACAACAAAATGGTGTAGCGGAACGCCGGAACAGAACTTTATTGGAAATGGTTAGATGCATGCTTAGTTACTCAACTCTACCAACTTCGTTATGGGGACATGCAATTGAAACCCCGAATGGCATTCTCAATGTTGTGTCGTCTAAATCAATCCCCAAAACACCTTTAGAACGTTGGAATGGTCGCGAACCTAGTTTACGCCATTATAGAATCTCGGGGTGTCCCGCTCACATCCTGAGGAAAAAGGAAGGAAAGCTAGAACCATGAACTGAAGTTTGCATGTTTGTTTGCCATCCTAAAGGTACTCGGGGTGGATTTTTCTATAGTCATTCAGAAAAGAAAGTGTTTACATCTACGAATACTACTTTTCTGGAAAATGACTATGTCCAAAACTTCAAACCTCGCTGCAAAATAGTTTTAGAGGAGATGGTTAAAGAATTGACTCCAACCAATGTTCCATCGTCATCAATGCGAGTTGATGATGAAATTCCCTCTCTTCATGTTCAACCGACGCAAGTCGATTTAAATGAAGAAAGTACAACTGTTCCTGAGCAAACAGTCACGTAACCTCATCGTAGTGGGAGGGTTTCTAGGAACCCAATTTGCTATGGTTTGGATGGTGAAACCAATATGGTTGTTGGTGACACTGGTGACGATGATATGTTTTCTTTCAAACAAGCAATGACTAGCCCTGAAAAGGAACTATGGCTCGAAGCCATGAAACAGGAAATAGAGTCCATGTACTCAAATTATGTCTGGGATCTTGTGGAAGCACCTAGTGACCTTAGGGCCATTGGGTGCAAATGGATCTACAAGGAGAAAAGAGGTGTTGATGGAAATATCAAGACTTATAAAGCTCAACTAGTGGCAAAGGGTTATACCTAAAGAGAAGGCGTGGACTATGAGGAAACTTTTAGTCCGGTAGCCATGCTCAAGTCCATTCGCATCCTCCTATCCATATCAACAGCTCTCGACTAGAGATATGGCAAATGGATGTCAAGACATCTTTTCTTAATGAAAAGCTTGACGAAGTCATTTATATGGATCATCCAGAAGGATTTAAAGTAGTTAGATAAGAATGAAAAGTTTGCAAGTTGAATAGGTTCATCTATGGACTTAAGCAAGCTTCTCGTTCTTGGAATCTTAAGTTTGATGAAATAATAAAAAACTATGGCTTTGAATAGAATATTGATGACCCTTGTGTTTACCAACTGAAGGCAAATCAAGTAGTGGTATTCTTGGTTCTTTATGTAGATGATATCTTACTCATTGGAAACAATGTAAGAAATTGTCAGATGTGAAGAATTGGTTGAGCACTCAATTCCAGATGAAGAATTTTGGTGAAGCAAGTTATGTTCTAAACATAATATTGACATAAATATATATTTACATGGCTACATTAAAACACAATAATATTTAAAAATAAATTAATAATAGAAATAAAATAAGAATAGAAAAAGTCATAATGTAGACAATAGTATACATGCATCAACTATTTTTATTTTCTAATGTATCTCTTAATGTACTTTGGTGAATTTGATGAAAAAAAAAATATCCAATCGCTAAAGAACAAATTATTACATAAATTTATAAGATAAAAATATGATATGTAAGCCTTTATTATTTTTATATAAATATGATTTAATTATCATAAAATATCTTAAAAATATCATATTTTAATTAATTAATTAATTAATTAATTTTTATTAAATATTATATATTATATGTTTAATATAATATTAATTTTATAAGTTTCATTAAATTTTATTTAAATTATAAAATGTATAGTTTTATTATTTTTAAATAATTATCATTGTAAAATATCTCAAAAATATATTTTTTTAATTTGTTTAATTGTTTATTTAATTAAGTTTAAATCATATTTACAATCGATTATGTTAAATATAAAAATATTCCGTTAAAATTAATTTTAAAAAAAAATTAAAAAACATTTAAAACCAAAAAAAAATAAATATCTCTAAACACTTTTTATACGTAAGAGATATAACTAATACTAATAAACACACTAGTTCAAATAATATCAATATCCCCTTGATATTTTTTTTCTTTCAAAAATAAAATATAAAACGTTGGCTTATGCTTATCCATCCCAAAGTTTTCTCATAGTTCCACCCAGAGCACTCTTAACGGGAGTTCTTCTTCGTACTTTAAAATAGTTTCCTAAAATGCACACATTTTTCTATTTTAAAGTTTATTTTATACCATACATCAATTTCTCTATATATTTTTCTACATTATTTAAATATTATATCTTTAAACATATTTTATTAATTAAAATAAAATAAAATATTTAAAAAAGAAAAAAAATAATAAATATATACTAAATAAAAGAGAGAAAACTTATAAAGAAAAATAATAATATTAAAATATTATATAAAAAATATACAAATATTATGTAAATGTAGATATGAATTAATTAAACTTTGTGCATAATTATTATAAATATATGTATAAAATATTTTCCTAAAATGCACACATTTTTCTATTTTAAAGTTTTATTTTATACTATACATCAATTTCTCTATATATTTTTCTACATTATTTAAATATTATATCTTTAAACATATTTTATTAATTAAAATAAAATAAAATATTTAAAAAAGAAAAAAGAAAAAAGAAATAATAAATATATACTAAATAAGAGAGAGAAAACTTATAAAGAAAAATAATAATATTAAAATATTATATAAAAAATATACAAATATTATGTAAATGTAGATATGAATTAATTAAACTTTGTGCATAATTATTATAAATATATGTATAAAAGAGCTGATGGAAGATGTTTTTGTGAGTTTAAGCTAAATATTATAAATAAAGTGTAATACAAAATACATCACCAAATCGTATTTTTTTATAATTTAACTCAAATTTTTATATTATAATATACATCAATTTTTTATCTACATCATTTAAATATTATATATTTTTAAAATATTTTACTATTAAATATAATAGTATCACATTTATTTATATATATATATATACAAAAATTTATAAAAAAAAATAATAAAAGAATTAAACAATACTAAAGATATTTAGTGGGAGTGCTCTTACAATTTCTCATTCCTTTTTAGAGTTCAGAAACTACCAAGTTTTAAGAGTCAGAAAGAGCTAAAACTAAATTACAGAGAGAGAAAGAAATGGGTAAGGGAGGGATGTCTCATGGGGAAATCAAAGATGGAGAAGAAGAAAACATGGCTGCCTGGCTTCTTGGTGTCAACAATCTCAAGATTCAACCTTTCACTCTCCCACCTCTTGGTATCCTTTCATTATTTTCTCTTAACATTTTCCTACTTTGTATATTATGATGGTTATAATCTCTTTCAATGAACACTTCTTTTTCTATTTTAATATATATATTTAAAAAATTGTATGCAGGACCTCATGATGTTAGAGTAAGGATGAAAGCTGTTGGCATATGTGGTAGTGATGTTCACTACCTCAAGGTGAAGCCTTTTATATGTTCTTAATGATTTGGTTTAGCAATAAACGAAATACCAAATTTATAAGGTTTATATAATTTTTTAAATAGTTTTTCTGGGTAGCCAAGATGAGTCGGGTTACAAATTCTTTTGTAATTTCTCTCATTTAACAGAACTTTGGATTAAAACAAGAAGTACCCACATAGCATTTTACACAATATTGCTTATTGATCATCCTCTGTTTGAAATGTTTTGCTTTTCTCTCTCAGACCCTGAGATGTGCAGATTTCATTGTTAAAGAGCCCATGGTGATCGGCCATGAGTGCGCCGGAATCATAGAAGAAGTTGGGAGTGGAGTGACGACCCTTGTGCCTGGTGACCGCGTTGCACTTGAGCCTGGAATCAGCTGCTGGAGGTGTGACCTTTGCAAAGAAGGTCGATACAATCTATGCCCAGAGATGAAGTTTTTTGCTACTCCACCTATTCATGGTTCTCTTGCCAATCAGGTCAGATAAAATTTGCATCCTTGGAGAGTCCATTTCTTGGTTGTAGAGTTAAGGCTATAAGCCTAATTGTTTAACTTAAATTTTTCTGTAGGGCATACAAGATTAACTTTGTTATCAGGCACCATTTGAGACTTTCTTATTATAATTTGAGTTGTTTTCAACCACAAAGAAAAACTTTAAATCGTAAAACAGTGAACGTAGCTTAATTGATGACTTAATTTCCTTTTGGACAACTATAGGGTTGTGTGGTGGGGAGTTTATTGCGAGTGTTTTATATTCTGTTTTTCATTGACAGGTAGTGCATCCAGCAGACCTATGTTTTAAGCTGCCAGACAATGTCAGCTTGGAGGAAGGGGCAATGTGTGAACCCTTAAGTGTGGGTGTCCATGCTTGTCGCCGAGCCAATATCGGTCCAGAGACGAATGTTTTGATCATGGCAGCTGGACCAATTGGCCTGGTCACGATGCTGGCTGCTCGTGCTTTTGGGGCTCCCAGAATTGTTATTGTCGATGTGGATGACCATCGTTTATCAGTTGCCAAGGATCTTGGTGCAGATGATACTGTCAAAGTTTCAACAAATGTTCAGGTCTCTCTGATTCAATTCATTGTTTAAAGCTATTGAATGCAGCATTGTAACCATTCCTTTTTACTCTATTTATATGTTAATGGTATGCATACAATTTCATTGTGAGTCTTACGTTTGGTAGTAGTTGCTTCAGTTCTTGTCACGAAGCATGGTACTTTTGAGTTTTTAACAATGGTTTATCTTAATCCATGGTTTTGTTTTCTCCTTTTTCCAGGATATAAATGAAGAAGTGACTCAGATACACAAAGCCATGATCGGTGGAGTGGATGTTAGTTTTGACTGTGCAGGCTTTAACAAAACCATGTCAACAGCCCTGAGTGCCACTCGTGCAGGTGGCAAAGTGTGCCTTGTGGGAATGGGCCACAGTGAGATGACTGTTCCACTCACTCCAGCTGCTGCAAGGTATAGATGAGATTGAAAACTAGCTTAGCTTCACTCTGGACAAAGCCTTAATAATAATGACAATATTTGAGCATCTTTTTGGACTCAATTATGGGATAGCTTATGAGCTACATAGAAAATACAATTAGATGTTCGGTTCTGTTGTAGAAACTCTGGAACGAACTGAACGTATGGAAAAAGAAATGAAGTATAACTAAGAAAAATTGAGTTGTAATATGAGTTAATATTTCAAGTCAAATCCTTAATATATTTTTTTCATGGTTATAAACAGGGAAGTTGATGTTATTGGTATCTTCCGGTACAAGAACACATGGCCACTATGCCTCGAGTTTCTAAGGAGTGGTAAGATTGATGTGAAGCCCCTTATAACTCACCGGTTTGGATTTACTCAGAGAGAGGTGGAAGAAGCTTTCGAAACTAGTGCTCGTGGTGGCACTGCCATTAAGGTCATGTTTAATCTGTAGTTGTTAATACTTGAGCAAAGCAATAAATCTTTTTACACATTTCAACCAAGTACGATGCTCTTATGATCCTTTAATATACGCTTTGGATAGAAATCAATGATTGCTGGAGAATTGATGACTATTCTCTACGTAGTTTGAGAAAGGACGTGTGTGTACTACTAATACAAATAATCAGATTGTCTACTTTTTATATTTTTATTGTTTTCTTTTCTAATTTTTTTTTCTCAGAAAGTGGGAAGAATAATTTCAGCTTCAAAGTAGTGGTGATGAACTCTAGATATAAATTTTAGACTTGTGAGAAGAAGAAAAAAGTTGAATAAAGAAATAATTATAATCAGAAGAAACAGACAACTGTTAGAGTAGTTATGTAGTTTAGACAATAAGATGTGAAATGAATGACAGTAGTTGTAGAAAGTATTGACATAGGGTAAAAAATTTAAGTAACATCGGGTTCATATGAAAATTAATTGGTGATGACTAAAATAACTCATGCTCTTATACATTGTTGAATTTCTATGTGAGACACGCTAACATGAGCAACACTATTTAGCATTTTGAACTGATTACAAATAAGAATGATCTCTCTAACAGTAGAGTGTAGGTAAGAAGAAGACATACAATTCCTCTTAATTGCATTAATCACTACTAGAAAATCACACTCCACTAAAATATGGCAATAGCCCAAGCTACGACAAAGACGGAGCTCGTTAAAAACAACTAGAGCTTTCGCTATCTTAGGCCGATATGTAGGAACAAGAGGCAGAGAATATAGAACCATTGTTGCAGTCTCGAAGAATGACCCTAAGGCCGACCTTTTGGCTACTAGAATTCATTGCTACATTTGTATTAAGCTTCATAATGCCAATAGGAGGAGCAGTCCCTATGGCTTTAAGAATTACCCGGACTCGGCATAGTCTCAGCCCATTCTTTATGATTGTTGGCCACCTGGAACTTGGCTAGAAAATCTAATTCCCAAGTAATAGTAAGTTCATCAGAGGACAACATTTAATCATGGATCTTTTTATTACGTCTGAACCAAATACACCTACATAAGACCAACGATTTCTCAAGTTCCACTTGGGAAAGAACAACCATAATCTCCAAAATAAAGGTATAGAAATGAGCATTTTTTGGAGAATGGAAACTAACCACTTGGTCAAAAGTACTTCAAATGGTCTTAAGAGATGTACAACCCCACAAGACATGATAGGTAGATCCAACTTCCCCAAGCATATGAGACAATTAGGAGAGGATGGAACTACGATTTTTAAGATTGAGCATGGAATTCCCCAAAGAGGTTCACCACACAACAACTTGATTTTAGAGGGAATCTTCAAAGACCAAATAAGCTTCTACCATCTTGAATGCCCATTCGAAGAGCTTTCTTGTCTCATTCCTTGAATACACAAACTGCTTGCCAATACCCACTTCTGACCATATATTGACCCGACTGATTGAAGTGACATACCAATTGATTTGTTGCACCACGAAGATACAGATGAATTGAGAAAATGGATTCCGCCTCTCCCCTTGATGAAAGCTTGGTTAACCAACTGAAAATTCCAATTAGGATTTGGGAGGATAAGGGTATTGTTGACCAGCGTTTTGGTCAACAACACTGAGTCAATTTGAACGACAGTAAATAATTTAAAAAGCTGAATTCAAATGAAACGATACAAAGAATCTATAGTTGTTCGACCCCAAGAATTGGTAATGACCTATGTGCACTTGCACTTTTATAAACAATGTCTCAGACTCAAGATCAAGAAGAACACGGTTCAACTAAGTGTCCTAAGCTTGAGAGAGAATACAATTTGGTATGGATTTTGTATGTAAAGTGCGCATAAGAAAATTATGACAGTGAGAGATCTCTATTTATAGAGTCTCTTGATGGGTCATGGGCCTTACAAACATGATCTAGGCCCTACATGTGTAATATGAGATTGTTACAACTGATTACACGTTTAAAATAATAAAAAAGATACATTTAAATATCGGTTACATAAATATCTCTTGAATTTAGGATCAATCTTGTTATTTGGTATATCCTACGAACAATATACACCTTCGAGCAACTTTATGAGATTAGTGGACCCTCGAGCAAGCTATTCTGTACGACCAACACTCTTTGTGTAATGAACTTCAATTTCTTCAAGGCGGACAACTTCCTTCAATTTGATTATGCTCGACCAGTACATGCAGGCTTTAATACTTTCTGTTGCCACGTGTCATTTTCATATATCCACATCACCATGTCTAATTTTGGGTTAAACATTTGCCCCTAAGTTTATCTTAGAGCAAGCAATACTAGATAAACTTGCATGATTTAACCATGTTGGTACATTTTCAAATTTTGACACATCAAAAAATCGAAGTACCACTTTTGCAAGCAATTATGATATTTTTTGATAAAGTAAGTGGCAGTTTTATGTTTCCAATTCATGTACTACTCACATCAAATAAGGCAATGATGATTTTCTTTTAATAAAAAAGGAAATAGTTCCACTTTCAATGCAATTGACATCATATCATCTCGAAAAACTACGATGAATTTTTCCTTGATGATGTCAGCTGCTCACATGCGGGCAAGGGCTATATATAGCCCTGCCTTTTCCCCTTCTATTTCTCCCTTTTCACATTCCTTAATCTCTCTCTCAAAAATTGTCTCAAACTCGAAGCTCTTGTTCCCCAATTTCTGGTACTTCAATTCAATTTCCATTAAGCTTTTCTTCAAGATCATCATTCAAGTAAGTTTCCCGATCACTCTCTCATAGATTTTTCGATGTAATTTTATGCAAATTTTGTGGTAATTTCAAAATTTTCACTTTCGAGTTCTTGGTGTTCTTCAGCAAACTGTGAGAACTTTGGGTTTTTTCTTGAAAAAAATGTTGACTTTCTGAAAAAATAAGTGTTTGGGGAGTAAGGAAATGAACTCTAGGCTTCAAGCATGTTTGATTGTGTATTGGACAATAGGAAAATTAGTAGAATTGAAGAAAAAATCGATTTTCAACTTCTGACAAAACAGTGGCAATTTTCCCTCCAAAAGGTAAGTGGAAATGTTTGAGAATTTTTTTTTAAACTACCTTTTGGATCCATTTTTACACCTGGTCGAATAAAAATTATGTTTATTCAAGCAGCACACTCTGTTTAGACACACATACGATGGTCGAATAATTAGCTCCCAATTTCCTTGTTACCATATGTATGCACGCGATCACTGGGGAAGTGATTATTTAATTGACTCAGATGTACTCCAAATGTTGGTCGATGATGTGGATCAGAATCAACCAGATATTGATCTCAAATGTGATACTTCTGAAACTCCTACTTAACATGTGGAGCAATCCCAACAATATGATTTTTAGTTTGTCCCGGACAAAGAGAATCGTCGTAAGGTTGATGAGTTGCACCAAGGAATAAGGAAATTCCTTCCAAAGTGTTGGACCTATGTTGTCCATCCTGACTATGTTGATACTTTCTCAGTCGGAATCCCGACCAGTGGGAGGGCAACGAGCATGAATTCAATGGTTGAAGAGGTTGTAACTGTTGTTTTCTGTTTTCCAGATATGTCCAGAGTAAAGCAAACGATCAGGAAATGAACAACTACAGACCCCCACGTCGCAAGGAAAGTGACCATTGAGAATAATGCCCAGGAGCAAGGGCAGAACGAGCATCTAACGTCCCAAATTTGCTAATAAGGCTTAGTGCCTTGATTACTGTGCCAGGAGTGCATAATTGGATGTTTATGTGTTAGTATGATTTAATTGTGATTATATATGTGAATTGTATGAATTATATTATGATATGACTACTTGTGCATGTTTAGGTGTATTAAATATGCTTATAGACCCGTTTCTGGTAAAAATTACATTTTTATAATTTTGACCCGCTGAGGGTATATCTGTAAATATATGTGTTTTGTGAGAAGGACCACATTATTATGTGGATATATTTGAGACGTGTGGCACGAGACGATCCTAATGAGAAATTTGAAAGAAAAGTCACATCGGGGATTAATACTCGGCTCGGGGTGAGCCTAGTGGTATTTAAGTAATTTGGTGAATTACCGGGGGTATTGGAGTATGAGTTATAATTGGGGGAAAATATTAGTGTTTGGAAGATTAGTGTGATTAATTGAGAATTTTAAGTTGAATTTGAGGTTTACCGAGAAAGTGGTGTCAAATGACCTTTTTGCCCTTAGGGACCTAAAGGATAGATTTTTAAGGTAGAGGCATTATGGTCTTTTGCAAAGGGATAACTCAGACTTAGCCAAAGTCTGAGGCAAAACCTCACTCTCATGTTATCTCCCTTTAGCTCTCTCTTCTCTCCACTTAGCTCTAAAAAGATAACTTTAAAAGTGTTGATTCTAGAGGCAACGTTAGTGGAATTGAAGCTAGTTCTTGAAGAATTAGGGGCTGCTATGCCTGGGAAGTCCAGTAAAGAATTCAAATTCTAGGAGGTAAGTCTCAATCCTAAAGCTTTAAGTTTTTTTGTTTTTGGTGTTCTTAAAGAAATATTAGAATTTTTAGTTTGGTGGTTTTTAGAGGGTTTTGATAATTGTTTATAGTGTTTTTTGTAATTCTAGTGTGATTTTGTGGTTGAATTGGGTTAGAAATCAAGTTTGGGGAGGATTCAGGAGGAATTGCAATTTCAAAAATCGCTGGAAAATCTGAGTTCGCGGGGTTGCGCTGCGGCCTTGTTCTTGGTGCATCGCGGGCTGCATGAACTCAGAGGCTAGAGCAGTTCTCTGAATCACCTTGGCGCCTGGTGGGCTGCGCCGTGGTGCGTGTCCAGGGAGATAGCTTGGGGGGCTCTCTGACTTGTAGAGCACTACGACCCTTAGTGAAGGGCGCCGCGACTCAAATTGGGAAAGTTAGCCAGAAGGGGGTTTTGAGTACGTGAACTCAAACCTAAAGTCTCAGGAAGGATTATAGTACCTGGTTTAGTAGAATTCGTGTCCTGGAGGCTCTCGTGAAGCTTGTAATTGGTTTATTTCTTGATGGGTATCTATTATTATGTTGCGACTAGAGGTACGACAAGGCTCAGGAAGGAAAGGATTGTGCTTGTTTTCGCCTTACCCTATCGAGAGGACTTGAGGTAAGAAAACCGTATCTTTCACCAAGTGTAGGGTGTGGCCCCAATAATAGGGCACGAGAATGACCGTGTCATGAAACCGTTTATAGTTGAATGCATGTTGTGTTTGAATTTATGTTGATATACTTGTTTGTACTGATTGCTGGGTCGGGAGGCGTTAACGACATTACATGTGTAATGTATGCCGTAGTGGCGGGGCCATAACACGGATGTGATATCTGCCTTAGTGGCGAGGCCATTTAAAGATGTGGCATCCATCTACTCGACATGAGTCGTATAATGTTTGGAAAGTATATTGTATGTATAATCTGTGTGAATTGGTTGTGGTTATAGAGTATGCAATACATGTTAATGTTATCTAATTATTCGTATGATTGTTTGGGTTTTCTTGCTGAGCCTAGGCTCACGAGTGCTTCGTGGTGCAGGTAAGGGCAAAGGAAAGCTAGACCAGCCATAGTTAGAGAGTTGTAGGGCAGCGTGTACATACTCAGCCTGCTCGGTCGCCACGGTCAAGATATTTTGGGGAACATGAGTCTTTAGTTGAAAATATGTTGCCTAGGTTGGCTAAGTTTGTAATTGTGATAAACTTGTATTTTATTTGGAAACATTTGGGATCCCTTGTATTTATTCAAACCTTTTGATGAAAAGTTCAACTTTTTTATCAACAACTTTTAATACCAAATTTTCGTTTAACCTAATCACACGTTTAAGTCCAAATGACTCGCTTAACGAATCAAACACTATTTTTAACACACGGTGTAACGACCCTGACTACTTACAGAGTAGCCTGAAAATGTTGCACTAGTTGTGGAGGTGACTAACACCATTAGACTCCTTGGAAGAAAAAAAACATGGCATGGCATGTTGTCCCAGCAATCACTCTTTCAAGCAGTGCTATTGAAGGTTACCCTAAGAGGTAAGACATTTAGGGGATTAGCATTGTGACTCCTCCAGCCGACCATCATGCTAACTTGCTTGGTGGAGACTTTAGCGCCTTGTCGCGCTTCCACATACAAGCTGGCACCACATTACCGCTCCATCAGTACGTCAAGGCCATATCTGAGTATTTTGTTGGGCATAGTGCCCTTAAACCAATGAAAGTAGTTCATTATTTATGAAATTTATAAAAGAAATATTCTATTATATAATTAATGTTTATTATTATTGAATAATATTTAGATAAATATCATAAAATTCCTAATTCATCAATGTAGCTATAATCTAGTATTGGTACGGGAGGATTAAGGTTATAGATAATGAATTAAAAAGTCCGCAATTTATATCAAAGTTAAGAAATTTTTAATTAAACACTGCTAGTACGGTCCACTAGTATTATGAATACATGTAATCTAGATCCGGATCACTAGTGTAGTAGGACATCTTAGTGAATGTGCTTTATACCATAAGATTGTATAGGACTGGACCAGATATGTATTTAACTCTTTATTAAAATATCGTTTAGCATAACGAGTTATAATCATATCACTCGATGATCATAGTCAAATCGATCTAAATCCTGAAGTTATCGTGAACTCATGTTTATCTTATTTGAGTCATTTGATTCACTCGTTAGGGTTTATCAGAATGATCAGACTAAAAGCTTTTATTTTGGGGGCTCATTAACGTAGATGGTTGGGGACATGATTTACATATATGGAATCCAAGCCTTCTTCATAAGAAGATTGAACAATGGTTCCCTTAAGTGTTAATTTTGGAACTGAACAGTTTGAGGCCTTTGATTTATAAATGTTTACAAATTAACTATTCACTAGTAAATTAATGGTACTTGATGATAAAGAGGTAATTAGAGGGGTAAAACGATAATTTAATCTAGCTCTAATTATGAACCAATTATTGGAGGATTGAATTGCATGAAGTGATTAAATCAATGGACACTTAATAAAGTACTGGTAAATATAAGTCTATAATTACAAATGTGCAATCCCATATTTTTAGTGGAATAATATTGTGATTAATAAATAAGATTATTATATTAGTGAGATTTAATTAATAATCTAAATTTATTGGAGCTTGGAATTATAGGCTCATAGGTCTCCGGATCGACTCTATAAACATTGTACAGGGTATGGGTATATTTGTCATGAAAATTAGTTTATGGGAAAATACGTAATTATGAGATAATTATGGAAAATATATTTATTATTTAATTAATTGTAATTTTCATAATTATTAATTAATTAAATAAAAATAATTAGTTTTGAATTAATTATGGCATCTTATGTTGAATTAATTTGAGAAATTAAATTAATATTTAAATTTTGGAAATTTATATTTAGAAACTGATTTGAAATAAATCAAATATCTTATCTGGGTTGTTAGATTGGTTTTGAATCCATTTAAATTCAATTAAATATATTTTGAATATAATAATAGAAAATCTATCCTTTCAACGAGGATGTAATGAGCTTTTCTTATTTCTCATTTTCCTTTTTCTTTTATAAGTTGATACTTAACTTATTTTACCTTCATTGTTTTAGGTCCATGGGAATGACTTCCTCATACTTTAGGCATGCTCTCTCAAGCAGCTTTGCTTGACAGCCTTACGCGCGACAAGAAAAATTGTAGGTTGTTAGTGAATAATGTCAATCTTAGGTTGGTTGGCCTGCTCGAGTCCCACCAAACTACCAAGGATGCCATCATCGAAAGCGGTACTGGTGGAAGAGCTACCGAGCAAGAAGCCGGTCAAGAGATGGGGAAAAACTAGCAGCCTTAGGCAACCCCTACTCCTACGAGGAGGAGAATACGGGATACAAGTATAAGGGAGCAGGAAAATGCCCCACGCACCAGAGTCCCAACACATTCTGGGGTTAAAGGGAATGGGAAACAAGTAATGGTAGAAGATGAAGATCTTCTCAACATCTCATTTTCTTCTTCTTATGATGAGGAGGAAATCCCAAGTAATAATTTAAATTGTAGTATAACTTCACCAGTAGCTAAATGTAGACATAGGCTTTTTGATTCACCCTACTCAAACAATAGTGTAGATATGTGTACCATGCTTACTTTAGCTTTTTTGCTCGTTTTTCTTTTATATTTCGTTGAATTTTTCTAACATATATGCTCTTGATTATAGTCATGTCAGACTCTGAGATTTTTTAGCTATATGCTTCAACCTCTTCTCATGCCTCGACCAGAAGAGCGTAAAAAAAAAAACCACTACTGACGTCGGGTCGAGCAGAGACCAGCCTCTGGCCAAGTAGCCTAGGCAGGATTCTCCTGCTCCATATGTTCTGCCTACAACAAGTCAGGCTTCTTCTATCCCATCAAACAAAGGCCACCACCTGCGAGCATCTCTTCTGCTCGCTCAATAGTTGATCCCAACACCTCTCTGGTCATACTTAAGAAGCTTAAGTCTATGGCTAAAGAAATTGAAAACTGCGCCACAAAGTTGTCTCAACATCACTAAGTGCCGAGGCCTTCGCTACCCTCAAGGATACCTCTGTGGATGCAACCTTTAGTCAGGCTATCTCATAGGTGTTTTTGGTAAGTACTTTGATTATTATCTCTCATGTATTTGATCAAAGTTTTTTGCTCGCATCTATTTTTTTTATAATTTTGCAGGGTGTGACGACGCTTACCCACACTCGGGTTCGAACAAAGAGGGTTCTCGATGAGCTGAAGAAGACCATGGCCACTTTGGAGAAATTCAAAGAGGCAAATAAAAAGAATTTCATTAAGCGGCTAAGGAGCTCGAGAAGGATCTTCAGGAGAAGATCACCGAGATCAAGGGGAAGAGCTAGGTTATTAAAGCTCTCAAAGAGAAGGAGACAAAGCAGACTCGCCTCCTCGAGAAGCATGATCAGAAGCAGAAGGATGACGAGGATCAGATAAATAGGCTTGAGGAGGAACTTTCTCAGCAAAAGGAGAAATACTCCTCGGATATGTCTAGATTCAAGAATGTCCCCTTCAATTGTTTTTTCATGTTCTGGAAAAACAATAAAGAGAAAGATTTGAAATACATGCATGCTGGGCTCTTAGAGAAGGAGATTGACAGGTGCCTTGCTCGTGAAGCTACTGAATTTGCTGAGGCTGCTACTCCTGAGAATCCTAGGCAAGAAATCTCCTTAAATCCAGATGGTGACCAGTCTCGTGAGGAAATCAAGGAGGATGTGGTCGACCAATGATGTTGTTTTTTTATTTTTCTTTTTACTTTGGATCACCCGAGCAACAATGTTCGTGGTGTAAAAACATTGGCTGTCCGAGCAGCTTTTAATCTCAGGTATTTTGTGTAATATTTTTCTTACATTACATACTATGCTGCTTGTTTAACATTGACTAGATATAGCAATTAATTGCTATACAAGTTTTCTAACTTTCTTTCTCGTGTGAACAAGCAAAGTTTTTAATTTTTATGTTCTTTTTGGTAGAAGCACAACACTTTATAAATTGTAAAAAAAAATTAAGTACTACTCAGTTGTGCTAGTAACTCTTTTACTCATGTGAGATTATGTGTACACTATATGCCCACCAAGTGATCGAGGAGGTAAGTCCTTGGTCTCTTGCCAAATAACCAGGCATGTTCGAGCTAAACTTGCTGCTCACAATAATATTCATAAAGCAGTATACTTGTTAAGAAAAATCACATGTTAAGCAATACTATTAAAATAAAAAAAATTGGCGAAATTTGAATGTGTCAAGAATACTCCCTTGTAAATAACTCGTAATAAAATGGACAAAACCATGCCCATTGAATTAAAAAATTCGTACGAGCAATGAATGTTTTTGAATGAAAACATCTTGGATTAAATATTATTAAATGACTGGTCATTTGAAAATGCCATAAACGTGCCTTAGGACCAGGTACAAACAAATAGTCTAGAAAGTAATTGGTTATTACAAAAATGGGCAAAATCGTGCCTTTACAACAAAAAATTACAAAAATAAGAAATACACTGGTCAAATGAAATGTGCCTAGCGACCAGTGTCATTGGTAATACTTTCTAAGATGTTCGTCATTCCAATATCTTGCGACTAGTTCACCGTTTAATTGAGCAAGTTTGTACGTGTCTGGCTGTAAAACGTCTACGATCTGTTATAGTGCTTTCCAATTAGGCCCCAAAACTCCCGCTCTAGGATCCTTAGTATTTTGAAGCACTTGTTACAAGACTAGATCTCTTGTGGAAAACTTTCTATCCCTGAATCGAGAGTTAAAATATCGAGCAAGTTTTTGCTGGTAAGCAGCTACCGGCAATTGTGATTGTTCTTGTCATTCTTCAATCAGATCAAGAGTCTCAGCTAACAATTATTGATTCTGAACTTGGTCATATGTACTTCGTCAATGTGATGGAGGAGTCAATTCGACTGGTATCATTGCTTCATATCTATATGTCAAGGAAAATAGTGTATGACCATTTGATGTGCGAGCAGTAATACGATATGACTATAGTACTTCTGGAAAAATGTTCGACCAATTGCCTTTAGCTTGCTCCAGTTGCTTCTTCATTGTATCTTTCAAAGTCTTATTTACAACTTCAACTTGTCCATTTGCTTGAGGATGAGCAATTGCAAAAAAAAAAAAATTCATGATACCATGGCTTGCATAGAAGTCTATAAATAGATCACTTTCAAATTGAGTACCGTTGTCTGAAATTATCTTTTTTGGTAGACCATATCTACATATAATATTCTTTACTATGAAGTCCAGTACTTTCTTCAAAGTTATAGTTGCCAATGGTTTTTCCTCAATCCATTTAGTAAAGTAATCCACTGCAACAACTGCGAATTTGACTTCTCCTTTTCCCATAGGTATTTCCCCGATCAAATTTATCCCCTATACAACAAAAGACCATGGACTTTCCTTTTTTTTTTCAACTCATTAGGAGAAGCTCGAGGTATCTTAGAGAATCTTTGGCACTTGTTGCATTTTTGCATGTATTCCAATGCATCTTCATTCATTGTTGGCCAAAAATACCCTTGCCTCAATATCTTCTTTGCTAGGCTCTGCCCCTACATGATTGCCACATACCCCTTCATGTACTTCTATCATCAATAAATCAGCTTCTATTCTAGTGACACACCGAAGTAGAGGCATTGAGTACCCCTGTTTGTACATCACTCCATCAACAATTACGTATCTAGCAACCTTCCTCGATATATTTCGTGCTTCATTTATGTATTGGGGGAAAATCCCCTACTCCAGATAAGTAGCAATAGGGTTCATCCAAGATTTAGAATTGTCCAACAACAATGTTGTCTCTGTTTCATTAATACTTGGTTGGGAAAGGTGCTCAACTGGTATTATGTTCAGAGTGTCTGCATCCTTAGCGCTTGCTAGTTTGGATGAATCGTCAGCGTTTGAATTCTGGTCGCGTGGTACCTGTAGTATGGAGTACTTTTTAAACTGTGTAAGAAGGTCTTTAGCCTTACTTAGGTAGGCAACCTTTTTCATTCCTCGAGCTTGGTTCTCCCCCAGGATTTGGTTCACAACTAGCTGTGAATCACTTTAAATATCCATTGATAAAGCTTTTACGTCTCTAGCAAGTCGAAGTCCAGCGAGCATGACCTCATATTCCACTTCATTGTTTGAGGCATTAAATCCAAATCTTAATACACAATGAATGTGATGTCCTTCAGGTGTAGTTAAAATTATCCCAGCTCCAGAGTTGTGCTCATTTGAGAAAGCATCTACATATAATTGCCACGTTGGCTGGGTCTCCTCATTTGCTTTTGATGCTAATACTTGCTCGTTTTCATTTGATACACTTGTCCATTTAGAAATGAAATTTGGTAATGCTTGCCCTTTTATAACAGTTCGTGGATGGTAGGTGATTTCTTATTGCCCAAGCTCTATTGCCCACTTAAGCAATCGACTTGATGCTTTCAGTTTTTGTAAACCTCCCTGAGAGGCTGGTTGGTTTGGAATGTAATTGGATGAGCTTTGAAGTACAACCCTAGTTTTCTTGCTCCAAGCAGCAGGCAATATTCCAACTTTTCCATCAAGGGGTATCTCGTTTCATCTCCACCAAGTCTTTTGCTAATATAATACACTGGATGTTGGATCTTATCTTCTTCTCTTATAAGTGTTGCACTAACAAAATGCTCCATGACTGCTAGATATAAAAGAAGGGTTTTGCCATCAACTGGTTTTGACAAGACTGGCGGTTACGCCAGATGCTCCTTAAGAGCCTAGAAGGTTTTCTCATACTCTTCCATCCATTCAAACTTGTTATTCCCCCTTTGCAGATTGAAGAATGGGACGCACTTGTCTGTCGACTTTGAGACAAACCTACTGAGAGTTATTATTCTTCCAGTGAGGCTCTGCACGTCTTTTATCTTGGTAGGAGACTTCATTTCAATTAAAGCCTCGATTTTTTATGGGTTAACCTTTATGCCTTGTGAATTAACGATGAACCTGAGAAATTTTCCTGAGCCTACTCCAAACGAGCACTTTAAGGGGTTAAGTTTCATGTTGTAATGCTTCAAAATATCAAAGCATTATGCTAGATCTTGAACATGCCCCTAGCCTTTTTTTATTTGACCAACATATCATCAACGTAGACATCCATGTTGTTGCCTATCTGATGCCTAAACATTATGTTGACTAGTCGTTGATACGTCGCGCCAGCGTTTTTTAGTCCAAAAGGCACTACCTTGTAACAATATAAGCCTATGTCGATCATGAAGATGGTATGCTCCTCATCAAAAGGGTGCATGCTAACTGATTGTAACCTGAGTAGGCATCCATAAAAGTAAGGACCTAATGTCTTGCTATAGCATCAACTAGCTGGTCAATCCTTGGCAAAGGAAAGCAGTCTTTTGGGCATGCTTTGTTTACGTCTGTGAAATCAACATAGGTCCTACATTTTCCATTAGGCTTCGGCACTAGAATAGGGTTTGCAATCCATTCAGGGTAAAAAGCTTCTCTTACAAACCCATTTTCGTTCAGCCTTTCAACTTCCTCATTTAAGGCTTTAGACCTTTCTTTGTTGAGCAACCTCTTTCTCTGCGGAATAGGTTTGAAATTTTCCTTGTTGATATTCAAGGCATGGCTAATCACAATAGGGTTGATACCCATCATGTCTTTGTGCGACTAGGAAAATAACTCTTGGTTGTGTTTTAAAAAAAGTACGAGTTCAAGTTTGACCTCTTCAGCTATGTTTTTTCCAATTTTAACAGTTCTAGATGCTCTTCCTGGTCGAGCGGAACCTCCTCGAGGTCCTCAATTGGTCCAACTCCAGTGTCATGATCCCCAAAACGAGGATCAAAGTCCACTTCCTCACTTTGGGCAGCTCCCTATTTGGAGGTGTTCTGCTCGTTTAGGGAAGCTTGCTCTTTTGCCTCTGATATGCTCATCTCTATTACTACTATTGGCATGTCTTCTGCTGGTTTAGAAAAAATCATGATGGTCATTACTAAGCTTGTTTTAGTAGTTGTAATGGAAGAGTTGTAGCATTCTCAAGCTTCCAATTCAAGCGTTGGTTGGGAACTTTATCATTTGATGAAAAATGGATGTAATAGCTCTCAAATCAATAAGTATCGGCCTTCCAAGCAAGGGGTTGAAAGCTAAGGGAAGATCGACCATAAAAAAAAGTGGCCATGACCGTGTTGTTCATTAGTGCAACTCCAACAGTTACTTCTAGTCTAATTATCCCTGCTATAGTCATTCCTTCTCCAGTAAAACCATATAAGGTCTGCGTACAGGGCTCAAGATCTCGAACATAAAGTTTCATCCTTTCAAGAGTGGTCTTAAAAGGGATGTTAACAAAAGAACCATGATCTTCCATGGTTTGTGCAACAATCACATTGGCAATTTAGGCTTCTATTACGAAAGGATCGTTGTGCGGGAACCTGACGTGTGAGGGATCATCAACAGTGAATGTAATAGGCTTACACTTGTACCGAAGCATTTTGGGAGTACGCTCCTCGATGGTCAACACCTCTGCTCCTGGTTCATGATGTAGTGTTTAGGCATATCATTCTAGGGCATTTTTGTTATCTCCAACCATGTGCGGTCCTATACAAATCATGTTTAATCATCCTACTACAGGTACTGGTTGCAACTGTTGTGCTAATGCATCAGGAGTTCCTACAACAGGTGGATTCTGCTCGTTTGAGCAATGGATATATCTTCTCATTGCCTGATGGTTTTGACGAATTAGAAACTTTATTTCATCCTTAAGTTGATTACACTCATTAGTTTCATGTCCATAATCGTTATGCAAGTGACATAATTTGTTGGTGTCTCTCTTACTTATATCTTTCCTGATAGATTAGGTTTCTTATAGGGTACTTTGAGCTTGAAAGACCTCTGCTCGTGACCCTAAGAGTGCAGAGTAGGTGGTAAAATGAGGCACATATTGTAGCGCTCTACTAATCAGGGTCTGTTACCACGTGTGTTTAAATTGGTGCGGGACTCGCTAAACGAGTCATTTGGACTAAAACATGTGATTAAGCCACTAATGGTTCATGTATTAAAAATCTTGGTCAAGGAATAAACATTTCCATTAAACGAAAAATTTAGTCTTTACACAGGATCCTAAAATACAAGTTTAAAAATTTGTTTACAACTCAGGGATTACAAAATAAGCCGACCTAAGCAGCAAAACATGGTCCAACCCTAGTTCCCCTGCGATACCTCGGCTGTGGCTGTCGAGCCAACTACATATGTACACATTGCCCCTAAAGCTCTCCAACTCATGGCTGGTCAAGCTTCTCCTTACCCTTACCTGCACCACAAAGCTCCCATGAGCCAAAAGACTCAGCAAGAATACATATTAACATATTCAGATAGTCAACAGAATATAACAGCATGCTAAAACTGTAATAACCGAAACCAAGCTTACACACTTTACGAGTAACTGACCATAGGGTCACACAAGTGTGTGTCACACTTCCATTTATTCATATGGCATCTAAGCCAGTCAAGTGCATGATGCACTCCCAGGGTGGCCTAGCCATAACGGCCTGCACTCATCGCGCATAATGTCGATCACTACTTATAAGTCAGGCCTTGAAAACACTCGACTCATAAGTCGAGTCTTGTGAAACCTAGACTTATAAGTCGAGCCTTGTAAAACCTTGACTTATAAGTTGAGCCTTGTAAGCCATCAACTTATAAGTCAAGCCTTGTAAACCCTTGACTTATAAGTCGAGCCTTGTAGTCCCTCAAATTATAAGTCGGGACTTGTAAACCCCCGACTAATAAGTCGAGCCTTGTAAACCCTCGACTAATAATTCGAACCTTGTAAACCCTCGACTTATAAGTAGAGCCTTTTAGTCCCTTGGCATATAAGCCGAGCCCCTTTTTAATCAAATATACCCTTGACTAGCAGGCCAAGCTTTTGGTTAGGCGCAATAGGCAGACTCCCGACTTATAAGCGGAGCCTCCCAATTAGGAACACACATACATATAATACATTCATCATACACAAATACAACCCATTACAATGTACTCACACAAGTACACACATGCATAATTATAATCATGCTCATTAGCTAGGCCCGAGCCCTAAATTTTGTTTACATTTAACAGTTGGGCCAAGCCTCAATCATATTATATTTAACAGTTGAGCCAATCCCCATTCATGCATCGGGTGCATTTTTCTTACCTCGATCCTCGTGCGAATAATGAAACAACCCCGAGCATTAATCCTGACTTGAGCCTGGTGGAAACCCTAGTCACAACACAAATATATGTTCATCAAGATTTAACCCTAGAACACGAGTTCCAAATCGAACTCTAACTCTTAAAACCATGGTTCCTAGTTAACGGGGCATTAAAAATGTCCCCCGAGCCCCCAAGCAAGCTCCCAAATCAAATTCTCACGCCCCCTGGCCTAGCCCTACAAATCAACAAACTGACATTTCGGGGCCCCTGGTGCGGTCGCGCCCACTACAAAAATTGGGGCTTTTGGGCCATTGGCGCGGTTGCGCCAACCCCTGGCACAACCGCACCTCTCAACTTAAGCCCCCAAATTGGTTTTTAATTTCTCCTTTTCTGGGACACTAGCGTTATCACACTAGGTCGCCAAAAACTAAAAATATGCCCAGAACTTAAGTGTTCTTCCCCAAAATGCAACTCTATGATTTCTCTACAGTTTCAGACCCCAAATCGACCCAACACAGTGTTTCCAGCAGGTTTCCAGCCTCAAATACTTAACACTAAGCCTAGGCAACAAAAACCCAATACAAAACTCCTCCTAAAACACAACATATCACTCAAACTAGGAATCAAGTCTGGGAACCCAAAAACACCATTGAAGAGTAAAAGAATCAGAGGGTTACCTGAATTCCTCTGCCCTAATCTAAACCCTTATTGAACCTCTGACTTGGTAGCTCCAAGTCTCCTAGCAAGCTTCAATTCTCCCTTCATTTTTCCCTTCAAACTCCAATTCAGCCTAGCTTGGATATGCCTTGTGTGTTTCCACAAAAAGAAGTGCTCCCAAGTTCAAATAAATGCCTTGTACGCGAATGAGCCCAAGCTCAGTTGCTGGCTTTGTTGATTGACTCATGTGGTCAAATGACCACAATGCCCCTTGCCATTTTAATCTCAAAGGTTACTCCTAAGGGTAAACTTGTCATTTGGCATAATTCCTGCTAACCTCAAATTATCTCATATAATCCCAAATAACCTATCAATCCAATATTCATCACGTAATTCCCGTTAATCTATGATTCCCGGTAATTTGTCAAATTACCAAAATACCCCTAAGCTCACCCCGAGCCGGATATTTTATCCTGTTGTTACTTTTCTGCTCACTAGCTCCCTAGGATCACCTCATGCCGGGTAACTCAAATATATCCACATAATAATGTGGTCACAATTATATACACACATTTACAATTATACCCTCAACGGGTCAAAATTACGAAAATGCCATTCTAATAAGAAATGGGCCCACATGCATATTTAATATACTTAAACACACAAACATAATCATATCATAATATAATTCACATAATAATATGCTCATAACACATAAGCATCTAATTAATTCAATTATTGCCTCCCAGCCCCCGAATCCAGACACTGAACCATATTAGGGAAATTAGGGCGTTACTGTCATTATTACTTCCAATGCTAGAATTTTTGTTCTACTTACCACTGCTCTGATTATTCTTGTCACCATTACCATTGGTTGTTTGGCTCTGGTTAGTTGCACTTGATTTTCTATTTGGTGCAGCACTAGTTCTAGCTTGGTTAACTTGGTTGGCATTCTGAATAGCTTCTTCTAGTTTTATAAACTCATCTACTCGATCGAGAAACTCTCTGGTTAAGTAGACAGTTTTTCTTCTAACGCCGATCCAGAGCGAACCTTTGACTTAGATTTCAGCCATGATGACCATCAATTTTCCATCATCACTGACTGTCTTAGAGCGAACAACTTCTTGCATGAAAAGTTGAACATAATCTTTAAAGGGCTCATTGGGTCCTTGTTTAATGTCAACAAGGTCATTGAGCTCGACTCGCTGAGTTCGAAAAGTGAAAAATTGTGAGTAGAAGAGCCTCACAAATGCATCCCTGGAGTTGACAGTCCCCAACTCCAATTTAAAAAACCATTGCTGAGCAGAGTCAACGAGGGTAGCAAGAAAAATCCTACAACTGACATCATCTCAAACCCCTTAAAGATCCATCTGTATCTCAAAATTGTTCATATGGGAGACAAGGTCTTCTTTACCATTATACATCTTCCAAGTTGGCATCTTGAACTTAGGAGGGAAAGCGAGAGAATTGATCTGATCAAAGAAATGAGAGCCTTTCCTTCTCTCTAAATCGATGTTGGTTGGTTTTAGGGTTGTTAACTCCCAACCCATTGAGTTAAAGCATCTAGTTGTGCTCTAATAGCAGGGACAACCAATGGAACAACTGCTGAGGCAGCGACTGGGAGTGTTGCAGCTTCATTTGTGGTGCTGGAGGGATTACTGATGCAATGGTTCCCACAACATTAGACCCATTACCTTCCCAAAGTTGGTCGAGGAAATCTCGTAAATCACGTCCCCGGTTTCCAAGTCTTTTTTACACTATTTCCTTTAAGTTGCCCCCCAACATTTTGGCTATCTACTCGAGGAGGTGGTCTAGCTAGAAATTTTGCTGGCTTGTGATGCTTTGGTAGGACAAACGATCCTTTAGGCTGCACATTATCCCAAACAGGGATGTTTTGAGGCCTAGGTCTCCTTGGCGGAACAAATTGTCCTCTTGGACGCCCATAATTACGACGATCATCATAGTATTTGTTATCGTGGGGTTGGTAGTATCGACTATCTCCTTCATCATCATCATAACCATCTCGGTAGGATGTTTGATAGTTGCTACTTGCTTCTTCGTCATTTCTCTGCTTGTACCTTCTTGGTGTGTGACCATGATTGTACTTAGCTGACTGATTATGTTGAGGCTGTTGGCCTCGATTTTGACTTGCCAACTGTTCGCTCCTTGGTTGTCGGAACAATTGACCAGGTTCTGTATTTTGTGGATTAGGAGGTTGTCCTCCTATTGAGTTCGATCTCCTTGGTTACCTATCAGCATGCCTTTCATCTCTAGATATTTGTCTACCACAACCTTGACCCTGGTCACGGTTGGGCAGCACTTGCTCATCCTGGTGGAGTTGACAAAACACTTCTGGTCGAGTTCCTATCTTCGAGTGATTACTATGTGTCTGCTCAGGTGGAACTACTTGCTCTCAAGACCTTACTGGTTGGGCAGGCTCTGGAACTCGACCAATGGCATCTGAGTTTCAGCGTTAGCTCGAAAAGTGCTCTCAGGTTAAGGGTTCACTAGTAGAGGCCTTATAGCTTAAGTTTGTTGCTGCTTCAGTATTACGACGATTAAATTCTTCTTGAAGAGCTTCTAGGGCTCGCCATTGTTGATCCATCCAAGACTAAAATTCTTGCCTCTACTTGTTCAAGGCTTCAATTACAGCTTCTTGGGTTGCTGCCTGATTTTTATGCATGGCAAAAAACTGATCTAGCATTTGTCCCACTACTTCCTTCAGCTACTCAATATCAGGGTTGAGGTCTTCCCCTAAGTCCACATGGGGCTCGTCATGCTCAAATGCTCCTCGTGGAGGTAGGTTTCCAGGTGGAGGAACTTGCTGACCAGGGTGTAGAGGAGGAATTTGACTGTTCGATGGGCGGTCATGTGGTCCAGATGTGATGTTTCCCCTTTTGGTTCATGGCTCTGGCTTCTAGTAGTGATAGTCGTTAATTCCGATAGATTGGTGAGTTGTGATTCTTGGATTTCAATACTCAATGAAACCACCAAAATGTTGACTAGCGCTATGGTCAACGACGCTGAGTTAATTTGAACGACAATAAATAATTTAAAGAGCTAAATTCAAGTAAAACAACACAAATAATTTATAGTGGTTCAGCCCCAAGAATTGGTAATTGTCTACGTTCACTTGCACTTTTATTAAACAAAAATGTCTTAGACTCAAGATCAAGAAGAAAACAAGTCAACTGAGTTTCCTAAGCCTGAGAGAGAATACAATTCGGTAGGGACTTTGTATGTAAAATGCACATAAGAAAATTATGACTGTGAGAGGTCTCTATTTATAGAGACCTTTAATTGGTCATGAGCCTTACAGACATGATCTAAGCCCTGCACGTGTAATGTTAGAGTGTTACAACTAATTACATATTTGAAATAATACAATCTTGTGATCTAGCATGTCCTACAAACAATATCCACCTTCGAGCAACTTTATGAGATTAGTGGACCCTCGTGCAAGCCATTTTGTTTAACCAACACTCTTTTTGTCATGAACCTCAATTTTTCTAGGGCTCACAACTTCCTTCAATTTGATTATGCTCGACCAGCTAATGTAACTCAACCAGTACTTGCCGGATTTAATACTTTCTGTTGCCACGTGTCATTTTCATATGCCACATCACCATGTCTAATTTTGGGTTAAGCAAGTATCAACTATGGAAGCTGTCCAAAATCTCTATTCCAAGCATTCTCTTAGTTTCTTAAAGCTTCATCAATGTGGAAAAAGAAGTGAGATTAAACAAGCCTTGAAACTCATACTAGTCAAACAATGCTTGATGATTTTCTTGGAGAAAATGAATGTTCTTTGAGAGCTAGAAAGAGAGAGAGGTTAGAAAGAGAGAGTTGAAAAATGTGATCAAAGCTTTACAACTCTAATAACTCTTATATATAGTTTAGGCATCATCATCAAGTCTAACCAATAGGATTAGAGTTTTTAAAAACATCATTTAGAGCTAAGTCACGTAATTGTAAGGTCTCGTATGTACCTTCCAGGCGATGCGTTGCTTGCTCAGTGGCGATGCACCGCCTGCTAGGGTTTTCAAGCCCTTTTCGCATATAGGTGATGAAATACCACCCTCTTTGCCCAAAGCTTCCAAGAGGGACTCTAAAATTGCTCCAAATTCCCCCAAACTTTTTGGGAATGTTTAGATACCTCATTGTATCACTTTAGACCCATAAAAGTCAATTATAGATGCCTACTACACAATCTCATGTTTTCATTACAACTTAATTGAAAACCATTAAATGTTTTGCACCACATTATGCAAACAACTTAACCATTATATTTAACCAATCTCAACAATCCCCCACTTGGTAAATATAATCTTCTCCTTTTAACTTAACAATTTTGGTGCATAAAATAAAGTATCTTTTGACTTGCACTTTACCTTAGTGAAAGCATTACAAAACTCATCGAAGTCATTTATGTCTTGAAGATTTAACCAAATACTCCTTCATGATAGAACCGATAACACCTCACACACCTCCACTTGACCATTCATTTTCCCATTGTGCGTCCTTAGCACTTTTCATGGCCTTGTGCTCATCCATTTCATGAACTTTCCGAGGAGAAACTCCAACTCCCATGAGAGGCAGCACCACCTCTAAGTTCATATAGGTGAAGTTCTTACATCATCTTTGCTACTTTTTGAGATTTTTGTTGCACACAACTAAACTTCATTAAAATCCTTAGGCTTAACCCTTACTCAGTAGCAAACAACACTAACCATCCTTAAATGGAACTCATAGTTATGTTAGTGTTTAAACTATTCACTCAATGACTTGTTCTTACTCATTAAACTCTTGCCCTTGATGTATACAGGTTTGGAGTTGGGTTGCCATCATTAATGAATATATTATTTTAGGAGTTTCATTCCCATCCCTTTTGAAGTGGAACTTACTAACCTCTTCGTAAGAGGTTTTGTAAATGGATCTGCTAAGTTCTCACTTGTTTTAACATATCAGATTGATATGATTCCATGTTGAATCAATTGTCTCACATACTCATGTCTTGGACTTATTTGCTAGACTTCCCATTATATATGTCATTACAAGCTCTATCTAATGTGGCTTGACTTTCACAATATATCGAGATCATCAATATCTCATCCGCTGTAATTGAGATATCCAAGATGAAATCTCCAAGCCACTCAGCCTCTTTGTCGCTTGCCGCTAGTGCTATAAACTTGGCCTCCATGGTTGGGTGTGAAATACATGTTTGTTTCTTGGAACCCTAAGAAATGGCTCCTCCTCCAAGCATAAACACCCAATGAGTAGTGGAGAGATTGTTTCCCACACTCGATATCCAACCTGCATTAGAATATCCTTCAAGTATCTTTGGGAACTTTTAATATTGGAGGCCAAGTTTCTTGGTCTTCTTAAGGTACCCTTGAACTCTCTCAATTTCCTTCCAATGTTCCATACTTGGATTGCTAGTAAACCTATTTAGTTTACTAACCACATATGCAATATCCGCTCTTGTACAATGAGCGGTGTACATTAAACTCCCTAATGCACTTGCATACTCAAGTTGAGCCACCGCTCTACCATTATTCTTTTCAAGCTTTATGCTTGAATCAAATGGTGTATTTTCCTCTTTGATATTGAAATGACTAAACTTGTCAAGCACTTTCTCAACACAGTGAGCTTGACTTAAGGCATAACCCCCACTATTTCTTCTCACTTTTATACCCAATATGGTATAAATCTCTCCAAGGTCCTTCATCTTGAAAGTGGAAGATAGAAACATATTCGTTTCTATTATTTATTTCATCTCATTACTCAAAATCAACATATCATTGACATATAGACACACTAAGATGACATAGGCATCACAATTCTTAGAGTATAAGCACTTGTCTACATTGTTGTGTCTAAACCTTTCTGAAACTATGGCTTTATAAAACTTCATGCTATTATTTCGGTGCTTGTTTTAAACCATATAATGATTTAACAAGCCTACGTACTTTATGTTCATTTTCCCTTAGAACAAACATTCTGGTTGTTCCATATATATATCCTCAGTGAGGTCTTCAGTTAGGAAT
This sequence comes from Humulus lupulus, assembly GCF_963169125.1. Classification (NCBI taxonomy): domain Eukaryota; kingdom Viridiplantae; phylum Streptophyta; class Magnoliopsida; order Rosales; family Cannabaceae; genus Humulus; species Humulus lupulus. The sequence continues at coordinate 45,245,046 of NC_084797.1, read as the reverse complement.
GTCATTTTGATATCCATTTGATGAATATAAATGTTATATACTGATGATAAGGCAATGATACTCTTATAGTGGTTGTCCTAGCAACTGGTGCATATGTGTCAAAGTAATCGATTCATTTCTTTTGTATAAACCCTTTGGCTACTAATCTAGCCTTGAAGATTTGTAAGGTGTCATCGATGTGATATTTCCTTCGAAATACCCACTTGCGCTGTAACGTCCTCCTAATTCATGACCGTTACGCTGTGTATTTTAAATAGTTTTGAACTTGCTAGACGAGTCATTTGGACTTCAATTGTGTATTTAAATTAACCACAAGTTTAGGTGCTAAAAATTTTGGTCAAAAGTGAACCATTTCATTAAAAGAGTTTGACTTCAATACATGGGATCCCACCATAGTATAAAATGGTTACAACCCAAAATGTATACAAAAGCCGACCTAGGAGACAAAATCAGGGTCCAACCCCAATTCCAACTGATAACCTCGATCGTGGCAGACGAGCAGGCTGCATACGTACACTCTGCCACTGAAGCTCTCCAACTCATGGCTGGTCCATCTTTTCCTTTCCTTTACCTGCACCATTTAGCACCCATGAGTCGAGGCTCAAAAAGAAAACATAACCATGCTTATAAGTAGTACACTATTAGAGCACAGATTCATAATTAGCATGCCTAGCAGTGATAACCTTACTCATGCATGCAATCAATCTATATAAGTGACTATAGAGTCACACTAGGGCCTATTGCCCAATTTCTCATATAACCAGCCTTAGAGCTGGCCAAGCAGGTCTAGCGCTTAACATTTCAGATGACCCTAGGGGTGTTCAAGCGTAAATGTCACTTTCGGGCTGGCTTAACCCTAGCAACTAGCGTTTAGCACGCTATTGCCGTCCTCGACTCTGTAAAAAGCCCTAAACTGCTACTTTGCAAAATGTCTCCATACTCATAAAATTATAGAAGAAAACCACTAAACATATGAAATCCAGTGGGGCCTTGATAAAACATGCAAGTTGGGCCCAATAGTTTAAAATAAAAATAAGAGTACTTATGCAAATTTTAAAATAAAGTTTAAGTCCCACTGATAGTTTTTAAATTTAAGTCCATAACTTCGTTCTTTAAAATTCGATGTTTAAGTTGATCGATTATTCATCCATAAGATACCCCCACGCCATACACACTATGACGTCGGAACTCCTCACATTACAACATCGTGCCAAAGAAAAACCCTATTTATTACCTGAAAGGGGAAAGTAAGGGGGTGAGCTAAAAGCTCAATAAGGAAGTACAACCAGCATACAAATAAAACACAACAAGACATAATCATATCGTAAGGCTCATACAACATCATATCCATACATCATCATACATCATACTTAAATGTCGTCATCATACATCATACTTAAATGTCATCATCATAATCAACATCATCATCATATTCACACATCATTAGCTTATTAAAAAATCATCATCATATTTAAACATCATCATCACATCCTTGTGAACATGGCCCCCTCTCTTGTCCATGTCACATCTTGAGGTAAACAAGAGGCTCTGGTCCTTGAATAACCTCGTCGCGTCCGCCCTATGAGTTACGTCATACCTTAGTAACTCGGGTTCATCTTATATCCTGAGTAACCCCTTTGTTGTGTTGCGTTCAACATGCTAACAACCATTTGCCTTTTCATACAGCATACAAAACACATGCAATCCAGTCATATCAACACACAAGAAATACACGGTTCATCAAATTCATCATATTATCTCAAAATAACATTTCATACTTCATATCACATGGTACATCATCATACATAGCATATATTTATCCTCATACAAACCAATCTTACCGTTTCATAGCATAAATATAGAGATATTATCTAACTTCCTTACCTTAGGTCCAAGCAAAGCAAAAATGAGAAAAATTTCACAACGAGCCTACAATCATAATTAAAGAGTTATCTTTAGAATCACATGATATTTCTCGTGCCCAACACATATACCCCATGTGTGCATGGACCATGCACACATGGTGCAAATTGTTCATAAATTCTAAATATGCACATTTTTCACATAAAATCACAAAAGAATAATGTCAATTCTACCTACTATCCATGCATGGTTACAAAGTAAAAATTAAATGTTTGAATAATAGACATATATTTGAATGTAAAAGTGCATTTTCATGCAACATGCATACGTGGGAGCGTTGTTAAAAAGTGACGCTTAAAACGATAATTTCTACATGCTCATTTCTAACCTCTTCAAGTAAAAATTCAGAAACATACTATTTTTACCATTATTTATTTAAGTCTCAAAGTTGATTAAAATAATTCATTTAACCTCTCTAAATTTCTCATAAAGTAATATCTTCATTTATTATTTAAATTGCTTAGAAACAATAAAACTTGTAATTATTTAAAAATACTTATAAAATTTCATGTTTCCTTTAGAAAATAACATTTTATTCTAAATTAATAAAATTACAAGATTAAGTGTGAGAAATATAATTTTAAGTGTGGGGAAAATATATTTTCACTTGTATTATTTAAGACTTAATTTATGTAAGTGTAAGCCTGTTACTTTTTAACAAAATAATTATTTTTAACTTAATAACATAAACTTTAATCAACTATTTATTTTGTTTAAAAATCATAAGTGAATTTAAACTCAAACATTTTCCCATTAAAAAAAAAGAGAAAAACTGCACATAATAATAATGTGAAAGTCCATAGTTACTTTTTAAAAATATCAATTTAACATATACATAATTTAGGGAAATAATTTATTTAATATACTCACATTATTTATTCATTTAAAAGACATCTCTTATTTTTAATCAAAACTTCCAACAACTATTTAATCACTCAAAATTCTTAAACTTGGATTAAAAATTATATTTTCTTCATAAAATATATATATATATATAAAAATAATCTGTAGGTATTAATTGAGTAAAATGCCATTTTAAATGTGAAATAAAACACCATTTTATTTACATAAAATCAATATTTCATTAGAGACATAAAATTATGCATGCAAATCATTCTCTTACCAATTTACTCACCAATTATACATAAAAATCAGCAAGCATAATTCATCATAAAATTCATTTTTAATTCATGCTTCTCCAAATTCAAATATATTCTTCATGTGTCACTAATATATCAATTTATGAAAGATTCAAGACAACCTTTCAATTAACCAATTAACCTAGCATGTTCTTAATATGTATAAGTGACACAAAATATAAAAACAACACAAGATGTATCACGCCCCATAGGCCGAAACCTTCATAGCCCCAATCAACGAATCCAAAACTCATACCATAGCATGTATCCATTACCATTATGCAATCTTATTACATAAATCATTTGATTCAAAACAACCATGAAAACATAACCATAAGATTTTATATTTCATGTATAACCAAAAATCCCTAATCATGCTTGCCTATATACACCACACGCCCAAGGCCAAACCCTTCAAAACAAAACAACCCTTCAACCCAAAATCTATAATACCAGTCAACCAACAAATCAAAAGAGAACAAAATAATATACCGTCATTCATAAAAAATATTCTCAAAACAACAAGAACCAAATGATAAGAACAACAACCATAAGACAAAAAGGTTCCCATTACCTCTCTTGCTAGAACTTAAGGACACAATAGTGACAAGAACCCAAACTATGGCCCCCACTTATTCAACCCTAGGGTTTCGAAACCCACATAAAGAAAAGAAAAAAAATGATCTTAGATTCAAGAAGAGGTAGAAATTAACATCACTATGAACCCAAATACTTACCCTAGGGATTTCAAACCCTAGCCTCCAATCCTCTTGCAACAAAATCCAAACCTATCATCACCATCATTTTTCCTTGCTTAAAATCAAGATGTATATGAAACAAAATGTAATGCTATGAACCTTAACCTATACCTTAGGATCCCTAGCCTTGACCTCTTCTTTCGTTTCCTTCTCTTCCCCTACACGTTCTTCTTCTCTCCCTCTCTCTCTAGAACTCACGAGCTCTCCCTCTCCCTTCTCTCTAAGCACACAGCAGCCACCAAGCCAAATGAGCCTTCAAGCTCTTTCTTATTTTCTATTTAAATGCCCCAATCACCAAAACCTAGCTAAGGAAAAGGTAATTATCATTTTCCTTTATTTTCCCTAAATCAAAAATATAAATCAATTAATATACTCAGCCAATCAATCCCTTTGATAATTGATAGCACACTAATTCCTCTCTTTTCTTCATTGGTTGTTCATGGCTAATAAAGGGAATTATGCCATTCTCGTAACTCTAGGGTCCTGCGACTTGGGGCTGGGTTTTTACCCGTTTGTTGCGTTTTAGGAAAAATACTATTTCACAAAAAATGTAGAAAATTTCATTAGCTTTCTAACGGTACTAGTTGTGTCTAAATCAAATATCCATAGCTCAAGTTATATTTGTTTTACTGAGGCTCCGTCTAGGGTTATGGGAATTCAAGAATGACAACTCTATCCCTTCTCAACATTTGTTTCCCAATTTTTTTTTCTTGTGTGAACACAAGCCTTCTAGAGCCTTCTCTCTTTATTTCCCTTTCTTTTTAAATCCCTTAATTAAATAAAAAAACCAATAAAAGGAGATTAATGTGTAGAAAACTATTGCATGCACACCATGCAACCATGCACACACTCAATTGCTAAGGTGCATCTCTACCTACCATGCACCTTGGTGCATTCAATCAAAACTCATTTTATTCACAAATTAAATTAATAAATAAATAAACCAATTAACAATTATATTTACACAATTTCTACCAAACAATTCAAACAATAAAAAAAAATTCCTAACACTTAACAATTAAAAATAAAACATAGCACAAAAATTAATAAAATAAAATAAAAATTTGGTGCGCTACAATATACCCTCCTCCTTAAAAGGAATTTCCTCGTGAGATTCTTTCTTACCAAATAACTCAGGGTATCTTTCTCTCATATCTTCCTCCAACTCCCATGTTGCTTCTTGTTCCGTACTATTCTTCCACAGGACCTTAACTAATGGAATCATTTTGGATCTCAGTTCCTTGATTCCCTTTTCGATAACACGCTCAGGTTGTTCATCGTAACTTAGGTCGTGCTTTAGCTATAACGACTCATAACTCAAAACATAAGAGGTATCTAACACGTACTTACGCAACATGGAGATGTGAAAAACATTATGTGTTTCAGTTAGTGTTGGGGGCAGTGCTAAACGGTATGTAACTTGCCTTACTCTGTCCAAAATCTCAAATGGACCTATATATCTTAGGCTCAACTTCCCTTTCTTCTCAAAACGAATAACACATTTCATTGGTGAGACTCTTAAGAACACAAAATCGCCCACTGAAAACTCTTTGTCCTTTCTCTTAGGGTCCGCGTAACTCTTTTGCCTACATTAAGTGATAAGTATCCTTTGGCGAATTTTTTCGATCACCTCGCTGGCTTCCCTAAATGCCTTGGGGCCTAAAGTATGCTTCTCCCCAACTTCATCCTAGTGTAAGGGAGATCAACACTTGCACCCATAAATCATCTCATAGGGAGCCATCCCAATAGTGGATTGGTAACTATTATTATAGGAGAACTCCATTAGGGGTAGGTATCAGTTCCAAGACTTTGAAAAGTCCAAGGCACAACATCTCAACATGTCTTCTAGAATCTGTATAGTCATCTTAGATTGCCCATCGGTCTGAGGATGGAACGCAATACTGAACTTTAACTTGTTCCCATAGCTTTCTGTAATCCCTTCCAAAAGTTCGATGTGAACACTAACCCTCAATCAGAAATTATTGACTTTGGAACCCCATGAAGTCTCACTATCTCACTCACATATAATTCTGTATATTGGTCCACTGAGTAGGTGGTCTTAACTGGTGGAAAATGGGCGGACTTAGTGAGCCTATCCACTATTACCCAAGCAGAATCATGTTTTTTTGTGGTCCTGGGTAGCCCTACAACAAAATCCATTGCTATATCCTCCCATTTTCATTCCAGAACGTAAAGCGGTTAAAGTAACTTTGATGACCTTTGGTGTTCTGCCTTGACTTGCAGGCATGTCAAGCATTTGGCAACAAACTCAGCAATATCCCCCTTCATTCCAGGCCATCAATACAATGCCTTAAGGTCTTGGTACATCTTTGTCAACCATGGATGTAAGGAGTATGGTGTTGTATGCGCCTCCTTCATAAAATTTTCCTTAATATTGTCATTGTTAGGCACACAAATCCTATCCTTATATCGCAATAATCCACCGTTGCACATTGTGAAGTCGCTGCTCCAACTTTCCTGTACCAAAGCTTCTTGCTTCATTAAGGCTTCATCCCACTTTCTGGCCTTCTCTAATTTGTTCCAATAGGGAGGATTGTAACGTGAGGTTCGCTAGGCCTCCTGTCATGAACTCAATGCCAGCATTTATAATCTCCTTCTGGAGAGGCATATCTCTTGTACTCAGTGCTGAGACACTCCCATGTCCTCTCCTACTCAGTGCATCTGGAACCATATTGGCCTTGCCTAGGTGGTATAAAATTTCACAATCGTAGTCTTTCACTAGTTCCAACCACCTTTGGTGTCTCATATTCAGCTCTTTTTGAGTGGAGAGTATTTCAGACATTTGTGGTCGGTGTAAATTTTGCACTTATCCCCATAAAGGTGATGTCTCCATATCTTTAGTGCGAACACCACTGTTGCCACTCAAGATCATGAGTGGGATACCGTTGCTCATAGTCCTTGAGTTTCCTGGAAGCATAAGCTACCACCTTCCCATCCTGCATCAACAAGCACCCTAAGCCGTTCTTTGATGCATCACAATACACCATAAATTTTCTGCCCTTTGTGGAAACACAAAGGATAGGTGCAGAGATCAACTTATCCTTCATAGTCTGAAAGCTTTCTTCACATTTCTAGGTCCATGCGAACTTCTGATGTTTGCGGGTCAAGTTGGTCAAGGGTGTGGTAATCTTTGAAAACCCCTCGACAAACTTCTGATAATAACCTATTAACCCTAAGAAGCTTTGAACCTCTGAGGCATTTTTCGGCTGGGGCCAGTCTCTAATGGCCTCCATCTTTGATGGATCCACTACTATCCCATTCTTGGACACTATATGCCCTAGGAAAGTTACTTGTTTCAGTCAAAACTCACACTTAGATAACTTAGCATATAACTGATGTTCTCGTAGTCTTTTTAGGGTCAACCTCAAATGCTCCTCATGCTCCTCCTTGGTCTTCGAGTAGATAAGGATATCGTCTATAAATACTACTACCAACTTGTCCAAATATTCCTTAAATACCTTGTTCATCATGTCCATGAATGTTGCTGGGGCATTAGCGAGTCCAAAAGACATCACTAGGAACTCATAGTGTCTGTAGCGAGTTCTGAAAACCATCTTAGGAATGTCTCCCTCCTTTACTTTCAACTGATGATACCCGGATCGCAGATCAATCTTTGAGAATACTGCTGCCCCTTGCAGTTGATCAAAAAGGTCATCTATCCTAGGGAAATGATATTTGTTCTTAATGGCGACCTTATTGAGTTCTTTATAATCAATGCACATTCTCATGCTCCCGTCTTTCACAAATAGGAGTGGTGAATGACTAGGTCTCATGCTCCCATGGCGAATGACTAGGTCTTATGAACCTCTTATCCGAAAATTCCTGTAGTTGGTTCTTGAGTTCCTTCAACTCTGCAGGTGCTATTCAATAAGGTGCTTTAGATATTGGTGCTATTTCTAGTGCAAGTTCGATCACGAATTCAATTTCTCTGCGGTTAAACTTAGTAATTCCTCAGGAAACACTTCCGGAAACTCACAAACGATATGCACATTTTCTGGTTTCAACTCTGTCTCCTTGGATTTATCCACCACACTAAGCAGAAATGTCGAACACCCATGCTGCATCATATTCCGTGCTTCCAGTGTCGATATTATGGGTGTACGAAAACCCACTACCTCTCCTTTAAAAGAAAAGAGTTCTTCTTCTTATGGTCTGAACTCTACGGTCTTTTCCCGACAGTCAACCGTCGCTCCATGTTTGGATAACCAATCCATGCCATATATGGCATCATAGTCTGGTATATTTAGTTTTATAAGATCTGTCGGGCACTCCCTGCCCTCAATCGATATAGTTGTTGACTGTAACCACCTAGTTGACAACATCATGTCTCCCGATGTTAACATTATACTAAAACTATGCTCAAACAGTTTACAAGGCATACTATCAATCATATTCATGGAAATATAAGAGTGAGTCACTCCAGAATCAATTAGGACTCTACACATCATACTAGAAATAGGGAGCTGACCTGTGACTATGTTGTTACTATTGGCTGCTTCATTTTGGGTTAAAGAAAAAACTCGTGCTGGCACTAGGTTGCTGTTACTATCCGGTCCTACTTTCCATTGTGGGCAATCTTTTCTCAGATGTCCTGCCTAATCGCACTTGTAATATTTGTTGGTCCCATCCTAACATTCTCCCATATGTCGTCTCGAGCATTTAGGACAGCTTGGGTGCTCAACTTTATTGCTTTGGTAATTCCCAAAGTTTCAATCATTATTGCGACTATTGCGGTTGCTTTGATTTCCATTGGGAGCGGTGACCTTGGGCCTTTTTCCAGTGTCACTGTTTTAACCCTATTAGGCCTCCTCTTGTTACTCTCTTGAAAGACGTTACTCTTATTTGCCTCTCTCCTTGCAGCACCATCCTTCCATATACAACACTTCATGTACTCAATGTCTAAAGCTTTGTCCAGAATCTCAGCATAGCTAACTAGCTCTGTACTGGTCATTTTGACATCCCTGGAAATCATAGGCTTCAGTCCCCTTATGAATCCTTGAACACTCATGACCTTTGTTGAGACTATCTCAGATGCAAACCTTGCCTGTCTGTCAAACTTCTAGGCATACTCTGTGACTGGAAGACTACCTTGTGTCAGTGTCACAAACTCATTAACTCTAGTTGCTAGTATTGTAGCATTGTAGTACTTTTTTTTTTAAAACTTGTACAAAGTCAGCCCAGGTCATGCTGTCTAAAGTTTGTGTCTTCTTAACCATGTCCCACCAAATTCTAGCATCCATCTTTAGGATTAATAATTATCTTGTTGTCCCTGGAAATCCTTAGCCTGTACTAGTAACCTTTGTATTATTTTGTCATGTCGCAACTCATTACTTATCCTCATTGTTGCGTCAGTTCGTAGCCTGTCATTGTTGTATTGCCCCAAATTTCCTAATAAGGTTTAGGACCTTGATTAGGAGGCCGGGAGGGCCATAATTGATTTATTATGTTATTAAATGATAATATGCATGTTTAGGTGTATTAAATATGCATGTGAACCCATTTATGAGTAATTGGGTGATTTTCATATTTTGGCCATTTCGGGCATATTTGGCATATATGTGATATGTGTGTGGTGCTTTATTATTATTTGGTTATCACTAGAGGCTTGGAGTAAGGATCGTGCTTGTGGCTTGTTTATCGGTAACCTGTGCTTGGACCAAAGGTAAGAAAACTGCACCCCATATGTGACATGCATGGTTATTCTTGATGCATGTTGGATGTTTAAATGTAAACATTGATAGCATATTGAATGCTTAGCAATCTTGCTCATTTTCATATGGTTATTATTGAGGCATGCTGGATGATTAAGTGTGATGCATGTGATGCACGAGAAACATGTGATTAGGACATTCCATGAATATTGATTGTGAGATTGATCAGAGCTTGAGTCTCTGTGTTTGTGCATGATCATAATTGTGCTAGCAACTGTTAAGTAAGCATGCCGAATGCCCTACGTTTGAATATTCGACATATGACATATGTTTGGTAGCATTGCTTAGTTGTGCATGGTGCTGACTCATTAGTCATAATTGGCAAAGGTGCCAGTATCAACTGTGAAGCTGTGACTCATTAGTCAGGTTCGACAGTGGTACTAGGCACTGGTCACATAGTGCTGACTCATAAGTCAGGATGGCCTTAGCGTGTTCAACGCAAGCCAATAAAGATTAGATCTAATCAATATCTACATTGAATGACTCAAAGAGCATTAATGCCAGATCGACCTCAAGTTTGATGAATACTATAAGCGCTTGTGTGGCTTACCTAGCAGCCACTCTTCTGTTGGCTAGTGGCTTACCTAGCAGCCACTCTTCTGTAGGCTAGTGGCTTACCTAGCAGCCGCTCTTCTGTTTAAATTAGTGACTTGCTTGTCAGTCACCCAGTATGGTTTTCTAGAACCTCAAGTGTTGAAACACTTATCTGATTAGGATTGACTCGATAGTCATCCAATCAGAAGGGCAGGGTTTCTTATCCTAGATACCCCAGCATTGTTTGAACTCATTTTCATGCTTGAATTGAGCTATGTTTTCTAGGCATGCCAGATATGATTTGATATCATGATATGACTGTTCATGAGCATATTGGGTTTTCTTGCTGGGCTTCGGCTCACGGGTGCTATGTGGTGCATGTAAAGGCAAAAGAAAGCTGGACCATTCTTGAGTTGGAGAGCTTAGGTGGCGATGTGTACATATTTTGCTGCTCGACCGCCACGGCCGAGGTTTGAAGGAAAGGAACTAGGGCTGAACCCTGTTTTGCCGCTTAGTTCGGCTGGTTGTAAATATTTTGTTGTAATAAACCTTTAAATTATATTTTTGGGATCCTAATGTATACAGTAAGCGTTCTAGTGAGACGTTATATCTTAACCGAAAATTTTAATTCCTAAACCACTAATCATACTTATTTACACGTTTATGGCCAAATGACTCGATTAGCGAGTTTAGCAATGTTTGCATTGTGCACCGTAACGGTCCCTGGAGTTGGGGTGTTACAATTTTGGTATCAGAGCTTGCCAAGGTTTATGGGTTCCTGAAGACAAGCTGGGCATGTACACTCGTCACTAAAGATAGCTTCACTCAGGGAATGGTAACTATTTCTGTAGTTATACGCTTAACTGCTTAAATAGAATGTAAATGCTTTACCTGCTCATTGTATTAGGGAGCATGAGATTCTGATAGAGCCTGGCTCTTGACTATATGATTATATGATCCATGAATATATATATGATTGTGATCATATTATTACCTGCTCTATGAACATATATAATTGTGATAATTGCATGCTGGAGTTGGAGGCATGGTGTGAAAGTTGGAAGAGCAGGGATTATAATTGATGTATGAATGCCATGGGCATGTTTTTAGCACTGCAAGTGGTTTGTGATTATGGTGTGGTAAGATTTATCCCGTGGGGAAAGCTCTTGATATGCTCATCATGATTAATGGGTCAAGCTATTGACTGCAGATGCAAACAACAGGTTTATAGCCAAGGCAGATAATGAGGCCTGGTGGTGGTTTTAATGAGGCTGGGAGTTACAGCCAGGGTGTTAGTTCTTCATCTGCTCCTATGAGTTTTCAGCAGATGTTTACAGATTTGCAATTAAGATTGCAGAGGCATGAGGAAGAGATTATGTGTCTGAAGCAATAGCGGAGTCTGTTGGGGAGCACTTCTTCCTTGATTATGCAAGGAGTGGCACCAGCTTTGGCTTAGCCTAGGGCTGAGAGCAGATGAGAATTTCTCTGTGGAAGATTCTAGGTGTATTACTCTCCAATCTTCGAGGGAGGCCTAGATCCATTCAGAGCTGAGCAATGGATGGCCATGATCAGTTCTAATCTGGATAGTATGGGGCTGGTGGGTCACGATAGGGTGATCTGTGCTACATGTGTACTGCGAGATGATGCCCAGATGTGGTGGGAGGTAGTATCCCAGACACGAGACACAGCGGTGATGGACTTGAAATAGTTTAGGCAGCTGTTCAATGAAAAGTATTATTGTGATGCAACTAGGACTGCTAAGATGAATGAGTTTCTGAATCTTGTTCAGGGAAATGCAACAGTAGCTGAGTATGTTAACAGATTTGATGGGTTGACCAAGTTTGCTTTAGACATGGTACCCATAGATATAGCTCGGAAGGAAAAGTTTGTTCAGGGATTGAATCTTGGAATAGCTCGGGGCATTAGAGTTGCCCCAGTGCATGAAGTCTCTACCTATGCCCAGGTACTAGAAAAGGCTCTTGCTGTTGAGAGCATAAGAAATGAGAAGAAGAGTGCTAGGGAGAATGGAGCTCAGATAGTGGTATCTCCACCTATTGGAGCAAGTAAGAAGAAGAGCTGGAAGACTTACCCAGAATGCGCTTGGTGCAGGAGGCGTCATTTGGGAGAATGTTGAGCAAGGGCATGCTTCTTATGTGACATGGTTGGGCACTTCAAGAAGGATTGCCCAAGGTTAAGAGAGGATGAGAAAAAGGGGATAGGCAGCTCGGTTCCAACTCGAGTGTTTATTCCGGGGTAGTCAGAGTCTGAGACTGAGACTGAGACTAGTTTTTTAGGGGTGGCAGGTCAGTTTTCTAGTTCTGAGTTTTGGGTTATGTTGATTGATTTTGGTGTCATGCTATTCCTTTGTTTGTCGTATATATGGAAGCATAGAGTCATTATGTTGATGGCATGGTTATGTTGTGATGGGAAGGCAATACTGTATTGGTGACTTAAGAGATGAGTTGGGTTATGATAAAAAGGACTCATCAGTGGTTTTGGTAAAGCTGGTTATGACTGGCTTGGTATGATTCTGGGATATGGATTGGTTAGCCAAGTGTGGGGCAATTTTAAAATGGCAAGGAAAGTATAGTAACTCTTGAGCTTGAGAGTGGTAAGCCTTGTAATAATTGGCACGGTGCATGGTTCTGTATACTTATGACATCTGTATTGAGAGCTAGAGTTTTATTGCAGGGAGGTGCATGGAACTCTTAGCTAGTGTGGTGGATACCACTTAGATCGTGTCAGTGAGATCAGGATAGACTGGACTAGTCTGTGAGTCTCTGGATGTGCTTCCAGGGGATTTGCCAGGGTTTCCTTTATGTGAAGAGATAGAATGATAAATGGATTGGTGCTAGGAATGGAAACAGGTTTTAAGGCACTGTATTGAATGGTTCAGCATGGTTGTAAGAACTTAAGGTTCAGTTATTGAGTAAGATGGAGTTCTCTAAGGTGGATCTTGGATCTGGTTAGGACCAGTTAGAGATCAGAGAGGAAGTTATATAAAAGATTGTGTTTGTATCAGATAAGAGCACTGAGAGTGCTGAATATGTTTTGAGAATCGGTTTAGTGCCAAGTGTTTATGAATCAGATGAACAGAGCATTCAAAGGTTTATTTGAATGGGATTTGTGATCGTCTTGGACGATGGTATTGTGGTATTTTCTCTGCGAAAATTTGCCAAGGTCAAGGAACGCCTTAGGGGTAGAAGTGTCCTTGGGTGGTAAGAATATTTCAAGTGCTTTGGGAATTAATTCTGAGTCGTCTTGCAGATCAAAATCAGTTTGGAGGTTGTTATGACATCTCAGTGACAGTGAAAAGCAATTGCCTAAGCACCATGTTGGTTAAAGGTTTTGACCAGAACTAGTGTAGAGTTTCTGGTAGGCCAGGTGGCCAGTTGTATGTTGAGATTATTATCTCAGAGAAGGTCAAAATGAAAATAATTAAGTGAACCACAGATAGGAAAGATTGAGTGGGAAGTCTTAGTTGGATTAGCTAAGGGTTTTGCAGTATCAGGTATGGGCTTATTGTGGTGTAAGGATCGGACTTGGGATCCGATGGACACTAAGATGAATTGGGAGATTCTAGATGAATCTCATGCTATTCTTTTATTTGCTTCATTCAGGTACCATGCAAATGTAACATGATATGAAAGCTTTATAGTGGTGGCCTGAGATGGAGAGGGATGTAATGGAATGCGTGGTAAAGTTCTTAACCTGTTAGCAGGTCAAGTCAGGGTATCAGAAATTGGTGAGGCCATTGTACCCTTTGAGTATTTTATAATGGAAATAAGATAGCATCGCGATGGGCTTCACGGTGGGATTGCCCAGGTTAGTGGGTCAGCGTGAATTGGCATTGAGTCATTATGGACTAGTAGTCCAAGTGAGTACATTTTTATCAGCAAGGATGAATAGTGCAGTTGATCAGTATCAGATCTCCTTGTGGGAGGGATAGAGTGCTGTGGATGCCAAAAATCCACCAAGAAAAAAATCCCCAGTAAATGGTTAAAATACAAGGCTATAGGTCACTTAGTCACATTATCAGGCTCAGACCTGTAAGTCTTGTGAAACCGGGAGATTATCCCAAGGGAAGCATCACCTTGTGGGCTGTGAAGTATGGCCTTGCTAGGCTAAGAGGCCAAGCTACATGTCACAAGGGGGCAGGCTCATCAAGGGCCTCGCGCCATGCACCCCCCGACCACGCACAAGGGTCTCACTATGCGAGGCTACCCTTCCCCCACATGCGCCTGCCAAGGCCACAAGGGTCTCACTATGCAAGGCTACCCTTCCCCCGCATGCGAGGCTACCCTTCCCTCGCATGCGCCTTCCAAGGCCACAAGGGTCTCACTATGCGAGGCTACCCTTCCCCCACATGCGCCTGCCAAGGCCACAAGGGTCTCACTATGCGAGGCTGCCCTTCCCCCGCATGCGCCTGCCAAGGCCACAAGGGTCTCACTATACGAGGCTACCCTTCCCCCGCATGTGCCTGCCAAGGCCACAAGGGTCTTACTATGCGAGGCTGCCCTCACCCGCGCGCCTCGCGACCCAGATGCGCGCCAATGCCTCGCACAGCAAGACACACCTCACCACGCTCGTGTGCGTCTCGCGAGGTATGACCACGCTAAGGAGCCTCGTCCCACCATCATCTTGTGGCCCTCATGCAACCCCATCACTCCTTGTGAGACCCATGTCTGAGCCTCGTGAATGCCCGGGTCATACATGGGTACTCACTTAGGCACCAAGGGTCTTGCCTTGTGAGACCCATCCCCATGCCTTGTGAATGCCCGGGTCATACATGGGTACTCACTTAGGCACCAAGGGTCTTGCCTTGTGAGACCCATCCCCATGCCTCGTGAATGCCCAAGTCATGCCTGGATACTCACTTAGGCACCAAGGGTCTTGCCTTGTGAGACCCATCCCCAAGCCTCGTACATGCCTATTTCCAGGCCTCCTACCTGGAGGTAAGGACGGGATAAAAGAAGTATGGATCGACACTTACTAAAATATAAAGAAACCTAGAGAAGATATTTAGGTAAAGGGGACCACTAGGGATGAGATAAATGTACAAGCACGGGATGTACAACCCTGAAAAAAGGCAAAGGCATGACTCTGACATCTCTGTCCTACAAGTAGTGGAGGTGATTTGTACAGAGAGTGGAAGCACTACATGCATACCTCTGACTATGTACCAGGCCGACACCATAACCTTCTCCTCCACCACGACTTGTGCCACTACCCTGACAATGTACCTATGTACAATCTTGTCCCCTGGGACCACAATGTATGAGGAGCCATTAGAGCTCCAGTATAAATAGATCATCACCCCTCTAGAAAAGGGGTTGGAAAATTGATTGTATGCTAAGGCTGTTAAGTAATATACAATTTTGATTCCATTGCAGTTCTACATATTTACTCTTTCAAGTTTTCTCCATCTTCTTCTGAGATACCTTTGGCAATATAGTCTTAGTTTTCTAACCTTATATCGTTGACGAGATTTCACCGTCAACAAGTGCCTTCGTAAACTCAAGGTCTATCTTATCAGATGAAGACTCTAT
Source organism: Humulus lupulus (assembly GCF_963169125.1). NCBI lineage: Eukaryota > Viridiplantae > Streptophyta > Magnoliopsida > Rosales > Cannabaceae > Humulus > Humulus lupulus. The sequence goes on along the minus strand of NC_084797.1, from coordinate 45,229,411 downwards.
TGCGACTTCCAGGTTTTGGAAGGGTTAAGAAGGCAATGGGTATATAGATGGAATTCAGTATAGTTTATTACTCTCAGACTGATGGTAAATCAGAGAGAGAGAGGGTTATCCAATTATTATTGGAGGAACATCTTATAAGATGAATGAGTTAATATATATGTGGATCCTGAGGTGGTTTAAGGGACTATTGAGATTATCAGAGATTGAAGCTTGGGTGCTCACTTCTCAGAATCAAGGAAAAAAAAAGTTTTGTTGAATTGAAAAGCAGGAACATAAAGTCCCAGGTAGAAGATTATATCTTCCTTAAAAAGTATCACCATGGAAAGGGGTGATGAGTTAAGGGCAAGTTGAGCTCTAGAGTAATTTAATAGTTTGAATCTTGATTATTTGACAGTTTGAATTCTGGATAGGATTGGTCAGGTTGATTTTGGACCAGCCTTTTCTTTGGCACTGTCAGTTGTATACAGTGTGTTATGTACTTCCATGCAGTGGGCATGGGTTAAAAAAACTCATGAGTTGAGTTATGAGAATCTGGGAACTAAAGCTAAGTTATACTATAAGGAATAGCCAGTTCTGAAATGAGATAGAAAGAATAAGGTTCTGAGGAACAAAGTGTACCTTGAGTTAAGGTAATGTTACAGAAACACTGAGGTCGAGGGAATGACCTGGGAAACTGGAATCAGTTGTGTGGAATTGATATTCTGGGCAGTTAAGATAAATTTCGAGGATGAAATTTCTGTAAGGAGGGGATAGTTGTAATGCCCCAAATTTCCTAATAAGGTTTAGGACCTTGATTAGGAGGCCGGGAGGGCCATAATTGATTTATTATGTTATTAAATGATAATATGCATGTTTAGGTGTATTAAATATGCATGTGAACCCATTTCTGAGTAATTGGGTGATTTTCATATTTTGGCCATTTCGGGCATATTTGGCATATATGTGATATGTGTGTGGTGCTTTATTATTATTTGGTTATCACTAGAGGCTTGGAGTAAGGATCGTGCTTGTGGCTTGTTTATCGGTAACCTGTGCTTGGACCAAAGGTAAAAAAACTGCACCCCATATGTGACATGCATGGTTATTCTTGATGCATGTTGGATGTTTAAATGTAAACATTGATAGCATATTGAATGCTTAGCAATCTTGCTCATTTTCATATGGTTATTATTGAGGCATGCTGGATGATTAAGTGTGATGCATGTGATGCACGAGAAACATGTGATTAGGACATTCCATGAATATTGATTGTGAGATTGATCAGAGCTTGAGTCTCTGTGTTTGTGCATGATCATAATTGTGCTAGCAACTGTTAAGTAAGCATGCCGAATGCCCTATGTTTGAATATTCGACATATGACATATGTTTGGTGGCATTGCTTAGTTGTGCATGGTGCTGACTCATTAGTCATAATTGGCAAAGGTGCCAGTATCAACTGTGAAGCTGTGACTCATTAGTCAGGTTCGACAGTGGTACTAGGCACTGGTCACATAGTGCTGACTCATAAGTCAGGATGGCCTTAGCGTGTTCAACGCAAGCCAATAAAGATTAGATCTAATCAATATCTGCATTGAATGACTCAAAGAGCATTAATGCCAGATCGACCTCAAGTTTGATGAATACTATAAGCGCTTGTGTGGCTTACCTAGCAGCCACTCTTCTGTAGGCTAGTGGCTTACCTAGCAGCCGCTCTTCTGTTTAAATTAGTGACTTGCTTGTCAGTCACCCAGTATGGTTTTCTAGAACCTCAAGTGTTGAAACACTTATCTAATTAGGATTGACTCGATAGTCATCCAATCAGAAGGGCAGGGTTTCTTATCCTAGATACCCCAGCATTGTTTGAACTCATTTTCATGCTTGAATTGAGCTATGTTTTCTAGGCATGCCAGATATGATTTGATATCATGATATGACTGTTCATGAGCATATTGGGTTTTCTTGCTGGGCTTCGGCTCACGGGTGCTATGTGGTGCATGTAAAGGCAAAAGAAAGCTGGACCATTCTTGAGTTGGAGAGCTTAGGTGGCGATGTGTACATATTTTGCTGCTCGACCGCCACGGCCGAGGTTTGAAGGAAAGGAACTAGGGCTGAACCCTGTTTTGCCGCTTAGTTCGGCTGGTTGTAAATATTTTGTTGTAATAAACCTTTAAATTATATTTTTGGGATCCCAATGTATACAGTAAACGTTCTAGTGAGACGTTATATCTTAACCGAAATTTTTAATTCCTAAACCGCTAATCATACTTAGTTACACGTTTATGGCCAAATGACTCGATTAGCAAGTTTAGCATTGTTTGCAATGTGCACCGTAACGGTCCCTGGAGTTGGGGCGTTACAATTGTCCTCTAAGTTGAACTATGTTATCGTGGATTTACTCGCCTCTCCACCTCCTTAGTCTCCATTTACTCCATTGAGGTTTTGCTGTTATTTGTTACTAAAAGTTATGGTGTGTCCACTTTGTGTACTCCTCTACTACTGTACGTATCTATCTAATTAACAGCATCACCTCGCAAGATAATGTCGAGGAGTAAACTCCCTAACCTACGTCTTTATTAACAATTGCGTCACAAAGCTTATGTTTCCTTTGATCTTAATAGTGTTCAGTTATATTAGAATTGACGTATTCCATTCTTTGATTTACTTGAAACTTGATAGTGTCATACTTGCGATTTCCTATGATGCTTCTCATCCATTAAATACGTTCATTCACAACAAACATCTTCCGGGGAGCTGATATCCACTCATCTCCATCGTTTACATCATCTATATGAACCCTTGAGCTCCCACTGATCTCATCAAGAAGTTTCTTTCTAGAAGTCCTAATTACTAGAGGCATACTTTCTACACAACAATTACAAAACTACAAAATTTAAATGTAGGGAAGAATATAGATAACATTTAGAGCAAGTACTTACGACACGGTGAGTGAGATTTTCCCGTCTTTAGCGTGTATGGGGAGGGCCCTTGGAAACATGGACATCCGTCTCTAATACCATTTGTAAAATGCCCTAAACTACGACTTTGGAAAACGTCTCCATACTCATAAAATTATAGAAGAGAACCACTTAACATATGAAATCCAGTGGGGCCTTGATAAAACATGCAAGTTGGGCCCAATAGTTCAAAATAAAAATAAAAGTACTTATGCAACGTTTGAAGTAAATAAAGTTTAAGTCCCACTGATAGTATAAAAATTTAAGTCCATAACATGGTTCTTCAAAATTCAGCATTTAAGTTGATTGTTTATTCGTCCATAGGATACCCCTACGCCATACACACTCTGACGTCGGAACTCCTCACATCATAGCGCGTGCCAAAGAGAGGCCCTATTTATTACCTGAAAGGGGAAAGTAAACAGGGGGGGGGGGGTGAGCTAAAAGCCCAATAAGGAAATACAAGCAGCATACAAAGAAAATACAACAAGACATAACCATATCATAAGGCTCATACAACATCATATCCATACATCATCATACAACATACTTAAACGTCATCATCATACATCATACTTAAACGTCATCATCATATTCACACATCATCTGCATAATCAAACATTATCATCATATTCAAACATCGTCATCATATTCACACATCATCAGCATATTCAAACATCATCATCATATTCAAACATCATCATCACATCCTTGTGAACATGGCCCCCTCTCTTGTCCATGTCACATCTTGAGGTAAATAGGAGGCTCTGGTCCTTGAATAACCTCGTCGTGTCCGCCCTATGAGTTACGCCATACCTTAGTAACTCGGGTTCGTCTTATATCCTGAGTAACCCCTTTGTTGTGTTGCGTTCAACACGCTAACAACCATTTGCTTTTTCATACATCATACAAAACACATGCAATCCAGTCATATCAACACACAAGAAATACACGGTTCATCAAATTCATCATATCATCTCAAAATAACATTTCATACTTGATATCACATGGTACATCATCATACATAGCATATATTTATCCTCATACAAACAATTCTTACCGTTTCATAGCATAAATATAGAGATATTATCTAACTTCCTTACCTTAGGTCCGAGCAAAGCAAAAATGAGAAAAACTTCACAACGAGCCTACAATCATAATCAAATAGTTATCTTTAGAATCACAAGATATTTCTCGTGCCCAACACATATACCCCATGTGTGCATGGGCCATGCACACATGGTGAAAATTGTTCATAAAATCTAAACATGCACATTTTTCACATAAAATCACGAAAGAATAATGTCAATTCTACCTATTATCCATGCATGGTTACAAAGTAAAAATTAAATGTTTGAATAATAGGCATATATTTGAACATAAAAGTGCATTTGCATGCGACATGCATACGTGAGAGCGTTGTTAAAAAGTGACGCTTAAAACAATAATTTCTACATGCTAATTTCTAACCTCTTCAAGTAAAAATTCAGCAACATATTCTTTTTACCATTATTTATTTAAGTCTCAAAGTTGATTAAAATAATTCATTTAACCTTTCTAAATTTCTCATAAAATAATTTCTTCATTTATTATTTTAAATTACTTAGAAACAATAAAACTTGTAATTATTTAAAAATACTTATAAAATTTCATGTTTCCTTTAGAAAATAACATTTTATTCTAAATTAATAAAATTACAAGATTAAGTGTGAGAAAATATAATTTTAAGTGTGGGAAAAATATATTTTCACTTGTATTAAGACTTAATTTATGTAAGTGTAAACCCATTACTTTTAAACAAAATAATTATTTTTAACTTAATAACATAAACTTTTAGAAACTATTTATTTTGTTTAAAAATCATAAGTGAATTTAAACCCACACATTTTCTCATTAAAATAAAGAAAAAATGCACTTAATAATAATGTGAAAATTCATGGTTACATTTTAAAAATATCAATTTAACATATACATAACTTAGAAAAATAAGTTATTCAATATACTCACATTATTTATTCATTTAAAAGACATTAGTTATTTTTAATCAAAACTTCCAACAACTATTTAATCTCTCGAAAATCATAAACTTGGATTGAAAACTATATTTTCTTCATAAAATATATATAAAAAATCTGTAGATATTAATTGAGTAAAATGCCATTTTAAATGTGAAATAAAATACCCTTTTATTTACATAAAATCAATATTTCATTCATGCTTCTCCAAAATCAAATATAATCTTCATGTGTCACTCAATTTATGAAAGATTCAAGACAACCTTTCATTTTGCCAATTAACCTAGCATGTTCTTAATATGTATAAGTGACACAAAATATAAAAACAACACAACATGAATAACCCCCCATAGGCCGAAACCTTCATAGTCCCAATCAACAAATCCAAAACTCATACCATAGCATGTATCCATTACCATTCTGCAATCTTATTACATAAACCATTTGATTCAAAACAACCATGAAAACATAACCATAAGATTTTAAATTTCATGTATAACAAAAAATCTCTATTCTATATACACCACAGGCCCAAGGCCAAACCCTTCATGCATCAAACAAAACAACCCTTCAACCCAAAATCCATAATATCAATCAACCAACAAATCAAAAGAGAACAAAACAATATACCATTATTCATAAACAATATTCTCAAAACAACAAGAACCAAAATATAAAAACAACAACCATAAGACAAAAAGGTTCCCATTACCTCTCTTGCTAGAACTTAAGGACACAATAATGACAAGAACCCAAACTATGGCCACCACTTGTTCAACCCTAGGGTTTCGAAACTCACATAAAGAAAAGAAAAAAAATGACCTTAGGTTCAAGAAGAGGTAGAAATTAACATCACTATGAACCCAAATACTTACCCTAGGGATTTCGAACCCTAGCCTCCAATCCTCTTGCAACAAGATCCAAACCTATCACCACCATCATTTTTCCTTGCTTAGAATCAAGATGTAGAGGAAACAAAATGTAATGGTATGAACCTTAACCCATACCTTAGGATCCCTAGCCTTGGCCTTTTCTTTTGTCTCCTTCTCTTCCCCTTCACGTTCTTCTTCTCTTCCTCTCTCCCTAGAACTCATGAGCTCTCCCTCTCCCTTCTCTCTAAGCACACAATAGCCACCAAGCCAAATGACTTCAAGCTCTTTCTTATTTTCTATTTAAATGCCACAATCACCAAAACCTAGCTAAGGAAAATGTAATTATCATTTTCCTTTATTTTCCCTAAATAAAAAATATAAATCAATTAATATACTCAGCCAATCAATCCCTTTGATAATTGATAGCACACTAATTCCTCTCCTTTCTTCATTGGTTGTCCATGGCTAATAAAGGAAATTTCGCTATTCTCGTAACTTTAGGACCTCTTTGTTACGTTTTAGGAAAAATACTATTTCACAAAAAAATGTAGAAAATTTCATTAACTTTCTAACGGTACCAGTTGTGTTTATATCAGATACCCACGGCTCAAGTTATACCTATTTTACTGAGCCTCCTTCTGTTGGGAAAACTTTATACAGGATCTTTATTTATTTTCATGTAGATCTAAGACTAAACAAATTATTATGAGATAACCTAGAGCATGTTTCTAAAATTGAATTCAAAGAGAAACATTGATAAGAGTACTTACATTATACACAGCGAAATGAATGAGTCCTTCCTTCAGTTTCTCTAGCCCTTGTATCATTTCTGTCGCAAAGTGTTATCAAGAAACTAAACCGATCTTCTATTATCTTCATAGTCTTCCAAAGTATCCTTAAAATTACCTAGACTAGAGTGGACAATTCTCAACACATGAGATATATTCAGAGAGAAGAAAAGAAAAGAACTAAGAGGCTTAGAAAATGACTTGTGTTTAGAGAGAATCTAAAAACTATCAGAAACTTGAGTTTTTGACTTCTGAACTTATGTTTAGACTTATGATTTCAACTCTCTCTAAGCACTCTTTTTATAGACACAATTAGGCCATTTAATTTAATTTAATTAAAAATATCAATAAAATAATAGCCAATAATCAGCCCTAGGTCGAAATTATCATGGGCTTTAGGCCCGTGAAATTTCACATTTGATTATAAGCTCATTGGACTTAAAATCAAGGCCCTTATTATTTTCAATTGATTTAATTTATTAAATCATTATTTAAATCCTTTATCAAATTAATTGTTTATAATTTGAACATTGATTTAAACTTATTTATTAATTTAGATACTAATTTATCTTAATTAATAAATATGCCAAAATTTCTATTTTCTTCTCTAAATTACATAACTCTGTGAAACTATCCAAAATTGACCTAGTCAACTTTGATAATTCTAATTGATAATTAAATCAATTAATTGAGACTATCTAGATGATTTTATCCAAGGTGCAATGGGGACCATGGGCCTATGAAATCAAGCTCCAATAAGTTATCATAAATCTAACAAATAAATTTATTAACTTATTAATTCCTCGTGACTCCACTAAAGACTCAGAATTGCACTCTTGAATTCATAGGATGCTCTATAACAAATATAGATACGCTATTAATTATCCATTGTTACAACCATAATTGTCACTCAATCCTCTATAGATGGTCTACAATGAGATGGGACTGAAATACTGTTTATCCCCTCACTGTATTTTATCCTTAAAACACTTAGTTCCTTGTAAATGATATTTCAGTAAAATAATTTAATTACTGAAAGGAGATCTCTATCATTTACCACCTTCAACCAAACTAAAAGGAAATCATCGTTTCACTTCTTTACCAGAAGCTATAGATGTTCATATCTATGATTAACACTCCCACTCAATTATACTACTGAGTTCCCAAGATGTAAGTATGGGCTAGACCGTAGGGTAAGCTGGTAACGAACAAATCAAATAACGCAAACAATACAATCAGTTAGAATACTAACCACTCAGAATTGAGATTGAATTGACCTATGGTCAACTATATGATATGACTAGAATAGATAATAACAGTATGTTTACTTATCCTATTAACTATCAATATCGGTCCAGTCCGATGTAACAAATACATCCAATCTTATCTACTTTGCTAATGTTCTTAAAAGAACATAACACCACAATGTGTAAGTAGATCATATCGTAGATTGGAAATTTAGTGGAAATCATGTGCACTGACTAATCTTAGGACTAACTTATTTTGAACATTTAATGATATTTATATTCCACTATCATTACGTCACTATAAATATGATTAGCTATATGCTCGGGATTTAATAGAAGTTTATATAAAGCAAATAATCATGAAAATAAATCATGTGAGAAAAGTGATTGACCAAGTCAAAAAATGAAGTTTACAAAGAATTTGAGTTTTACTTAGGGCATAAAACCCCAACAAACTCCCACTTGCACTAATTGAAACTAATTCGTTAATTCTACTAATCCTATTTCCTTGATATGCTTATCAAATGTAGCTTTTGGTAGTGTCTTTGTAAACGGATCCGTAAGATTGTCTTCAGATGCAATCTTCATAACCTTCACATCTCCCATGTCCACATATTCTTGAATAATGTGATACTTCATTTCTATATGCTTAATCCTCTTGTGACTACAAGGTTCTTTCGAGTTGACTATCGCTCTTGTATTGTCACAAAACAACACAAGTAGTTTATCCATTTCTGGAATAACATCAAGATGAATAGAACTTCTTTAGCTAGACTATTTCCTTAGCTGCTTTTGACGCGGCTATGTACTCAGCCTCCATTGTGGAATCTGAGATTGTAGACTGCTTTACGCTTCTCCATATCACAGCTCCACCCCCAAGAGTAAACACCATTCCAGAAGTAGACTTCCTGTCATCGACATCAGTCTGAAAATCTGAATCGGTGTAGCCTACAGGGTTCATAACACCACTCTTGTAGACTAACATATAATCCCTAGTCCGTCTTAAATACTTCAGGATATGCTTAACTGCTATACAATGTTCCGGTCCTGGGTTTGACTAATAATTGCTCACTTCTCCCACTGCATAGCTGATATCTGGTCTAGTACACAACATAGCATACATCAAACTTCCTACTACAGATGCGAAAGGAACTTTTCTCATTGCATTTTCCTCTTCAGGAGTCTGGGGAGACTGCTTCTTTGAAAGATGAATTCCATGGTGGGACGGTAGACTCCCTTTCTTGGAATTCGTCATTGAGAAACGTTTAAGCACTTTATCTATGTAAGATGCTTGAGATAGAGCTAAGAGTTTGTTATTTATATCCCTGATGATTTGGATAGCTAGAACATAACTTGCTTCACCCAAATCCTTCATCTAGAATTGAGTGCTCAGCCAATTCTTCACATCTAATAATTTCTTAACATTGTTTCCAATGAGTAAGATATCATCTACAAAAAGAACTAGGAATACCACAATTTGATTTGCCTTCATTTGGTAAACACAAGGCTCATCAATATTTTGTTCAAAGCCATAGGTTTTGATTATTTCATCAAACGTAATATTCCAGGAATGAGAATCTTGCTTAAGTCCATAAATGGACCTATTCAACTTGCAAACTTGTCCTTTTTGTCGAGATACTTTAAATCCTTCTGGCTGATCCATATAAATGACTTCGTCAAGCTTTCCATTAAGAAAAGTTGTCTTAACATCCATTTTCCAGATCTCATAGTCGAGAGCGGCTGCTATGGATAGGAGGATGCAAATGGACTTGAGCATGGCTACCGGACTAAAAGTTTCCTCATAGTCCACGCCTTCTCTGTGGGTATAACCCTTTGCCACTAATTGAGCATTATAAGTCTCGATATTTCCATCAACACCTCATTTCTTCTTGTAGATCCATTTGCACCCAATGGCCCTAAAGTCACTAGGTGCTTCCACAAGTTCCCATACAGAATTTGAGTACATGGACTCAATTTCCTGTTTCATGACTTTGAGCCATAGTTCCTTTTCAGGGCTAGCCATTGCCTGTTTGAAAGACAACAGATCATCATCACTAGTGTCACCAACAACCATATTGGTTTCACTATCCAAACCATAGTGAACTGGGTTCCTAGAAAACCTCCCACTACGACGAGGCTCTGTGACTATTTGCTCAGGAACAGTGGTACTTTCTTCATTTAAATCGACTTGCGTTGGTTGGACATGAAAAGTGGAAATTTCATCATTAATTCCCATTGATGACAATGGAACATTGGTTGGAGTCCATTCTTTAACCATCTCCTCTAAAACTACTTTGCTGCGAGGTTTGAAGTTTTGGACATAGTCATTTTCTGGAAAAGTAGCATTCGTAGAAGTAAACACTTTTTTCTGAATGACAATATAAAAGTCCACCCCGAGTACCTTTAGGATGGCCAGCAAACATGCAAACTTCAGTTTGTGGTTCTAGCTTTCCCTCCTTTTTCCTCAGGACGTGGGCGGGGCACCCCCAGATTCTATAATGGTGTAAACTAGGTTCAAGACCATTCCAGCATTCTAGAGGTATTTTAGGGATTGATTTAGACAACACAAAATTGAGAATGTCATTCGCGGTTTCAATTGCATGTCCCCATAACGAAGTTGGTAGAGTTGAGTAACTAAGCATGCATCGAACCATTTCCAATAAAGTTCTGTTCCGGCGTTCCGCCACACCATTTTGTTGCGGAGTACCTGGGGTAATAAGTCGTGATAAAATCCCAAGTTCAGTTAAATGATCTTGGAACTGCATATCCAAATATTCTCCACCCCTATAAGATCGCAAGATCTTTAACATTTTACCTAATTGGTTGTGAGCCATTGCTAGGAATTCCTGAAACTTCGAAAAAATTTCTGATTTCCTATGCATTAGGTAAAGACATGAGTATCTAGAGTAATCATCAATGAAAATGACGAAATACTCAAAACCACCCCTGGCTTGTATATTCAAAGGTCCACAATCATCTTAATGAACAAATCCAAGTGGTTCTTTGGCCCTATCACCCTTTTTAGAGAATGGATACTTGGTCAGTTTGCCTTCTAAACAAGATTCGCATATAGGGAATTCACCTATGGTGAGTTCCGTCAAAGGCACGTCCTTTGTAAGTCTTTGAATCCTATCATAGCCAATATGACCTAGTCTCAAGTGCAATAAATACGTCATATTATCGTTATCGGTCTTTTGACATTTATTGGTCCTAGGTTTAGCTACTTTGAATAAATCATTGTTAAGAGCGAGGCTTTCATTAGGTCACATAATATAAAGCCCGTTTTCCAAACATGAAATACACAATTGTGATCCATTGACGGAAATAGATATATTAGAACTTGTGAAAGTCATAAAAAACTGTTCTAATTGCAACATGGAAACTGAAATTAAATTTCTACTAAAATTCGGAATAAAAAAAATACATCATTTAAAATTAAAAGTTTATTTCCGAACATCAGACGAGCTCTTCCTCTAGCTTGGATCGCAACGAACGCTCTATTCCCAACTCTAAGCTTTGAGTCGCCTTCATCCATCCTCCCACGATTCAAGAAGTTGTAAAGAGTTGCAAACATGGTTGGTAGATCCAAAATCAATAATCCAAACATATTTATCATTCTCTAAAACACATGTTTCTAAGATAAATGAACTATAATCATTACCTTTGTTTTTCGCTGCTAGAAACTTGGGGCAATCTCGTTTCCAATGCCCCTTCTCTTTGAGTGAAAGCACTTATCTTTACCTTTCTTATTTTTCTTGTTCTTCCCCTTAGGAATCTGTGCACTCGTCTTTGCAGCCTTTGCAGGCTTGGGGTTGTTATTTTGTCCACCTTCCCTCTTGTTTCCAGCTTTCTAAGACGAAGCTTGGTTAGCTTCAGCCTTAGCTGGATCAGCAGCAACAACAGTAGTCTTATTTTCTCCACCCTAACTAGGTCCACCCATGATAGGCTCAAAAATCTAAAGCTCGTATATGAGCTGCGTCAGACCATAGTTGAGTGGATCACGAATGTGCAGAGATGGTGCGTCAGACCATTTACGGTGCCATAACGAGCATTGACGGTGCCATCACAAACGTGCGGACACAGTGCTCGTTCTAGGGATTCCTCAATCATGGAAAACTTGGAGTTGTCACAAATTAACACAATGTTGATGTTCTGCTTCCAATTAAGGAAGTCTTCTCTAGTGAGTTTCTCCATCGAAAGTTGAGAAAGGATGGGAGTAGACATAGATGCTACTTAACTTAAAACTACTAATTATCAATAAAATAGAAATCAATCACATTTTCTCAATAAAACTTCTATTCACAAAAATTTCAAGAAATAGCACAACATATACCAACAATATGTAAGATATGAGAAAAAAATATAAAAAATAATCATATCTCTATTTCTTTAGGTTTTTAAATAATCTACAATATCCTTGTCCCGATTGGCGAAAGTAAAAAATACTACTAGTTAAATAAAGTTGTAAACTCATTTAATAATGGAAACCATTATTAACAACCTACTATTCGATCAAAATAAGAAAACAAAATCTCTTATTTTATGATCTAGACCCACGGTTTCGATAATCATAGATTTAATCCTAGTAGTCACCGTTGGGGTGAGTCTAGTAGAATTTCACCTATAATTATCTATCTTTCGAAATCTAACCTTGTCAAAATAACTAATGAACACCTTCCGTAGGGGGACGAATCAAAGCGCCTCGAGGCCCCATTAAGTTATAGACTGTGTTAAAACAATGATGGAGATCGAATATAATTCTCAAAATAAGCTCATTATTGAAATTAAAAAAAATAGTATTTTTATTATTTATGTTTAGAAAATTAATGACTATGGTTCTTCAAAAAAAAAATTAAGATTATAATTTTTAAAACCAAAGTCCTATAATTTCCTATTAATTCTAAAGTGTCATATTGAAACAAATTCAATTAATTTAGAATTAATTTGTTGCTAATCAATATTTAGGTTTAACTAATATAATGAACTAATACAATTAAGTCCAACTCAGGTAAATGAGCCTTAATAATTGGGCTTGTATGGAGGAGGACTGGGTCCAGTATGTCGTTCCCACTACAAAGGCCCCTAAACATCCATACAAGGTCCAAAAGACAGAAATTTAAACCTTCGTTTTATTAATTGTTATTAATTGATTATGCTCACTATAGCCATGCAAAACAAATGAGTCTTCACAAGTGGAATCACCTATAAAAGGGGAATTTAAACTTTACATTTTCTAATGGGCCCAAATAAAACCTATCATTTTATGAATATTTTATTTTGCAAAAACCATATATCTAACAAACATATGTGCCACTATATGCATCTAAGCCCATTTGCAAAAATACTACATATAGTGCAAATATGAATGTTATAGGATGGGCCTAATCATGTTACTATATATGAGCCATTCTATGAATTTATGCAAAAATACCACCATTTATTTCATTTGCAAAAATACCACAACTAATTATCTAGAATTTATCAAAAAATTCGAATTAATTAAATTTTTACAAAAAATAAGTCAATTTAAATGAAATTTATCAACAATTAACAAAAGTTAATTTAAATTTCATTTATCAACAATCAACTTTGTTTAGGTTAATTTGAACAAAAAATATTAATTTAATTTAAATAGGATTTATCAACAATTAACTAAAGTTAATTTAAATCCCATTTATTAAAAAATATTTTCTTAATTGGTTGAAAAAAATGATATTTTTCAAAATTTAACCAATTTTAAATTTTAAAATCGATATCTTAACTGTTCAAAAATATCTTCTTGTGTTGTTATAACTATTAGCTAATATTTTAACCATTTTTAAAAAATAAAATATTAATAGTTATATCAACCCTAAAATATCTCAAAACAGTTAATCAAATTTATATATCCATAAAAATATCTAACTAATAATTTTCAAATTTGAAATAATTTAAATATTAAAAACTATAGAATAAAACAATATTTATATTTTCAAATAAAGATTTAATAAAATATCAAGAATTTAAAAGAAAATGTCTTAAATATATAATATCTTAATTCTAATATTTTAATATATTAAAAGATTTAAAATTATGTTGTTAGTCTATTTTTAAATTTGAATTTGAATCTTTGTAAAAAATATCTAATTATTTAAATCTCAACTAACAAAAATATCTTATTTAAAAAAAATAAATACAAAAACAAATATGATATTTTTGGCTTTGATTATAAATAATTAATTTTCACAATTTTAATTTCTTTAATTTAAAAAAAAAACTTTAAAAATTATGGATGAACAGTACCCGTTTCAGGTATTGTTCATCGAATGGCCTGGCTGCAAGGGGCGCGCGCGCGAGGGTGTACTGGCTGCCGAGGAGGTGCCCGCGAAGGTGAGGAGACGCGAGAATGTGCGCGGGGGGTGTGCGCGGGGCGCGTGCATAGCCAGTGGAAAAATTTTCCAAAAATTAAAATTGAGCAATTTTTCAAACCAAAATCATTTTCTAATTAATTTTTAACATGTTTTACATAAAATAAAGCATATATAAAATTAATAGCATAGAAAACCTAATAAAATAACCTAAAAATTGCTAATAATTACATAAAATCAATATGCTTCATAAAAACATGAAAACCTTCAAATTATTCAAACACATCAAATAATCCAATTTTTAACATATTCATGCATGAAAATAAAGATTACCAAAGACTCTGAGGCCAGTTGTTGGGAAAACTTTATACAGGATTGTAGAGTCCAAGAACTTTACTTAGTTAGTTAGATAGTAGTAGTAATAGTAATAGCTAGTAGTAGTTGTAGTATGTTTACGACTGTGGATTTTGGTTCAAGCCAGGACTTAGTTGGACACTCGTAGTAACACTTGTAGATTTTATAAGTTTAATCTATAGTTTAAGAATATTAATTATAACCTAATGTTTGATTAATATGACTGATTATGAAGATGATAATTATTATACTATAAGGTTTATATAGAACCAATAAGATAATGACACTTGTCATGTGCATGTTTAATGAGAAATTAAGTATTTTTGAGGAATAGTTTATTAAGAGTAATATTTGAAAATCCCAGAGTCTGCCAGCAGCTTTGAGATCGTTATTAGACTTAGTCAAAGCTCTTTACTCAATTCAAATTAGGCTGAAAAAGTGCAATTACGTGTATAATATTTCAGCGTATGCCGATAAATCGCAGCTCTAGGGGGCAATATATCGCCACACGGGGATACGAAAAACACGTAACTTCGCACGACCATTTCGACGAGCCTTGGGAATATGAGCCCAGGCGATATATCGCCTATGGTAGGCGATATATCGACTCTACGGCTGCATTTTCAAATGATTTTGAAACTGAGCTCATTTTATTCCATAAACCTCTTGATAAGCCAGAATCTTTGTGACCGAGTCTTCAGTCTTTGCTGAACGATTATTCAAATGTTTTTCCATTAAAAAGTCATTATTTTTATTCAAGCTAAATGAACATCTTTTCATTCTTGAACTCTATAAATAGGACATAGTACCCAGCCATTTCTTCATTCTTCAAGCTGAGTTGAGAGCCTTCAAGATGTTAGTTTACTTTAGAGTGTTAAACACTTGGGTTGGGGTTATAAGCTTTATCATTCTAAGCTTATTAAACACTTGGGAAGTAAGGATCGTAGTGTGTTTATCATTATCGAGGTGTAGTTCGGGTATAGCAATTTCAAAGGTATTCCTATTCTTAGTTCCTTTCTGTATTGTTTCATTAGTTCTTATAGTTTTTCTCTACTCAATTCCTAACTCGCTGTTTTCATTCGTGGTTAGGCATCTAAGTTCTTTGAACTTGAGGTTTCTTGTCGGTAAGTATATTCTCAATGGTTTTTAGTTCATTCCTTTTCATCTTTTTCTCTTAGAATACTCACCTTTCTCAATTATGGTTTTTAGGAGTGTTCCAAAATCCCGTCCTTGTTCTCACATCCCAGTATTTTGGTAAGGAAAATAGGATAGTTCCTATGTGATATGTGTTATGTTTATATAATATGTTATGATTATGCTATAGTATGATTTATATGTTATAATATATGTATGTTTTGGGGCTTATAGTTGTTATATAACAAACCCTAACACTTTTATGTTTTGGGGCTTATAGTTGTGATATAGCAAACCCCAACACTTTTATGTTTTTGGGGCTTATAGTTGCTTAACTAGCAAACTTCATTGTAGTTTCAGGCTTATAGGTGCTTAGTTAGCAAACCCCAATAGTCACCATGTACATGGGTTAGAAATATGATATATGTGTTATAGTATATGATATATGTTCATAGTTTATGTGTATGATTATGTTTCATGCTTGTAGTAGATTTTCCTTGCTGGGCATTAGGCTCATTCCTTTATGTTTTATATGTGCAGAAAAATAGTATGGCGGTGGGAAGATTCTTGGCAGCTTGGGATTGTGTATTGAGGGAGAATAGATTCGGTGGACTGCGCAAACGATTCGAGGATGAAGTTGTTTAAAATCTTATAATTATGATTTATATGTATTTTTCCGCACTTGGTTTTGTAACGAATTTTAAGATTTAAAGTTATGTTTATTTTAATATTTTCAAAACAATGGGATCCCATATCCTAAATGGATTTTATGTATGTTTACCTTTGCTTTACAATTTATAATAAAGTTATGGTTATTTCTTATGTATGTTTTCTTAAGATTAGTGTCTGTGTATAGTAGTTTTTAGTGGTCCAACGTCTAGAATAGTTGGGTCATTACAAGGATCTTTATTTATTTTAATGTAGACCTAATATTAAACAAATTAATATGAGATAGCCTAGAACATGTTTCTAAAATTGAATTCAGAGAGAAACAATGATAAGAATACTTACAATATACGCAGCGGAATGAATGAGTCATTCCTTCAGTTTCTCTAACCATGGTATCCTTTCTGTCGCAAAGTATTATCAAGAAACTGAACCGATCCTCTATTATCTTCACAGTCTTCCAAAGTATCCTTAGAATCACCTAGACTAGAGTGGACAATTGTTAGCACATGAGATAGATACAGAGAGAAGAAAAGAAAAGAACTAAGAGGCTTAGAAAATAACTTGTGTTTAGAGAGAATCTTAAAACTATCAGAAACTTGTCTTTTTGAATTTTGAACTTCTGTTTAGACTTATGTTTTCAACTCTCTCTAAGCACCCCTTTTATAGACTCAATTATGCCATTTAATTTAATTAAAAAATAAATAAAATAATAGCCAATAATCAGTCCTTAGTCGAAATTATCACAGGCTTTAGGCCCATGAAATTTCTCATTTGATTATAAGCCCATTGGACTTAAAATCAAGGCATGTATTATTTTCTATTGTTTTAATTAATTAAATAATTCTTTCAATCATTTATCAAATTAATTATTTATTATTTAAACTTTGATTTAAACTTATTTATTAATTTAGATATCAATTTATCTTAATTAATTAACTGCCATAATTTCTCTTTTCTTCTCTAAATTACTTAACTTTGTGAAACTATCCAATATTGACCTGGTCAACTTTGATAATTCTAATTGATAATTAAATCAATTAATTGAGACTATCTAGATGATTTTATCCAATGTACATTGGGGACCATGGGCCTATGAAATCAAGCTCCAATAAGTTATCATAAATCTAACAAATAAATTTACTAACTTATTAATTCCTCGTGACTCCACTATAAACTCGGAATTGCACTCTTGAATTCATAGAACGCTCTATAACAAATATAGATACGCTATTAATTATCCATTGTTACAACCATAATTGTCACTCAATCCTCTATAGACGGTCTACAATGAGATAGGACTAAAATACTGTTTTACCCCTCATTGTATTTTATCCTTAAAACACTTAGTTCCTTGTAAATGATATTTCAGCAAACTAATTTAATTACTGAAATGAGATCTCTATCATTGAACACCTTGAACCAAACTAAAAGGAAACAATCGTTTCACTTCTTCATCAGAAGCTATAGATGTTCATATCTATGATTAACACTCCCACTCAATTATACTACCGAGTTCCCAAGATGTAAGTGCGGGCTAGTCTGTAGGGTAAGCTGGTAACGAACAAGTCAAATAACTAAAACAATACAATCAGTTAGAATACTAACCACTCAGAATTGAGATTGAATTGACCTACGGTCAACTATATGATATGACTAGAATAGATGATAATGGTATGTTTACTTATCTTATCAACTGTCAATATCGATCCAGTCCGATGTAACAAATACATCTGATCTTATCTTCTTTGCTAATGTTCTTAAAAGAACATAACACCACAATGTGTAAGTAGATCATATCGTAGATTGGCAAGTCAGTGTAAATCATGTGCACTGACTAATCTTAGGACTAACTTATTTTGAACAAATAATCACATTTATATTCCATTGTCATTACGTTAGTATAAATATGATTAGCTATATGCTCGAGATTTAATAGAAGTTTATATTAAACAAATAATCATGAAAATAAAACATGTGAGCAAAGTGATTGACTAAGTCAAAAAATGATTTCTATTCTTTTATTGATAATAAATTGAGATTATAAAGAATTTGGGTTTTAATTAGGGCATAGAACCCCAACACCGTCCAGGGTTACAGGAATTGAAGAATGAAAACTCTATTCCTTCTTAACATTTGTTTCCTAATTTTTTTTTCTTGTGTGAACATAAGCCTTCTAGATCCTTCTATCTTTATTTCCCTTTCTTTTTAAATCCCTCAATTAAATAAAAAACCAATAAAATGAAATTAATGTGTAGAAAACTATTGCATACACACCATGCAACCATGCACATGCACACACTCAATTGCTAAGGTGCATCTCTACTTACCATGCACCTTTGTGCATTCAATTAAAACTCATTTTATTCACAAATTAAATTAATAAATAAATAAAACAATTAACAATTTTATTTACACAATTTCTACCAAATAATTCAAACAATAATAAAAAGTAATTTCCTAACATTTAACAATTAAAAATAAAACAAAGCACAAAAATTAATAAAATAAAATAAAATTTTGGTTCGCTACATACTCCTAAGCCGAGCCTTTAAACCCTCGCCTTATAAGTCACATCTCTTAACCTTTGAATGATAAGTCAAGTCTTTTAACCTTCATCTTATAAGTCGATTCTTTAACCTTCGACTGATAAGTTGAGTCTTTAACCAACGACTGATAAGTCGAGTCTTTTAACCTTTGACTGATAAGTCGAGTCTTTAACCTTTGACTGATAAGTCGAGTCTTTAACTTACGACTGATAAGTCGAGACTTTTAACCTTTGACTGAAAAGTCGAGTCTTTTACCCTTCGACTGTTAAGTCGAGTCTTTTAACCTTCAACTAATAAGTCAAGTCTTTTAAAACAGATATGTCCTTGAATATTAAGCCAAGCTCGTCATTAGTTAACACAGATAAATCCTCAGCTTATAAGTTGAGCTTCCCAATCAGATATACAGACAAGAAGTTATTACATAACACAGGTAAGCACAACACATTTAACATGTCTAATAAAATATTCTCAACATAGTAATAATCTTGTACTATAATCGGACCAAGCCCTAAACACAGACTAGGTGCAGTTTTCTTACCTCAAGTTCTTAGTAAATAGTATTTGACGACCCCCGACTACGTTCCTTTCCTCTCGAGTTTAACGGTTCGCCCTAGTCACAACGATAACAATGAATAACTATCAGGAAATGAACTAATAAAGGCTTTTGGACCAAGTCCTAGCCTCCAGGACCTTGTATTCTACTAACCCAGGTAGTAGAATCATTCCCGAGCACTTAGGTTTGGACTCCCGGCTCCCAAAATTCATTTTTCTCATTTCCCCTATTAGGGTCATGGGGCAACAAGTCAGAGAGCCTCGAGCTGAAAACCACATGGCACGTGCTGCAGCGAAACCTGCCTAGCGCCATGGCTCCAAGGCAGTTCGAGGCACCTGCTTATCCCTCTAAGTTCGCAAGGGCCGCGGAACCCAAGAACAAAGTCGCAATGCAACACGACGAACACAAAATTCCAGAGATTTTAAGAAATGCCAATCCTCCAAGAACCACCCCAAACACATGTTTTTCACCTGTTTCGGCCATAATAATGGTCCCAGCAGTTCAGAAACACAGTAACACAAATCTAAAACTCAAGTAAACATCCAAAATTCAACAAACTTTAAAACTCTAAAAGAAAACCAAAACTCAAATAACTGAGTTACCTCTGATTGAGTTCGACCCAGCTAAGTTTCCTTAAGCTTATAAGCTATCAATCCCCCAAAATCTTGCCTTAAACCTCAAGGTCAAGTGTTTTCTTAGAAATTTTGAATCACTTAGAGAGAGAGTGAGAAACGAGAGATATAGAATGTGAGTGCCATGTTTTTTTTATGATACTCTATTTTTCTTATCACCTGAGTTGATAAACTCAGTTGACAATTTAGCCTAAGGGTCCAAAAACACCAAAGTGCCCTCAAGGCCATTCTCTCCTCAATAATATATGTTCTGTATTATTTGATTCAGGAGCCACTCATTCGTATATCTCGTTAGGAATGATAGAAAAACTAGACAAACCTTGTGAAAGATTTAGAACTAGGTCTGTAACCGAGTTGCCTTCAGGCAAAGTAGTTCTATCATCACGGATAGTACGAGGCGTACCGATCAAGATTGAGGATGTAGAACTAGAAGGAGACATGATAGAACTGGAGATCAAGGACTTCGACATAATACTAGGCATGGACTGGCTAGCACGGCATGGCGCGACCATCGACTGCAAACACAAGAAAGTGACGTTCGACACTCGTGACGGCCAGAGATTATGTTTCATGGGACAAGTTTCAGGACTATGCGCATCGCTAATATCATCTCTCAATGCTCAAAGGATGATATAAAAAGGATGTCAAGCGTTCTTAGCTAGCATCACAAACATAGTAAAGGAAACACTACTTAAGGTTGGAGACGTCCGCATTGTACGAGAATTCCCAAAAGTATTTCCCGATGACTTACCAGGGTTACCGCCGACTCGGGAAATGGACTTCACGATAGAATTAGTACCGGGCACCGAGCCTATCTCCAAGGCACCATACCAGATGGCACCTACAAAACTCATGGAGTTAAAAACGCAGCTACAAGAACTCCTAGATTTGGGTTTCATTAGACCGAGCCATTCACCATGGGGAGCACCGGTGCTATTCGTAAAGAAAAAGGATGGAAGCATGCAGATGTGCATAGACTACCGCAAGCTGAATAAAGTAAAGATTAAGAATAAGTACTCGCTACCCCGGATTGATGACTTGTTTGATCAACTTCAAGGTGCGACCGTATTTTCAAAGATTGATTTACGGTCCGGGTACCATCAGCTCAAGGTGCGGGGAGAGGATATTCCTAAGACAGCTTTTAGGACTCATTATGGGCATTACGAGTTCTTAGTTATGTCTTTCGATCTTACTAACGCTCCAGCTGCGTTTATGGACTTAATGAATAGAGTCTTCAATGACTACTTAGATAAATTAATTGTAGTATTCATCGACGACATCTTAGTATACTCCATGGACAAAGTCAAGCACGAGGAACATTTGAGGTTGATTTTTTTGCGACTAAAGGAGCATCAACTCTACGCCAAGTTCAAGAAATGCGAGTTTTGGCTTTCGCAAGTAGCGTTCCTCGGGCACATTATATCCAAGGACGGAGTTGCAGTAGACCCATCAAAGGTAGAGGCCGTGAAGGATTGGCCAAGACCGAAGAACACATCCGAAGTAAGAAGCTTTCTGGGATTAGAAGGTTATTATAGGAGATTCGTAGAAGGCTTTTCTAAGATAGCCACTCCGCTCACCAACCTGACCCGGAAACAGCAAAGATTCAACTGCAATGATAGATGTGAAGAAAGCTTCCAGTTGCTTAAGGACAAGCTATGTTCAGTACCAGTACTCTATGCACCGACACCCAACGATAAGTTCATAGTCTACTGCGATGCGTCGAAGCAAGGGTTGGGTTGCGTGCTGATGCATAATGACAAGGTGATAGCCTATGCCTCAAGGAAGCTTAAGGAGTACGAGCAACGCTACCCAACTCACGATATGGAGTTGGCAGCAGTGGTCTTTGCGTTGAAAATCTGGCGCCATTATCTTTACGGAGAACGGTCTTAGATTTATATGGACCACAAAAGTTTAAAGTACTTCTTTACTCAGAAAGAGCTTAACATGAGGCAGCGCAGGTGGTTAGAGTTAGTGAAGGATTACGACTGCGAAATCCTATACCACCCGAGAAAGGCAAATGTAGTTGCCGATGTGCTAAGTAGGAAGAGTTGTGGAAGTTTAGCAGCACTAGCCAGAATAGAAAAGCCGCTGCAGAAGGAGCTGATCAATGCCAGAATAGAGGTAGTTATTGGAAAGTTGGCTAACTTGTCAATCCAGTCAAATCTGCTAGAAGATATACAGATTGGGCAAAGGCATGACGACACACTAGTGGCACATATGGGTGCATTCAGAGAAGGCAAGGCCACATATTTCTCAATATCAGGTCCAGGGTTATTGGGATATAAGGATCGGGTATGTGTAACGACCCCAAATTCGCTATTAAGGCTTAAGGGCCTGGAGTAGTGTGCCTGGAGGGCATAATGAGATTCTTTGTGTGACTTTTATGAATTTAATGCATGATTATGATTTAATGCACGTTATATGACTATTTGATTAATTGTGATGCATGACTAGGTGAATTAGTATGCATGTAGACCTGATTGAGCATATTTGTAATTTGGCCATGTTGGGCATGACTATGTTGATACCTGTGATCTATGACTTGAGACGATCCTAGAATGAGCGGGTTAGCGGAAAGTCAAAGCGGGAACCTGTACCCGGCTTGGGTTAAGCTTGGGGAGTTTAATTTAGTATTTGGGAATATATTTGATGATTAATCAGGTTGGGGTAGCGAGCGGGAATTATTAGGAACACTTGAGGAATTAGTGGGAATTTGGGTAATATGACTAAAATGCCCCTTTATGGACATAAAGGTTTAGAATTACTAAGGGAGGGCATTTTGGTCATTAGGCTTGTAAGAGATAAATTAAAGAAGGGCTTTATACTTAGTGGATTTAGTAGAGAAAAGTTATAGGCTGAAAAGAAAGAAAGAAAGAAGAGAAAAGAAAAGAGAGGGAAAGCTGAAGGGTTTTGTCCAAGAATGGTTTGTGGCTCTCCCAACCTAATTCCTTCATTTTCTTGGAGTCAAGCTCAGTGGAGAGCTAGGGTAGGCTGAGCATCAAGGATCCTAAGCTAGGCTTGAGGATTGGCAAGGGGTTAGCAAGATCACATTTGAATTTGAGGTAAGTTCTTGGGGATTTTCTGTTTTAGGGCTTGACTGGTTTTGAGTTGTGTTTTGAGCTAAATGGATGGGGTTTTTGGGGAAAACAGGTCAAGGTTGTGAAGGTGCAAGCCAAGGAGGCTAGGGTTCGATTCAAGGTTGAAATTCCACCCACGGTATGATTTCTAAGACCCTATCCTTGTTGTTTGAGTGATTTTCTGGTTTTTGGGTTCATTGAGTTAGATTTTGAGTTGTGGGTTGCTTGAGCTTGGGGTTGAGTTCATGGGGTGCTTGGGATGAGTGTGAGGTGTGGTTATGTGTGTTTTTATGTTTGGAAAAGGTTTGGGCAAGATTGGAGTTGAAATGGGAGAAGAAAATCGCAAAATGCGATTAAGGGTTGGGTCTGGCTGCAACTAGCGCTACAGCGCTAGTCAGGGGGCGCTGTTGCGCTAGCCCCTGTTCTGGTGGGGTGGTTCTGCTTGTAGCGCTACAGCACCCTCTTTTGAGCGTTGTAGCGCTGCACTGTTCACAGAGGGGATTTTTGGGCTTTTGTGAAGGGATTTTGACCTAGGGTTCGGGGCTTGATTCCGCCACTTTGTTTTGGGGATCTAGGGCTTCCCGGGGGTTCGGGATTAGTCCCGAGGCTAGGTTTTGGTCTTGGGATTTGGTGATGACTTTGACTTATGGATTTTGCTTAGGTAAGCGCTAGGGCTCGGGTAAGATCGTGCTCAAGGAGTCAGGATGATCAAGGCTACCGAATCTAAAGGTAAGAAAACCGTAACACCCGAGACTAGGGCATGGCCCCACTGTGTGATTGCAGGGCATGGCCCTAGATTGTATTATGTGCAAATGTTTAACCTTAAATGAATCATGATGTGTGTGAATGATTATTTCGAATGTACTATATGTGTGATTATAATGAAATGAACGGCAAGGGCCGAGTGCGGCGTAGGCCGGGTACGGCCGTGGGGCCGAAAGTAACACTCAGCACATGGGATGCTTATAGTCAAGGTGGGACCCAAGGGATACATGAGTTATCCTCGCGGTGAGAACCGAAACCCCAGGCTTTGGTAAGGCCTCTGGGGCGGCATGGCCGTACTTGTTTATTATGATGGTTTTCCTATTTATCAGTGAATTATGCCAGCTATATGATTTGCATATGTTATGTACTATTTGGGTTTTCTTGCTGGGCTTCGGCTCACGGGTGCTCCGTGTGGCAGGTAAAAGCAAGGAGTCAGTCTACCGGCCATGAGTATGGAGAGCGTGGGGGCGGCGCGTACATGTTCGACCTGCCCGACTGCTTTGGTTGGGGGCATTTTGTATATGGCTGTATTAAACCATTCTTTTGATAACTGATCAAGTGTAAATCTATTTTTGAGTTGTAAATAGTTTGTAAACCTTATTTTGGGATCCCAGATGTTTTATACTTGACGTTTTCAATGAAGTTAAACATTTTAAAAGAGTACAGCCTTAAATTATGATTTATCCACACTTTTGGTTTTAGAAACCATTATAGTCTGTCAAAAGCACGATTTCTATTTTAAACTCACTAAGTAACGGCTCTAAGGTAGTAGGGCATTACAGTATGTGTGCCAAATTATCAAAGGATTAAGAGGACAATTCTAGAAGAAGCGCACAGTACCCCATACTCAGTTCACCCAGGGTCGACCAAGGTGACACATGACATCAAGGCAATGTATTGGTGGCCAGGGATGAAGAAGGACATAGAGGAATTTGTGTCTAAGTGTTTAATATGCTAGCAAGTGAAAGCAGAACATCAGCGGCCTGCAGGCTTATTGCAACCGCTTAGTGTACCCAAATGGAAATTGGACAATATAGCTATGGATTTCGTGACGGGTTTGCCACGAACAAGTAGACAAGATGATTCAACTTGGGTAGTAATAGATAGACTAACCAACTCCGCTCATGTCCTGCCTGTTAAGACCTCATACACAGCGGACCAATACGCAGACATCTATGTCCAAGAGATAGTAAGGTTTCACGGAATCCCCAAGACAATAGTGTCGGATAGAGGATCGGTGTTTACATCGAGATTTTGGGGAAGTTTACAGCAAGCTGTTGACGGTGAGAACTCGTCAACCAAGTGTAATGACCCAACTATTTCTAAGACCTTGGACCATTAGATCTACTATACATAACTACTATTTTGGGAAATATACATAAGAAATAATATAACTAACTTTATTAAATCTTGAAATATTGTATCAAATACATAATAATAGAAAATATGGCATGGGTACCCATTGTTTAAAACATAAAACATAATTTTAAACTAAAGAAAATTGTTTACAAAACTAAATGCGGAAAAAACATGATTTGAAAGACTAAAAAAATAAATAACTTCATCCTCGATCGACACGCAGTCCACACATTCCATCCATCCTCAACACACAAGCCAAGCTACCAAGAATCCTTCCGCCTTCCATATTCATTTTCCTGCATCACACTAAAAATAAAGGAATGAGCCTAATGCCCAGTAAGGAAAACCTACTAAAAACATACATCATATATCATAAGCATAAAACTACATCATATACTATAAAACATAATACTATCTAAAACATACATAATAAATCATAAGCATACACTAAAAAACACATGACTATAAAAATGTATATCATATAGGACTACAATATTAATGGCATTAACTCATTAACATGGCATGTGATAAACCATCTAGGTCCCCTGTCTAATATCTGAGGTAGGTTAGATCACATGGTAGTATATGAAAACCCATCTAGGTCCCCTGTCTAATATCTGAGGTAGGGTAAACCATAACTCTAAACCATGAAAATGATAATAAATCTTGGGGCTTGCTATCTAAGCAAGTCATATGCCCAAGCGACTAAAAACATAATCTTGGGGCTTGTTATCTAAACAAGTCATATGCCCAAGGACTACAAAACATAGCATACATATACTTATTATAGCATAAACATATCATAACATAAACTTATCATAACATAAACATAGCATAACATATCATACAAACATACAAGATCTATCCTATTTTCCTTACCAAAATACCGGGATGATGAGAACAAAGTCGGGATTTCGGAACACTCCTAAAAACCATTAATAGAGATGTGAGTTTTCTAAAAGAAAGAGATGAAGAGGAATGAACTAAACCATCCAGAAGATACTTACCAAAAAGAAATCTCAAGTTCGAAGAACTTAGATCCTAACCAAGAATAGAGAAGATTGGGTTAGGAATTGAGTAGAGAAAAACTATAAAAGCTAACAATACAGAAAAGGAACTAAGAATAGGAATACCTTTGAAATTGCTATGACCGAACTATACCTCGAAACCGAAATACACTCTATGAACCTTACTTCTCAAGTGTCTAATAAGCTTAGAATGACAAAACTTATAACCCCAACCCAAGTGTTTATCACTCTATAGTCTCACTAGCACGTAGAAGGCTCTGATCAATGCTTTAAGAATGAATGAAAAAGCTTGGTGCTAGGTCCTATTTATAGAGTTCTAGGAATAAAAATCTTCTAATTATAATCCAAATTTAAATTTAAATTTAAAATAGAATCCTAACTTCTAACTTTCTAAATCCCGTAACTCTAAACTAACCTACAGTAAAATTAACATATCTGGAGCTGTAGGACTCCGATTTAGAATATATTTATACCTTTAGAAAGATAATTAAATTATCTACAAATTTTTAGAAATACTATTTTTCGAAATTCATAACATAACTAGGTCAAAAATAAGTCGGAAGTTACAGTACCCTAAAGTTACGAGAAATCTATTTAATTATCTAAATCACAAATAAATAAAATATCTAAATCACAAATAAATAAAATTGTGACAAATGTCAAGCTCCTAACAAATTCTGGTGAAGACTAAGTCTTATATTTCCCTTATCTTATCATTAAAATAATAATTCCTTAATAATCATACATATGACAAGTGTCATATTCCTATTGGCTCTATCTAAACCTTAGGAATAATCCATGCTCATGACAAATGTCATATTCTTATTAGCTCTATCTAAACCTTAGGTTATAATAATTATCATATTAATAACCAACAATATTAATCAAACCTTATGTTATAATTAATATTCTTAAACTATAGGTTAAACTTATAAAATCCATAACTATTGCTAGGAGTTTCCAACTAAGTCCTGACTTGAACCAAAATCCACAGTAATGAACATACTATAACTAATACTAGCTATTAATACTACTACTACTACTATCTAACTAGCTAAGTAAATTCCGGGACTCTACAATTCTCCCCTACTACAAAGAATTTCGTCCTCGAAATTTACTTATCAAACAATTCCGGATACCAGGCTAACATGTCCTTCTCCAACTCCCACGTTGCCTCCCGTTCAGAACTATTACTCCATAGGACCTTGACTATCGGAAAACTCTTAGACCGTAATTCTTTCATCCCTATATTTAGGATGCTAACTGGTCATTCCTCGTAACTCAAGTCTTTCAGGAGTGCTATCGTATCGTACTTGAGGATGTGAGATGGGTCTGGCACATATCTACGCAGCATCGAGATGTGGAACACATTATGGCTATCTGCTAGAGCTGGTGGTAGGGCTAATCTATATGCAACTGCTCCCACTTTGTCCAATATCTCAAAAGGACCTATAAATCAAGGACTAAGCTTGCCTTTCTTCCCGAACCGCTTCACACCTTTCATAGGAGATATTCTTAAGAAACTTGATCTCCGACTTTGAATTCCACATCATGCTGCTTGGTGGTCTCTAATGGCCCCTGATACATGGTGGTCCAGGGGACCAGATGGTACATGAGTACATTATCAGGAGAGTAGTCTCAGGGGTAGTGGTGTTGGCTCCAGTACATGGTCAGAATCCACGGGGATGTCTCCACTACTTACTAAATACAAGTGTCAGATTTTTTCTGGTGTGGACCGTAACAAGTACTTCACTTGTATGGCCACTACTTATTTGACATGGGCTTAGTGTCCGTACTTCTTCTAACTTGGTGTGAATTGCTATGAGGCACCTCCAATGCACCCTTATTAGTGTGTTGGAGAGATCCATGATTTTACCTCTTGTTAGACTTACGGTAAGAGCGGTGCCCAGTAGGTGGCGCTAATCTTAAGGGGCAAGATAAGACCCCTCTTCTGAGGCCAATTTTAGGGAGGTGACCCCAAGTGGTGCAGATGATGCCTGGTAGGGTCGAGTACACCAAGAGGAGTCATGATGCAAGCCTCTGCGACAAGCCTCCATCGAGGCACGGCTAGGGGGCGCGAGGCCCTCGCGAGGCTGCTGGGCACGCCGAGTTGTGGCACGCCCTCTCATGAGACGCTTCGAGCAAGGCGCAGCTAAGAGGCGCGAGGCCCTCGCGAGGCTGCTGGCTACTAGGCACGCCCTCTTGTGAGACGCTTCCAGCGAAGCGCGACTAGGGGGCACGAGGCCCTCACGAGGCTGCTGGGCACGCCTTCTCGCGAGACGCTTCCAGCGAGGCGCGTCTAGTGGGCGCGAGGCCCTCGCGAGGCTGCTGGCTCCTAGGCACGCCCTATCGCGAGACGTTTCCAGCGAGGCGTGGCTAAGGCGTGCGAGGCCCTCGCGAGGCGAAGCATCTGGGTGTGCGACCTTCGTGAGATGCCTTCAACGAGGTGGGGTGGCTGGGCACGAGGCCCTCGCGAGACGCCCCTAGCGAGGCTTGTATTTAGGCATTTAGGGGACTTGAGTATGTACTTTGGGTCTTTTACAAGCATGAAATTTTGAGCATCCACACTTGCCCCCCAGTCTAGGAGAGGACCTTTAGGTGCTCTGGTAGACTCTTCTCTTTGATTCTTATAAATAGGCCTTCATTCCAAGCCTATTATTTACACTTCATCTCCTTAGCTTAGTGGCATTTAGATCCTTGCTATTTTCAAGAGGTAAGGGGTTCAATCCCCCACAACCTAACTTTTGCTATTTTTTCCTCTTTTTTTTTTTTTCTGAGTTCATTCCTTGTATGTCTATATCCATGCAGGTATTTTAGGATTAAAACACCTTTTTCCTTTGTTTTGCAGACACGTACTTTCGACCACTTGACTCTATTTGACCATGACGATGCTTTTCGCCCTCGACCTCCTTTTGACCACGACCGCGTCTCATTTACCTACTTGAGGTATATTCTCTTTTTTTTCTCTTATGTTCATTGGGTCCAAATTAGCACTGCTCGGGATGGGGTATTTTGGCCTGAGATTGTCGTGAGTAATCTTGTTGCATGCCCCTTTATTCATACCCCCGTAGCGGGTCATTTAGAGCGTTTGTGCCTAGAGGTTTTGAGCCCATTCCTTTGTGTTTTGTAGTAATCCTCTCATTTATACGTGAACCCTTTTTGCTTTCGGGACGAGGTCTCATGGCAGGTGAAGGTCCGTTCGACATTCCTCCGGGGGTCGAGTTTGTTGACTTGTCTTTAGACTCAGAGTCCCCTGAGGAAAATCCTTGCCGTGACCATGACACCTTAAGGCAGGCCCGTATTCATCATCTCGAGCAGATGAATGAACTTAGGCATAAAATTTGGGTGGTAGAGAGCGAAATTGACTCGGTGTTGAGGGGAGACAGAGTACCTTTCCCCCTGACCTTAGTGACCATGTAGTGAACCTTAGGGTGACCCTTTTAGATTTGCAGGTGGAGTTGGAGTTTATGGAGGGACATCTCCCACCTGAGCCTCCTAGCCCATTCTTTCCTGATGATTGTCATGGGGCCATCCTATCTTCTCTTCACCCCTTATTTTCAATCTTCCCTAGTTTAGCGCTTTCGCAGTCGATGCCTCGGTGGAAGACTCTTGCTAGGAAGAAAAAATGGAGGGTAAAGTGTTCTGTCTCCTCCTCACCTTTTTCTTTTGGTTTTGCAAATATACCGAAGAGAGGAAGACAACAGGTGTCTGCTGATGACTAGGACGATGCCCCCCTATTGGCATCCTCCCTAGTGTCCCACGTGTCTGAAAATAAATTGATGGAAATAGTAGATCACTACCGTGTTCCTCCAGAGTACTCATTATACATCCCTTCGGACAAGTGCCGGCCTGACTGCCCTAATACGGGCTACGTGGCCATTAGCCAGCATATCCTGAAGGTGGGTGGTACAATCCCATTACACCTGTTCTTCGTTGTAGTTCTCAACTATTTTGACCTCGCTCCACTTTAGCTGGCACTCAACAGTTGGGTGACCTTGAGCTGCCTCTTCATCGCATTTATGGAAGTTGTCCGTCGTGCTCCTACTGCCCAAGAGGTGCATAACCTGTACAATCTCATGCCCTCTCCCAAATCCAAGGGCTTTTATTTCCTACAAAAAGCCAATACTGCAGTCCCCTTGATAGATGGCGCAGTGTCCAACCCGGGGTCTTGGAAGCAGGACTTTTTCTTTGTGCAAGGCCCCCTTTCTGTTCGTGAGCACTTTCGTTCTGCTCCCAGTAGGTACTTCGAGCCACCCTTTTTTTTCTTTTCTTTTTGAAACTTATTAATTTATAACTTATGTTTATGTCGACAATGGTGTGAATCGTGCGGAGCAGTTCGCCATACCTGTAGTTGGTGGGTCGGAGGCGAACGCCGTGAACACACTCATCAGTGCTGACCCCGCCATGAGAAGGGCCACATACCTATTCACTGTGGAAAAACTCAACCTCACAAGTTGTCCCTGGTTTTAGATCCCGGGCTGCTGTGGGCTCTTCCAGGGTCAAAGAAGACGAAGGCTGCCTCGGCTGGGCATCGCTCAGGTGAAGGTGAGGCCGAGTGTGTGCCGGAGGGAGTCTCCCTTGGACATGGGCAACCTCACCAGCTATCTTCGTCGCCCGGGGAATGCCCTCCCTCTGCCCCTTTCGACCCTGACATGGCTTACCAATTCCAGGGTCAACAAGCCATGCCGGGGCATTTTGTTTGCCCCGATCCTGAGGACTTTAACGCTTTTCCTCATGCTCCTCTCGACCCCGTTCCTTCAGGGGCTTACTTTACCGATCTTCTTGCACCTCTTCTTGATCTATCTAACGCTCATTTTTCTGATATTCCTGCGCCCCCTCCTGTTTCGGCGAGTGGGTCGTCTGTCCTTACCCAGCCAGTTACCCTTGGATCAGGAGGGGTTCCCTGGGTGGGCCGCATGGTGGCCTCTTACGGGCGGCGGTATGCCCAGATCACCTCAGACCTCCCTGAAGCCGATTGGAGTAGTCTTGGAAGTTTCACTATGTCAGATCTTGGGGAGACTCTTACGTGCTCTACTACTTGGGTGAGTTCATGCATCTTGTGTCGGCTTTATCTCTATTTAATCCTTGTTTTTTTTGTTACTTATGACTATTGTTGTTGTTTTTCTTGTGCAGGCCTATACTGTGGCTTAGCAGTTTTCCGACTCGGCTCACAACCTTTCCACGTCGAATGCCGAGAGGGACCGTCTTGCGGTTTGGATCCAGGAGCTCGAGAGGGAGCTTGCTGAAACTAGGTCTAGGCTAGAAAAGGCCTAGGCGAAAATTTCTGCCTCATCAAAAAAGAAGAAGATGGCGATTTCCAAGGCCACGATGTTGTAGGAAAGGGTCACCAGCCTAGAGGTCGAACTCCAGGGTGCCAAGGTTACCGTGGCTGCGTCGCAGGAGAGGGTCGCTTCCTTAGAGGCCGTACTTGAGGGTGCTAAGGCTGCGGTAGTTGTGTCACAGGAGAGGGTCGCTTCCTTAGAGGCGTACAAGGCAGCTATTGAGTATAGGTCCATAGAGCGCACCCTTTATGGTGTAAGGAGGCAGGATCCAAACTTCGATTTCTCCTCCTTTGGTGAGCACGTCATTGCCTGGGCGACTGGGTGGAACGCCCGCAGTAGGATGCCTTGAGATCGTCATTTCATAATTTTTTCCAGTTAGTCCACTGTGGATGTATGCTCATTTGAGCCTTATTGTGCTTGTAATAATTTTTTTTTTTTTTAAGTCTTGTCATGTTACCAAAACTCTTTTTTTTTTTTTTATATATATACATATGCGGTTATTCATCTCTTATTCCTCTGTGTTTGAGGTCTTTTTGAGCCTGTATGATGGGGTTCGGTAGGTTCCCCTTTTTTATTTATCAGGCTAGAGGTCCTTTGGAGCCCATGTGAAAGGGTTCAATGGGTCCTTTTTTGGTGCCTCTTGATTGTTCTTATAAGGATATATTGACCCCTTGGGTTCTAGCTATCCTTTTATATATTTTTGCGCACGCTTATTATTTCTTGCGAGAAGCGTCCTTCTCGTCATTATTCATAGTACTATTTTTGCAAGGGTCTCTTTTAGGACCCTTTTTGGCTAGACGGATTGGTGGCCGCTCTAGGCTTATTGGCAGGTGCTCTTTATGGGGCTTTTCCCTTTGAGAGAGTATATGCCTTTATTTGGAAGTTTGTTGGTTTTTTTTTTTTTGTAAGACCTTTTGGCCTCCTTGATGTTCATAAGGGTAGCTAATCCTTGTGAACTTCAAGAGATGCCTTGCAAGGTCTCCTTCCTGTTTGTTAGGGTTCACCACACATTTTTTTTTATAAGGAACTCGTTTAAGGCCTTGATATAAGGGGTCCTTTTGGGTTCCTCTTGATAGAGGGTCCTTTTTAGGATCCTCCTGCTTGTTGTATGTTTTGCCTCCTGTCCTACCCCCTAAGTGTCTGGTGAAATTTATTTCGGCAGGCACTTTGGTTGATGCTCGCATAGAGAAGAAAAATAACATGCGAAGTTGTGAACAGTTTCATTCATAGTAGGCAGGTTACAACAATATATATATATAAAGTTTACATCTACTTGGGAGGTTATCTAGGCAACCTCTTTGATTCTTGTCTACTAAGCTAATATATCACGCAACAAACTAAGCACAAATATTGCTTGCATTGGATGTGGAAGTCTCACTGGTAGTACTTCTTGAGGTGTTCCCAGTTCGCCCCCAGCACCCCCGCCCCCAGGTCTCGCGTGTTGGGGACTACCTTCCTCAATACTAAGTCTCCTACCCCGAACTTTCTCCCTCGCACCCTTGAATTGTTATACCTCATTGCCCGTTGTTGATATGTGGCCGGCCTTAGTTGTGCCCATTCTCTCTTGGCTTTCAGCAGGTCTAAGTTCCCGACCAACACTGCGATGTTAGCCTGGTCATCATATGCTTGCGTGCGGAAGGAGTTAATCTTCATTTCTACCGGAAGGAAAGCTTCGCAGCCATAGGCCAAGGCGAAAGGTGTCTCCCCAGTGGTGGAACGGGGGGTGGTCCTGTAATCCCAGAGCACATTTGGGAGTTCCTCGACCCAGGCCCCTTTCAACTTTTCCAAGTTAGTTTTCAAGTTCCTTTTCAGGATCTTGTTGATGGCCTCTACTTGCCCATTGGCTTGAGGGTGTACTACTGCGGAGAAACTCCTCCTAATCCCTTTTGCCTTGCAGTAGTCTTCAAACACCCCTCCTTCAAATTGTGTTCCATTGTCGAAGATGATCTTGTAAGGTACTCCGAACCTACAAACAATATATTTGTTGACAAAGGTGGTGATCAGCTTAGCCGTTATGTTGACTAAAGGCTCCGTTTCCACCCACTTAGTGAAATAGTTGATCGCTACCACCGCATACTTAGCTCCTCCTCTTCCGGTTGGCAGTGCCCCTATCAAGTCAATCCCCCATACAGCGAAGGGCCACGGGCTGGTCATGCTCACCAGCTCATTTGGTGACTGTCGTGGGTAAGTCGCATGTCTCTGGCACTTGTCACACCTTCTCGCGAAGTCACTCACGTCCTTCTCCATGGTAGGCCAATAATACCCCTGGCGAACGACCTTTTTTGCCGTGGACTGCCCCCCAACATGGTTTCCACATTCCCCTTTGTGTATCTCTTGTAAAAAATTTGACGCCTCTCCCTTATCAATGCACCGCAGGAGTGGGGTAGAGAAGCCTCTCTTATACAAGATTCCATCTCCTAGGGTGTACTAGGTGGCTCTGTAAACCAGTCTGCGGGCCTCTTTTTTATCCAAAGGCAAGGTCCCGTCATATAAGTACCTCCTAATGGGTGCAAACCATGGCTCCTCAGAGCTCTTGACCGTGTTGATCCTTTCTTCGGCTATGCTTGGCTTGGGGAGATTTTCGACTGGTATAAACTGAAGCGTATCTTCGTCTCGTGTGGAGGCGAGTTTCGCGAGTGCATCGGCGTTCGTGTTCTGCTCCCTGGGGATCTGTTCTATCATGTATTTTCTGAACTGATCCAAATACTCCTTCACCTTGGTGAGGTATGCAGCCATTTTTGGACCTCTGGCTTAGTATTCTCCCTTCACCTAAAATACTACCAGCTGTGAGTCACTAAAGACATGCAAGCGGGATACCTTTAACTCCTTAGCTAGCCGCAGGCCGGCCAACAACGCCTCATATTCCGCTTCATTATTGGAAGCCTCGAATCCAAATCTCAAGGCGCAATACATCTTGTGCCCTTCAGGTCCCATCATCACTATGCCATCATCGACTCCCCCTTCGTTAGACGCCCCATCTACATGGAGGCTCCATTCTTCAAGGTTCTTTTCCCCTTTATGCGCCGGTTCATTCTCCTTTATTTTCCCCTCCTCTTGGGGTCGGTAGGAAAACTCGACTATAAAGTCTGCAAGTACCTGTCCGTTGATTAAGGTCCTTGGGGTGTAAGTGATGTCGAACTGACTCAATTCAATCGACCATTTTAACAATCTTCCTGAAGTTTCTGGCTTGTGGAAGACTTGACGCAGAGGGGTGTTGGTGAGCACCTCAATTGCATGAGCATGAACATAGGGCCTCAACTTTCGAGAAGCCACTATCAGGGCATATGCTAACTTCTTTATTTCTGGGAACCGGGTTTCTCACGTCTACCAACCGCTTACTCACATAGTAGACAGGTTGTTGGTGCTTCTTTTCTCCCTTGACCAAGGCAGCGCTTATGGCATGCTTTGATACAGCTAGATACAGGTACAACTTCTCCCATTTTTCTGGCTTGGCCAAAAGGGGTGGCTTTCCCAGGTGTTCCTTTAGCTTGGTGAAGGCATCCTGGTATTCATCATCCCAAGCGAACTTTTTGTTCCCTTGTAAGATGTTGAAGAAAGGTAGGTATTTGTCAGTAGACCTAGAGATGAACCTATTGAGGGCTACCACTCTCCCCATCAAGCATTGCACCTCTTTTTTGCTTCATGGTGGACTCATTTCCAGCTAGGCCTTGATTTTTTCAGGATTAGCCTCGATACCTTGGGAATTCACCATGAAACCTAGGGATTTTCCTGACGAAACTCCAAAGGTGCATTTGAATGGATTTAGCTTCATTCTATACCTTTGAAGGGTGTTGAACATCTCCATGAGGTCACAGGTGAGATCCTCCGCTTTCTTTGTCTTCACCAGCATATCGTCCACGTACACTTCCATGTTCTTTCCTATTTGATTCGCAAACATTTTGTTCACCAACCTCTGATAAAGTGGCACCTGCGTTTTTAAAACCAAAGGGCATCACTTTATAGCAGTATAGCCCCTTGTCCGTTATGAACGAAGTGTGCTCCTCATCAGCAGGGTTCATGGGTATTTGGTTATACCCAGAATATGCGTCCATGAAGCTAAGTAGCCTGTGTCCCGCTGTGGCATCTACCAACTGGTCTATCCTAGGAAGCGGGAAGCTGTCCTTAGGGTAGGCCTTGTTGAGGCTGGTAAAATCCACACAAGTCCTCCATTTTCCGTTGAGCTTCGGGACTAGCACTGGGTTCGACACCCATAGTGGGTAAAATGCCTCTCGAATGAACCCATTTGATTTTAGCTTGTCAACCTCCTCTTTTAGGGCCGCGTATCTCTCTGGGTCTAGTGCTCTCCTTTTCTGCCTCACCGGCCTTGCTTTTGGGTCGATGTTCATATGGTGGCACATGACCGCTGGTTCTATCCCTACCATATCCTCGTGACTCCAGGCAAATACGTCGAGGTTGGCTTTTAAGAACTCTACTAGTTTCTCCTTCATGTAACCGGCAAGGTTTTTTCCTACCTTCAACTTTCTCAACGGCTCATTCATGACCGTTACTTCCTCCAATTCCTCTACCGGTTCAGCTCTAGGCTCTTCTGTGACTCGTGGGTCCAACTCGCTTGGGTTTGCGCCTTCATGCACAACCATTTCCATAGGTGTTGTCGGCTTTGTGGCCATGCGGAGGGATGTGTTATAGCATTCTCTCGCTTCCTTATGCTCTCCTTTCATGCATGCTATTCCCCCGGGAGTTGGGAATTTCATAGCTATGTGGTATACAGAAGTTATCACCTTCAATTCTCTTAGGGAAGGTCTCCCTAATACCGCGTTGAAGGCTGAGGTGCAATCTACCACAACGAAGTTTGTCATTATGGTGGTTTGTCTGGGCTGTTCTCCCATAGTGAGGGCTAACTCGATTGCCCCCAGGGGCTGTATCAAATCTCCCGTAAATCCATACAAAGAAGTATTGCAAGGCTTTAGGTGCCAGAGGTTTAGTCCCATCTTCTCCAGCACTGGGCGATATAAGATGTCCACGGAGCTTCCGTTATCCACCAAGACCCGATGCACCCTCAAGTTAGCAAGCTGGACAGTCAACAATAGGGGGTCATTATTTGGGAAGTGTACACCCCGGGCGTCTTCTTCGGTGAAGGTTGTTGAGTCATTTTCACCCTTAAAACTCTTCGGGGGGCGCTGCTCTAGACTTAGGATGCATGGTGGTGGACTTCGTCTGGCTTCCCTGGCATATCTGTCTCGTCCCTTCCTTGATTCGACCCCGAATCCTGGTCCTCCAAAGATGGTCCTGACCTCTCCTTATACTTCTGGAGCTACCTCTTGCGCCCACGGAGAGGATTCTCCTTCTTCTGGCCTATGGTTCTCTTTGCGCACATATCTGCCCAAATGTCCCCTGCGGATGAGCTCCTCAATTTCCACCTTCAAATGGTTGCATTCCGCAGTTGTGTGGCCTATATCTTTGTGATACTGGCAATACTTGCTGGGGTCTCTTTTAGACTGGTATTTTTTCATTGGCGGGGGCCTTCTGAAAGGGACCTGGTTTTCATTTGTAACGAAAATATGCTCTCTCGCATGGGTGAGGTCAGTATAAAAGGTGTAGGGGCCTTGTCTGCACTCATCAGAGTGTTGATGCTTCCGGCGTCGATCATCTCTTGCCCCCTCATAGACCCTATTTTTTTTCATTGCTTTGGCTCTCCCAGATTGAGGGCTTCGATGAATTCTGGTCTATTTTGTCCTTGAGGCTCTCGTGACCATCTTCCATGCGAATATACTTCTGCGCCCGCTCGTAGAAATCATCCAAGTCCGTGACCTCCCTCTTGAGCATGTTGTCCCATAACTTGCTTCCTGGGCGCACTCCAGTTGTGATGGCCATTTTTAGATCTCTGTGGGTCAAGCTCTCTACTTTAGCTACCTCCATATTGAACCTGTTAATGTAGCTCTTTAGACTCTCATTTTCTCCTTGCTTCACATTGGCGAGGCTGGTGCCTGGCATCGTGTAGTCACGCACGGCGTGGTGCTGCTGAAGGAATTCATCAGAAAACTACTGCCAAGATCTGATGGACCTCGGTCTAAGTCTTTTGAACCATTTGTACACATTTCCTTTTAATGTGACAGCGAAACAATGACATCTGGCCCCGCTACTAACTCCCCTCAGCTTCATCAGGTCGTTAAATGCATCCAAATGGTATTTCGGATATGTGCTTCCTTAATAGGGGGTCATATGGGGCTCCTTGAAGTTGGCCGGGAGCTGGATAGCTTGGATCTCCTTGATAAAGGGCGACTCATGATCGAACTCTTCCTCAAAGGCTTGACCTCCGGTGGCGGTGATGATTTTGCTTCATAGGCTCCTCATTTCTGTGTCCAGGTATTGCCTCCTCTTGCTTAGGGAGTCTCTCAAAGCGAATGGGTTAGGATTCCCCTTTCCTTTTCCTTCCCGGGGCGCCATAGGGGGTGTGGTCCTTTTACCCGCCCTCTTTTTGTTGAGTTCTTCTCGTAGATCTGAGGGTGTTCTCCTTGAGATGACATCATCGTCGTTACGAGGGGCAGCGTTGGTCTTCAGCTCTGGCTTCTGGGGCTACTTCGGTGGTCCGGGACGTTCGTGCTGCTTCGCCCGGGGGGTGTTACTAGTGGAGAGTCGGGTCCTTCCATCATCTACTGGGACGGTGGTTTCTACCCTCCCCTGGTCTCTCTCTTTCCGCTTAGGGAGTGTCACGTTTGATCTCCCTTGCAACAGCCCATTTAGCACCTCTTGCATGTTTTCCAGGGTGGTTTCTAGCCTCTGATTCTTGCCGTGAAGTTCTTGTATCTCGTCTTCGTAGAATTGAGACTTTGAACTCGAGCTGACAGAGTGGACCCGAGGGTGCTTGTCAGCCCGGCGGTTCGACGGGCCTGGATCCTGCCGACCAGGGTTTGGCACCTGCGGCGGCCTTGGAGGCAGAAACTCATCGGCACCCATTGCTGGGGCAGCCACCAAACTTGGGCGATCCCTCAGGTGGGACCACTGGGGATGAGGCCTCTCTTTCATCTCTAGGAACCCCAGGCTCCCTTGGGGCTTCCATGTTTGCAGGTGGAGGAGGATCCCTCATGGAGGCTTTTAGCTGATTCCCGTCAAGATGGACCTCCAGCTCGCGTGGCTCTCTCAACCATTTCAAATGTCGTGACATCTTTTTTCTTAACAGAATCGACGGAAGAACAGTGACTTGCAATCTATCCTACCCACAGACGGAGCAAAACTGTTGATGGTGATAATTCGTCAACCAAGTCAAGTTAGAAAAAATTGGAATATGGAACTTCTCAATGAAAAACTTCAAATATCTAATCAGAAACTCAAAGAACAGTTGCAGAAAGAAAATGGTGAATCGAACTTGTATTTCTTATGGTGTAGTGCTACAGTGTTTTTTCCAACCCCCTTCCAAGTGGAAGTGGGATGACTTTTATAGAGGGCTCTAATGGCCCCTGATACATGGTGGTCCAGGGGACCAGATGGTACATGAGTGCATTATCAGGCGAGTGGTCTCAGGGGTAGTGGTGTCGGCTCCAGTACATGGTCAGAATCCGCGGGGATGTCTCCACTACTTACTGAATACAAGTGTCAGAGTTTGTCTGGTGTAGACCATAACAAGTACTTCACTTGTACAGCCACTACTTATTTAACATGG
The DNA here is from genome assembly GCF_963169125.1 of Humulus lupulus. Classification (NCBI taxonomy): domain Eukaryota; kingdom Viridiplantae; phylum Streptophyta; class Magnoliopsida; order Rosales; family Cannabaceae; genus Humulus; species Humulus lupulus. Next base: position 45,190,192 of record NC_084797.1, on the reverse strand, counting down.
GCTTAGTGTCCGTACTTCTTCTAACTTGGTGTGAATTGCTATGAGGCACCTCCAATGCACCCTTATTGGTGTGCTGGAGAGATCCATGATTTTACCTCTTTTGGACTTACGGTAAGAGCGGTGCCCAGTAGGTGGCGTTAATCTTAAGGGGCGAGATAAGACCCCTCTTGTTAGGCCAATTTTGGGGAGACCCCAAGTGGTGTAGATGAGGCACGGTAGGGTCGAGTTCACCAAGAGGAGTCATGATGCAAGCCTCCGCGACAAGCCTCCATCGAGGCGCGGCTAGGGGGCGCAAGGCCCTAGCGAGGCTGCTGGCTGCTGGGCACACCGAGTTGTGGCATGCCCTATCGCGAGCCACTTCTAGAGAGGCGCGGCTAGGAGGCAAGAGGCTCTCGCGAGGCTGCTGGCTGCTGGGCACACCCTCTCGTGAGACGCTTCAAGAAAGGAGCGGCTAGGAGGTCCAAGGCCCTCACGAGGCTGCTGGCTGCTAGGCACACCCTCTTGTAAGACGCTTCCAGCGAGGCGCGACAAAGGGCAGGAGGCCCTCATGCGGCTGCTGGGCACGCCTTCTCGCAAGACCCTTCCAGCGAGGCACGGCTAGGGGGCGCGAGGCCCTCGCGAGGCTGCTGGTTCCTAGGCACGCCCTATCCCGAGACGCTTCCAGTGAGGCGCGGCTAAGGCGTGCGAGGCCCTCGCGAGGCTGCTGGCTGTTGAGCACGTCGAGCAGTGGCACGCCCTCTCGCGAGACGCTTCCAGCGAGGCGCGACTAGGGCTTGCGAGGCCCTCGCGAGGCGAAGCATCTGGGTGCGCGACCTTCGCGAGATGCCTCCAACGAGGCGGGGTGGCTGGGCACGAGGCCCTCACGAGACGCCCCTGGCGAGGCCTGTATTTAGGCGTTTAGGGGACTTGAGTATGTACTTTGGGTCTTTCACAAGCATGAAATTTTGAGAATCCACACTTGCGCCCCAGTCTAGGAGAGGACCTTTAGGTGCTCTGGTAGACTCTTCTCTTTGATTCTTATAAATAAGCCTTCATTCCAAGCCTATTATTTACACTTCATCTCCTTAGCTTAGTAGCATTTAGATCCTTGCTATTTTCAAGAGGTAAGGGGTTCAATCCCCCACAACCTAACTTTTGTTATTTTTTCCTCTTTTTTTTTCTGAGTTCATTCCTTGTATGTCTATATCCATGCAGGTATTTTAGGATTAAAACACCTTTTTCCTTTGTTTTGCAGATGCGTACTTTCGACCACTTGACTGTATTTGACCGTGACGATGCTTTTGGCCCTCGACCTCCTTTTGACCACGACCGCGTCTCATTTTACCTACTTGAGGTATATTCTCTTTTTTTTTTCTCTTATTTCATTGGGTCCAAATTAACACTGCTCGGGATGGGGTATTTTGGCCTGAGCTTGTCGTGAGTTAATCTTGTTGCATGCCCCTTTATTCATACCCCTGTAGCGGGTCATTTAGAGCGTTTTTTCCTAGAGGTTTTGAGCCCATTCCTTTGTGTTTTGTAGTAATCCTCTCATTTATACGTGAACCCTTTTTGCTTTCGGGACGAGGTCTCATGGCAGGTGAAGGTCCGTTCGACATTCCTCCGGGGGTCGAGTTTGTTGACTTGTCTTTAGACTCAGAGTCCCCTGAGGAAAATCCTTGTCGTGACCATGACACCTTAAGGGAGGCCCGTATTCATCATCTCGAGCAGATGAATGAACTTAAGCATAAAATTTGGGTGGTAGAGAGCGAAATTGACTCGGTGTTGAGGGGAGACAGAGTACCTTTCCCCCTGACCTTAGTGACCATGTAGTGAACCTTAGGGTGACCCTTTTAGATTTTCAGGTGGAGTTGGAGTTTATGGAGGGACATCTCCCACCTGAGCCTCCTAGCCCGTTCTTTCCTGATGATTGTCATGGGGCCATCCTATCTTCTCTTCACCCCTTATTTTCGATCTTCCCTAGTTTAGCGCTTTCGCAGTCGATGCCTCGGTGGAAGACTCTTGCTAGGAAGAAAAAATGGAGGGTAAAGTGTTCTGTCTCCTCCTCACCTTTTTCTTTTGGTTTTGCAAATATACCGAAGAGAGGAAGACAACAGGTGTCTGCTGATGACTAGGACGATGCCCCCCTATTGGCATCCTCCCTAGTGTCCCACGTGTCTGAAAATAAATTGATGGAAATAGTAGATCACTACCGTGTTCCTCCAGAGTACTCATTATACATCCCTTCGGACAAGTGCCGGCCTGACTGCCCTAATACGGGCTACGTGGCCATTAGCCAGCATATCCTGAAGGTGGGTGGTACAATCCCATTACACCTGTTCTTCATTGTAGTTCTCAACTATTTTGACCTCGCTCCACTTTAGCTGGCACTCAACAGTTGGGTGACCTTGAGCTGCCTCTTCATCGCATTTATGGAAGTTGTCCGTCGTGCTCCTACTGCCCAAGAGGTGCATAACCTGTACAATCTCATGCCCTCTCCCAAATCCAAGGGCTTTTATTTCCTACAAAAAGCCAATACTGTAGTCCCCTTGATAGATGGCGCAGTGTCCAACCCGGGGTCTTGGAAGCAGGACTTTTTCTTTGTGCAAGGCCCCCTTTCTGTTCGTGAGCACTTTCGTTCTGCTCCCAGTAAGTACTTCGAGCCACCCTTTTTTTTCTTTTCTTTTTGAAACTTATTAATTTATAACTTATGTTTATGTCGACAATGGTGTGAATCGTGCGGAGCAGTTCGCCATACCTGTAGTTGGTGGGTCGGAGGCGAACGCCGTGAACACACTCATCAGTGCTGACCCCGCCGTGAGAAGGGCCACATACCTATTCACTGTGGAAAAACTCAACCTCACAAGTTGTCCCTGGTTTTAGATCCCGGGCTGCTGTGGGCTCTTCCAGGGTCAAAGAAGACGAAGGCTGCCTCGGCTGGGCATCGCTCAGGTGAAGGTGAGGCCGAGTGTGTGCCGGAGGGAGTCTCCCTTGGACATGGGCAACCTCACCAGCTATCTTCGTCGCCCGGGGAATGCCCTCCCTCTGCCCCTTTCGACCCTGACATGGCTTACCAATTCCAGGGTCAACAAGCCATGCCGGGGCATTTTGTTTGCCCCGATCCTGAGGACTTTAACGCTTTTCCTCATGCTCCCCTCGACCCCGTTCCATCAGGGGCTTACTTTACCGATCTTCTTGCACCTCTTCTTGATCTATCTGACGCTCATTTTTCTGATATTCCTGCGCCCCCTCCTGTTTCGGCGAGTGGGTCGTCTGTCCTTACCCAGCTAGTTACCCTTGGATCAGGAGGGGTTCCCTGGGTGGGCCGCATGGTGGCCTCTTACGGGCGGCGGTATGCCCAGATCACCTCAGACCTCCCTGAAGCCGATTGGAGTAGTCTTGGAAGTTTCACTATGTCAGATCTTGGGGAGACTCTTACGTGCTCTACTACTTGGGTGAGTTCATGCATCTTGTGTCGGCTTTATCTCTATTTAATCCTTGTTTTTTTTGTTACTTATGACTATTGTTGTTGTTTTTCTTGTGCAGGCCTATACTGTGGCTTAGCAGTTTTCCGACTCGGCTCACAACCTTTCCACGTCGAATGCCGAGAGGGACCGTCTTGCGGTTTGGATCCAGGAGCTCGAGAGGGAGCTTGCTGAAACTAGGTCTAGACTAGAAAAGGCCTAGGCGAAATTTCTGCCTCATCAAAAAAGAAGAAGATGGCGATTTCCAAGGCCACGATGTTGTAGGAAAGGGTCACCAGCCTAGAGGCCGAACTCCAGGGTGCCAAGGTTACCGTGGCTGCGTCGCAGGAGAGGGTCGCTTCCTTAGAGGCCGTACTTGAGGGTGCTAAGGCTGCGGTAGTTGTGTCACAGGAGAGGGTCGCTTCCTTAGAGGCGTACAAGGCAGCTATTGAGTATAGGTCCATAGAGCGCACCCTTTATGGTGTAAGGAGGCAGGATCCAAACTTCGATTTCTCCTCCTTTGGTGAGCACGTCATTGCCTGGGCGACTGGGTGGAACGCCCGCAGCAGGATGCCTTGAGATCGTCATTTCATAATTTTTTCCAGTTAGTCCACTGTGGATGTATGCTCATTTGAGCCTTATTGTGCTTGTAATAATATTTTTTTTTTTTAAGTCTTGTCATGTTACCAAAACTCTTTTTTTTTTTTTTTTATATATATACATATGCGGTTATTCATCTCTTATTCCTCTGTGTTTGAGGTCTTTTTGAGCCTGTATGATGGGGTTCGGTAGGTTCCCCTTTTTTATTTATCAGGCTAGAGGTCCTTTGGAGCCCATGTGAAAGGGTTCAATGGGTCCTTTTTTGGTGCCTCTTGATTGTTCTTATAAGGATATATTGACCCCTTGGGTTCTAGCTATCCTTTTATATATTTTTGCGCACGCTTATTATTTCTTGCGAGAAGCGTCCTTCTCGTCATTATTCATAGTACTATTTTTGCAAGGGTCTCTTTTAGGACCCTTTTTGGCTAGACGGATTGGTGGCCGCTCTAGGCTTATTGGCGGGTGCTCTTTATGGGGCTTTTCCCTTTGAGAGAGTATATGCCTTTATTTGGAAGTTTGTTGGTTTTTTTTTTTTTTTGTAAGATCTTTTGGCCTCCTTGATGTTCATAAGGGTAGCTAATCCTTGTGAACTTCAAGAGATGCCTTGCAAGGTCTCCTTCCTGTTTGTTAGGGTTCACCACACATTTTTTTTTATAAGGAACTCGTTTAAGGCCTTGATATAAGGGGTCCTTTTGGGTTCCTCTTGATAGAGGGTCCTTTTTAGGATCCTCCTGCTTGTTGTATGTTTTGCCTCCTGTCCTACCCCCTAAGTGTCTGGTGAAATTTATTTCGGCAGGCACTTTGGTTGATGCTCGCATAGAGAAGAAAAATAACATGCGAAGTTGTGAACAGTTTCATTCATAGTAGGCAGGTTACAACAATATATATATATAAAGTTTACATCTACTTGGGAGGTTGTCTAGGCAACCTCTTTGATTCTTGTCTACTAAGCTAATATATCACGCAACAAACTAAGCACAAATATTGCTTGCATTGGATGTGGAGGTGAGGATGAGGGCCGGTAGGGTCGAGTGCACCAAGAGAAGGCATGATGCAAGCCTCCGCGAGACGCCTCCATCAAGGCACGGCTAGGGGGCGCGAGGCCCTCACGAGGCTACTGGCTGCTGGGCACGCCGAGTTGTGGTACGCCCTCTCGGGAGACGCTTCCAGCGAGGCGCGGATAGGAGGCGCGAGGCCCTCGTGAGGCTTCTGGCTGCAGGGAATGCCCTCTCACGAGATGCTTCCAGCGAGGCGCAGATAGGAGTTGCGAGGCCCTCGCGAGGCTGCTGGCTGTTGGGCACACCCTCTCGTGAGATGCTTCCAGCGAGGTGCAGCTATGGGGCGCGAGGCCCTCGCGAGGCTGCTGGCTGCTGGGCACGCCCTCTCGCGAGACGCTTCCAGCGAGGTGCTACTATGGGGCACAAGGCCCTCGCGAGGCTGCTGGCTGCTTGGCACGCCCTCTCGTGAGACCCTTCCAGCCAGGCCCGGCTAGGGCGTGCGAGGCCCTCGCGAGGCTGCTGGCTACTGGGCAAGCCTTCTCATGAGACGTTTCCAGCGAGGTGCGGCTAGGGTGCGCAAGGCCCTCGTGAGGCTGCTGGCTACTGGGCACGTTGAGCTGTGGCACACCCTAGTGAGACGCTTCCAGCTCGGGGCGGCTAGGGCTCGTGAGGCCCTCGCGAAGCGAAGCATCTGGGTACGCGGCCTTCGCGAGATGCCTTCAGTGAGGTAGGGTGGCTGGGCACGAGGCCCTCGCGAGATGCCCCTGGTGAGGCCTGTATTTTGGTGTTTAGGGAACTTAAGTATGTACTTTGGTTCTTTCACAAGCATGAAATTTTGAGCATCCACACAAGCCATGGGTACTAGTACTGCTTTTCATCCTCAGACAGACGGTCAGTCCGAGCGTACGATACCGATTTTAGAGGATATGCTACGCGCTTGTGTACTTGATTTTGGAGGATCATGGAATAAGTTCTTACCGCTGATAGAGTTCTTCTACAACAATAGCTACCAGTCAACAGTCGGGATGGCACCTTATGAATTACTTTATGGAAGAAGGTGTCGATCACCGCTACATTGGAACGAGGTAGGAGAAAGGCATCTTCTCGGTCCCGAAGCTGTTAGAAAATCTCAAGAAGCAATAGCACTGATTAGACAGTGTATGCTTGCTGCTCAAAGCTGTCAGAAAAGTTATGTGGATGCTAAGCAATGCAATGTGGAATTCAAAGTCGGAGATCAAGTCATCCTGAGGGTATCTCCTATGAAAGGCGTAAAGCGGTTTGGGAAGAAAGGCAAGCTTAGTCCCCCATTTATAAGTCCTTTTGAGATATTGGACAAAGTGGGAGCAGTTGCGTATAGATTAGCCCTACTGCTAGCCCTAATAGATAGTCACAACGTATTCCACATCTCAATGCTACGCAAGTATGTGGCAGACCCATCTCACGTCCTCAAGTACAATATGATAGCACTCCAGAAAGACTTGAGTTACGAGGAACAACCGGTTAGTATCCTAGATAGAGGGGTGAAGCAGTTACGGTCCAAGAGTACTCCAATAGTTAAATTCCTATGGAGTAATAGTTCTGAACAGGAGGCAATGTGGGAGTTGGAGGAAGACATGCGAGGCCGGTATCCAGAATTATTTGGTAAGTCAATTTCGAGGATGAAATTCTTTTTAGTAGGGGAGAATCGTAGAGTCCAAGAACTTTACTTAGCTAGTTAGATAGTAGTAGTTGTAGTATATTTTTGACTGTGGATTTTGGTTCAAGCTGGGACTTACTTGGACACTCGTAATAACACTTGTAGATTTTATAAGTTTAACCTATAGTTTAAGAATATTCATTATAACCTAAGGTTTGATTAATATGACTGATTATGAAGATGATAATTATTATACTATAAGGTTTAGATAGACCCAATAAGATAATGACACTTGTTATGTGCATGTTTACTGAGAAATTAAGTATTTTTTAGGAATAGTTTATTAAGAGTAATATTTGAAAATCCCAGAGTCTGCTAGCAGCTTTGAAATCGTTAGACTCAGTCAAAGCTGTTTACTAAATTCAAATTAGGCTGAAGAAGTGTAATTGCGTGTATAATATTTCAGCGTATGCCAATATATCGTAGCTCTAGGGGACGATATATCACCACACGGGGATACAAAAAACACGTAACTTCGCACGACCATTTCGACAAGCCTCGGGAATATGAGCCCAAGCGATATATTGCCTATGGTAGGCGATATATCGACACTAGAGCTGCATTTTCAAATGATTTTGAAACCGAGCTCATTTTATTCCATGACCCTCTTGATCAGCTAGAATCTTTTTGACCGAGTCTTCAGTCTCTGCTGAACGATTATTCAAATGTTTTTCCATTAAAAAGTCATTATTTTTATTCAAGCTAAATGAAGATCTTTTCATTCTTGAACTCTATAAATAGAACATAGTACCCAGCCATTTCTTCATTCTTCAAGCTGAGTTCAGAGCCTTCAAGCTGTTAGTTTACTTTAGAGTGTTAAACACTTGGGTTGGGGTTATAAGCTTTATCATTCTAAGCTTATTAAACACTTGGGAAGTAAGGATCATAGTATGTTTATCGTTACCGAGGGGTAGTTCGGGTATAGCAATTTCAAAGGTATTCCTATTCTTAGTTCCTTTCTGTGTTGTTTCATTAGTTCTTATAGTTTTTCTCTACTCAATTCCTAACTCCCTGTTTTCATTCGTGGCTAGGCATCTAAGTTCTTTGGACTTGAGGTTTCTTGTCGGTAAGTATATTCTTGGTGGTTTTTAGTTCATTCCTTTTCTTCTTTTTCTTTTAGAATACTCACCTTTCTCAATTATGGTTTTTAGGAGTGTTCCAAAATCCCATCCTTATTCTCATATCCCTATATTTTGGTAAGGAAAATAGGATAGTTCCTATGTGATATGTGTTATGTTTATATAATATGTTATGATTATGCTATAGTGTGATTTATATGTTATGATATAGGTATGTTTTGGGGGTTATAGTTGTTATATAACAAACCCTAACACTTTTATGTTTTGGGGCTTATAGTTGTGATATAGCAAACCCCAACACTTTTATGTTTTTGGGGCTTATAGTTGCTTAACTAGCAAACCTCATTGTAGTTTGAGGCTTATAGTTGCTTAGTTAGCAAACCCCAATAGTCACCATGTACATGGGTTAGAAATATGATATATGTGTTATAGTATATGATATATGTTCATAGTTTATGTGTATGATTATGTTTCATGCTTGTAGTAGATTTTCCTTGCTGGGCATTAGGCTCATTCCTTTATGTTTTATATGTGCAGGAAAATAGTATGGCGGTGGGAAGATTCTTGGCAGCTTGGGATTGTGTATTGAGGGAGAATGGATTCGGTGGACTGCGCAAACGATTCGGGGATGAAGTTGTTTAAAAGCTTATAATTATGATTTATATGTATTTTTCCGCACTTGGTTTTGTAATGAATTTTAAGGTTTAAAGTTATGTTTATTTTAATATTTTCAAAACAATGGGATCCCATATCCTAAATTAATTTTATGTATGTTTACCTTTGCTTTACAGTTTATAATAAAGTTATGGTTATTTCGTATGTATGTTTTCTTAAGATTAGTGTCTGTGTATAGTAGATTTTAGTGGTCCAAGGTCTAGCATAGTTGGGTCATTACAATGATCTTTATTTATTTTCATGTAGATCTAATATTAAACAAATTAATATGAGATAGCCTAGAACATGTTTTTAAAATTGAATTCAGAGAGAAACAATGATAAGAATACTTACAATATACGCAGCGAAATGAATGAGTCATTCCTTTAGTTTCTCTAACCATTGTATCCTTTCTGTCGCAAAGTATTATCAAGAAACTGAACTGATCTTCTATTATCTTCACTGTCTTCCAAAGTATCCTTAGAATCACCTAGACTAGAGTGGACAATTGTCAGCACATGAGATAGATACAGAGAGATGAAAAGAAAAGAACTAAGAGGCTTAGAAAAGAACTTGTGTTTAGAGAGAATCTTAAAACTATCAGAAACTTGTGTTTTTGAATTTTGAACTTCTGTTTAGACTTATGTTTTCAACTTTGTCTAAGCACTCCTTTTATAGACTTAATTAGGCTATTTAATTTAATTAAAAAATAAATAAAATAATAGCCAATAATCAGCCCTAAGTCGAAATTATCATGGGCTTTAGGCCCGTGAAATTTCTCATTTGATTATAAGCCCATTGGACTTAAAATCAAGGCATGTATTATTTTCTATTGATTTAATTAAATAAATAATTCTTTCAATCATTTATCAAATTAATTATTTATAATTTTAACTTTGATTTAAACTTATTTATTAATTTAGATATCAATTTATCTTAATTAATTAATCTGCCATAATATATCTTTTCTTCTCTAAATTACTTAACTTTGTGAAACTATCCAAAATTGACCTGGTCAACTTTGATAATTCTAATTGATAATTAAATCAATTAATTGAGACTATCTAGATGATTTTATCCAATATAAAATGGGGACCATGGGCCTATGAAATCAAGCTCCAATAAGTTATCATAAATGTAACAAATAAATTTACTAACTTATTAATTCCTCGTGACTCCACTATAGACTCGGAATTGCACTCTTGAATTCATAGAACGCTCTTTAACAAATATAGATACGCTATTAACTATCCATTGTTACAACCATAATTATCACTCAATCCTCTATAGACGGTCTACAATGAGATAGGACTAAAATACAATTTACCCCTCATTGTATTTTATCCTTAAAACACCTAGTTCCTTGTAAATGATATTTCAGTAAACTAATTTAATTACTGAAATGAGATCTCTATCATTTAACACCTTGAACCAAACTAAAAGGAAACAATCGTTTCACTTCTTCATTAGAAGCTATAGATGTTCATATCTATGATTAACACTCTCACTCAATTATACTATTGAGTTCCCAAGATGTAAGTATGGGCTAGTCCGTAGGGTAAGCTGGTAACAAACAAGTCAAATAACTCAAGCAATACAATCAGTTAGAATACTAACCACTCAGAATTGAGATTGAATTGACCTATGGTCAACTATATGATATGACTAGAATAGATAATAACGGTATATTTACTTATCTTATCAACTGTCAATATCGATCTAGTCCGATGTAACAAATACATCTGATCTTATCTACTTTGCCAATGTTCTTGAAAGAACATAACACCACAATGTGTAAGTAGATCATATCGTAGATTGGCAAGTCAGTGTAAATCTTGTGCACTGACTAATCTTAGGACTAACATATTTTGAACAAATAATCATATTTATATTCCATTGTCATAACGTCAGTATAAATATGATTAGCTATATGCTCGGGATTTAATAGAAGTTTATATTAAACAAATAATCATGAAAATAAAACATGTGAGCAAAGTGATTGACCAAGTCAAAAAATAATTTCTAATTTGGGTTTTAATTAGGGCATAGAACCCCAACACCGTCCAAGGTTACGAGAATTGAAGAATGAAAACTCTATCCTTTCTCAACATTTGTTTCCCAATTTTTTTTTCTTGTGTGAACATAAGCCTTCTAGATCCTTCTATCTTTATTTCCCTTTCTTTTTAAATCCCTCAATTAAATAAAAAAACCAATAAAATGAAATTAATGTGTAGAAAACTATTGCATACACACCATGCAACCATGCACATGCACACACTCAATTGCTAAGGTGCATCTCTACCTACCATGCACCTTTGTGCATTCAATAAAAACTCATTTTATTCACAAATTAAATTAATAAATAAATAAAACAATTAACAATTTTATTTACACAATTTCTACCAAACAATTCAAACAATAATAAAAAGTAATTTCCTAACATTTAACAATTAAAAATAAAACAAAGCACAAAAATTAATAAAATAAAATAAAATTTTGGTTTGCTACATACTCCTAAGCCGAGCCTTTAAACCCTCGCCTTATAAGTCACGTCTCTTAACCTTTGAATGATAAGTCAAGTCTTTTAACCTTCATCTTATAAGTCGATTCTTTAACCTTCGACTGATAAGTTGAGTCTTTAACCAACGACTGATAAGTCGAGTCTTTTAACCTTTGACTGAAAAGTCGAGTCTTTTACCCTTCGACTGAAAAGTCGAGTCTTTTAACCTTCGACTTATAAGTCGAGTCTTTTATCCTTCGACTCATAAGTCGAGTCTTTAACCTTCTACTATTAAGTCGAGTCTTTTAACCTTCAACTAATAAGTCAAGTCTTTTAAAACTGATATGTCCTTGAATATTAAGCCAAGCTCTTCATTAGATAACACAGATAAATCCTCAGCTTATAAGTTGAGCTTCCCAATCAGATATACAGACAAGAAGTTATTACATAACACAGGTAAGCACAACACATTTAACATGTCTAATAAAACATTCTCAACATAGTAATAATCTTGTACTATAATTGGACCAAGCCCTAAACACAGACCAGGTGCAGTTTTCTTACCTCAGTTCTTAGTAAATAGTATTTGACGACCCCCGAGTACGTTCCTTTCCTCTCGAGTTTAACGGTTTGCCCTAGTCACAACCATAACAATGAATAACTATCAGGAAATTAACTAATAAAGGCTTTTGGACCAAGTCCTAGCCTCCAGGACCTTGTACTCTACTAACCCAGGTAGTAGAATCATTCACGAGCACTTAGGTTTGGACTCCCGGCTCCCAAAATTCATTTTTCTCATTTCCCCTATTAGGGTCATGGCGCAACAATTCAGAGAGACTTGAGCCCAAAACCACATGGCACGTGCTGCAGCAAAAACCGCCTAGCGCCGCCGCTCCAAGGCAGTTCGAGGCACCTGCTTATCCCTCTGAGTTCGCAAGGGCCGCAGCACCCAAGAACAAAGTTGCGATGCAACACGGCGAACACAAAATTCCAGAGATTTTAAGAAACGCCAATCCTCCAAGAACCACCCCAAAACATGTTTTTCACCTGTTTCGACCATAATAATGGTCCCAGTAATTCAGAAACACAGTAACATAAATCTAAAACTCAAGTAAACATCCAAAATTCAACAAACTTTAAAACTCTAAAAGAAAACCGAAACTCAAATAACTGAGTTACCTCTGATTGAGTTCGACCCAGCTAAGTTTCCTTAAGCTTATAAGCTTTCAATCCCCCAAAATCTTGCCTTAAACCTCAAGGATCAAGTGTTTTCTTAGAAATTTTGAATCACTTAGAGAGAGTGAGAAACGAGAGATATAGAATGTGAGTGCCATGTTCTGTTTATGATACTCTACTTTTCTTATCACCTGAGTTGATAAACTCAGTTGACAATTTAGCCTAAGGGTCCAAAAACAACAAAGTGCCCTCAAGGCCATTCTCTCCTCTCAACGCCCCTCGAGGGCAAAAATGTCAAATACACTCCCGTCTCACATAATACTTGAAATTACCGATTGATTCTGCTAAACCCATAATATTACTAACTCTCTCAAAATATGACTCATACTCTCGTGAGTCCCGGTAACTCACCGAATTATTGTAATACCCCTTGGCTCACCCCGAGCCGGGTATAAATTCCTCGTTGTGACTAAACCACTATCTTGCTCAAAAGGACCAACTCTTGCCAAATATCTCAAATATATCCTCATAATAATGTGGTCTCACTCACAGATTATCATATAATTACAATTAGGCCCCCCAATGGGTCAAAATTACAAATTTTCCCCTTTAAATTAAAACGGTCCTATTACGCACATTTAATACTCTTAAACATGCATAATCAACTATATAATAATATAACACATGCAATTCACATAATTGCATCAATATCCAATTAATTCACATAATATTCAAATATTGCCCTCCCAGGCCCCTAATCAAGGCACTAAGCCTTATTAGGAATTTTGGGACGTTACATGCACCCAATTGGTTTTGAACCTTGTGGCATTTCTTCCAATTCCCATGTGTCGTTTGACATAATTGAATCCATCTCATCATTTATTGCCTCCTTCCAAAAAGTAGAGTCTCTCGAAGACATTGCTTCTTGGTAGGTTTTGGGATCATCCTCATCTTGAAGAATCATTAGAAATTTCCATGTGACTTCTTCAAGGTTATCCTCTACTAAGTAGAGTATTTATACTTGAGAACATTTCTCAATTGATCCCAACTCTTTAAGCCTTTGGCTTCTCCGAGGAAATATTGGTTGCTCATCAACCTTTGAATCTTTCTCTTTACGAGATTCTCCAACACCTGTGGGTTCTTGAGAGTTGCTATCACAATATAACATATTCTCAAAGAACACCACTTCTCTTGATTCAACTATCACATTAGACTCCAAGTCTAATAGCCTATAGGCCTTGTTATTTGAGGCATAGCCAACTAATGCACACTTTACAGTCCTTGAACCCAACTTGGTCCTTTTAGGCTCCGTGCTCTTTCAATAAGCAAGGCACCCCCATACTTTAAGATAACATAGGTTAGGCTTCTATCCTCTCCATAACTCATATGGAGATAAATTGTTCTTTTTCATTAGAATTTGAATCAATATATGACACGCAACAACCAAAGCTTCACCGCACAAATTATAACACAATTTAGCATGTAAAAGTATATAGTTAATCATCTCAAGATATGTTCTATTTCTTCTTTCAACTATTCCATTTTGTTGTGGAGTGTATGATGCAGTGTATTCATGTATAATGTCATGTTGTTCACAAAACTTTTTAAAATCATTTGAAAATTTTTCACCACCTCTATCACTTCTAAGAGTCTTAATTTTCCTTTCCAATTGATTTTCTACTTCAGCTTTATAGATTTTAGATGCACTAAATTCTTCATCCTTACTCTTAAGCAAATACACATAAGTATACCTAGAGAAATCATCTATAAAAGTCATGAAATATCTTTTTTCTCCCCAGTCAACATGACATTTAATTCACATAAATCACCATGTATTAAATCTAGCAAGTTTGAACATCTATCAACACTTGGAAAATGTTTCTTAACCATTTTAGATTTAACACATAATTCACATTTCTCATGCTCATTCACATCACAATTAATTAGTCCACATTTAACAACTCTTTTAATTGTGTTATAATCTATAGGAGCAAGTCTATTATGCTACAAAGTAATAGAATTAGAATTAATCACATTACAAGAATTAGATTCCATATAATTATTGTCATTATCAAGAGTACATACTTTGATCATCCCATCATATGAATAATTATTTCCAACAAAGTGCCCAATTTAGTCAAACTAAGTTTATCGGATTCAAACTCCATTTTGATACCGGATTTACTCAACAGACTTCCACGTATAATGTTTCTAGTTATGTCGGGAACATGGAAACATTAGTTAAGGTCACTTTCTTTCCATTAGTGAGGAACGTGCAGCCCCTTCCAAGTTCCTTGTATCTCTTTTCATTTCTCATTTGGACTTCAAGTCCATCCTTTGCACTTTCAAAGGTTTTAAAAAAAGTTTTATCATAGGTTGCATGAATGGTGGCATAATTATCATACTACCACCATCCTTGAACCTTTCCTTGGGTTGCATTAACATCACTCAAGGTTGCAATAATCTCAACATCAATTTCATTGGCATGTTTACCTTCTCTTAAGGTTGCATTAGTCTCATTTCTATATGCATAATCTATGTCAATTTATTTTAGATTTATCATACATTCCTCATTGAATGCATTATTCTCAATTAGGGTTACAATGCATTCGTCATCAAATGCATTATATTTAAGTAGAGTTACAAAGATCTCATCATCAATTAAAGTAACCCAATTAAATTCATTTAGAAGAGCAATGATCTCATCATAAATTGTCTTAACCCTAATCTTATTATTGTTTTACAATTACCATATCTCACATGATGGTCAATAATTTTACAAACAAAACAAGTATAAGAATAACCCTTGAGTTGTTCATTAACATTCACCATTGTGTTCTTAACATAGACAATAAACTCAAACTCACAAAAATATTGCAACAAACAAATTTCATTCAAATTCTTGAAATCTACACATTTAGAAATAAGAAATTTGATGATATCAAGTATTAATTCCATTGATTTGTCTCACCCTTTTTGATGAAGACTTTGGATCCATATCCTCATTCATGTAACGCATATCCAAAAAAAATATTCTTTGATATCCCATTGTTGTGTGTATTACACAAACCAAATCTTGAAGATAGGATTTGAAGGTTGTAGAAGATGAACAGGTTTTCCTCATTGTTTATTATGAAAAATACAAAAAGAAATTAATTAGATATACAAAATTTTGATTGTTGGGAATATATGGATTTACACTTTCTTAATCAACAATGAATAATAAGATTAGTTCAATATTACAAACCCTAGATGCTAATCAAGAGTCTTATTCAAAGTATGAATGCAAATCTTAATAATCAAGAATTAAGTGATTAAATGATTATAAGATGAACTTATAAAAATTTAATCATCAATACTAGCAATGTAAACACAATTAAAAAAGTAAAACACAATAGAATAACACAATTACAAAGTTAGGGTTTAGAGAGATACAACATTTGATTTTGAGAAACTTGAATCATCAAACTTGGGGAACATCTAAGGCTTATACACAATAAGTATATTGATGTCTAAAATCTCTATTCCAAGTCTTCTCTTAGTTGCTTGAAGCTTCACCAATATATAATGAGAAGTGGGATTAAATAAGCCTTGAAGGTCTTACAAGTCAAGTAATATTCTTGATGAGTTTCTTGGAGAAAATGAATGTTCTTTGAGAGCGAGAAAGAGAAGGAGGATAGAGAGAGAGTTAAAAAGTGTGTTCAAGGTTTTGTAACTCTAATAACCCTTATATATAGTGCAGGCATCGTCATCAAATCTAACTAATAGGATAAGAGCTTTTAAACACATCATTTGGAGCTAAGTCACGTAACTGTACAGTCTCGTACAGACCTCCCAGGAGATGTGTCGCGTGCTAGGTTGCGATGAATCACCTGCTGGGGGTTTTAAGCCTCTTTTGCATATAGGCGATGCAATGCCTCCAAGGAGGTGATGCAACACCACCCTCTCTGCCCATAGCCGCCAAGAGGGACTCTAAAATTGCTCTAAATATGCCCAAACTTTTTTCGAATGTTTACATACCTCATTGTATCATTTTAGACCCATAAAAGTCAATTATTGATGCCTACTACACAATCTCATGTTTTCACTTCAACTTAAGTGAAAACCATTAAGTATTTTTCACCTCATTCTGTAAACAACTTAACTATATATTGTAACGACCCAAATCTGCTAATAAGGCTTAAGGGCCTTGATTAGCGTGCCTGGAGGGCATAATGGGAATTATGTGTGACTTTAATGATTAAGATGCATGATTATGATTTAAAGCATGTTATGCATGAATATGTGTATTAGTATGCATGTAGGACCTGATTAGGTTAGAAGGGCATAATCATAATTTTGGCCATTATGGGTATAACTGTATTGATATATGTGATAATTGTCGAGACCACATTATTATGTGGATATATCTGTGATCTGCGACTCGAGACGATCCTAGTGAGCAAGGTAGCGAAAAAAGTCATGGCGGGGATTTATACCCGGCTCGGGGTGAGCTTAGGGGTATAAATGGGAATTTAGCGAATATACTGGAGTCTATCTTGGCATTGAGGAATATTATTGGTGATTAATTAGGTATCAGGAGTTAAGCGGGAAATATTAGAGACACTCGAGGAGTTAGCGGGAATTGGGTAAAATGACTAGAATTCCCTTAAGTGGATTAAAGGGTTAGGAATAAAGGGGAGGGCATTAGGGTCATTTGGATTTCTAAATATGGGAATTACTGAGACTTTATATTGGTGGAAATTGTAGAGAAGTGTAGAAGTCTGAAAAAGAAGGAAAAGGAAGAAAAAGAAAGAGAGAGAAACTGAGAGAGTTTTCTAAAGTTGGTTTAAGTTTCCTTCATCAGTTTCTTGAGGATTTCTGGAGCAAAGCTCAGGGGAGAGCTGGGATAAACTAAGCGTCAAGAATCCTAATCTAGGATTGAGAAATTGGCAGAGGTTTAGCAAGAGTTCATCAACACTTGAGGTAAGGTTCTATAATTACTTCAGTTTCTGGTTTTGGTGTTTGAACTTTGGTGTATAAGCTGAGTTTGATGGATACTTTAGGGAATTCAGGCCAAAGGCTGAGGAAGAGCAAGCTAAGGAGGTGTAGAGGTTATTTTGAAATCAAATTCCATTAAAAGGTATGAAGTTCTGAGCTCTAGACTTTGGTGTTTTGACTGGTTTATGTTGAGTTCTGAGTATAGGGTCAGCTATGGTGAATTTTGAGTTTGGGGATACATGTGCTTAAGTTCTAGGTATTTGGGGTGCTTGGGATGAGTGGAGTATGGTCATAAGGTTGATTTTGAGGTTGGGAAAGATTTGGAAGAGTTTTGGTTGAGGTAGGTTCGAGGAAATCACAGGAAGGAAAAACTGGTGTTAGCCTGTCTGTGACTAGCGCTACAGCGCTAGCCTTTGGGTGCTGTAGCACTAGGCCAAGCTTGCTGAGGGGATTTTACTTCTGTTTGTAGCGCTCTAGCACCCTCCCATGAGCGCTGTAGTGCTACCCTGTCTTCTGAAGGGGATTTTAGGGCTGTTTGCAAGAGTTTTTGACCAAGGGTTTGGGGTTTGATTCCACCACCTTGTTTGGTGGAACTAGGACTTCCCGGGGGCTCGGGATTGGCTCTGAGGCTAGGTTTTGGACTTGAGGATTGATGATGACTCTGGCCTATGGTTGTGTTTAGGTAAGCGCTAAGGTTCGGGGGGGATCGTGCTCAAGGAGTCGAGGGATCAAAGCTAGTGAGTTGAAAGGTAAGAAAACTGCACCTGGTTATATGTTTGTGATGGGACTAAGTGCTCCCGATACTTGTATCGTGTAAATAATGGTATTATGCCATGGGACATGTGAAAGCAGCCTAAGAGTGCCGTACATAACATTTGCGCACAGGGCGCGGCTTGGCCACTGGTAGCCGAGGACAGCTTATATTCACTGAGCTCGGTTTAAGCGGGCCGAAGTCAGTGGGATAACAGAGGGAGCAGCCTGAGAGTGCTAGCCCTAGTTATCATTTGTGCAGTGATATATGATATGAATTGATGTGTTTAGTATGTTGAATACCTTATTATACTAGCTAATTGTATGGTTGAGAATATGTGACGCAAAGTGAGATATTGATTTGTCTGTTGATTACTTATGCTCTGTTGTTGTGTTTTCTTGCTGGGCCTTGGCTCACGGGTGCTACGTGGTGCATGTAAAGGCAAGGGCAAGTTGGACCAAGCCTGAGATGGAGAGCTTCGGGGTGGAATGTACATAGCCAGCTGCTCGATCACCGCGGTCGAGGAGTGGATCAGGACAGGGGTTGCCTAACTGTTCATTTTGCCTTAATATGGCTTGTTATTGTATCCAAACTTTGTGACTTTTGTATACGGTCCTTAAATTTGATATTTTTGGGATCCCATGTAAAGAAGAGATGCTTCTTAATGAAAATGTGGCTTTCGAGACCAAAACATTTTAACCCTAGTTCCTTTATAGTTTCATAACACATTTTTAACTACATGACTTGATTAGCAAGTCTTGGCTATCCAGGGCATTACATATATTTAACAAATCTCAGCAGAAATACAAGCATGTACCTTCTGAATCCACCACTCGTTGAAATCCAATTTAAATGTTACACCGCAAATAAAAGGTCACTCCGCTCTATCATATGCTTTGGACATGTCTAGTTTGACGGCAAGACCACCATGGTTCCCCTTTAATTTTCTTTTTAGGACATTGACACACTCAAAGTCAATCAAAGTATTATTAGTAATGGGATGTCTACGTAAAAAGACACTTTGCTCTTCACTGATAATATCACCCAAAATATTCCTCTTTGAAATTCTCTCTTCTAGCCTATAAAAATGTCCCAAAATTGTTCTTATGATGTTTTATTTATTCATCCCCCTCTCTAGGGATGCACACGGGTCGGATTTTCTGGTTTCGGGTTCATGGGGTTCGAGTTTTACGGGTTTTGGGTGGAGAAAAATGGTACCGAAATCGATATGAAACTTTTGGGTTTTTTCGGGTTTCGGGTTGGCTAGGCATATTGGGTTTTAGGCCGAAAAGCCCAATTTTGCAAAAATACCATTTTTTACACTTTTATTAATATTTAAAGTTTGTTTTTACAAATTGATTTTTAATTGATTTTTTTTTTTAACAAATTGGGTTGGTGTTAAAAATTTTGAAAAAATATAATGTCAATCAAAAGTCCAAAAACACTTAAAATACAAACAAATGATCCAATAAATAGGTCAAGAATGCATGTACATTTACAAATCCTACATCACTAACTGATCCTGTAATTTAAACACCATCAATAAAACAAGATAACACTGCTTAAACCTTTTCAACTGCAAAAGAAGTGAAAGACTAAACAACTCTCAGCCAACATAAGCATCATTTTAACATCCCATTCACACTTAAGGTGGTATTAGTTGGGACACAACTTGTTTATAAAAGCAAGTATAGAGACTACAAACAAGAATTCACTAAAAGTTATTATATGATTGATACCATAATTGCAATTTGTAAATAAACAAAAGGAAACAGTACATGCAAACATTAATAAGAATACTAAGCAAATAAAACAATAGTTCACGCTCACTTCAAAACTAATTCAACTAAGTCCACTCACTTTTGGTGTTTGGCTGTGCAGAACTTTTATCTCCAGATGTGAGGGTAGCTGCCTCATTGCCATCCTGAACTTTTTGATGGGTATTGTTGCGTGATTTGACCAATGGTAGAGAATCACCAGGTGCAAGCATCTTATCTTTATTCATAGCCAGTTCTGCATGAGAAAATATATTACAAATTTTATATACCACGTGGTAACAAAACACGAATCCACAAAATTAAAAATGAAATACCCAAAACAAAGTGCTCAGCTCGGGTTCACTCACACAGTCACTGGGTCTGGGAGGAGACGAGGTGGTGGTTGGCTGGCTGGTGGTGGTGGTGCTGTGGCGGCGAAGGGAGGAAGTCCCTGTTGGTGGCGTTGTGGCTGCGCGGATGGCGTGCTCCCTGAGTACAGCTACGGGAGGGAGGATGTGGTGGTTCTTTCTTGCCCGTGCATGAGAGAGAAGGGCTGGTGAGTGAGGGAGGTGAGAAGAGAAGGGCTGGTGGTGGTGGATGGACTTGCTGTGCGGCTGCTGAGTGAGGTGAAGGAGGCATTTTGTCATTCGTGCGTGAGAGTGAAAGAGAAGAAGAAAGAAAGATTTTTATTAGGGCTATCTAATTTTTAAGATTTTAGTTTTTTTTTAATTAATTTCGGTCGGGTTCGAGCCTAACCCGAACCCGAGATGACCAAATTTGAAACCTGAACCCGACCTGACATATGTTGGGTTCAGATCGGATTAAGCCCAAAATGAACGGGTTTTCCAAATATTCGGGTTCTCGGGGTTCGCGTCAGGCAAGTTTTGCGGGTTTTCAGGTTTTCGGGGTCAAATGTTCACCCCTACCCCTTTCTTATGAAACTACGTCAAAATCGCATTTTAAAATTCAAATTGAAATTAAAATCACAGTCACTACACCCAGAGAAGTCAAAATCTTCTTTTCTTTTATAACAAACCAACAGCGCCTAGAGACAATAATGTGGCTATAGCTATCTTGATATAACTCAGAGTTTGATGATTCAAATTGATGTGGAAAAATATCTATAACTTTTTTTTTTTTTTTTTTTTTTAGTGATGGTTGGATCAATATCATAATTGAGGGTGAAGTTTCATACTTGTATGGTAGAGCCTAAAGGTCATGTGTTAACGCATCCCAACTTAGTGTTTTTCCCCCAAGCTATGTCATACGCAACACCAAGATGATCTTCCTTATTTTGGACTGATTCTTTAAACATTTAGCTTTGTTTCTCTCATAATCATCCAAAACTCTTTCTTCAACACTAGCTATCTTTATGATTAGTGTTCTTTGATGTTGTACGTCCTGAAATTCAGCACGAGTCTTTTAGATAGCTCGGATATAGCTGGCTAGCCAAGAATTGTAATAGATGATCCACAAGTTCATATTCCCTCTATAAAGACAGCGCGATCCCCCAGGTAAATAGCACGAGCTGATGAATACAAAGCAATAGGCACGAGCTGGAAACACTTATGAAGCATAGCATCCGAGACACGAGCTGACGCTGCACTCAGCTCGGGGGAAGCTAAAGATCTGCCATTTCCCTGGATCTTTATAAACCTGGATACGTTATATAAACGTGCGTAAACAGACAATACATGTCCACAAATCCCTGAATTCCCGAACACGTAAGATAACCATGCATGATCAGACATCACATGTCCTTATATCCCTGACAACCCATGATCAGTTTTACCTAATGATTAGACTATACCTTAATATAAATTGTAATATTTATCATTAGTGTGAGACAGGTCACACGAGGGATTTGGATTCACGTGATGACCCCAATGCTTATCCAGGGATTTTCTCTATAAATACTAAGACCTTGGATAAGGGGAGGGGGAGGGGGTTGTTGTTTTTTCTGTAATGCAAAAACTCTGTAAAAATATAGAGAGATATACAGTAATAATACAGACTCGTGGACTATGGGGATTTTAACCTCCAAACCATGTAAAAAGGGACAAGTGTTCTTGATATTTTGTTTCTAGTATTTTTCAGTATCATTTTCTTATTACGGTTTACCATTAAGCACTAATCCATCCCAGATATTTTCATAATTCAGTGTTGGCGAAAAACCGCATCAACAGTTTGGTCCTTTCATTGAGAGCTGTAGATTAGTGCTATTGTAAAAGATTCAGATCAAAGTTCATCATGGTGGTTACTCACTCGAGACACGATAATGAAACGGATCAGCATGGTGGGTAGGAGGCTCACCATATCACTGCTTCCGATGAACGAAACCCTGAGATCCAGCAACAGTTAGGAAAATAACCAATGGGCCACGACGACACTAAGAGTTCAGCGTCATTACCGCCAAATCTGAACCCGGATTACTTGACTGTGGTAAAGTTGGAAAACATTCAGTTAAGGAGCCATCTGGCCAAAGCAAACAAACAAATCGAGGAGGTCTTGGCTCGGCTACCCCTTCTTGCAACTGACGTTAACGTCAAAAAGAGGCAAGGTGGGACTCATAAGTCCCACCAGGATAGTTGACCCAGGCCAAGTCGGTCGGTTAGAACCTCAACCCCGAGTTCTGCGCCCATGGCACAAGATCACCAAGAAATTCCATTTGATGGCCCTCCCAGGGGCCATCGGCAAGTCATTCAGTCGGTTAGGACCTCGACTTCGAGTTCAGTACCACCATCGAATGCACCTGGAAGCACCCATGGCAACCCACGTAGAAGGTCAAGGGCAAACTCGCAAAGATGTAATGTTCCGGCCGACCCCCCTGCGTCACGATCAGATCGCCAGACACAGAGAGTTAGAAATAGTGGAGCAGAGCGACCGCGGGCTAACTTGGTACATCCTGACGGGACAAGAATTACCTCGCCAATAAGGCATCCCCCGTCACCCATAAGGCATCCAACACCACCTCGTTCTACTCGAAATATTCCTACCTATGGGGACAGCAAGAGGAATCCTCCTTCCGCTGCCCCTACTTATGCCCCACGACCACGTGGAAATATCCTGGATCCTCATCCTCAATCACAAACTCTAAGTTTCTCTAATGGAAGTTATTGGATTGAGGGTCGTTGAAGTGGTAGGATTGGCGCAGATTTGAAAAATCAGCTGAGTTCGGCTCAGAGCCCTCAAGTTGATCCACAGACTAATCTACGAGATCACCTAAATTCACAAAGGAGAAATCCAACTCACGATGGAGTCAGTAACACTCACCACAAGGGGGGGCCTTCTAAATTACGTGACAACAGGAATGTCCCCCCAAACCAAGCTCGAGCTTGGATGGACAATAACTCGCCGAAAGCATACGGCCGGATGGGAGCTATTGAACAGCCCCATAACAACCAGGGAAACAAGGACCAAACCCTCAAGAGGTTAGCCCAGATGGAGGAGCTGATGAAAATACTCTTATCAGAGAAGGAAAAAGACAAATATGACTCAGGGGATGAGCTCGAACTTTTCACCCCAAACATCGCAGCAACAACATACCCGCCGGGTTTCAGAATGCCCCATCTGTCAAAATTCGATGGAGATGGTTTCAGGTGCCTAGTATTCCCCTAGACTATGGTCGGGCCGGCTAGACAATGGTTCAAGCAATACAAGAAACATTCTATTAGCTCGTGGAAAAGTTTCTCTACTGATTTCAAGAGGGCATTCTGAGCTTCTCAGGCGGCTCACATTAAGGCGGACTCCCTCGCAAATGTAAAGCAGCAGCCTGGAGAGCCTCTAAAAGCATATCTGAGTAGGTTTGCCAATGTTGCTACACGAGATAGAGACGTGGATGAAAGTTCTAGGCTTATGGAAATGAGAACAGGAATTCTTGTTGGGGGTGACCTATGGCAAGAACTCCAAAGAAAGGGAGTGAACACCGTGGATGAGCTCCTGAACAAGGCTCAAAGTTGGATCAACTTGGAAGAATCATGAGCTTCAGTCGCAGGAACTAGCCAAGTCCCTACCCAACCCGTTGGAGCGGTAACGGGTGTTGCAGCTACGGCTCAAACCTTTACCCAGAATAACCAAGGGGGAAACAACAAGAGGAAGGGAAATGGTGAGGGCGACTAGAGAGGTTTAAAGAAAAACAAGCCTGTGGAGAAGTTTAAGTCAATCTGTAAGACTTATGCCAACCTCACGGATACTAGAGAGCGTATCTTCTTGGCGAATTCTGCCCGCCTTCCGTGTAAAAAGCCAGAGCCATTAACAAATCAAAGGGTGAAGAGAGATCCCTCGAAATTTTGTCGATTCCACAATGACATCGGTCACAACACTAATGATTGCATGCACTTGAATGATGAGATTGAGACACTCATCAGGTCCAGACCATTGGCTCAGTATGCCCAAAATTGAGTAACTCCCAGTCAGCTCGCTGGGCAAAATATTCCATCAGCTCTGGAGGTCCCAGTGAATCAAATCGGAGCTCAGGTGAATCAGGATACCCCTCCTTCGATAACAGGGGAGAAATAACAACCATCTCCGGAGGCCCTCATCTGGCAGGCACGAGTAGAGGTGCCTAGAAGAGGTATATCAATGAGCTGAGTTCTCACAACAGAGTTGAGTTTGTCTCGGAGCAGCATTTATCTAAGCAACAACGATTGGAGAAACAACCAATCGACTTTACTGAAGAAGATGCTAGCCATGTCCAGTTCCCGCATAACGAGCCTCTGGTCATAACCGTCCAACTCACCAACCAGAGGGTTAGAAGGACACTAGTGGATAATGGAAGTTCTGTGAACCTACTGTTCAGGTCCACACTAGAAAAGATGGGATTGTTTGTGACTGAGCTAAAGGCCACCTCCATGATGTTGTATGGGTTTTTCGGTGAGGGATCGGCAGTTATCGAAACAATCGAGTTAGTGATAACCTTGGGTGAAGGACCACGAACTGTTTCCAAGCTTCTCGAGTTTGTGGTCGTCGATTGTCTGACCACGTACAATGCAATCTTGGGTCAACCTACATTAATGGCGTTCGAAGCCATAACATCTGTCCACCACCTTTTGATCAAGTTCCCTTCATCTATGGGAATATGTATTGTCTGAGGTGATCAGCTTGCTACCAGGGAATGCTATAGAATTTCCGTGAAGGGAAAATCACAACGCGGGCAGCAAACAATGGCCATCCAGGATGAGGGCGAGGAATCTCAGGAAGTAAGGACTGCTCCTGGAATGGAAGAACCTCAGCAAGCTAGTGGCAGGGATACTGCCCTGAGTGATGATATCGATCCACAAGTAGGCAAAGATAGATCTAAACTTCGAGCTATTGAAGAGCTCGAAGAAGTAAACATCGATCCCAGAGATGCTTCGAGAGTCGTTAAGCTTGGGAAAAATCTTGGCGATGAAACGAAGGCGAAGCTGATAAATTTTTTACAAGGGAATCTGCATGTTTTTTCCTGGTCTCATGAAGACATGGTAGGGATAAGCCCAAGTGTGATCATGCATACCCTGAACTTGGATAAAGCGTGCCTGTGAAATCCCATAAACAAAGGCGTCTGGATACAACCCGAGCTGAGGCCCTGAAAGAAGAAGTAGCTCGGCTATTAAAATGCAAATTTATTTGCGAGGCTAAATATCCAATCTGGGTCGCAAATCTTGTCCTGGTCCCAAATCCAAATGGAAAGTGGCAGACCTGCATCGATTTCTCCGACCTAAACAAAGCTTGTCCCGAGGATTGCTTCCCATTGCCAAGAATTGATCAGTTGGTGGATGCCACCGTAAGGCACGAGCTCATGTCCTTCATGGATGCGTATTCTGGATATAACCAGATCGCGATGAACCCCGCAGACCAGGAGCATACTAGCTTTATGACTCCAACGAATGTTTATTGTTACAAAGTTATGCCCTTCGGGATGAAGAACGTTGGGGCTACCTACCAACGATTGGTCAACAGAATGTTCGTTGATCAGATCGGGAAAAACATGGACGTGTATGTCGATGATATGCTCGCCAAATCTAAGACTACCGAAAACCATGTTCCTTATTTGAAGGAATGTTTTGAGATCTTGAGGAGATATAATATGAGGTTTAATCCCCAGAAGTGTACTTTCGAAGTGCAATCAGGAAAATTTCTAGGATTCATAGTCAATACTAGAGGGATAGAGGCAAACCCCGACAAGATCAGATCGTTATTAGAAATGCATTCGTCCAGGTCGCGTATAGATGTCCAGAGTCTGACCGGAAGAGTGGCAACCCTCAATCGGTTCATTTCTAAACCCACTGACAAGTGCCTGCCATTCTATAATCTGCTCCGAGGAAATAAGAAGTTTGAATGGACTGAGGAGTGCGAGCAGGTATTTCTCGATCTAAAAACACATTTGGTTGAGCCACCAGTATTAACTAAGCCAGCGGTGGGGGAGCCTCTTTTCCTATATTTAGCTGTTATAGAGAATGCAGCCAGTGCCGTGCTTGTCCGGGAAGAAGACCGGGTTCAAAAATTGGTATATTATATAAGCAAAAGACTTCTCGGAGCTGAACTGTGGTATCCCCTAATGGAAAAGATGGAGTTCTGCCTTATTGTAGCCTCCAGGAAGCTTAGCCCATATTTCCAATCTCATTCAATCCACGTCATGACCGACCAACCTTTAAGGCAGGTATTGTAGAAACCTGAAGCATCGAGACGTCTTTTAAAATGGGCAATCGAATTTAGCCAGTTCGAAATACTGTACATACCATGGACTACGATCAAAAGCCAAGCCCTGGCTGAATGCACCGGATTTCAGGAGGAGCTTTTGAGAGAACCGGTACAGGCGTTGTGGAGAATCTTCGTGGACGGTTCATCTAACGAAAATGGGTCCAGAGCTAGGATCATTTTGATCTCCCCAGAAGGGCATCGATTCCACTCCGCGCTACGGTTCGGGTTCGATGCATCCAACAAGGAAGCCGAATACGAATCTCTATTGGTTGGGCTTAGAGTGGCAAAGGAATTGAAGGCCAGGGTCGTCCAGTGCTACAGTGATCCCAACTCGTGGTAAACTCAGTGTCAGGAGAATACCAAGCGCGGGGGGGCAAGATGGCGGCTTACCTAGCCAAAGGGAAGAAAGAACTATCATAATTTGAATATGGCATAGTCGAGCAGATACCTCGCGAGTAGAACGCCAACGCTGATGCTTTGGCGAGACTCGCTACCTCCAAAGAAGTCGAGACTCTGAGCATAGTACCGGTGGAATTCTTGGAAAGCCCAAGCGTTGCAGGAAACGCGGTGGAGGTTGAGATGATCGACATCAGGCCGACCTGGATGACCCCCATAGTTGAGTATCTTACAACAGGGAAGTTGACTAATGAACGAAAAGACGCGAGGAAGATACTCTATCAAGCTCCAAGGTGTACAATTGTGGATGGGGCGATGTACTGACGTGGCCATTCCTTGCCTCTTCTATGATGTGTTATGCCAAAGGAGGCCAAAACTATTTTGCAGGAGGTGCATGAAGGCTTCTGTGGGGATCATGCTGTGGGGTGAAACTTGGCCTTAAAAATATTAAGGCAAGGATATTATTGGCCCACTTTATCAAAGGATTCCATCTCCTATGTCTGAAAGTGCGACAAATGCCAGCGATTCACCACAGTCGCCCGAGCTTCACCAGTCGAGCAAAAAATGATCTCATCCCCATGGCCATTCATGGTATGGGGGATTGATTTAATAGGAGCTTTACCCATGGGAAAAGGAGGAGTTCGCTATGCGGTGGTAGCCATTGATTA
The DNA here is from genome assembly GCF_963169125.1 of Humulus lupulus. Classification (NCBI taxonomy): domain Eukaryota; kingdom Viridiplantae; phylum Streptophyta; class Magnoliopsida; order Rosales; family Cannabaceae; genus Humulus; species Humulus lupulus. The sequence continues at coordinate 45,162,819 of NC_084797.1, read as the reverse complement.
TTTCACGAAGTGGGCAGAAGCAGAGCCCCTGGCAACAATCACCTCAAAAAGAGTCCTCGACTTTGTAGTCAAGAATATTGTGTGCCAATTCAGACTGCCCAAGAAGATTGTATCGGATAATGGAACTCAGTTCGATAGTGATCTCTTCATCGAGTTCTGTGAGAGGCATGGCATATTTAAAAGTTTCTCTTCGGTGGCCTACCCACAAGCCAATGGGCAGGTCGAGGCCATGAATAAGACCCTAAAAGTGAGCCTTAACAAGAGATTAAATGAGGCCAAGGGAGTCTAGCCTGAGCAGCTCCCGCAGGTGCTATAGGCGTACCGGACCTCCCACCAAACTTCTACAAGACACACCCATTTCTCCTTAACCTTTAGAAGTGAGGTCATCCTCCCTGTTGAGAAGAAGATAACCACGCACAGGATCCAAACATTCAACCAGGAGCGAAATGATGAGTTGCTCAGTGCGTCTCTCGACCTAATTGATGAAAAACGAGAGGATTCGCAGCTACAACTCACACATTATCAGCAACAAATCACTCGTTAGTTTAATTCCAAGGTCAGGAGGCGTGTCTTTGGTTTAGTCGACCTGGTACTCTGAAGGGTCCCTATCAAATAATGGAGGTCATACATAAGGGAACCTTCAAGTTAGCTCGACTTAATGGAGATACAGTCCCACAGACATGGAATGCTATGCACCTAAAGAAATATTATCAATGATGATACCACCCATTTATGTAAAGCTTAGTTATGAAGGTTGTTTGATTAAGAAATGAAGGAATCATTGTATACTTTTTTTCTTTCATATAATTCATTTATGTATTAGCTCATGTGATAAGATTTTTCCAAGCAACCAAGAAAGTCCACTTTCTGGTTACTTGGGGGGCATATAACCCGAGAAGGATCAAAAACTATCCTGGATACAACCAGGTCCAATGCTTGGAAGTTAGTAAAATTGACAAACTGAAGTTTTCTTTTAAGAAAACATGAGGTGTCAATAAATCTAGCACGAACTAAGTTTTAATTAAAAATATTGGACATAACCAGGTACAAAACAATCCCGGATAAAACCAGGTCCAAAGCTTGGAAGTTAGTATAATTGATAAACCGATGTTTTCTTTTAAGAAAACACGAGGTGTCAATAAGTCTAGCACGAACTAAGTTTTAATTAAAAATACTGGACATGACCAAGCCCACGATGTAGAAGTTAGCAAAATTGAAAATCCAATGGCTTCCTTAGAAGCTCGGGATAGCAATAAAACCTAAGAAGAACTATGTTTGAAATATTCAAAATCCCAAATATAACTGGGTCCAAGGCCTGATACTTAACAGATAGGATATAAATCAAACATTGATTTTGGTTGTAAAATATCTATCCCGATCTAAAAGTCATTTCCTAAGATTTTGAATGTACAAGTCATAAACATAATAAAAATCAAGGAAAAGACAGGTGGATAAAAAAGTAGGTATTCCAACTATAAATAAATTGTCTCGAGGAAAATAACCTCGTGTCGAGCCAAAATGGCAAATGTTTACAAAAAAAAAAGAAGACAAAATAAAATTAGGACCCTCCAGGGTGCTCTGAGGACGTCACCTCCTCGATCTCCTACTCACCAGCGATGGAGGCCTCCCAGGTCTCGGACGACTCTTGTTAAATCCGAGCCTTGAACTTCTCGAGGTAGGGATCCCACACTTCAGAGGCCAGGAAGGAGAAGTTTCCATCCTGGTTGAAGGCCCAGCAGTGATATAGCATACTCTCCATGGAGGATATCGAGGCCGCCTTTTCCTCCTTAGTAGCAGTCTCGGCCTCCAACTGCTTGGCTTTGGCCTTGGCCTCCGCGAGCTCGGCTTGAAGAGCAGCCAAGGAAGCCTTTATAGCCTGCTCATCCTCTTGAGCCACTGCTAGGGCATCCTTGGCATCTAATTCATTTTGTTGAGCAGTTGCGAAGACAGCCTGGGCAGCAGTCAGGGCAGCCTGAGCGATCTGGAGCTCGGCCTTAAGCTCTTCGTTCCTGGCCCTGACCCGAGCTATATTGCGGTGCTGAGCCAAGTCTGCTTGCAAAGAGTAAGAAAACAAGATAGATACATACTGGGATAAAATGAAAAGAATATGTTCGACTAAGGAAAGTGGGCTTATTGTAAGGTTCATCCCCAACGTGGATTCCATGACGTTCTCCAGGCTCCTCTCCTCGATCACCCTCAGATCCTTCAGATTGGCTTTGTAAAAGTGCTCCACCGTATGGTTCGCTATCTCATAGATAGTCCCCCGAAAGGTGTCTGGGATCTTCTCTAGGTCCTGGGCATTGACTGGGATGTGTACAATGGTGGTAGGGACAATCAGAGCTGGGGGATCAGTCGATGCTGCCTGATCCCGAGCAGGGCCGGAAGGAAATCAGGGAGGAGGTGGAGGCGGAACCCTTTTCTCCTGAGTAGCGGCAGCTGGAGCTATTGAGCTTTGGCCTTTCCCCTTAGCCGGGGATTTGGAGGTCAACTCTGCAGCAGGAGGCGCCATCTTTGGTGCAGGTCGGGGCTTCTTTACGAGTGGCCCGGAGCTGGATTTTCCCTCCTGGAAAATCGCGCGAATATCAAGAACACCGTGTTGTGCCATCTCCTCGCCTGAAAAAGAGTGGGAAGGATGTTAATATACATACAGTCATCAGTTTACATAAAATTTGTATACATGTATAGGATATAACAAAAAGTCCTACCCTTCGAGCTAGAGGAGGAGTCTATTGCCACGACCTTCGGCCTTGGAACCGCTATAGGAGAAGGGGAGCCTAAGTCTTCAATTTCTTGGATTAGGGGAGGTTTAGGATCAGGTTCTACCTCGGGGCTGGACTCTTCTACGTATTTCCTAAGTCCAGGGGAAAGGATACCCTAGAGCAGCGAGGGCCACGACCTAAGGTTGGTCTCGTACTCTACAAAAAGGGTTAACCTAAAGGATAGGGTATTGTCTACAACTACAATGCCCTTAGGATGGCACATGTCGTGGCATAACAATGGGTGATCTACGCACTGAAGCAAAGTTATGTTATGGTCAGGATCATTGGGGTGGTGATGTACGAGTTGGTTAGGGTTAAACCAAACTAGCCTAAGGTCGGCGACAGCCCTATCTAAGTCCCTAAAGGGGTATGGGTTACCTTGGCTGGAGGGGCCGGCTGCTGCCCCTGATGAAGCTCGCTCTACATCAGGGTCCCGAGCAGCCTCGAGAGCTCGCCACTTCTGCATGAGGGGTACCTCGTCTTCTTCTTCCTCTTCGCCTTCGTCGACTTCAGCACCCCCTTCAGGGATAGGCGCTAGCTCGCGGACTATCAGGAAGTTAGCCTGAGTTCTTCTCAAGACCAGAGTCTGGCCTTTGGTAATTAGCTTACATGCCAACATCGTGTCATCGGATACGAGCTGGCGGTAATCCTTCTCGCTAGGCGGGAGCCTCGAGAGAGTATTGTATTGACACCCGAGGGTCACAGATTTGGCCGTCCTCGGAAAAATGGCTGCACGAAGATACTACTTAGTTAATATACACGCGAGAAGACTTTAGATACGATGAAATTAATTTCACGAGCTAAAAAAGGAAATAAGACTTACAAGGACGGTTGAAGTATCGATGTTCGCAATTGCGAAACCCATTCGACATAAAGAATTGATCTTTTTAGTCGTTGGGATAGCTGGGCAGCTCGATGACTGCGGGCGAGTTCGGGAATCGAGTCAAGTAGTAAAATCCATCACCTCTCCCTCGTTGATCTGAGCTGGCCTTGAGGAAAAAAAAGTAGAGAATGTCCGCAGGGGTGGGGAACTCCCACTCGTGCTTCAGGAAAAGGTACTTCAACCCTGCCAGCAGTCGGTACGAGTTCGGGGGGAGCTGAAATGGTGCCAACTTCACGTAATTGAGGAAGTCGGCAAAGTATTGATCAAGTGGAAGGAAGACCCCTGACTTTAGGTGCTCATCACTCCACGAGGCAAAGTCATCCTGGAGTGGTGCGTAGCTCCGCTCACCTTCAAATGGAGGTCGAGCAATGAGGACGCCAGTCCCGGCCTCAATGTTGTGGGACAACATAATCTTGTTGACCCTTCCTTGGGTCGTGATCTTGGAGACAATCCTCTCTGCCTCAAAGAATGCGTCAGGTCCGACCATGACCTCCTCCACCACGGGGCCAAACTAGGGGATAGGGGATTCGGAGGCAACCTTTTTTCCCTTATTGGCTCATTGGTATGATGCGCCAGCTGCACTCTTCTTTGGTACGTTCTTCTTGGGCGCCATTAGATCACCTAACTAACAAGAACGATGAATCACTTAGTAGGCGACCTAGAATTTTTATAAAGGCAAGAAAGCACGAAGGAAGGATGAGGGTTTTAATGCACGAGTTGAGGTAATCTTAGCCCGCAGCGTGATGCCATGCGCTACCTACACTACGCGCCTAGGTTTCCTAACAGACCCTTGATGTTTAGGGATCCGTGTGTCAAAAAATCAGGCCACTATTCTCCTTGGGGGACGGTTTAGAGCAAAACCACCCAAGAAGCGTAACCCCTAAGCAACCTAGTTTCGAACCCTAAAAGCTCTTTATCTTCTATATCCGGAATGGGTATTTCCTAAAAATTTGCCATAAATTGCCCAGGTTTACCCAGAAATTACCGAGTTTTATGAATATCACAGTTCTAGATATATTTTAAGATCTACTCAATAAACCTAAGTTGAAGCCTATGTGCCAAAAACAGTTGGAGATCAACCTAATATTGACTACAGTGAAGTGCGGATGAGCATGATAAAAAAAAACGCAGAAACCAGTAAAAGAAAAGCTTCTTCAAAACCAAGAGACTTACAGTGTGTTCTTCAATAAAAGAAGTAGACTTTGCAGGGGAGAGTACCTGGAAGACTCCTGAGTAAGTGAGTAACTGAGTTTTCAAGGGTTTTTGCAACATATGGTTTTTGGATTCTTCTGAGAAAGAAGAAGGGTTTGGAAATGTAGAAGAGAGAAAATGTAGAAAGATTTCAAATGAAAGGTGGTGAATCCTAGAAATTGCCAACCTTATTTATACGTAAAAGGCATAAAATGATGTGGACCATCTGATCAAGCTGGTGTAAGATTTGAGGATAGTGTTTCGAAAGAAGAAACGGCAGAAAAAAGTTGGCCAGGACATTAATGCAATCCTCGAAACCCGAACAGATGACAATCGCGGCATTCCACATCTCCAGTACTCAAGTAATGGGCAAACCTAGATAATCGCAGTAGAATTTTAAAAGTCCCCGCTGTGTAAGTCAGAAAATGACGTCATAGAACACGAGCAAGGACTTGGGGGGCAAATGTATATCCTGAAATTCAGCACGAGTCTTTTACACAACTCGGATACAGTTGACTAGCCAAGAATTGTAATTGATGATCCACAATTTCATATTCCCTCTGTAAAGAGAGCACGATCCCCCAGGTAAATAGCACGAGCTGATGAATACAAAGCAATAGGAACGAGCTGGAAACACTTATGAAGCATATCATTCGAGACACGAGCTGACGTTGCACTCAACTCGGGGGACGCTAAAGATCTGCCATTTCCCTGGATCTTTATAAACCTGGATACGTTATATAAACGTGCGTGGACAGACATTACATGTCCACAAATCCCTGAATTCCCAGACACGTAAGATAATCGTGCATGATCAGACATCACATGTCTGTTTATCCCTGACGACCCATGATCAGTTTTACCTATTGATTAGACCATACCTTAATATAAATTGTAATATTTATCATTAATGTGAGACAGATCACACGAGGGATTTGGATTCACGTGATGACCCCAATGCCTATCCAGGGATTTTCTCTATAAATACTAAGACCTTGGATAGGGGGAGGGGGTTGTTGTTTTTTCTGTAATGCAAAAACTCTATCAAAATATAGAGAGATATACAGTAATAATACAGACTCGTGGACTCGGGAGATTTTAACCTCCGAACCACATAAAATGGGAGAAGTGTTCTTGATATTTTGTTTCTAGTATTTTTAAGTATCATTTTCTTATTATGGTTTACCATTAAGCACTAATCCATCCCAGTTATTTGCATAATTCACTGTTAGCGAAAAACCGCGTCAATAGATGCTATTTAGCTCCATTGAACTCTTTTTCATTCACATTGTCTTAGAACTCTTAAGAAACAAAAAATAAATTAATTAGCATAATTACGAAAGAATAATGACTTTAAAATAGAAAATTTAGCACTTATCAAATTCCCTAAAGTTAACATTTGTTCGCCCTCGTGCAAATAGAACAAAGTAAATACCTAAATATTAGCAATGATTTTGTCAAAAATAATATTTATCTCAAAGATCACACAAATATATAATTCCAATAAAAATTTAGATTCCACTCTATAATTTCAACTCAAATATGATTACTTCTTAAACTCAATTTTCGTGTGTGTACACAATCAAAATCATCATCACTTGCACCAATTACACATGCCAAGAATTATTTAAAGTTGTCTATATATATTATAAACATTTACTTCATAAGCTTACTATCTAATTATTCTTTAAGAATGTAAGTATACATAATCAAAGGATCAATAAGACTTAATGGACTTATAATGTATAGCTAGAGTGAGAGTAGATGAGAAAATCAATTTTTGGCTCAAATCCACACCATAATATACATTTTTTTTCTACTTAAGATCCTCACACATATTTTCCACAATAATATTAAAGTTCTCTTATTTTATTGTTCAAATATAGATTTCTCTATTTCCACCACTCTTGAATTTTTGCAAGTATTTTCTTTTTCTCCTCCTCTTTTCTTTAACACTTAGCATGAAAATATATTAAAGTAATGAATGACAGATTTTCACATTGATATTTATAGTTTTAACTTTTCATAAATACATATGATATAAAAAATCCTAATTTGTCTATATGTTTTAATTTTATAATTTTTTTCAAAAAAATAAAAAAGATATTTGCGGCGAAAATATGTAAGTTATTATGTTTGTAGCACTTAGAGGTGCACATCGAACAAGTTTGTCGGATTCGGGTGCATCGAGTTTGGATTTGTCAGATTTCAGATGTGAAATATATACACCGAACTCATCCAAATGAGGGTTGTATTTTAGTCATATTCGAATTTTGGGTTTCGGCCCGATTCAGATCAGATTTTGGATTCCACGTGAAATGGGCCTCAGGCCCAATTTTAATTAAAATTATCATTTAAAGATCCATAATTTCATTTTTATCACTTTTTTTAAATAAGTTTAAATTTTTAAATGATGTTGAGGTGTTGGACCTCTTATTTTTATTTTTCCTAAAATATTTTTTTATGCGGTAATCTATCCTAAAATATTAATATAAGACAATGAAACTTAATAATTCAATTTTCTCTTATTTTTTAAAAATAAATGAGGTTTTGACCTCTTTTGGTTTCAATTTAAAATTATGAATTAAGGCTTTGGGCCTCTAATAAAATTTTATTACCTTATATCCAACAATATAAAATCTTAATTAAATTCAAAAATACGAATTTATTATAAATGCTTAATAAAATAAATACAAACTTATATCATTAGAAAATAAGCCATCATTTCATCTCTTGTAAAAAAAAATATCATCAACTCATTATCAATATCATCAACCATCAACTAAAAAAATACCATTAACTGATCATCAAAATATCAACTATCAACTATCAACTAAATGGTTCTCAATTTTCAAACATGAAAAAAATAAATATAATCTGATATAGCAAAACAGTGAGCAACATAACATTGTTTCAAATTTCTTTCTTTTTTCAAAATTTTCAAACATAATGACTTAAATACACTATATGCAACAAACATATTTCCAAACTAGATTTCACAAACACATATTCAAACACAACAAGGGCGAGCACATGGTGAACATAATAATATATGCACTCAAACAAGATCAAATATAAGTTGGTTTTCCTAATATTGCACTCAAAGAGGGACAACATGCATATATATATATATATTTATACACACACTCACAAAGACACAATCTATTATATCATTTCATATATATATGCATGATTTTTAAACAAATCTCATAAAAAAAAATCTGCGTCAAAATCCATAAAATAATTTATAGAAAAATTAGAGAAAACAATAAACTAATCCATAAAATCATAAAAAGATCTAGATCTACCTTGCAATGCCGCGAACCCATCAGCCCATCGAATCCTACGATAGCACGGAGACACCCAATCACACCACAACAGCTAGAACGGCTACACCAACCCCTACAGCTGGAGCCACATCCATTCCCACCACACCACGACACCCACCACCATGGATGGAACCACAAAGAGAGTAATGAAAAGAGAGAGGGGGGGGGGGGGGGGGGGAGGTGATGTGATGTGAGTGAGCAAGTGAATGAGAGATAGTTGGAACAAAGGGAGGAGATGGACAGATGGAACCAGAGAGAGAGAGAAAGAAGGTGGCGGCTGAGAGAGTAAGGGAATTGAGTTATTGTTTTATTTAGGGTTTGGGAAGGAGTTTATAAATGAGTTTTTTTTTTGTTGGAATGTATATTGTAACATCCTCCTAATCTAGGATCATTACACTGTGTAATTGATATAGTGCTTAACTCGCTAAATAAGTCATTTGAACTTAAAATGTGTAGTTGAAACTAACACCAGGTTTAGGTACTAAAAATTTCAGTCAAAATTCAATCATTTAATTAAAGAGGTTGAGTTCGATTCATGGGATCCCAACAAAGTTTAAAACGGTTACAGAATCAAAATGAATACAATAGCTGACATAAGCAGCAAAATCAGGGACCAACCCTAGTTCTAACTGATATCCTCAGTCGTGGCGGTCGAGCAGGCTGCATATGTACACCCTGTCCCTGAAGCTCTTCAACTCATGGCTGGTCCAGCTTTTCTTTTCCTTTACCTGAACCATTTAGCACCCGTGTTTCGAGGCTCAACAAGAAAACAAAATCATACTCATAAGTAGTACACCATCAGATCACAGAATCATAATTAGCATGCCTAGCGATAATAACCCTACCCGTGCATGCATTCAATCCATATAAGTGATTATAGAGCCACACTAGGGCCCATTTCCCCTATTCTCCAAATAAGTGACTATAGAGCCACACCATGGCCCATTGCCCTATTCATTGTCTAACCAGCCTTAGGGCTGGCCAAGCATACTTAGCGCTTTATATGCCAGGCAGCCATAGGGTTGTTCAAGCGTATACCACACTTCCTGATTAGCTTAACCACATAGGTCGACGTTCAGCACGCTATTGTCTCCCTCGACTCATAAGTCGAGCCTTTAAACCCCCGATTCATAAACCGAGCCTTATCAACTCTTGACTATATGTCGAGCCTTTTTAACTAGATATACCCTCGACTAACAAGCTGAGCTTTTAATCAGATACCATAGATAGATCCTCGACTTATAAGTCGAGCTTTCCAATCGAATGTAATCAATAACTCTCGATTTATAAGCCAAACTTTTATACCAGATAAGACAGATAACGTCATCGGCTTGCGTTCATCACGCTATTACCACCCACGAATTATAAGTCAAGCCTTTAAATCAAATATGACAGAAAACGACATCGGCCTGCGTTCAACACGTTGTTGCCGCCCTCGACTTATAAGTCGAGCCTTTCAATCGAATATGACAGACAACTTCATTGGCCTGCGTTCAGCACGTTGTTGCCCTCCTCGACTTATAAGTCGAGCCTTTCAATCAGATAAGACAGATAACTACATCGGTCTGCATTCAACACGATGTTGTCACCCTCGACTTATAAGTCGAGCCTTTCAATCAGATATGATAGATAACGTCATTGGCTTGCGTTCAGTACACTGTTGTCATCCTCGACTTGTAAGCTGAGCCTTTTTACCATATATATCAGATGGACAGTCAATATTTAACACATGTATGACAGTGCAATCAACATGTTTAACAAAACATTCTAAGCACAATTACAACCATGTTCGATAACCGGAGCACAAGCCCTAACCACAGTCCAGGTGTAGTTTTATTACCTCAAGTTTTGAGTGAATAGCGTGTGGCGACCCCGAGTACGGTCCTTTCCTCCCTAGCCTAACAGTTCACCCTAGTCACAACCATAACAATGAATAACGATCAGGAACGAACCAATAAATGCTTCCAGACCAAGTCCTAGCCTCCAGGACCCTGAATTCTACTAACTCGGGTAGTAGAACCATTCCCGAGCCTTTAGATTTGGGTTCCCAGCTCCCAAAACCTAATTTCTTATTTTTTTCCCAATTAGAGTTGCGACACCCCCCACTAAGGGTCACAGAGCAACAAGTCAGAGAGCCCCGAGCCCAAAACCATAAGGCATTCACCGCGGCGCAACCTGCCTAGCACCAAGGTAGTTCGAGGCACTTCCTTGCCCCTCTGAGTTCATGAGGGTCGTGATGCTCCAAGAACAATGTTGCGGCGCAACCTGCGAACTCAGAAAACCAGCGATTTTAAGAATCACAAACCTATCCAAAATCATCCCAAAACACGATTTTAACTAGTTTCGATGATAATAATCATCCCAACAACTCATAAAAAAAATAATAAAAAAAAAAAACCAAACCAACTTCCAAACTCAACCAAAACACCATTGAAAATAAAATTTCAAAAAGAATTTTAGAAACTCAAAACTCTAAAAACTCATAACTAAAAACTCAATTTTACCTCTGTTATGGATCGTTCCAAGCTATTTCATAAGCTTTAACAGCTTCCAAACTTGCCCCAAATCTCCTTAATTCCCTTAGCAAGAAAGCTCCAAAGGTTGGAATCAATTTTCTCTTCAATACACCAAGAGAACTTAGAGAGTGAGAGAGAACAAGAGAGAGAGAGAGAGAGAGGATTGTGAGTTTACAAACTCAGCTGGGTTTACTTAAGTCAAGGGTCCAAATGACCCAAACGCCCCATTTACACTCTCATCTCACATTATACTTATAATCCCAATTAATTCCACCAAACACGGAATATCCCTATTTTTCTCAAAATACGACTCATAATCTAATGAGTCCTGGTAACTCACTGAATTACCAAAATACCCCTTGGCTCACTCGAGCCGGGTACAAATTCCCGTTGTGACTAAATCTATATCTTGCTCGAAAGAACTAACTCATGTCTAATATCTCAAATATATCCACATAATAATGTGGTCTCAATCATATAATATCATTTAATTACATTTATACCCTCTGCGGGTCAAAATTACTAATATGCCCCTTTAAATAACAGCAGACTTATTTCGCACATTTAATACACTTAAACATGCTTAATCAATCATATGATGATATAACTCATGAAATTCACATAATCACATAAATATTCAATTTATTCACATAATATTCCAATAATGCCCTTCTGGCCTCTAATCAAGATACTAAGCCTTATTAGGAATTTTGGGATATTACAACGATTCCCTCCTTATAGAAATTTCGCCCTCAAAATTTAGCTGAACAGCTCGGGATACTGATCCTGCATGTCTGACTCTAATTCTCAGGTCGCTTCCTAGACCTTGTTGTTCCTCCATAATACATTAACAAAATGTATGGTTTTATTCCTCAATACTTTGTCATTCCTATCAAAGAGCTGAACTGGTTGCTCCTCATAGGACAAATCTGTCTGTAGCTCTAGATCCTCATAACTCAACATATGAGTTACATATGACATATATTTCTGAAGCATCAAAATATGGAATACGTTATGAACCCGTGACACCGATGGGGGTAAAATCATTCTATAGACTACCTGACCAATCCTCTCTAGGATCTCAAAAGGTCCCATGAACCTAGGGCTCAGCTTGCCCTTCTTCCCAAACTGCTTCACCCCTCTCAACGGTGAAACACAGAGGAAAACATAGTCCTAGTATGGAACACTATATCTCTACGCTTTGGATCAGTGTAGCTCTTTTGTCTACTCTGAGAAGCGAGCATCCGAGCTCTAATCTTCTCAATAATCTCATTGGTCCTCTGAACTACTTCTAGACCCAGATATTTTGTCTCACCCATTTCATCCCAATGGATGGGTGATATGCATTTCCTACCATACAACATCTCATAAAGAGCTACTCCAATAGTCGACCGGTAGTTGTTGTTGCAGGAAAACTCAATCAATGACAAGTACTTAATCCACGACCCTTCAAAGTCCAGCACACATGCTCGCAACATGTCCTCTAATATATGCATCGTCCTCTCAAATTGTCCATCTATCTGAGGATGATAGGCGGTATTAAACTTAAATTGTATACCTATAGCCTTCTACAAACCTCCCCAAAACTTGGAAGTAAAAATAGGGTCCTGATCTGACACAATAGACCTAGGAACCCCATGAAGGTGTACTATCTCTTTCCCAATGAGATCAACATACTGATCCATTGTAAAGTTCATCCTCGCTGGTAAAAATTGAGCTGACTTAGTATATCTTTCCACAATAATCCATACTGAATCATGCTGACCCACTATCCTGGGTCATCCCACTACGAAGTCCATTGTAATGTCCTCCCACTTCCATTCAGGAATACCCAAAGGTTGTAATAGCCTTGCTGGTCTCTGTTTTTCAGCTTTTACATGCTGACATGTTAGCACTTAGCCACGTATTCAATTACATCTTTCTTCATCTCAGGCCACCAATATAGCAATTTCACATACTGATACATCTTTGTGGTGCCTGGATGAAGCGAGTATAGTGCGGTATGAGATTCATCTAGAATCTCTCATCTAATAGCAGAGTCCATCAGAACATAAATCCGCTCCATGTATCTTAGTAAACCCATCTTTGAAATAGTGTAGTCCTTAGCCACTCCAGCTAGGACGTCCTCTTTGTGCCTCATCAACTAAGGAGCATTCATCTACTCGTCCTTAATCCTCTCCAAGAGAGAAGACTATAAGGTGATATTGGATAACTGGCCCACCACCACTTCTATCCATAATCTAGTCATATTATCTGCCAATTCAAGAAAACTTTTGATCTCTAAAGCACTTCTTGGTCTTGGCTAATCCCTGACCACCTGGATCTTGACCGGATCCATGTTAATCTCGTCTTTACTAACACTGTGACTAAGGAATGTCACCTGAGATAAACATAATTCACATACTTGAACCTGGCATATCATCTATGCTCCCCCTGCTCTGCAATACCAATCAGAGATGCTACTCATGCTCTACCTCCGATTGAGAAGAAACCAAGATGTCGTTGATGAAGAGGATTATGAATCTGTCTAGGAAATCTTTGAACACTCTGTTCAGCAGATCTATAAAGGTTGTCGGGGCATTAGTTAATCCAAATGACATGACTAAGAACTCATAATGCCCATACTTGGTAAGAAAGGTCGTCTTCGGAATGTCCTCGTCTTTGATCCTCAGCTGGTGATAACCAGATCGAATATCAATCTTTGAAAATACAGTCTTTCCTTGTAGCTGATCAAATAAATCATCAATCCTTGGCAGTGGATACATGTTCTCTATAATTAGCTTATTCAACTCTCTATAGTCAATGCACATCCTCATAGAACCATCATTCTTCTTCACAAATAAAACTGGCCCACCCCATGGAAAAAAACTAGGCCTAATAAACCCCAAGTCCAGTAACTCTTGCAACTAAACTTTCAGTTCCTCCAATTATGTTGGAGCCATACTGTATGATGCTCTAAACACTGGCTCTGTCCCTGGTGCCAAATCAATAAAAAATTCAACCTCTCTGTGGGGTGGAAACCCTGGTATCTGTTCTAGGAATACATCCAGAAACTCACAAACTAACCTGGTCTCCTCGGGTCCAACTGGCACAACCCTAGTAGTATCCACCACACTAGATAGGAATCATATGCAACCACCCCACAATAGGTCTCTAGCTCTCAATGCTAATATCATAGGAATACGGGGTTTGTGCCCAGTTCCCACAATTACAAACGGGTCATCACCCTTAGGTTCAAAGGTTACCAACTGTAACGCCCTAGATATCCAAGACCGTTACACTGTGTATTTTAAAATAGTTCAAGACTTGCTAATCAAGTCGTTTGAACAATAATATGCTCCTAAGGTCAACTATCAAGTTAGGTTAAAATATTTTGATCATTGGTGGTTAATTTTCATTAAAATACATGTTTGGTACATGGAATAACAAAAACAAGGTTTAAGAGACAAATTTACAACTCTCAAAAGTTATATACAACCAGTGGCCACTCTAATGGAGAAATACAAATTTTAGGCTCTATCCCTGCAGTTTCCCTCGGCACTGGCGGAAGAGCAGCTTACAATGTACACCTCGCCCACAGAGTTCTCCAACTCATGGTTGGTCTAGCTTACCCTTGCCTATACCTGCACTACATAGCACCTGTGAGCCAAGGCAAGAAAACCATAACAACAAATACATAATCAGTAATAACAACCATTCAATCATAAGACAATCATCTAGAAATTCAATAAGTCATAGGCATCAAACTAATAATAGTAAACATGTACGTTCAAAAATATATCTCAATCAATATGCAAATGGTCAGGGTCGGCGCCCTCAGGTCGAGCCCCTTGTTTACTCAATTGACTTTGGCTTGCTTAGGCTGAGTCCATTATTTATTTAGCTGACCCCGGCTCACAATGGCCGAGTCGCATCCTGTGCACAAGTCATCAGCTCTAACTATCTTAGGTTGTTCATTTCATGTTTCACATAACAATATCACAGTTACACAAGACATATATTCAGATACAGGGAATCTCAGTCCCAACACAGCCACATAAGGGTGCAGTATTCTTAACTTGAATTTCGAGCGAAGGGTACAAAATGATCCCGAGCATGATCCTCAGTCCTGAGCCTTGTCGATAAACCTAGTCACAGTGGAAATGGGTAATCATCAATTTCTAATCCAAATAAATACTTAGGAGACAAAAACTAGCCTTTCAAACCTCGTTCTCTACTAAACCGGGTAGTAGAAATCGTCCCGAGTGCTTAGGTTCGAACCCCCGAGCCTTACCAATCCTAGAAACCATCCTAAGGTGAAATCCCCTAGGCAGGCCGCGACCTGGCCCTAAGGGTCACGACGCACCCCCAAGTCAGAGACTTAACCCCCAAGCCTCAGGGGGAGGCGAGCCACAACTTTCCTCTAGGGTCGCGATGCGCCTTCAAGACAAAAAGCACACCCAGGTGTTCTGGGCATGCGAGCCGCAGTGCGCCCCCACGTACCCAGAATTTATGGGTTTTCCCCAGCATCTTTCCCAGCCAAAAACCACATAATTCAAGTTTAATAAATAATCTAACCCAAAATCAAGCTTAGATACGAATGTAAGACCTTTAACCTCAAATTTTAATAATCAAAACCTTAAAAACTACACTGAAATCACTATCTCAATTCAGTAGAAATTCATTACTCAATACCCAGCTTAATTCTACCCCAACAACCAGAATTCCCTAACATAATTAGAGACAAGAACTTACCTCAACTGCTTGTTGAGTCCCCACAAGCTTCTGCCTTCTACCTGCCTTAAATTCCTAACTTCCTAAGCTTCAAATTCAGCCTTTCCCCAGCTTAGCCTAAGCCTTTCTCCTTCAATTCCTTCAGCTTCCAAGCACAAGTGAGAGAGAGGGAGAAATCGTGAGTGAGAGAGAAAGGAAGAGTTGTGTGTTTCCACTACTTTCTAAGTTATTTCCTAAGCCTTCTGCTCATCTCCTACCCCTCAAAACACTATTTTTCCCCTTTAAGCTTATTAGTCCTTTACTAGTCTCTAGGGGTAAAATGGTCATTCCGCTGCCGGTTCCCACTAGTTCCTCAAGTGTTCCTACTATTAACCAATTAACCTCGCCATATCCAATTAGTTACCAAATACTTATTCATTACCTAATAACTCCCAAAATATTTCTCTAAACCCCAAAAATACACCTAGCTCCCCCCTGAGCCGAGTATTAAACCCCGTTGTGACTATTTTGCTAATCTGCTCACTAAGACCGTCTCGAGCCATAAACTGCAAAATATATCCACATAATAATGTTGTCTCAACCATTTGTAACATATAATCACATTTATGCCCTCAATGGACCAAAATTACAAATATGCTCTTAAAATCTATAAAGGGCCCACATGCATATCTAATACTCATAAACATGCATATAATATATCCATATAATCATATTATTCATGCATGCCACGTAGTCATGCATTTAACCATTTAAACATTCATATATGCCAATTATGCCCTTCCGGCACGCTAATCAAGGTTAGCAATTTTGGGTATTTACAATTATCCCCTCCTACTAAGAATTTCGTCCTCGAAATTTTCCTGACTAACTCGAGATACTGATCCCGCATCGCTGACTCAAGCTCCCAAGTCACTTCCTCAACATTGTTATTCCTCCATAACAGTTTGACTAGAGGAATCATTTTGTTCTGTAGAACCTTATATTTCCTGTCTAAGACCTGAAACGGTCACTCCTCATATGACAAATCCGTCCGCAACTCCAATTACTCATACTTCAATACATGAGTCGTATCTAAGACGTACTTCCGAAGCATAGAAATGTGGAATACATCATGAACTCCCGACAACGACAATGGCAGTGCCAACCTATAGGCCACTAGTCCGATCCTCTTCAGGATCTCAAAAGGTCCTATGAATGTAGGGCTCAGCTTGCCCTTTCTCCCAAACCTTCTCACCCCTCACAGTGGTGAGACTCACAGAAACACGTGGTCCCCTACCTAGAACTCCACGTCCCTACGCTTAGGATCAACGTAGCTTTTTTGTCTGCTCTGCAAAGCGAGCATTCGAGCTCAGGTCTTCTCCATAGCCTCATTAGTATTTTGAACCGTCTCCGGTCCAAATACTTCCTCTCACCCATCTCATCCCAATGAATGAAAGATCTACACCTCCTTCCATATAATATCTCGTATGGAGCTACTCCAATCGTTGCTTGATAACTGTTATTGTATGAAAACTCAATCCACGGGAGATACTTACTCCAAGACCCCTCAAAGTGTATCACACATGCCCTGAGCATGTCCTCCAACATTTGAATCATCCTCTCAAACTGTCCATTAGTTTGAGGATGAAAGGTCGTACTGAACTTCAGCTGAGTTCCCATAGCCTTCTGCAATCAACCCAAAAACTTGGAGGTAAATATAGGATCCCAATCTGACACTATAGACTTAGGAACCCCATGGAGACGTACAATCTCCCTCACATACAGCTCCGCATACTGATCCACAGTATAGGTCATCTTCACCGGTAGAAAGTGAGTTGACTTGGTGTATCTGTCTACTATTACCCACACCGAGTCATGCAGCCCCACTTTCCTGGGTAAACCTCCCACAAAATCCATCGTAATGTCCTCCCATTTCCACTCGAGAATACCCAAAGGCTGTAGCGACCCCGCTGGTCGCTGATGCTCAACCTTCACCTGCTGACAGGTCAAACACTTGGCCACGTACTCCACTACATCCTTCTTCATCCCATGCCACCAATATAACGTCTGTAGATCCTGATACATCTTTGTGGTGCCTAGATGGAGTGAGTACAATGTAGTATGAGATTCATCTAATATCTCTCGTCAAATACCCATATCTATTGGGACACAGATCCGACCCTTATACCGTAGCAAACCAGTCTCTGAAATGGAATAGTCCTTAGCCACTCTAACTAAGACATTCCTTCTAACCTTCTGCAATGATGAATCAACCATCTGACCTTATCTTACCCTCTCTAGAAGGGTCAACTGTAAAGTGATATTGGTCAACCGGCCCACAACTAGCTCTAAACATCTCCTCTGCCAACTCTCTCAATATCTGTGCAGAGCTAAACAACTATCCCGGGCCCCTCCGGCTCAACGCATCTGCCACTACATTGGCCTTTTCTGGATGATAAAGGATATCACAATCATAGTCCTTCACCAAATCTAGCCAACGTTTCTGCCTCATATTTAGGCCCTTCTGGGTGAAGAAATACTTCAAACTCTTATGATCAGTGTATAACAGCAAATACATAATCAGTAATAACAACCATTCAATCATAAGACAGTCATCCAGAAATTCAACAAGTCATAGGCATCAAACTAATAATAGTAAACATGTACATTCATAATTATATCTCAATCAATGTGAAAATGCTCAGGGTCGGAACCCTTAGGTCGAGCCCCTTGTTTACTCAAGTGACTCCGACTCGCTTAGGCTGAGTCCATTATTTAATTAGCTGACCCCGGCTCACAGTGGCCGAGTCGTGTCCTGTGCTCAAGTCATCAGCCCCGACTCTCTTAGGCCGTTCATTTCATATTTTGCATAACAATATCACAGTTACACAACACATATATTCACATACAGGGAATCTCAGTCCCAACACAGTCACTCAAGGGTGAAATTTTCTTACCTTGAATTCCGAGCGGAGGGTACAGAACGGTCTTGAGCATGATCCTCAGTCCTGAGCCTTGGTGATAAACCTAGTCACAATGGCCAATGGGTAATCATCAATTTCTAATCCAAATAAATACTTAAGAGACAAAAACTAGCCTTCGGGACCTCGATTTCTATTAAACCGCGTAATAGAAATCTTCCCGAGCACTTAGGTTCGAACTCCTAAGCCTTACCAATCCTAGAAACCATCCTAAGGAAAAATCCCCTAGGCGGGCCGCGACCTGGCCCTAAGGGTCGTGGCGCACCCCCAAGTCAGAGACTCAACCCTCAAGCCTCAGGGGGAGGCGGGTCGCGACTTGCCCCCTAGGGCCGCAGTGCGCCTTCAAGACAGAGAGAACACCCAGGTGTTCTGGGCATGCGGGCCGCGGCGCCCATGAGCTGGGTCACGGCGCGCCCCCGCATACCCAGAATTTTTGGGTTTTCCCAAGCATCTTTTCTAGCCAAAAACCACATAATTCAAGTTTAATAAACACTCTAACCCAAAATCAAGCTTAGATACGAATGTAAGACCTTTAACCTCATATTTTAAACATCAATATCTTAACAACTACACTGAAATCACTATCCCAATTCAGTAGAAATTCATTACTCAATACCCAGCTTAAGTTTACCCCAACAACTAAAATTCCCTGACATAATTAGAGACAAGAACTTACCTCAATTGCTTGTTGAATCCCCACAAGCTTCTGCCTTCTACCTGCCTCAAATTCCTAACTTCCTAAGCTTCAAATTCAGCCTTTCCCACGCTTAGCCTAAGCCTTTCTCCTTCAATTCCTTCAGCTTCCAAGCACAAGTGAGAGAGAGGGAAAAATCGTGAATGAGAGAGAAAGGAAGGGTTGTGTGTTTCCACTACTTTCTGAGTTATTTCCTAAGCCTTCTGAGTATATCCTACCCCTCAAATGATTGTTTTGCCCCTTTAAGCTTATTAGTCCTCTACTAGTCTCTAGGGGTAAAATGGTCATTCCGCTACCGATTCCCACTAATTCTTCAAGTGTTCCTACTATTAACCAAGTAACCCATCATGTCCAATTAGTTACCAAATACTTATTCATTACCTAATAACTCCCAAAATATTTCTCTAAACCCCAAAAATACCCCTAGGCTCCCCCCCCCCCCCCCCCCCGCCCCCCGAGCCGGATATTAAACCTCGTTGTGACTATTTCGCTAATCCGCTCACTAGGACCGTCTCGAGCCATAAACTGCAAATATATCCACATAATAATGTGGTCTCAGCCATTTATAACATATAATCACATTTATGCCCTCAACGGGCCAAAATTACAAATATGCCCTTAAAAGCTATAAAGGGTCCACATGCATATCTAATACTCATAAAAATGCATATAATATATCCATATAATCATATTATTCATGCATGCCACGTAGTCATGCATTTAACTATTTAAACATTCATTTATGCCAATTATGCCCTCCCAGCACGCTAATCAAGGCCCTAAGCCCTATTAGCAATTTTGGGTTGTTACACCATCTTTTTCTTATAGTTTATGGTTGCCCCATACTTGACTAGGCAATCCATACCCAGAAACAATCAACATAGTATAAGATATATCAACATTAGAAAGCTGACCAGCTCTTTGGTTCTTCATTCTTTACCCTCGGGCAATCTTTCTTACAGTGCCCGACTTTACAACAACAACAACAAAAAAATCATGCCTTCGCTCAGCATTCTCCTAGATGGCGTCTCCTACATCTGGCATATTTTGGATAAGTCCTCCAGCTCTCATTGTTGCTCTAGTGGCCACTCTGTATACCTCGTGGCCACATGCCTGGCTTGTAACTGTAACAGTGTCTGGGGTCTTTCTCTTCTGGTCACTAGGGCCTCCGCCCCTACCAAATCTTGTAAATGGAGGTCTCACCCTCCTTGTGTCCCTTCTGGCCGCGTTCTTGCACCAGATCTTGTTCTCTGTGCCCTTAGCAGTAAGGGTCATCTCTATTACCTGAGCGTAAGTCGTCACTCCAAGTACAGATGTGATTCTAACATCTCGAGCTATCATAACATTTAGCCCTTGATTAACCTCTCCTTTATTGTCACATCAATTGGCACCAAGTCAAAAGCAAACTTGGCCAACCTATCAAATTTCAGAGTGTACTTTGTAACATTCATGGTGCCCTGCACCAGATTACTGAACTCATTTTCCTTTGCAGCTCTGACTACATCATTATAATATTTCTCATTAAACAGCTCTCTGAGCTCTTTCCAACTCAGAGTTTTCACATTTCTGGTATGGGATACCACTTCCCACCAAATTTGAGCATCTTCCTGAAACATAAACGTGGCACAGGCCACTCTCTCCGTACCTACTACCCTCATAAGAAATCAATGATAAAGGTGATCACACTCATTCACTGCTCTGCCTTGAGTGGATCTGAACTCCCCTCAAAAGTTAGAGGATCTGAAATCCATGATAACGCTTGTTCACATATGTTCTCAGCCTCTGACGGATGTACTCCTACAAGTACCAATGCAGGTGGTACAACTGGCACGACGTTCCCTACTGGAACCTACTGCTATCTCAATAAGTGGATATCATCCTCTTATCTCTGGTGTCTGACTTGCATTTCAGCAAGCATCTGTTTCCAGTTCTCGAGGCTGACGAAGGGTTCTAACCCTAGTTCTAATCTTTAGCCTATATTTTTTCACCTGCAAGTTTGTCTGATCGCCTTGGAAGCATACTTCCAAGTCTATCTCAATCAATGACCTAGCTTATCAGGTGACAATAACGGTGCCCAGTACCATCCCACGGTATAAGACTAAGTTAATAAGCATTTCTTCAATAATCATAGCAGCAATATTGCTAATAAGCATGTCTTTTATCATCCACACAGTAGTCAAGGGCCATGCCCTATCAGTATAACTCATGCTTCCTATCCAAGTATGCAAATAAGGCATTCATATATCAAATAGAATGGTAAACACATATTCACATTAATAGTTACTGAACCCTGAGTCGAGCTTGTCTTCAGAGGCATGTGTACATGCCCAGCCAATCTTCAAGAACCCTTAAACCTAAACCACTATGATACCAAGTTGTAATGTCCTCCTAATCCAGGACTATTACACTGTGTAATTGAAATAGTGTTTAACTCACTAAACGAGTCATTTGGACTTAAAACATGTAATTGAAACTAACACCAAGTTTATGTACTAAAAATTTTGGTCAAAATTCAACCATTCCATTGAAAGAGGTTGAGTTCGATTCATAAGATCCCAACAGAGTTTAAAACTGTTACAAACTCAAAATGAATACTAAAGCCTACCTAAGCGGAAAAATCAATGTCCAACCCTAGTTCCAACTAATATCATCTGCCCTGGTGGTCGAGCAGGCCGCATATGTATACCCTACCCCTGAAGCTCTCCAAATCATGATTGGTCCAACTTTTCATTTCCTTTACCTGCACCATTTAGCTCCCGTGAGCCGAGGCTCAGCAAGAAAACATAATCATACTCATAAGTAGTACACCATCAAATCACATAATCATAATCAGCATGCCAAGCGGTAATAAACCTACTCGTGCATGCATTTAAGCGTATACCATGCTTCCTGGTTAGCTTAACCACATCGGCCGGCGTTCAGCACGCTATTGGCGCCCTCAACTCATAAGTCAAGCCTTTAAACCCTCGACTTATAAACCGAGCCTTGTAAACCCTCGACTTATAAGTTGAGCCTTTCTAACCAGATATACCCTTAACTAACAAGTCGAGCTTTAAATCAGATACAATATATAGATCCTCGACTTATAAGCCAAGCTTTCTAGTCTCAATAAACTCTCAACTTATAAGTCAAACGTTTCAACCAGATATGACAGATAACGGCATCGGCCTGCGTTCAGCACATTGTTCCCGTCCTCGACTTATAAGCCAAGCCTTTCAATCAGATATGATAGATAACAACATCGGCATGTGTTCAACACGTTGTTTTCGCCCTCGACTTATAAGCCGAGCATTTCAATCAGATATGAAAGATAACGTCATCGACTTGTGTCAGCAAGCTGTTGTCATCCTCGACTTATAAGTCGAGCCTTTTTAGCATATATATCATATGGATAGTCATCATTTTACATAGGTAGGCACATCGCAATCAACATGTTTAACAAAATATTCTAAGCACAATTACAACAATGTTCAATAACTGGGGCCCTAACCACAGTCCAGGTGCAGTTTTCTTACCTCAAGTCCTGAGTGAATAGCGTGTGACAACCCCGAGTACGGTCATTTCCTCCCTAGCCTAACGGTTCACCCTAGCCATAACCATAACAAGGAATAACTATCAGGAACAAACTAATAAAGGCTTTCAGTCCAAGTCCTAGCATCCGGGACCCTGAATTCTACTAAACCGAGTAGCAGAACCATTCCTGAGCCCTTAGGTTTGGGTTCCCAGCTCTCAAAACCTACTTTCTAATTTTTCCTCAATTAGAGCCACGATGCAACAAGTCAGAGAGCCCTGAGCCCAAAACCACAGGGCACGCGCTGCGGTGCAACCCGCCCAGAGTCGTACTACCATGGAGATTCAAGGCACCTCCTTGCCCCTCTGAGGTCATGAGGGTCGCGGCACTCCAAGAACAGCGCCGCTACGCGACCTGGAAAATCATAATACTAGCGGTTTTAAGAATCGTAAACCTATCCAAGATCGTCCCAAATTTTAACTAGTTTCAACCATAATAATGGTCCCAGCAGCTCAGAAATACAAAAACCAACTTCCAAACTCAATCAAAACACCATTGAAACTAAAATTTCAAAAAGAAGTTAGAAACTCAAAAATCTAAAAACTCATAACTAAAAAATCAATTTTACCTATGTTAGGGATTGTTCCCAGCTTTTTCATAAGCTTTAACAACTTCCAAACTTGCCCCAAATCTCCTTAATTCCCTTAGCAAGTAAGCTCCCAAGCTTGGAATCAATTTTCTCTTCAAAACATTAAGAGAACTTAGAGAGAGAATCAATTTTCTCTTCAAAACACCAAGAGAGAGAGAGAGAGAGAGAGAGAGAGGATTCCCAATTAATTTTCTCAGTTGGGTTTACTTAAGTCAAGAGTCCAAATGACCAAAACGCCCCCAAGACAACTCTTTACTCTCAACACCCCTCAAGGGCAAAATTGTCATTTACACTCCTGTCTCACATTTCCCAATTAATTCTGCCAAACTCGGAATATGCCTATTTTTTCCAAAATACGACTCATACTCTAAGGAGTGGCGGTAACTCACCGAATTACCAAAATACCCCTTGGCTCAAAATTACTAATATGCCCCTTTAAATAAAAGTGTGCATGTTTCGCACATTTAATTCACTTAAACATGCTTAATTATTCATATAATGATATAACTCATGAAATTCACATAATCACATAAATATTCAATTTATTCACATAATATTCCAATAATACCTTCTTGGCACCGTAATCAAGGCAGTAAGCCTTATTAGGAATTTTGGGACGTTACATATATAATCGGGTTTCAGGTTTGAACCCAAATCTGAATTTTAAATATTTCAAACTCAAACCTGATTCGAACATACTCGGGTTCGGGTCGAATTTAACCCGCTAGAAACAGATTTGGCCTATTTTCGAGCTCATCAGGCTCAAATCGGACGGGCCTGTCGGATTTTCAGGTTTTTCAGGCCCAATGTTCACCCCTAGTAACACTTACCCAAGTTATTTTTTGGCGACAAAAGTACTTTTCCTCCATGTTTTGGTGCAGCCGTCTGTAACACTATTAAGTTTGCCTATGTGGTATCAAATCTGCTTATGACTTGGGTATTTTCACAATAAATATCTTTTAAATTTGATATTTTTTCCTATGTGTTACCGATGAAATTAACAGTGGGAACAAATGGTTGTACCAAAATATAGACGGAAGGCAATTTTACTGCCAAAAAAATAACTTGGGTACTTAGTTAATACAATAACTTAAGTAGTTTCCCAATAAATAAGAAAGGAAAACACAATTGCAGGCTAGATGAGATGAAGTGTCAGAAAGATTTCATAATAGATAGAAATTTGTTTTATACTAACCATTTTGAGAATGACCTATGTTCGTGGGTTTTCATTTTAAGGAAGAGCGTGAATAATGTCATTTCAAAACATCACGAACTCTAAAAATCATTCAAGAACTTACTGTAAGCCTTTTTGTTATATTATTTTATTATTATTATTATTTGTGTTTAAGTTGTATTGTGTTATGTAATATCTTAATGTTGTTTGTATGTATGGAGGAGGCATGTGGAGCTGGCTGTTGAACATCAGTTGAGGCAACTAAATATGTTAAGCCATGCCTAGCAAAAACTTCATCTTCGGCGAATCAAGTCGGAGTCGTTTTTGGCAGCTTCATCTTTGGTAAATCAAGTCATAGTCATTTTTTGATGGCTCCATCTGCGAAGAACCAAGTCGCACATGGTCATTTTTCAACCACAACATCTTTGGCTGTCTCTTCGATCCTTGCCTTGCTACATCAAAGAAGAACATGTTGGATTAAAATACTATTTTATGGGCACATATGTATAATGTATAATGCTATTATAAAGTGTGATATAAAATTAAGTGACCAATTATGTTATAAATATCATAAGGTATTAAAGTGTCATGGATTTAATGTGTAGAAACAGGAAAGTGAATTTTTTATTTTATAATGGGCAAAATTGAAACTCACTAATTATAAATTAGGGTTGTGGTCCTCTATATATATGTATAATTCTATTATGTCTGTCATCCCATTAACAGAAAAGAAAAGAGAAACTATTCTCTCATAGAGATGCATATTATATAGGAAGATCTAAACCCTCTGTGCAATCTCCAACAATGGCCTCAGGTTAGTGTTTTCGCTCTTGTGTTAGTCTTCTTCTTTAATTTAGCAAAGGATTTATAGAATTATGATTAAGGATTTCTCATTTATGCATTTATAATGACCTTATTTTGATTATGTGTTGGAGATTATTGTTTTTTCATGTTATTTGAGTGTATTAGAAATTCATAGCAAGTGGTATCAGAGCCATCTTTGCTGAATTTATTGAAGATTTGATGATTTTGTTTATAGAAATTTGGGAATTTATGTGTTGATATTTTTCTGTATTGTCATATACCTTTACGTCGTGCTCTTTGATGATTTATAAATCATTTGTTTTTAACATCTCACTTATTTTGGCTTCAGTATATATTTCATATATGATATTTGACTCTTTCTATTAAATGCCTCACTTGGTCAGATTATATATAAATGATTTTGTTAAATTTTTTTGTTTTAGATATATAACCACGGTTTCAACTTTTATGTACACGATAATGGTATATATATATAAAGATTTTTCTATAATCCGAAAACAAAGGATGGGTTTGTTAAGTTTTATATGATAACAACATATGTGTATATATATTTATAGTCAAGGTTACATGCCATCTTTCTCATTATATGTTTTATATATGATATATGATATATATTTCATCTCAGGTTATAGAAATTTATTGTTATGTTCTATGCATATACGAATATATAATCATATATGAATATTAAGTTTTGTTTTATTATTATTATTTATTTTTATTGAATATATAATAATTTCTATTAAAATAATAATAATAATAATACAGTAACAATTAAATTCAAATTTGGTTTTGGTTTTAGTTTTAGATTTTAATATTTTAAATTAATTAAAACAAAATATCACCAAAGTGATCTCTTTTGTGTAGATTAATTTAATTAAAATATTAAGATAATTGTGTGTATGTAATTTATGCATTTATTAACTAGCCTAAAGGTAAGTTAATATTTGGCCAAGTTTCATGCATACTTGTGGTGATAAATATGTTTCAATTATATGCTATTTTGTGTGAGCAATATGTCAGTCCAAAGATTGATTTATTGTTTGACATAATTTATTGTCAATGTTTGATTGCTACAACAAGAGTATCGCTTACAGTTAATATTATTGTCCAAAGACTTAATATTAATGTTGTGCTTGGTATCTTGAGATGGGATTAACCAAATTTTGAATTTATTGTTTGATTATGCAAACTGATGTGAGCTTGTTTTGTTCTATATTCAGCTAGTTCATCTTCTGCTGCCTCAATATCTGCTAATATTAATTCTATTCCTATGCTTAATGGGACCAATTTCAAGGATTGGAAAAGGAATTTACTTATAGTTCTGAGATGTATGGATTTAGACCATGCATTAAGGGATGAACAACCTGCACCTCTCACTAAGGAAAGCACCCGTGATGAGAAAACAGATTTTGAGAGGTGGGATCGTTCAAATTGCATGAGTTTAATGATTATGAAACACAACATTCCAAAAGCCTTTTGGGGCACAGAATCCGAAGGGATTACTAAGGCCAAGAATTTCCTTGAACAAATTGAGGAACGTTTTGCTAAAAATGATAAGGTTGAAATGACAATACTTCTAGGTTCTTTGATGACCATGAAGTATAAGGGTCAAGAAAATGTAAGGGAGTACATTATGGAAATGCATCATATTGTCTCAAGACTTAAGACACTTAAGATCGAGCTTTCTGATGATGTGCTTGTGCTTATGGTTTTGTTAACGCTTCCTGCACAGTTTAACCAATTTAAAATTAGTTATAACTGTCTAAATGAGAAATGGACTCTCAATGAACTCATTTCACACTGTGTGCAAGAGGAAGAAAGGTTAAAAAAAAGGACAAAACTGAAAGTGCTCACTTGGCCACTTCCTCTAAGGATAAGGGCAAGAAAAGGAAATCTGACAATGAAGCTGCTAAAGGTCCAGCCCAAAAGAAACAACAAAAGGATTCAGAAGGTTGTTACTTTTGCAACAAGCCTGGACATGTGAAGAAAGATTGTGCCAAGCATCATGCATGGCGTGCAAAGAAAGGTATGATTCTTACTTTGGTCTGTTCTGAGGTTAATTTAGCTTCAGTACCTAGGAACACTTGGTGGATAGATTCTGGTGCTACTACTCACATAAGTGTTTCTATGCAGGGTTGCCTGAGCTTCGGAAAGCCAAGTGATGGTGAAAGACACATCTTCGTGGGCGATGGAAAATCGGTGGAAGTGGAAGCAATTGGGCATTTTAGGTTGTTATTAGGAACTGGTTTTATTTGGATTTGAAAGACACTTTTGTTGTACCGTCTTTTAGACGGAATTTAATTTCTGTTTCTTTGTTGGACAAATTTGGATATTCTTGTTCTTTTGGAAACAATCAGTTTAATTTGTCTTTAAATTCAAATGTTGTTGGAACTGGTTACTTGAATGCT
Organism: Humulus lupulus; assembly: GCF_963169125.1. Lineage (NCBI taxonomy): Eukaryota > Viridiplantae > Streptophyta > Magnoliopsida > Rosales > Cannabaceae > Humulus > Humulus lupulus. The sequence continues at coordinate 45,135,207 of NC_084797.1, read as the reverse complement.
TATGACAACCTTTATTTGCTAGAAACAATTGCATCCTATAATGAAACCTTGCATGTGGAATCACGTGGTACTGAACGCAAATTAAATAAGGACAATTCAGCGTCATTATGGCATAAGCACTTAGGTCATATCTCAAAAGGTAGAGTTGAGCGCCTTGTGTCTGATGGCATTTTAGAATCTCTTGACTTCACAAACTTTGATGTTTGTGTTGATTGAATCAAGGGAAAACAGACCAAAACTAAGAGAATAGGTGCCAACAGATCTTCGGATGTCTTAGAATTGATTCATACAGATATTTGTGGGCCATTCCCTACAGCATCATGGAATGGTAGACAATATTTCATATCATTCATAGACGATTACTCACGTTATGGGTACCTATATCTCATTCATGAAAAGTCACAGTCTCTGGATGTGTTCAAAGCTTATAAAGCTGAAGTTGAGAATTAACTCAACAAAAGGATTAAAAATGTCAGATCTGATCGTGGTGGTGAGTACTACGGTAGATATGATGGCTCAGGCGAACAACGTCCAGGACCGTTTGCTAAATTCCTAGAGGAATGCGGTATTGTCCCACAGTACACCATGCCAGAATCACCTAGCATGAATGGTGTTGCTGAAAGACGCAATAGGACTCTTAAGGATATGGTAAGAAGTATGATTGCTCATTCTACCTTACCTGAGTCCCTCTGGGGAGAAGCATTAAAGACAGCAGCTTACATTCTGAATAGAGTACCAACTAAAGCAGTTGCAAAAACACCTTATGAGCTTTGGACAGGTCGAAAGCCTAGTCTAAAACACTTTCACATTTGGGGATGTCCAGCTGAGGCAAGGCCTTATAAGCCACATGAACAAAAATTAGACTCCAAAACAGTGAGCAGCTACTTTATTGGTTATTCTGAGCGATCTAGGGGCTATAAGTTTTATGATCCCACAATTAAAAATATTTTTTAGACAGGAACTGCAACATTTTTTGAGGATGTTGAGTTTGGGGGGAGAAATAAGGTTAGAGACATTGCTTTTGAGGAGGAATTGAGTTCAAACTCAGTTCCTACTATCATTTTTGACAATGTTCAGGCTTCTACGCCTGTCATTGTTCAAGAAATGAATCCAGAATCTCAACAAGACAATGTTGAACAAACCCCAAATCAAGATGAGGTAATTGTTCCAGAAGAACAAACTCAACAACCTCAAGAACCAAAGCCATTAAGAAGGTCCACAAGAGAAAGAAGAAATGCCATTTCAAATTATTATGTTGTATTTCTTCAAGAACATGAGGATAACAATGGAATGATGGAAGATGATCCCATCAATTTTCATCGGGCCATTAAAAGTTCTAACTCTCAAAAGTGGATTGATGCCATGAAAGAAGAGTATAAGTCTATGCAAGACAATAAAGTTTGGGAACTAGTCCCATTACCAGATGGTGCAAAGCCAATTGGTTGTAAATGGATATTTAAAACCAAGAGGGATGCAAATGGTAATGTGGAGAGGTGTAAAGCGCATCTTGTAGCTAAAGGCTATACTCAGAAAGAAGGCATTGATTATACAGAGACTTTCTCTCCAGTTTCATCGAAAAACTCTTTTAGAATAATAATGGCACTTGTTGTTCACCTTGATCTTGAACTACATCAAATGGATGTTCAAACCGCGTTTCTCAATGGAGACATTGACGAGACAATTATTTGGTGCAACCAGAAAACTTTGTGTCGGGAGACCCAAAGAATATGGTTTGTAAATTGACAAAATCCATCTATGGACTCAAGCAAGCTTCTCGTCAATGGTATCACAAATTTCATCAAGTAATTATCTCATTCAGTTTCGAGATGAATGTTGTTGATGATTGTGTATATCATAAGTTCAGTGGGAGTAAGTATATATTCCTGGTTCTATATGTCGATGACATATTGCTTGCCACTAATGATATAGGCTTATTGCACGAAACCAAGAGATTTCTATCTAAGCATTTTGAGATGAAAGATCTTGGGGACGCCTCTTTTGTATTAGGAATTCAGATACATCGAGATCGTTCTCGAGGTATTCTTGGATTATCACAAAAGAGCTATATCAATAAAGTACTCAAAAGATTTGGCATGCAAGATTGTAGACCAGGTGATACCCCTGTTGCTAAAGGAGAAAAATTCAGTCTTAGTCAGTGCCCTAAAAGTTACCTTGAAATTCAAGAAATGCAAAAGATTCCCTGTGCATCAGCTGTTGGGAGTCTGATGTATGCTCAAGTTTGTACACGTCCGAATATTGCGTACGTTGTTGGAATGTTAGGCAGATATTTAAGCAACCCTGGTATGGACCATTGGATAGCAGCCAAGAGGGTTATGAGGTATCTTCAGAGAACAAAAGGTTACATGCTCACATATAAGAAATTAGATCGTTTGGAGGTCGTAGGGTATTCTGATTCTGATTTCGTTGGGTGCCAAGATAGCAGAAAGTCTACATCAGGCTATATTTACATGTTAGCTGGAGGAGTTATTTCTTGGAAAAGTGCCAACCAGACACTTGTAGCTTCTTCCACTATGGCAGCAGAATTTGTAGCATGCTATGAGGCATCGAATCATGGAATATGGCTGCGAAACTTTGTCACTGGGCTGAGCATTTTGGAGAATGTAGAAAGACCACTCAAGTTATTTTGTGACAATAATTCTGCAGTATTGTATTCCAACAACAACAGGAGCTCATCCAAGTCAAAGCATATTGACATAAAGTTCCTAGTTGTGAAAGAAAGAGTGCAGAGTGGACAAATATCCATAGAGCACATTGGGACACACTCCATGATAGCGGATCCGCTCACAAAGGGATTACCACCCAAGGTCTTTCATGAGCACATTGCTCATATGGGTGTAGTATTGTTTGAGGATATCATGATTTAGTGGGAGTTTGTATTTTATTTGCTTTATGTTTATTTCAGACATTTATGTATTTGGTTATTTTCTTATCAGAAATGAAGTTTTTCAGTTCATTCACTCTGATTTTTATTATTCTGACATCACTAAAGTTTAAGGAGGACCAGTTGGAAATAGACATGTTTGGTTCACATTGCATGTAATTTCCATGCTACGCATCCATGATTGATCTATGTCATTTAACTATATTTGTATATGTGACCATTGATGGGTTTAGTCATAATTAATATAACAAATACCGCTTTGATCTTATATGGATATGGTTGATGGACGAGATTGTTAAAGAATACCTTTATATGATAGCAAATTTTGAGCTCATAAGGTTATACATTTATAAGGAAACATATGTTGCCCAAGTGGGAGATTGTTGGATTAAAATACTATTTTATGGGCACATATGTATAATGTATAATGCTATTATAAAGTGTGATATAAAATTAAGTGACCAATTATGTTATAAATATCATAAGGTATTAAAGTGTCATGGATTTAATGTGTAGAAACAGGAAAGTGAATTTTTAATTTTATAATGGGCAAAATTGGAAATCACTAATTATAAATTAGGGTTGTGGTCCCCTATATATATATGTATCATTCTATTCTGTCTGTCATCCCATTAACAGAAAAGAAAAGAGAAACTATTCTCTCATAGAGATACATATTATATATGAAGATCTAAACCCTCTGTGCAATCTCCAACAATGGCCTCAGGTTAGTGTTTCCGCTCTTGTGTTAGTCTTCTTCTTTAATTTAGCAAAGAATTTATAGAATTATGATTAAGGATTTCTCATATATGCATTTATAATGACATGATTTTGATTATGTTGTTGGAGATTACTGTTTGTTCATATTATTTGAGTGTATTAGAAATTCATAAGAGAACATTGACAATGAAGAATAACATACTACAGTATATATGAAAGAAGAAAAAAAATTCTTTAAAATATAATAAATAAAAATAGTTAGAAGAGCACTCCACACGATTCTCTATTTTATATATTATTATATTGTTTTATCTACATTTGTATATATTACCATTCATCTTTTTATCTAATTTAATATTATCTATCTCTTCTCTCATCTCTTATCTCTCATCTCTCATTATTTTAACCCGAATGAAATAGATTGTCCTTCTTTCCTCAATGCTCAATGACGTATTACAATCTAATTATTTTCAATTAAATTATCGTTGCAAAAAATAAACAATTGAAAGAAATAGTTTTTTTTTTTTAAATATATGATATGTTAAAAAAATAAAGAAAGAAGCTAATTTATAGGGGGACTTCTTTAGTCCCTCAGTTCCCATTTCAGGACTTAGTCCAACAGTTGATTATTAGCCATAGGATATGTTAGTTTTTAGAGTGAATGGTTGGATTTGAATGTGTTGATTTAATGATACAAAAATACACATATACCCTTAGGAACCCCCTTTAACCGGGTACCGATTGCCATTTACCCTTAAGCAAACAAGAAAAAAAAAAAAAAACTTCCTCTCCAACCGAGTATTACTGAGTAACGTTCTGGTTCTTTCTGCCATTGCTATATCGTTGGAGTGGGTTGTGGGTGGAGTGTGGTTACCTACTGTTTAAAGTGTTCGGCTACGTGAGTTTCGACTTTTGCAGTGTCGGAGTTGGAGAAAAGAGGTGTTCTGTTACTGGTAAGTTGTTATCTCTCTCAGTGTTGTTTTTTTTTTTTGGCAAAAATCCTCTTTTTGTAATTACTAGTTAAGATATTTGCATGAAAGTTAAGTTTGGGTATTTATGAAACTTCTGATGTTTGGAATTTATTCGGGCGATTTTTTTTCTTGAAATGTAGAAATTAGTGAAATTTGTAGTGGGCATTGGTTCAATTTATGAAATTTTTGGAGTTGTAAAGTTTGAGATGCATTTTCGGAGTTTGGTAATGCTAAGATTGTAGGGCTCAATTAAGAACTTTACCACAGAAAACCAACCTCCAAGAATCACAACTAAACAACCAAGTTAAAAGTCACAATAACTCACAAACCAGTCAGTAAAACAGAGGTGGAAAAACACAATGCAAAACACAATCTTTTACGTGGTTGGAATTAGAGGCAAGACAACTGTAACCTACATCCAGGGGCAGTCACTTTTATTAGAAGTTGATCTTCAACTTTATTTGAGTACAGATGTCACTACTCTCTCTTCTAGTATAGAATGTCTCAAATTACAAGTTTTTTCTCTGTTTCTGGACTATACAATAAAAGCTATATATATAGTAATAGCAACTGACTATTAACTGTCAAAAAAGATTTACAAATGATAGAAGGGTGTTATAACAGAATGTTGAGTGAGCCAAACAAGTAACAAATCTCCACCTTGGATCAGTAACACTTCCAGATTTAGTGACTGCACTTCAAGCCCCCTAAAGGGCTTAATCTCCTTTCAGCTGAATCAGATCCAAGTAGTGAAAGAACTTACTGCTTGGAAGAAGTTTGGTGATCATATCTGAAGGGTTATGATCAATAGAAATCTTTTGAACTATAATTGATCCATGAGCTATAACTTCCCTGACAAAGTGTAGTTTAATGTGTACCTGGTTTATCCTTTCATGATAGACTTGGTTGTTGGACAGGTGAATGGCACTTTGGTTATCACAATAAACTATGATGACTTGGTTTTGCAGCTTCAATTCTCTAGCAATGCCTCCTAACCATAGAGCTTCCTTAACAACTTTGGTGAGTGCCATGTATTATGCCTCAGTGGTAGATAAGACTACAACCTTTTGCAAGTTTGCTTTCCAGCTGATAGCAGTGCCAAAAGTAGTAAAAACATAGCCAGTGAGTGACTTCCTTGTATCAAGACAGGCAGCATAGTCTGAGTCGACAAACCCTTCAATAACAGTTGTTCTGCTCTTCTCTGTAGCTCCACCATAAAGTAAAACTCTTCCAAGTGATCCTTTGATATACCTAAGAATCCACTTTAGAGCTTGCCAATGAGAGTTTCCAGGATTTAACATAAATCTACTGACAATACTTACTGCATAAGCTATGTCTGGACGAGTACAAACCATAGCATACATTAGAGATCCCACAATATTTTCATATGGTATACTATCCATATATTCCTTATCTTCATTGGTCTTTGGTGCTTGATACACACTCAGTTTATACTGCTGAGATATTGGAGTTATTACAGGTTTAGAATTAAACATACCAAACTACTTAAGGATCTTCTTGAGATATATTTCCTGAGACAAATACAGTAGTTTCCTTTCCCTATCTCGGCTAATCTCAATTCCAGGATCTTCTTTGCAGCTCCAAGATCCTTCATCTGAAATTCCCTTCTTAGATTTTCTTTTACCTTTTCTATCTCATACTTACTATTACTTGTTATTAGAATATCATCAACATATAACAGTAATATAACAAAATCATTGTTAGAAAGGAACTTGAAATATACACAATTATCATGCCTGCTTCTCTGAAACCTGATTTTGGTGATGAAGTCATCAAATCTCCTATTCCACTATCTAAGGGATTGGTTTAATCCATATAAGGACTTATTTAACTTGCATACATGATCTTCTTTTCCTCTGACCTTAAATCCTTCAGGTTGAGCCATTAAAATGTTTTCATCAAGCTCACCAAATAAGAATGCAGTTTTTACTTCCATCTATTCCAATTGTAGATTAAATTCTGCTACCATTGCCAAAATAATTCATATTGATCTATGATTAACCACAAGTGAAAAAACATCATCAAAATCGATACCCTCTTTTTTAGTGAAGCCACAAGCAACAAGTCTTGGTTTAAACTGAGCTGGTTCAACTCCAGGAATCCATTCCTTCCTTTTGAAAATCCACTTGCAGCTTTCTATTCTAAAGTTCGTAGGGTTTACAATCAAGTCCCAATTATGGTTGTCATGAAGGGACTTTATTTCTTCATTCATAGCCTTAAGCCATTGATGCCCCTCCTTACTAGCTAAAGCTGCCTTCAAACTTCTTGATTCTTCTTCTAGCACTTCCCTTGCAGCAATCAAAGAGAATGCAATTAAATCTGCATATCCATATCTTTCAGGAGGCTTAATCTCTCTTCTGCTTATATCACGTGCTAACCAATAGCTATCAGTTCTTTGTTGCTCTTTATCTGGTTCCTCCTCTCCAAGTAACCAACTTCTAGTTTGTTCTTCTTCAAGTTTTCCATTACGCTCCACCTCAAACTGTAGACTTTGAGTACTATGAACTTTTGTAGGATTTAAACTGGACTGAGTCTTACTTGTAGGATTTAAAAACATCTAGTCGTTCTTACTTGTGAGATTTCATGGAATGAAGCATTGATATAGTTGAATGACTGTATTAGTCCATATTAATCTATTACTTTTATTTTCAACCTTGTTATCTAGCGAAGTGGACTGGTTACTTGTACACTAGTCATTGTTACTTGAGAAGGACTGTGTTTGTCGGTAAGAATCTATTAGTTGATTACTTGTATATTAGTAAGTATTACGTGAGATTGAAATTAAATATTTGATTGCCATAGTTGTTATATTTTTCAATGTTTGAAATATATATACACAAGTTAATGATAACCAATTGCAGTACCTGAGTTTGAATTAATTTCCACTGTAGATCATTGGTACTTTGTGTATTTATTTTTTTTCCCCATTAATTGAAAAGAATATTGTTGCCATATATCATTATGTTCTCTTTTATTATTTTAATGGCAGGTGAGCATTTTCTTCTAAAGTGGATTTCAAAATGGCTGAACCTGATAAATTAGACTATAGATGCTCTCCTCATAGGATCTTCAGCCTTATTTCCCATATGAATGGGGGTCAAAAAGAGATGTTGAAATAGTTGGGATTTGGGGTACTATTAGGGTTGAAAGATTGTAATTTGAGAAGAAATCTTATATTTTGGTTGTTGAGTAGGTTCAACGTAGATGATGGATGTTTGGATGATCATGGGAAGCACTTCAAACTGGACAGTAAAGTTTTTAGTGCTACCATGGGTGTTAATGATGGTGTCAAAGATTTACAAAGACATGGTAAACCTCTTGAACAACCTTTTTACAATAAAGGTGAGAAGAATATTGTTAGTTTGTTGGAGGAGAAATTGAGGTGTCGTGAATTGGCCGACATGTCCTTTGTTCGGCAATTTTTGTTATTTTTGGTTAGTGTTTTTTTGCTGCCTAATACGTCTGTCCATGTTGCTCGAGAGGTTGAGGGTCCTATAATGTCCTTAACTGACGTTGTCGCTGTTTGTCGTGTTAATTGGGCGTCAATGGCATATACGCATCTATGGAAAAGCATAAGCTGGTATCATGGCAAAGCATCCAAGTTCGTTGGAGGATGCGTGTATTTTTTACAGGTACTTTTTTCTTTTTAGTTTTTTGCAATAATGTTGGCATTGGTGAATGGTGCATAATAATTTTGTATGTGTTTGCATTTTGTAGGTATTTTACTGTCACCATATTATTTGGAAGGAAGGGTATGTAGATAGGTCCCTATGCCCTATTGGTGTTAGGTGTGACGATAATACCAAGGCTTTGCTTGAGTGGGTTGAAGAGGAAGGGGGGTTTGAGTCGAATACAGTAAGCATGGGTTAAAATTTAGTCATTTTTTTCTTTGTTGTTATGATGGCAAAATCTATAATATGTCGGAGTTAATAATATTATGTAAAAAAAATTCAGATCCCCATGTTAGAATTGCAAGAAGGGGTCGATCAATTGAAGTTACCCGCCACGATATCGTCTTTGTGTGTAATGGTTGAATCTTTGGAGAAGAAATTGTTTGCTAAGGAGAATGAAATGGATAAATTTAAAGAGGAGATGAAGATTGAACTGAAAATGGGATTGTAATGCTTACAACAAAGTTTGAGTACTCCAAATCATCACGTCATTCAAATTGACAATTTTAAAGAGGAGATGAAATTATATTTTGACAAAGGATTTGAGCGATTACATCAAAGTTTCAATACTGCGATAGGTTCAATGGTTCCCGGGAATGCTTCCCCCCATATTAGCAAGGAAGAGGCTGCTAAGTGTGTGCAGTTTGGGAAGTTGACTAAGGACCCAATCGAGCCAACCATTTACTTGCATGAGAAAACAAAGTTGAGCCAGCATAAGATGACAATTGACCCGATGCTTTTGGAGTGTGGCATAGGTCGTCGAAATGAGTTTGAAGATTCTTATAGAAAGGGTTCAATTTCTAATATCGAGAGGGAAAAAGGGGCAATAGAAAATGATTTCAATGATTATGAACCAACTGTTTTACCCTCAGACAAGTACAATGTTGATGTTGGGCCTTACAATGCTATCCAGAACGTTGATGGTGTACTATCATGTTCAGGGAATGAGAAGATAGATGTTGAGAATGAGATTGGTTTGGAAGATGATGCTTCTAAATTTCGCATGGAAGGGAAGGAGAAGGAGGACTTGGGTATTTTGAATTTTGAAGTTATACCAGAAGATGTCATTCCATACGAAGCCAGTGTGTATGGTACCACAGACACTCCTGTTATTCACGAAATAGATGACGATGACAACGTGAAGATCGATCCTACTATTTTAAGGAGAGACAAAGAGCTTTGCAAAATGGACAAATCATTTCAGGATATGATTCTTAAGTATAACAAAAGCAAAGGTAGGCAGATTGGTGCATTCAATTTGAAAGTAGCCCTACCACAGTCCAAGTTCGAACTTGGACTTTTCCTATTTGACTTTAGTTTGTCGTTGCGGTAGGTGATTAATTCTTATGTGAATAATTTTTTTGGCTATTGACATCACCATTTTTCCTTTGTTTCAATCATGTTAGGACACTTTTTTTCATTAATGAAGTCAATAATTTTCAGAGACGTGTTGGTCGATAATGTAATGGGACAGTTGGAGCGGTGGTACTTCAGAAGCCTTAGACCTGAAGCTGAGGTGGACATGAAGGTAAATACTGTTCTATTTAAAGTTCACCTTTGTTGAAGTAATAAAATTATGATCTTGTAGCACATTGCCCAAATCTTTTTTTCTTCAATATGAAGAAGTTGAGAAAAATATTTGACACTTCATACTGCTTTGCAGATTATTGATGCTTTTGGGTGTGTATTAAGATATAGAGACAACCCTGATGGTGTAATAGATGACAATGCTCAAACTTTGGTTTTCCCAACCTATTGGCCCGGCCTGGTATGTTGTAATACAAATTTGAATTTCCTGGGTTCAATATTCCATTTTTTTGTTTTGAATTTAAAAAGTTATTTCAATAAAATAACTTGAAACAGCGATGTCATAATGGTGCATATTTTTGGAACACTGGCAACACTGCCTTTCTTGGTACCAATGTGAATCTTGATATGCTGCTCAAGAAAGTGCAGAAGGTAGTTAGATTAGATTTATTTTACCACTTAGTGCCTTCTCAATGTGAATTAGCTAATTGAGTTTTATTGTCTTCTTGTTAGATCCTAGTGCCAATGAAGGATGTCGAAAACAATCATTGGATACTAGCCGTTATACACTGCCAAAAAGGTTGTGCAAGCGTGTGGGACTCAGTGTCTGGTCGATATAGGACATAGGTCAGGACACATATAGTAAGCGAACTGGTATGGGTGTCTCCTGAGTATACTAATAGTGTTGTGACATGTCATTTTTCATTATATTAAATATATTTATACTTCTTTGATATAGTTAAAGAAGCTTGACATGTTGCTTCATACGACCATGGGTAGTGCTCGTGTTGGTGGTCCCGTTTTTTCCCTTTTGAGTGTAGTGCCCTCTGGTCAAGTACCTCAGCAAGAAAATGGTCATGACTGTGGTGTTTTTGTCATGAAGTTTATGGAGTGGATTGTGGATGGGGAATCACCCCCGAAGCCCTATGTAAGTTTTTAGTAGTTAATTAATATTTTATAAACGCTTTATTAAATAAGTCCTAAAATAGCGGTTTTAGATTTTAGTTTTTCAGCGCCTTGTTCTGATTTTGCAGAAAGTTCAGGATGCTACTAGACTCGACATTGCAATCGATATCTTGACCTGTGAGTCCAATATGCTTCGATTGGGAGTGAAAGATAACGCAGCGACTTATTATAAAGCTTGTTTAAGTAGCGTTGAGAAATCCCCTGACTTAAAAGAACGGTCTTGTTATCCTCCAAAAGCTTCAGCTGTACCTCCCATGCTATCAACGAAAAAGGCAAGAGGCAAACACTGGTCCAAGTTGGGTAAGAGAAAGAGGAAGAACTGATTGAACTTAACCACCATCCGCCTGCCTTGTACAATTTTGGAACTACTTTCATTTACCATTAAATTAACTATATTTCGTAGGTGCAACCATCAAATTTAAAACTTTATTACTTTAGTATTTGTTTACAAACAATTTACTCTTTCCTGCACATATTTTTCCTTCACAAATCTGGGAGGGATAATGAGCATAAAGCAGAATGTCACAATATTTGAATTGAGGTCATCAACAAAAACTAACAATATAGGTGACCTCATTTGACTCCTACAATTCCTATAGTTGAAGAAATGGCCCAGATTGGGGTTATGTGATGATAATATGCAACTTCTTGGAAATTATAATGCGAAGGCATTCGTCTCTTTAACTTTTAATAATGGTAATGTTTGCATTTTAATTTTTGAAGTCAAAACAAACCACTTCTTTAGTTAAGGTTATATGAATGAACAATAATGAAATTTAATAAAAAACAGTTATTATTGGTTCCATTCGAAACACAAGAGTTTGTAAGATTTTATACCAGATAATATAACCAAATTGAGGGTTCAATCTCTGACTCAAAATTGATATCTTAAAATTTCTTATTTTTTAATTTTTTTGACATGGTAAACGTGTAGTATGAAGGATTTTTCCTTCAATTGTACTTCACTTTGGTGGCCCCCACAGATGAATATGAAAATGTTAGATTTGCACCCAAATCCATTGATTTTCCAATGTATCCCACAAAATCAGGTACACCATGAAGAGTAAATATATTCCTGACATTGAGTAAAAACCCTTGTTATTTTGTGTTAGGTCCACCCACTACTACAATAGCCTCCTAATGTATTGATATGTGCTACGAATTGGAACAGTACAAGGTAAGGTGGCAAATGAACTACTCAAAAAAAAAATTAATTTCTAAAAAAAAATCTCATCTTCAATAAGTTATGGCCTAGCCAAAATCTAATTTTTGTCTTCCTAATAAAAAAATATAGCTCATTATCATACTCTGACCACTTCAAGACCGGCCTATAGTAGTCATAAAACTCCATGTTGTAGACTAATTTATAATTTACAATAACTTAGTTACAACATCTAACTTAAAGCAAGGAGTTAACAAACAACAATAAGATTACCAAGTATTTCTAATTACCTCAATATTAAAAAATTAATCGTCCCGAGGTAGATAATATTTGTGGTTATCCCCTTCCATTATCCATGGACACCTCATGGCCGACAAAGTTATTTACTCTTTGCTCTAGGTATTCTTGGTATCGATTTATAGGCTCCTCCATCAGGTGGTGGATCACTTGCCAAAGTCATTCATATACGATCTTCCACTCCTCATATGAGTACACTGCATCATGGATCAATTCATGTAGCTTGTTCATCTTCTCACAAATCTTTGCCTCCAACTGCAATATCTTCTCTTTGACTGACTTGTTGTGCTCCTCCAATAGGTGCTTGTCCTGGTTGATTGAGAAAATCTCGTGCTCCTTCTCATGTAATGTCTTCTTTAGATTATTAATGTATCTGATTGGGTCAGGTGGGAGGGTTGTGAGTCTGTACTCACTTGAATGTTCCAAATCCGGGAGATATGCTTCTCCCCATCGTAAGTCGGCTACCACCTTCACATTGCAGGAATTGAGAGTAGAGTAAGAATCCATAAGCAATTCCTGCAACCAAAACAAAAAAAATAATATTGATATTTGGTTCCGAAATTAAAATATTTTTATCAAGTGAGAAATGTTCAATAAAGGGTCTACTCCAACTACCTGCTTTATATCTTGTAATGATGAATCTGATGACACATCTCAATTATATCCATTATGTGGGCCCTTGTGTACTATTGAACTTCTTCTTATAGCACACGTAACTTGTAAAGGGGGAGAAAGATACAACACATAGAACCATATTAGTTTATTGGCTGGGCGGACCCAACTATGTCTGCCTCCATGTGGTGTTATTGAGAATTTATTTTAATGATGGAAGAGAGGAGATTTAACCACCATTTTTATATATATTGGGTCCATAAGGGCAGCCTTTTATATAAGAAAAAAGAACTTAACGGTGTGCTAATTACTTTAACTATACATATTAAAAGTTAAATGGCAATCAACGTTTGACTCACTCCCATAACGGGTTACGTGTTTCAAAAAAATTTTTGTCAAGTAATGTCATACCTTATGGAAGTAAGTAAGACATACGGACAAGTCAATATGTTAAATATTCAAGTAACTGACTTATTACCTGTGTGTTATCACCTAATTCAAATCATATGCAATCTGTAGTGCCTCGTTTACTGATAAATCAAATATCACTACCAAGTATAACTTGTACACACGTTACCATATACTAGCATGCACTACATCAACTCTGTAAGCCACAAGTTATATATATATATACTTGTAGCCCTTGTGTTATGCTCACCTTTTATCTGAATCATATTACCCTCTCCTCTTTTCAATTTTAGTTTTCTATCTACCATGGATCATACACCCCGTGGAGATGGTAATGTATTTGGGTGCCCATACTTTGATGAATTACGACTTGAGCAAATGGAATACATCAACTACATATTGTTGGAGAACTTGAGGTTGGCAACCGAGCGGAGTGAGTTGGAGAATATGTACAACGCCACAAACATGCAGTACTCTACGCTAAATTCAGAGATACATGGGCTAGAAATGGCTTTAGGGATGATGCAAAAGAAGTCCATGGAAATGGCAAGTGAATGGAGAAAAGACCTCCAAGCCATGGTTGCCACGATCGAGGAGCTCCGTACCGGGTACATGGCAAAGAACACAACTATCATCCCAAGTCAGAAATCACCCATGTAGTAGTTACATATTTATAATTTTATACTACGTACGTTGTAGTGGTGTGTATGTGTTATATTTCATTTTGGGTCCATGGCTCGAACAACCACACTAGTAGAATGTTCTTTTTGGGTTCGCAACTCCTAGTGTTGCTGGTCTGTTTTAATGAGTTCCGAAGACTCTTTTCCTTGATGTGTAAGACCATTGTAACCCTTGTCCATGGTCAATGTTTACTTCTTCCTAATATATGATGTCATGTAACTACTGTAAGTATTTAATGTGACTGTTTGTTATGAAGAATGAAGTTTTTTTTTTCATGTTTACTTACTCAAAATAGCATCTAACACAATTTTTATAAATTACTTAGAATACATTTTTCAACTTATTTACTTAAATAAATGCACCCAATACATCAACCTGTCCAATTCAATGAATTATTAATGCCACATAATAGGTCACAACAAACAACAACCATCTCATAAAATGACGAAGATAAATTGTATATATAGGTGTCACATGCGTGAACTCAATCTCAAAAAACACTAGCTTAACCCATTGCTCTGATTTTGTTGATGCAGTGTGATAGGAAGCCCCATTGTTTTTTATTCTTCATTTTTACTTGTGAGTTGTTGAAGATAAATTAAGAGGTATATGTCACCAACTTTCATCAAAAAACATTGCTGCATAAAACACTTACTTATGTTGGCTTCGCTTTTTTTTTTCAAACCTTACACTTTCGCTAGCTCTTATACTTTTCCATTTTTTAGTTATCATATTTTTAATTTTAGCTAACTAAATGTATGATGAAAATGCCATTTTCATTGCATTTTTTCTAAGTAAACCTATGGTTTGATCTTGAGCATATGCAAAAATGTTAAGGTACAAGGAGGACGTATTCATGACACAAGTGCATTGAACTACTCTCTTAGTTTTTTATACATAAAATCACCTCCTCTCTTGTTGCAGGATGTTCTCAAACTCTATTTCCATGATTTACCATACACCCTCCACTAAGTGTTAAGGCGCCAAATTATAGCCTCAGTTTGTAATAGTGTCGCCGATATCCACATTGAAGATTGCATGGGGCCACATTGAGATACAGGTCAGAGTTTCTCTTACTGTTCCCATACTTTTATTCAATCATGACCTAGGTGACAAGTGAGGTGTCCACTTGATATTGTGCGAAACCAACTTTTCATCTGTTTTGCATATAACAGAATCGGCCATTATTAAGGGTTAATCAATTTATTCTCATTCACTGTTTCCTAGATCCACAGGTAGTGTTTTGGCGGGAATTTAGTGAACACACTGGATCTTTCACAATGCTCACTATATATATGTGTATATATGTATTTATAAGTTGCTTAAGTGAACCAGTGTAAGAGAAAATATACCCCCACGTACTACTATCTTCATTCCTACCATTACCAAACCATGTCACCCTCTAAGTTATGCGTGAATCTATTCCCTGGTGATGTTAAAGTGAAAACAGAGATTGAATCACCAACCAAACAATTTTCAATTCCCTTCCTTGTTAATTCCATACCCACTCCACTTCCATCCACACAAACTAGTGAAATCACACCCCACCAAAATCAGTCCTCAGTAAGTCTGGGTGACACAATCTCACCAACTCATGCAGGGAAGAAAACACCAAGGGTTAGGTTTAGAGGGAAGTACAAAAACTGCTTCAAAAAGGACTTAAAGATTGAGAAGCTAACAACTTTTAAAAATGTAATTGCTAAGAAAGGCAACACTTTAAGGATGGATTCAATGGACATTAGTTCTTTCCTTTTTCAGCAGCGCCAAATCATAGACCATGTTGGTTCTATGGTGAAACGCCAACAGACACTAAGTAGTGAGTTATGTGTTAAAGCTAATAATCAGTCACCAAACGACATAAACATCATCTTCTTGGACTAATCTTTTCTACATGTACTGCATTTTTTTATGTGTTAGTACCTTAGTACATTGGACTACTATGAGTCCCATCTTCATGTTGTAGTATGTTTAAGTCCACTTCCCCTTTCATATTAATGCTTGTAAGCATTTCACGTAAGCTTAAGTATCTATCACCTCCAGGTACTGAGATTACCATAATCAATGGTTTTCGGTAATGGAAGTACCCATTGAAGGTCTTTTGAAGTCGGTGTCTTAATTATATGGTCGTATTGATCAATTCCCTTAAAAGTTTGATGAATGTATATTTCATATTATGCATTTTGTACATGGCTCAACTGTGTTATTGAACTATCTTTTTCAAACCCCTTGTTTTTATTTTACGTGACATAACTAAGAATGGGGTCCACCTATATAGATCAACTAAATGACCACCGAAAATGGTCATTTTTATAAAAATTAGAAGGACCTTTATTTCTATTGTTTTACAATAACTTTACACTAAGGTCAAGTAAAAGATATGTTTGCCTTGTAAACATAAGGACAACTTTCCAATAAAGTAAGTACACAGTATATTTACCTCATCCACCATATTAAGTTGAATGTTAATTAATGTACACTTAAATAACTCTTTCTTTGAGGCAGTGAAATGGTAGGTCAAACCCTTGAATTATAATATTGTATATAACATGTCCCATGATGCAATTAAATAAAATAAGTTATTTGGCCAAAATTTACAAAGATGAAAATAAAATTTTCGTCAGTGTATTCATTTACATATATTTGGTTTTTTATTAATTATTAAGAAAAAAAAAGTAACCACCTAATGCAGCTTGATGCTTGTTGTATTTACCGCCCCAAAAATTCTAACTGATTACCATATCAATTAATTTTTTGAATTACTCAGGTAGACAAATACAAATGTAAGATATGGAGAATAAAATGGTCACAACACTTGCAGAACTTCAAATTTACAACAAGCAGCCACATGATCTGTCAAAAGAAGACATCATAGGCAAACACCTCGAAAGTCTCGATGAATGGGAAGAATTTTTTTTCAGAATACTCGAAATGGATGGGGTTTAGTTTTTGCAAGGAAGATGTTCGACGTGACCATGAAAACAACCCGTGGCAATGTAAATGGGTTTGCTCAAACCAAGGTTTTCGACGCGACAAGTGGACAAACCTTCTAAACCGTAAGAAAAAACCAAGACCTATCACAAGAACGCGGTGTCTCGCACTTCTACGCGTGAACTTGGACAGGACGGAAAACACTTGGGTGGCGAAAGACTTCAATCTGAAACATAATCATGAATTAGCTTCGAAAAGGGAATTGCACTTCTTGCGATCTAATCGAGCCATACCAGAGTCAATCGGAGCCCAGGTAATGTCGATGCAACGATCAGGTATATGCACTTGCCACATATTCAACCACCTAGCACAAGAAAGAGGAGGACGTGAGTATGTACCCTTCCTCAAAAAGGATCTTTACAATTGGATTGGTCGGCAAAGACTAGTTCAACACGAAGAAGAAACTGACGCTGAAGGAGCATTGGGGTACTTGGCATGTATGGGCCGCTCTGATGCTGACTTTTTTGAGACACACACAATTGATGTAGAAAATAGGTTGGCAGACCTATTTTGGGCTGATGGAATTTCCCGTCGTGATTATGCTTGTTTTGGGGACATTATGGCTTTCGACTCCACCTACAAGAAGAACTCATACAATAAGCCCCTGCTTATCTTTGTCGGGTTGAATCACCATTGCAGGACAATAGTCTTTGCAGTTGCTTTGCTATATGACGAGACCGAGGAGACATATACTTGGGTTTTAGAGGAATTTCTAGAGTGCATGAAAAACAAACCACCTCCTGTGGTGGTCACCGACGGTGATCATGCTATGGCGAAAGCAATACAAAAAGTTTTCCCAACTTCTGTTCACCGGTTGTGTGCTTGGCATCTTCAGAATAATGTAACTATTAATGCGCCTCATCCTGTATTCAAGTCCAAGTTCAATGAACTACTTTATCAATACTGTACCGAGGAAGATTTCGAGGATACATGGAATAGAATGGTTTCAGAATTCGAATTTGAGGACAGTCGATGGGCATTTCTTTGGGGGACTAAGAACTACTCAAAGATCAGAATCAATTAATTCCTACTTGTCCCACTTCCTGACGAGCAAACTCAAACTTAGAGATCTGGTTGGCCAAGTAGACAAGGCCATACAAAGTATTCATCACACAGAATGGGAAGATGAATTCATCAGCAACCATAGTACGCCACAATTACCATCGAACATCCTCCGACAGTACTATGAACAGGTGGCTTCGATTTTGACAAGGAACATGTACAAAAAAGTTGAGGAACAGGTCACGAGCGCCCTGGCTTACTCAGTGGACTCCACCAACGTATCCATTGATTTCAGGTTCTACTCACTGACGCGGTTTCCAAAGGGACTTGTACGATGTAACGACCCAAATCCGCTATTAAGGCTTAAGGGCCTTGATTAGCGTGCCAGGAGGGCATGATGGGATTTATGTGTGATTTTAATGATTTAAATGCATGGTTATGATTTAAAGCATGTTATATGACCATTTGTTTATCTGAGATGCATGACTATGTATGTTAGTATGCATGTAGGCCCGGATCGTGTTAGAAGGGCATAATTGTAATTTTGGCCATGTTGGGCATAACTGCATTGTTATGTGATGATTGTTGAGACCACATTGTGATGTGGATGTACCTGTGATTTGTGACTCGAGGCGATCCCAGTGAGCAGGCTAGCGGAAATTCATGACGGGAATTTATACCCGGCTCGGGGCGAGCCTGGAGGTATGAACAGGAATTCAGAGAAATAAATTGAGATTTATTTTGATGATGGGGGATAATTATTTGGTGATTTATCAGGTATTGGGAAGCAACGGGAAAATATTAGAGACACTTGAGGATTAGCGGGAATTGGGTAAATGACTAAAATGGCCCTACTTGGGTAAAAGGGTTTAGAATTAATAGGGAGGGCATTTTGTTCAATTGGCTTTTGAAGATAGAATAAATAAGGCTTTATACACTTAGTGGATTTTGTAGAATAGAGTAAAGGGGCTGAAAAAGAAAGGAAAAAGGAAAGAAAGAAAAGAGAGAAAACTGATGGGTTTTCTAAGGGATCGGTTTGGGGGTTCTAGCACCTCTTCTCTTCATTTTTCTTGAGGTCAAGCTCAGTGGGGAGCTAGGATAGGCTGTGCATCAAGAATCTTAAGGTCACACTTGAAGACTTGGCAAGTATTAGCAAGAACATCTGAAACTTGAGGTAAGTTCTTGAGGATTTCAGTTTTAGAGCTTTACTGGTTTTGAGCTGTGTTTTTTAGCTAAATGGATGGGACTTTTGGGGAAAATCAGGTCAAGCTTTGATGATGAGCAAGCTAAGGAGTCCTAGGGTTGAATCAAGGTCGAAATTGCATTAATGGTATGATTTCTGAGACTCTATCTTTGTGGTTTACATGAATTTCTGGTTTAGGGTTGTTCATGGTAGATTTTGAGTTGTTGGGTTGCTTGAGCTTGGGATTGAGTTCTTGGGATGCTTGGGATGAGTGTGAGGTGTGTATAAGCTTGATTTTGGGCTTGGAAAAGGTTTGGACAAGTTTGGGATTGAATTGGTTGAAGGAAATCGCAGAAATGCGATTTTGGGTTTTCTAGGCTGCAACTAGCGCTACAGCTAGTCAGTGGGCGCTGTAGCGCTAGTCCCTGTTTGTGGGGGGGGGTGCATTCTTCTTGTAGCGCTACAGCGCCCTCTTTAGAGCGCTGTAGCGCTGCACTGTTCATAGAGGGGAATTTTTGAGTTTTGATGAGGGATTTTGACCTAGGGTTCGGGGCTTGTTTCCGCCACTTTGTTTTGGGGATTTGGGACTTCCCGGGGGCTCGGGATTGGTCCCGAGGCTAGGTATTCGAACTTGGGGTTCGGTGTTGACTTTGACCTATGTTTGTACCTAGGTGTGCGCTAAGGCTCGAGTGGGATCGTGCTCAAGGAGTCAGGTGATCTAAGCTATTGATTGGAAAGGTAAGAAAACTATAACACCCGTAGGATAGGGCGTGGGCCCATAGTGTGATTGCCGGGCATGGCCCTATATTGCATGTTGCATGATGAGATGATTGCAGGGCATGGCCCCAGATTGTGTTGTGTGCAAATGTTTAACCTTAAATGAACCGTGATGTGTGTGAATGTTCATTTCGAATGTACTATATGTGTGATTATGATGAAATGAACGGCAAGGGCCGAGTACGGCGTAGGCCGGGGCGGCAAGGGCCGAGTACGGCGTAGGCCGGGGCGGCCGTGGGGCCGAAAGTAACACCTAGCACATGGGATGCTATAGTCAGGGCGGGGCCCGGTGGATACATGTGTTATGCTATATTCAGGGTGGGACCCAAGGGATACATGAGTTATCCTCGCGGTGAGAACCGATACCCCAGGGCTTTGGTAAGGTTTCTGGGGCGGCATGGCCGTGTTTGCTTAGTCTAATGGTTGACTTGTTCATTGTGGATTATCTGTTATGATAAACTGTATACATTGCATATGTTATGTTCTGCATGAGTTTTCTTGCTGGGCTTCGGCTCACGGGTGCTCTGTGTTGCAGGTAAGGGCAATGACTGAGTCAACCAACCATGAGTACGGAGAGCGTGAAGCGACGTGTACATGTTTGGCCTGCCCGACTGCTTTGGTTGGGGGTTTATTTGAAAATGGCTGTAATAATCTATGATTTTATGATTTACCAACTGTAAACTTATTTCAAGATGTAAATAGTTTTCAAACCTTATTTTGGGATCCCAAATGTTTAATACTAGCAGTTTTAAATGAAACGATGCATTTTCTAAGATTACAGCCTTAAATTTTAATTAGTCACACTTTTGTCTCAAAACCTCGGTTAGCGAGTTCATTGCACACTGTTTTGTCTTAAAAATCACTTAGTAACGGCTCTAAGGAAGTAGGGCGTTACATACGAAGTAGGGTGCGCTACCATATTGTCGATGGTCATATAAACTGTACGTGTATGTTGTTCGAGTCGAATGGAATTCCATGTCGACATATATTTGCAGTTATGAAGCACCTCAACATACCATGCATTCCTGAATCTCTTTATAAGGACTGGTGGAAGAAGGATGCGAAAAACACAATTCGGTAAAAAAATTTATCCCACTCAACAGTGCCACCGGATGTGCTAGTTTGTACAAGATGGGGATCTTTAACTTCGCATTTCAATGCAATGGGATACTATGCCACAAAACATAATGAAAATTTTGAAGAGGCAATGAATGAAATGTCACGTATGGAACAAAAATTTAAGTCAATGTCAGTGGAGGTCCAATCTGTAGACCAAGTTTCAAATGTGGCTCCTACTAACAGTCGCGATCACCCCGCCAACAGAGGAATCCGAGACCCAACTGTGGTAAGAACGAAGGGGAGAGAAACAAACAAGTCAAAATCAAAAGAGAAGGACACAGAAAATGGGAGATCCAGGAAAAATAGGTGTCGCAACTGCAACCATTTAGGGCATAATAAGGCTACTTGCAAATCTAATCCCGCAGCTCACACAATAGAAAAATATTACGAACCTTCTTGTAATAGTCCAACCACTGAAGCAGAACCGTGGCTATACCTCATGCCGTCTCAATTGAGCTTCACCGGAGACAAAAATCTTCAATTCCATCAGTGGTATAGTGATATTCCCACTAGTTCTAATATTGGGCCTAACTAGGATGATAGTAGTCACTTCATGTCAGCATGTGAATTAAATCATATATGAAAAAGAGTATGTTATATGCTTCAATGTTTAATAGTAACCTAACGCGATTACCCGTTGGTTGCCCATATTTTTAGACAAAGAACTCTATCACTCCTCACACACTTTCAGTGATTGAGTAATTGTTTTTTGGCACTTAACTTACATTATCGTACCACCCACAAAACATAATGAAAATCAGCTCCATTAACAGTTAATATTTAAAATTGCGCCACACGATGTTTATGTAAGTTTTCAATTAATTATGTAACTTCTACAGACTTATGGACAGTAGGGTCGTAATAGGTGTTCATTTACCTAAAACTAGCGATGATGTCTATTAAGCTAGTCCAAGTTTATTTCGACTACAGATATTTTGTACTGAATACCAAAACTAAAAATACTACATAAAAAAATACTCATTCGTCAATATTAAGGATGTATCTGCGATAACTAAAGTCTCTGGAACACATAATTAAAAATTATTAATAAGGGTAGTATCTTCAATAATTAAGTCATTAACATAGATTCCTCATTCACTTTCACTAGAAGTTGAAATGAAAAAAATAAACGAGTCCACTACCCTCATTCTCAATCTTCAACAAAGAGTCACCAACCTAGACGCTCACAATTTCTCTTGAATAGCTTCATCATGTTCGTCGATCCAC
The DNA here is from genome assembly GCF_963169125.1 of Humulus lupulus. Classification (NCBI taxonomy): domain Eukaryota; kingdom Viridiplantae; phylum Streptophyta; class Magnoliopsida; order Rosales; family Cannabaceae; genus Humulus; species Humulus lupulus. Next base: position 45,112,973 of record NC_084797.1, on the reverse strand, counting down.
TGGCACATCACGTCCCACTATATTCTTCACTTTCATGTGAAGATACTGTTCGTATTTACTAACCGCTTCCTTCTTAAGCTCCTCCACTGCTCGGGACATCTGTTGATACTCGGGCGTGAGAAGACCCGACCGTAGTTCCTCTAATTTTTTTGTCTTAACTTCCACCTCTGCCTCCAATTCTGTGATCCTCTCTTCCAGGAAATTGTTTCTTTGTTCCAACATACGATTATCGAAATTTATAAAAAAAAATTCGCTTTCCCTTTGCTCCAATTTCTGATGCAGATCATTGATGTACTGTATAGGCTCTGGGGGCAGGTTTGTTACTCTGTTGTGACTGAATTCTTCCCACTCCAGCGGGTCTAGACGTTGTCGGTTGAGCTCGGGGAACACCTCAATATTACATGAGTCAATTGATGAATCGGAATCCATTGCCAACGTCTGCAAAGAGAGTTGAAGGTAAATATGTTAAACTAACTGAGAAATCAATATGGATGAGGTGAGATTTTGAAGAATGGAGTACATGATCATTTATTGTCCAATACGTAGGGTATTGAAGATGTGGGCCCGCAATATCTTCAGGGTATGGACAAGTGATACTTCAGTCTTTGGTATTTCCATAATTTTGTTGTATCTGAAGTCAAGAAATTGGTCCCCACCCATTATTTGGCTATTTGGTTGGAGTACTCACTACACTTGATAAGCTCACCCATAATAATGGGTGGAATATTCGGAATTCCTTAAGAAAGTGAAAATCGAACACTGAAACAAAAATATTTTGTTCACCTAACACTTCCCTTTAATAAACTAGTTCACTATCATATACTTGATTATAATGCGACCATATGAACTATTTAACCTTACATATATATTTTCAGTATCTATATGATGGGACGTACTCCAAACTAGTGGTTAACATAATATATATATTTAAGACTATATGGCACATCCGTTTAAATCAAAATTAAGTTGCTAAGCTAAAAATTACTTTCCAAGCACCAATAATTTGAAATGAAAAGGTGGTGGCACGTGTTTTTCCATGATTCGGAATTGTTTTTATTAACAAAGTTATTCTTTGGCGATGTACTCTATATAATGCCCAAAGAACTTGCAATCCCACTAACTGCACGCACGCAAACAACACAAACATCCCATTCCAATTTTCTTTCTGACTCCGAGAGGTTAATATAAGATTTTCCCATTGGAGAACGTCATGGCGAGCTCCAACAAAGATTCAACTGAGGTGAATGATGTCAACATGTCTGAATCCGCCTCAAAGGCCGATGAACGCGTGAAATCAATCTGGGATAGTAGCAGGAATGCCTACCTTCTTCATGTACCCGAGTCATTGAACCTTCAAGTGACCGAAGTGGCACCAGGAATGAAGTTAACTACCCTGGGTCCCCGGGAGGTTGTTCCTAAACCAGCGCACAAAGAACCAGAGAAGAAAGAAGCATTGGACGTTGATTGTTTCATTCGTGAGGAGATTCAGAAGTTTGATGAGGCTATGAAGAACGCACAATTCGTCCGTGCAAAATTTGAAAAGAAAGGATTGAACTACAAGAACATTGGTCGAATGCAGGACGCATTAGACACTATGAGTCTTTGCTTCCAAGAGTTGGAGGACACCGAGTTCTGACAACACGGAAGAAGCCAAAGCTTAAGATGTATCACCTAGTAGTTGAATGTTGTGTATGTGGGTTATCACCTTTTCTCTTTTAGTTGACCTTAGTATGTCATTATCCAATATTTTTGGTATGTCACCTTCTGTATCCTCTCTATTTTCCCAATACTAATGCATGTGTGGTAGCACTTTATTGGAGTTGGCATTATTTGACAAATTTTCCTTGTAAACATAGCGCAATGGTTTAACCGAAGCCGATTTAAATTAATCCTGCTACTAAACCATTTTTGATAGACCACCAACATCAGCAAAAGATATAGACTAAAATGCAACTACCATACTTAAGGGTCAACATCCAACTCCATTCTCTGTCTAGTCGGCTATCAGTTCATTGAGCAGTGTATGGTATAGTGATGCTTCTGCATTAGGTGGCTTGTAGACTCCTACGTTTAGTAGGCTGGTAGTAGCTACTCATTTGGTTAAAAATAAATGTATTCACATGAACCTGAGCAATGAACAAGTATAAGAATAATTACTTACACTTTGTTTAAGCAACTAAAATACAGTTTATTAAATTAAGAAAAATATGTTACAATAGAGTCGATCATCAACATGGGTAGAACTAATAAGATAAATATGTTACAAAATCGTAGTCAACTGAATAGATTATGATTTACAACAAGTTTTGATATAATCGGTCGCGTGAACCTGCAACTGCATCTGAACGCACATCTAACTTGAACAAGGAAGAACCACATGTACATGAAACAATAGAGTCCTCTCTTTAGTACGGACATCCATCCATTATCACATCACCACCCATGATTTTCTTCACTTTCAGATCCAGAAACTCTTGGTATCTGGTAATGGCTTCTGTCTTAAGTACTTCAATAGCCTGGGATATCCGTTGATAATCAGCCATGATACAACCCGACCTATGATCTTCAAATTCCTTAGTCTTCCCTTCCACCTAGGCTTCCAATTGCGATATCCTATCTTTCAATGAATGGGTCCTTTGTTCCAACCTAAAATTCTCTAAATTTATAGAGAATATTTCGCTTGCCTTCACCTCCAATTTCTCATGAAGATCGTTGATGTATTGTATAGGTTCCGCTGGCAGGGTTGTTATCCTATAATGAGTGAACTCTTCCCACTCCGGCGGGTGTGGTTGGGGTCGTTGTACGTCGGGGATAACCGAGGGATTACACGAGTCTGTTGATGAATCACAATCCATTATATTGCACATGCAACAATAGATAAGTAGGAATATATGAGATTTAAACAAAAATATTCATGCAAATAGCTTTGGCCGAAATTTGCAAGTACTGAACTTCATTTTATGAGTATGAGGGTTTGATGAAGAGAGGTAGGATGATGGTACCAATATGTACCCTATGCGTAGGGTCTATTTAAAATAGTATATTGATAGTATAGGATGAACATGTGGCATAGTTATTGAGTACAACAATAGGATAACTGAATTTTTTCAGTTTATCATGAATATATTCCAGCTGCAATCTTTTGCTCACCTAACATCCCACAAAATGTGTTGTGTTGACCAATGACATCAACAATTAAAACAAGTGATAGGATATGATATATTTAGCCTGCCATGCCATTCTATACTTACTCAGTACAAGAAAAATAATGTTTACCTGCTATAGCTACCAAATATATGTGGTAGCAATTAGTTATATTTTGCTAATAAATTATGGTAGCAAAAGAATTCAGTTGCAAAATCTAAAAATAGAACACCAACTATTTTTACTACCAAAATTATTAGTAGCTAATGAATAATTTTAGCTACTAATTTCTTTTGGTAGCTAAATGTATGGGTGCCAAAATATAAATTTTTTAACTTCATATATTAATTGCTTCCATTTTATTTTGGTAGCAAAACTCAAATTTTTAGCTACTAGTTTTTTGGTAGAAAAAAATAATTTTTTTAATTATATTTTGCTACTAATTATTTTGTAGCAATATAAGTATTTCAACCACTAATATTATTCTACTAAAATATCGATAGTTAAAAGTATAAAATATAAAAACTTAATAAATCATATTTATTTTGAACATATTAATAATTAATTTTTTATAAGATAATTATATATCCATATTTTAATCATCTAAATTTATATATAATAATACATCTATACGTGTCCATGTAAAAATTTGTATTCGTATAACATCAAATAAATTAACTATGTATAAAATAAATTAAATAATTATAAATATATATTACTATTAATATAAATACTTTACTATGTTAATAAAACATAACTAACCATAAAACTGTCAATTACTTGCACACTCTCTCTCACACACTTTATTTCTACTACCACTAACACTATCTAACAAACCGCTTGCATATATAAATATATAAGTTGGGAATTAATTATAGGATTATCACTGCACCTTAGTTTTCTCTCTCTCTCTCTCTCTCTCTCTCTCTCTCTCTCTCTCTCTCTCTCTCTCTCCCTCTCTTTCATTTATTAATTTGATACTTAATAATTGAATTTGTTTTTTCTTTCTCTTTTACTGGTTTCGCACAGAACTTGGTTGAGCCATTGGAGTTTAGAAGAGATATTTGTTTTACACTTTGGAGTAAAGCCTAAACTGTGTACCATCTTGTACTTTTGTATCAATAAAGCAATTTTAGTTTGAATCTTCAAAGGTGAACACGTGAAATTAAGACTTTAATCACAAATTAAACACCTATTTCCTATTTTCTCATCAACAACCATAAAGTGGACACATTAAACATATGTCTACCATACTAATAACCTTTTGCTGATTATGAACATAAATCATACCACTGAAGTTCCAAAAAAAAAAAAAAATCTGGTCTTTTGAAGTGTACGAGTACATTTACTAACTAAAAGTCACTAATAAATATTCACTAACGGAATGCCTGGAAATCCCTAATTAGGTCTAAGGGTCAGATTAGTAGGCCGTGAGGGCCGTAACTGATTTATTAACTCATTTAACTATTACATGCATGCTTATGTGAAATAGATTATAAGATGATGTTAAATGCATGCATGGGGGTCAAAATTTCCTCTCAGGGGTATTTTTGTAATTTGCCCCGTTGAGAGCGTAATTGTACAATTGTATTCACGTAGGTGAACTGTTGATGAGACCACATTATAATGTGGATTTTTTCTAGCTATTCGGCATGAGACGATCTTCGAATTCAGATTATCGGTTTGGTCATAACAGGGTTGAGTTCGGGGCTCAGGGTGCGTGTCGAGGTGAATTGATGATTAGAGAGTTACCGGGAATAAAAGGGTAATGGATATAATTTTATTAGTATTTCAGAATAACAGGAATTTGAGAGTGTTAATTATGATTAAAGAGATAGGTGGAAAATTACTGTTTTGCCCTTCGGGGTCTTTAAGGATGAATTAAGCACGGAGGGTATTTTGGTCATTTGACCTAGCCTATATATAGGTTGAAGGCTGTACAAATAGAACCAAAAACTAAATTTTTAATCATCATTATGAACAAAATTGAGACATTAGTCACAAAATAAAGACATTACTCACAAAAAAAATTGTATGATTACGCCTTTCATGTACAAAATTAATAATTGTACCACTCAATTATCAACAAATTGACTTTTATGGGTCAACAAACATGAAATCAACCACCAATTTGTTACCTTCTCATTATCTTACATCATTTCTTACAATCCATGATTGTCCATTTTTGACAGACAAATGCACACTCAGGAGCACGAGTAATAGAACTATCGGGGGACATTTTTTCTGGTTACTGCGCATTCGCCCCTACCTGATCCCACAAATGGGGATACCATTGCCTGAGCTTCATGCCCTACAACACTCTCACTCCATGTGTAACGACCCAAAATTGGTAATAGGGTTTAGCACCTTCATTAGCGTGCCGGGAGGGCATAATTGGTTTATGTATGTGTTTATTTGGTTAAATGTGTGACATTGAAGGCACGTATGATTAATATGATTATGTGAGTATATTAAATGAATGTTTATGGTTATTAAATATGCATGTGGGCCCTCTACTGTTCATACGAGCATACTTGTAATTTTGGCCCGTTAAGGGAATAAATGCAGTTATATGTGATAAATGGTTGAGACCATATTATTATGTGGATATATTTGCAGTACATGGCTCGAGGGAACACAATGGAGCAGATTAGCAAAGGAGTCACAGCAAGGTTTACTACCCGCCTCTCCCACAAAGGGAAAACAGTCTTTGTCTCCCATTTCGCACTAATCCTGAAAAAGTCCTATAAATTCCCAATTAATCGCGACATACCAAAATAATCACTAAATAATTATCCGTTACCTGTTGAATCTCAAATGTACACTAAGTTCCCCAAAATACCACTACGCTCACCCTGATACTGCATCAGACCAGCATCTAACTATTCCGCTAATCCACTCCGTAGGATTGCTCTAATGCCCTGAAATCCTTAATGCAGTTTGATGGTTAGATTAGTAGACCGAGGGCCATAATTGATTTATTATGCTATTAAATGATTTCGTACATATTTATCTCAATTATATTATAATATGATGTTAAATGGATGCATGTGGGTCCACATTTCTTGATAGGGGCATTTTGGTAATTTGACCTGTGGAAGGCGTAATTGTGTATTTTCATGCATGTTGGTGAACTATTATTGATGCCACATCACAATGTGGATTTTTTTGAGCCATTCGGCATGACAAAATATTTGAATATAAATTAACGGTTTGGTCATAACAGGTTTGAATTCGGGGCTCGGGGTGGTTCGATGATTAGAGCATTTTCGGGAATTAAAGGGTAAAGGGATATGATTTTATTGGTATTTGAGAATAGTGGGAATTGGAGAGTGTTAATTATGATTAACGAGATAAGTGTAAAAGTACGGTTTTGCCCTTGGGGCGTGTGAAGAGGTTTTGAAATGAGTTCGAAGGGGAAAAATAGGGATTTTTGCCTGAGTTTCAAGTGGGGCCGCGGATTTGTTCTAGAGCGCCACGACCCAACCTCATTGAAGAGGGAAGGGGAAGCTGCTGGGTCGTTGGGCCACGACATGAAGAAGGACGACCGCGCCCCGTGTTGGGGAAATGGATTTGTGGTCGTCTCTGTTTGGGGAGGCGGGCCGCGGCATGGTTTTCCACCTTAACCTATTAATAAAAGCTACAAACACGTTTATAGCCAAATAGCTCGATTAGCGAGTTAAGCACGATTCAAAGTTCACAATAGCGGTCCTGGAGTAACCAGGGCGTTATAATCCCGTCAAGCCGACATCACAAATGCATTCACAAAATAATCAGATCCTCAATCATTTAACACATATACTCAAATTTATACCCTCAACAAGTCAAAATTACAAACATGGCCTTATTAACAATAACGAGCCCACATGCATATGTAATACACGTAAACATGCACATATCCACATATTGAACCACATAAATCATGTATGCGACGTACTCACACATTTATTCAATTAATTCCACATAATTAATCTAATTATTCTCTCCACCACCCTAAACAAGGCACTCAGCCTTAATACTAAATTCGGGACGTTACAGACTTACTCACTAATTCCTTTTACCAGTACGATACCCAAAGAAACTCTTACCAACACCTCACACACTCTCTCTCGTTTATCTATCCTGAACTTGGAGCTTTTGGGATTTGGTTTGGAGCAACTTAAAGCTTCACTTACACAATTGAGGTAAGGTTATGCTCTGTTTATTTTTTTTATATGAATTACATGCAGTTGTTTAAGTTTTAGCAGAGTTTTAAACCAATGGCTAGGTTTTTATTTGGGTTAGAGATTGGGTTTGGTTTTTAAATAATTTTTCAATTAAATTTACTATAATATATGTTAATTTATTTTATTTTATCAATCATTTAGTAATATCTTTGTGGGGAACTCATTTACTAATCTATATTTTCAACAATTGAGGAAAATATATTAATTTATATATTCAATGGGACCTATGTATTTTTTTATAAAATATTATCATATAAATTTAGCGAATTATTAATTTACAACACAGTCCCCGACTCGGGACCAGACAATAGTATGATTTAAGCGAGTTGATTAATTAATTGGGTATGAATTTGTAGATATTTTACTATATATATAAAACAATATATACATGCTAATAAATTATAATAATTGTTCATGTCGCCATTTAGAAAATTAAATTATACATCGTAATAATTGAAATCATAATCAAAATATTTAGTTTATTTAACTTCGACATTAATCCTTCTACTAATTTCTGTTAAATGTTGTTTGAAGTGGTATTTTTGAAATACAAAAATATTTTTTCGGTGTACCATATTGGGTCCATTACAAAAAAACAAATAAATGTATATCATATTAGGCCCATTAAAGCCCGAACTCTTCCTAAGCCTCCAAACTCCAACAATGAAAGCATCAGCACTCTCCCATATGACTTCAACAGTGAAGATAATTTAATGCAAAAAACGTGTGTTGCAAGCAATGCATTTCTTATGCCAGGGCAATGCCGTCACATACATTATAAAGAGGTATGTGATTCGACAGCTCCACAGAGTAGCCATCATTCCCTAGGGTCTTACATCTAAGACCAACTATTCCATTTGTAAACACCTCAGGCAATTCATTAAGTTTAGTCCAGTTACCCATTTCATATTCTCCATCTTCAGAAATAGTTATTCTGACAAAACAAAAATATGCGCTTCAAGACCTTCGCTAACCGCTGACGAAAAAATGCCAGTGAACGGTGAGAGGAGGAAGGTGACTCGTATCCGCCTGCGTCGGTGGTATGTGAAACGTTGGAACAGAAGAAGCCTCGTCGAAGGCCAGGAAAAAAAGTGGTTCCTCCACTACCGAAAGCTCAACCATCGGAAGGTGACTGTATGACTCAACCTTTGCCCAAGCGAGGTCAGAAGTTTATTCTTTTTTTTTAAAAACCAAAAAATGTAGTTTTAGGTGTAATAAGTAGTGATTTGGTGTTTAAGTGGCCTTTTCACAGTGCTATTTAAGTCTCTTCATTTAGTCACTACTTTTTTTGTTTTAATTATTTCGGTGTAATGAAGGACGACCAAGAAGAAATGAACATGTTGCATTCGAAGGACCATCTGCTCCAAGGACCAAACGAAATGCGTCGCCGGTGACCATATCGTCTTCCAACTCGGAGGTTTCAGATGCAGAGATAATCATGAGCCGAACCACTTTCCAAAATCTGACTTTCAGCATGTTGTTTAATCTGCGTACTGATGTGGAGGAAATCAAGAACAAAGGGTGTTGCCATTGTTGTACTGACAAATCAAAGGAGCCTCATACCGAAGTTCTTTCTCCATCTCCACCACATCGCCCCTCTAAGACCAAGTAAGCCATGTCCAGAGAAGACTGCTTTTGTGTATAGTCTAGTGATGTTTAATCAAGTGAAATCCTTTTACCTTATGTCTGTTTTTGAAAAGGAAAAAAATATCTAGTTTATATCTTATATCCGGTTGTAATGTAAACATGTATTACGGACAACATCCTTGTGTGAAACTCTTTAAATCGGTTCAAATTATAAAAGTAAAGTAATTTTGTGTTGTTTATGATTTCGATTACATGCTTCAATTAACACCTTATACAATTTTTATTTCGTATTTAAAAACAAAATGAAATCATATTAATATTATTCACATGAACATATCCTTAATCGAATCAACCCTAAATTTCACCCTAAGAAACATGGTTATGAAACGAGACATAAAATATTTGTTTTCATAAAATATGATAGTGAAAATTAATTTGAATTAAATTTATGTTCAACTTTATCAACTTATGCATCTGGAGTTTAGGGAGGATGACATACAACATACACGTTCCTACATAGAATGCATGAGCAAATATTTGGTTCCCACCGTCCCATGAGATTAAACTTTGGAGGATGCGAGACAAACTTAATACCAAATACATATACCAACTTTTAATATCAGCCAAGAATCAACTTTAAATTGTACAAATATATTGTTATTTCTATGGGGGCATAAATTAACTTAGTATGATGTATCTTTCCTATATTACTTATGAATGAGGCAGGCCACTAAAACAAAATTTGGGCCAACAAAAATTAATTGCTATGTGCTAGTAGAGGTTCTGCACTCCAACTTATTTAAAGCTCCCAATTTGTAAAGAACAAGTTGCACACAACATACTTCTTCCATAAATATTAGCAAAGCAATAAGAAAACAAAATCCTCTCCATTGGGGTAAGATTGAGCTGCATATGGTCATGTTCATGGCCCAACAACCATCCATTGAAACTGAATCAATTGGGCTCATTTCTGAAGGAAGCTAAGCGACCACTCCAAATACAAAAGGTAATTTCAAAATAACTACCCATATCTACTGCATTCAACCTTGGTCAGTACTTTACACTTTCATCTCACCTCATTTCCCAATTTCAAAATCTTATATTTCATTTCATTTTATTTCCCATTTGCGAAATCTCAATCTTCGTTGTATTTTTCCAACTCCAAATTTTATTTAGTGTCATCAAAAAATTAGGAAAGAAAAACTTTTCAGAAAAGGACTTGATTAATCACTGTACTATTAATTTCAAAGTGGGCCTTACTTTGGTAGCCCATATATATATATATATCCCAAAGTTGTTCACAATAAAAGCAAAATAAGTAGCCTTCCTGGTCTGGGCTAAGAAAAAAAATGCATTTTCTAAACAAATTTTGTGTAGTAGATCATACTCATCAATTGAATCCAAAAACTTTTTTTTGTTACACTGCAATACGTTATTCCCCTCCTTATGAGATAATTTTAATCGATTTATAGGTCCTAATAATTTTTTTCTTTCCCTGACAGTATTAATGCATCACTAATTTATTCAAGTTAGAGTAAGTACGAACATTCCAATCTCAACAAGATTAAATGATGTCCAACGACGAAACAAATTTTCAGGACATTAAACCAATTCAATTAATTGACAGTATAAAAACAGAGAATTGCGCTTATGACCCACAGAATGACAAGATCCCAACACACCTATTGCGACATGTCTCACTTGCAAAGCGTCACACAGAGCCATGTCCGCTGCCATTTCCAACTGCGAGATGCTCAAGATTTAGAAATGCTAACGGAAGACATGCAATTTTTGTATTTGACGAAGGACAATGTGGTGTATATGATATTGTTACAAATTCGGTAAGTTGCTAAACTCACCCCTTAATATTAAAATTATTAATTGTCATTCACATTTTCAACAACATTTTATCTAGCCATTCAATAATTTACTTTATGATAAATGGCCTTGCAGGTGAAACTCTCTATGTTCAAAAAAAGTTTTGAGAAGGTATTGTACGAAAAAACTCCTACCATCTACTATATCGAATGGAGTAGCCATCACAACGAGAGGATGCTCTGATCAATATGAAACTATAACTATGTACACAAATGGCTTCCACAAAATTGCTGGATTTGCAAGCTGGGAAGATCACCCATTCTCATGCCTATTCACATATGTGCACAAAAATTGTACAGATCAAAACCAACCTCAACAGGAGACGTACCACTGCCACGCGGCCAGTCGAAACTTTTTGTTCTACCGAAACATCGAAGATAAATTCATAAAATTTATTGATCTAAGAAATGGGGATATTAAAATGCACAGCGATGTTGGACTTCCCATACAACCAATCCAATTCTCAAAACCAATTGCCTGGAGTACCAATGAATGTGTTATACTACACTGTAGCCACGGATTACGAATATGGGACTTGTTTTGTAATAGGGTCGTACAAATAAGACATCTTCCATCAGTGGGAAACACAATTAAGGCATTCACAACCATTAAAGACTTCAACGACAACCAAATCCATCTTCATAACAGGTACTACTTTTTTCTTAACCTAATCTTCGATATTCATCATTACTCTCTTCGAGTTTTATATTGTTCAACTAACTTGACTTCAAATTATGTATATTGTGAAATTGTCTTTTGGGTCTTTCCAGAGTGTAAACTAATGAACAGTTTTGATGTACAAAAAATACAAATTAGATGCAGTCTGCATTTCTCTACATCAACTGATTGGAATAAAACTCTCATCATTGTATCATGTAAGGTTAAAATCTCTTCACCTACTATTTGCTCCCGAACTTTCTAAAATTGGACTTAACCACAGTTCAACTGTCACAATAGAAAGCAGTAATAACTGCAGTTTCAGTATTTGCCAATTTTAGTGGTTCAAAACGATCTTTACACTCAAGCTAGTAAATAGACTCATCTTAGACGTCATCTTCTATTCAACATTGACAAATGTTGTTCTGGGTTCTTGTATTATGTTGGTGAGAGTTTGAAAATTAAAAAAAAAACTTCTTATTCAAATTATATAACTTTGTATTCATCTAGATTTGTGCTTACTAAAGAGTGTTAGTCCCATCCACTTGATTTAGGTCATATTTGTTTGAACCAAGTAAATTTCTTATGTTGTTAACATGAGTATCATTTATCTAATTCTCATTTTGTCTAAAAATGTATTACTAGTGCACTGTTGTCAACATGAGTAATGAAGTGAATAAAGCTCTCTATGATGATCATGAGACAACTAAGGCTTATGAGGTGTGCTCATTCAACTCCAGTCATTGTTGGATATTTTTTACTCTTTTACTTTCAGCTAAAACATTATTACTCACCACTCAATTAAATATTACTTACTAGCATACAAATGTTACTTATACGCAAAAAAAAAAAAAAAATTACTTCAAGGTTTTTTACTTTTTCATAAAACGTTATTACTGACCATTTCATTAAATATTACTTAGCCGCATAAAAAAATTACTTACCCAATATAATAAATAAGTTCAAACACAATACATATTTGATCTTATTGACCTCGATTGTACAATTTTTGGACTGCAAATTACTTTATTGTCCTTACTTTTCATAGTCATGCCAGCACAACTTCTTTCATCCCGTTTACATAACCAGTTCATCAAGTATAAAGTTTAAAAAAGAAAAACACCAAAATTGTTCAAAACTTGACAATTGGAAAATTAATTGGGTCCTACTATAATTTTGTAAGTTCAAAGCTTAGATTACACAACCGTGATTGGGGATGTTCTACTATAACACATATTCGCACAATCGACACATCCCAATTACTTGACCCCATCTTCCATGCAATCAATAAAAAATTATTAATTTCCTCATCAACTAAGCCGCCAATGTGGTTTGCAATTTAAACCTATGTACTTCACCATACAAGTCAAATGAAGTTACAAAAGTATAGTATGAATGATTCATCAATTGATCATCTTTTTATATTGTATGAGATTAAATTTTTAGTCTCCATTTATGATAGAAATATTTTAATCACGCTTTTTTTAACGAAGTAGTGACTCCTAATCGAGCAACCATACAAATATTATAACTTAAATATGGTACGTTTAGTGGTATTATTATTATTATACTCTAATTGTGTAACACATCAGGAGATTATAAAATAACTTATGCAAAGGGAAAGTCTTACATACCAAATACCATATAATGGCCAAAATTTATTCTAAATTAACTATACAACCTAAAGCTACATAATCAATGGTAATTCATTCTTCTAACCATTAAACAAGTCAAACAAAATTGAGATATTCACTAAGACAATTCATTTGTTACTCACAAAAAAACAAACAATAATTACTTTCAGTTTTTTTACTTTCAGCTATTATGTTATTACTAACCACTCTATTTAATATTACTTACGGATATCAAAATGTTACTTAAATGCAGATGAGTTACTAGAAATTCATTACTTTTACATGCAATATTATTCCTGGCTACTCCTTTAAAAATTACTAAGTGACTCTTAAACATTACTTTCCCAATTTCGTAAATATGTTTGAACACAATACTAATTTTACCTTATTGCCCTCCACTGTAGACTTTTTTTACCTGCTAATTACTATTTTGCCCATGCTTTTCAGACCTATTTTTTTACAACCGGTTTACATCACCGGCTCATCAAGTAAAATCATGTAATAATAAAAACACCAAATAATTCCACAGCTTGACACTTGGCAATTTTTTTGGGTCCCACTTGTTGGACTAAGTCCGGTGAGGGACTTAAGAACTTGCCAATTTATAATACATAGTTACATGTAAAATAGAAAAAGTGTAATTTTAATAATATAATTTTTAAAATATAAAATAAAGAAGTCATTTGAAATGATATAAGAAATCACAATTTAAAAGCTAAAAATATTAATTGATTCATTGCATCATCTCCAATGGATGTTGTATATTTTGTGTTAAATTTAGCCCAAAATATATGTCAATGTTATATTTGGCACACTCTTTGTATATACACAAGGTGAAAAATTAAAAATTAAAAAATATTTTTCAATTAATAAATCGTATGAATAAGTAAAAAATGAGTAATTAAAAAAATTGATATTTATTGTGGGCCAAATTTGGCTCATACTATATTTTGTGCTAAATTTGGTACAACTTTTAACATATGTCAAATTTGGCACACATTTTAGACAATGGTCATAGTGCAAAATGACATTTAATGGTGTGTGAAAGTAAGTAAATGTTCATGTTTTTAATTTTGTAGTAAAATAGCATAATCATCTCTTTAATATCACATATTACCAAATATGTCATTTAACAAATTACTATTTTATTGTAAATATTTTAATATTATGGTATATGTATATTTGTTTTGTTTAAATAATTTTTATTTTAAAGTTATTTTGATTTTTTTTCGTTTTTTATGGGTGGTTGAATGATATACCATACAACAAAATATATATACCGAGTTGAAAAATAATATACCATCAAAACTTACAAAATTATTACTCAAAAATGTATATACTATGCTAACAAAGTTATATACTACCATTAAAATGTATATATCATGATACAAAATTATATACTACCACTATGTATAATAAAATAAAAACTAAATATCACAAAAAAAAATTATATACCATACCACAAAAAACATATACACTAATTGAAAAATAATATACCAACAACCTATAAAAAAACTTAAAAAAATCAATATAACTTTTAAATAAAATCTAATTAAACAAAACTAATATACATATACTACTATATTAAAGTCATACAGTCCTAAATAAATAAATAAATCAATTATAAAAAAGGGCAATTTAGGTAATCAACAATGTAAAAGGGTCATTTCTCTACAATTTTAAAAATGAGGACATTAGCTTCTTGATGCCTTTATTTTGGGTCATTTCCTATAATTTCTCTTTTAGACAACCATTGGAGTTTCATTTTATGAAAAATAAGCTAAAAAATGACTATACACCATTTTTATAGGACTCCATTGGAGATGCTCGGATAGAAAATATATATATATTTTAATAAATAAATTTAAAAAGCTAAGACATTACTCATTACTATGTAGGACTGACCAACTAATCTACTCTAACATTTTTTACACCCAACCAATGTAATCTAATTAAATGTTTAATGTTGAAAATTATCATTCAATCCAATCTAATTTAGTTTCAACATTCAATCCAATCCAAGGAGTAATTGAATTGATTCAATTTTTAATATTAATAAATTGTTAGATATTATAAAGTTAAAAAAAAAAAAAAAGCATACAAAATGATCCAAGAAACTAAAAATCTTCATTGAGCAGTTATACACTAAGACCCAGTTTGAGACAGCTTTTAAAAAAGCTAAAATATGTATTCTGAAAAAGCTAGCTATGCAATAATGGTGTTTGGTAAACAGTCAGAAAACAATTTATTAGATAATTTATACAGAAATTACAGCTAGAAGCTAAAGCTAGATTTTTTACATTAAACTTATTTATTATATATCACTCAAAATAAAAATATTTAAAATAAATTAATATTATAATGAAATAAACAATATTTCATTCTTAATATATTTTTTTTGTTCAAAAAATATATTTATTAGATATTATTTTATTTTGGTAAGTTTAAATTAATAAACCATTTTAATATAGAATTTATTATACACTATAATTTGATTATTAGCTACATCTACTGGTTATAATATATATACACAATAATATGTATATATTATATAATATAATATTTCTGTTTATGATTACTTTATTAGTGTCTCATCAAAAACATATTTAATTTAAACATGTGAATTTGTTTTGATAAAATAAAATAAATGTGACACCCTGATACAATTTTTCTAACTCACAATACTTTAAAATATATAACTTACCAAACACTGAGTAGTTTTTCTACAAAGCACAGTTGCAACTGTTTTTCCATACAACACAGCTACAGTTGTTTTTCCTCACAACACAACTGTACCAAACTAATCATAAGTCATCAACGTTACAATTGAATATAACAACAATAAAGCTGAAAGTCTGAAATGAAAGTACTAAAGTAGCTTACACAACTATTAAAATTGAAATATAAGTCTCAAAACAATCATGATAAACTTATGTGAGATTGAGAAATATAAAAATGAGAGGGAAAGAGACAAGAATTTTTGTGAGAGAGAGAGGTGAAACTTTTAATTTCAGATCCTATTTTGGTCTGAGATGCTACAATGAAATGAGTCTTTTTTATTATTATTATTATTATTATTATGGTGTAGTATATAGGTAAGCTTAGGTGTTAGCCAATGAAAATTCACCAAAGAAAATATATTAGATAATATAAAAATATATATGTATATTCATGTAAGATTGGATAAGTTCGGGTTGAATCTTGAGAGTCACATTCACCAACGGAACTAATTCAATTAATATTCAACTTTTTAAATCCAATCCAACTCAATTGTAATTGGATATTCAATTTTGGATAATAAATGAATTGGTTTAAAGATTTTGTCCCCTTTCATCTTTTTTTCTTTGCTACTTTAATTTTTTCTTATTAGTTTTTTTCAAAAAAAAAGGTAATAATGTTTTTTAAAAAATTAAAAAAGGCATTTGCAATTGGCATACAACTTCTGGCTGGTACAGGCTCACCCTTATGGAATGTACAGCGCTCATGGTGGCAGTGACTGGTAACAAAGATGATAATCATTATGTAGCTCGATTATGACATATACTAATTTACATGTTACATTTTCTCAAGCTAATTTTTTTTTTTTAAATATCTCACAGTAGTACTAGTAGCCGAACTAGGCAATTGGACTTTCTGTTTTAATGACAATATGATGGCCTAAAACAATTTGATTATTCACTCAGCTCACCATTCAGCAAAAAATGCTATAAAAACATCTTATAATATATAAAACACAGTCAAACATGTATGAATTCAGTTCTTTTCCTTCTTGTTTTATTTCTTCAGGCCGAGAATTCATGAAGTGATTTCACAATGGTAAGTAACTAGCTCACTCTCTTACGAACAAATGTCTAACAATAATGTTTGATCCACTGCATACACATTCACTGCAGTGAACAGTTAAAATACAAGGCTATATATAAATATATGCTCTATTTTTAAGAAGATTTGTCCGGAAGTTGCAACTTCTCGAAATGGGACAAAATCATTCTCTATAACCATGGCAGAAGTAAGTTGATATCACTAAATTCTAACTCTTCAAAAACCCAAAAACTCCTCAACTCTTAATTCAATCCCAAACCAGGGGAAGAAAAAAAATATTATTCCTCCTCCAACCTAAACATTACAAAGGATCCTAAAAAAGGAGGGAAAAAAAAGCTCATTAATAAATCAAGATACATAGTGCCCACCCATTATAATGCCTTCTATCAGGCAGTGGAAGCTGTATCAGCTAACATGTTCCATACTCTCACTTGACCCGTTCCGTCTCCAGTAAAAAATAGGCCACCAGGGCCTACCTGAATCGACCGTACCTCCTGTTTAGAGAAAAATTTTCCCCTCTCAGAAAACCTGACAAGAATAAGATGTACAAGAAAGTTAATTTAGAGCAATGAATGATATGGCTAATATTTTGAATTCCAAACCATAAAATTAATGCAACATTACTAATATTTCCCAACCAAAATAGGGTCCAACTTCTGTAGCTAAAAAGTTTTTGTAGACAAGAATAGTATTTGATATATTTTCTTCAAATCTGAAATTTGGTAAATGAAAGTGTCATGTATAGAAATCAATGACTCACGATGGCAGATCATAGAGGCGGACAGAGTTGTCATTGCAAGAACTTAACAACACCGGTTTGCCTTCTGAATCATGCATACCACAAAGAGCAAGAACACCCTGCAACATTTTATAAATAACTACAGTTAAACTGATGTGTGATAATGTGATATATCTACCAAACCTAGATACTGCATTAACTTTCTACACATATCACCCAGAAAATCCATATTTTTCAAGAATATTACCATCTTAATAGCTCCTGTGTCCTTACAAACTCGGTCACACTTGTATACATACTCCTAAAGCTGCCTTAATAAACAACAGAAGGCTATTTCTGGCCTCATTTACCTATCTATATATGAACTACAGAATAAAAGACCAAGCAAAATGTTATCACGGTACCAAACATATAATAACTTACATGCTCTTCATTGTGGGTATATGTTACTTCCAAGCCTCCATTTTGTGAAGAAACCCACACCTGCCAAAAGGATGGAAAAGAAAAATAGTGGAAAAAATAAGTAGCCAAAGCATCATAACTACAGATATCAATATTGTGACATAATCGGTACTCAGACACATTTATATGCCACAAAAGTGATGACAAACCTTTATTGTTTGGTCTAAAGAACATGATAGAAGAAACTGATCCCAGCAAAGAACAGACATCACCACAGCATTATGGTCTGTCAGTGTCTGTAAACACTGCAATGTTTCGAGGCTCCAAACCTGAAAACATATGTAATAGCAAATAAATAAACATTTAAACAAATGCAGTAAAAACCGAATTCAATACTAGAACTAACCTACCTTTATGGAATGGTCCATGGAACCCGAGTAGAGCCTGTTAGCCCCAACTACTAATGAAACAACAGGAAGTGAGTGACCTTTGAGTGATGTAAGTGGTTCAAAACAATTGGTAGCTACATTAAATTTCCACACTAGTATAGATCCATCCTGCAACAAAGGACATTCTCTCATAATATGGTTTTCAGATAGGCACAAAAAGATAGAACGGACGGGAAGGAATATAATCAAAGATCCAAGGACATCCCAATAGATGGAGATCATATTATTATGTATCAAACTTCTTAAGGGAATGGTGCAAAATTTTCATAATAAGAATTAAAGCAAACATGTCATAGATAAATAATCACCTGAATACCAGCAAAGAGCAACTCATTACCCACAACAAGGGAATATACTTGTCCCACAGGCCCGGTAAGACTTGATTCTGTGTTAGTTTGAGTATTCCATGCCTGAAGTTATCATCACAAGTCTTGTGTGTAAAGATTTTATTCCATGTTACTGCTAACTCAAAAACATAACATAACAGAGACCACAAGTAGAGGATAGGCAAAAAAACCTCTGCATTACCTTCACCATGTTCAGTATACCAACAAAAATCCAAGGACCTTCACTGATCATACAGCCCACTTCACAACCAAGCTGAATAACAGCTGTGCACTGCAATAATAAAATAACTTAGTATTGATATAATGAATACCCACAGACACAAAAACTGCAGCAAATTAATCCGCATGCTCTCCACTCCACTAGGAAGAAAATAACAACAGAATTCTAGCACAACTAGTGTTTTGAAATTTGAGAGAAACACATCTCAAGCAAACAAAAATGCTACAGCTGATCTGGTTGTTAAAAAATATACCAAAAATGCTAGAGTAAACAATGTAAAAAAATCATTTGAGAAATACAAACAGCACTACTTCAATTGGTTGGGAAGATCATATTTACACAAGTTGGGCATATAAATTCATGTATAAAGACAAGTGACCCACCCAACAAAAGCAGAATTGTTTACTCAGAACCATACAGCTGAAAGAAGCAACACTGACTTCAAATTACTTTACAAAAACAGATATTCCATCCACTATTTACTTTCACTGAAATTGGCTGTCTCAACAAAACTGCTAGTCTGGGGGTGCTCTTTTTATAGCTTTAATAAGCTGGAAACCCTTTGTAATTGGTCTGAGCTAATCAAAAGTCGAACTCAAGAAGATGTTAAAAAGTAAAGGAGCATTTCCAATCATCACCGTGGGTAAAATCTCAAATAAAATATGGAGCTTTAAGATACGTTCAAGTTGGCACTATTTATCGTATTCCCTGATAGTTGAGCCAAAGAACTGAGCAAAATATATATATATATATATAAGAACAACTACCTGTCCGGACTGGCAATCCCATATCCGCACTGTCTCATCTTTGCTCCCAGTATAAAGCTTATCAGACCCAGATGGTAGAGCAATCCCGGTTACAACCTATTCATAAACAATACCATAAATCCCACAACACAAAAAGATAAACAATTTTAAATAAGAAACAGTTAGTTTTTATCATATTAGTAAAATTAATTCAATTAATGGCTACCAAAAACCATCGAACTCACATTCTGATGTCCCTCCAGCTGCGTCAACAATGAGAAGCCATCCCCCATAGTCCACGAATGCAAAAACTTGCACTTATCGCCATAAGTACAGTTCCCTTGAATCCAATAATTACAAACCTTGTCCGTCTTCCTGACAAATTTATTGCCACCGACGTTGCCACCATGGACTCTACCCCATGTGTTATGATGCGGGCCGCGGCGGGGACCCGAATGATCTTCGGCGGAGGCAGCAAAGGCGTGGTGGCGTTTCGACGAAGACGGTGCCGTTCCATTAGGAGGGTGCACCGCCGGTGGATGTAATTCTCTGTGAAGAAAGGGGCAGGGGAAGCGATTGCACTTGCCTGCTCTCCAATGGTAACAGACCTTTTGGTGCTTTGAGTCCGTGGAAGGACCGGTCAGCCGCTGGAAGACGCGCTTGTTTCCCCCTCCGTCCACATCCATTAGCTTTGTTAACTCTGATCCAATTCAATATTTACCAACAAAACCCAAAGGTTTAGCCAAAATTAGGAATTGACTCAATCCCAAATGATAACTCAAATCGGATCGCAAAAGTTGAGAAAACAGAACCTCTAATTTGTAATTCGTTCTGATTCTTTTATTGGGGGAAAAATTGAATTCAAAAACCCTAATTTTTTTATTTTGGTGCGAAAAATAACAATACGATGAGTGGGAGAAGTGGAATTGGAGAAGGAAAAAGAAAGATACGCAGGCAGGCAGGAGAGAGTGATGTTACTATACAAAATTTCGAGTATCGTCACCGAGTCGAGACGAATCGTCGGTAGCAAAAGAAGATAAAATTACTGTTTTACCCTGACACTGCCTGGCTTCACTCTCTATGCCGATTTGTGTTCTTCTGTTCTATTGTTGTACTTTACCATGCACGCAACCGTGTCCCTTTCGCGAACGCTGCTCAGACATGATACAGATGTTAGAAAGTGGGCCAAGCCCATCCTAACATGGGCTGGACTGGCCCAGATTGTAAGGCCCAATATTATGGGCTTCTATTTGACCAAGCCTGCCATAATCCTGTTTGACATTGTGCGACGAGCTCTTCATTGCCATTTCAAAAAATAAAAATAAAAATAAAAAAAAGGAAGTCTTTAGTTTACTCTAGGGCCTACTAAAGGAATTGAACTTAAGAATAACAAATGACACACAGAATTATGGTGGTTCGACCTGCTGGTCAGTAATGACCTACATCCACTTTATCTTTGTATTTATGTAAATTCTCAAAACATGCGACCAGATAACTAGAGTCAACTAAGTTTCATAAGCTGAGAGAAATGATATAAAAACGTGGAAAATAACTTTAGATTCTTAAAATTATTTGAAAGTAAAGAATTACAACGTAAAAATGAATGAATTCTTGAGTCCTCTATTTATAGACTTAAGAATGTACATAGATGGGTCATGGGTCTTGCGTAACTTGTGCAACAAGTAAATATAAAATAATAAGTAAATAATACTCTGTATTTGAAATAACAGATTTCTCACAAATTTCTGCATATTAAAATAACTTTGAACTTTAACTATATTTAACTGAGCATCTCTGGTCGCATGTCTTTTGTCAACTTATTTTCCTGTTGTTCCGTATAAGTTCTGAATTTACCTGATAGCATGTTTTCTTCTCCAGTCTGGTCGTAAGTCGACCAATCCTCTATAAATGTCTCGTCATGTGTCATTCATGTGCCTTATGTGTGTGTCACGTCATCATGCTAAATTTTTTTGAAACATTTATCCCCCAAGTTTATTATGATACTATCAGCATTAAATAAACTTATTCGACCAGCACTCACTGACCTGTCACGTCCAAATGTACTTTTACTTCCTCGAAAAGGTAAATAATCATGATTTTACGGTTTCCAAGGAAAATTTTGACGATTTTACATTTTTCAATATTCCAAAAACCCTATTTTCATTCATGACCTTTCAGTTACCCTGAGTAGTATAAATAGGTTTATTCCTTTCCCATCATTTTTTACCTCAACTTTCTCTCTCTTCAAGAACTTCAAAGTTTCAAGCACTCTCCCAAGCAACCCGAGATGAATTTCCATGCATTTCCAAGAAGTTTCAATGCAATTTCTTGAGCAATCTTCACTTCAAGTAAGTTTTCGTCAAACTCTTTTCTATTTTTTGCTAATTTTCTTGCATTTCAACTAGGAATAATCTTTTTTATTTCGTAACTGTCATTGAAGATCTTAGTATGTTTTTTACGATAATCGGTTATAGGTAGGAATGTGTATGATTATGGGTTTAAATAAGTGTTTACGTAATATTCAGGAGTGTAAAGTGTTGGGGTTTTATGTCCTAATTAAAACCAAAATTCTTTGTAATCTCATTTTATTATCAATAAAAGAATAGAAATCATTTTTTGACTTGGTCAATCACTTTGCTCACATGTTTTCTTTTCATGATTATTTATTTAATATAAACTTCTATTAAATCCCGAGCATATAGCTAATCTTATTTATAGTGACGTAATCACAGTGGAATATAAATATGATTATATGTTCAAAAATAAGTTAGTCCTAAGATTAGTCAGTGCACCGGATTTACACTGACTTGCCAATCTACGATATGATCTACTTACACATTACAGTGTTATGTTCTTTCCAGAACATTAGCAAAGTAGATAAGATCGGATGTATTTGTTACATCGGACAGGACCGATATTGACAGTTGATAAGATAAGTAAACATACCGTTATTATCTATTCTAGTCATATCATATAGTTGACCATAGGTTAATTCAATCTCAATTCTGAGTGGTTAGTATTCTAACTGATTGTATTATTTGAGTTCTTTGACTTGTTCGTTACCAGCTTACCCTACGGACTAGCCCATACTTACATCTTGGGAACTCGGTAGTATAATTGAGTGGGAGTGTTAATCATAGATATGAACATCTATAGCTTCTGATGAAGAAGTGAAACGATGGTTTCCTTTTAGTTTGGTTCAAGGTGTTAAATGATAGAGATCTCATTTCAGTAATTAAATTAGTTTACTGAAATATCATTTACAAGGAACTAAGTGTTTTAAGGATAAAATACAATGAGGGGTAAAACAGTATTTTAGTCCTATCTCATTGTAGACCGTCTATAGAGGATTGAGTGACAATTATGGTTGTAACAATGGATAATTAATAGCGTATCTATATTTGTTATAGAGTGTTCTATGAATTCAAGAGTGCAATTCCAAGTCTATAGTGGAGTCACGAGGAATTAATAAGTTAGTAAATTTATTTGTTAGATTTATGATAACTTATTGGAGCTTGATTTCATAGGCCCATGGTCCCCATTGTACCTTGGATAAAATCATCTAGATAGTCTCAATTAATTGATTTAATCATCAATTAAAATTATCAAAGTTGACCAGGTCAATTTTGGATAGTTTCACAGAGTTGTGTAATTTTGAGAAAAAAAGAGAAATTATGGTAGATTTATTAATTAAGATAAATTGGTATCTAAATTAATAAATAAATTTAAATCAAGGTTCAAATTATAAATAATTAATTTGATAAAGGATTTAAATAATTATTTAATTAATTAAATCAATAGAAAATAATACAGGCCTTGATTTTAAGTCCAATGGGCTTATAATCAAATGGGAAATTTCACAGGCCTATAGCCCATGATAATTTCGACCTAGGGCTTCAAAATGGCTGTTATTTTATTGATTTTTTAATTAAATTAAATGGCCTAATTGAGTCTATAAAAGGAGTGCTTATAGAGAAGTCAAAAAAGGGTTTTTGATAAGTCAGATTTTCTGATAGTTTTATATTCTCTCTAAACACAAGTCCTTTTCTAAGCCTCTTTGTATTTTCTCTTCTTCTCTCTATATCTATCTCATGTGTTGAGAATTGCCCACACTAGTCTAGGTGGTTCTAAGGATACATTGGAAGATCGTGAAGAAAATAGAAGATCGGTTCAGTTTCTTGATAATACTCTGCGACAGAGAGGATACAAGAGTTAGAGAAACTGAAGGAAGGACTCTTAATTCCGCTGCGTATACTGTAAGTATTATATTGTTTGTTTCTCTTTGAATTCAATTTAGAAACATGTTTTAGGCTATCTCGTATTAATTTGTTTAATATCAGATATACATGAAAATAAATAAAGATCCTGTATAAGTTTTTCTAACATAAAGGTCTAAGAAGGTTTTATCAGGATATAACTACTGATTTTGGGTCTGAAATCGAAGTAAAAATTCGATTTTTGGGCCTTGAAAAAATCTGGGTTTTTCCCGCCTGCAAAGAAATCAAAAAGTTTTCTTGAAAAAACTCTTTACTTTTACTTTTTGATCTGTTACATTCACATGCTTGTATCTTAAAGTCTGTTTGTTGCTAAATACTTGCTGGTTGGTTGAATGTTGAATTAATTTTCACGAACAATAGTTATTTTCTTAATTCTCCCCTATTGGTTGTAGATTCTCACTTCTCTTTCTTCTCGGATATTCATGCACGATCTCTAGGGATGTGAGATGCTAATAGACGAAGATCTTCTAAATTTGCTATTCCTAGACTCCAAGCAGCCTACTTTGCCTATTCCACAAAATCCAACACAGCCAATACCATCAACTAGCCATCCCAACTCAAATCCTTTTATGGAACGAGTAAAGCATGTTGCTCAGAGAAAGAAAAAGATCTATGATCCTCACATTGGTCATCATGCAGCCAATGCCGAGGGGCCTTCGACTATCAACCGACCCGTAGCAACTGAGTAGCCACCTAAGCTTCTCATTTCTCACTCTTTTGTAAGATAAGTCATAAAAAAGGACATATCCTAGTACATTGCCCCTCCTAGCGTAATATCAAGCAGGATGGTGGCCAAGTATCCTAAGAAATATGGCCTCCTTGGGATTACTTTATCAATTCAACCCTTGACCAGAGGACAAACGTGCCTAACGACGCTTATAGTGCCTGGTTGAGATATCACATCGAGGGAGGAGCAACCTTGCCTTTGCACGATTTTTTTCGATGAGTGGCAAACTATTTTGACATTTTCCATTCCAAATTACACCGAACGGGTATAGAGTGTTATCAACGCTCTACATTAATTACCACCACAAGAAATGACTTGTACCCACTCCCCATGATATCAACTACATGTTCGATCTTAAATCCAACCCCAACCAAAATAACACGGGGCTTTTCCATTTCTACCATCAGGATTCTTCGCGCACATTCTTGACTGATATAACCTATAAGTCCAATGTGGGTAAATAGTTCCAAGAGTATTTCCTCACAATCGATCTCGTGGCAGACAACTTGTCCTTTACTTGGGGAGGTAATTTTTCTTCCCGAATTTGCTCAAAATTTTGGTCGTTTATTTCTTCTTTGTCTTAGTTTACTTTGTTGAATATAGGCCCATGGTTCTGACCAAAGCCTACCCAAGGCATGGTAGAGAGGGTCGTTTCCCTGGCCAGCATGACCTCTGTAGAAAAGAGTGTTAAGGAACTGGTAACTGAAAATAATCAAAGGTTGGTCGGCCTTTTGGAGCCTCACCAAGATGTGAAAGAAACAATTGCTGGGAGTGCCACAGGAGAAGGTACTGATGACGCTTCCCAACCACAGGATGTTTCCCAAAACTCCAGGCATCGTCCAACGGGGGTAACCATTAGGGAACTAGTCTCCAGTCCTCAATCAGATGCTATTCCTCCTTCCCACGGGAAGGGAAAACAAAAACTACTCGACTATGACTCGTTTGAGGATGAAAATGGTATGGATTTTTCAACTCTTTTCAATATGTTGCCCATTCCTATTAGTATGTTCAACAGGAATGACAACTTTATTTTTCCAACAAGTAGCTTTAATCCGGATTTTTTTTTAGGAGGATAATGTTTGTAACAGTAATAACTTAGACAACGTAGCGACCAATATCTTTAGTTCGGGTATAATAGTTAGAATTTTTCCTTGTCCATCTTTATAAATTCTTGTGGACACTTTAACTAATTTGTTCGCCCATTTTTTCAGTCATGTAGGCGAACAACGCTTTTGACATCTACACCTCGAGAGGCAAAACCACTAGCTCAAAGAAATCGAGCAGGAGAGAGGGCCAGAGGCACCAGCGGGGCACCCCCGAGGAAGAAGTCTTGATCAACGGAGACTCCTCTTCCTAATAAGTCCACTACTCCTCCTTCCTCCTCTCAACCTAAATCTTCCACCGAGCAGGTGGGAGATCCTTTTGTGAACGAGATGCTAACCAACGCCTTCTGCTCCACAATAGATAAGCTGCAAAAGTGGCCAAACATCAACTCAGCAAAGAGGCCATTGGCTCTCTTCCTTCATTGAAAACCGACCAGGTCATTGGCCATGGTTTCAATGAAATGCTTGTCGTAAGTCTAATCTAACTGTTGCATTTCAAGTTAAAATTTTAAATTTACTAACATCATTTTTATGCTGCTCGCAAGCTTTCCTTGTTGGGAATAATGCCTTTAAAGCAATTATATTTGACAATGGTTTTAATAAAATGAATAAATAAATTGAATTAGTGTGAATATGTAGCTTATGTACTATATTATTGTTAATAATATTAATTAAATATAAAAAAATTCCCAAGTTCATCTATGTGGTCTCAATCTCATATTGGTGTGAGAGGATCGAGATTGAGATAATGGACTTAAATAGTTCACACTAAAATAAAGTTGAGGAATCTTTAGATTAATTACTGCTAGTACGGTCCACTAGTATTATGAATACATGTGACCTAGATCCGGGTTGCTAGTGTAGTAAGACACTTTAGTGGAGGTACTTTGCATACTGAGAGTATGTAGAACTGGACCAGATGTGATTTGATAATACTTGTTTAAATACTATTTCGTAGTATTATAAAACACATCAACTAATGATCATATACAAACTGATCTTAATCCTGAAGTTACTATGAACTTCTATATATGTCATTTGATCCTTTGATTCATGTGTTATGGTTTGTCAGAATGATTAGGCTAAGAACTATTGTTTTGGGGGCTCAATGATATATATGGCTGAGGACATAGCTTAACAGATACGAAATCTATACTGTAATGTCCCAATTTCCCTAATGTGGCTTAATTCCTGGATTAGGGGGCCAGGAGGGCCATAATTAATTTATTATACAATTATGTGATTAACTGCATTATTATATGATGATAATTGCATGCCTGTGGGCCCACTTCTTATTAGAATGGAACTTTCGTAATTTTGATATAGCATATATGTATATTTATGTGCATGTTGGTGATTAATGGATGAGACCACATTATTATGTGGATATGTTTGAGCTATTCGACATGAGACGATCTTAGGATGCAAGATTAGCGGTTTGGTCATAACGGGATTAATTTCCAGGCTCGGGGTAAGTCTGAGTGTAATTTGATGCTTCGTACATTATCGGGAATAAACGAGTAATGGGATATGATTTAATTATTATTTGAGAAAATTGGGAATAACGGGAATTGGAGGATGTTAATTATAATTAACGGGATAGACGAGAAATGATTGTTTTACCCTTGGATGGCTGTAAAGATTTTAAATGACCCTAGGGGCATTTTGGTCTTTTGACCATGGGATATACTTAAGGTTAGGATGGCTATAGAAGCTTAAGGAAAAAATAGAGTAACTTTCTTCCTCTCTCTCAATCATCTCTCGTTCTCCTTCTCAGTTTGGAGTCTTGAAGCTAAGTGGAAATTGGAGCTTGAGGGTTAAGGTTTGGAGACTTAGGATATTTTCAGCAATTGAAAGCGGTCTAATTTGTAACAGGGGTAAGAATTCTAAGCCTTAGTTTCTAGTTTTACTTTGTTTTTATATTGCTTGAAGGTTTGAGAATCTTGATTGTAGAAGTGGTTATTTGGTGTGGTTTTAAGTGATATAAAGCTTAGGTTTTGTTGGTTGAATACTGGTAATGTTGTGATAATGATTGGCTGAGATTGTGGGATTAATTTGTTGAGGTTTGGGCTAAGTTTAAATTGAGAAAAAGGCAGAGGAGTTGGGTTTGCAGGGTCAAGTCGTGACCGAGTTCATGCAAGTCGCAACTTGAACCCATTCTAGAGCCTCCCCTGGGCTCTGTCTAGCAGGCGCGCCGCGACCCACTTGGTCAAGTCGTGGCCCGCCCCTTCCTTTTGTGCCAGGATGGGTCTTTAAGGGTTTTAAGTGTGGGTTTTCATTTCCTAAGGCTTGGGATCAAATCTACTAACCGTTTTAGTACGATTCGAGGTCCTGGGAGCAGGGTTTAGACCATGAACCTTTTATTATTTATTTTATTGATGGGATTTCATATTTGGTTATGACTATGTGACCGCTAAGGGACTTAAGGACTGATCGTTCTCACAGGTCGTTCTTTTATTATTTCACGCTTGAACCAGAGGTAAGAAAACTATACCCAGTAAGTGACATTCATGATTATTGATGAGGCATGTTGAGTGCTCTATATATGGACATTGATTGCATAGTAAATGCATAGCAACTTTGCTTATCTATGTATGTCACTGACTTATTAGTCAGAGAACGACAATGGTGTTTGGTATTGATCGTGAAGCTGTGACTTATTAGTCAAGTTCAGCAGTGATATTGAGCACTGGTCATATGGTATTGGCTTAAGAGTCAAGAACAACATTAATGTGTATAACACAGGCTGAAATGATTAGATCTAATCAACATGAGCATGAAATGCTTGACTGACCCCAAGGTCGAAGAAAATAAAAAGTGCTTGTCTAGTCTAAAGGCTAGTTATATAGAGCCAGGGTCAAAAGGCTTAGGTGACTGAACGTCACATGGCTTAGGCAGCGGATCCCCAGAGATAGACTTATTAGTCATCTACCCAGAGTGTGTAGTCACCTATCTGATTAGGGTGCGAAGCCCCAAAGTGTGACTCATTAGTCACCTATCTGATTAGGGTGCGGAGCCCCAGAGTGTGACTCATTAGTCACCTATATGATTAGGACTGGAAGCCCCAGAATGATTACCAGAATCATTTATTGATATTAAATACATGCAATAACAAGTTTTCTTGCCGAGCCTTGGCTCACGAATGCTATGTGGTGCAAGTAAAGGGAATGAAAAGCTCGCCCAGCCTTGAGTGGAGAGCTTAGGTGGCGATGTGTACATATGCTGCCGCTTGACCACCACGACCAAGTTGTTTCTCAGAGGAACTAGGGGTTAACCCTATTTTTGCTGCTTAGGTCGGCAGGTCGTAATTTTTATATTGTAATGACCATTTTGGATTGTAAATAACTTTGCAAACACTTTTATGAGCCCATGTACAGTTTAATGTTTTAAATAAAATATATCCATTCCTTTTGATCGAGATTTTCACCCTGGCTTATTAATGACACCTAGATGCACGTTTATAACCAAATGACTCGTTTAGCGAGTTAAGCACTGTTTAAAGTCCACAGTAATGGTCTTGGAGTAACCAAGGCGTTACATATACATTCTTATAGATTGAATGATGGTTCCCTATTGGGTTGACTTTTGGAACTGAAAAGGTTATTGACGTCAAATTCATATTCAGATTATGAATTAATCTTCACTAGTGAAGTCAATGGTAAACTAGGTAACAAGATATAATTAAAAGGGTAGTTTTATTCTCACTTAATTATGAATTATCAATAGAGGATTAATTTGTATCTAATGATTATATCAATGGACACTTTATAGTTACAATAAAGTACTCAGTAAATATATGTCTTTAATTCTCAAGAGTGCAGTCTCATATTTATAGTGGAGTAATCATAAAATTAATAAATATGATTATTAAATCAAATAGTTTTGGTTAATAATCTATTATTTATTGGAGCTTGGAATTATTGGTCCATAGGTCCCTGGCAGCGGTTCTAACAACAATATTCAAGGTAAGAGTTGATACGAGAGTCAAGCTGTAAATGGGCTATTTAAGAAAATATTTATTCTTCTCGATAAATATACAATTATGTGATAATTGAAGTTACATAATTTATTATTGCATTAATGCAATTTTCAAAATTGTGTAGAAATGAAAGATATTGATTTTAATCAATATTTTATTCAAGTGAGAAAGGATAAATGTGGATAGTCAAAATTAGTTTTGATTATTATATTTATTTAATTAATAATAAGATGTTAATGAAAATTTAAATTTTGAATTTTAAATTGATCTTTTTCTTAAAAAGATGATATCTTCTTTGAATTTATAATTATTAATTAATTAAAATAAATATGTATGAAAAGCCAAATCCCATTATTGTAGGGAAGTATTACACGCATAGGGTTTCTTGGAGTGCCCTATGCGTGTACCACTACTAATAGTGATCAGTTATTGATTTTTTCTTTTATTTAATTAATTAATAAAATGCAACGACCTTAAAAACATACAAGACCAAAACATGCTGATTAATGCTAAAAAATATCATTTTATTAGTTTTAAAGTTTAAAATTAATTAAGTTTTAAATAATATTATCATGGATTTATTGTAATATATTTTATATTTGAAAATATTAATTTTGATTTAATTTGTGTTTAATTTTCAGGAAATAAAATGTATTTTTGACACAAACAAAAAGAAAGAAGAAAGAAAGAAATATAATTGAAAAAAATGATGATAAGGTGGTATTTTTGAAGGAGAAATAGGCCCAAAACTAGGCCCAAAAATGAGCCCAGCCGCCAGCCGCGCCTGACATGATCTGACACCTGTCCCCTCGTCGCCAGACTGCCCCCCATGCGCCCGACACTGCGCCTGCCACTACGCCTGACGTCGCTGACACGCTGCCACCTCCTGACGTACATTCCAGCTAACCCAATCGGTGCTTGACACGTGGCCACATGTCTGCTGCATTTGTCCTCACTTGTCCCACTTTACACCTATTTTGCAGCCATTTTTCCTATTATTTTGTACACGGTTTTACACATTTTTGAGTCCTATTTACACTATAAATAGAGGATCAAATGGAGTAAAAAAAGTATCAGATGGTGGAATTAAGTGTGGAGAGTATAGTGAGAGAGAAAAGCATTTTTGTTCTTATTTTTCTTTCAATTTTTTTTTTTACATTACTTTGAGTGAAAACAATGCCTATTTTAGGCTAAATTCTCTTGCGGAAAGACTAGAGTGAACTTCATGTTTCACATTATATTTTTAATATATTGATTCTTTATTTTGTTCTTCATTTCTATATATTTGTTACAATTAAATTTATTTTCTTCTAATTTTTATTCTAAATTTATTAGTGTCTTTTACATAAGTCTAGTCATGCTCTTCTTATGTAATTTAGGATTTTAATTTAATTTAGGATATTTGTTATATTATATACTTTTTACTGCATTCTGTCATTGGTATTTTGTCACTCTAAGGTATATAATATGATAGGTTTTTAAAATTAGAAGTTAGTATAATTTAATTAAAAAACATATTTTAAGGCGAACTTTATCATATATATTTTCAAACTATAATTAATGGTGTAGAATTATAGTTGAGTATAATGAATAAATTTTATTAAAATATATATATATATGTTTGCATGAATGAAACTTATGCCTTCCATATTTTCCTTCTAATTCTAATTCCTCGATTTTGTTTATTTAATGTTTATATTCTTTTTCAAAGTTACATCATTTCAAAGTTTATTATTTCTGATTTACTAATCTACCTTTTTACTTGTATTTGACCTCTCTGTGGATACGACATAGCCCGATTACTACTGCGACCGCTTAGGAGTTATTAGACGATATCAATTTTTGGCACCGTTGCCAGGGAGGTAATTCTACAATTAAATGTTTGCATAGTAAATTAATTTTTTTTTCTATTTTAAAAAAAAAACATAGTATAATTTTTTTTATTTCTCTTTTATTTTATTTTTCCTTAGTAATTTTTATTTTTATTTATTCATTTCTTTTTTTTTATTTTATTTTTAGGTTTAGAATTTTATTTTCTAGATTTAGGTTTTTTTCGAAA
The DNA here is from genome assembly GCF_963169125.1 of Humulus lupulus. Taxonomy (NCBI): domain Eukaryota; kingdom Viridiplantae; phylum Streptophyta; class Magnoliopsida; order Rosales; family Cannabaceae; genus Humulus; species Humulus lupulus. The sequence goes on along the minus strand of NC_084797.1, from coordinate 45,080,977 downwards.
AAAAGCATAAAATTTTAATTCATAAAATTAAAAAAAAACAAAAAAAAAGTATTGAGAACATTTATGTAATTGTGGAAATTAGTAAAAACCAAACTTGTTCTGTCTTAGAAAAATTGGTTCTTAAATAAGGTATGTGTTAGCGTTACCCTCCAATCTTTTCTAAGAACCTCGGGGAGTTCTAGAAAAGCTCTTGGGCCTAAAGTGGTACCTTGGAAGCCTTCCCAATTGGCCTGGAAACATTTTTGGTGTATACTTATTACATTATTACACATTTGCGTATATAATACTTACAAAAAAAAAAATTATGCCACGAAACAGAGACGCACTAGGGAGATTTGTGAGACAACAAGTAGAAACTTTAAAAAACTCTCCTAGTTCGTCGTTTTCTTCCATTCGTTCAAACACTCCCGATTCACCGAGACTTCCTGAACCACCCACGATGGCTCATCAAGATGAAGTCCAACCAAGAACGCTACAGGAATATTTACATCCTACACGTACAGCCACACCATCATGCATAATGTATCCCAACAATATGCCGAATTTCGATTTCAAACCCGGCATGATTAACCTCTTACCAACCGTCCATGGGTTGGAAAATGAGAGTTTGTACGTGCATATACGAGAATTCGAAGAGGTGGTCGCTACATTCAACAACCAAGCTGATGTCACCAACATTGTGAGATTGAAATTCTTTCCTTTCTCGCTCAAAGACAAAACAAAAAGCTGGTTGTATTCCTTAAGGCCTAGATCTATCGGAACATGGGACGAAATGACAAAATCATTCTTTGCCAAATATTTCCCGCCCCATAAGACTAGTAGCTTAAGAGGAAAATCTCTACCTTCATCCAGAAAGACCATGAAACTTTCCATCAGGTTTGGGAGAGGTTTAGAGATTTGATAAATCAATGCCCACATCATGGATACGAAAGCTGGCGTCTGATCAGCTATTTCTACGACGGTCTCACAACAGGACAAAGACAATTCGTACAAATGATGTGCAATGGCGAATTCCTTCAAAAAGATCCCGATGAAGCTTTCGAGTACCTCGACGATCTTGCTGAAAAGTCCTACACATGGAATGGACCGAGTCCTATGGACAAGTCGCGATCAACTGGAATCTACCAATTAAAAGAAGATGACAACGTCAAAAGCCAAATTGAATCATTGAGACAACAATTCGAGTCTTTCAAATCTCAAGAAGGTAGAGGAATCCATATGGCTGCAAATGTAGAGACACGGGATCCATGCTTCATATGTGGAGGGACGGAACATCAACCGCAAGAGTGCCCAACTCTTGGTGAGTTAAGAGGAGGAAATGAGGAACAATGCAATGCTTTAGGGGATTACAAGAAGCCTTATAACCCTTTCTCAAACACTTACAATCTCGGTTGGCGCAACCATCCAAATTTCAGCTGGAAGGATTCAAACCAAGCATCTGGAAGCCAATGGAGGCCTGAGCAGCAACAACCACCAAAATCATACAATGCTCCTCAAAATAACATGCAGTCAAGTAATTATCTTGAGAATACTTTGCAAATGCTTGCGCAAACTCAAATAGCCTCAACTCAAGAGCTCAAATCTTGTTTCACACAAATGGTAGAGGAAATGAAAGACATGAAAATCCAAATGACAAAGCTAAACACTACTTTGGCGATTCAAGAGCATGGGAGACTTCCTGCTCAACCTCTTATCCATCAAAAAGGGCAACACATGGCACAAACCTCCTCCTCTGTAGATACAAATTTCAAAGAGGTTAATGCCATCTCACTCGAAGTGGTCAAAGTATGGTTTCACCGTTAGCTAAGACAACGAGTACGTCAATGCCCGCTCCAGATGATGATGTGCCAATAAGCATTCCAGTAAAGGCACCATTTCCTCAAGCTTTGAAATCCACTGGAAAGGTAATGGAAAATCAAGGTGAAATCCTAGACCTTTTAACACAAGTGAAGATCAACTTGCCATTGTTGCATGTGATCAAACAAGTGCCGGCTTATGCCAAGGTTATCAAGGATTTGTGCACCATTAAAAGAAAGCACCATGTCAAGAAAACTGCATTCTTGGCGGAACAAGCTAGCGCGGTTATTGACTGTAAGACACCGCCTAAGTACAAAGATCCTGGTTGTCCCACCATCTCATGTCAAATTGGGGAGAAGGAATTTGGTCAAGCCCTTCTAGACTTAGGAGCAAGTGTAAATCTCATGCCATATTCAATATACTTCCAATTAGGTCTAGGAGAACTCAAGCCCACATCTGTGGTGCTACAATTGGCCAATCGATTAGTTAATAAACCTCGGGGAATAGTAGATGTAACGACCCAAATTCACTAATAAGGCTTAAGGGCCTTGATTAGTGTGCCAGGAGGGCATTACTGGAATAACTGTGATTTAATGAGTTATTATATGTTTCATGATGTTTATATGATAATTGATTATATTATGTGGTAATATGATATGTGATATATGCGAGAACCACATTATGATGTGGATAAATCTGCAGCCGGCGACTCGAGGCGATCCTAGGGCTAGGTAGCAGGAAAAGTCACAACGGGGCATTATAATTGACTTTGGACAAGTCAGGGGTATTTTTGGTATCGGGTAGTGGTTTAGACTATCGGGTGATGAAAATAAATAATTGGAGATATATTTGAGGTTAGGATGTCTAGGCGGGATTATTGGGGGATTTTACCGTTTTGGCCTCGGGGACGCTTCCAGCACCCCGAGCCTTGGGGTTAACTTAATGGATATGTTAGAATTAAGGAAGCCTTTAGAAGAAAAACACAAACCGACCTTAACTTAACTCTATCTCTCTCTCTCTCTCTCACGTTTAAGGAGAAAAAACCAAGGGAAGGAAAAAACACAGAAAATCAAAGGGGAAACAAGCTGGATTCTGTGATTTGAGGTGAGGAACTGAAGGTCTAGCTCAGGGATTTATCAAGCACTAGAACAGGATTAAGGTAAGCATTTAACTCTGTTTTCTGTGGTTGAATTATGAGTTTTAGCTGGGTTTTAGTTAAGTGCTGAAACATGTTAAGTTGTGATGTTCTAAGGCAGAATTAAGAAGGGAATTTGGGGACCTAGCTTGGCCACAGCTTGGTGAAGTGATTCTACAGCAAAGGTGAGTTCTAACTCCAAGTTTAGAGGTTCTAGATTGTGTTTCAGTGATTGGTTTGGGTGTTTGTAGCATTTGGATTTCAGAAGTTGAAAGGAAGAGATTGAAGTGTGTTGGGCTGTGTTGTCTTGGGAATTATGTTGCTTAGATCATGTTAAAGAAGTTGGGAATTAATTGGTTTTGGTTTGGGGGCTTTGGGATAGCTTTAGGTGAGGTTTGGAGATTGAAAATGGTGGTTTTTTCTGGGTTCGAAGGGTCGGGCCGCGGCATGGTTCTTGGTGAGCCGCGGCCCTTCAAGGGTGTTGCATGCTAAGGAAGAAGGGCGGGCCGCGGCATGGTCCAAGCAATGCCGCGGCCCTTACCTGTTTTTGTGCCCTGGATGGCTCTGTTTAGGGGCCATGCCGCGGCATGGGTGGCCTATGCCGCGACGCTTAAGGGATTTTGGGATTTTGAGATTTTAGGCTTGGAAATTTAACCTAAGGTGCTCGGGGTTGAGTCTTTTACTATATTTGGTGAAGTTCAATGTTCCAAGTACTAGAACTTGACTTGGGAACTCATTTAAGGTTGTAATGGTGTCTTTCCTTATGGTTGTGACTAGGTGTCTTGCTAGGACTCGAGGACCGGATCGCGCTCAAGGAGTGTCGCCTATAGCTAATTCATCTGAAAGCTAAAGGTAAGAAAACTGCACCCGGTTGTATGTTTGTGATGGGACTAAGTGCTCCCGAGAATTGTATCGTGTCAATGATGGTATTACGCCATGGGACATGTAAAAGCGGCCTAAGAGTGCTGTACATGATATTAGCGCACAGGGCGCAGATTGGCCACTGGGAGCCAAAGACAATGGGATAACAGAGGGGGCAGCCTGAGGGCGCCAGCCCTAGTTATCATTTGTAAACTGTAAATGACGTGAATTGATATGCTTATTATTTGAAATACCTGATTATACCGATTGATGACATGGTTGAGATTATGTAATGTGATGTGAGATATTGACTTGTTGCTAATTGCTTATGCTTTGTTGTTGTTGTGTTTTCTTGCTGGGCCTTGGCTCAGGGGTGTACGTGGTGCAGGTAAAGGCAAGGGCAAGCTGGACCAAGCCTGAGGTGGAGAGCTCCGAGGTGAAATGTACATAGCCAGCTGTTCGATCACCATGGTCGAGGAGTGAGTCAGGACAGGGATTACCTAACTGCTCGTTTTGCCTTAGTATGGCTAGTTTATGTATTTGTACCTTGTAACTTTTGTAAACGGCCTTTAAACTAATATTTTTGGGATCCCGTGTTATCTTAATAGAAATGTAGCTTTTGAGACCAAAACATCTTAAACCCTAGTTCCTTTACAGTTTCGTAGAAACGCTTTCAACTAATAGACTTGACTAGCAAGTCTGGCACTTTACAAACACACAGTGTAACGGTCTTGGCTATCCAGGGCGTTACAGTAGAAGACGTTCTGATTCAAATTGAAAAATTCTATTACCCTGTTGATTTTCTCATCTTGGACACTTAATCTGAAGTGAGTATAGAGTCCAAAATTCCCATCATTCTCGGTAGACCTTTACTCGAACAGAAAATGCACTCATTAACTGTAGGAATGGTCTCATGAAAATCTCTTTCGGGAACATGACTCTAGAAGTACATGTTTTCCACATTGGCAAACGACCACCTGATATCGATGAGTGTTTCCAATCCTATCTGATCAATACACTTATTTCGGAAGAGGTCGAATCAAAATACAAGTCTAGTCATTTTAATCACCTCTTCCAAATTTCAGAAAGTTTTGAGCTCGATGAGTCTAAAATCAACCCTGAAATCGTCAAACACTCATAGGCTAGAAGAACCATGTTTTGGAATCCAATCTTTGAGGAACTCCCTCAAGATCGAGAAACACCAAAACCATCCATTGAACAAACTCCTCAACCAAAGTTGGCACAAATTCTCGAGGGTCTTAAGCATATTTTCCTGGGAGCTGACGACACTTTTCCTGTCATAATATCCTCCAAGATCAATGCCACACAAGAATGCCAACTCATCAATGTGTTGCAAGAACAAAGAGATGCATTAGGTTGGACGATAGCTGACATCATAGGCATTAGTCCTTTAATTTGATCCCATCACATTCAATTGGAAGACGGGGCTATACCACGTCGTGACCCTCAAAGAAGATTGAACCCAACGATGAAGGAAGTAGTTAAGACTGAAGTCTTGAAACTTCTTGATTCTGGCATAATCTATCTTGTTGCTGATAATAAATGGGTCAGCCTAACTCAGGTTGTTCCCAAGAAATCTGGGGTAAAAGTGGTACAAAATGAAAAAGGGGAACTTGTTCCTAGCAAGGTCACAACTGGGTGACGCATGTGCATTGATTATAGAAAATTAAATGCAGCCACCTGCAAAGACCATTTTCCACTTCCATTCATCGATCAAATATTGGAACGTGTGGCAGGTCATCCTTTCTATAGTTTTCTTGATGGTTATTCAGGGTATTACCAAATCAAGATTACCTTAGAAGATCAGGATAAGACCACATTCACTTGTCCTTTTGGTACTTTTGCCTTTCGACGCATGCCATTTGGCCTGTGCAATGCTCCAGCCACTTTCCAGCGATGCATGATGAGCATATTTAGTGATATGATCGAGAAATGTATGGAAGTATTCATGGATGATTTGACAGTCTTTGGAGATTCCTTCGAGTCAAGCCTTCTCAATTTAGAGTCTGTGCTTAAACGTTGCAAAGAAAAGGGCTTGGTACTCAACTGGGAAAAGTGTCATTTCATGGTGCCATTAGACATAGTTTTTGGGCATGTCGTGTTAGAACGAGGAATTGAGGTTGATCAATCAAAGATTGAACTCATATCAAAGCTGCCCACCCCTAAGACTGTTAAAGACATTCGATCTTTTCTTGGGCATGCATGATTCTATAGGAGGTTCATACAAAAAATTTTGACGATTGCTCACCCTTTGTCAAACTTCCTAGCAAAAGATGTTGTGTTCAGTTGGACACCTAAGTGTGAGGAATCTTTCTGAACGCTTGTTGCAAAACTCACTTCCGCCCCTATCATTCAGCCACCAGATTGTAACTTACCTTTCGAAGTCATGTGTGATGCTAGCAATTATGCTATAAGGGTCGTCTTAGGTCAAAGAAGGGAAGGGAAGACCTTCGTTGTCTATTACGCAAGTAGAACTCTTAACAATGCTTTAATGAACTATTCTACCACTGAAAAAGAGTTACTTGTTGTAGTATTCGCACTTGACAAGTTTTGTTCCTACCTAATTGGTTCACCTATCACAGTCTTTACGGACCATTCCGCCTTAAAATACCCCCTTTCCAAAAAGGATGCTAAGGCGCGTTTAATTAGGTGGATCCTTCTGTTACAGGAATTTGATTTGACCATAAAAGACAAAAAAGGAGTTGAAAACGTGGTAGCGGACCACTTATCTCATCTTGAATTTTTTGATTCCCCTGATGGCCCAGCCATTCGAGATGACTTCCCTGATGAACATCTCTTCGCAGTCACTAAGTTGCCATGGTACGCTCATATTGTTAATTACTTAGTGACTGGCGAACTTCCACCCTGGCAAGTTGAGATCAAGGTGGACTGGCCCAAATGTTGTGAAAACCGTCTTTCCCAACGATGCTATTGAGGTCATAGACCCAACTGATGGGAGAGAATTCAAAGTAAATGGCCAACGACTGAAACAGTATATAGAGAGGGTGACCCATCCTGAAGAAGTCACTCTTGTGGAACCGGTTTACCAAGTCTGAGTAGTGTTCCAAATTGTTTGTACATAGGTTTGTTTTCTGTTTATTTCCCTTTTGTCGTTTTATTTTATTTGTTATCATTTTGTGTCTTCAGTTTTTCATGTTTTAGAGAATCAATATTCGCTCTACCACTCGACACTCGCTATCCAGGTGTTCTCTTTCCCTGCTCTTTTACATTTATTATCTTTTGAGACATTGAGGACATTGTCAGATTTGGGTTAGGGGTGGTGAGCATATTCATGCACGTTCATGTTGATTTTTGTCATATTAATATTTTCACAGTCAAATTTTTTAAAAACTTACTTATTTATTTTTGCAAAATGTTACTTTTGAGTCAATTTTTGTTATTTGTATTACTAAAAGTTTCTCTAGAGTTACCTAATGCACATGCCAAATATTGTGGTAAGATGGTTGTTAGCACATATTTGCTTAGAAATTTGCCATGTTTAAGTAATTCATTCTTTTGTGTGAGAAGTGAGACTTGAGAAAACAACTTTTAAATTTTTATTAATTCTTAGAAATGGTTATAATTATTTGGACATGGTATTGTGGTATGAATGGATGATGTTTTAGAGATAATATTTTCTATAGAAAAATCTTATTAGAGAGCCTTTTATTATGTTGTTCATAAAAAAAATGAAAAAAAAGGGAGAAAAGAGAAAAGAAAAAAAAAAGAAAAGAAAAAAATAGAAAAAAAAGGAGAAAGACACAAAAGCAATATTTCTATCATTTTCAATTATGTTGTCTCTTGTGTCAACAAAAAAATTGTGTGTGTTTATTAATTTCATGTTTTATTTTGTGGCTCTTAGAATAAATGTAAAGATTGTCTATTTAACTTAAAATCCCGAAAAACTGGTTTTGTGGTACTCTTTATGGTGGTTGTCCAAATAGTTTATTTCCTATCTTCGTTTCAATAATTATTTAAGAGTTTGTCCTAAATATATACCCATTTGATGAGTGCTTACTTCTTTTCCAACTCCATGAATGAAATCCTTAAACTTTAAATATTTTCAATTACATGAGAGGTTAATGGAGTTGAGACTTTAACTTGACATAATTTTGATAGCTTTATGTGCTATGGTTTGCGGTAAGAAGGTTCAAGTTTGGTGCACACACTCACAACTCTAGATTTATTCAAAGTAATCTTGATAACTCTTGTTGACTTGTTACTAACATTTTGTGTTAATACTTAAGTTCTTTGATCATTTTTGACCTGAAATATATCATGTTGACATTTATTATTTCGCTTGAATTGCTAGAGACTAGCAATAAGATAGTTGGGGGTTGTGATTAGTGCTCAAAAATATCATTTTATTAGTTTTAAAGTTTAAAATTAATTAAGTTTTAAATAATATTTTCATGGATTTATTGTAATATATTTTATATTTGAAAATATTAATTTTAATTTAATTAGTGTTTAATTTTCAGGAAATAAAATATATTTTTGACACAAACAAAATGAAAGAAGAAAGAAAGAAATATAATTGAAAAAAATGATGATAAAGTGGCATTTTTGAAGGAGAAATAGGCCCAAAAAGGAGCCCAACCGCCAGCCAAGCCGCCAGCCGCGCCTGACATGATCTGACACTTGTCCCCTCGTCGCCAGACTGCCCCCCATGCGCCCGACAACACGCCTGCCACTACGCCTGACGCCGCTGACACGCTGCCACCTCCTAACGTACATTCTAGCTGACCCAATCGGTGCTTGACATGTGGCCACGTGTCTGATGCATTTGTCCCCACTTGTCCCACTTTGCACCTATTTTGCAGCCATTTTTCCCATTATTTTGTACATGGTTTTACACGTTTTGGAGTCCTATTTACACTATAAATAGATGACCAAATGGAGTAAAAAAAGTATCAGATGGTGGAATTAAGTGTGGAGAGTATAGTGAGAGAGAAAAGCATTTTTGTTCTTATTTTTCTTTCAATTTTTTTTACATTACTTTGAGTGAAAACAATGCCTATTTTAGGCTAAATTCTCTTGCGGAAAGACTAGAGTGAACTTCATGTTTCACATTATATTTTTAATATATTGATTCTTTATTTTGTTCTTCATTTCTATATATTTGTTACAATTAAATTTATTTTCTTCTAATTTTTATTCTAAATTTATTAGTGTCTTTTACATAAGTCTAGTCATGCTCTTCTTATGTAATTTAGGATTTTAATTTAATTTAGGATATTTGTTATATTATATGCTTTTTACTGCATTCTGTCATTGGTATTTTGTCGCTCTAAGGTATATAATATGATAGGTTTTTAAAATTAGAAGTTAGTATAATTTAATTAAAAAACATATTTTAAGGCGAACTTTATTATATACATTTTCCAACTATAATTAATGGTGTAGAATTATAGTTGAGTATAATGAATAAATTTTATTAAAATATATATATGTTTGCATGAATGAAACTTATGCCTTCCATATTTTCCTTCTGATTCTAATTCCTCGATTTTGTTTATTTAATGTTTATATTCTTTTTCAAAGTTACATCATTTCAAAGTTTATTATTTATGATTTACTTATCTTCCTTTTTACTTGTATTTTACCTCTCTGTGGATGCGACATAGCCCGATTACTACTGCGACCGCTTAGGAGTTATTGGGCGATATCACATGCGAAAATCTAAATTTTTACTTTAATTCATTGTACCAAAAATCCATATAAAAAAACGTTTAAAAAGATCATGTGCGCACACCTTTAGTTTAGCAAAAAGAAATACAACTTCTCTTCCACAGAGTTATAACAAAACACTTATCCCAAAATAAATAACAAACTTCCAGCTTTTTCTTTTCAAAATGGTGATCCACCAAAAATCTCCCCAGGTCAGGCCACATGTACATATCCATAAGCAGACTCTGGCGCTCACTGCTCCACTTTGCTTTTGCACTTACCTACAACATGAAACAATTAGGTAAGCAAAAAGGCTTAGTAAGAATAGTCGTGCACACAAATATACTAAACTCAGTAACGGGTTGACCTAAGATAGTTATTGCTACCGGTCATTAGGGTATTGGATAATTCCAACCCTATCATACAATTATCAAACAATAGTCAAATCAGAATCAAATACTTTGATTGTACCTAATAAACAACGTTACACATATCATGATAACCTGCACTTGGAAAATCCCAGAACATTCAAGATATATAACACATATCATAACTGATCAATATATTAACAGCAAGGTATTCGGGCCTAAACCTTGTTCCAGCAATTATGTCATGGCTTCAACCCGGACTATATTACCATTGTCCTGGCTCCAACCCGGACTATATTTTTACCATGTCCTGGCTCCAACCCAGACCATATTACCATTGTCCAGCCTCCAACATGGACGATATACTTATCATCTCCTGGCTCCAACCTAGACTATATTACCATTGTCCTGGCTCCAACCTAGATTATATACTTACCATGTCTTGGCTCCAACTCGGACTATAATCTCACCATTGTCTTGGCTCCAAACCGGACAATATTATAATAAGGTTCTGGCTCCCACCCAAACTCACTTAGCATTAAGTCGCATAATGCAGAAGCATTTCAAAGGTAGGCATTAAGCATACCCTAGTCTTAACGACCCAAACAAAACTAGTGTAATATACTACTACAAGCACACACTAGTATATTCATGTTGTAGCCAAGATAGAGAAATGCTAACTTACTTAGAGTCCTTAGTTCCCAGCTGGATCTTTAACACCGCTATTCATTTTCCCTTTCGCAGTTACTGTAATTAATATAGTGTACTCAGATTAAACTATGGCATACTCTTATAGCTAATATCTATGATAGCTACATGCAGTAAAGTTCTCTTAGAGACTCTATACTATAGCCTCTTATACACCTTACAGTGTATAAGGCTGGATTCTGTTCCAGTCTTTACAGTAACATGAGAAAATCAGTCTCACCGCAACATGCTCTCTGTGCTGTGCATCTTAATATTATTTAACTAGAGACTCTCTTATCAGATATCTCATATTTTGGTTTTTGGAAAAATGAGTTCTACTCAACTCCTATCTTTAAAAAAATACCAACTTGTCGTCCTCTTACGAAAGCTTACCGTTTTCTATCATTTACCAAAATTCCTCTTTTTGACCCTTCACAAATACTATACCACAATGTAATCTCGTTCTCTTAAAGATTCTACAAAACCCAACTCCCATTCTTACCATTTTTATCCATAACCTATGATCTCTTTTTACATTATTTTTTAAAAGAAGGGAAATTGGACCCTTAACTTAAAAATGGTAAAAGTCAACTTTTAAATTAACTCAAGATGATTTGGAATTGGTTAAGTCTCCAAATCCTTAGTTATCTTTGCAAAGGATTATTTCTTCTTATTTCTAAAACTTTACTTCTACTATTTAATTTAAATTGGTAAAGCCTCCTTTTTAAACTCTTGTCCTAAGTTGAATTTTGGGAAAAAAAACTCTTAAAATATCATTCACATATTCTGTGTCATAAGGACGGAAACTAGGCAAAAACCTCGCGTCAAAACTTGTTTTAGGTTAAGAGAACTAACCTCCCAAAAACATTTTTCGTTAAGGTTCGAAATTACTACTTTTCAATTTTTAGGGCAAAATTAGAAAACTCATTTCTCTTATACAATGACACATTTTTCTATTAAATTTTACAGGAGCCTTTATACACATCTTAAATAATTTTTGGGATTGCAAAACTCATTCAAAATTTTAAAGTAATCTAGGCAGTGCCTGCTGCCCAGAAGTTTTTCCCAGATTTTATGGTAACTTTGAAAATTTATTTCTCTTACACCGTAGCCCAGTTCTTTCTAAAATTTTACAGAGATCTTTAAACATGTCTATATTAGCTTTCTAAAAAATTTCATAATTTTTAGAATTATTAAACTCAACCGAATGTTTAAATCCATCTGTCCATCTGGGCAGTGCTTGCTGCCCAGAAGTTTTGTTTCCAAATTCTAAAGAAAACTTTGAAAAATCATATCCCTTATACCTTAACAAATTTTCCTCTAAAATCTTAGAGTGACCCTTATACATGTTTAAACTAAAACCCTACCAAATTTTATAGCTTTTTTATTAGTAAAGCTCGTTCAAAATTCAAAACAATCTGGGCAATGCATGCTGCCCATAAATTTTCCAGATTTACATCAAAATGCCAAAACATTCATAACTCGGGTTTAAAAATACTTTTTTACGATTTTCCAAAGTCTATCATCAAGTACTCACAAACAACTATGCAACTTCACAATTATTTTCCACAGAAAGAGGCAGTGGGATGCGATCTAACCCATTGGAAGCTAGACCACGAAATTTTGGCAGCATGTATTTTTACACAACCTAACAACAATAAGCATTTCTAGCATAACCCTAGCCACATGCATGCATGCAAGGCATCATACCACACATAAATATCAACCTTAAGCATAAAATAAGCTCAAAAACTATTGAAATACCCTATACAACCAGATCTATAAGAATCACCACAAACACATAAAGAACTCAACAATAGATTCTACCTTTTGAAGCCCTAGCTTGGAGATGTGTTCCTTAGCTCCTCAACACATTCCCTTAGTGCTCTAAACTCTCAAAACCGATCCCCAAGTTCCACATGCAGATTTTTATTAGTTAAGAAAACTTGGATGGGGAAGAAAACATGCAAACTACCAAGATTTATTACCTTGTTTCCACTAGATCACCAAAGTGCTAACTCCTTGAGGTACTACCCGTACAAGCCTCTTTTGAACTCTAGAATAAAAGATCAAAGTCATGCATGGCTGTTAGATCACAACCATGCAACATAAACCCTTAGGGTTTTGGGTTTGAAGAGGAAGAGAGGATAAAAAAAATAGAGCAGGGTTCGAAACTTACTCTTCCTTAGGGTGCTCTTGAGCTTCTCCCCTCCTTCAATGGGGAAAGAGTGCTCTTGCTCTTAGAGAGAAAATGACAGCAATGGAGAGTAGAGAGAGACTAGGGCTTCAGTTTTGGGGAGAGAGAATGGGAGAGCTTTTTTATTGAGGAAAAAAGAAAAATATTAAAATGATTGGATGTGTAAGAGGGAAATGATTGGAGGTTTAGCCAATGGGTGGGGTGAGGCTCTTACTCTTCCTAGGGTAGGTGTCCTAGGCTCTTGAGAGCCTTAGGCATAGCTCTTGCCTCCCACCCCTCTCTCTCTCCTCTCTTGGAAAAGACCTTTATGCACTTGCTCATCTTTACCTCTCTCCTTAGACACTCAAGGTCCTTTTGGTAATTTTACTTATCTAAAATTCCCTAAATTTTACCCTATAGTTTTTAAATATCTCCAAGCTTAATTAATTAAAATAAACGTGACCCAAAAATACAATTTTCACATAACACATAATTTTGGAAATTTTATCAAATTGACCAAAAAGCACTTAGTGGCCCGAGTAAGAAATTCTCATTCTTAAGCTCAGTTGATTGGAATTCAAACATCAATAAATTTTTCTTAAACTTATTAGCTTGACTATAAATTCACAATTGTTAGACAAAATTAATATTTTTATGCCATAGTATTTCCTATTTTATTTAATCCGAGATTTTTCTCCCATTAGGGTTTATTCCCTGGTCTGAGACCAATCTTTCTTTGCATAAAGCTAGATCCTTTATTGGATCATTACAGTGGCTATAAAATTCACTAATCATCGCAAATTCATATAATATCATTTATCAAAATACATTGATTCTGATTTCCAATCAGACAAAGACAGTCAAAAATTGACATCTGAGTCAGTGTTCACTCTTGATGGAGGAGTTGTTGTCTAGAGAAGCATTAACCAATCCAGCATAGCTTATTCAACCATGGAATTCGAATACATAGCGGCTTGTGAAGCAGCTAAGGAGGTGTTTCGTTGAGGAAGTTCTACATTGATCTGGAAGTTGTTCCAGATATGGATAAGTCACTAATCTTGTACTGTGACAACAGTAGAGTAGTAGCTAATTCCAAAGAACCGAGAAGCCACAAGAGAGGGAAGCATATAGAAAGGAAATACCATCTGGTAAGAGAGATTGTACACCAAGGTGATGTGAACATTATAAAGATAGCATCGGAATAGAACCTGCCTGACCCGTTAACCAAGACACTTCCTGCAAAGTCATTCATGGGTCACGTGCACAGTATGGGATTAAGGGAGATGCATCACTTGCTTTAAGGGCAAGTGGGAGATTGTTAGGATTAATGTCCTAAAAGCATGTAAAGACATTTTATTGGTTTTAAATAAAAGTAAAATTTTATTATATTTGAATGTTATAATTATTGTTTGAATTAATTATATATTAATATCAAGAAAATTCCCTACTCATTCATGAGAATATGATCTTGTATTAGTACGAGAGAATTAAGATCATATATAATGAATAAAATAGCCAGTAACATATTAAAGTAAGAAATCTTTAATGAATGATTACTAGTACGGTTTGCTAAGCATACGAGATGCAAGTAATCTAGATTCGAATTACTGATGTGGATAGACATCTTAGTAAATGTGTTGTATATAATAGAGATTACTTGACATGCCTCAACAATAACCATGCATGTCACATTTAAACATCCAACATGCATCAAGAATAACCATGCATGTCATATACATAGGGTGCAGTTTTCTTACCTTTGGTCCAAGCACAGGTCACCAATAAACGAGCCACAAGAACGATCTCGATTCAAAGCCTCTAGTGATAACCTAGTCACAACCACAAATGATGATCCAATGAGTTCAAGTTATAAAACCAATCCCGGAACCAAGACTTAGCCTCCGACCAATCAGGGTAGTAGGAATGATCTCGAGGCTTAAGGTTTGAGTTCCTAGGCTTAAAACATCATTTCGACCTTAAATACCCTCAAGCACCGCGGCCCCAACTCCCTAAGCCGCAACCCTCAGCCAAAACAGAACCAGCAGGGGCAAGCGCCGCGGCGCCCTATACCCGTGGCCCCCAGAGCCCCCAAAGTCTTCCACGTGCTTCTTCAAGCCTGGGCCGCGGCGCCCAAGAATAGGGCCACAACCCAACCTCGGAAAAGCCATTTTTCCTCGTTTATAACCTTTTAAAACCTCCCAAAAACATATCCAAACATCTCCAAACTCAAAAATCAAAGTTCCCAAACATCCCCATGATCCAAAACCAACAAAACCCAAGTCTCAAATCTAACAAAAACTCATCAAAACACAAAGTCCAATTCAAGCTTAAAAACTTTAAAAACTTAAAACTTAAAACTTGAATTACCTCTAATTGAGTTGTTTCCAACTAAATCCTCTGGCTAATAAGCTTCTAATCTTTCCTAGGATCGCTATGCCTCGATCCTTGCTTGAATCCAAGTCCTAGAACTCAAGTTACCTTCGAAAATGCGATCGGGAGACGAAAATGGAACTTTGAGGGAGCAAGAACGTTCTTTTATTTCTTAATAGGTTACTTCAAGCTTAAGTAGCTTTAACCAAATCCTAGCGCTCGGGGTCCCGAAAACACTCCCGGGGGAAAAATAGTCAAAACCTCCAGATTTTCCCCCTGATTTTACTAACTCCTAATTTACCATCAAATATTAATTCCCATTACCCAATAACTCGGCAATTCTCTAAATACCCTTTGACTCACTCCGAGTCAAGAATAAATCCCGTTGTGACTTTCCCACTAGCTTACCTCCTAGGATCGTCTTGTGTTGAGTAACCTTGGCATAACCAAATAATAATAAAGCACCACACACATATCACATATATGCCAAATATGCCCGAAATGGCCAAAATATGAAAATCACCCAATTACTTAGAAATGGGTTCACATACATATTTAATACACCTAAACCCGCATATTATTATTTAATAACACAATAGATCAATTATGGCCCTCTCGACCTCTTAATCAAGGTCCTAAACCTCATTAGGAATTTTGGGGCATTACAACTATCCCCTCCTTACAGAAATTTCGTCCTCGAAATTTATCTGAACAACCCGGAATAAGAATTCCGCACAACTGATTCCAGTTATTTAGGTCGCTCCCTCGTCCTCATTGATTTTGTAACATACCTTAACCCAAAGTATAACTTTGTTCCTCAGAACCTTATTTTTTCTGTCTCATATCTGGACTGGCTATTCTTTACAAGATAACGTAGCCTCAAATCCCCAGATTCTCATAACTCAACTCATGAGTTTCTTTTAACCCATGTTCTCAGCATGGAAATACATAATACACTGTGCAACTAACAGTGCCAAAGATAAGGTTGAACCAACATCAACCTAACCAATCTTATCCATGACTCAAATTGTTATATTACTCTAGGGCTCAACTTGCCCTTAACTCCTCATCCCTTCCCATGGTGATAATTTTAAGGAAGATATAACCTTCTACCTGGAACTCTATGTTCCTGCTTTTCAATTTAGTAAAACTTTTCCATTTACTCTGAGAAGTAAGTATCGAAGCTCCAACCTCTAATAGTCTCAATGGTCCCCTAAACTACCTCAGGATCCAGATATAACATCTCACCCATCTCATTCCAATGAATTGGTGACGAACACGCTTTACCATACCTTATCTCATAAGGTACCTTCCCAACACTCGATAACTTTCTCTCTCACTCTGATTTACCATCAGCCTGAGAATAATAAACTGTACTGAATTCCATTTATTTATTCATCACCTTCCTTAACCCTTCCAAGACCTGGAAGTAACAATAGAGTCTTCATCTAATAAGATAGACCTTGAATTCCATGAAGGTGCACGATCTCTTTCTCATAGAGGTCTGAATACTGATCAACTGTGTTATTCATCCTTACTGACAAAATAAACTTACTTAAAACACTGGTCCACAATGACCCAAACCAATTCACGCTGACCCGCTAACCTGGGCAATCCTACTGCGAAACCCATCACGATGTTTCCTTATTTCCATTATAAAATAATCAAAGGCTGCATTGGCCACACTAATTCCTGATACTTTGTCTTGACCTGCTAATAGATTAAAAACTTTACCACGCGTTCCATTATGCCCCTCTCCATCTCAGGCCACCATTATAAAACTTTCATATCCTGGTACACTGACATGATGCCTGAATGAAGAGAGTAAGAAGAACAACATGAGATTCATCCAGAATCTCCCAATTAATCCCAGTGTCCATCGGATTCCAAATTTGATCCTTATACCTCAATAAATTCATATATGACACTGTATAATCCTTAGCTAATCCAGCTAAGACTTACTCCTCAATCTTTCTTATCCGTGGTTCACTTAATCATATTTCCTGCTACTGAGGTGTCATAACGACCTACTAACTGGTTCTGATCTGTAAGAAGACTCAGAACTATTTCCCAAGGCACCTGAAATATCTTTACCACCCAAGGAAACTCCTACCCTTAAGGCATTCCTTGACCTTGGCAAATTTCCGCCGAGAATACACCATAAAACCATCGTCCACGATGATCACAAATCCCATTCAAATAAATCTTTGAATGCTTTGTTCATCTGATTCATAAACACTTGGCATTAGACAAATTCTCAAGACATACTTAGCACTCCCAGTGCCCTTATCTGATATAAAACAGTCTTCTACATATCTTTCTCCCTGATCTCTAGCTGATACTAACTAGAGCCAAGATCTACCTTGGAGAACACCATCTTACTCACTGGCTGAACCTTAAGTTCTTACAACTCCTGCTGAACTATTCAAAATAGTGCCCTAAACCTGAATCCATTCCTGGCACCAATCCAATCACCATTCTATCTTTTTCATATAAAGGAACCCTGGCAAATCCCCTGGAAGCACATCCAGAAACTTACAGACTAATCCAGTCTGTCCTGTTCCCACTAGCACAATCTAAATGATATCCACCACACTAGCTAAGAGTTCTATGCATCTCTCTGCCATAAAACTCTAGCTCTCAATACAGATGTCATAATCATACAGAATCCATGCACATTGCCAACTATCACAAGGCTTTCCACTCTCAAGCTTAAGAGTTACTATACTTTCCTTGCCATTTAACATTGCCTCACACTTACTTAACTAATCCATATCCCAGATCATACCAAAGCAGTCATAACCAGCTTTATCAAAACATTGATGAATCCTTTTTATCATAACCCCACTCATTTCTTAAGTCACCAATACAATATTGCCTTCCCATCACAACATCACCACGTGATCTACACAACAACTCTATGCTTCTCTATATACAACAATCAAGGAAAATAACATGGCACCAAAACCAGTCAGCATAATACAAAATCAGAACTAGAGAACTGACCTGCCACCCCTGAGGAGCTAGTCTCAGTCTCGGACTTTGACTGCCTCAGAATAAACACTCGAGCTAGAGTCGAGCTGTCCATCCCCTTTTGCTCATCATCTCTTAGCACTGGGCAATTCTTCACAATATGCCCAACCATACCACATGCGAAACATGCCTTTGCTCGACATTCTCTTGGATGACGCTTCTTGCACCGAGTGCAGAGTGGATAAATTTTCTTCCAACTTTCACTCTTATTTGTTCCAATAAGTGGAGGTACCATTATCCAAGCTCCGTTGCTCCCTAACACTCTTCTTCTCATTTCTTCCGCTCTCAACAACAAGAGCCTTCTCTACCATTTGAGCATAGGTAGAGATTTCATACACTGGGCCAACTCTAATGCCCCGAGCTATTCCAGGATTCAATCCCTGAACAAACCTTTCCTTCCGAGCCACATCTGTGGGTACCATGTCTAAAGCAAACTTGGCCAACCCATCAAATCTGTTAACATAATCGGTTACTATTGCATTACCCTGAACGAGATTCAGAAACTCATTCATCTTAGCAGTCTTGGCCACATCACAGTAATATTTTTCATTAAACAGCTGCCTAAATTCTTTCCAATCCATTACAGTTGTATCTTGTGTCTGGGATACTACTTCCCACCACGCCCGGGCATCATCCCGTAAAACAAATGTCGCACAAGCCACCTTATCGTGACCTACCAGTCCCATACTATCAAGAATGGAACTGATCATGCCTATCCACTACTTAGCTCTGAATGGGTCTAGGCCTCCCTCGAAGACTGGAGGGTAATACTCCTGGAATCTTCCATAGAGAAATTCCCATCTGTTCTCAACCTTAGGCTGAGCCAAAGCTGATGCCACTCCTGGCATAACCAAAGAGGAAGTACTCCCCAACATATTCCACTGTTGCTTCAGACACCTGATCTCTTCCTCATGCCTATGCAATCTTGATTGCAAATCTGTGAACATCTGTTGGAAACTCTGAGGGGAAGACGACAAATTCAACCCATGACTAAAACTCCAAGCCTCAGTGTATCCACCACCAGGCCTCATTATCTGCCTTGGCTATAAACCTGCTGATTGAATCTGAAGTCAATAACTCGACCCATTAATCATGATGAGCATATCAAGAGTTTTCCCCACGGGATCAATCTTACCACACCACATTTACAAACCACTTGCAGTGCTAAAAACATGCCCATGCCATTCATACATCAATCATAATTCCTGCTCTTCCAACATTCATACCATGCCTCCAACTCCAGCATGCAAATATCACAATTATATATTCATGGAGTAGGTAATCATTTGATCAAATTCATATATATTCACGGAGCATATATTCATATAGTCAAGAGCCAGGCACTATCAGAATCTCATGCTCCCTAATACAATGTGCAGGTAAAGCATTTACATTCTATTTAAGCAGTTAAGCACATAACTACAGAAATAGTTACCATTCCCTGAGTGAAGCTATCTT
Source organism: Humulus lupulus (assembly GCF_963169125.1). NCBI lineage: Eukaryota > Viridiplantae > Streptophyta > Magnoliopsida > Rosales > Cannabaceae > Humulus > Humulus lupulus. The sequence goes on along the minus strand of NC_084797.1, from coordinate 45,061,401 downwards.
TAGTGACGAGTGTACATGCCCAGCTTGTCTTCAGGAACCATAAACCTTGGCTCGCTCTGATACCAAATTGTAATGCCCTAAACTCTAGGGACCGTTACGGTGTGCCTTGTAAACAGTGATAAACTCGCTAATCGAGTCATTTGGCCAAAATCGTGTAACTAAGTGTGATTAGCGGTTTAGGGATTAAATTTTTTGGTTAAGATATAACATTTCATTAGAACGTTTATTATATACATTGGGATCCCAAAAATATAATTTAAAGGTCTATTATAAGAAACTATTTACAACCAGCCGATCTAAGCGGCAAAATAGGGTTTAACCCTAGTTCCTCTCCTTCAAACCTCGGCCATGGTGGTCGAGCAGCTGCATATGTACACATCGTCACCTAAGCTCTCCAACTTAAGGATGGTCCCGCTTTCTTTTGCCTTTACCTGCACCACATAGCACCCGTGAGCCGAAGCCCAGCAAGAAAACTCAATATGCTCATGAATAGTCATATAATGACATAAAATCATAAGGCACACACCTAGCAAATATAGCCATATTCAAGTAGGCAAATGAGTTCACGTAATGATGAATATACAACATCAACTGATGATCATAGTAATCATCTTGGGCTTTTAGCCCTAAATAGAAGAGTGACAGTTGTACTAGTCACTGAGGTGGGTTTCGTTGCCAATAGCCATGTGAAAATAGGGTCACCGGGGCTTTATAGATAAGTGATCATTTCACTAGCTTAAACAAGATAGGTGCTCGATGAACTAGTCACCAATATAACCTACCGCATGACCATAGAGTCACAACCGTGGGATTCCGCTTTCTAGCCATGTGACAAGCAGTCACCTAGACCTTGGGCCCTGGCTCTGAGTAACTAGCCTAGACTAGTCAAACACTTATAATGTTCATCAACCTTAGGGTCGGTCCAGCATCAATGCTCCCAGAGCCATTTAATGCTGATATCAATTAGATCTAATCTTTTATCAGCCCTGTGTTCAGGACGCTTATGCCGTTTCTGACTCACAGGTCAGTATTACACGACCAGTGCCGTCCCTGACTAGTCTGTGCCATACACAAGTAAGCAATGCTACCAAACATATATCATATGTCAAATATCTGAATAAAAGGCATTCAGCATGCTTACTTAACAATTTCTAGCATAATTTGTTCCATGCATAAACACAGAGGGTGAAGCTCTGAACAATCTCATATTCAATATTCATAGCATGCCATAATCACATATTTCTCATGCAACACATGCATCACATTTAATCACTTGACATGCCTCAACAATAACCATGCATGTCACATTTAAACATCCAACATGCATCAAGAATAACCATGCATGTCATATACATAGGGTGCAGTTTTCTTACCTTTGGTCCAAGCACAGGTCACCAATAAATGAGCCATAAGCACGATCCCGATTCCAAGCCTCTAGTGATAACCTAGTCACAACCACAAATGGTGATCCAATGAGTTCAAGTTCTAAACCGAAACCAAGACCTAGCCTCCGAGACATCAAACCCCACCAATCCGGGTAGTAGGAATGATCTCGAGGCCTAAGGTTTGAGTTCCCAAGCTTAAAACATCATTTCAGCCTTAAATACCCTCAAGCACCTTGGCCCCAACTCCCTGAGCCGCGACCCTCAGCCAAAACAGAACCAGCAAGGGCAAGCACTGCGGCGCCCTATACCCAGGATCACGGTCCCCAGAGCCCCCAAAGTCTTCCACTTGCTTCTTCAAGCCTGGGCCGCGGCGCCCAAGAACAGGGCCGCGACCCAACCTTGGACCAAACATTTTTCCCCGTTTTCAACATTTTAAAACCTCCCAAAAACATATCCAAACATCTCCAAACTCAAAAATCAAAGTTCCTAAACATCCCCATGATCCAAAACCAACACAACCCAAGTCTCAAATCTAACAAAAACTCATCAAAACACAAAGTCCAATTCAAGCTTAAAACTTTAAAAAATTAAAAATTGAATTACCTCCAATTGAGTTGTTTCCAACTAAATCCTCCGGCTAATAAGCTTCTAATCTTTCCTAGGATCGCTATGCCTCGATCCTTGCTTGAATCCGAGTCCTAGAACTCAAGTTACCTTCGAAAATGCGATCGAGAGACGAAAATGGAACTTTGAGGGAGCGAGAATGTACAGAACGTTCTGTTATTTCTTAATAGGTTACTTCAAGCTTAAGTAGCTTTAACCAAATCCTAACGCTTAGGGTCCCAAAAACACTCCCGGGGGAAAAATAGTCAAAACCTCCAGAATTTCCCCCTAATTTTACTAACTCCCAATTTACCATCAAATATTAATTCCCATTACCCGATAACTCGGTAATGCTCTAAATACCCTTTGAATCACTCCGAGTCAAGAATAAATCCCATTGTGACTTTCCCACTAGCTTACGTCCTAGGATCGTCTTATGTTGAGTAACCCTGACATAACCAAATAATAATAAAGCACCACACACATCACATATATGCCAAATATGCCAGAAATGGCCAAAATATGAAAATCACCCAATTACTCAAAAATGGGTTCACACGCATATTTAATACACCTAAACATGCATATTATCATTTAATAACACAATAGATCAATTATGGCCCTCCCAGCCTCCTAATCAAGGTCCTAAACCTCATTAGGAAATTTGGGGCATTACAAAGTTGCTCAATACAAAGGTTGTGTCTCTCTAACCCTAATATTGTATTTTTTCATTCTATTATGTTTTTCATTGTTGGTGTAGATGATTAAATGTATCTAACTTTGTCTTATCATCATTTAATCATTTAGTTCATTATATTCAAGATTCACATTCATATCATGAACATGTTTCTTTGATTGTCAAGAATTGCCTTCATACTTTGAATTTGAATCTTGATCAACATCTAGGGTTAGGAATATTGCATTATTATCATAATTCATTGTTGATTTGAAAAGAGTAAATCCATATATTCCCAACACCAAGGCTGATCGACCTTGGTGCTCCATCCGCCGCTTGCGCGCAAGGTGGTTCGACCACTTCTCAGTCGCCTCTGAGGCACGAGAGCCCGCCACCAACGGTCGGCCGTGCCCTCCTCCAGTGTCGAGTTGCCTTGCCACCGCCCAATTTTACACACCCATTAAGGTTTGTGTCATGCAAACCCTAATGGATGTGTAATTATCCTTTTGGGCCATTTGGAGCCCAATATAATTAAAAGTGTTTTGATTATAATTTTTGAGTTAATTGTGGTGAGTCCAAATTCCAATTGGGCCTCAATAACTTGTTGGGTATTTGTAACGCCCTGGATAACCAAGATCGTTACACTGTGTAGTTGAAATAGTGCAAGAATTGTTAATCAAGTCATTTGAATAAAATCATGTTCCTAAGGTCAACCATCATATTAGGGTTAAAATATTTAGAACATAAACGGTTAATTTTCATTAAAATGGATGTTTAAGACATGGGATCCCATAAACAGGGTACAAGTGTTAGTTACAATTCTCAACAATTTTAATACAAACAACAGCCACTCTAATGGCAAAATACAAGTTTTAGGCCTCTGTCCCTGTACTTTCCCTCGGCCATGGCGGTCGAGCAGCTGACTATGTACACTCTGCCCCCAGAGCTCTCTAACTCAAGGTTGGTCCAGCTTCCCTTTGCCTTTACCTGCACCATGTAGCACTCGTGAGCCAAGGCTCAGCAAGAAAATCAGAAACGACAAACACATGTAACAATAAGAATATTCAATCAAGCTTATCTCATTCAAACATAAAACAGAGTACAAATATTCAACTAATCAATGATAAACACATAATCTCAAGTTCTCAAATAATCAAGGTTGGCACACTTAGGTCAAGCCCCCTGTTGTTCTAGTTGGCCCCGATTCGCTTAGGCCGGGCTGCGCTCAGCACGCTTATCGTCAGCCCTGACTCCCTTAGGCCGATCATTCTTGTATATCACATCAATCTTACAAGCATATAGTATAAGAAATCAATAATTGGGAATCTCAGTCCCATTCACAACCACGCAGGGGTGCATTTTTCTTAGCTTGAATTCTGAGTGGAGGATATAGAATGGTCTTGAGCACGGTCCTCAGTCCTGAGCCTTGGCGATAAACTTAGTCATAGTGGTCAATAGGTAATCATCAATTTCTAATCTAAATAAATACTTAGGAGGAAAAATCTAGCCTCTAGGGCTTTAATTTCTACTAACCTGGGTAGTAGAAATCGTCCTGAGTGCCTAGGTTCGAACCCTCGAGCCTTACCAATCCTAGAAACCATCCTAAGGCAAAAACCCCTAGGCGGGCCGCGACTTGACCCTAAGGATCGTGGCGCACCCCCAAGTCAGAGGCTCAATCCTCAAGCTTCAAGGGGAGGTGGGCCGTGACTTGCACCCTAGGGTCACGACGCGCCCTAAAAATAGAGAGCACACCCAGGAATTCTTGGCATGCGGGTCATGGCGCCCATGAGTTGGGTCGCGGCGCGCCCCCTTGTGCCCAGAATTTATGGGTTTCCCTAGAAACTTTCCCAGCCAAAACCACATAATCCAACTTTAATAAACACTCTAACCCAAAACCAAGCTTAGCTACAAACTTAGGACTTTTAATCCCATATTTTAAACACAAAACCTTAACAATCCAACTGAAATCACCATCCCAAATCAGTAAAAATTCATCACCCAATACTCAGCTTTATTTCACCCTAATGATCTAAATTCTCTAACATAATCAAAGACATGAACTCACCTCAATTGGCTGCTAGACTTCTCAGCTTCAATCTTCCAATCCCTGCATTTAAGTTCCCAAGCTTTCCCCACTGAATTCCTTAGCCTTAACCTTCAATTCAGCAAGAACTCTTCAAGTATGAGAGAGAGGTAAAGAGAATCGTATAGAAGGGGAGGGAGAGAGAGTGTTTAAGGCTTCTTTATGCCTAGTGGATTCTGGCTTCTTCTAGTACCTTAGTTGATCACATCCCCAACAACAAAATGACCAAAATGTCCTCCCCTAAACTTCTTAGCCAATTAATTACTCTAAAGGTAAAATAGTATTTTCTCTCCAACTCCTCAATTGTTCCTAATATATATCAATCAATCTCGTCGTGTCCAATTAATTACCAATTATTTATTCATTACTCAATCAATCCCAAATATTCTCTAAATTCCCATAATACCCCTAGGCTTCCCCCCGAGCTGGGTATTCAACCCCGCAGTGACTATTTTGCTAACCTGCTCACTAGGATTGTCTCGAGTCATATATTGCAAATATATTCACATAATAATGTGGTCTCAACAATTTATTACATATAATCACATTTATGCCCTCAACGAGCCAAAATTATAAATATGCCCTTATAAGCTATAAATGTCCCACATGCATATCTAATACTCGTAAACATGCTTATCACATATTCATATAATCATATCAATCATGCATGCCACATAGTCACACATTTAACCATTTACATGCATCTATGAACCAATTATGCCCTCCCAACACGCTAACCAAGGCACTAAACCCTATTAGCAATTTTGGGTCATTACATATTAAAACCCAAAGTTTGATTATTTTTAAAATTGTTTAAAATAATGAAAAGGTTATTTAATTCATAATGGATAAATAAAATGGTAATGGCCCAATGACTAAAAGAGAAGGTCCAAGATCAAAGGAGTTGATCTTCATTAGGACTTAGTTAGTTTAAATACTTTTTGTGTAATTTTTGCAAGTGTTGTAATTTTCTAGAAATACCCAAAGCACCCAACCCGCATTTATTTATTTATTTTCTTGAACATGATTAAATTTTTGAATGCTTTATCATGTATTTTAACATGCCAATCATATTACCCACACAATACATATTAATTGTAATGCCCCGGATTCCCTATTATGGTTAATGGCTGGATTAGTAGGCCAGGAGGGCCATAACTGTTTAATTATGCCATTAAATTTTTAACCAAAGGACTCGGGTAGCGGGTCAAATTTCCAGTTCACCGTTCTCCGTAACTGTTCTGGGGTAGCCAGGGCGTTACATTAATCATGCATCTAATTTTTTTAGAAACATGCTTAGGATTGATTATATGATTTTATTAGATAACTCATGTAATTTATTTAGTCTTTAATTACTTAAGATGTTAAATAGAATTTAAAATTTGTTTATTTTCTTATTTAATAAAAAATACTTTATTAAATAAAAATGGTATTCTTCTCAAAAGAAAAATAAAATTAATCTAGGGCATGATTATTTATTTTGCATAATTGGATTATTATTTATTAGAATATCATTTGTTAAAATTAATTTAATTAGTTTTACAACTAAATTGAAAAATATTGATTTTGAGAAAAACACATTCTTTTAAAATAGTGAGTGGGAGAGGGAGTTATGACAATAAGTTTCATGGTCTCCATTATTGGTTGAACACCGAGAGGCATAGGAAGGGCATCGTATCACCTCCGTTTGCGGCTTCCCTAAGGAAAGTCTTCCGAATATGTTTATTTTATCTCAAGGTTGACTTCTCATACGAGAATAAGATTAGTGATGTATTTCAAGTTTGATTGACCCTAAGGCACACTCTTGAGTTAAGTCATTAATCAAAAAATAATGGGTTACACTCCGAAGATGTGTCTAGGTTGTCGAGCATGACTACTACATCTTGACCAAGCTAACGGTAATTCATAAGTCAAAATAAAAAAAAGATTTTTTTTTTAAGTTTTCACTTATGGAGTTGACATCTTGTCTCAAGATTAATTTGTGATTAGTCTGACCTACCCCAAGGCTGGTCCATTAATTTTCAAATTAAATTATCATGGATTAATAACTTTTTTTGTGTTATTTTATGTGTTGCATTCATGCATCATGTTTACTATTCCAAATATAAACTGATATTTATTATATGCATTAATTCATTATATTTTATTTATTTATTTTTTAGCAATATGTCTAATCCAAACCCTGTAACTGATTTACTTGCTAATAAGAAATTGACTGATGATAACTACATGAAATGGAAATCGAATATGAACATTGTTTTCATATGTGAAAACCACATGTTTGTCCTGAATGAGGAATGTCCTGAGGTTCCTCCTCTCACTGCTACCAAAACTGCTAGAGAAAAGTATCACAATTGGATCTTATCTAACAATAAGGTCAAATGTTATATGCCTGCTAGTATGAGCGATGTGCTCAAAAAGAAGTTTGAAACTGTTAAAACAACTTATGAGATTTGGGAATCTCTACAAGGCATGTTTGGCCAGCAGTCTGATAAGTGCAGACATGATGCTACTAGAAGCTTCATGAATATATTGTTGGGAATAATGCCCTTAAAGCAATTGTAGTTCACAAATGTTTTAAATGAAATAAATAATTGAATTGAATTATTATATATATAGACTATGTCGGATATTATGTTGATAATATTAAGTAAATATCAGAAAATTCCAAAGTTTATCTATGTGGTCTTAATCTCATATTGGTATGAGAGGATCGAGATTAAGATAATAAACTTAAAATAGTTCACAGTAAAATAAAGTGATGGAATCTTTAGATTAACTACTGTTAGTACGGTTCGCTAGTATTATGAATACAAGTGACCTAGATCCAGGTCACTAGTGTAGTAGGAAACTTTAGTGAAGGTACTTTATATATAGTGATATATAAAACTAGACCAAATGTGATTTGTTAATACTTATTTAAACACCGTTTCATAGTATTAATCAAACACATCAAATGATGATGTTATCCAGATTTCCGGATAGCGTTTAGATTGATATCCTCGGGGAAGCAGAATTACCAATGTCTTTCACGGAAGGCGACCAGAGCTTGCGGATGGACAGAAAGGCTTCGCCTCTCCTGTTTAGGGTCCGGATTACTCTTCCAAGCAAACGCGACATGGAAACTCGTCAACCCTCCCGGACTCCCTAAGGGGTATCCTTCGGGGAAGCCCCTTCCAGGAGAAGCTCTTCAAGCGGTCTTCGCGGAAACAGTTCCGTGCCTCGCACGGAACAAAACCAAGCGGTCGAGTCATGGAGGAGGCATATTTGGAATGATATCCACCTGACACAGGATCCCGCCTGACACGCCCGACAGGTCAAAGCCGCACACATCCCAGCACGCCTAAGGGTACCTTTTCGCCTACTGTTCCGCTGACAACTTGGAAAAGACGGCTGACTTTGTGTATTCCCCATACTTTCACGTAAATATACCCACATAGAGTCTTGTAGCCATGCTACTACAGTAATTGTACCCCCTATTTATGGCTGGTGTAATTAAGACTCATGTACGTAGAGAAAAACCCTAATCCGAAACCCTAGCTATAAAGACCCCTTCATTTTACAAGAAGGAAGAGGGCTAACAGATCACATAGCAAAAACTCTACAAAAATCTCTCTAGCTTCATCTTCTTCAAGAGAACCCGAGAGAAACACTGTAAGTGTGTGAAGTTCTTGTACACCAGCCATCTTACTGTAATCCTTTCCAAGTATAATAACATCGACTCGTGGACTAGGGCTTGTTAACGCCTGAACCACGTAAAAACACTGTTTGTTTAGTTACATTTCAGCACTTCTACAGTTCTTATCTTTTTATTATTCTGTTTGTATTCGTTTCCGAAAAACTCGGTAAACATTTTGATGCTTTCATTGAGAGCTGTAGGAAGTTGTTAGTGAGCTCTTTTTCTGTGTACGTTTTTTGTATTCACTTCGTACTAAAGAGATGGTGACTACGAGAAAATCCGCGGTTGACAAAAATGCTAGGGTCAACCCCGATACTGCGATGGAAGATGTGGTGCAAAGCGAACCCTTGGACTACCAAGGTGAAGACCCGACATCCCGCCAGGATCGGGTCAGTACCGAAGATACGACATACTTAGAAGACGAAGAAGAGTATGTCCAAGACGGTTATTACAAGGACGGCTGCTACTATGAGAAGGACCCAGAACTGGTCCAAGTAGCCGAAGAACTGGAGGTCACCAAAGCCAAGCTTGCTGAGCAGGAGCGCCTCTCCGAAAAAATGCAGCGCATGATGGAGCGCCTCCAAAGCAAGTTCGGAGACCTAGGCGACTCGGACGAGGACGCCTCTGTTTTAGGTGGTGCTGATGCCGCTATGCCGGATCCAGCCGCTGCTGGACCATCCAAAGCCGCCCCTAACAAGGGCAAAGAAAAAGTTGGAGAGCCTGTACGCGCTGATGCCCCTGCACCTCCTAAAGGCGTGAATCACCAGGCCGACTGCCCCCCCCCCCCCCCCCCCCGCGCGCAGAAGGTCTCTGGCGCTCCTAAGCCCAGACGTCCTTCAGCCCCAAGGGGGCACTCCGTGCCTAAAGGGCCCGGTGCTAAGGCACCCAGGCCTAGGGGAAGGAACAACCGCCCCAGTGATTCCGTCAACCAGGATGGTCGGGCTGCGAACTCGCACTCCGAAGATAGCTGGTCCACGGTGGACCTAAGAAGAAGGTTGGAGGCCAAGTATGAAAAGGCCAAAGGAGAAAAGGCCCGGCCTCGCGGAGATGACCTCCGAAATCATATTAATGACAAGCTCCGGGGACGTGACCTCCCGGAGAGTGATACGAAGAGGCTCGAGGAACAGATTGCTGCCTTGACCAAGCTGGTCCGGAAGCAAAGTGGGGCCCTGTCAGACTCTGAGGAGGAAGACCCGGAACCATGTATTCGGAGGATCGCGGAAACGTCCCTCCCGGATAACTTCAAAATGCCTCACATAGAATTATATGATGGGAGGACAGACCCGCGTACCCACCTAGCTAAATACAACAAAATGATGCAAGTGGCGCGTGTCAGTGAGGACGCCAAATGCATGTGCTTCTCACTCACCCTTACCAAGTCCGCGGAGGACTGGTGGAAAAGATTAGCTCCCGGATCAATCCACAGTTGGAAGGAGCTACAGTCCGCATTCAGGAGGCAGTTCATTGCTGCCCGCGACCACGACATGGAGGTTGGTTCCTTAACCAACATCAAGCAGCAACCCAATGAGAACCTCAAAGCTTTCATTCAGAGAATGATGGAAGCTGCTGCAAAGACCAAGGTCAGCGATGACATGAAGCTGATCGCCCTTCAATCGGGCCTTACTGTCGGCTCCCTGCTATGGGGGGAAATGCAGAGGAGACGGGCAGAAACGCTGTCCGAATTCATGTCAAAGGCTCAGGGAATCATCAACCTTGAGGATGCCTACCAGCAGGCCTTTGGAGTTCCCCCAGCTCCAACGCCTTCCGTGATTGCGCCGAGCTTTGCTTCGCAAGCTCCAGCACCAGCCCTCACGCTTCCAGGAGCCCAATTCACTCCAAGTGTGTATGGGCCTTCCGCGTCTGCTCAGACGCCGAGTCAAACCCATTTCTCTGGGTACGGAGCTGTACAAACCGGATGTAGTATCGCTCCTGGCATGCCGCAGCTGCAAGCGGAAGCCCCAGAACAAAATTTGAGCCAATCGCGGAGCAAACGAAGCGGAAGAAACTCCAACCGGGGAGACCATTCAAAGAAGCCCCGGAAGGACTATGAGCCCAAGTTCACGGAATATACCAGTTTGATAGACTCGCGAGAGAATGTCTATCGGGCGACCTGTAATATGGTCAACTACAGGAAGCCCCCGAAAGTGTCTCACAGAGGAAGGCGTCCGCGAGACTCCAATAAGAGGTGTGAGTTCCACGGAGACGTGGGGCACACCACGAACGAGTGCCTTCAGCTGAAGGATGAGATCGAGTCCCTGGCAAGAGCGGGACACCTCGGTCAGTGGGTGAGGATACCCATTATCTATCCCGGAGAGGGGGTAGTTCACGGAGCTGCATATTCCCCGGGATAGAGGGGGACCGCTAGCGCTCCTGGAGCCGGTCACCCCCAAGCTCCCGGGTCTCAGTTCCCAGCGCTTCCTGCTCCAGCTGCTTCGGCACCCATTGCCTTGTTGGCTCCAGGGCCTGGCAACCCATATCCGTCCGGCCTTGCTCTGCCACCCGTTGACGGACACGTAGCCACCATTTCCGGAGGACCGCACCTTGCCGGAAGCACCCGCAACTCCCAGAAGAGGTACTTGAGGGAGTTAGAACACACCGGGGAGATGTGCGCCTTGGTTCAATCACCTGCTCAACGTCCCCGAATGATGGATCTTCCCATCACCTTCACGGAGGACGATGCTCGACATGTGCACTTCCCCCACAACGATCCCCTCGTGGTGGAAGCCCAGATTGCCAATAAGAAGGTCTCACGGATCTTGGTCGATAACGGAAGCTCCGTAAACATCCTCTTCAAAGCGGCCTTCCACGCGATCGGATTAACCGAGACAGACCTGACCCCATGCCCCATCCAGCTTCAAGGGTTCAATGGGGATGCACTCATGCTGTTAGGCAAAATTCAACTTCCAGTCACCCTCAGAGGAGAAAGCGACGCTTGTGCCTTCAAGCACAGCACATTCGTGGTGGTCGACTGCCCCACGGCATATAATGCCATCCTAGGCCGACCGGTCCTAATAGATTGTGGGGCCATAACCTCGATACGCCACTTATGCTTGAAGTTTCCATGCGACGATGGGCGTATCGGCACCCTCCGAGGAGACCAACGAAGTGCACGAAGCTGTTATAATGTCTCCGTCCGATCCGTCTACACGGTCCAGGAGACGGTTGCTGCCATCCCTTTGACGGAAGAATTACCAGAAATTGGGGGTGCTCAAGAGGCATACTTTGACGAACTCGACCCAAGAGTGGGAATCGAGAAAGCAATAGAGCCGATGGAGGAAGTCGAAGAGGTGATCCTCAACCCGGGAGATCCCACCAAAGTCATTCAGGTGGGGAAAAACCTGCCGTCGGCCATTCGAGATAAGATCGTGGCCACTGTGAAGAATAATCAGGATATCCTGGCATGGTGCCACGCTGATATGACAGGGATTAATCCTAATGTTGCGTGCCACGCACTCAACATAGACCCATCTGCAACTCCAATTCGCCAAAAGAGGAGGCCGTTAGACCCAGTGAGGGCCGAAGCCGTCAAAGCTGAAGTGGACAAGCTGATGTCCATAGGCTTTCTCCAGGAGTCACACTATCCCGTGTGGTTGGCCAACCCAGTTCTGGTCCCGAAACCCGATGGGTCCTGGAGAATGTGCATTGACTTCACGGACCTAAACAAAGCCTGCCCGAAAGATTGTTTCCCTCTTCCGCGAATCGATCAGATGGTAGACGCTACTTACGGGTACGAACTCTTATCCTTCATGGATGCGTACTCCGGATACAACCAGATCAAGATGCATGTCGCGGACCAAGAACACACCAGCTTCCTCACGGACAAGGGTGTCTACTGTTACGTGGTCATGCCTTTCGGTTTGAAGAATGCTGGGGCGACGTACCAACGTCTAGTAAACAGGATGTTCAAGGACCAACTGGGGAGGAACATGGAGGTGTACGTGGACGACATGTTGGTAAAATCCAAGACCTCCGGGGACCACAGTGACGACCTTGAGGAAGCTTTCGCCGTGATCCGAAAGTACGGGATGAAACTGAATCCAAAGAAATGTACTTTCGGGGTCTCGTCTGGGAAGTTCCTCGGTTTCATTGTCAGCTCCCGTGGAGTGGAAGCCAACCCTGAGAAAATTAAGGCGTTCATAGATATGCCTTCCCCCCGGAAGCATAAGGATGTCCAGAGTGTTACCGGAAGGATAGCTGCTCTCAGCCGCTTCGTATCCAAGGCCACTGACAAGTGTATCCCCTTCTTCAACGTGTTGCGAGGAAACAAGAAGTTCGAGTGGACCCCCGAATGCGAAGCAGCCTTCCAACACCTCAAGGAACATTTAACCCGAGCTCCCATTCTGTCCAAACCTGTCGAAGGAGAGGCGTTGTTCTTATACTTAGCTGTGACTGAGCACGCAGTGAGTGCCGCTCTCGTCCGGGAAGATGGCCGTATCCAGCTCCCTGTGTATTACGTAAGCAAGAGGTTATTGGACGCCGAGTCCAGATATTCAATGATCGAAAAACTCTCCCTCTGCTTGCTAATTGCTTCGCGGAAGCTGAGGCCATATTTCCAGGCGCACACCATCAAAGTACTCACCAATCACCCTCTCCGACAAGTCTTGCAAAAACCCGAGTCTTCTGGCAGATTGCTTAAGTGGGCCATGGAACTGAGCCAGTTCGACATCCACTACCAACCACGTGTTTCCATAAAAGGTCAAGCTCTCGCGGACTTTATTGTGGAATGCTCGGGAATGAATGACCTCCCGGAAGATCCTGTCCCGGAACTTCCCACCTGGAAGGTCTATGTAGACGGAGCCTCAAATGAAAAAGGAGCTGGAGCAGGGGTCATCCTAATATCTCCCCAAGGGCACCAGCTCCAGAGCGCCATCCGTTTCGCGTTCCCAGCATCCAACAACGAGGCAGAACACGAAGCCATGATAGCTGGATTACGACTGGCCAGAGAAGTCGGAGCCCAAAAAATCGAAGTATACAGCGACTCCCTACTTGTGGTAAACCAAATATCCGGGGAATACCAGACGAAGGGCGAAAAAATGGCTGCCTACGTGTCTCTCTCCCGCGGCCTACTGCAGCATTTCAAAGGCTACCAAATCCGCCAGGTCCCCCGGGACCAGAACTCACTCGCGGACACGCTGGCCAAGCTTGCAACGGACCCGGAGATTGAACAGTATGGCCTAGTCCCCATCGGGCACTTAGAAGCCCCCAGTACTGAGACACGAAGGATAAATGCCATCATCGACCATTTCCACTCCTGGATAGGACCCATCCTCAGATTTCCCACCACCGGAGAGCTCCCCACTGATAAAGCTGACGCAAGGAAGCTCCAATATCAAGCTCCCCGATACGTGGTTATGGATGGAAAGCTTTACCGCAGGGGGTTGTCCATACCCTTCCTTAGGTGTGTTGCCGGAACCGAAGTCAGCACCATCATCCATGAGGTTCACGGAGGCTTCTGTGGCGATCATACCTCCGGGCTGAGCCTCTCCAAAAAGATCCTTCGACAAGGATACTTCTGGCCCACCATGAAGAAGGATTGTGTGGATTATGTCAGGAAATGTGAGCAGTGCCAGAGGTACGCCAAGGTTCCGCGAACGCCGCCTACAGAAATTACCTTAATGACCAGCCCCTGGCCGTTCGCCGTTTGGGGCATTGACCTAGTAGGTTCCCTCCCAACTGGAAAGGGTGGAGTGAAGTATGCCATAGTCGCGGTAGACTACTTCACCAAATGGGCTGAAGCTGAACCTATGAACACGGTCACATCTAAAAAAGCACTGGACTTTGTCATCAGGAATATAGTGTGACGTTTTGGGCTTCCACGAAAAATTGTGTCCGACAACGGAAAGCAATTTGACAGTGAACACTTCACGAACTTCTGTGCTTCGCATGGAATTATCAAAAGCTTTTCCGCAGTCGCCAGACCCCAGGCTAATGGGCAAGTGGAGGCTGTAAACAAAATATTAAAGACCACGTTGAAGAAAAAACTCCAAGCCTGCAAGGCTCACTGGCCGGAAGAATTCCGCGAGTACTTTGGGCCTATCGCACAACAGAGAGAACTTCGACGGGGCACACGCCTTATTCCATGACCTTCGGTTGCGAGGCCGTCATCCCAGTAGAAACTATGATCCTCTCTCACAGGCAAGATACCTACGACCCTACCCGGAACCATGCCCTTCTCCAGGAGTCCTTGGACATGATCGAAGAGCTCCGAGAGCAGTCGCAGGTCCAACTAAAAATGTACCAAGGCAAGATAGCCCGACACTTTAACACGAGAGTCAAGAGCCGTACATTCGAAGTTGGAGATCTTGTCCTACGGAGAGTATTTCCTGCTACGCAGGATCCGGGAGTGGGAGTCCTCGGACCCAACTGGGAAGGCCCCTACGAAGTCCAAGAAAAAGTGGGCCATGGGACGTATCACTTAAAGAGACTCGACGGATCCAAAGTCCCGCGCGCCTGGAACGCGGAGCACCTCCGCCGTTACTACCAGTAGGCCCCGGACCATCTAGTCGGAAGTCCTTGGTGAAATTAGCAAAAGTGAAAAATGTGGAAATAATCCTCCCTGTTGTAAAACTCACGCCTAGCAGGCTAATTTAATGAAACACGGAGAGATTCACTCCGCTTTTACTGCACTTTTTATCCCTGTGTTCAAAGCTGCGTTTTAACAAGTGACCACGCGGTCCGGAGACGTCCGGACCCCACGCTCACTTGGGGGGGTATACATGGCTAAGGCATAGCCATACGCCCCTTGAACAAAACGTACACAGAACACCACTTATGTGCTAGCATTGTGTTTGAAATTTTTAAATTGTTTGAAATGTTTAAATTGTTAAGCTTAGGTTTATTTGTTGCCATGAACATGCTTGCATTACGTGTCATATGTGCATTACGTGCTTATGTGAAAATTGCCATGGAAATGCCTGCCATTATGTATCATGAAAATTATCTCCTGTGTAGCCCAGCGATGGACAGGACTAGGGGTTGACGCACGTTCATAGAGCTACGCCGAAACACCCCCAACTCCCCGACAAGTCCTTTGCAGAATACTCCGCGATCGCTGTAGAGCTTTGCTTCGCAAGCTCCAGCTCCAGATCCCGCAAGGCGAAAGATGGCAAGATCCGCGATCGCTGTAGAGCTTTGCTTCGCAAGCTCCAGCTCCGGGTCCCGCAAGGCGAAAGATGGCAAGATCCGTGATCACTGTAGAGCTCTGCTTCGCAAGCTCCAGCTCCGGGTCCCGCAAAGCGAAAGATGGCAAGATCCGCGACCGTTGTAAGCCTTGCTTCGCAGGCTCCAGCTCCGGATCTCACAAAATAATGCATGGCGAGCTCCTCGACCATTGCAAGTTTCAGCTCCAGGAGCAGACATGGTCGATCCCCCACTCACAGCAGGCCTTGCTTCGCAAAGCCCCTGCTCTGGGATCACACCTGGTGGGCGTGGCGATTTCCCCGACAGCAACGAGCCTTGCCTCGCAGGGCTCCATGCCAGGTCCCTGAAGTCAGCCACCATGAGGTTCGCAACAACAGTTAGTTTTTCTTTGCAAAGATCTAACCTTAAGTCTAGCGACGCTCACCAAAAGAACTCCCGTTCCAAACCATGGAACGACTCACCTTAGCAATCCCAGCGAACAGTATAACTACAAGTCCCGGGATTGGCTATTTGCCTTAGGAAAGCTAAAATACGGTGAAAGGAGCCTGGCCGTTGGAACCAGGAAACCTTCGTAACCTAGAAACTACGTGGGAAAAGACATCAGCCGTTAGAGCTTCAAGTGGGAAGTGCATAGGTTTTGGCCGTTGGAACCAAAACCTCATGCGCCCCTACAACAATTTCTACCGTATAAAAGTCTACCCTAAGCGCAAAGATAAATAAAGAACTCGGCAGAAAAGAAAGGAGAATGCTATAATTATGGCAAATATGTCCGCAATGAAAAAATCAAATGAAAAATAATTAAAGATAAAACCCCTTCAAGCATTGGGGGTAGCTGCAGCTTCCACGACCGCGGCCTCGGGGGCATCGGCTTCAACTGAGGCTGGCGAAGTCGGCTCATTGGAAGGCGGAACTTTGTCACGGGAAGGTTCAGAGGTCCCCGCCTCTCCGGGATCTCCCGCCTCAGGGGCTCCAGCACGTTCGTCAATATTGTAAGTTTGGACGTACGCCTCTGGGCCTTGATCCCATATGAGTAGCTTCTCCCTCATGGCTTCGGCATCCTCTCCCAGATAGCCTATTACCTCCGGGTTCACTTTCCAGAGTTGATGCATGAGGACCACATGCGATATATTTATCGTTATGTTCAGTATCACCTCAGCATCCTCCTTCTCCTTCAAGCGCTCCGCCTAGGAGGTTGCCAGCTGTGCCTCCGCGACGGCTAATTGAGCCCTTAGTTTGTCCGTCTCGGCCTTGGAGATATCCCGCTCTCCCTTAAGAGAATCAATCTCCTTGCGCTGCTCCCTATTTTGGCTCAGCACGGATTGCTTCTCGGTCACATGCCCCCTGGCAGTGAATTGCAAGGCCCCGATCTCCTTATCCTTCTCGGCAAGCCCCAACTCCAGCATAGACACGAGATCCTTGCTCCTCTTATGAAATTGCTCCTCCTCGTGCAGCTTACTCTGAAGAGTGGAATATTCCTCTTGCTGCTTAAGGAGGAGATCATTTTTTGATTGCAAGCGGGCTTCCAAGGTGTCCTTCTCCACCCTGGCTTGGGACAGCTCTTCCCGGAGCTTGGAGTTTTCGGCCTTCATCTCATCCGACCGCTGTCTGAACTCATTCTCTGCCTTGGCCCGGTACTCTTGATATTTGGCAAGATATTTCTTGTCCGCCTCTCCCTCAGCCGTGCGCCGGACTTGGTCAATCTTCTCCGAAGCCTCCAAGGCCTGTTGGGTCAGATTCTGCTTCTCCGCCTCCAAGGCCTGGCGAGCCAGCTGGCTCTCCTCCAGCTGAACCAGAACTGCACCGACCTCCCAGAACGAGCGTTCCGCGATCATAGAGGCCTGCAAAGAAAGACAACAGAATGAGTTAAACCGGACCAAAAGACAGATGATCCCAAAACACAACAACTGACAGCTTACCCCGGACAATTGCTGCTTCACAGCATGTGTCAGCAACAGCGGATCCTTACTGCTACTGATGGCCCATTTCTCAGAATTGAGCTCGCACAAGCTCAGGGCCAGTCCTCCATCATCTCCGCTCCGAACGGCGCCAATGCACATCCAAGCCTAGGCACCAGCCTCTTCTCCAAGGCTGGGCCATCCAAAACCGCTCCAGCCGGGTGAAGAGACCTCACCCCCTCGGCCAACTCAGCTCTCTTCACGGCAGACAAGTTGTCTGCCCTTCCCTGGGTAACGGCCTTCTCAGCCTCCAACCGTCTCTTCAAAAAATTATCGGCCCATCTTACACCCTCCAGGAGGGCAGCGGGGAAACGGGTTGGTTTCTGCGGGAAGTGAAACTTCAGGCCAGGCAGAGGAAGGTTTGTTGGCTGAGAAGAAGGAGACCCCGAAAGGGTGGACCCCTTTTGGGCTGGAGGAGGAGGCAGACGGGGTATTAAGGCCCTGGTCTGTTGCTTTTGCTGCTGCGGCAGCGGAAGTAATTGCCCTTGTTGCTGCTGCTGGTTTTGATGTTGTTGTTGCTGCCGCTCTGGCGTTGGTGATCGTCTCTGTTGTTCTTGTTGCTGGTGTTGTTGTAGTTGTGATTGCTGTCGTTGCTATTGTTGTTGCCTTCGACCAGGAGAAGAGTGTCTAAGGCGTTTCTTGTTAGCGCCCTCAGCATCTTCTCCGGGACGCTTGCTCACCCCAGCTGTCTTCACGGGGAACACAAGCCCTTCCCCGTCGCTGCTGCTACTCGAGACCATCATAGTCTCGGAAGGCCCGTCAGCAGAAGATTTCTCTACCTCCGGAGACGCTTGCGCCTCGCCACTTGTCTTCTTGGGGGTGGCAGCTTTACCCCCCTACCAGCCTTGGTCTTCCGTCCTTTCCCCGTGGACGGGTCTTGGCTGGTGGCAGCCTTCTTAATGAGCAAAGTGACTCTCCCCAACATCTTGGCTTCTGGATACTCTGCAAATAACACACAAAGCAAGGTTAACGAACCAACAAGCAATGATAAAAAAAAGATAAGCGGAAGACAAGACAATCAACAACATAAAAGCACAAGCAAGTCGGCCAGCAGAGAACAAGAAACAAGAAAAAGAAAAGTTTGAAAGGGACGACCATGCATGAGAAACGTGGATGGCCTTCCCCGAGCAAAAAAAAACACCGCTTCCTGCTCTAGGAAGCTCCCGTACTCCTTGAAGTCCGGGAATGACATGTTGAGGGAAGAAGGGTCAACCATGATGACACCTTCTGGCAGACTACCGTCACTCAGACACCCGAGAAGTTCATCTACCCTATCGCAATATCTGTCGAAGGGTATCCTACGCGGATCTAGCCTAAGGAAGCGGGGATCAAACCCCATCTGGGAGGTCCGGGAAACCTCAGACAGGCTGGGGGTGTGGATCAATCGAAAACTAGTCTTACCTCTCCCGGAGGTGCTAGCCCCCGGAGCCCCTTCGTCAGGGTAAGCCGCGGCGTGGAGAGCCTCGATCACCTCTTCTTCCGGCTGGGGGTCGGGGAACCTCTCCGCCCAACTAGGAGATAAAGTATTTTCGTCCCGGGCTGCTTGGGTGATCACCTTGGACAGCTCCAGGGCAATCTGCTCCCGGATGTCAGCTGACACCTGACTTTGCCCCCTGCCACTCACTGGCTCGATGTTTTGGAAAGAGGCGAGTAGCCCATACTCCCTCAACGATTCGGAGGTCACAAGTCCCTCCACTTTCAACTCTTCCTCAGAAAGCCCTTCGTAGAACTTGGACCTCCTTATCATCTCCGCGCAGCGAGGTGTCCGCGGAACGACTTCTGCAAAATTCAAATACGAGCATTAGAGATCCTACCAAAAGGCAAATCAAACGCAAAGAAACAAAGTTGAAAAGGAGAGGAAGGAGCACTTACCAGGGATTTTAAAGTCCAAAGGTAGGGCTGGCACCCTCTTCAGCGGAAAGCCAGTCGTCAGGAACCAGTACTCCCGGAGGTCTGGAACCCTCGCGGTATGACAGGTGGGGCACATCACGTCCGGGTGCCTTTCCAGCCTGTAAAACCCCACCTTGTCTGAATGACCCCTCATAGGCTGAGACTTCAACCCGTAGAAGTACAGCACCTCCTCCGGGGTAGGAGCTTCCAGTTTCCGGGACTTGCAAAAGATGAACCACCCCGCTAGGAGCTTGTAGCTGGGAGGAATCAGCTGGAAGGGGGCAATCCCCGCCTTCACACAGAAATTGGCAAAGTAACTCCTTAGGGGCAAGTGCGCCCCACACACTATGTGTGCCCAGCTCCAGGCACCAAAGCCCTCGTGACTCTGGCTAGCCGACTCGCCCAGCACCGACAGACGGTGCCACATCAGACCTGGGATGTTCTTCAGGCCTGCCTCGGAGGAATACAGCTCCAGCATGCCATAATTCCTGAAAAAGTTCGGCTTTTGGTCCATCTCCCAGATTGAACTATTGGAAGTCGGTGGGCTAGCCACGACCACTTTCGCCTTTCCTTTCCCCTTTGCACTAGCGACAGGGGAACCCTTCTCCTGGGCAGAATCAGCCTCCCCCACAGCAAGGAGTTGTTCCTTTGAGATGTTCGTCATTGGACAAAAGAAAGAAAGAAGAAAACACTCTAAGCAGTCAGCACCCTTGTCATACCCTAGTGGTATCAAAGGCGTCGGGGAGACCCTCCCCGAAAACTGCTTGGAGAGGCTCCCACCGAGCTTACCAAGGGATTGGCACCATGCCACCCGAAGGGCAGCAAGGAACCAGACTCAGACTCCGAGCCTAAGCCCACCAAAAGAAGTGTTTTTCCAGAGAAAGACACCCTAAAGGCGTTCATGCTTATGCCCTAAAACAGCAAAACAAGGAACGACTTTCCAAACGCAAATCGTCAAAGCATGCAAAAAAGGCTACTTATCGACTCACATCAATCACATGCCTACCAAAGCCCTATTCACGCATGCACATAAGCGATGATGGCAGAAACCCCAACTCTAACAACTACCAACAACCTAAGGTTTGGGAGGAAAGAGCAAAGTAGAAATACTTACTGATATTCGGGTAGTCGGAGGTTGAAGGAGTAACCGGATCACTGCACAGCACAATCGCGAGAAGTAAAAGCTGCAAAGACGAACGACGATTCAAACCCTGAACTTCAGCGAATAAGCCCACTGCCAAACTAAAAGAAAAGTTTCTAGATCCCTTACCAAAAGAGGTGGCAAGGAATGAAAGCTTGGAAGCCTGAGAGTTCGAAGGTTTGAAAATCTGAAAATCCGAAAGATAGAGAATTTGAAAGCGTAAGGAGGAAGAAAGGTCCGTTCCCTCGTTTTTATAGCAGGGAAGAAGTCGTTTCGAATTCCTCAAATGGATGGTCCCGATCTTCCCATTCCGTGTGCATCAGATCCAACGGCTGGAGATGAAGCGACGATCCTATTTATGACTCCTCGGATGGGAATAAAATATTTATTTCCCATCATTATACCACCTCGGGCCCGGAGTACCATTAAAAACCGTCAAATCATTACTCAGATGACTGACGCACGCATACTCAACCAGTCGCCTCACGCACACGTCTTGGTCGCAGAACCATTCCCAGCATGACGCGTGGTCCTTGCCGCACTTGAGTACTTGAGTTCAAACAGAAGAAATTCCCTTTCTTTTTCATACTAACGTTCAGGAAGGAAAAAGGAACCCTTCCGGGAACACAGAAGGTGGCCCCTCGCCTAATCTAAGAAACCTGAGTACCCGGAGGACTGTACAAGCTCCCGGACCTCTCAAAGCTCCGTGACCTTGGGGGGTAAATGTTATCCAGATTTCCGGATAGCGTTTAGATTGATATCCTCGGGGAAGCAGAATTACCAATGTCTTTCACGGAAGGCGACCAGAGCTCGCGGATGGACAGAAAGGCTTCGCCTCTCCTATTTAGGGTCCGGATTACTCTTCCAAGCAAACGCGACACGGAAACTCGTCAACCCTCCCGGACTCCCTAAGGGGTATCCTTCGGGGAAGCCCCTTCCAGGAGAAGCTCTTCAAGCGGTCTTCGCGGAAACAGTTCCGTGCCTCGCACGGAACAAAACCAAGCGGTCGAGTCATGGAGGAGGCATATTTGGAATGATATCCACCTGACACAGGATCCCGCCTGACACGCCCGACAGGTCAAAACCACACACATCCCAGCACGCCTAAGGGTACCTTTTCGCCTACTGTTCCGCTGACAACTTGGAAAAGACGGCTGACTTTGTGTATTCCTCATACTTTCACGTAAATATACCCACATAGAGTCTTGTAGCCATGCTACTACAGTAATTGTACCCCCTATTTATGGCTGGTGTAATTAAGACTCATGTACGTAGAGAAAAACCCTAATCTGAAACCCTAGCTATAAAGACCCCTTCATTTTACAAGAAGGAAGAGGGCTAACAGATCACATAGCAAAAACTCTACAAAAATCTCTCTAGCTTCATCTTCTTCAAGAGAACCCGAGAGAAACACTGTAAGTGTGTGAAGTTCTTGTACACCAGCCATCTTACTGTAATCCTTTCCAAGTATAATAACATCGACTCGTGGACTAGGGCTTGTTAACGCCTGAACCACGTAAAAACACTGTTTGTTTAGTTACATTTCAGCACTTCTACAGTTCTTATCTTTTTATTATTCTGTTTGTATTCGTTTCCGAAAAACTCGGTAAACAGATGATCATATACATGATGATCTTAATCTTGAGGTAATCCTATTTATGTCATATGATCCTTTGATTCATGCGTTAAGGTTTGTTAGAATGATCAGGCTAAGAACAATTTTTTTGGGGATTCAATGATATATATGGCTGGGGACATAGTTTAACAGATTTGAAATCTATACCTTCTTATAGATTGAATAATGGTTCCCTACTGGGTTGACTTTTGGAACTGAAAAGGTTATGAGCGATCACGTCGCAAACTTGTTGTGACACAACCTTCACTAGTAAAGTCAATGGTACTCTAGGAACAAGATATAGCTAAAAGGGTAAAACGGTAATTTTATTCCCTTTTAATTATGAACCATTAATAGAGGATTATATGTAATGATTATATCAATGGACATTTTCTTCTTTAATAAAGTACTTTGTAAATATATGTCTATAATTATCAAGAGTTCAATCTCATATTTATAGTGGAGTAATCATGGGATTAATAAATATGATTATTTAATCAAAGAGCTTTGATTAATAATCTAATATTTATTGAAGCTTGATATTATAGGTCCATAGGTCCCAAGATGGCTCTATCAACACCATATCAATGGAATAGCTGATACAAGGGTAAAACTATAATTTGGAAATTTGAGAAGAATTTTATTCTTCGGGTCAATTATACAATTATATGATAATTGAGATTAAATAATTAATTTGGAATTAATTATTATTTTTTTGAAAATATGTTCATTAATTTAAATATATAATTTTGAAATTCATATATATAAATAAATAAGTAAATTTTTTAAATTAATTATTTTATTTGAGTGGGAGAAAATAAAATTAGTAAGTCAAAAATAGTTTTTGATTTATTGAATTTTAAAAGATGATGATCATCAATTTGAATTTTGAATTTTGAATTTAAAATTTAAATTTTGAAATATAGTTGTCATCTTTTCCTTAAAAAGATAAATACATTATTTTGTGGAAGATTGATTTTAGTTAAATAAATAAAAGAAAAATGCAATATCCCTAAAAAGGGAATATAACAGTTCATGCATGTCACAGTCCAAGGACTGTGCCATGCGTGTACCACTACATTGATATTGTATCAGTGTTGTTTTTATTTTATTTATTTAATTAATTAATAATTTGAAAATACATATTTTCAAATTTGGTAAGTTAGATATTTACCTAAATCAATTCCTATCATCATTATGATATTACTATTATTATTAGGAATAATAAGGTAATACAATAGGCTCTCTCTCTATATATGATATATTATAATAAGAAGAAAGATAGACAATACAAGAAAAAAGCAATACACAAGTCAGTAAGAATTCAGAATAGTTTCAGAATTTTTGTCAGACAAAAATATTATATTCTTCTTCTTTATTCTAACCATTCTTAGACCATATTCCAAGTTTTCATGTGTTAAGAAATACTTGTGATTCCTAAATTACAAACCCATGTTATCTATGTGCCCACGCACATCTTGAGGTGTAAAGAACACTCTGGAAGATCGTGGTTTGAGTACTCAAAGCGTTGGATATGAATATTGATATATATATATATATATGAAAAGACTCAATGACACTTGATAGGCTTCAAGAGATAAATTCTCATGTTCTTGAATATTATGTATATGTTTATATGATATATATAAATATATTGTATATTTATATATATGTTGCATGGTTAATAATATCACATGTTAATGTTTCTGTCTGGATGTTTTCTTGATCATATAAACTGTTTATATGAGAGATGGAAAATTTTTGTTGTTGTAGACAATGGGCCCACCACGCCTATTCCCCTGCATACTCTAATTGTTTTTCCAACATATGAAAATGAAGAAAAATGTTTCTGTCAGAGAATACGGCACGATGCAGAAATCCATGGTGCAACCATTGATGAGAGAGCTCAAGTAAGTATGATACTTGAATCTCTCACACCAGCTTTTGCGACATTCACTACCAACCATGTTATGAACAAGTTGGAGTACAACATGACCCAACTGCTGAATGAGTTGCAAAATTTTGAGTCTCTAAATAAAAGTTCCAGTAAGGTTGAGGAGGCAAATTTTGCTGAAACCAAGTCTTCCACTTCAAATGGCAATTCGAAGAAAAGGAATGGTGTCCAAGAAAAGGACAAGAGAAAGGACAAACAACCAGAGAAGACCAATAAGTCTTCCAAGAAGAATAAAGCTGCAAAGAACTCCAAAAAGAAGGCACCGAAAGGATCATGCTTTCATTGTGGAGTTGATGTTCATTGGAAAAAGAATTTTCCTAAGTATCTGGCTGAACTGAAAGACGAAAACAAGGGTAAATTTGATTTACTTTTTTTTAGAATCTTGTTTAGTGGAAGGTGATTTTTCATCTTGGATAGTTGATTCCACAGCCACTAATCATGTTTGTTTTTCTTTGCGGAGTCTTAATACTTTGAGGAAGCTAGCTCATGGAGAGATGACCATGAGAGTTGGAAGTGGATAGGAGATCTCAGCAGCTGTAGTTGGAAAATCTCACCTAGTTTTTTATAACAATAAATTTATTGTGCTAGACAATGTTTATTTTATTCCTGGATTTTCTAGAAATTTGATTTTCTTATCAAAATTGCATGAACAAGGTTTTAATGTTTCTTTTATTAATAATTCAATTGTTATTTCGAAATATGGTTTTGACATTTGTTTTGCAAAGTCTGAAGGTGGACTTTACAAATTAGAATCAAATGTTGAGCATGTTTATAATTTTGAATTATTTAAAACTACAAATCCCAGATCTATTAAAAGACAGAAGACAGATTCCGATGGTGAAACATATCTGTGGACTTTAAGATTGGGACATATTGGTCTAGACAAAATTAACAGACTAACAAAGGATGGTCCTTTAAGAGAACTATCTATTGGTTCTCTCCTTGTCTGTGAATCCTACCTAGAAGTCAAAATGACCAAGAGACCTTTCTTTGCTAAAGGTTCAAGAGCCACAGAACCACTTCAACTTGTACATACAGACATTTATGGTCCATTAAATGTCCAAGCTAGAGGAGGTTATGAATATTTCATCACTTTAATTGATGATTATTCGAGATATTGTTACCTATACATGCAAAGGAAATCTGAAACTTTTGGTAAGTTTAAAGAATTCCGAGTAGAAGTTGAAAAGCAATTAGGTAAATCACTAAAAGTGATTTGATCAGATTGAGGTGGAGAGTACTTAGATTATGAATTTGAGAACCATTTACGTGAGCATGGTATTCAATCCCAACTCGCTGCACTTGGAACGCCACAACAAAATGGTGTTTCAGAAAGACGGAACAGAACCTTGTTGGATATGGTTAGGTCGATGATTAGTTTCTCATCATTGCCTTTGTCATTCCGGGGTTATGCAATAAAATGTGCTCTATACATACTAAATGTTGTTCCATCTAAGTCTATTCAAAAAACACCATTGGAATTATGGAATGGTACTAAACCTAGTTTACGCCAATTTTGTATATGGGACTGTCTTGCACACGTGCTTAAAGGAAAGATTGGGAAGTTAGAATCATGCACTAAGGTGTGCATGTTTGTAGGATATTCCAAAGAAACAAAAGGTGGTGTATTTTATAATCCCAAAGATAACAAAATGTTTGTATCTACAAATGCTACTTTTTTGGAGCATGACTATATAAACAACCACAAATCTCAAAGTAAAGTTGTACTTGAGGAAATGGTCTCATATAAACAAGACCAATCACTAGCAGTGGCAAATGAAAAACAACCAAAGGATATCGCTAGTTCTAGTCAGAACAATGGAGAGCTTCATCGTAGTGGGAGGGTTGGTAAACAACCAGTTCTCTATGAACATGAAGTTCAGATGCTTGTGTCTGACACAAACAAAGATGATCCAATGACATACCGAGATGTAATGGAAGATCCTGACAAAGAAAAATGGCTAAACGTCATGGACCTTGAAATGAAATCAATGTATTCCAATTCTATCTGGACTCTTGAAGATCCACCTGAAAATGTTAAACTTATTGGTTGCAAATGGATATTCAAGAAGAAGAGAAGAGTATATGGGAAAGTGTGGATGCCAAAATCCACCAAGAAAAAAATGGAGGTTTACCCTCGCTAGCCACGGGCAAACCAAACAACCCAATATTTTGCCCCACGCGAGTCCCATGTCTCGTAGGAGGCCTTTGCGAAGATGCCCCTAGAGACCCGAGGGCCTTCCCATACAAGGCTGCCCGACATGCACAAGTACCTGCCAAGGCAACAAGGACCTCACTATGTGAGGCTGCCCATGACCCGTGCGCGTCTCGCGACTCAGCTGCACACCCGAGCCTCCCACACGAGGCCCCCATCTCGCCTCGACCATGCGCATTCGAGCCTCCCACGTGAGGCCCTCGCGCGAGGCCACCCTCCGTGACCAAGGGGCGTGCTCAAGGGGGGTGCCACGCGAGGCCACCATGCGTGCTCAAGAGGCGTGCCACGCGAGGCCACCATGCGTGCCCAAGGGGCGTGCTACGCGAGGCCACCATGCGTGCCCAAGGGGCGTGCCACGCGAGGCCCCCATGCGTGCCCAAGGGGCGTGCCATGCGAGGCCACCATGCGTGCCCAAGGGGCGTGCCACGCAAGGCCACCATCCGTGCCCAAGGGGCGTGCCACGCGAGGCCACCATGCGTGCCCAAGGGGCGTGCCACGCGAGGCCACCATGCGTGCCCAAGGGGCATGCCATGCGAGGCCACCATGCATGCCCAAGGAGCATGCTACGCGAGCCCCCATGCGTGCCCAAGGGGCGTGCCACGCGAGGCCACCATCCGTGCCCAAGGGGTGAGCCACGCGAGGCCCTAGGGCCGGCATATTCTTGGGAGGCCATCACACCATGCCACGCCATCAGAAGCACCCCACGGAAGCTCTCATGCCTAGCCCTCTTTGCCCGGCCAGCAAAGTTTAACTCTCACGTGTATCTTTTGGAATGTACCCACAGACCTAAGGGAGTCAGCGTACGAATATGGTACCTCTGCCAGGCAAGTAGTGGGAACGCCAGAAGAGGGGGAATGGCATATGTGTCTGTGGCTAGATGTCAGAGTCGACACCACTACCACCTGCACCACTCCTCTGACCTAAGTATGGTCAAGTAGTGGAGACATCCTCCTGACACCTATCCTTATATTGGTTGCAAGACCACAATCTCTGAAACCACTCTCCAGACAGTGTACCTATGTACTACCTGGTCCCCTGGACCACAATGGATCTAGAGCCATTAGAGCCCACTATATAATGAATCCTAATTCCACATGAAAGGGGGTTGGAAAATTGATTGTATGCTAAGGCTGTTAAGTAATATACAATTTCGACTCCATTGCAGTTCTACATTTTTTCTCATTTAAGTTTTCTCCATCTTCTTCTGAGATACCTTTGGCAATATAGTCTTAGTTTTCTAACCTTATATCGTTGACGAGATTTCACCGTCAGCAGTTTGGCGTCGTCTGTGAGAAGAACAAGCATCAAGCCAGTGTTCTTCCATCACTTCCAACAAAGAAAGATGCTAAGACGTTCAAAACGCTTACGGCAACTACAAGAGGTTGAGATTCGCCGAGATGAAGTAGGGCGGAGGGCTTCCAAGAAAGACCCCCCTCCGCCCGAGCATGGAGGTGGACCAGAACCTCTTCCCCCAAGGGAGGAGAGGGAAGCAACATCCCTAGCTATCCAGCCCGACGGAGGTCATTCAAAACCACTAGTGTATCCACTTAACTGGCCCCGGTTGACCCCACGCTCAGGCCACCAGGACCCCGATCCCTTGACGCACTGGCCAGGCAAGGGTCCTGGGGTACGCTCGGTAAGTTCCAGCTCAAGGACGCGCTTCTACAAGGATGAGATTCACGAGTTGCATAAAAAGACTCGAAGGCTGGAAACCACAATAGAGAACATGCAGGAGTTTTTAAATGACCTACTGCAAGGGAAGTCAAGCATACCCCTCCCTAAGCGTAAAGGGAAGGAGCATAAAAAAGGGGAAAGCACTGTCCCCGTAGACGATGGGGGAACCCAACTATCCACCAGTAAAACTCCCCAGACAAAGTACCAGGGGGGACCTAGGCCAACAAAATGTCCCCAGGAGCAAAGGCAGAGGGAAGGTGATGGTCGTAAGAACGAGGCCGAAGTCCCCTCAAAAGAGGCACCCCCTGGCCTAAGAAAAGAGCTCCATGGGGAGAGGTCAGAAGTAAGAGACGTACCCCCCGCGGTTCCCCCGAGGGACACAACCAAGGCAAGGGATCAGCCTGAGAACCCGCAAAACTCCTTATGCAAAAAGAGGAGGGGACTAGACACCAAAATGCGAAGCCCTCGAGGCAAGATCACCACTGCACTTGGGGGGCACATGGATGATGAAGAATTCGACCATGATTCACCCTTCACAAGGGAGATTCAGGCTGAGCAAATGCCCACTGGCTTCAGAGAGCCTCGCATGACTCCGTACGAGGGTACTACAGACCCAAAATATCACTTAGACTCCTTCAATAACTTGATGAGGTTAAGAGGGGTCAACAATAGGGCAAAGTGTCATTGCTTCGTCGTTACACTTAAAGGAGTGGCGTACAAGTGGTTCAAGAGGTTAAGGCCAG
Organism: Humulus lupulus; assembly: GCF_963169125.1. Taxonomy (NCBI): domain Eukaryota; kingdom Viridiplantae; phylum Streptophyta; class Magnoliopsida; order Rosales; family Cannabaceae; genus Humulus; species Humulus lupulus. Next base: position 45,032,648 of record NC_084797.1, on the reverse strand, counting down.
GAACAATTGAGTCATGGCAACAATTCTTTGATGAATTTCTTCAGCAACACCATGCAGCGTGTGATTATGTCATGCCAACTACCAGCCTCGCTAACATAAAACAAGGCGAGAATGAAAGTCTGAAGGACTACATCCATAGGTTCAGTATAGAAGCAACAAAGGTGGGAGGTTTAACCAAAGCAGTGCACAAGATGGCTATTACAGCCGGAGTTCGTCCAGGAAGCAAGTTGTCGGGGAACATGCTTAAAAGAGAAGTTACGAATTTGGATGACTTCTTCGAGAGAGCACAGAAGTACATATGTGTGGAAGAGGGCCATAAGAACTTCTATGTGGAAGAAAGCGAACCTTCCTCCAGTTGCCCTGCTACCAATATGTCTGAAGATTCCATGTAGATGGGGGCGTCGTGCTAGAGGGGTCGCTGGCCAAGTTTGAGATTGAACGAAGACCATCTAGCCATGAAAGTCCCGACTCGAGGGGAGATCACCTCAAAAATAGACGCTTGGGAAAAGGGTCTCCAAAGTAGACGCTTGAGAAAAGGGTCTCAAAAGTAGACGCTTGAGAAAAGGGTCTCCAAAAATAGACGCTTGAGAAAAGGGTCTCAAAAGTAGACGCTTGAGAAAAGGGTCTCTAAAAATAGACACTTGAGAAAATGGTCTCCAAAGTAGACACTTGAGAAAAGGGTCTCAAAAGTAGACGCTTGAGAAAAGGGTCTCCAAAAATAGACGCTAGTAAAAAGGGTCTCAAAGTAGACGCTTCCAAAAAGGGTCTCAAAGAAGATGCTTGCAAAAAGGGTCTCAAAGAAGACGCTTGCAAAAATAGTACTATGCCTAATGACGAGAAGGACGCTTCTCGCAAGCTATAATAAGTGCGCGCAAAAATAGATAAAATGATAGCTAGAAGCCAAAGGGTCAACATATCCTTATAGATACAACCAAGGTGCACTAAAGAGAGACCTATCGAACCCCCATTTGCGTGGGCTCAAAAGGACCTCGAGCATGAAAAATACAAAAAAAATATATATATATATATATATATACGATAAAAAATAAAAAGGAAGAGAAGAGTCTACAAGAATGCCTAAAGGCCTCCCTATAGATTGGGGGGCAAGTGTGGATGCCAAAAATCCACCAAGAAAAAAATGGAGGTTTACCCTCGCTAGCCACGGGCAAACCAAGCAACCCAATATTTTGCCCCATGCGAGTCCCATGTCTCGTAGGAGGCCTTTGCGAAGATGCTCCTAGAGACCCGAGGGCCTTCCCATATGAGGCTGCCCGACATGCACAAGTACCTGCCAAGGCAACGAGGGCCTCACTATGCGAGGCTGCCCATGACCCGTACGCGTCTCGCGACTCGGCTGCACACCCGAGCCTCCCACGCGAGGCCCCCATCTCGCCTCGACCATGCGCATTCGAGCCTCCCACGCGAGGCCCCCATCTCGCCTCGACCATGCGCATTCGAGCCTCCCACGCAAGGCCCCCATCTCGCCTCAGTCATGTGCACTCGAGCCTCCCACGTGAGGCCACCCTCCGTGCCCAAGGGGCGTGCCACGTGAGGCCACCATGCATGCCCAAGAGGCGTGCCACACGAGGCCACCATGCGTACCCAAGGGGCGTGCCACGTGAGACCCCCATGCGTGCCCAAGGGGCATGCCACGCAAGGCCACCATGCGTACCCAAGGGGCGTGCCACGCCAGGCCACCATGCGTGCCCAAGGGGCGTGCCACGTGAGGCCACCATCCGTGCCCAAGGGGCGTGCCACGCGAGGCCTCCATCCATGCCCAAGGGGCGTGCCACGCGAGGCCACCATCCGTGCCCAAGGGGCGTGCCACGCGAGGCAACCATCCATGCCCAAGGGGCGTGCCATGCGAGGCCACCATGCGTGCCTAAGGAGCATGCTACGCGAGGCCCCCATGCGTGCCCAAGGGGCGTATCACGCGAGGCCACCATTCATGCCCAAGGGGCGAGCCACACGAGGCCCTAGGGCCGACATATTATTGGGAGGCCATCATACCATGCCACGCCATCAGGAGCACCCCACGAAAGCTCTCATGCCTACCCTCTTAGCCCAACCAGCAAAGTTTAACTCTCACGCGTATCTTTTGGAATGTACCCACAGACCTAAGGGAGTTAGCGTATGAATATGGTACCTCTGCCAGGCAAGTAGTGGGAACACCAGGAGAGGGGGAATGGCATATGTGTCTATGGCTAGATGTCAGAGTCGACACCACTACCACCTGCACCACTCCTCTGACCTTCGTACGGTCAAGTAGTGGAGACATCCTCCTGACACCTATCCTTGTATTGGTTGCAAGACCACAATCTCTGAAACCACTCTCCAGACAGTGTACCTATGTACTACCTGGTCCCCTGGACCACAATGTATCTAGAGCCATTAGAGCCCACTATATAATGAATCCTAATTCCACATGAAAGGGGGTTGGAAAATTGATTGTATGCTAAGGCTGTTAAGTATAACAATTTCGACTCCATTACAGTTCTACATTTTTGCTCATTTAAGTTTTCTCCATCTTCTTCTAAGATACCTTTGGCAATATAGTCTTAGTTTTCTAACCTTATATCGTTGACGAGATTTCACCGTCAACAGAAAGTATAGACTTTCAAAGCAAGGCTAGTAGCAAAATGCTACACACAGAAAGAAGGAGTTGATTATGAATAAACTTTTTCACCTGTGCCCATGCTTAAATCTATCTGCATACTCTTATCCATAGTTGCTTGCATGGATTATGAGATTTGGGAAATAGACGTTAAAACAACTTTTCTGAATGACTATCTTGACGAAACCATTTACATGTCTCAATCAGAAGGGTTAAAAATTAAAGTTCAGGAGCAAAAAGTTTGCAAGCTTCTTAAGTCTATTTATGGAATCAAATAAGCTTCGAGATCTTGGAATCTTAGATTTGATGAAACAATCAAAATGTTTGGCTTTGAACAAAATGTTAATGAACCTTGTGTTTAAAAACAAATCAAAGATAAGATTGTGGTATTCCTCGTTCTTTATGTTGATGATATCCTACTCATTGGGAATGACATAAAAACATTATCAAAAGTAAAGAAATGGTTAGCTGAGCAATTCCAAATGAAGGATTTGGGAGAAGCCAAATATGTTCTAGGAATTCAGATTTATAGAGATCAAAAGAACAAATTTTTGGCATTGTCTCAAGCAACTTATATTGATAAATTGCTAGAACGCTTTGGCATGCAAAACTCCAAGAAAGGCACTATGCCTACCCAGTCAGGAGTTAAATTGTCTAAAGAACAATGTCCACAAACTCCTCAGGAAAAGGAGGACATGAGATAGTATCCCTATGCCTCTGTAGTAGGCAGTCTAATGTATGCAATGTTGTGCACTAGATCTAACATCTATTGTGCAGTAGGGATAGTCAGCCGTTATCAATCCAATACTGGATTGAGTCATTGGACAGCAGTAAAGAATATTCTCAAGTATCTCAGACATACTAGAGATTACATGCTTGTGTATTCAAGTGGAGACTTGAACCCCACTGGATATACTGATTCTGATTTTCAATCAGACAAAGATAGTCGAAAGTCAATATCTAGATCAGTTTTCACACTTGGAGGAGGTGTTGTAGTTTGTAGAATTATTAAACAATCCAGTATTGTAGACTCCACCATGGAAGTTGAATACATGGCAGCTTGTGAAGCAGCTAAAGAGGCTGTGTGGCTCAGGAAGTTCTATATTGATCTGGAAGTTGTTCCAGGCATGGATAAGCCACTTGTTCTGTACTGTGATACCAATGGGGAAATAGCTAATTCAAAGTAACCCAGAAGTCACAAGAGGGGAAAGCACATCGAGAGGAAATATCACTTGATCCGAGAGATAGTCAACCGAGGAGATGTTATTGTCTTGAAGATTGCCTCTGAATATAATCTTGCAGACCCGTTCATAAAGACTTTATCTATTAAATCTTTTCAGGGTCATGTAAGAATCATTGGGTTGAGGGAAATGCCTCATTTGCTTTAGGGCAAGTGGCAGATTGTCGGGAATAGTGCCCTTAAAGCTATTGTAGTTGATAATGGTTTTAATGAAATGAATAAATAAATTGAATTATTGTGTATATGTAGCTTATGTACTATATTATTGTTAATACTATTAAGCAAATATAAGAAAATTCTCAAGTTCATCTATGTGGTCTCAATCTCATATTGGTATGAGAGGATCGAGATTGAGATAATGGACTTAAATAGTTCGCACTAAAATAAAGTTGAGGAATCTTTAGATTAATTACTGCTAGTACGGTCCACTAGTATTATGAATACATGTGACCTAGATCCGGGTTGCTAGTGTAGTAGGACACTTTAGTGGAGTTACTTTGCATACTGATAGTATGTAGAACTGGACTAGACATGATTTGATAATACTTGTTTAAATACCGTTTCGTAGTATAATAAAACACATCAACTAATGATCATATACAAACTGATCTTAATCCTGAGGTTACTATGAACTCCTATATATGTCATTTGATCATTTGATTCATGCGTTACGGTTTGTTAGAATGATCAGGCTAAGAACTATTGTTCTGGGGTCTCAATGATGTATATGGCTGGGGACATAGCTTAACAGATATGGCATTTATACCTTCTTATAGATTGAATGATGGTTCCATATTGGGTTGGCTTTTAGAACTGAAAAAGTTATTGACGTCAAATTCATAATGAGATTATGAATTAACCTTCACTAGTGAAGTCAATGGTACACTAGGAAACAAGATATAATTAAAAGGGTAAAACGGTAATTTTATTCCCACTTAATTATGAATCATCATTAATTTGTATGTAAAGATTATATCATGGACACTTAATTGTTACAATAAAGTACTTAGTAAATATATGTCTTTAATTCTTAAGAGTACAATCTCATATTTATAGCGGAGTAATCATGAGGTTAATAAATATGATTATTAAATCAAAGAGTTTTGGTTAATAATTTATTATTTATTGGAGCTTGGAATTATTGGTCAATAGGTCCTTAGGGCGGCTCTATCAACACTATTCAAGGTATGAGTTGATACAAGGGTCAAACTATAAATGGGGAGAATATTTATTCATCGGGATAAATATACAATTATGTGATAATTAAAGTTGCACAATTTATTATTGCATTAATACAATTTTTGAAATTGTATAAAAATGAAAGAAATTGATTTAAACAAATTATTTTATTTAAGTGAGAAATGATAAATATGGATGGTCAAAAATTTGTTTTGATTATTATATTTATTTAATTAATAATAAGATGATAATGAAAATTCAAATTTTGAAATTTAAGTTGTTATCTTTTCCTTAAAAAGATGATAGCTTGTTTGAATTTCTAATTATTAATTAATTAAAATAAATATGTATGAAAAGTCAAATCCCCTTATTTTTGGGAAGTGTTACACGCATAGGGTTTCCTGGACTGCCCTATGCATGTACCACTACTGATAGTGATCAATTATTAGTTTTTTCTTTTATTTAATTAATTAATAAAATATTTTGAAAAAGGTTTTAAAATGGAATGTACAACTTTGTCTTCAATTATCATTTATTTTTATTATTATTAAATGAACTTTATTATCATTATGATAATAATGCCTATATATTCTATATGATAGAAAATAGGAAAAGGAGTTTTTTTTTTGAAGCATAAGTAAAAGTGATCACCTTTTTCTCACAAAAGATAAACTTTTCTCTCTAGCCTATAATCAAGAGTCTCATTTGTTAAGAATATTTTTTATTCACAAATTTGACTCTTGTTCTCTATGTTCCCACCCACATCTTGAGGTGTAGAGAACATCTTGGAAGATATTTGTGTGAGTACTCTAGCGAAGATAGGAATATCGAATTATATATGAAAAGATTCAATGACTCTTAGTAGGCTGCTAGAGGTAAATCATTTCGTATCAATTTTACGCATACATATGTTTTTTATTAAAGGATCCTCATATAAAGTTGTTTATATGAAATTTTTTGTTGTATACAATACTACCATTATCGCAATTTTCGCTGCGCACTAGGAACAATTCCTTACACTCCTGACCATGAATAACGGGTGGCGTCATGCTGAAGAAGATGGCTCCAAATTTTCTCAGGAGCGAAAAGCAGCAGAGGACCTGATAAAGGCCCTCAACGAGGAGCTATGAAAAGCCAAGAAGGACTTGGACAAGGCCATAACTTTAAAAGAAAAATACAAGGCTGCGTCCAAGGCCAACCATGATGAGGCGGTCAAGCTTCAGGATGATTTAGTCGCTAGTCAGAATGAGGCCAATGAATTGGAGGAAAAGGTGAAACATCTCGAGGAGATTAATGCAAGCAACTTGGAGAGGTTTCAAGGTGCAACCTTCACCTGCTTTTATATGTTTTGGAAGAACAATCAAGGTGCAAATTTTGATTATCTTCCCGAACAAATAAGGGAGTCCGAGCTTGCTCGATGTGTTGCTCAACTGGAGGAGGATAAAAATGCCCCTGCATCTCTTGAGATTTCCTTGGCCACAAGGATCAATGGAGAAGAGGAGGATGGAATGACTGTCGACCAACTACCCCATCCAGACCCTCCTGCTCAGTGAATTTATTTTTTTCCTTTTATTTTGTAATTGTAATACCAGATCAACTTGTTTGTGGTGTCGAAACAATTTACTACTCAAAGCAATGATACTTTTATGCTAGTTTCTCAATTACATCTGAGCAGTTCTGCTCGCGGTGTAAATACCTCTTTATTAATATTATAACTGTTATTATAATATATGTTCATATGGCTAAACTTAGCATAACATTTATACTTTTTGTGCAAAATCGAAGAAATTTTGAAAAATATTCTAAGTGTTGTTGCATGCTTTCCCTTATTTTGCTCGTGTGTTTACATATTGTCATATGCTCTGCTTCTTGGTATCTTATATGCCCCCAAGTGATTGAGTAGCTTAAGGTACTCGGTCACTTGCCATAGACCAATACCTATTCAAACCTTACGACTATCATACTTATAATTAACTTATGAAAATATGGCAAAACAACAAACGTAATGAGAAAATAGTTGTAAAAAATACAATAATTGGCAAGAATAACTGGCTATGCACAATTCCTTTTATTTCTCGTAAAATATGGACAAATTCGTGTTTGTATGAGGGATCAAACGATCTTACACTTATAAGCAACCAACTAAATAACTGACCGACCCTTGTTCAAAAACTTGTAAAAATAAAAATTAATTAATTCAAGCCATTTTTTAAGAAGAAATGTTCATTGATAAAAACTTGTGCATGTGTTCTCCATTCCTATAACAAGGAACGAGATCTCTGTTTAAGCGAGCAAGTTTATACGTTCCTGGTTGTATTATTCCTTTGATTTGATATGGACCTTCCCAGTTTAGCCCAAGGACACCAGCAGCTTGGTCTCGAGTATTGAGGAAAACTCTTCTAAGTACCAAGTCTCCTAAAGCAAATCTTCTCTTGCGTATTTTAGAGTTAAAATATCGGGCGACCTTTTGTTGGTGAGCTACTATTCTTCTCTCTTCGTTCTTCTATCAAATATAATGATTCCATTAGCAATTGGTGATTAGTATTTCGGTCATATGTTAGCCTTCGATGTGAGGGTGGATCTAACTCAAATGGTAGCATGGCTTCATACCCATATGCTAAGGAAAATAGCGTATGACCGGTTGCTATTTGGTGTGTTGTTCTGTACGACCAGAAAACTTCTGGTACTGCTTCTGGTCGAGCTCCCTTTGCATGTTCGAGTCTTTTTTTCAAGGTGTCCTTTATCGCCTTATTCACAGTTTGACTTGTTCATTTGCTTGCAGATGGGTGACTAATGAGAATCTCTTCGTTATACCATTTCGTTTGCAGAAATTGGTGAATAGGTCACTATCAAATTGTGTGCCATTGCCTTATATTATTTTATTTGGTAGTCCATATCGGCACACTATGTTTTTGACAATGAAATCTAGAACTTTCTTGGTCGTGATTGTTGCGAGCAGCTCCGCTTGTACCCATTTGGTGAAGTAGTCGACGGCTACTACTGTTTATTTCACACCCCATTTTTCCATTGGTAAAGATCCAATCAAGTCTATTCCCTAAATTGCAATGTCCAAGGACTTTGCATCAACTTCAGCTCATTTGGGGCTTCTCGAGGTATTTTGGAAAATCGTTGGCACTTGTTACATTTTTTCACAAATTATGTTGCATCCTCATTCATTGTAGGCCAAAAGTATCCCTATCGTAGAATCTTTTTTGATAAACTTTACCCCCCAACGTGGCCTCTGCAAAACCCTTCATGTACTTCTTGTAATAGTTCCTTAGCTTTTTCTTTAGGAATACATCGTAGTAGTGGCATAGAATATCCTCGCCGATACAAAATTCCATCCATTAAAATTAAATGGGCGGACTGTCTTTGTAGTTTCTTCGACCCATTCCTTTTTGTTGGAAATATTCCCTGGTCGAGGTATTGGATAATAGAAGCCATCTAGGTATCAGTTGTATGTATAACTAGGGCAGAGTCATCTTCTTGTATGCTGGGGGTTGATAGATGTTCAACCGGTACTATGTTTAGCATATCTGCATCTTTGTAACTTGGCCAATGCATTAGCATTGAAATTCTGGTCGTGGGGGATTTTTTGCAATGTATATTTTTTTAAATTGTGCTAACAAGTCTTTTGATTTGTTTAGATATGCAATCATTTTCAATCCTTTGGCCTGATATTCTCCTAGAGTCTGATTAATGACCAACTGTGAATCACTGTATACCTCTAGTGATTTTGCGCTTAGTTCCTTGGCCAGTCTTAATCCTGGGAGTAGGGCTTCATATTCAGCTTCTTTGTTGGACGCAAAAAATCCAAATCTAATTGCATAGTGAAACCGATGCCCTTCTGGTGTTATAAGGATCAATCCTTCCCCAAAATTGTGCTCATTGTAAGACCCATCAACAAACAACTTACAAGTTGGAATTTCCGCTTCCACTTGTGTTCCAGGTGTCTGATCGAATATGGGGAGATAAGTGAATTCAGCTACAAAATCTGCTAATGCTTGGCCCTTCATTGTTGTTCGTGGTGAGTAAGTAATTTCAAATTGTCCAACCTCCATAGCCCGTTTTAATAGTCGAACATGAACTTTTGGTTTTTGCAAGACTTGCTGTAATGGCTAGTCGGTGAATACTATTATGGGGTGAGCTTGAAAATATGGTCACAGCTTCCGTGATGCCAGTACCAAGCAGTAAGATAATTTCTCAATAGATGGATATCCTGATTCTGCTCCTACTATCCTTTTACTTATATAATATACTGCTTTTTGGATACTACTTTCTTCTTTAATCAAAACAGTAATCGCATCATATTCTGTTATCGCTAGATAGATGTACAGAGTTTCTCCCTCGACTGGTTTGTATAGAACAAGTGGTTGGGCCATATGTTTCTTGAGTGCTTGAAAGGCCTGCTTGCACTCTTCTATCCATTCAAGCTTCTTGTTTCCTCTGAGCAGATTAAAAAATGGGACACACTTGTCGGTAGATTTTGAAATAAATATGCTTAGGGCAGCAATTCTTCCTGTTAGACTTTGTACATCTTTAATCTTGGTGGGGGATTTCATGTCAATCAACGCTTGAATCTTCTTGGGGTTAGCTTCTATTCCTCGTGAGTTCACTACGAACCCCAAAAAATTCCCTAATCTGACTCCAAAAGAACACTTGAGAGGGTTAAGCTTCATCTGATATTTTTTCAAGATTTTGAAACATTCTCGTATGTCCTTGACATGCCCACCAGCCTTTTTTGACTTGACCAATATATCATCGACGTATGCTTCCATGTTATGGCTGATCTTGTCTTTAAACATGTGATTTACTAGCCATTGGTAAGATGCACCAACATTTTTCAAATTGAAAGACATTACTTTGTAGCAGTAGCTCGGTATCTATTTGAAAACTGGTGTGTTCTTCGTTAGGTGGGTGCATACTTATTTGATTGTAGACAGAGTATGCATCCATAAATGACAACATTTCATGTCCTAATGTGGCATCGACCAGTTGGTCGATCCTTGGCAATGGAAAATAATCCTTCTAGCAAGATTTATTGGTGTAACGCCGTAAACTCCAGGGACTGTTACAGTGTGCATTTTAAACAGTGCTAAAATCGCTAATCAAGTCATTTGGCCATGATCGTGTAACAAAGTATGATTAGTAGTTTAGGGTTAAAATTTTTGGTTAAGATATAACGTTTCACTAAAACATTTACTGTATACATTGGGATCCCAAAATATAATTTAAAGGTTAATTACAAGAAAACATTTACAACCAGCCGACCTAAGCGGCAAAATAGGGTTTAACCCTAGTTCCTCTTTCAACCCTCGGTCGTGGCGGTCGAGCAACCGCATATGTACACGTCGTCACCTAAGCTCTCCAACTCAAGGATGGTCCAACTTTCTTTTGCCTTTACCTGCACCACATAGCACCCGTGAGCCGAAGCCCAACAAGAAAACTCAATATGCTCATGAACAGTAATAACATGTCACTAAATCATAATGTGCATGCCAAGCAATGATAGCCCTATTCATGCATGCAAATAAGTTCAGATAATGATGGGGAATCCATGATGAGGAATCCTGCCCTCCTTGATGGATGACTATCAAGTCAATCCTAATTAGATGAGTGATTTAACACTTTGAGGTTCTGTTAACCATGATGGAGCATATAACCCTAATCAGATGAGTGATTTAACACTTGAGGTTCTGTTATCCATAATGGAGCATATAGCTTTAATCAGATGAATGATTTAACACTTAGGTTCTGTTAACCATAATGAGTGACTGATAAGCAAGTCACTACAGGGCTCATCACCCACAGCCATGTGACGATGCAGTCACCTGGGCCTTCTGGCCCTGGCTCTAAGTGACTAGCCATAGGCTAGACAAGCGCTTTTAGTTTTCATCGAACTTGAGGTCGGTCTGACATTAATGCTCATGATGCGTCATTCAATGCAGATGTCGATTAGATCTAATCTTTGTCGGCTTGTGTTAAACACGCTAAGACTGTTCTTGACTTATTAGTCAATACCATATTACCAGTGCTCAGTACTACTGCCAAACTTGACTAGTGAGTCACAACTTCACAGTTAATACTGACACCATTGCTAATTCTGACTAGTGAGTCAGTGCCACACACAAGTAAGCAATGAAACCAGGCATATATCATATGTCAAATATTCAAATGTAGGGCATTAAGCATGCTTACTTAACAATTGCTAGCATAATTAGGATCATGCACTAACACAGAGACTCAAGATCTGATCAATCTCATATTCAACATTCATGGCATGCCCTAATCACATGTTTCTCGTGCATCACATGCATCACATACTGGGTGCAGTTTTCTTAACTCTGGTTCGAGTAAGAAATAATAATTAAACGACCCTTGAGAACGAGCGATCCTTTGATCCCTTAGCGGTCCCCTAGTCATAACCAATTAAAACGTCCATTAATGAAAATCAACAATAAAGGGGTCTTGACCTAAACCTCACTCCCTGGACCCCGAATTGTACCCAAACGGTGAGTAGATTCGATCCTGAGCCTTAGGAATTGAAACCCCGAGCCAAAAACCCTCAAAAATGCCTAAAACATGAATCAGGAAAAATAGGGTAGCGCTACAGTGCCCCAGCGCTACAACCAGGGGAAATTTTCCCTGGCTAGCGCTGTAGCGCCACCCTTTGAGCGTTGTAGCGCTAGGACCAGGCAGAATTGCCCTGGTTCTTCCCTCCTTCGACTCCTCCTTTTCCAACCTGAAAAAAAAGCTTCCAAACTCCATTTAAACCCCCAATTGAACCCAAAAACCATCTACACATGACCTAGGCATCATAACCCAAGTAACCTTTGCCAAAAACCCCATTGAATTCTCAACTTTCAAACTCAAGAACTAAACTGAAAATCAAATGGAAACAAAGCAAGAACAAGAGATTCTATGGTTAAAAGCTTACCCTAAGCTCAGAATTACACCCTCTTAAATGGTGGAACACAACCCCAGCTTATCAAGACTTGACTCCCTAGCTTGGTTCCTCAAAAGAAGCTTCAAAATTCAAAAGAAAATGGAAGAGAAATGGTGATTGGTTGAGGAGAAGAAGATGCTCTATTTTGGTTAACTTCCACAGCCTTCTAATGGCTAAATATAACCTTAGGGTGAAAAGACCTAAATGCCCTCATGCCTAATTAAAACCCTTAACAACCACCAAGGGCAAAATCGTCCTTTCCTGCCTATTTCATTAATCATAATTAACACCCTCCAATTCCTGTTATTTTCAATATTCTCCAATGATAATAAATCATACCCCATTACCCTTTAAATCCCGGCAATGTTATAATCACCAAATTATCCCGAGACTCACCCCAAGTCCCGAAACTAATCCCGTTATGACCAGACCGATAACTTGCATTCAAAGATCATCTCATGCCGAATGACTCGAACAAATCCACATATAATGTGGTATTATTCATAATTCATCAAAATGCATGAAAATACACAATTACACCCTCAACGGGCTAAATTACCAAAATGCCCTTATAATTAAAAATGGACCCATATGCATGCATTTATCATCATATTATAATATAATTCACATAAACATGCATATAATCATTTAATGGCATAATAAATCAATTATGGCCCTCCCAGCTTCCTAATCAAGGTCCTAAACCTTATTAGGGATTTTGGGGCATTACAATTGAGATCTGTAAAATCTACGCAAGTCCTCCACTTGACATTTGACTTTGGTACTAAAACGAGATTAGATACCCATGATGGATAAAATGCTACCCTAACAAATCAATTTTCCTTAAGCTTCTCAACTTCCTCTCTTAGCGCTTTGGACCTATCTTTGTCGAGTAATCTTCTTTTTTGTTGGACTGGTGGGTGGTTTTGTCGATGTTTAAGACATGACTAATAATTGTCAAGTCTATTCCCACCATATCACTATGTGACCAGGCAAATACTTCTTGATTCTTTCTTAAAATTTCCATCAGTTCATTTTTTATCGTTGTTTCTAAGATTTTACCAACTTTCACAACTCTGGTCGGTTGTTTTGCTTCTAATTGAATCTCCTCAACATCCTCCACAAGTCCAATTTCCTCCTCAAAATCCCCAAAGTGAGGATCTATACCTTCGTCCTCACTTTGGGCAACACCCTATTTGGTGACTTGTTCATCAGATTGGGCATTTGGTCCACTGACTCCTTTCAACCTTTTTTCTGATTCGTTAGTGTTGCTCGAGGCAATGAGCCCACTCCCCTCCCTGTAATTTTTTTCCTTCGTGATGGAGGAGTTATAACATTCCCTTGCCTCCCTTTAATGTTTGAGAAGGAACCCAATTCCTACATCTGTTGGGAATTTCATGGCTAGAAGCCACATCGAGGTCACAACTCGTTGCATGGTTCCAAATTTTGCACTAATAATTTCATTCTCTCTAATGACGATTTGTAAAGTATATTTACCAAGTTTCTTGTGTCCACCAACACTCTCTTCACTTTCATGTTGGCGATTTGGACATCTATGACCAGGGGATCTGTGTGGAGCAACTTGACATGTTGTGTGTCAAGCTCAGAAAGCTATACAATTTTTCCATGTTCGAGCTTTTTTGGGAGTCCGCACCTCGGCGGTTAGCATCTCAATATCTTACTCGTGACGTAGGGTCCTGTCATACCTCTCTCTTGTCTTACCACTATCACAAGCTAAGTGTAGTCCACCGCATATAGGGAGTAGAGTGCCCGTGACCAGGGCCAGCTATAGAGGAGGCGAGCGTTGGTGTGTACATTCCTGCTCGTTGCCTCCACTAGCTCCTTGTTGGAGATTATCCCATGCTCGTATATATCTCCTCAGATGTCCTTGTCGTACCAAAAACTCAATCTCATCCTTCAGCTGGTTGCATTCATTTGTATAATGGCCATAATCATTATGGAAGTGACAAAACTTTGTTGTATCTTGTAATGTCTCGAATTCACTATTAGGGTTGAGTGCCTTTATTACCATGCCAGGATGGCATAATCGAATATATATATGGATTTAATTGAATATATGTGAGATTATTTGAAATATATGAGTTATATTAAGATATGACCAATTATGCATGTTTATGTGTATTAAATATACACGTGGGGCCGTTTTTGTGGGAAATGGCATTTTCATAATATTGACCCGTTGAGGGTATAATTATAATTATATGTGTTATGTGATTGGAACCACATTACTATGTTCATAAATGTAACACCCTAAACTCTAGGGACCATTACGGTGCACATTTTAAATAGTGCTAAACTAGCTAATCAAGTTATTTGGCCATAATCGTGAAACTAAGTATGATTAGCGATTTAGGATTAAATTTTTTGGTTAAGATACAACGTTTCACTAAAATGTTTACTGTATACATTGGGATCCCAAAAATATAATTTAAAGGTTCATTACCACAAAATATTTACAACCAGCCGATCAAAGCGACAAAATAAGGTTTAACCCTAGTTCCTCTTTCAACCCTCGGCCGTGGCGGTCGAGCAGCCGCATATGTACACATCGTCACCTAAGCTCTCCAACTCAAGGATGGTTCAGCTTTCTTTTTCCTTTACCTGCACCACATAGCACCTGTGAGCCGAAGCTCAACAAGAAAACTCAATATGCTCATGAATAGTAATAACATGTTACTAAGTCATAACAAGCATGGCTAGCAGTAATAATCCTACTCTTGCATGCAATTAAGTCCCAATAATGGTTGTGGCCCTGCCCTTTGTATAGATGACTCATGGGCCCTGCCCTTTGTATAGATGGTTTATGGGCCCTGCCCTTTTTATTGATGACTATCAAGTCATAAAGAAAGTAGATGGCCAATGTGTCCATCTAAAATAAGAGACTCAAATAAGTGACCATTAGGTCACGCACTAGGGGTCCGTACCCTAATCAGATGAGTGAATATCACTCTATGATGTTGGTAATTATACTGGGGCTTATAGCCCAAATCAAATGAGTGAGTCACACTTTGGGCTCCGCACCCTAATCGGATGAGTGACTATGGAGTCACAAACTTGGGCTTTGCACCTTAATTGGATGAGAGACTAATGGAGTCACAAACTTGAATCAGATGAGTGACTAATGAGTGAGTCACTAACTTGGGCTCCGCACCCATAGCCATGTGATGATGCAATCACCTGGGCCTTCTGGCCCTAGCTCTAAGTAACTAGCCTTTAGACTAGACAAGTGCTTTTGATTTTTCATTAAACCGAGGTCAGTCAAAATTAATGTTCATGATGATTCATTCAATGCTTATGTCGATTAGATCTAATCTTCTCGACTTGCATTAAACACGCTAATACCATTCTTGACTCTTAGGCCAATACCATATGACCAATGCTCAGCACTGCTGCCGAACTTGACTAGTAAGTCGCAACTTCACAGTCAGTACTGACACCATTGTCGATTCCTGATTCATAGGTCAGTGCCATTCACAGATAAGCAAGTTTGCTAAGCATTTAGTATGCAATCAAAGTCCACATTTAAAACACTCAACATGCCTCATTAATAACCATGCATGTCACATATGGGGAGCAGTTTTCTTACCTTTGGTTCGAGTGAGAAATAACAAATGAATGACCCTTGAGAATGATCAATCCTTTGATGCCTTAGCGGTCACCTAGTCATAACCAAATATAATCTCCATTAATGAAAATCAATAATAAAAGGTTACTGACCTAAACCTCACTCTCGAAACCCCGAATTGTACCTAAACAGTGAGTAGATTTGATCCCGAGCCTTAGGAATTGAAATCCCAAGCCAAAAACCCTCAAAAGTGCCCAAAACAGGAATATGGAAAAGCAGGGTAGCGCTACAGCGCTACCCCCCCTAGCGCCCCAGCACTACAAGCAGGGTAGAATGCCCTTGGCTAGCGTTGTAGCGCTACAACCAGGGTTTTCAACCCTGGTTTTTCCCTCCTTCGACTCCTAAATTTATAACCTTGAAAACAAGCTTCCAAGCCTCATTTAAACTCCGAAATGAACCCCAAAAACATATACACAAGTCCTAGGCATCATAACCCAAGTAACCCTTGCCAAAAACTCCCATCAATTCTCATAATCAACCTTAAAAATCCAATCTAAAATCCAATAGAAAAACAGAGCAAAACCAGAGTTTTATTGGCTAGAAACTCACCTCAATATCATAATAACACCCTCTTCAATGGTAGAACACAACCCAAAATCCTCAAGGCTTGGTTCCTCAAATGGAGCTTCAAAATTCAAAGAAGGAAGGAGAGAAAATGATGAACAGATGAAGGAAGAGTTGATACTCTGTTTTGGCATGGTTTCTACAACATTCTCAAATGATATATATCCCTTAGGGTCAAAAGACTAAAATACCCTTAAGTCATTTAAAATCCTCTTGAGGCCACCAAGGGTAAAACCGTCCTTTCTCGCTTGTCTCGTTAATCATAATTAACACCCACCAATTCCCATTATTCACAATATTCTCAAATTCTAATAAATCAAATCCCATTACCCTTTAATTCTCGATAATGTTCTAATCCTCAAATCACCCTGAGACTCACCCCGAGCCTCAAAATTAACCCCGTTATGACCAGACCGATAACTTGCATTGAAAGACTGTCTCATGCCGAATGTCTCGAACAAATCCACATTATAATGTGGTATTAGTCATAATTCACTAACATGTATGAAAATATACAGATCTGCCCTCAATGGGCCAAATTACCAAAATGCCCTTATAATGAAAAATGGACCCATATGCATGCATTTATCATCATATAATAATATAATTCACATAAACATGCATATAATCATTTAATGGCATAATAAATCAATTATGTCTCTCTCGGCCTCCTAATCAAGGTCCTAAACCTTATTAGGAAATTTGGGGCATTACAACTATCCCCTCCTTATAGAAATTTCTTCCTCGAAATTTATCTTAACCGCCCGGAATAAGAATTTCGCACAACTGATTCCAGTTTTCCCCGGGTGGTTTCCTCGACCTCACTGTTTCTGTAACACTACCTTAACTCAAGGTACAATTTTGTTCCTTAGAACCTTATTCTTTCTGTTAAAATCTGAATTGTCTATTCCTCAAAGGACAACTTAGCCTCAATCTCCAGATTCTCATAACTCAACACATGAGTCTCTTTATGCAGCTGATAGTGCCAAAGATAAGGCAAATTGGCTGATCCTATCCAGGATTTCAAACGGTCATATTAATCCAGGGCTTAATTTGCCCTTATCTCCTCACCCATTTCCATGGTGATACTTTAAGGAAGAAACAATCTTCTATTTGGAACTCCATGTTCCTGCAGCTCAAATCAACATAACTTTTCCATTTACTCTGAGAAGTGAGCATCTAGGCTCTAACCTTTTCAATAACCTCAATGATCCTCTAAACTACCTCAGGATCCAGATATAACATCTCACCCATCTCATTCCAATGAGCGAGTGATATACATTCTCTATCATACGTCATCTCATAAAGTGTCATTCTAATAACTAGATAACTCTCTCTCTCTGATCTACCATCAGTCTGAGGATAATGAACTGTGTTAGATTCCAATTGTATATTCATCACCTTCTGCAACCCTTCCAAAACTTGGAAGTAAAAGCTGAGTCCTCATCTGATAAGATAGACCTCGAATTCTATGAAGGCATACTACCTCTTTCACACAAAATCTGAATACTGATCACTATATTATTCGTCCTTACTGATAGAAGTGAACTCACTTTAAATACTGGTCCATAATGACTCAATCCAAATCACGCTAACCCACTATCCTAGGCAGCCCCACCGCAAAACTCATTGTGATGTTTCCTTATTTCCACTGTGGAATACTCAAAGGCTACAATAGTCTTACTGGTTTCTGATACTCTATCTTGACCTACTAATAGGTTAAGAACTTTGTCATGTATTCCATTATGTCCCTCTCCATCTCAGGCCACCACTATAAAGCTTTCATATCCTCTTACATTTCCATGATGCCTGGATGAAGAGAATAAGAGGATAATATGAGATTCATCCAGAATCTCCCATTTAATCCCAGTGTCCATCAGATCCCAAGTCTGATCCTTATACCACAATAAACTCATACCTGACACTGCATAATCCTTAGCTACTCCAGCTAAGACATTGCCCTCAATTATTTCCATCTATGGTTCACTTAATTGTTCTCCTTGATCTTTTCTGAAATAATAATCTCAAGCATAAAGCTGGCCATCTGGCCCACCAGTAACTCTACTCTAGTTCTGGTCATATCCTTTAACTAACATGACGCATAGGCGATTCCTTTTCCCTGTCACTAAGGTATCATAACAACCTAATATTGGTTCTGATCTGTAAGAAGACTCAGAACTCATCAACAAAGTACATGTACTATTCTTCCTGTCCAAGGGAACTCCTGGCGTCATAGGCGTTCCTTGACCTTGGCAAATCTCCAACTGAGAGTATACCACAATACCATCGATCAAGAAGATCACCAATCCAATTCAAATAATCCTTGAATACTCTGTTCACCTAATTCATAAAAACAACTTGGCATTAACCAAATTCTTCAAACATCACCCAGCACTCCCAGTGCTCTTGTATGATGTAAAAACAATCTTCTGCATATCCTCATCCTCGATCTCTAGCTGGTAATAACCATATCAAAGATCCACCTTGGAGAATACCATCTTACTCAATAACTGAGCCTTTAGGTCTTACAACTCTACTGAGCCGTTCAAAATAGTTCCCTAGATCTGATTCCATTCCTGGCACCAATCCAATCACATTTCTATCTCTTTTTATGTAAACGTAATCCTGACAAATCCCTTGGAAATACATCCAAAACTTCACAGACTAATCCAATCTGTCCTGATCCCACTGGCATAACCTAAGTGGTATCCACCACACTAGCTAAGAGTTCTATGCATCCTCATGAAATAGATCTCTAGCTCTTAATACATATGTCATAAGCATACAAAATCCATGCACAGTTCCAACTACCACAAGGGTTTCCCACTCTTAAACCCAGGTGTTACTATCCTTTCCTTGCAATTTAGCATTTCCCCACACTTGGTTAATCAATCCATATCCAGGATCATATCGAAGCCACTCATAACCAACCCTATCAAACAACTGATGAGTTATTTCCACCATAACCTAACTCATCACAACTTAATCATGCAATCTGTATATCAAATCTATGCTTCTCTAGATGCAACAACCAAAGAACTATTGGAAAAACTTATACAGGATCTTTATTTATTTTCATGTATATCTAATATTAAACAAATTAATACGAGAAAGCCTAAAACATGTTTCTAAAATTGAATTCAAAGAGAAACAAAAATAGAATACTTACAGTATACGCAGCGGAATTAAGAGTCCTTCCTTCAGTTTCTCTAACTCTTGTATCCTCTCTGTCACAGAGTATTATCAAGAAACTGAACCGATCTTCTATTTTCTTCACGATCTTCCAATGTATCCTTAGAACCACCTAGACTAGTGTGGGCAATTCTCAACACATGAGATAAATATAGAGAGAAGAAGATAAAATACAAAGAGGCTTAGAAAAGGACTTGTGTTTAGAGAGAATATAAAACTATCAGAAAATCTGACTTATCAAAACACCCTTTTTTTTTTACTTCTCTATAAGCACTCCTTTTATAGACTCAATTAGGCCATTTAATTTAATTAAAAAATCAATAAAATAGCAGCCATTTTGAAGCCCTAGGTCGAAATTATCATGGGCTATAGGCCCGTGAAATTTCCCATTTGATTATAAGCCCATTGGACTTCAAATCAAGGCCTGTGTTATTTTCTATTGATTTAATTAATTAAATAATTATTTAAATCCTTTATCAAATTAATTATTTATAATTTGAACCTTGATTTAAATTTATTTATTAATTTAGATACCAATTTATCTTAATTAATAAATCTGCCATAATTTCTCTTTTCTTCTCAAAATTACACAACTCTGTGAAACTATCCAAAATTGACCTGGTCAACTTTGATAATTCTAATTGATGATTAAATCAATTAATTGAGACTATCTAGATGATTTTATCCAAGGTACAATGGGGACCATGGGCCTAGGAAATCAAGCTCCAATAAGTTATCATAAATCTAACAAATAAATTTACTAACTTATTAATTCCTCGTGACTCCACTATAGACTTGGAATTGCACTCTTGAATTCATAGAACGCTCTATAAAATGTAGATACGCTATTAATTATCCATTGTTACAACCATAATTGTCACTCAATCCTCTATAGACGGTCTACAATGAGATAGGACTAAAATACCGTTTTACCCCTCATTGTATTTTATCCTTAAAACACTTAGTTCCTTGTAAATGATATTTCAGTAAACTAATTTAATTACTGAAATGAGATCTCTATCATTTAACACCTTGAACCAAACTAAAAGGAAACCATCGTTTCACTTCTTCATCAGAAGCTATAGATGTTCATATCTATGATTAACACTCCCACTCAATTATACTACCGAGTTCCCAAGATGTAAGTATGGGCTAGTCCGTAGGGTAAGCTGGTAACGAACAAGTCAAAGAACTCAAATAATACAATCAGTTAGAATACTAACCACTCAAAATTGAGATTGAATTAATCTATGGTCAACTATATGATATGACTAGAATAGATAATAACGGTATATTTACTTATCTTATCAACTGTCAATATCGGTCCTGTCCGATGTAACAAATACATCCGATCTTATCTACTTTGCTAATGTTCTGGAAAGAACATAACACTGTAATGTGTAAGTAGATCATATCGTAGATTGGCAAGTCAGTGTAAATCCGGTGCACTGACTAATCTTAGGACTAACTTATTTTTGAACATATAATCATATTTATATTCCACTGTGATTACGTCACTATAAATAAGATTAGCTATATGCTCGGGATTTAATAGAAGTTTATATTAAACAAATAATCATGAAAATAAAACATGTGAGCAAAGTGATTGACCAAGTCAAAAAATGATTTCTATTCTTTTATTGATAATAAAAATGAGATTACAAAGAATTTGGGTTTTAATTAGGGCATAAAACCCCAACAAGAACAACCTGGCACCAAAATTAGTCAGCACAATACAAGAATCAGAACTAGAAAGCTAACCTGCCACCCCTGAGGAACCTGCCTCAGTCTCAGTCTCTGACTACATCGAAACGAACACTCGAGCTAGAGTCGAGTTGTCCATCCCCTTTTGCTCATCCTTCCTTCGCCTTGGGAAATTCTTATTATGATGCCCCACCATTCCACAAAAGAAACATACCCTTGCTCGGCATTCTCCCAGATGACGCCTCTTAAACTGAGTGCATTATGGGTGGGGTTTCCAATCCTTGTTCTTGCTCGCTCCAATAAATGGAGGTGTCATTATCTAAGCTTTGTGCTCTCTGAAACTCTCCTTTATAATCTCATTTCTTGTGCTCTCAACAGCAAGAGCCTTCCCTACCACCTGAGCGTAGGTGGAGGTTTCATGCACTAGGGCAGCTCTAATGCCCTGAGCTATCCTGGAATTCAATCCTTGGATAAACCTTTCCTTCCTAGCTACATCCGTGGGTACCATATCAAAAGAAAACTTGGCCAACCCATCGAATCTATTAACATACTTAGTTACTGATGCATTTCCCTGAACGAGATTCACAAACCCATTCATCTTAGCAGTCTTGGCTGCATCACAGTAATACCTTTCATTGAACAACTGCCTAAATTATTTCCAGTCCATTACAGATGTATCTCGCGTCTGGGATATTACTTGCCACCATGTCCAGGCATCATCTCGCAATACAAATGTAGCACAGATCACCCTATTGCGACCTACCAGCCCCATATTGTCAAGAATGGAACTGATCATGCCCATCCATTGCTTAACTTTGAATGGATCTAGGCCTCCCTCAAAGACTAGAGGGTAATAATCCTTGAATATTCCACAAAGGAATTCCCATCCGCTCTCAACCCTAGGCTGAGCCAAAACTGGCGCCACTCTTGGCATAGCAATGGAAGAGGTGCTCCTCGACAGATTCCGATGTTGCTTCAAACACCTAATCTCTTCCTCTTGCCTCTACAATCTTAATTGCACATCTATAAACATTTGCTAGAAATTATGAGGGGCAGATGAAGAATTCAAACCCTGGCTGTAACTTCCAGCCTTAGTATAAACACCATCATGCCTCATTATCTGCCTTGGATACATACATACTGGTAGAATCTGCAGTCAATAACTTGACCCATTAAATATCATGATCATATTAAGAGCTTTCCCCACAGAAAAAATCTTACCACACTACATTCACAAACCGATGTAGTGCTAAAAACACATGCCCATAGCATTCATACATCAATCATAATCCCTGCTCTTCCAACATTCACACCATGCCTCCAACTCCAGCATGCCATTAATACATTTATATAATCACAGAGCAGGTAATCATATAATCACATTCATATATATATATATATATTCACGGAGCATGTAGTCATATAATCATTTCAATAATCAAGGGCCATGCTCTATCAGAATCTCTTGCTCCTTAATACAATGTGCAGGTAAATCATTTAGATTATATTTAAGCAGTTAAGCACATAACTACAAAAATAGTTACCATTCCCTGAGTGAAGCTATCTTTAGTGACAAGTGTACATTCCCAGATTGTTTTCAGGAACCATTAACCATGGCTGGCTCTTATACCAAGTTGTAACGCCCTAAACTCCAGGGACCATTACAGTGCGCATTTTAAATAGTACTAAACTAGCTAATCGAGTCATTTGACCATAATCGTGAAACTAAGTATGATTAGCCATTTAGGATTAAATTTTTTGGTTAAGATACAATGTTTCACTAAACGTTTACTGTATACATTAGGATCCCAAAAATATAATTTAAAGGTTCATTACCACAAAAGATTTACAACCAGCCGACCTAAGCGACAAAATAGGGTTTAACCCTAGTTCCTCTTTTAACCCTCGGCCGTGGCGATCGAGCAGCTGCATATGTACTCATCATCACCTAAGCTCTCCAACTATAGGATGGTCCAGCTTTCTTTTACCTTTACCTGCACCACATAGCACCCGTGAGCCAAAGCTCAACAAGAAAACTCAATATGCTCATGAACAATAATAACATGTTACTAAGTCATAACAGGAATGGCTAGCAGTAATAATCCTACTCATGCATGCAATTAAGTCCCAATAATGGTTGTGGACCCTGCCCTTTGTATAGATGGCTCATGGGCCCTGCCCTTTGTATAGATGGTTTATGGGCCTTGCCCTTTTTATTGATGACTATCAAGTCATAAAGAAAGTAGATGGCCAATGTGTCCATCTAGAATAAGTGACTCAAATAAGTGACCATTAGGTCACGCACTAGGGGTCCGTACCCTAATCAGATGAGTGAATATCACTCTATGATGTTGGTAATTATACTGGGGCTTATAGCCCAAATCAAATGAGTGAGTCACACTTTGGGCTCCGCACCCTAATCGGATGAGTGACTATGGAGTCACAAACTTGGGCTTTGCACCTTAATTGGATGAGAGACTAATGAGTAAGTCACTAACTTGAACCAGATGAGTGACTATGGAGTCACAAACTTGAATTAGATGAGTGAGTCACTAACTTAGGCTCCGCACCCTTAGCCATGTGATGATGCAGTCACCTGGGCCTTCTGGCCCTAGCTCTAAGTAACTAGTCTTTAGACTAGACAAGCGCTTTTGATTTTTCATTGAACTTGAGGTCAGTCAAGCATTAATGTTCATGATGATTCATTCAATGCTTTTATCAATTAGATCTAATCTTTTCGACTTGCATTAAACACGCTAATACCATTCTTGACTCTTAAGCCAATACCATACAACCAATGCTCAGTACTACTACCGAACTTGACTCGTAAGTCACAGCTTCATAGTTAGTACTAACACCATTTCCGATTCCTGACTCATAGGTCAGTGCCATTCACAGATAAGCAAGTTTGCTAAAAATTTAGTATGCAATAAAATTCCGCATTTAAAACACTCAACATGCCTCATTAATAACCATGCATGTCACATATGGGGGGCAGTTTTCTTACCTCTGGTTCAAGTGAGAAATAACAAATGAATAACCCTTGAGAACGATTGATCCTTTGATCCCTTAGCAGTCACCTAGTCATAACCAAATAAAATCTCCATTAATGAAAATCAACAATGAAAGGTTCTTGACCTAAACCTCACTCCAGAACCCCGAATTGTACCCAAACGGTGAGTAGATTTGATCCCGAGCCTTAGGAATTGAAACTCTGAGCCAAAAACCCTCAAAAGTTCCCAAAACAGGAATATGGAAAAGCAGGGTATCGCTACCCCCTAGCACCCCAACGCTACAAGCAGGGCAGAATGCCCCTGGCTAGCGCTGTAGCCCTACAACCAGAGTTTTCAACCCTGGTTTTTCCCTCCTTCAACTCCTCCATTTCCAACCTTCAAAACAAGCTTCCAAACCTCATTTAAGCTCCCAAATGAACCCCAAAACCATATACACAAGTCCTAGGCATCATAACCCAAGTAACCTTTGCCAAAATCTCCCATCAATTCTCATAATCAACCTTAAAAATCCAACCTAAAATATAATAGAAAAACAAAGCAAAACCAGAGTTTTAATGGCTAGAAACTCACCTCAATCTCATAATCACTCCCTCTTCAATGGTGGAACACAATGCAAAACCTTCAAGGCTTGGTTCCCTAGCTGGTTCCTCAAATAGAGCTTCAAAATTCAAAGAAGGAATGAGAGAAAATGATGAACGGATGAAGGAGTTGATGCTCTGTTTTGGCAAGGTTTTTACAACCTTCTCAAATGATATATATCCCTTAGGGTCAAAAGACTAAAATACCCTTAGGTCATTTAAAATCCTCTTAAGGCCACCAAGGGTAAAACCGTCATTTTTCGCCTATCTCGTTAATCATAATTAACACCCTCCAATTTCTGTTATTCACAATATTCTCAAATGCTAACAAATCAATTCCCATTACCCTTTAATTCCCGGTAATGTTCTAATCCTCAAATCACCCCGAGCCTGAAATTAACCCCGTTATGACCAGACCGATAACTTGCATTCAAAGATCCTCTCATGTCGAATGGCTCAAACAAATATACATTATAATGTGGTATTATTAATAATTCACCAACATGCAAATCTTCCCTCAACGGGTCAAATTACCAAAATGCCCTTATAATGAAAAGTGGACCCATATGCATGCATTTATCATCATATAATAATATAATTCACATAAACATGCATATAATCATTTAATGGCATAATAAATCAATTATGGTCCTCCCGACCTCCTAATCAAGGTCCTAAACCTTATTAGGAAATTTGGGGCATTACAATATATTTGCGATAACTGGCTTAAGTCGATTCTTTAGAGCAATTTGGTGAAAAAGTCACAACAGAGATTTATACCTGGCTTGGGGTGAGCGAAGGGGTATTTTGGTAATTTTGCAAAGGTCAGGAATTAGTGGAACATTATTGAGGAAAAATATTTATATTTGGAGGATTAGTAACTTAATAGGGAATTTAGAGTGTTAATGTAGGTTTAGTGCGATTAATGGAAAAATTACCAATTTGCCCTTGGTACTAGGCTTTGAGGTTTAGTGGGGCAAAGGGTAAAGTTGTCAATTAACCCTTGGCTTAGACCCAAGGCAGTTGCATCCCTCCCATTCACGTGTAAGATTTCTCCCCCTCTCTTGGTTTCTCTCAACTTACTCTAGGAAGGACACTTGAATTGGAGGGGAAACTCTTGGAATTTTGGAGTAATCACTAAGCAACTGAGAAACAAAGGAGAGATTAGGAGCTGATGATGAGTGCACATTTGTACACTCATTCGTGATCATTAATAATATGAACTATCATGTTTTTCTTAAGTTTTTTTGTATAAATTTGATGTGTTCTCTGTAGTGTGTAATGTCGAGCTTAAAATGATGATTTTGTAGTGAAATTAGAGTACACTATACATAATTAAGCAAAGTGCTGAAACCATGAAGCAACCGGGTTAAGAAACACGAAAAATCAAGAAAAGCTATTTCTGGCGCAATAGTGTCGTGTATGAGGCGCAATGGCACCATTCGTGGAATCAGAATTGCTTCGAGTGCGAATGACAGGACTTTGAGAAAAATAAGTATGGCACAATTGCGCTGCATGCTAAGTGCCATAAAGCCATGTATCTGTAGACTTTAATTAACTTATTTTTTTAAATGCGATGAGGAGGAAAAAAAGAGGAGTTTTCGGTTTTGGGAAGATTAGACTTGGAGATAGAATTTTGGAGAGGAGAACAGAGGCTAGACTTCATCAACATCATCATTCAATCTAGTTTCATTATCTTCATCTTTTTATCTAGTTTTTAATTATGAATAACTACATTGCTATTATATTTATGTTTGTAATGAAGAACTAAACTTCTTTTGTGCTAAAGTAATTGATGGATCTATTTTGATTTTGGATTAAGGTTTCTTTTATTATTCATATGAAATTATTCTTATTTGTTCATATCTTCTTGCTTTAATTTGTATCATATTAATGTTTGGCCACCATTATTGTGAATTGAAATCTAGGGTTTATGCTTGAGAGAGATAGCCTTAGATTAGACTTAGGGAGATATGACATAAGGTGATTGTGAGATTGAGAGATTCCTTGAATTCTTTGAATTTCCTTAAAAAGAATCAATTTCTTAATGACTTCTTTATTGATTAATAACGAATAGAGATATCATATTGATTAATTGAGATTAATTGCCTGTATGCTTGAGAAAGATAGATGCATTACATTAGGGTTGTTGAGATTACAAATAAGGAGAATTAATTAGAATAATATAGAAACTGCGATTCATGATTTAAGATAGTGAAATCGTTACTTTAGTACATTCTTTTATCATAAATTCAATTTCCAAGATTGTTTTCTTTCATTTATTCATTTACATTTCTCGTTTCAATTACTTTTCGAATTATCTAATTAAATTTGCATACTTTGAAAGTATAGTAATTGGTGGAATTAACTATTTATTCCCTGTGGGTTCGACATCCTTTGAATAAAAAAAATTATATTACAATACACTGTATGCTTGCAGTAGAAAATTCAGTATAAGTTGATGGGGCTGCTTTCAGCCAAGGATTTTTGTAATCCTAAGGTGAGTTGTGGCTTATGTTTTCTTTTCATTTGTTAGAGTATTCTTGATAAATTTTGGGGAACTTTTGTGTTTGATTTTTAGAATTTGTTAGTTTTCCATGTTTAAGGGAATTGGGCAGGCATAGAATCAGTTGTAGAATGGATTTGGGATTCGAAATTGGATAGGAATCATAAGTTGTGATTATGATTTTTAGATTTTGGTGGGAGCTTGGGTTCAAGAGCTCTATGTTATAGATTTTCGTATCTTTAGGTCTTTGATGTTATTGGTGATGTTATGGTGGTGTCTTGATGTTGTGGTACTGACTTGTGGGTTGTTTTGTGGCCAAAACCTATTGAAAATTCAGTTTTGGGTCGATTTTATGGGCATGGTATGCAAGGGAATCGCAGTTTTGGTTTTGGGGAAGAATATGTTAGCTTCTTGGTAATTTTTGGGTTTCTGGTGACCTAGCGCAACTGCACCAGGTTGTGGCGTGACCACGCTAGTGTCCCAGAAACCAAGGGAATTGATTTTTGATTTTTGATTTTTGGGTTTCGGAGTTAGTGGCGCGACCGCGTTGGGCTAGGGCGCAACCGCGCTAGTACCCTAGTAAGTTCAAACTTTCTGCAGGCGTGACCGCGCCAGGTGCCCTGAAACATTTTTTTTTTTTCACATTTTAGGATTAGGGCTCGGGGAGTTTGGGAATCCATTTGGTGCCCACTTAGGGACTCAGGGGACGTTCTTAACGTCCCGACAACTGAGAATAGTAATCTTAAGGATAGGGTTTATAGTGAGGCTCGGGATTTGAAGTCAACTCCTAATAAGAGTATGTTTATGTTGTGACTAGATTATCGCAAGGCTCAGGATCAGGATCGTACTTGAGGTCGTATTGTCTATCGCACGAAAATTGAGGTAAGAAAAATGCACCCAGGGTTATGATCGAGGATCGGACCCATGTTAATAAATATGAGTATGACAATATGTGAGAACATGGCTATAACTGTATTTGAGAATATTCGGTAGAGCATGCTTGTATATGATGTATTTGATTGTGTGTTGTGCAATATATATGTGATTATATCTATTCTGAAGGCCAGCCTAAGGGCGCCGAGGTCGATAGAAAGAGTGTGGAACGCAGCCTGACCTGAGCATGCCGGGGTCGGCTATAAGACCAGACGACTCGACCTAAGGGCGCCAGGCCTAAGCATTATTCAAATAAACAAAGGACTAGCTGCGCTTAACTAACTGCATCAATTATTGAGGTTGGATTATGTGTTTGATTGAGCAGGTTATTCTTGCTAAGCTTAATGCTTATATCTTGTTGCTGATTGAATTTATTGATTTAAATTTACTGTCTATATACTGTTGCTCCTTTGTACCTGTTGATTTAAGTTTTCTTGCTGAGTCTTGGCTCACAGGTGCTATGTGGTGCAGGTAAGGGAAAAGGAGAATTGTACCAGCCATGAGTTGGAGAGCTTCAGAGGTGGTGTGTACATATGCAATCTACTCGACATCCACTGCCGAGATAGCTTGGGGAAAGCTAGGGTTGAACCCTGTTTTTCCACTTAGGACGGCTAATATGTATTTTAATTGTCTTTTATCAGTCTGTGAACACTTTTTGGGATCCTGTGTATAAACTAAATATTTTAATGAAATTAATTACTTCGTTGACCAAAATTTTTGGTACCTTACCTTGATTTAGTCTTTAATTACACGTTTAAAGTCCAAATGACTTGCTTAGCGAGTTAAGCACTATTTTAAACACATAGTGTAACCGTCTTGACTAACCAGGGTGTTACATATCTCTTTTTGAAATGTCCTTCTTGATGGGAGTTGGTCACCTAAAAGGTACAGTGGTGTGGTTGGCTTGGTACACTTTTGCTTGGCTGTCGACCAAGGTCGTATAATTGGTGAACCTTGGTTCATATCTATTTTGTTTAAGGCGTTTATTGTTGGACGTAGACGGTTCAGTGCTTGCTCATTTTTCGCCATTTTTCTTATTGTTCTTACAATCGTTATTGTACTTACTAGGGCTGCCAATTGCTTTGGTCGGCTCTTCTTTTTGTTCTGATCAGCATTTGGGGCTTTTCCTTCATTGGCGATAACTTCCTCCAACTTAATGTATTTATCTGCTCGGTCCAAAAACTCTTGGGTGTTCTTAACTCCATTTTTCCGCAAACTACTCCATAACAGGGATTGGCGCTGTACTCCAGTTGTAATCGCCATCATCTTTCCTTTATCTCCCACCATTTTGGAGCGAGTAGCCACTCTCATGAACCTTTGAATATACTCTTCGATAGGCTCTCCTTTCTTTTGCCTTATATCTACTAGTTGATTTTCTTCGGTCGGATGTATGCGACCAGCATAAAATTATCCATAAAATTCCTTGATGAACATTTCCCATGAAGTTATGCTGGCCAATGGAAATTTACAATACTACTCCTGAGAAACATCAGATAGAGTGGTCGGAAAAATCCTACACCGAGCATCTTCAAACACCTTCTGAATATCCATTTGTATCTCAATATTTTTCATGTGAGATACTGGGTCTTCTCTTCTAGTATAGCTGGGTAGCATGGGCATTTTAAATTTACTAGGGATTTCGTCCACGACAATTCTATTAATGAAAGGAGTGTATTTCCTTCGATCATAGTCTATATGGGAAGTTTTATTACCGACTAGCTATTGAACTACTTGGTTCTAAGCATCTATTTGGGCTTGGACAGTAGCTGGTACTGCCGGGGAAGGAGTAGCCACAACAGGGATATGCTCACCATATTTTTCTCTTTGGTTGGTTAGTATATCCCTCAGATCTTCACTTCCTCTTTGCTCTAATGCTCCCAACCGATCAAAGACATTAGGCTACCTTGGCTGCCCCCTATGTTTTTACTTGTTGGTCAATGATTCATTGGTGGAGGAGGAGGTGGAGGGTGTTGCTGCTCAAACCTTTGCTCATTAGGTCGACCAACGTTTCTTCTTGGATTTCTGTTGTATCTGAAATCCCCTTCGTTGTAATCATGTTATCTCTAAACTTCAACCTTTGAGTGCGCGACCTGTTGTACGCACTATCACCTTCTCTTCATCCAAAACCGCCTCGATAAACCGGAGGAGGCCTATGAGGTCTGTGTTGGTTGCTAGCTCCCGAAACATTATTTTGTCGTGGGGGATCTCTGACCACTGAACCTAATTCGGGTTGCCTCCTGTTTCCTAAGGGAACATTCCTTAGTTCTCTTCTAGGTAAGACCTGCTCGTCAGTTACAAGATGTCTTGGGATTCGAGGACGTTGCTCGTCCCTATTCCGTTGAGGTGGTTGTTCTTTAACTTGATCAGACTGAGGAGGCGGACGTTGCTTGGTATGTCTACCAAAATTATGGGGCTTGTCAGATTAAGCAGCCCAATATCGTTCTGGCTGTTGAGGACTTCGTTATGGTTGTGGTTGAGGGTTCTGTGTAGGTTGAACTCATTGTGCTAACTGTATAACCGCCTCCAATGCCACAGTTGCATCCCTCTGGCACCGATCCATCTCGGATTGCCTATCATTGAGCTCTCGCCTTTGTCTATCAATTTCCATTTGTTGCATGATCATCGTCTCAGCAACATTCTCCTGGTTGGCCTTTAGTGTGGCCAACTCATCCTATAACATCCCCATGGCTGCTCGCAGGGTTTTTAACATCCAATTCTTGGATTTCTTCCTCCAGTTCTACTTTAGGCTCTTCTTCAGCGACCCCTGGTGGAGGGGGTGAGTTCTGAGGATTCTCAGACGTTTGACCAGCCTGCTGACCCTATGTATTTCTAGTAGATTTAGCCTTTTTTTTTTCTTCTTGAGTTCAGCTCTCAACGAAAGCACAAAACTGTTGACTCGAGATTCGGTCAACGATACTGAGTTAAATTTACGATATAAAATATGAACTGAACTTAAGAATAACAAACAACACACAAAATTATAGTGGTTCGGCCCTGCTGATCAGTAGTGACCTACGCCCACTTTATCTTTCTATTTATGTAAATTCTCAAAACCTGCGATTAGATGACTAGAGTCAACTAAGTTTCACAAGCTGAGAGAGATGATACAAAAACGTGGAAAATAGCTTTAGATTCTTAGAATTCTCTGAAAGTAAAAAATTACAGCGTAAAAACAAATGAATTTTTGAGTCATCTATTTATAGACTCAAGAATGTACATAGATGAGTCATGGGCCTTGCGTAACTTGTGCAATAAGTAAATATAAAATAGGGAATTTACCTATTTGGTACCCTATGTTTTTGCAAAGTATCGTTTTGGTATCCTCTATTTTCAATAATGCTCATATGGTACCCTGTATTTTAAAATTATACATATTTGATACCCTAGACTCAGATTTGATAGATAAAATTTTGTCAATATGATCAAACTGTCATCAATTATATGTAATTAAGTAATTAAATTTAAATTTGGAACTTACATAATTGACAGCAGTTTGATTAAATTGGTAAAATTTTATTAATTAAATTTGAGTTTAGGGTACCAAATATGTACGATTTTAAAATACAGGGTACCATATGAGCATTATTGAAAGCAGAGGGTACCAAAATGATACTTTGCAAAAACACAGGGTACCAAATGATTACCTACTCTATAAAATAGTAGGTAAATAAATCTCATTTTGAAGTAATAGATATCTCACAAATATCTGCATATTAAACTAACTTTGAACTTTAACTACATTTTACCGAGCAACTCTGGTTGCATGTCTTTTGTTAACTTATTTTCCAGCTGCTCTGTATGAGTTTTGAATTTAACTGATAGCATATTTTCTTCTCCTATCTGGTCGTGAGTCGACCAGTCCTCTATAAATGTCGTCATGTGTTCTTTATGTGCCTTATGTTTGTGCCACGCCATTATTATAATTTTTTGGGAAATAAAGCTAAATAAATATTAAAAAATATTGGATGAATCTAATATCATCAAATACATAACCAATGAGACAATCTAGTGTGTAAAACTGATATAATCCAATAGATAATTTAATCGAATTGAATCTGTTGAAACAAGTTAATTGGATTGAATGAGTTATAAAAATTCAATATCTAGTGGTAATTGAATCAAATCGGATGAGCTTCAAAACATTTGTTGTGATACAATAAACACCTATCAACTACTGCCCAACGGACTCAACTAAGATCAGGTCTTTACCTCCCTCTCTTTCTCTGTACATATATGTGTATGCATACAAACATACATAAATGCATTAGTGGGGTGTGAATGTGCGTTTGTGAGTTCAAGTTTTTGTTCCCTTCGTGGAAAAATGACGAATTTTTGATCTGGGTCATTTTGCTTAATTTTAATGGGTTAATGGAGCAGTTAGCTATTTTCAGACAATTTAGTGTTTTTAGTTCATGATTGCTGGTAATTTGCTTTAAGTAAATTGTGGGTTGTTTTAGATACTCAAGGTCAAGGTTGGTTTCCTTTGAGTGAAAAAAAAAAAGAAGAATTTTCCATAAAGGGGAAAATGACCTTTTAAATTATAGAATTACAAGGTTTGATGCAGTGATGTGTAGTTTACTTGATGGCTTAATTCAATCTGAAGTATAAACCCTCTTTATTTCTCTCTCTTATTGTATGCGTGAGACTATATTCTTTTCTTTTTAACTTACTTTTTGCAGATTCATGTGATATCCCAGCCAATGGCTTGGGCTTGATCTTTGTAAGATTTGTCTTATACTATACGTTGTCCGCTCTGAACTTCCTACACAAAATCTACTAATCTAGTGTAGAGAGCCACAGTGTTCAATCATGTCCTGCAAAGATATGAAAATTGCAAGACCCATTACACGGTTCTACGCTTCATTAGCTGCGGATCAACCTAAGAATTCTATGTCCATAAGCTCCATCAAGGACCTCCACGCTCGCTTAATCAGAGGAAATCTTCACAAAGATCCATATTCAGTCTCTGAGGTTATCAAAGCCTATGCTTTATCTCCTCTAAATTTGGACAAAGCCCATTTAGTTTTTGACCTTATCGAGCGATCCACTTTGTTTGTTTGGAATAATATGATCCGTGGACTATCGCAGAGCGACCAGCCAAGGAAAGCTATTGACATGCATATCCGTATGTATAGCTAAGGATTGATTGGGGACAATCTTACCTTTATTTTTGTTCTCAGGGCTTGTGCTTGAGTTTCTAGTGTTTTACATGGCCAAAAGATTCACGCTCATGCTGTGAAACTTGGTTTTGAGATCTATCTTTTTGTTGGAAATGCTCTCATTCATGTGTATTCTTCCTGTGGTGAATTGGATTTTGCGCAGAAACTGTTCGACGAAATGACTGAGAGATATTTGGTCTCTTGGAACTCATTGATTTGTGGGTATGCGAAATGGAATTGGTTTAAGGACGTTTTGGGTCTTTTTGAGACAATGCAGGTGGCAGATGTGAGGCCTGATTCTGTGACAATGATGAAAGTTATTTTAGCATGTAGTTACTTGGGTCAATATGGAGTTGCAGACTCTTTAGTGAAACATATAAATGCTAATCATGTTAATATGGATGTTTTCTTGGGAAACACAATCATCGATATGTACGGACGGCGTAGCTTGGTGATGTTAGCACGGGAAGTATTTTATCAAATGCGTGAACGGAACATAGTTTCATGGAATGCTTTGATTGTGGGATATTTAAGGGTAGGGAATTTAGTTATTGCAAGGGAACTTTTCAATGAGATGCCCAAAAGGGATGTGGTATCGTGGAATGCTATGATCACTGGCTACTCTCAAGCTAACCGACATACTGAAGAAGTGAGACTTTTTCAAGAAATGATGGCAGCTAAGGTGAAACCAGATGAAATAACGATAGCTAGTGTGATTTCAGCTTGTGCTCCTCTGGGGTCACTCGATGTTGGAGAGGCTAACCATGAATACATATTTACTCATGGTGTGAGAGCTGATATTTGGGTTGGAAACGCTTTAATCGATATGTATTGCAAATGTGGAGTGGCTGAGAAGGCGTTAAAAGTGTTTCAGGAGATGAAAACGAAAGACTCAGCGTCATGGACTTCAATTATTTCAGGTCTTGCCATGAATGGTTTTGCAAATTTAGCACTTGGAATCTTCTCGCAAATGTTAAAAGAGGGCAGACAACCAACTCAAGGAACCTTTGTTGGGATTTTTCTAGCCCGCGCTCACACAGGATTGGTAGATAAAGGGTTAAAATATTTTCAAACTATGGAAAAGGTTTATGGACTCAAACCAGAAATGAAACACTACGGGTGTGTTGTGGATCTCTTGAGCCGCTCTGGTTATCTTGAGAAGGCATACGACTTTATAATCAAAATGCATGTAGTTCCAGATGCTATTGTTTGGAGAATTTTGTTGAATGCTTGTAAACTTTATGGAAACGTGGCCCTAGCGGAGGTTGTTACAAAGAAGCTTCTTGAAGTGGATCCTTGCAATAGTGGGAATTATGTTCTTTCATCAAGTACTTATGCTGGTATTGAGAGATGGGATGATGTTGAAAAAATGAGACAATTGATGAACAAGAATAATGTGCAGAAGCCATTTGGTTATAGCTCCATCGAAGTCAATGGTTTAACATCAAATTAATAACTAGATCAACATTTTATTCGACAAAGGAAAGTTACACATACAATTACCGATTTGGCACATCAATTAAGATAATGTGGTGGAATTGGGTGGAAACAAAGATGTCAGTGCTAATGGAGTTATTCCGAAAGAGATTAAACATAATCTTAATGGCATTACCCCATCAACACTAGTTTCAAAAGCAACATCGGTCTCTTTTTGTGAGAACCCAAATTGTGAGTTATCAGTGGCTTTACATCAATCTTACCAGTCCTTAACAACTTGATGCAGTGTGGCCAGGTATTCCTATAACGAAATTTGCTAATGATATCAATTTCCCTATTACAAAACAAATATGAAATTAATATTTTGTAAAGAAAAAGAACATGTTTGATCACAGTCCAAATAATGATTTGAGCCTTGTTTGGTTGCCAACAGGGGTAATAGCTTACTCACCTAGCAGTATCATGGGTAATGGGGGCAGACATCTTACTCTTAGATAACCCAATGAGGCAAACTTTCCCACCTAAATGAGTTTTCATTCATTGTATCTCCTCAATGTCGGAACCCATGGCTGTTGACATGGTTTTCTTAGAACCAACACAATGAAAAGCTCACATCAATGTTGGAACCCATGGCATTTTGTATCTCCTCCACATCTTTACTTACATCCTATTTAAGATCTTTGTTGAAAAATATTTAAAGGAAAGATCAAAGAACCTGGATATTAGTTGAAACCAAAACAATCTTATCTGCTCCAAGGCTTTTGACAATTGACAATCTGCGGTCTTCAACATCAGTTATGATAATTCTAGGAGCTCCAAAAGCTCGAGCAGTCAGCAGAGTAACAAGGCCTATAGGTCCAGCTCCCATGATCAATATGTTGGTCTTTGGACTTATATTTGCTCAGCAGCAAGCATGAACACCAACACTCCAAGGTTCACACATTGCACCTTCCTCCAAGCTTACATTTTTTTGGCAACTTATAGGACAAGTCTGTCTAGTGTACCATCTAATCAAAGAGAATGAAAAGCTGATTTTTTTTGGAATATTTTTTGAGATTGTGGTTTTTGTTTTTGTATTAAATATACTAATAATGGGCAAAGGGAAAAATACATTAAAAATAACTTCTAAAGGTCATACCTTGTTGGCAAGTGAACTATTATTTGGGGGAGAGCTAAAAAATTTCATTTTGGGGCAGAGATTGTAACGCCACTTTTGTAGAGATCGCATTGGCGGTAACTGATTTGAGGCTCCAGATGATCACCCACCTTTGGTGACTTCACCTCACTTTCTACTTCTACTTCTTCTTCGCCTTCTTGTGACTAATCTATAGCTATATCCATAACCCACCAATCCAATGTCATTTTCTTACCCGTACTAAATTACTATACCAATGTTCTTTTAAATCATCTAAACACCGTTCGAAGCTAACCCTCACTGGACTCCAAGCCATTCATTGATCATGGTTTACACTCCTAGACCAGTTTCCTTATTCCATATTGTATTATTCTTATTATTACGAAAAATGCCTTTTATTTTATTGAATGTGGGTAAAATGGTCAGAAAAAAGTGTTACAAAAGAAGCCCCAAGCCTATAGCCCAATACAATAAGGAAAAAGTTAGTTTAATTAAACTAACTTGTAATAGTAATAGCTATGAAAAACCAGATAAACTAACTCACTAACTAACTCCTAATACGCCCCCCTCATACTCAAGATGAAAAGTACAAGTTTTTTATGTTCATCTTGGAAATGAGTTCTTTGAACTAAGTAAGAAACAAAGGTCTAGATTGTGCATAGTTGGAACATGAATGAGCTTCAAACAGCTTTCTTGTATTTTCTCTCTGACAATGTGACAGTCTGTGTTTGGGTTTTTCATGGAAAATTGGGTTTTCCAAAATGTTGATAGCAATGGTATTGTCACAATATAAGATAGTTAGGTTGTTGTTAGAAATACCAAAGTCCTTAAGTAAAACAATCGGACATGAAACTTCACAAGTGGCATTTTCCATAGCTTTGTATTCTGCCTCACCCCGAAGATCTTGAGATTGTTGTTTGCTTCTTTGATTTCCATGAAATGAGGGATTGACCAAGAAACATGTAGTTGCCCGAGACAAACCTTCTTGTGTCTATGCATGAGCCCCAATTTGTAGCGTCCCAAAACTCCTAAGTGAGGATTAATACTTTGATTAGCATGCCGGGAGGGCACATGGGGGTAATTATGTGAATTGTGTGAGTTATATTATTATATAACTGCTTTTACATGGTTATGTGCGTTAAATATATTTAACGACTCACTTTTGTTAGAAAAGGACATGTTTGTAATTTTGACTCGTTGATGCTATATTTGCAATTATTGTATGTTATTTGTATTGAGACCACATTATTATGTGGATATATGTGATTTATGACATGAGTGGATCCTTTCGAGCAAATTTAGCAGAAAAGTCACAATGGGGATAGATGTCTGGCTCGGGTCAAGCCAAGGAGTATTTTGGGAATTTCTATAAGTTGGGATAATGGGTGTGATAGATTAAGTGGTGGAATATTTATGTTTGATGGGTTTAGTTGATAATTTGATGATTAATGGAATTGCTTGAGTTAAGTAAGAATTTAAGCCAAATGACCATGTTACCATTGAGGTTAATCAAGAGACTTATCGGAGTAAGGGGTATAATGGTCTTTCAACCCTAAAATGTGACAAAATAGCTAAGTCTTGTGCAACAACCTTCTTTTCATGTACACGGCCTCTAGCTTCTTTCCTTAGTTCCTTCTTTGTTCTTCCAAGGTATATCTAAGTTCTAGGGGATCGATTCTTATGTTTGGAGAATTCTCTTAAGGAATTTAGCTTTAAGAAGGGAGATAGCACTTGCTAGAAGTTAATTTTGTTAGGATTAATGCCCTAAAAGTATGTAAATATATTTTATTAATTTAAATAAAAGTACAATTTTATTATATTTGAATGTTATAATTATTGTTTGAAATAATTATATAATATTATCAAGAAAAATTCTTATTCATTCATGAGAATATGATCTTGTATTAGTACGAGAGAACTAAGATCATATACAATGAATAAAATAGTCACTAACATATTAAAGTAAGGAATTTTTCATGAATAGTTACTAGTGCGGTTTACTAAGCATACAAGATGAAATTGATCTAGATTTAGACTACTGATGTAAATATACATTTTAGTAAATGTGATGTATATAATAGAGATTATATGACAAGACCGATGAGAATTAATTAGCATTATAAACTTGTTGTTTGACATAAAAATTTAATTCTTATCATAATAGATGATCATTTGTCGATCAGTCTAAATCCTGAGTCTTCATGAACTCCTGTGTTGTGCTTATTGGATCTTTTGATTCACTCGTTAAGGTTTCTTAGTATAATGAGGCTAATGCCTTTTTTTTTGAAGATTCAATATCATGAATGGCTGGGAACATGATTTACAATAATGGAATCCATACTTTCCTAACGGATCGAATATTGGTTCCCATAAGGGTTGTTACACCAAAATTTCAAGGATGAATAAACGAGTCTCGAAATGTAGGCTCATAAAACATAAGCTCAAAAATAACAAGCAGTGGCTGAACACTTGTATAAATGTGCATGATTCCTGACTTATTCTTGTTGGAGATCGAGCATAAGTTTAAAAGGCTCGAGCTTAAGCATCAAGCTAGAAAGAACGAATCTACCCCAACACATATGGGTGTTATTCGAGCCTTAGTTGTAAGCTCGAAGGTATTGGTCTCCGAAGACTAAGTTCAATGAAACCACCAGTTGAGGAGGAGGCTGATCGAAATAACAAGCTTGAATTTATGTCGATCTCGAAAGCGTGTTAACCTTGCATTCGAGGTCAACAACGCGTTTTTCATACTACAGCTGTTAGGAGATCCCTATCCTTTAGGGAGTTGTTGTTATCTGATAATTAAATCTCAATTATCATGAGATATTATGTATTTAATGTATTTAATTACATTTATTTAAGATTAGAAAAATCATTTGTAACTTCCCTGAATTAATGGAAGATATTCTCCTAACCAGACCTATAAATAACCTGATATTTTTCATTTGTAGGCACGCGCAATCTGGTATTGAGATTACTCTGTTGAATTGCTCTAAGAAAGCTTTGAGAGAGTATTACGAATCAATAATATTGACTCATGAACTAGGCATATTTTTAACTGTTGAACTACGTAAAAATCCTACTGTTCTTTTCTTCTTTTATGAATCTTTGTTTAGTGCTCCTCAGATTTTAGTTGACGAAAAACAGCGTCAATAGTTTGGTGCTTTCATTGAGAGAATTAAGCAAATATTTGGATTGTTTAATCAGAAACCTCCTGCATTACCAATGGCCGCCGCGAACAGCCCAGGAGCTGGTGGGCGACCATTGCCCCAAATACATGAGGATAAAACTCCTCACACTGAAGATTACCCATGGAGGCCTGGAAAGCAACCAATGACAGACCACGGTCCAGACGAGGGGAGTGCATCATATGACTCCAAGGGGCCGCTTGCTCCCAGGCCTGATGAGGACCTCTATTATAATCTTGAGAGGTACATTCCCATCGTTGAACTGGAGAATTTCCAACTGCGTCAGCAATTGGTAGAGGCCACAAGGTGTAATGAAGAATTGGCTAGGCAGGCCGCTGAGGTCCAGGTGCCACCCCGAAGGCCCAGAGGACTTCCTCTCGAGAGCACGACCGCTAGAAGGGCCAAACAAGGGGCTCAGCAGGCCCAGTCAAGGCCCAGGGCAAACAATGGCAATGAACACCCTAGAAGGAATACTCAAGCCAATAATGCTGGCAACCTGACTGTGGAGGTAACTACAGGAACAGGGAATAACCGAGCTCCCCCAGCAGCTCGAAGCTCTAACCCTGAATTTGTCAGGAATAACCCGGAACCAGTCCGAGAAAATTCTGGGCCTTTCAGGTCCAACAATGGGAGGCCACCACCATCGCCTATAAGGCATCCACCATCTCCTATAAGGCACCCCTCACCACTCCGAGAGGCACCCCAACCAGCTCCTCATAGGAACCAGGCAGGGGAGCATGCACCATAAAGGCCATCTCGAACTGGCAGCCGAGACGGGAACCGTCAAACTCGACCCGAACATAGGGGTGTGCGAGAGGCAACCCGAGGACATAGGGTTGCCCAACCAGAAAGAAGCCAAATTTCAAGTTCATAAACAACTGGAGCAGGAGGGCTGGTGGAAGACCCACCTCGTAACCATCGAGCCCATAAACCAGAACGAAACATTAGTTTTATGAGTGGGAGCTTAAACCTCACTAGGTTTGTAAGCGTATATAATGCCGAACCTAGGAATACTGGGAATTATGGCAATAATCATGATCTTTGAGATCATCTGAACTAGAACTGGGGGCTGGCCAATCCCTCAAACCCCAATTTGCGCAATCACTTAAACAACCGAAAGGAACCTATGCAACCAGTATATGAGAACCAATATAACCATATGTCGGGACAGAGAGCTGGAGTTTTTATAAACAATAACCAGCTACCCCAAGCACAAGCTCATCCTTCAATGGATTTGGTCCAGGAGGGAATTAATCAGCTCGAAAGAGCGTTCAGGCTCCTTCAGGATGAAAGGAACATGGACAAGGTCGATGACTCCGATGAGAATCTCAAGCCTTTCGCTCCACATATTTCAAACACGCCATTCCCTCACGGGTTCAAGATATCCCATGTAGCTCCATTTGATGGGAACTTAGACTCGTACAGCTGCCTGAGCATGTTTAATACCATCATACGAGCCAGTAACGTTGGCTACGAACTCAAGTGTATGTTATTTCCAACCACTTTGATTGGACCAGCGAAAAACTAGTTTGAAAAATTCAGAAGACATTCGATCTTGTCTTGTGATCAATTGGCGAAGGAATTTAAAAAACAGTTCAAAGCCATGGTAGGCGTCAGGTCTGAGGCCTCGACCTTGAACAATGTCAGACAACAGCTGTGAGAGTCGTTAGAAAGTTACCTGGCAAGGTTTAACATAGAGGTGGTGTGAGCCCGTAACGTCGATGACAATGGTCATCTTATGGTTGTTCACGCTGGTATATTACCAGGAAGTCCTCTTTGGGATGATATGCAGAAAAAATCCATAAGAACAATAACCGAGTTCAACAAAAGGGCTCAGAGATTCGTCAATGTAGAGGATGCGAGGTCAGCATTAAAACTGACCCCTCAGCCCACTATAACTACAATGATGAATGTTAACTCAGCCTCGACCTTGGCTACCACATCAATGTCTCGACCCTCAGGAGATAACCCTTCAAAAAGGAAGAAAAATGAAGGGAATAACTAAGAGGCAAACTGTAGAGTCCAAGAACTTTACTTAGCTAGTTAGACAGTAGTATTATAGTAATTATAGTATTATCTTTATGACTGTGGATTTTTGGTTCAGACCAGGATTTATTTGGACACTCATAGTAGTACTTGTAGATTTTCTAAGTTTAACCTATAGTTTAAGAATATTAATTTTAACCTAAGGTTTGATTAATATGACTGATATTGAGGATAATATTTATTATACTATAAGGTTTAAATAAGAACCAATAGGATTTTAAGCACATGTTATGTATGGGTGATTAAGGATTAAGTATTTTGAGGATTAAATTTAATAAGGGTAAAAATTGAATGCTCTAAGGTCAGTCAGCAGCTTTGATTACGTTTGAGGGCTTAGTCAAGGCTGTTTACTCAATTTGAATTAAGCTAAAAATGTGTAATTTCGTGTTTAAATAATCAGCGTATGCCGATATATCTCAGCTATAGGGGGCGATATATCGCAGCACGTAGATACGGAAAACATGAAACGATGCACGTTTGCCTCGGGCATAATGGTCCAGGCGATATATCGCCTCCTTCAGCATATTTTGAATGTTTTTGAAATCATTTTCCATTCAACCCTTCAACCTCTTGATAAGTCCAGCACCTTTCTGAACGAGTCTTCAGCCTCTGCTGAACAACAATTCAAATTATTTTCACTTAAAAATCCATTATTTTTATTCAAGTAAAATTAAGATCCTTTCATTCCTAAACTCTATAAATAGGACCTAGTACCCAGCCATTATTCATCTTTTACTCTAAGTTCAGAGGCTGCAAGTTGCTAGGTGAGTGTGAGAGTGTAAACACTTGGGTTGGGAATCATAAGCTTGATCATCATAAGCTTATCAAACACTTGGGAAGTAAGATTTTATAGCATTTCGGTTCGAGGTTTAGATTGGTCCTACAAGTCTTCAAGGTATTTCCACACCTTAGTTCATTGGTATTATTTTATTTCAAGTTCTCATAGTCTTCTACTCAGCCTTCTAACCGTTTCTTATTTTGGTTAGGAAATCTAAGAACTTGCACATAAGTTTTTGGTAAGTATTTTCTCAATGGTTTAGTCCTTCCATTCCTTTCATTTCTCTTCTTCACTATACTCACTCTTTTTCAAATGGTTCTTAGGAGTGTTCCAAAGTCCCAACTCTGTCCTCTTATCTCGGTATTTTGGTAAGGAAAATAGGATATAATTCATATGTTATATGTTTTATATGTGTTATCTTATGTTTTTATGTTATGAAATGTGTTATGTTATGTATGCATGTAGGCTTGGGCATATGACCCATATGACTAACAAGCCCCAAACGAATTATGGGCATATGACCTACTTAGCTAGTAGGACCCCACTAATCTAATGGGCATATGACTTGTTTAGTCTATGAGACCCCAAGTAATAATGGCCATTATAGTATGTGTATGATATAAGTGTAATGTTATGTTATGTTATGTTTTTTTTGTTTCCTATGAAATTTATGTATATGAATTATGTGTTAGATTTTCCTTGCTGGGCATTAGGCTCATTCCTTTTTGTTTATACGTGCAGGAAAATAGTCTTAGTGACGGGAAAGGTTCTTGGAAGCTTGGAGAATGTGTATTGAGGTCGAATCGATTCAAGAGCCGAGCGTTACGATTCGAGGATGTAGTTTTGTTTTTATGATTTTTACATGTATTTTTCCGCACTTGTTATGTAATCCTTTTTATTTTAAATTATGTTTTGTTTTGTTTTTAAAACAATAGGATCCCATATCCTAACCTAAATTTTATGGAAGTTTAACTCTTATTTTTACAAGTTTCTTAATAAGGTTATGGTATTTTCACTTGTAAGTTTTATTAAGAATTAGTATGTATAGTTTTCGTTAATGGTCCAAAAGTCTAGAGTAGTTGGGTCATTACACAAACGGGGGAAAAAGAAGAAGAGAGATAAGTATTTCTCCGTTTATACGATTTACATCGAGCTCAATGAGACTCGGGAAAATATCTTTCTCGCAAATGAGAATCAGGTCCCGTTTAGGCGGCCTAACCCGAAGCATAATCAGAAATCAAAGAGAGACACCAACAAATACTGCAGATTCCACACGGACGTCAGACATAGCACTGATGAGTGTCGGCAACTGAAAGATGAGATCGAAGGCCTGATCTTAAGAGGATATTTCAGATAGTATATAAGAAACCAAAGTACCAATCATGCATCATCTGGACAGAGGGCAACTTCTGCACAACCTGCCCAACATAATAACATTTCCCGAGCAAGGGAGGATGATCGACCTCCCCCAATAGATTGGGAGGATATGGTGACCAACTCCAGGGGACCACACCTTGCTGGATTGGGCATAAATTCCTAGAAGAGATATGTAAACGAGCTTAAAACTGGAGACGGTTCTTCGTACGAGCCTGAACCACAGGCTCCAAAGTAACAAAGGGTTGAATCTCAACCCATTACCTTTACAAAAGAAGATGCCTCACATGTTCAGTTTCCCCATAACAATCCTCTGGTCATCACACTTCAGCTTGCCATCAAAAGGGTGCGCACAGTCCTGATAGATAACGGGAGCTCTGTCAATATCCTTTATAAGGCCACTCTAGAAAAGATGGGGCTCACGCTTCGAGATTTGAAAGCCTGTGCAACAATGTTGTATGGATTTTCATGAGAAGGGATTGCCAGCATGGGATCCATCAAGCTCCCCATAACTTTGGGAGACCATCTAGTCTCGGCGACCAAGATGATAGAATTTATAGTGGTGGACACCCCGTTGGCCTACAATGTACTGCTCGGGAGACCAGCCCTAATTGGGCTGGGGGAAGTGTCATCTATTAGGCATTTGGTCGTCAAGTTCCCAACATCTAGTGGCATTGAGACGCTGAAGGGAGACCAGCTCACTGCACGAGAATGCTATAGCATTTCAATGAGAGGAAAGAACAAAACAAGTGCACCAACACTTGTAGTTATTCAGGAAATGAAACGACCCATCTTCGAAATAGAAGAAGAGATCGACCCTAGGGTTGAAGAAATGGCCAATCTCGAACCAATGGAGGAGCTTGAAGAAGTGAAGCTCGATGAGAAAGATACCACGAGGGTGGTAAAAATAGGGAAAAATCTTTCCAAAAATGCAAAATAGATATTAACTTGCTTTTTGAGAGAAAAATAGGATGTGTTTGCATGGTCGCACTCGGATATGGTAGGGATTAGTCTGAGTATTATGAGCCATGCACTCAACATCGATAAGAGCTTCCCTCTGAAGCAACAAAAAATGAGGCTCCTAGATGATGATAGGAAGAAAGCCATGAAAGAGGAGGTCGAAAGGTTAAAAGCAAATCGATTTATCCAAGATGCTTTCTACCCTGATTAGATAGCCAACCTTGTATTGGTCCTGAATCCCAATGACAAATGGCAAACCTGCATCGATTATTCGAACCTCCACAAGGCCTGCCCCAAGGAT
The DNA here is from genome assembly GCF_963169125.1 of Humulus lupulus. Taxonomy (NCBI): domain Eukaryota; kingdom Viridiplantae; phylum Streptophyta; class Magnoliopsida; order Rosales; family Cannabaceae; genus Humulus; species Humulus lupulus. The sequence continues at coordinate 44,988,154 of NC_084797.1, read as the reverse complement.
TGCTTTCCCTTGCCTTGAATCGACCATCTCTCAGATGCCACTGTAGGCCACGGCATCATGTCATTCATGGATGCTTATTCTGGATATAACCAGATAGCCATGCATGCACCCAACCAAGAACATACAAGCTTCGTGACTGATAAGGGCTTCTACTGCTACAATGTAATGCCATTCGGGCTCAAGAATGCATGAACCACATACAAAAGGTTGGTGAATACGATGTTCGCTAAGCAGATAGGGAATAACATGAATGTTTATGTGGAAGATATGTTAGTCAAGTCTAAACATAACTCTAACCATGTGGACGATCTTGCTGAATGTTTTGTTGTGCTCCAAAAATACAATATGAGACTCAACCCACAAAATTGCTCATTTGGAGTATCCTTGGGTAAGTTTCTTGGATTTATAGTGAATGCTTAGGGTATAGAGGCTAATCCACAAGATTAAAGTGTTAATTGACATGCCCTCACCTCGAAAGCATAAGGATGTTCAGAGCCTAACTGGACGAATGGCAGCCTTAAGTAGGTTTATCTCGAAATCTATAGACCAGTGTTTTCCATTCTTTAATCTTTTGATAGGGGGCAAAAATTTTGAATGGTCGGATGAGTGAGAACTCGCGTTCCAAAACTTTAAGAATCACCTCGTCGAGCCACCAATCCTATCTAAACCAATCGCTGGGGAAGTCTTATACTTATGTCTCGCCACGACCGAGCATGCGATTAGTGCAGTACTTGTCTGGGAGGATAAGAAAATACAAAAACCCTTATACTACGCCAGCAAGAGGTTACTGGGGGTAGAATCAAGATACCCATTAATGGAGAAACTAGTTTTTAGCCTAATGCATGCATCTCAAAAGCTTCGACCCTATTTCTAAGCACATCCTATCCATGTGTTAACTAATCAGCCGTTAAGACAAGTATTATCCAAGCCCGAAGCATTCGGGAGATTGTTGAATGGGCTGTCAAGCTCAGACAGTTCGAGATCACCTATCATCCTAGAACAACGATCAAAGGACAGGCTTTGGAAGACTTCACTGTCGAGTGTACAGGGATCTCCAACGAGGAAGTCGTAACCCCAGCCCACGAGCTGTGGAGACTTTATGTCGATGGGTCCTCTAATGAAAATGGATTGGGAGCAGGAATCATTCTAATCACCCTGACAGGAAATCTCTTCCACTCCGTCTTAAGGTTTGGATTTGAGGCATCGAACAACGAGGTTGAGTATGAGGCGTTGTTAGCAGGTCTTCAAATAGTCGCCGAGCTTAAAGCAAAAGCCATCCACTGCTACAGTGGCATAAAAATGGCGGTGTACCTAGAGAAAGTAAAGGTAGTGTTTGAGGAGTTTGAGTTCTATGCTATAGAACAAGTTCCCCAGGAACAAAATTCGAATGCAGATGCATTGGCCTAACTCACCACGACAAACGAAGCTGACACACTCAACGTGGTTCCAGTAGAATTCCTACCGGCCTCGAGCATAACCAAACCTGAGGAAGAATATGTAAACATTATTGACTCGTAACCCACCTGGATGACCCCAATAGTCTCACAACGGACCGAAATAAGGCTAGAAAACTTATGTACAAAATACCAAGATACACCATCTTGGAAGGAAATTTGTACAGAAGGGGATACTCCATGCTGCTACTTAGGTGTGTAACTCCCCCCGAGGAAAAAACGATTTTGGAAGAAATCCATGAAGGATTTTGTGAAGACCACACCGGGGGGCATAGCCTGTCAAAAAAGGTGATTAGGCAAGGATATTTATGGCCAACGGTCAATGCAGATTCAGTCGAGTACGTCAAGCGCTGTGATAAGTGTCAATGACTCGCTTCGATATTGCAAGCTCCACCCACCGAGCTTACCATGATGAGCTCCCCATGGCCATTCGAGATATGGGGAATCGACCTCATAGGCTCCCTGCCAACCGGAAAGGATGGAGTAAAATATGTTATAGTCGCTGTCGACTATTTTACAAAGTGGACCGAAGCTGAACCCTAGCAACTATCACCTCGAAGAAAGTCCTAGATTTTGTAGTAAAGGACATCATTTGTAGAGACGGGATGCCAGGAAGATTATGTCGGATAATCGGGCCCAATTTGACAGTGATTTGTTTACACATTTTTGTGAAAAGAATGAGATAATTAAAATCTTTTTCTCTGTGGCCCATCCCCAAGCAAATGGACAGGTTGAAGAAGTAAATAAGACATTAAAGAGTTCCATGAAGAAAAGGCTAGATGAAGCTAAGGGGAGATAGTCAGAAGAGCTGCCTCAAGTCCCGTGGGCATATAGAACAACGACGAGAACCTCGACAGGGCATACCCCTTTCTCCCTAGCTTATGGATGTGAGGCCATGTTTCCCATTGAGGTCAAAATTCCAACCATAAGGCTTGACACATATGAACAAACCTCAAACCAATCCCAGCTCAAAGAAAACTTGGACCTCATCGAAGAAAGATGAGACGAAGCCCAGTTGAAAAATGCTGCATACCAGCAAAGAGCTACGAGATATTTTAGGAAAAATGTCTGAGATAAGAAATTTGGATTGGGAGAATTGGTGTTAAGGCGCGTGTTTCTGGCCACACGAGACCCATCTGCTAGGGTACTTGGGCCTAATTCGGAGGGACCCTATCAGATCGAGTCCATTATTCGACCTCAAGTTTATAAACTAGCAAGGCTGAATGGAGGATGATCCTGCGAGCTTGGAATGGTGAACATCTACGACCTTATTATCGATGATATAGGAATGATGTATATTCGTTTTAACCAAGCGTGCATTTGATTTTTACTTTTTGATTAATAAAGTACTGAATTTCATTCAAATGTTGTATTTTTATTGTTATACTATTTGGAAGACCTCTGAATTCAATAACCTAAGATCGCAATCATAGGATATTAAGGGGGCATAAGTGGTATACAACCATACCATAGGCTTGAAAAAATATAGCATAATAAAAATTAACTCTAATTTCAATGTTTGGAATAACATTGTTTGGATTGTTAACCCAACATGAAGAAAACACTAAGTGTATGGATCATTAACCAAACACGTGAACTAAACAAGTCTGGAACAAACCAGCTAAACCTAATTGACATAGTCAATGTTTGGATTCTAGATAAACCAACCAAAAAACATAAGTTGAGACTAGGGCTGGGAAATTTTTGCAAATGAATTTCGACCTCGTAACCTTGAGGTCATACTCAAGGATGAGGAAAAGTAACAGGAAAAACAAAATATAACTAGACTAACGAAGTTACATACCATTTGAGTATTTTTTTTTAAAATACATGGTAAAATTAAAGTTTGACCTTGACAATAACAGAGTCGAACATGGGCATTTCGAATAAACTATGCATGAATGTATTGAAATTCGAACTTAAACCCAATGTATATTTGTACAAATAAACAAGTATAAAAGCATGTCCTTAATAATGACATGCTCCAAATATTTCGACCCAGATGCGTGGTATTAAGGCAAAAAGCTAAAGGTAGACAATGTGCAAAATGCTTTCGAGCCAAAAAATTGAAAGCATAAAAACTACTATAAAAATATAAACAATCATATGATAACTAAAATAGCTCAGAATCGAGCTGTAAATTGTCTTTGCCCCAAGGGCACAAAAAAGATAATTACAAAAAATTCTAAGCGACGCAGTCGTGTTTGAAATAGTTCACTGTTGATCGGCTGAACCAGACTTAGCCTCCTTGCCTTTATCCTCCCCATTCCCGCCATCCTGGGTTGTGGCTGTGACCTCCTCTTCGGCCAACTGAGCCTTCCATTTGGAGATGAACTCCTCTTCTTTATCTTGAAGGAACGAGGTGTCAATATCGGGGTTTAGATACCCTATCATATACACAACTCAGTTTGTAGCCCAATCTTTCTTGGTCTTGAACTCCTCGGTGAGGCGCTTATTCTCGTCTTCAAGAATTCTGAAGGCAAAATCCTTCTCTTCCTTCAGGCGTTCAGCCTTGACCTTAGCATCACTTGTCTCTGCCTTCAGGCAATCAATCTCTTCCCTGGCAGCGTCGAAGTCCGGTGTCTTGGTGTTGAGTTCCACCTTCAGGCTATTGACAGTAGCCTTAGAAGAGTCAAGCTTAACTTGAAGAAGCTTTAGGGCTTCCTCGGTCTTGGATTGAATCTCCTCAGCTTTGACCTTGGCTCCCTTGGCCTCCTTCAGGCCATCCTCGACTCGGATGCAGGCCTAGTTTGCTTCGTAAATCAGGGTTTCCGTTGTCGCCATCTTTGAGGAAAACACTGAACTTTGGCGAAGGACACCAAGAAGGGCCTAAAAAATAACAAAAAAAAAAAGGTTTATAAGGGTTAGAGAATAAACAGGTGACAAAAGAAAATTGAAGACAAGAGAACTAGACTTACCGAGACCGAGAGCTCCACCGTTTAGTAAGTGAGGCATGTGGGATTTTCTCCTCTCATGAATCGCCACACATTGGCGTTGAGGCTGCTACAAGTCTGGCCTACCTGAGACAGCATATCCGAGCATAGGTCAGCTCCTAAGGTCCCTACCACGTTCTCTAGGGGGTACTCCCGTACGTGGGACGACGCCACAAACTTGCACACCACTATTGGGGCACCCGTAGGCCTGGGAGCTGGAGGAAGCACGACTTGTTTTCCTTTGTCTTCAGCTGGTTGGGGAGGTGGCATAACCTCTGGTGGTTTAGTGGTGGCAACTATTGAGGTCATGAGGGCAGTGTCGGAAACCACGACCGAAGAGCCTGGAGCCTGTGCTTTGGGCTCGGATGAGACAGGCATCGAAGGAGAGCAACCTTCAGCAGTCTTTGCCAACTTCGAGGAGGCCCCTTTCTTCAAGGTTACATGTCCTCGTTTAGTACCATGGGGTTTGGGGGGCTGTCCCAAAAGGCTGTCTAGGTCCGACTCCATGACACCTGAAAGGGTCAAGGAAGATTAATCAAGTCGAGAAATAAAAAAGTCAAACACATTTGTATAAGTAAAAATGACTAAGTGTCAAGAACCTAACAAGAAGACTCACTAGAGCTTGAACTTGGGGACCAAGAAATTCCTCTGTCTTTTGATGAGGCTATGGGAGCCCCCTCCTTAAAGGTGGGGGACATCCTCGAGAGGTCCCTATAATCATTTGTGTCGTATTGCACTACTACCCCATCCTAAACCTCGTTTAGGCTATACATGGTTTGGTATTTACCTAGCCAACTATCAAACCTACGAACCCTAAGGTCTACCCTCGAACATGATAAGAAATTATCCCTGGGGTCCTCGAAGAGGATCATTACATCAGGCTCCTGCTTAAGTAATGAAGGAGTACACATGGATGAATCGAGCACGACTTTACCTCCAAAGAAGCTCGCTAAGGCCTCATCCTCTGCTTCATTTCCCAAGCTTGAGGGTTTGAAGGGGCGAGGTTTGTGGGCTCAGGAGCTTTGACCTGCATGTTTTCCTCTCACAAGGAGCTTAATGGTAGGTACGAGTATGTCCTCCCATCATGCATACTTGTGGTTGCCGGAGTCATCAGTGGTCTTGCCTTCTTCTAGAAGGTTGCACAGTCGAAGCTTGTCCTCGTGAAGAATGTAGGAGAGGGATCGTCAATCATAGGGGAGCTTGAGGATGGCTTCCCTACATTCCCTCACGGCATCCGTAGACTGAGGGTGATGGTAGGTGGCAATATAAAAGATTTAAGTAAGTCAGTTGGGCTCGCAAATTAAAAGAGAATTTAGCCCAAAAAATACGAGGAACTTACGAATTCTCCGAAAGGAGTAGAATCGAGAGGGAGCGAGATCGTCTCTCTAGAAGAAGGCAGTCTTGAAGTTCAGAGGGTGGTTTGGAATGTCCTCGAACAATTGCTTCTCTTTTGGGTAGCTGGAATGATAGTAGAACCCATCCCCGCCATGTGCTCGAGAAGGGTTGCTTTTGAGGCAAAAGAGATACAAGATCTCGTGCGTTGTGGGCTGCTCCCACTTTATCTCCTTGTATAACAATTTCAGCGCAGTCATAACCCTATACGAGTTTGTCTGGAGTTGGAACAGAGATATGCTGACGTAGTCGAGAAAGCTCCAGAAGTAGTCCTTTAGGGGCAGCAAGGCCCCAGCTCTTAAGTGCTCATGGCTCCAGGTCGCGAGCTTAACCTTTCTATTTGGGTTGTCTTCCCCAGGTGTAGAGCAGCTCCTCTCGTCGGAGCTGGTAGGTCGACAGATAAACTTTCCAGAGAGCTTGAAACCGTGGCAAGAGAGGAGCTCAAAACTTTGTCTGGTTGAGGTTACGAAACTTTGATAATGTTCGACCTCGAAGAAAGAACTCTCAGAGAATGGGATGGACAGGGGTTTGGGAGCTTTAAGTGGTTGGTTAGAGGGACCCTACATTAAGCTGAATACGAGCTCACCTGATGAAAAGGCTACAGTAACCTTGAGTTTGGGGTCTGGTGGGATAGGCTTGATCTCGGGTTCTGGGTCAGGATAAGCTGGCACTCAGAGTCTCTTCCTTTTTCTCTCTTTGAACTTGTCGATCTGACGTTGAAAGTGGTCTTGTGTATCTTCTTGCTCACACTGTTCTTTGTGCTCACGGATCAATCGATGGTTTCGAGTAAAAGGCGACTCAGGACTGGGAGTTGATGGGTGGTAAGGGATAGCAAACTTGGGCCCCCATCGATTCTCAGAGTACTGCGACAACTAGCAAGGAAGAAAAAGGTGAGGGCCCATTATGTTGGATTAGCTTATACAAGTTCTTTATTTACTTTCATGTATATCTAATATTAAACAAATTAATACGAGATAGCCTAAAACATGTTTCTAAAATTGAATTCAAAGATAAACAAAGAATAGAATACTTACGGTATACGCAGCGGAATTAAAGAGTCCTTCCTTCAGTTTCTCTAACTCTTGTATCCTCTCTGTCGCAAAGTATTATCAAGAAACTAAACTATTCTTCTATTTTCTTCACAATCTTCCAATGTATCCTTAGAACCACCTAGACTAGTGTGGGCAATTCTCAACACATGAGATAGATATAGAGAGAAGAAGAGAAAATAACAAAGAGGCTTAGAAAAGGACTTGTGTTTAGAGAGAATCTAAAACTATCAGAAAATCTGACTTGTGACTTATCTTTCGACTTCTCTCTAAGCACTCCTTTTATAGACTCAATTATGTCATTTAATTTAATTAAAAATCAATAAAAATAATAGCCATTTTAAAGCCCTAGGTCGAAATAATCATGGGCTATAGGCCCGTGAAATTTCCCATTTGATTATAAGCCCATTGGACTTCAAATCAAGGCCTGTATTATTTTCAATTGATTTAATTAATTAAATAATTATTTAAATCCTTTATCAAATTAATTATTTATAATTTGAACATTGATTTAAACTTATTTATTAATTTAGATACCAATTTATCTTAATTAATAAATCTGTCATAATTTCTCTTTTCTTCTCAAAATTACACAACTCTGTGAAATTATCCAAAATTGACCTGGTCAACTTTGATAATTTTAATTGATGATTAAATCAAGTAATTGAGACTATCGAGATGATTTTATCCAAGGTACAATGGGGACTATGGGCCTATGAAATCAAGCTCCAATAAGTTATCATAAATCTAATAAATAAATTTCCTAACTTATTAATTCCTCTTGACTCCACTATAGACTCGGAATTGCACTCTTGAATTCATAAAATGCTCTATAACAAATATAGATACGCTATTAATTATCCATTGTTACAACCATAATTGTGACTCAATCCTCTATAGACGATCTACAATGAGATAGGACTAAAATATTGTTTTACCCCTCATTGTATTTTATCCTTAAAACACTTAGTTCCTTGTAAATGATATTTTAGTAAACTAATTTAATTACTAAAATGAGATCTCTATCATTTAACACCTTGAACCAAACTAAAAGGAAACCATCGTTTTACTTCTTCATCAGAAGCTATAGATGTTCATATATATGATTAACACTCCCAGTCAATTATAATACCGAGTTCCCAAGATCTAAGTATGGGCTAGTCCGTAGGGTAAGCTGGTAACGAACAAGTCAAAGAACTCAAATAATACAATCAGTTAGAATACTAACCACTCAAAATTGAGATTGAATTGACCTATGGTCAACTATATGATATGACTAGAATAGATAATAACGGTATGTTTACTTATCTTATCAACTGTCAATATCGGTCCTGTCCGATGTAACAAATACGTCCGATCTTATTTACTTTGCTAATGTTCTGGAAAGAACATAACACTATAATGTGTAAGTAGATCATATCGTAGATTGGCAAGTTAGTGTAAATCCTGTACACTGACTAATCTTAGGACTAACTTATTTTGAACATATAATCATATTTATATTCCACTGTGATGACGTCACTATAAATAAGATTAGCTATATGCTCGAGATTTAATAGAAGTTTATATTAAACAAATAATCATGAAAATAAAACATGTGAGCAAAGTGATTGACCAAGTCAAAAAATGATTTCTATTCTTTTATTGATAATAAAATGAGATTACAAAGAATTTGAGTTTTAATTAGGGCATAAAACCCCAACACATTATATAGAAAATAATAAGAAAGGGTTAAAATTTTGATAACTCGAGCTCGAAAGCCCGAGATAGTGAGAATACCCTAATCGAGCCTTAAGAATGGAAAAGGCGAGATTGACTCAGATATGTATCCCAAACTATGGTAAAGTTCAGGCAACGAGTGTGCACCATGCAAGAATGGGGCGGTTATTACCAATTTAAAAGAATCTCAAATTTTTAGGGGAAAAGTTGGCAGTTACCCGAAAAGGCAATGTTTTCGAGATTCGTGCATTAAAACCCTAAACCAAAACCCTATTTCTTAAGCTACACAAAACCTATTACCAAAAAAACTCCATTTTTACACATTTCTACCATAAATTTTTTGGTCTAAACCGTGATTCTAAGCATGCCAGAAGTATTCAAATCAGAAAACTTGCCTAATGCAATAAAGGAGCCATAAAAATTTGGTAAAAACCAGAGGCATCCTCACAAATAGAAGAAACACGTAAAAAAGCAAAAATGTATATATAACCAAGAAAGATCAGAGCACTTACGCAGATTGGATCGAGGATACAATGATATTGTCGATTGTAGGAGAGGTAGTTGAAACGATCCCACTGAACCGAAGGATGAAAGATTGCTTTGCTTTTTTGGTTTTGAGAACATGCAAAGGGAAAGAAAATATTTTTTACTCTGATTTTCTCTGGTGTATAATGTTCAGAAAGATGAAAATGATGAAGATGAAGTGGGAGTGCATATATATACCCCAGTGGGGATGCCAAAGGTCGAATGGATCTGGGCCCTTAGTTTGAGTTATAAAATGATCTAATGGATGGGGTTTAATTCTAACACTGGCGGAAAAAAGAGGTCATATGAAGGGACGTGTTCAGAAAAGAGAGTACTTGAGTACTCCTGGTGTGCAATCCCCAAGTGACGTGTGTCCACATTCGAGTGTAGTAGGTGGCACGATATTCTAAAAAGTGGAGTTCAAAAGTTTCCTTCTGAGAGGATTCGAACCAACACTTTTGAGGGGGCAAAATGTTACACCAAAATTTCAAGGATGAATAAATGAGTCTCGAAATGTAGGTTCGTAAAGTGTAAGCTCAAAAATAACAAGTAGTGACTGAACACTTGTATAATATATGCATGATTCCTGACTTGTTCTTGTTGGCGATCGAACACATGTTTAAAAGGCTCGAGCTTAAGCATCAAGCTCGAAAGAACGAATCTACTCTGACGCATATGGGTGTCATTCGAGCCTTAGTTGCAAGCTTGAAGGAATTGGTCTCCAAAGAACGAGTTCAATGAAACCACCAGCTGAGGAGGAGGCTGATCGAAATAACAAGCTCAAATTTTTGTCGACCTCGAAAGCGTGTTAACCTTGCATTCGAGGTCAGCAATGCATTTTTCATACTACAACTGTTAGGAGATCTCTATTCTTTAAGGATTTGTTGTTATCTGGTAATTTAATCCCAATTATCATGGGATATAATGTATTTAATTACATTTATTTCAGATTAGAATAATTAGTTGTAACTTCCTTGGATCAAGGGAAGATATTCTCCTAACCAGGCCTATAAATGGCCTGGTATTTTTCATTTGTAGGCACGCACAATCTGGTACTGAGATTACTCTATTAAATTGCTCTGAGAAAGCTTTGAGAGAGTATTATGAATCAATAATATTGACTCGTGGACTAGGCAAATTTTTTAATGCTAAACCACGTAAAAATCCTACTGTTCTTTTCTTCTTTTCTGAATCTTTGTTTAGTGCTCTTCAGATTTAAGTTGACGAAAAACGACGTCAACAAGGGTTAATTTTGGAGTTGAATAGTTATTAAGCTCAAATCTATAATTTAATTATAGATTAATTATTCGCTAGTGAATTAATGGTACTTAAGGATCAAGAGGTAATTAAAAGGGTAAAACAGTAATCTTGACTAGCTCTAATTAACGACCAATAAATGGAGAACAGAACTACATTTATTGATTATATCAATGGACTACAAGAGAAAACTCTGTAAATATAATTCTATAAATACTTATAGTGCAATTCCATATTTATAGTGGAGTAATCATGGAATTAATAAATAATATTATTATATTAAAGAGTTTAATTAATATTCTAGTTTATTGGAGCTTAGTATTATAGGTTGAGGATCCCCAGATTACCTTTGTCCTACACTGTCAAGAGTAAGGGCGTCAAAAGAAATATTTGTAGAGAAAATAACTTCATGGTAAATGAATTAATTTTCCAAGGCAATGAAATAATTATGTGATAGTTATGAGCAATTGATTAATTATGAATTAATTGATTATTTAACTATATAGTTTTTATTTTGAAAAACTATATGTTAAAATAAATATAAATCATGTTTGGATTAATATAAAGAGAGATTAATAATTATCGAATTTATAATAATATATTTATTTATTTATTAAAATTGATATTTTAAGATAAAGTTAATTTTAAATTCACTGATATTTATTTTGGGATAAATATATTATCTTAAATATTAATTAAACAAACAAATGAAAAAATTAGGAAAAACCCTAATGTGGCTCACGCCACTCACTATATTGCACAGTGGCTGGCGCCACACATAGATATTCTTTTTAAATATGATTTAAATTAAATAATTAAATATGTTATAATTGATCAGTTTTATTTAAAATAAAATAAAGATTAATTAAATTAGTTAATTATCATTATAAACCTGAAAAGAATTGATACTTTTCAAGAAGTTGTTTTACAGAAGTTTTGACTGTCAGACTCTTAGAAAAAATTCTAAACCTGAAAACTATTCGAAATCTCCTTTCTCTATCAAGCCTCTCTAAATCTCATATGTTGAGTGCAATTAGAGAGTTCTAAATCAACCTTTTGAATCTTACGTGTGTTTGAGAATTGGTCTGAAAGATCGTTGATTATACAAAAAGATTTGTGGATTCTTGATAGACAATAAGAGGTAATCTCTAATCTATTTGTATATGATTTAATATATCTATATATGTATGATCCTATTTGGTATTAATAAAAAAAATTTAAAAGACTCATTCCCCTGCGTAACTTTGATTTGCACTCTTAATACCAAAAAATTTGGCACCAGAATTTCAGATTACAATTCAGAGGTAAGCATCCTTTGGGTTGTTCTTCATTCTCTATATGTGTTCTTTAGTTGTTGAGGATTTTTGTTGAATTTTGAAATTTGATGGTTCTAGGTTGTTTATGCTGTTAAGTTAGTGATAGAAACATGTTTATGAGTTAAATTGGGCCTTGAATTTGAAGAAAAACATGGAAATTTTTCAATTTTGAAAATTGGGGAAAATTGAGGATTTTGGACCTAAATCCTTAAATATTTGAGTTGGGGCTTGAAATTTGAGATTTAATTGCTAATATTAGACTTGTGTTAGCTTGTACAACTATTTTGGTGCATAAATTATGGGATTTGAAGCAAGTTTGGTCGAATTTGAGAAGTTTCTAAATTATGAAAAACGCATATAATTTCTCTTTGATTTGCATCAGTTGACCGACCTAGGGCACCAGATCTACCACCTTGCGGTTTAGGGTAGGCTTGACCATTTTGGCAAGACGGTCGACAGGCCTGTGCTAGGCGGTCGACCGGCTCATGCTGACAGCCATATTGTTGGGTTGTTTTCAAGGGATTTCAAGGGGTAACCTTAGGGGATTAAAAGCTAAGGTTCCTATGACAACATTGGGCATGTTTAAAGTGTATTTGGGGCTTAGTGAGACTTATAGAAAGTTATTGTAGGTGGTGGTTATGGAAAAACTAAATCTACACCATTATATTGTGACTAGGGTTTCCGAAGGGCTCATGAGAGGATCGCACTCGAGGTCGTCCTAATTCTTGCATCGGACCCGAGGTAAAAAAACTGGCACATGCATATAGAGTCGGGCATGGGCCCCAATGTTGATATGTAATGGTTATCACCGTTTATTTGAAAATTTAGTTAGGGGTTGCCTTCCCCATTCTATATATGTGTTTGTTGCATTGATTGCATTATGTATGTTTGTAATTGATCGGCATAGGTCGTATTCAGCAATACATGCATAATATAGGCCCAGATGGCGTGGAACAACTGTGGGGTACTGTACACACTCACTCGACATATGACCATATGCTTAGTGTCAGGAAAGGCACCTCGTTTGACATAGGTCGTGTAAACTGCTTTTGTGCTGAAATCAGTTTATCTTTTATCTGCGAAGCATGCTATGTTGTTATTCATGTTTAATTGGTTATTTATTATGCCTTGTTGGGTTTTCTTGTTGGGAATTGGCTCACAGGTGCTTAATGGTGCAGGTAAAGGCAATGGAAATGTCAAACAACCATGAGTCAGAGGGCTTTAGAGTGGCGCCTACATGTTCGGCTCGCTTGGCCGCCACAGTCAAGTTATTCTGAGGGACTTAGAGTATAAGTCCAATTTTTTCGCTAAGGTTGACTATTTTGTAAACTTTGTTAATTATGTTTTAATTAACTCTTTTGGGGTCCCTTGTAAATATTTAGACGTTTAATGAAAAGTTATATCATTTGGCCAAAATTTTATCACCTAAACCTTTAGTAATTTTTTTTAATTACACTTTTGAGTCCAAATGACTCTATTAACGAGTTAATCACTATTTTAAACATACAGTGTAACGGTCTTGGATTAGTAGGGTGTAACGCCCTGGATAACCAAGACTGTTACATTGCGTGTTTAAAATAGTGCACGACTTACTAATCAAGTCATTTAAATGAAAATGTGATCCTAAAGTCATAAACAAGTTAGGTTTAAAAGATTTTGGTCATGAAAAGATAATATTCATTAAAACAAATATTTTGTACATGAGATCCCAAAAACAGGGTTTAAAGGACAGGTTTACAAAATTTCCAAAAGTTATATACAATCAAGGTCACTCTAATGGCAAAATACACATTTTAGGTTTCTGTCCTTGTACAATCCCTCGACTGTGGCGGACGAGCAGCTGACAATGTTGTAATGACCCACTAATCTAGACTCTTGGACCATTATCGAACTATACATACAAATTCTTACTAAAACATACATTTGCGAAAATACCATAATTTATTATAAACTTGTAGAAACAAAGGTTACTTTCATAAAAATAAGTAGGATATGGGTACCCATTGTCTTTAAAACAAAAATAACTTAAAGTGAAAAGAGTTACATAGAAAATGCGGAAAATACATGTAAAACCATAAAAGATAAAATGAGACTACATCCTCGAATCGAATAACGCTCGGCCCCTTGACTCCATTCACCATCAATACACATCCTCTAAGCGTCACGAATCTTACCGCCTCTAAAGCTATTTTCCTGCACATAAAACAAAAAGGAATGAGCCTAATGCCTAGCAAGGAAAATCTAACACATAGTCATAAACATAAATTTCATAATAAACGTAAAGACATATCATAACACTTAATACATACACTTATTATAATGGCCATTATTACTTGGGGTCCCATAGACTAAACAAGCTTATGCCCATGAGATTAGTGGGGTCCTACTAGCTAAGTAGGCATATGCCCATAATCTTTTTGGGGTCTTGTTAGTCAAATAGGGCATAAGCCCAAGCCTACAAACATACATATTCATAACACATTTAATAACATAAAACATAAGATAACATAAGCATATAACATATTAATTCTAGCCTATTTTCCTTACCAAAGTCACCGGGATATGTGGACTGAGTTGGGACTTTTTGGAACACTCCTAATAACCATTAAAAAGAGTGAGTCTAAAGAAGAAAAGAGATGAAATGAAAGGGATGGAAAGACTAAACCATTGAAAGTTACACTTACCAAAACTTATGTGCTCAAGAGCTTAGATTTCCTAACCAAAATAAAATGGGGTTAGGAGAATGAGTAGAAGATTAAGAGAAGGGAAAATAACTTAAAACTAATGAACTAGAGTTTTGGTTACCTTAAAGACTTGTTAGATCAAATTACACCACAACCGAAATACTATAGAACCTCACTTCCCAAAGTGTTTGATAAGCTTATGATGTTTAAGCTTATGATTTTCCCAAACCAGGTGTTTACACTCTCACACTCACTTAACACTAGCAGCTTCTGAACTTAGAGCAAAAGGTGAATAATGGCTGGGTACTAGGTCCTATTTATAGAGTTTGGGAATGAAAGTATCTTGATTTTACTTGAATAAAAATAATGGCTTTTTAGGTGAAAATCATTTGAATAATCGTTCAGCAGAGGCTGAAGACTCGTTCAAAAGATGCTGTACTTTTGAAGAAGTTTGAATGGTTGAAAGGAAAAGAATTAAAAAAATGTTTGAATTTATGCTGGAGGAGGCGATATATCGCCTGGGCCAGTATGCCCGAGGCGACCGTGCATCGTCTCGTGTTTTCCGTATCTACATGCTGCGATATATCGGCACACGCTGAATATTTAAACACGAAATTACACATTTTTAGCTAAGTTTGAATGGAGTAAACAGCCTTGACTAAGCCTTCAACGTATTCAAAGCTGCTGACTGACCCTATAACATTCAAACTTTACCTTTATTAAATTTAATCCTAAAAAATACTTAATCCTTAATCATCATTCATAACATGTGCTTAAAATCTTATTGGTTGATATCTAAACCTTATAGTATAATAAATATAATCCTTAATTATCAGTCATATAATCAAACCTTAGGTTATACTTAATATTCTTAAACTATAGGTTAAACTTATAAAATCTATAAGTACTACTATGAGTGTCCAAATAATTCCCGGTCTGAACCAAAAATCCACAGTAACAAAGATAATACTAAACATACTATAATACTACTAAACAATTAGCTAAGTAAAGTTCTTGGACTCTACAAATGTACACCTCGCCCCCAGAGCTCTCCAACTCATGGTTGAACCATCTTACCCTTGCTTGCATCACGTAGCACCCGTGAGCCGAGACACAGCAAGAAAACTATAACATCACAACATATTCAATAACGAGAATCAAATAATTCATAAGACATTAACCAGATATTCAGCAGGCTATAACAGGCACAAAATTAGTGATAACAATCAAGGAATCATCAATCTATCATCCAGGTATTCAACAAGCCATAAGCATCAAATTAACAACAGTAAACACATTCATATTCGACAACTTATCACAATCATCATAAAATACTCAGGGTCGACGCCCTTAGACCGCACCCTCTGTTTAACCCACATGCTCAAGCTCGCTTAGGCCGAGCCCAGTGTTTAACCCACTGACTCAGGCTCGCTTAGGTCGAGCTCAGTGATTATTTAGCTAACCTAATCTCTCATTGGCCGAGCTGCGTCCTGTGCGCAAATATCAGTTCCGGTACTCTTAGGTCGTTTATTTCATGCTCACATGGCATATCATAATCATACAACATTTGTATTCAAATATAGGGAATCTCAGTCCCAACAAAACCATGCAAAGGGTGCAGTTTTCTTACCTCAGGTCCGAGTACTTCGGTAAATAAGAACGACCCTCAAGCACGATCCCACTCCGAGCCCTAGCAAACACCTCATAATAATTATATGTCCAAAATTAAATCTCAGTCCATCCCAGCTCCACCTTTAATTTCCCTAAGCCTTCAACCACTAATTTCCCCCTTAGCTTCCTCAAGGGCTCCTCTAGCTTCAACTCTCGGCTTTGTTTCCCAAGCCTTTAATCCTCAACCATCCTTGACCTCTCCAAGCTTTAAACCCAAGCTCATCAACTCCTTAGTCCTTCAAGTTCTTCAAGAAATTCCAGCTTAGGCCTAATTCCCTACTTTTTTCTCCCTTATACTTAAAGCATAAAACAGAGAGAGAGAGAGAGCATGCATGAGGTAGAGAGAGAAGAGAACCAACGTTGTTTCTAAAATTTTTTGCCTTTACCACAAATAATTCTGAGTATATCCCTATTGTGAAAAGTTTATTTTGCCCTCCCATATAACACTTAGTTCTTTAATCAATCTAAGGGTAAATTAGTTATTTCATTCCCAATTCCAACTAATTCCTCAAATGTTCCTATTATCCACCAATTAATCCTGTCATCCAATTAATTACCAATTATTTATTCAATATTTAATAATCCCCAATATATTTTCTAAATTCCCGAAAATACCCCCAGGCTTCCCCGAGTAGGGTATAAATCTCCGTCGTGACTATGTTGCCAATCCGCTCACTAGGACCGTCTCGATCCATATAATGCAAATATATCCACATAATAATGTGGTCTCAACAATTTATCACAGATAATTACATTTATGCCCTCAACGGGCTAAAATTACAAATATGCCCTTATAAACTAAACAGGGCCCACATGCATATTTAATACTCATAAACATGCATTTAATCATATCCATATTATCATGCATTTAATAATTTATTCACATGTATACTAATTATGCCCTCCCAACACACTAATCAAGGCCCTTAAGCCTTATTAGAAATTTTGGGTCGTTACAACTATCCCCTCCTTATTACAATTTCGTCCTCGAAATTTATTCGAACACATTAGGTAATAAATCTCATACATCTGGCCATAACTTCAAAGTCCAATTCTTTACCTTTTATCATCTAATAACACTCTTACTAGAGTGACAATCTTGTTCCATAAGATCTTATCTTATGACTATAATTTCATTAGCCTTTCCTTACACAATAACTCTACTGAAACCCCAGGGTCTGCTTATCTCATCAATGATCCTTTTCCCGTCTTGTCATTGACACCAGTAATACTCATAAGCCACCACCCATACCAGGGTAAGGCTAACTTGTAGGCCCCCAGCCCAGTTCTTGGTATGATCTCGGACCTCTTCTCGAATCAGAAGTCAAAACTCCCCATTTTCTTTCCCAATGTACCATACTCTTTCTTGTCGACAATGTTTGGAGAAATACAAGTCTCCCATCCTGGAACTTCATGTTTCGATACTTGAAACTTGCGAATCCTTATGTCCTTGCAAATGGGCAAATACTTCTGCCCTAATAATTATAATAACTTCATTGGTTTCCCCCAAACCAATACTGAGCCATGATATTCACTGCCTTTTATTTCCTTACTTAGAACTAGTACTTCTTGCTTTCTATCTTAGCCATAATTCGGCATTCATCACTGTGACTATTTCATCAAGGGAATATACTTTTCTTAATATCCCAAACACTTGCATATTCAATGCACAATTCTTTGAAATAACCATTGATTCTTCAAGTTACCATTCTATCTGTAGACAACCAATAATTCTAGGTTCCAACCTTATTCCCTTCGTTCTCTATTTCTTTTCTAGAACTTGGAAAATCAAAAGGTCTCAACTCGGCACTATCAATTACCATGCCTCGTCACCCGTTCACACGAACCAAAGTGTGTTAACTCAATCTGCTGAGTTGCAACCTTCCATGTCCAATCATCTTACTTGTAGTCTAATGTGGTCTACTCTAATGATCCACCCCTATACCATTTTACCTTCCAATATACAACTAAACTTCCTGGTTACAATATGCTTAAGGAGGTAGTACAATGTTCATTTAGGATCTCCATCTCAACACCATGTTCCATCGAATCACTCATCCGATCTTCATCTCTTAATTCATACTACGATGGTAGGATTCTTAACCATTCTCGCAAGATCCTCTTTCTAAACTTCATTGTCCATAGAGATATATATCGGTCCACAACCAACCACAGGTGCTATATCAATCTCAATCGTTACCTTGTTTGACCTTGCTGTAATCTGCGACGTTCTATCCAACCGGCACAGACCTTCCCAGGTAAGGGAATAGCTTCCAAATTAATTTTCCCCTTGTACAGTCAAGGGTTTCTAACATGAATCACCCAATAAGTCACACCAGATCTTGGTCTTAGGGTTATTCCTCAACAATGACCAAGCGCTCAAATCCCTTACGCTATGCACTCACTGTTAATTTAATGTTCCTTGTATACTGACCATGTTCTGATTCTTTCACCTACCGCAAGGCACAAACCATCATCCCTTCAATCTATATCTGGGCGTGTCTCAACCTTTGATGCACTGCTTACAGTTTCATGTTTTAAACAAAGACAAGGTCCTTCACACTACCCTACCATATCCATCCATTACACATGGATTCCTATACCACAGGGTGTTAACCAATTCTTATTCTGTCTTCTGAAAATCTGATACAAAATTATCCATTCAGTCTAACTTTAAGTTCCTTTGCCATCCCAATCTCTGGTGTAGTTGTCTTCGAAGATACTTCAGGTAGCAGATGACATGTCCACCAGTCTCATTGTGCCTCTTATCCCTAAGACGTTCTTTAGTAATTTCTTTGTGGCTTCTGATTGAATCTTTTCATACTTGATCCCTTCTCTTCCCGTAGCGTGACCTTAAATACCCTTGGAGTCATCGAAGCTAACACCTTCTCGAGCCTTACCTATGACCCTGCTTCTTCAATCTTAGTATCACCAGTGTAGTAGTCATTTGCATTCTGCTTCTAACTGGGGAAGTAATTCTACATATCCTTAACGAACTTGGATGTGACTCTTCATATCGTTCCTGTACTCTCTGCTTGTCGAACTTACATGTGTTGTTGAAGCATAAGTCAGTTAAGAACCTTTACTGATAATCCATCACACCTCACTTGGTACAAGTAATAATTCCTTAAATGTCTCTTTCCTTGATCCTCAACTGGTAATAATCAGATCGAAGATCAATTCTTGAAGACATTGTCCTGTCTTGTAACCAGACATTTAAACTCTTCATCCTTAACAGGCAATGTCAACAAATCCCACGATACGATGCTCCGTATAATCCATCCCTAAGTCAAATACTTCTTCAACTGAACCAATAATTATTTCTGCCAAACTAATACCATTCTTCATAATGCCCCTGATACCGAATCTGTCCATAGCCAAAACCTGAAGCGTACCCAACCACTCCTTACATACCCATCTGAATCCCTACTGACCAACTCAGTTTCCATTCAGTCCAAATAATATACTACAAGTGATGTCCTCTATAATCCATGGTTGTCCCTTATCTAACAAATTAGCTCTCACTCAGGCCCATAACAAGACTCTCATATGACAAGCTCAATCACTTTCACTATGAACCCCTTTACTACTTGTATTCCAATTCTTCTTTTAGAAGTTTTTAATTCATCCCCAACATGTACTAATATCTCAAGCCCCTTGTACAATAGCCTTGAGACATATACTTCATATCTGAATCTCTCCTGGGGGAAACGCAACACCGAACTCTTTCAACTCGTTATATAACCAAGAACGAGGACTATCAAGTCAACTGGTCACCTCCAAGGAACTAGCCTTGGGCTTCGAATGTAACAAGGCATTCCAGTATTCCATTCTCTAATCCTGGGCAATCCCTAATCCACCCTAACGTACTGAACCATTCCATGTGAATAACGTGTCCTAACCTGGTATCTTTTCAGATGACGTCTCCTGCTTCTGGTACATACTAAATAACTTCACTAGGCCTCATCACTATCTCGACGGCTATCTAGTAAACTAGACCCCTTCCTGTCAAAACTAGGAGCCATAGAACTGTCAGGGGTTCTTCTTTTCCGATTACTGAGCATCTGCCCTTACTAAATCCCATAAATGGGAATACCGTCATCTGTATTTCTTGCCCTACGACATTCATGCTCCATCCCTCATTCCTTATATCTTAAATAACATGGCCTCCCTGTTGCCCAAGCTCTAATGAAAACCTCATGCATTGGAGCGGCCCTAATGCTCTAGGCCATCCCAGAGTTTAATCCTTAAATGAATCATCATCTCCAGGCTACATCCGCTTGTATCAACTTCCAAAATGGATTGACCAAGCCACCAAACATATTGACATATTCTGTCATTGTCTTACCATTCTAAACCAAGTTCATAAACTCATTACTCTCCGCAACTCCAACTACTTCATAGTAATCTCTTTTATTAAATCACTGTCTGAGTTCCTCCCAACCCATCATTTCAACATTTCGGGTCTGGGGTACCACTTCTCGCCACTTTCGGGCATCCTTCTGCCACAACTTCTTAGCACAACCACTCTATCGCGACCTATCATCTTCTTAATATCAAGGGTGGAATTAGCTATACCCATCCACTATTCAATTCTTGAGCAAATCCAAACCCTCCTCAAAACTAGAGGATACTGCCTCTAAAGCCTTCCATACAGTAATTCTTATCTATCTCCACCCTCCGGTTAGACCAACACTGGTCCCCTTACTGTCAAGGTATACAAAGCAGCTTTTCTCCCAACAAAACCCGCTGTTTCACCCATCTAATCTCTTTTATCAGACCTTACAACCTTACTCACATACCAGCGAATGTCTGCTGCGACTTTCAGGGGCAGATGGAGGATTCCAACCCTATCTAACATCTGCAACCCTCACTAGAACAATACCAAGTCCAATTAACCATTCTGAGCACATACAATCTGAATTGATCTGCCATCACCGACTAAACCCCTCATCCCTGATGTTCATATCCAGAACCATCCCACAGGCAGGTCCAAACAACCACAATAATCATACACACATAAAGCATATCAAACACCAATCTACATTACCATGCATTAGTTATCAAATTTCATTGCTACTAAATACAATCATATTCATCATGCTTTCCATATACCAACAAGCACATAAAGCATATAAGTTCAATTCGAACAATTAACCACATGCAATCAATAAACAAGTCATTATCCAAATATTCATCCACGTGCAATAGCAATGTTAATCAACACGCCCCAATATCATCACACAATAGTCAAGGGCCAGGCCTTATCAGAATCTCATGCTCCCTATTAATCATACAAATTAATGCATTCATATTTCATTCAAGAACTTAAGCATATAATCTTATGTATTCAATTACAAAACCCCGAGATGAGCTTGTCTTAAGCGGTAAGTGTACATGTCCAGCTAGTCTTCAGGAACCCTTAAACCTAGACTGCTTTGATACCAACACCCTAGATAACCAAGACTGTTACACTGTGTGTTTAAAATAGTGCAGGACTTGCTAATCAAGTCATTTAAATGAAAATGTGATCCTAAAGTCATAAACAAGTTAGGTTTAAAATATTTTGGTCATAAACGGATAATTTTCATTAAAACAAATATTTAGTACATGGGATCCCAAAAACAAGGTTTAAAGGACAGATTTACAAAATTTCCAAAAGTTATATACAATCAAGGCCACTCTAATGGGAAAATACACATTTTAGGTTTTCGTTCCTGTACAATCCCTCGACTGTGGCGGATGAGCAGCACACAATGTACACCTCGCCCCCAGAGCTCTCCAACTCATGGTTGAACCATCTTACCCTTGCCTTTCTTGTACCACGTAGCACCCATGAGCCGAGGCCCAGCAAGTAAACTATAACATCACAACATATTCAATAACGTGAATCAAATAATTCATAATACATTAATCAGATATTCAGCAGGCTATAACAGACACAAAACCAGTGACGAAAATCAAGGAATCATCAATCTATCATCCAGGTATTCGACAAGCCATAAGCATCAGATTAACAACACTAAACACATTCAAATTCGACAGCTTATCACAATCATCATAAAATACATAGGGTTGATGCCCTTAGGTCGCACCCTCTATTTAACCCACTGGCTCTAGCTCGCTTAGGCCGAGCCCAATGTTTAACCCACTAACTCTGGCTCGCTTAGGTCGAGCTTAGTGATTATTTAGCTAACCTCAGCTCTCAGTGGCCAAGTCGCGTCCTGTGCGCAAATATCAGTTTTGGCACTCTTGGGTCATTTATTTTATGCTCACATGGCATATCATAATCATACAACATTTGTATTCAAATATAGGGAATCTCAATCCCAACACAACCACGTAAATGGTGTAGTTTTCTTACCTCAGGTCCGAGTACTTCGGTTAATTAGAACGACCCTCGAGCACGATCCCACTTTGAGCCCTAGTGAACACCTCATGATAATTATAACTCCAGAATTGAATCTCAGTCCATCCCAGCTCCAGCCTTTAATTTCTCTAAGCCTTCAGCCACTAATTTCCCCCTTAGCTTCCTCAAGGGCTCCTCTAGCTTCAACTCTCAGCTTTATTTCCCAAGCCTTTAATCCTCAGCCATCCTTGACTTCTCCAAGCTTTAAACATAAGTTCATCAGCTCCTTAGTCCTTCAATTTCTTCAAGAAATTCCAGCTTAGGCCTTATTCCCTGCCTTTTTCTCCCTTATACTCAAAGCATAAAACAGATAGAGAGAGAGAACATTCGTGAGGTAGAGAGAGAAGAGAGACAATGTTGTTTCTAAAATGTTATGCCTTTACCCCAAATAATTCTGAGTATATCCCTATTATGAAAATTCTATTCTGCCCTCCCATATAACACTTAGTCCTTTAATCAATCTAAGGGTAAATTAGTCATTTCGTTCCCAATTCCAACTAATTCCTCAAATGTTCCTATTATCCACCAATTAATCCCGTCATCCAATTAATTACCAATTATTTATTCAATATTTAATAATCCCCAATATATTTTCTAAATTCCCGAAAATACCCCCAGGCTTCCCCGAGCCGGGTATAAATCCCCGCCGTGACTATTTCGCCAATCCGCTCACTAGGATCATCTCGAGCCATATACTGCAAATATATCCACATATTAATGTGGTCTCAACAATTTATCAAATATAATTACATTTATGCCCTCAACGGGCCAAAATTACAAATATGCCCTTATAAACTAAAAAGGGCCCACATGCGTATATAATACTCATAAACATGCATTTAATCATATCCATATAAGCATGCATTTAATCATTTATTCACATATATACCAATTATGCCCTCTCGACACACTAATCAAGGCCCTTAAGCCTTATTAGCGATTTTGGGTCGTTACATAGGGCGTTACACAATCTGCATCTGAAATATTTTTAAGATGGAAATATGTAGTATTGAAGTTAGATTCAGCATAAGCATTTTAAACGATGTTTGAAAGAAGAGTGAAAGAAGATGCCTTGGCCCAAAGTTCCTTTTAAATATTGGAGGATGCGTTGAGCAACTTGTAAGTGAGGTAACTGAGGTGAAGTTAAGTATTGACTTAACTTATTCACAACAAAAGATATGTCAGGATGAGTTTATAGTCAAATAAATCAGTTTACCAATTAGACTCCTATATGCAGTAGGATCAGGTAAGTGTTGTTGGGAATTTATGGCTTTACACTTTCTAATTCAGCAATGAATAATAGGAATAATTCAATATTACAAACCCTAAATGCTAATCAAGAACCATATTCAAAGTATGAATGCAAATCCTGATAATCAAAGATTAAGTGATTAAAGATTATAACATGAATTTAGAAACATTTAATCATTAATACTAACAATAATAAACATTGTTAAAAGTAAGGGTTTTAAAGAAATACAATCTTTGAATTGAACAATTGAACCTTCAAACTTGGGGAACATCTAAAGGCTTATACACAAGGAGTATCCCTATCCAAAATCTCTATCCTAAGCCTTCCCATTGTTACTTAAAGCTTCACTGAGACAGAATGAGATTTGAGATTTAACAAGCCTCTGGTATTGGTTAAATTTTTATCATCACCCTTTCGTTGCACACTTTGATTTACACAATCATCACCATCAATGACCATGTGTCGAATTTTAAGACAGCACGTCGAATTTACTAACAGGGTGTCGAATTACCATATTTTCAAGATTTTTAACATGATTTTATATAATTTTTAATTTATTTAATACCAAAAAATTATATTTGTTTGATGTATTATTTTGTTTTCAGATGTTATCGAAAAATATTATAATATTATGTGAGGGATTGTGGAAAAAGAATGAATACTCATGGAATTTGATTTTTTAATTGGTCACGATCAAGATCAAGTTTGGTATAAACTGACCTAACTTTTGACGAGTTAGTTGACCATATTTATGAAGTTACAAAAATCGATTGCAACATTTTTGATATAGAATTAACTTACAAGATAACAACGATGGTGGGATTTGATCCAATTTAAATAAAAAATAGTAGTGACATTGGTAGTTTCTTTGAAATCCATTTCCATAAGTCTTCATTCCTTTTCCACAATCCATCACATAATATTACAATGTTTTTTCGATAAATCTGAAAAAAAAATACAACAAACAAATATAAATGATTTGTATTACTCAAATTAAAAAAATTATATAAAAAATAAAAAAATCATGTTGAAAATCTAGAAGTTCGACAACTAGTTTGAAAATTCGACAACCCATCTAAAAATTTGATAGGTGGTCGAAAATATACGTCATACTATCTGAAAATTTAATAGGTGGTCTAAAATTTAGATTGATGGTTTGAAATATCAAACACCCTGTCGAAAAATTAAACAGACTGTCAAAATTTTTTGGGTTTCTCTCTCCAAGAAAATGGTTGAAACCACCATTATTTTTTTTCTTTCAAATTTTAAAGCTTTAAGCTCTTAAAAACTTTAGAAATAAACCTAATTCCTTACTAGTACTTATAATCTATTAAAACAATCATATTACATTTTTAATCTACAAAAACAACATAAAATTTATTTTATAACACAAACATATATAAACTTACCTTTAAAATACTTGAGTTGTGGAGAGATGTGGGTGGTCGGTGGTGGTTAGTAGTTGCTGACGGTCGTTGTAGGAGGTGGCGACCATAATGGGGTTGGATGGGTATGGGTGGGTGTGTGTGGTTGGGTGAGAGTGAGGGTAGCAAATGAACATTATTGAAAACATATGGTACCAAGTCTGTATTTCGATAAAACACAAAGTACCAAATGAGTACTTACCCTTACTTAATTACATTTAATTGAGGATAGTTTGATAATATTGAGAAAATTTTATTGATCAAATTTGAGTCTAGGGTACCAAATATGTACGATTTCAAATTATAGGGTACCAGTGAGCATTATTGAAAACATAGGGTACAAAGTCTGTATTTTGATAAAACACAGGGTACCAAATGGTTATTTACTCAAAAATAAAAAAGCTCATTAATAAATCAAGAAACACAGTGCCCACCCATTATAATGCCTTCTATCAGGCAGTGGAAGTTGTTTCAGCTAACATGTTCCATAGGGTGTGCAGAATATATCCAATTCAATTACAACTGAGCGATCTAATTACAACTGAGCGATCTAATTACAACCGACTGCCAAAAATTGGATATCCAATTACTATTGGATAAGATCGGATGTAATTTTTAAGAATCCAAATTGGATTAGTCGGTTATTGGATGGGGCTCCAACATCCAATAAAAACTAACCGAACCGATCCAATAATCATCCAATTACATATATGCTTCTAATTTAGATGAATTTGTGTTGTAGGCTTCTAAATTATTAGAACTAAATAGTGTTTTCATTTGGATGAGTAATTTCTGTGTTTTGTAATTGAAATATACATGAAATTTAGATTTAAAAAGACTCTAAATGATTGGATGGATCCAGTCTGATTCAATAAATAACCAGGGGATGCATCCAATGGATGGAACCGATCCAATCCAATTATCCATTGGATTAGATAGGATCGGTTGACTCAATTCAATTGGATTGTATCAGTTGTAAAAATCCAATATCCAATGGATAATTGGATTGGATCGAATGGGCTTGAATCCATTGGATGTGATCCAATGAACACCCCTAATGTTCCACACTCTCACTTGACCTGTTCCGTCTCCAGTAGAAAATAGGCCACCAGGGCCTACCTGCCCAAACATGATACAAATGTTGAGAAATTGGGTCAAGCCCATCCAAACATGGGCTGTACTAGCCCTGCTTGTGAGCCCTTCTCCAATAATTTTGTGTAACCAACATTAATGGGCACGTGTATTATAACCACCTTTTGAAATTCCATTTCCCTCATTTCTGTTCCCAAACACCATTGTAAGAAACAATTATATTAACTCTGGAACCTGCAAATTTACACAAAAAAAGCTTAAGAAAATTATAAAAATACAGTAAACTCGATGCAAAGTCGATGCCTATGCGATGCTATTGGCATTGGCATCAAAACTGATGCCACATCAATCTTCTGGTTAGCAAATATATGCGATGCATTTTTTATGCCATTTCGATGCTAAACACACCAACATACATGGCATCGTTATACTATCGAAATACTATCAATGTTGCATTACAAATGATTCCCAAATTCTATATTCGTCTCAGCATAGAAATTACATCGCAAGAGCATCGACGTGGCATTGCTTCTCAGAGCCAATCTAGCACCTTCGCACAATTGCATTGCATTTGCATCAATTTGGAATCGTTATACATACATATTTCCAGATCTGAAGAACAAATAAAAAAATGCAGAAAAAAATACCACACTCAACACCAGAACAGTTCGAAAGTAGTATCTAATTATGGCATTTCATATTCATAAGTAGATAGAATGAGAGGATACTTACCCATGAATTTTTCTCAAAAATGCCAAGAATGACACTTTCTTCAGAGTTGTAAAATCCTGTATTGGCTAACTTTAATTTAGACAAAATATTTTAAAGTAATTAAGGAAAATCAGTAGCATATCCTTATTGATTCATGATTTAAATATCAAATTGATTCAACTGATTTTCTAGTGTGAAAATATCTTTTAAGTGTGAATATATTTTTTTACCTTATTTATCACAAATAATCAATATTTGGTATAAATATGTATTTCAATTATCTTGAGATTATTTTCAGGGATTATGTTTATTGTGGGATAAAGAAGGTGTCGAAAATGAACATGTTCAAAAGAAATGACCATGTTCGTTCTGCCAGATAAAACTGATTACATTGCTGACTCATCAGTTTCCTTTTCCGTCGACACAAAATCCATCTGGCTGGCTGATTTCCTAAATCAAAGGAATTTGCAATTTGATTTCAAAGATATCAAAAAATGATGGCCTTGGACGATTTCCTTGCCTATAAATATCTTGCCAAGGCCCTTGGAATTTTCACCTCTTCCATTTTGAATATTTGTAAACATTATATTATTTTGAATAGTGTCTTTATTTGTAGAGATTAAGTTTGTTCACCTTAATCTTTGTAAGAGTGCTGAGTGTACTTATGGATATCTATCTAGTCCATTGTAAACAGGTAGTGTCTTTTGTGAACGTGTTCATAAGGATCTTCGGGAGATGATTCTATCTAAGTCTCACTTCGGGAGGAAGTGTTCACTCGCTATTTTTTGAAGGGAGTTCAAGAGAATCAGCGTTTCATCAAAACCAGATTCGTAGAGAAGAGTACAACAAGATTGCGACAATAGTTTAAGAGTGAGTCTTACATTGTTTAAGTCAATGCTTTTGTACACATTGTTTTTTTACTAATTGGTTTATTCTCTGGGCGTGGCCCCGTAGATGTAGGTTATCTGAAAAGATTTCTGAACCACGTAAAAATTCTCGTGTGTTGAATTTTTATCTGGTTTTTCGTTTCTGTGTAAACAGTTGCATAAGTAGTGTGAACAAAACTAAAATCTGTCTAAACAACTTAATCAGTATTCCACATTTAATTAAGTTGTTTATTTTAAATCACTTGGTAATATTAAAATACATAATTTCAATTGGTATCAGAGCGGGTCACTAAACTCTTAGTGCGATATTGTATTTTTCCGTTTGTTTTGTGCCAGGTGAAATGTCTTTCTTTGCAGAAGGTGGATCTATATCTCACCCTCCATTGCTGAATGATACAAACTATCCATACTGGAAAGTAAGGATGAAAGCTTTTATCAAATCCCTTGATGAAAGGGCTTGGAGATCAATATTGACCGGTTGGACACCACCCGTCGAGACAGATTCGAAATCCGGTAAGACACAGGTGAAATCTGAACTTGAATGGTCTAATGAAGAAGATAAATTGTCAATTTATAATAATAAAGCTTTACATGCAATTTTTAATGGTGTTGGTGAGAGTTATATAAAATTGATTTCATCTTGTGAGTTTGCCAAAGATGCTTGGGAAATCCTTCAAACTCAATTTGAAGGAACAACTGATGTTAAGCGATCTAGGCTTGTAATGTTGATCACGAGATTTGAAAACCTTCGCATGTCTGAAAAAGAAACCCTCACTGAGTTTTATGAAGAATTGTCTGACATTGTTAATGAATATTTTGCTTTAGGAGAAAAGTTGTCTGACTTTGTTTTGGTTAGGAAAATTGTTAGATCTCTTCCTGATAGGTTTCAATCCAAGATCACAACCATTGAGGAGGTAAAGAACCTTAACATGTTGAAAGTTGAGGAATTGATGGGATCTCTTCGAACTTTTGAACTTAATCAAAAGATCTGTCATCAAGAGAAACCAATTGCTATGAAGGAGAAATCGATTGCCTTGAATTTTTCCAAAGAGAAAATGGAAAGCTCAGATGAGGAAGATGATGATGAAATGATCTTGTTATCAAAAAACTTTAAGAAGTTTATGAGAAAGATTGGTAACAAGAAAAACATGTTTAAATCCTCCAAAGGTAATAATTTTTCCAAACCTTTTAAATCTAATAATAAAAAAGGTATTCAATGCAGGGAGTGTGAAGGTTTTGGACATATTCAATCCGAATGTGCCAATACCTTAAAGAAAAATAAAAAGGTCTTGGCAGCCACTTAGAGTGACAATGAATCTGAAAGTAGTGACGAGGAAGAAAATTATAATCTTGCCTTAACTTCTATTTTTTCTTGCTTACCTCCTTCTTACAGGTGAATGAGAACCTTGTTTGTTTAAATAATACTATTTCAACAGATGAGGGTTCCCATAGTGATTCAGATGAATCTGATTTGGATGAGGATTCATTGAAAGAATCATACAAAATCATGTATGATCAATGGTTGAAAGTGTGTTCAGATAATCATTTGATGGCAAACAATAACAAAGTTCTCAAGAAGAGAAATGAAGAACTTGACTCTCTTGTTAAAAAATATGAAATTGATATTGTTGCTAAATATTTTGAAACCAAACGATTGTCTAATGAAGTTGATCAAATTGTGAAAGGTGTCAAAATGCTTAATCATAGATCTATTGTTTTGGATGATGTTCTGCTTGCAGGTCAAAAAGCTTGTGATTCTTCTAGGTTAAGATCAAATGAATTTAAACCTAAAGGAAAAACAATTTTTATTTATGGAAATATTCTTGTTGTTTCAACAACTGACCCTTCTGCAGGTTCTACTCAGACTCATGTGGCCTCATCTTCTCAATCTGTCACAACACATGAGAAACATACTAGAAATTTCCAAAATAAAAAAACTGTTCATTCTACTCCAATTTGCCATTTATGTGGAGTGAAAGGTCATATTCGACCTAAATGTTTTACCTTGGTGAATTTTATTCACAAAAATTACTTTAATCATCATGGTAATTTGAGACAAATGCCCTTGAAGAAAAGGACTCCACCTAAGAAAGTTTGGGTGAAGAAAAATAAATTCAAATGTCTTGTTGCCTTCACTACAAGGAAAAAAATGTTCATAACACTTAAAAACTGCTAACCGGGAGTATTGATAACGCTTCTGAAAACGCTAACATAGCCCCTGTTATTAAAAGTCCTGTCTTTTCTATGACAGTATTTGAATGTTATGTTCGATGTTATCTTAAACTATTCAATAACACATTTTTAGTTGCTATAATATTCAAATAATAACATTTAGTTAGATTATTTGGTTATAAATTTGACGTTTAATTTTATACTTTTTGCATAACACTTTTCAACTGTTACTTTTGATTATTTTGATAGCGTTTTTAGTTTGTTATATTATATAATTCATAACGATTTGTTACACTTATAATATGTTTCTAAATCATAACATATTAAAAGTCTAGTAATAAAATTTTGTTACTTTAGTGTGGATAATATATTTTAAATTTTATTTTGATAAGTATACTTATAAGGTTTTTTTTAATTAAGAGATTTTTATTATTGTATTTTGATAAAAAAAAAAATCAAAATTAATCATAAAATGTAATTCTCAATAGATTGGTAAACCATAAGTATTACATTAAACAATAACTAATTCAAACCATGAATGTGTCTACTTCATGAAATCTTAGTTCTAACTTAAGTTTGAAAACATAACATAATAAAGTTTTATAATCTTGAACATTTTTTACTTCAAAAATGAAAAACAGAAACATTACAAGATACACAAAAGTAAATCATGCATGAAACTTGCTCCATCCTTCAATTCATCATCCTTTGTGCACTTGTTTTTTTTGTGAGTCCATTTACTTAGCTACAATAAAATTTAAATAATTAATACTAACTAATCAACCTGCAAAATATTCACACTTAAACTTCTCACAAGAAAATTTAAAAATATATACATATTTAAGGCAAGGAATACACAATTCATTTCAGGAAATGATAACACACAATATGATGTCTCTAAGTATCGGATAGTAATGGGTTGGTCACAAAATTACTGTCATCACACTAAGGGGATTTAGGGAAAGAAGAAGAAATAAAATAACTATTGTATTTATCTTTAATGACTAGGCAAACAAAGAAATTCTGTATATTCTGCCCAATGTGAAACTCTTAAAACGAAATGGTATCATGATAAAACACAAACCAAATGATAAAACATAATGATAATAACAATTAACCACAAAAATAATAAAATTAAGAAAGATTGTACCTTGGAGACAATCTTGAAAATAAAACAAAGTTCATGTCCAGGAAGCAATCTCTTCAGTAAAGCATTGGCAACTTCATGAACTGAATCAGATATCCTTTTGGAGCCCAAAAGTACAAATTGTCACACAATAACTCACAAAAACAAAGAGAGAAAGAAAGCAAGAGGTTATTACACAAATATCAAACAGATTCACTGAAACAACTAGATTTTTAAATATATATATATAAATAGAGAAAAAATCTCTGGTTTTGTGTAAACTTTTGGTAATAATCTACATAAAATGAACAAAAAGACAGCAGGAAGTAATTGAGCCTAATAATTTTGCAGTAAAACCAATTCAGGAAGAAAATCATTCCAACACTCTAATTTGGTGAAAAAATCATAGCATTTCAATTCCTATACTGATTCGATTTTGAGGCCATTCTCATGTACAAATGTCTCTTAAGTTTAAACATAGTTATCATTAAACAAATAAATAGAGAAAGCTTCTCTAGCTAGTAGCTACTAATCAACAATATCTAGATCACAGGATATTATATTTACCAAGACTTTTATTTACTTAATTCAATCAAACTCGTAAACATTTGAAATCTGAATGTCTAAGAAAATAAGGCATCAACCTAGTGGAAGAAAGAAAGCTTACTTCTGACATGCTCTACCAAGGCAGCTTGGTTCATGTTTTATGTGTTTCCTGGTTATGTCACTCCCATTCAATGCTCTGAGAGCCACATCAGCATCTCGAACATTAGAATCTATACTTATAGTACTCAAGAAGGGATCTGTTAAGATTATAAATATAGATTATGCACAAGTATACATCATATAGATTATGCATTTTTAATACTAAGGAATTACGTTAAGTTTTGTCTACAATGACATTACAAATTAAAAGTGTGGTCTAAAGGAAAGCAAAAAGATGCCTTTAATCACTTCCAAGATACCTTAATCAGCACAAAACCAAACCAGAATTGGTACAAAACTAAGCCAAAATTGGCACAAAACCAAACCAGAATTGGCACAAAACTAAGCCAACGTTACCACAAAACCCAACCAAATTAATCATAAGAAATTAGATAAAGATATAAAATTTGACACCCTTGTAGCACAAATGTATACCTGCAAAATTAATAAACCCATTTATAAAATTCTATTGTTAAAGGAAAAGCAAAATTAGTGTGAGTTTTACCTTTTAATGCCTTGAGATATAGATTGAAATGCATTTCTTTAAGCATCACTACAACGAAACCCAATATGAACTGGGAAATTCATAAACTGCATTAAGAAAAGAATACACATTGGTTAATGATATCTATCATAGTTTACAAACCAAAAATCTCACAAAACAGTCAAATATTATATATATAACCAACAATGGAATTGAAAAGGGGACGAATGGGAATAATTTTTTGGAGGGTTAGTTTTACTCTAATGAATTATGAGAATGAGACATTGGAAGATAAATATACCTCTAAGTTTTAATTAAGAAAAATGAAACTTTTTTAAATCTAGAAAAAGCAATCAAGAAATTCATACTTGTTTCCTTGAGCTTAATGATGAAATATAGAGTTCTAATAGTAAACCCTATTTTCCCTTCAAGTTGGCTAAGTTTAAGACGTTATGCACAATGAAAAACACAGAATAGAGCTGATTGTATATATATTTTATTTTTGTAAAATACCATTTTACTCATATGATTGTGAATAACTAGAACACTTGGAGAGCAAAAATAGCACAAAAAACAGAGCATCATAGATAAAATTTAAAACATACTCAAAAACTAAAAAAATAAATATTAAGAATTTAAGCTTGTGCAAATTCACATA
Source organism: Humulus lupulus (assembly GCF_963169125.1). Classification (NCBI taxonomy): domain Eukaryota; kingdom Viridiplantae; phylum Streptophyta; class Magnoliopsida; order Rosales; family Cannabaceae; genus Humulus; species Humulus lupulus. The sequence continues at coordinate 44,955,234 of NC_084797.1, read as the reverse complement.
CATGTGCTTGCCTTTGCCTTTGTCTTTGCCTTTGCCTTTGAGTTTCTATATGTGAGTGCCTATATGTTAAAAATTTATGCAAGGGAGCTAGAAGATCGAGAGAAAGAGTATATAAGCATTATGTATGTACCTTACATAGACAGAAAGCACAAAGCAAAAGTGAGGTAAACATGACAGTCTCAAACAAGAGAGCTAATAATACAAGAGAGCTAATCATATATAAGAAGATTGAGAAAATCTCTTTAACTAATATGGTTATATCACTAACACACTCTAGCTCTTGCCAAAATTGTTTGTTATACTTAAAAGCTGCTAGGTGATATAATACAGCTAACTAAGGTGTAGTCATTAGAAAGGAAGAAAGGAAGTTGAGCTACTTTTCCTCACTGTATGAGATCATATAACTAGGATAATACTTATTGCTGTTGAGCTTAGTTGATTCCCTTGTGCCTTCTATGCTAAGTTCTGGATAATAGAAGTAGTCATTCGAAGCATGACTTGCCAAAAATTGCAAAAATTGCTAATTAGTTTATCTTCATTTGTATCAAATAGCACCCATTACAATATCACTAAATAGTTGACTGTCAATAATAAACCAATGAGCCTCTCTCATTACAATAATAAGATATATCCCAATTTTAGACAGCTTTTGATATGCCACTTTCAATTTTATTCTGCAGTAAGCATATACACTGCACACCAAAGTGATCAATTATGAGTCATTATATACATATAACCAATTAGTTGATGTGGTCTCATACTCTTGCCAGACAAGTAAAATAAGATCACGTGTTTGGAATAGTGATTGGTGAAGAAAGATAAACATCTTTCAATATATTCTGATAAAAATCTTTACTACACAAAGCATTAATAGCATTAATAAGGAATACCAAACCAAAACAACAACAACAATAATGATAAAAAGTTAATTGAAAATATTTTACTCGAAAAAGGTCCACCTTTCCAAAAATATACTTAATATAACCTTCAATGCCAGTTATACAACCTTATCAAAGAAGTCATATATAGTATGTGTATATATATAACTACAAAAATGGAAGGCACACTAAAGTGTAAGTCATAAACATTAGAAAGGCATTCCAAACACACATAACATGTATGCATCGAAACAAGGGTGTTTCCTCTAAGTATTATTTAAATGTATCAAAATTATATAATGCACATGAGTGAAGACATATCATATATGCATATTTGTTAATAATGTTTCTCTACTATTTATCAAAAAGTTCCTCCTAAAATCAGTGACTGAAACTTTTATGATACAATCAGAATTAGAAAGTTTAGAGCAATTCTATTGTTTTTTTCACCTACAAAAAAAGAGGTTAATTTTAGGGATCATATAACTATTGTGACATAATAAGTTATGAGTTATGAGTTATGAGTAGGATTTTCAATCATAACTATTGTGGTTTCTATTGTTGATTTGACTTTTTGTTTAGCCATAATGATAGCACTTATAAGGGAGTACAAAGTTTTAATCTTTTGCATTGCATTATATGTTGAATCTAACTAGTAATTTTGAGGTCATTGAGAATAATAGCAGACATTATCATAAGCACTAGTAATTTTTAATGGGTTTAACTAATAGAAATAATTGTACTTCAACAACATTATTGCCCAACGAAAAAAAATTTAACAAGTGCCAGGGAATGAACAATTGAAACATGGGGAAAAGAAAATCAGTGATGACATAATTAGGTCTTGAAACCCTTTCATCACTAGATCACAGTGATGACATATTTATGGAACATTAACATAAATAAGATACGAAAATTAAATACAAGAGGAAACAAAAAAATTAAAGAGAGAGAGGGAAACCTTAGTGGCCAATCCTTGAGCAGAAGAGAGAGAATTGATCCTTTGAGCTTGGAGTGATGGTGATGCCCTGACATTTTGAATCAAATTTGGTTGCCAAATATTGAGAGATCCCTCCAATCCCACTATTGTGATAAGAAAAAAAATACTATATTTAAAATATCATATGAAAAAAACTTATAGAAAAGGATGAGGGGGGAGGATTTCACAACTTAATCACCATGATTTATTTGTTGCACATTAGGGAATCAAATACTAACTTTATTTCATGGAAAAACAAAGCCATACTCATCAAATTCAAATATTAGATAGGACATTGCATAATAGAATAGTACCAATGCAAATGGACAAAGCATAGACAAAGCATTCAGATATATAATTAGATGCCGATTGTCTTAGACTGCTAGTGTTTGGGAGGTATCCCCATTGTAGCTACTATTTTAGCTTTAGAGTTAAAAGACTTAAATAAAAAGAAATTTAGTAGTGCCATTTTTCAAAGGTTTAAAGCATCAACACATGTGATCAATAATTCTATTTACACTCACAGTGATATTTTGAAAGATTAAAACAAAATCCCTTTTAATTGTACTATAGTCAATTGACTATATAAAATAACAAAAATACTAATAATGTAGAAGAATACAAAACAGAAAACAAAACTAGTTGCAGAGCATAAAAGATACCACTAACAGGAGCCTAAAACAGAGATCAAAATGTAGCTGCAGAGCAAGCTATAAACAAAAGCAGACCCTATAAGCAAACAAAATTAACAGAAAACAGATGGAAATACTGAATACACCATAACAAATGGAAATACTCATCATTTAAACGTCGCAAGCTAAAAAATAGGGGACCGCCATTGATTAAACTATAAAAGCCTGTCGCTCCTAAGTTTTTGCAAGCAACATGCCATTTCAAAAGTAGACAAAAATAATAATAAAAAAAACAATTTCAAAATCATGGTATCTAAAATTGCAAGAAAAAATGTTTTGCTATTAGTAGTTAAAATGCATGGTGAAAAACTTGATCAAGCTATAGAATCATGCCTAGTGTAGTCATGATAGCAACAACATGGATTATGCCAACAGGCTGCACCTTAAAAAGAATGCCAAGCTTGATCACTGGTTGGACTGAACTACAAAGAGCATAAGGTATAACTTGACTATCTTGTTCTCCAGTTAGAGATAATGAGAATAAAAATAAAATAAGAAAGCGGGGCTCGTACTAAAAAATAATGTAAAATTAAAATGTTCTAACTTCCTGTGATAGTCCAAATCTTTAGTTAAGTGAAAGGTAAACATTGTATACCTGTGACAGTATACCTGATTTTTCTGATGCCGTGAATGGGAAGTGACTGCTGGATGCCACTGATGTAGGACTCATGGCCATCTCTGACATGGAAGACATTGCACTACTTGGGGGAATAACAGGTGCCATATCACCACCACTGCTATCCATCAACATACTTTAACAATGAATCAATAACAAAAATAGTTGCAATTAGAAATTCTACCATGCAAAAAGTAATACAAGTGTAAAAATTTATGAGGCAAAATCATCCAACTATATAGTGTAGAGTTTTAAAGCAATAGTCTAGGGAAGATGGGAAAGAGCAGGAAAGAAAGAACAGAGACAAAGTCCATTTAATTAGCTTATCTTAAGAAGAATAAAATGACAAAGGAGACAAATTTCTTTTTAAAAATTTAAGAGACTAGCAACCGACCATTGGGTAACAAGTAACTAAGAAGAATGAATAGAATATAGAAAACGCTTACTCATTTCCAGAGTTCATCCTAATAGGATGATAGTTGCTCGGTGTAGGGACACCATTAACCACATGACAGTTTGATATTCCACAGTTCATTGAGTCGAGGTGGGGTTGAGCTGTGGCTGGCATTGGAGGCTGTGGTAGAACAGGGTATCCCATGGGCAAGTTGTTAACTGCACTGTGAACAAGTGGCGGTAAATAATAATGAAAAATGTAATATCAGAATGCATTTTGACAGAAAAACACTGACACAGAAAACAAAATATGCAAGGAATTTCCATTGAGTAAGATGGCGCTATAAAAATAATATATCAAAATATTTATAGAGGTCAATAAAGGAAATCATCATAAATGTTGTAGTTACAACATGCCACTTCTAGTGAACAAAGTTCCTTAAATAAAAGAATGCAAGCACCTCTCACCTCTCACATCATCAATAGTTAAGACCAAAAGAATGCAAGCAAAAAATAAAAAAATGTATATTGTCTGTCTAATATTGCTTCATCATCACCTCTCGCCTCTAAAGAAACAAATATATATCTTGAATAAAAAATAACCACAAACATCAAAATCAACAAAAATGAATAAGCATGAGCATACATATACATATCTTCAAATTAAAAATCAAACCACAAACTGTGAATTTTCTAAGAATTTGGCCAACTAGAACTAAATAAGTTCATCACAAATTTAAATGTTGTATTTATCTTTCCTGAAACTACATAGAAAAAAAAATAAAAATACTATTCAATGCAAAAATATATACCTAAACTTCAGTTTTTCCTTAAAATTATTGTATTTGAGACTTAAAACCCACTATCATCTCTATCAAGCCATAAATCCAGATAAACGGAAGAAAAAAACCAGAACTGTATTATTTTTCTTCAAACTCAATCTTAAACTAAATAAAAAACAATTACCAAACCTAGAAAATCAATTTGTCGCAGTACAACCTCATCGAAGTTGAACCCGTCACACCCACGAGGAAGCCACCCTATAGAACCCACGAGCTGAGTCTCCCTGTCACACGCCTCAAGCTGCAAGAGCCCAGCACCCTAGAGCACACCTGCAACAAATAGAGAGAAAGGTTGAACGAGAGAATATCTCAAAGAGAGAAAGAGAGAGCGAGAGGGAAAGAGGGAAAGAGTTTTGTGAGAGCGAGAGGGAAAGAGAGTACAATCCCTGCCCGAAGCCCATCGCTGAGACATAGAAGCCCCTGTATCCTTCCATTCTTCAGTCGGCCATGCGAGAGAGAGAGCAGAGAGAGAGAGAGAGAGAGAGAGAGAAGGGATAGAGAGAGAAAGAGAGACCGAGGGGAGAGGCGTGAGGCGAGAAGGTTAGGGTAGAGATAGAGAGAACCCATTTCAGCTAGGAGAGCATTTTCTTTTGTTTTATGATTTTAGAGAATGAGAATGTGAGTTAAGAGTGGGGAAAAAGTAAAGTGGGATGTTTTAACAAATAATTCATTTGGCACCACTTTTTTCTCTTTGTTTTCTATTTGACTAATCAACAATAACGCTTTTAAAATTGTGTAATATTTAGTCAAATTTGTTGTAGTGCTTTACTTGTCTTAGAACATGTGCTTCTAACTCTTGTTTTTTGATAGTGGTTGTTCTAGGCATATGACAGGTAACAAAAGCATACTCACTGACTTCAAGACTTTGAAAAATGGGGAAGTCACATTTGGAGATGGTAAGTCTTGTAAAGTACTTGGTAGTGGCACTCTAAATTCTGAAGGACTACCAAAGTTACAAAATGTTCTTTTGGTTGATGGACTTAAAACTAATCTAATTAGTATAAGTCAAATTTGTGACCAAAACTTGTTTGTAAATTTTTCTCTTGATAATTGTTTTGTGCTTGACCAAGATGAAAAGTGTGTTTTGAAGGGTTATAAATCTGTTGATAATTGTTACACATTATCTCAATCACATAATTGTCACACAATTACAAGGGTTGATACTAATTTGTGTCATGAAAAACATGATCATGTGGATTTTGAAAATTTGAGAAAAATTGGAAGTATGAGTCATGTTCATGATTTACCGATTTTAAGTAAATATTATTTTGGTAAATGTGAACCATGTCGATTGGGAAAACATTTGAAAATTTCTCATGAAAAATATTTTTGTGTTGATGATGTGTCGCGACGCACTAAGGAACTTGTTGAAAATAAAACTTTGGTCTTAGAATATATTGAGACTGACAAACAGATTGCAGATATTTTTACAAAAGCACTTGATACAGTCAGGTTTGATTCCCTCAGGAAATCCTTGGGGGTATGTCCTAATTAATTTTTGTTTGTGTTGTACCATATCCCTGTGCTAGAAAAAGTTGTGTGATTTCTTCTTGTCCTTGTTCACCGAAAAAGTCTCAATTATTATGTCAAAATGTATTTTTACTTCAGGCTAGAATTTATAATTAATATATATATATCATGCACATATTTTTAAAAATAAAAAAATCAAAATAAATTGTCCCTCCAATTAATATTCTTCAAAATCAATCTATGTTTATAGTATATGAGCATTTGATCCTTGAAAAGTATTTTCAGGCTCCATCTTAGAATAGAGCTACCTACACTGTTGTGTAAAATGCTATCTTTGAGTAAGTTGGAACTATGTAACTAAAAATTATGTAGAAGATCCTCTACCACTGATAAATGCTGCCTTCAGTATAGTGTGAAAGCGTCTAATTTGGGTACTCGTTGAGAAAAAGGGCTAAAAATTGCCACATAAGGCAATGTCCCTGAAAAAGGATAAAATTGTCATACATGGCAATGATCTCTGCTTTCACAATCACACACAAATGCTTAAGATATACTGTTGGAAAAATTTGTAAGTCTCATACACACTCATTGATTTGAATAAAATATTTTTTGTGACATGAGTAAATATTTTGTGATATTTTCTTTTGAAAATAAAAGCATGATTTATATTAAGTATATTTTCTAACCTTATAGTAAAAATTTATTTTGAATTAATGATTGTTTCTCTCTCCAGATACAAGGTGTTATCCCCAAAAATGGAGATTGATGACGTGGCAATAGAGGTGATAAATGGCAGTACATGGTCCGTAAAAGACACATTAAATAGTCAATAAATACATTGACTCCTCAGAGTTGTGATAAAGTGACCCGGTAGACTGACGAAGAATTTGGACTGCTTGAAAGATGTCATAACCAAGCCAAGTTCACCTTGGTTTGAGGAAAGCTAAAGAGAGTGCATCCTAGGAGGCTAAGGAGAGTGCATCCTAGGAGGCTAAGGAGAATGCATTCTAGGAGAGCTAAGGAGAGTGCATCCTAGGAGAGCTAAGGAGAGTGCATCCGAGGAGAACTCAAGAGAGTGGTCCTAGGAGACCCCAAGGATGTGGTCCTAGGAGACCCCAAGAGAGTGATCCTAGGAGACCCCAAGGATGAGGTCCGAGGAGGAGAGCCCAAGAGACCTTGGTCCGAGGAGAACTCAAGAGAGTGGACCTAGGAGACCCCAAGGATGAGGAGAGAAGTGCATGTCCTACCACCATGCACGTTCGACCAACAAGTGTATGTCCTACCACCATGCACATGTCTGACCAGCACTTGCATGAGTGGTCAGTAGGAGAGGTGGATCAACTAGCTAGAGGAGACTAAGTCAAGATTCCGATAAACAACTTCAACAAGATACGCGGGAATCTCTCATTCTTCCCACAAATGGGGGGTTTGTTACATTTTGAATTTTGAATTTTGAATGTTTCTTTGTAATTTAAATGTAATAAATATAATAAAATATCCCGATTCTAGGGGATATCAGATGTATGACCCTAAGCCTATAAATAGAGGGTTTATGGGATTAGAGAGGGTTTCTTCTGCTTCTTCTTTCTAGAGAGAGAAAATTTGGGTCTGAGTATTCTAGAGAGAGAAAGTGTTGATATTTGAAAGAATCCTTGTATTTTTGCAATCGGTACTGAAGAAACTCAGTTGGCTCAGTCCATCTGATCTTGAGTACAGATCTATAATCACAACTCTAAGTGGATTAGGCTATTACCGACTGATCGGGGCTGAACCACTATAAAAATCTTGTGTGTTATTTACTTTTCTTGTTTAAACTGTCTGTGTTATTTAAATTCTCTTGAAGGTTTGTCGTATTGGACGTTCTCACGTCGTTGGCTAAAAACACAGTCAACACAAGGGCACGAAGACTTTGAGCACTAATCAAAATGGGATATTTTTTGGTACATTTGGTTATATATATAATAATTAAATAAATATATATATATATTCTTTCAAAGGAAAATCGAATCTGAGTCTGTCAAAAAGGGCATGTTATATCATTTTTGTTTTTTTCTTTATCTCATATTTTTTTTAAGAACAAAAGTTTCATATTTTGGCTTGTTTCCCAATTTTGTGTCGTGTACAATTGTTGGCAGTTATTTTTTTTTTGGGATATTATTGTGTACTTTCCAAAAGTCTATATTCCATTTAATTCTAAAAAAATGGAATAATATATCAAATCCCTATCTATCCCTTTCTTTATATTCGGATATCCTTGGGCCCAGTATCTCAACCGTTGCCATCTTTCTTCCTCTTCTTTTTCGGTTTCTCTTTTTCCTTGTGACAATTTTCTCTCTTTCTCGTGTAATCATGGTGAAAACTAGAGGAAGTGGCTCTCGGTCTGTCAAGGATTTGAAGGCTGGCTCGTTGACTGCATCTTCATCTCTCACCAAGAAAAATGCTCGAAAGAGTACCTTGTCTCAGCCTAGTCTCATTAACGCAACCATCACCACGAGCAAAGCCATGGTCATTCCTGACCTCGAAGCCCCCAAAGTACCATCTGGACCTCCTTCATCAGCGGCTCCACTCGCCTCTGCTCCTAGGTCTTCCAAAAAGGTTCGAGCATCCCTCTCAGATGATGTCTCTGATCATGACGGTGATTCGGCCAAAACCCATTCTGACTCCACTGAATCCCCTGATGTTCTTGGACCCAAGAAAAAAAAACAAAGGGTGGTTCCAGGTTTCCTCTTCTCGAAAATCCCCTCGGTCCGAAGGTACTAATCCTTCGGATTCCACTCCAAAGGTCTCTTCTCCCATGGGTTCCACTCCACTTTCCAAGTTTAGGTCGAAGGTGAAGAAGATTCCTCCACCTTGTTCCTCTTCTGAAACTGACCCATCTGAAGCTTTTGTTCCCTTTGAGGATGATCCCCTTGAAGATGATGCCCTCTATTGATGATGATGTTGCATCTGAAGCCGAATTTGACCCATCAGAGGACCCTCCTGTTTCTCCAAAAGGCAAGAAAGTTGTGAAAATTCCTGAGATTCGCACAAAGTCACCAGTGGATCCTAAAGTCACTCCAGGTTCAACTTTTAAAGCTCACTCTTTGAATTTCAATTTCAATGACAATGAGAAAAATATGAAGCATTATGTGCATCATGATTTTATCTGTGAGAATTTTTTTTCTTTTTCTTCCCATAGAGTGTTTGGGGTCATTAAGAATATTGAGGATCGATGGTGGTTAGGTTCTTTAACTGGGTTTGATGGTTTTGTTCCTCGGGTTGTTCAAGAATTCTATTGTAATCTTAATGATGCTCTGTTTGATAGCAAGTCTTTTATGTTTGGTCAAGTTTAAGTTCGGCGACATTGGTATTTGTTTAGTGCTGCTGAAATTGCCAAGGTTCTCAATTTGCCTCCTACTGTTATCAATGTTGCTATGGAGTTCAACAAAGACAAGGTTTTATCTGAGTTGGTGGGACAGAATATGGTTTGGGAACAACACTCGGTTCTCAAGGTGGCCGATCTTACTCATTACTATGTCTTGCTTCACAAATTTGCCACCAACAACTGGATTCCCACCACTCATACATCTTCCATTACCTTTGACACGACCTTCTTTCTATTCAAAGTCAGGACTGGTCTTCAAGTTGATCTTGCCACTCTCATTTTTGATCAGATCGCTGCCTTAGGAAAAGCCAAAAAGAAAGGCCAATATTTGGTGTTTCCTCATTTGATCTACAAGTTGCTTGATTCTCAAAAGTCTCTCCGGTTGGAATATGAAATCGTGACAACTCCCACTGCCGGTGTAGATTACAAACTCAAGAAGGAATCCTCATCAGTCAAGACAACTAAAGGGATTTCTATCAAGGCTGGTGATGCTGATTCTGTCATTACTGAACTCGCTGGTGTCAAGGCCACTTTGGAATCTGTTCAGACAGAAGTTTTCAGTCTCAAGAATTGTCTCTCGACCATGATGTCTCGATTTGCTGCGAGACCTTCCAAATGAGGCCATCTGTTTCTGCTTTGTTTTGATTTTCTCTTTTTGGTTTAAATAAATTGTAAATGAATGCTGTTTAGTGTCTTTTCATTTGGTTTCTTTTGTTTGTGTTGTTACTCCTTTGGCTTATTGCTAGACAACAAGGGGGAGTAAGAAGGTTTTTTTTAACAGGTTTATTTTGTTTTTTTTTCATGTTTGTGATTTTTGTTACAATTGAGACGTATTTCACAAGGGGAGTAATTTCATTACTATTTACACTAACCTGGTTTGTCTTTGTAGGATCTTTCAAAATAAACTCTTAAAATATTTTTGTCTATCAAGTTTCCAAAGGGGGAGATTGTAAAATCCTTTATTGACTAACTTTAATTTAGACAAAATATTTTAAAATAATTAAGGAAAATCAATAGCATATCCTTATTGATTCATGATTTAAATATCAAATTGATTCAGCTGATTTTCTAGTGTGAAAATATCTTTTAAGTGTGAATATATTTTTCTACCTTATTTCTCACAAATAATCAATATTTGGTAAAAATATGTATTTCAATTATCTTGAGATTATTTTCAGGGATTATGTTTATTCTGGAATAAAGAAGGTGTCAAAAATGAATATGGTCAAAAGAAATGACCATGTTTGTTCTGCCAGATAAAATTGATTACATTGCTGACTCATCAGTTTCATTTTCTGTCGACACAGAATTCATCTGGTTGGCTGATTTCTTAAATCAAAGGAATTTACAATTTGATTTCAAAGATTTAAGACCTTGATGGCCTTGGACGATTTCCTTGCCTATAAATATCTTGCCAAGGCCCTTGGAATTTTCACCTCTTCCATTTTGAATATTTGTAAACATTATATTATTTTGAATAATGTCTTTATTTGTAGAGATTAAGTTTGTTCACCTTAATCTTTGTAAGAGTGCCGAGTGTACTTGTGGATATCTATCTAGTCCATTGTAAACATGTAGTGTCTATTGTGAACGTGTTCATAAGGATCTTCGGGAGATGATTCTACCTAAGTCTCACTTCGGGAGGAAGTGTTCACTCGCTATTTTTTGAAGGGAGTTCAAGAGAATCAGCGTTTCATCAAAACCAGATTCGTAGAGAAGAGTACAACAAGATTGCGACAATAGTTTAAGAGTGAGTCTTACATTGTTTAAGTCAATGCTTTTGTACACATTGTTTTTTTACTAATTGGTTTATTTTTTAGGCGTGGCCCCGTAGATGTAGGTTATCTGAAAAGATTTCTGAACCACGTAAAAATTCTCATGTGTTGAATTTTTATCTCGTTTTCCGTTTCTATTTAAACATTTGCATAAGCAATGTGAACAAAACTGAAATCTGTCTAAACAACTTAATAAATATTCCACATTTAATTAAGTTGTTTATTTTAAATCACGTAATATTAAAATACGAAATTTCAAAAGTAAATGTAGCTTTTAGATCCGAGCGAAAGATAATAATGTGTTTGGTTGATATGCTTGGACAATTTGATGGGTTGGTGCAATTTTTAGCAAATAGGGTGCGTGGGTGGATGGTGAAGGGAGAGAGAGAAGGAAGTGTGTTAGGTGTTAAAATCCGAGAATTTTTAGTAAAAGAGATATTTTTGTTCAAAACATGTTTATGTTGGTATATTAAAGAATTTAGAGCCTTAAATTCCCTTTTATTAACCAAGCCCGAAATTTACCCATGTTTTGACTCTGTGACGAGGTTTATGTTGCCATTTCAGAAAAAAGAAAAAGAAAAGAGGAAGGTCTTTGGTTTGCTTTAGCGTACTACTAAACGAAGCCGGAGAGAGAGCCCACGAGACAGGAGGATCTCTGTCTTGGAGGACTCAACTACTGCTCCAATGGACTCCTTCCTTTCTCTCTTTCTTTTTCTTTCTAAGATCAGGTCCTGACCTCCCTCTCTTTCTCTGTATATACATACAAACATACATATGCATTAGTGGGGTGTGAATGTGCGTTTGTGAGTTCAAGTCTTTGTTCCCTTAGTGGAAAAATAGCAATTTTTGGATCTGGGTCTTTTTGTTTGTTGCTTAATTTTAATGGGACAATGGGGGAGTTAAGCTATTTTTAGTCAATTTAGTGTTTTTAGTTCATGATTACTGGTGATTTGGTTTGAGTAGACTGTGGGTTGTTTTGGATACTTAAGGTTGGTTTTCTTTGAGTGAATCTTAAGATTCTGTTATGTTTATTGTGTGATAGAATCTAGTTCAAGTTCTGTTTCGAAGCATAATTTGAACGATGTCGACACCCCATAAAAGGGAATAAAAGAAAAAAAGGACAATTTTCCATAAGTAAGGAGAAAAAATGAGCTTTTTAAATTATAGAATAACAAGGTTTAATGCAGTGATGTTTCGTTTACTTGATATGGCTTAATTCAATCTGAAGTATAAACCCACTTTATTTCTCTCCCTTATTGTATGCGTGAGACTAAATTCTTCTTTTTAACTTACTTTTTTGCAGATCCATGTGATATCCCAGCCAATGGTTTGGGCTAGTTCTTTGTAAGGTTTGTCATATAGTATACTTTGTCCAGATACGTGGTATCTTATTCTTCACGTTTACCGTCATTGTCAACTTTGACAACTAACTGTGGAAGAGTCATGTTTCTTTTATCCTGAATTAAGTACGGTTTATGTGAGTGCGTATATAATCAAAACGAAAACAATCTATTGACTAAAAGAAGTTTCAGCTTTCTGTTAATTTGGGGGGTTGGGTGCCTTCTTAAAAGGCTGAACGGAATCTTGAAACTAGAAAGCCAGAGGAGGTTGAGATTCTCATTCGTGTTTGTTTGGAGAGAATTTTGGTATGGCTGTTGCTCTTAGCAACAGCAGCAGTGAACCATCATCAACACGGCTGGGCAACTCTTACAAAGTTGCAAGCTTAAATACAACAGTTTTGGAGGCAAATCAGAACTCAAATCTGAAAGATCAGTACACACTTGGTGAGCAATTGGGTTGGGGGCAGTTTGGTGTCATCAGGGCATGTACTGATAAGTCAACAGGGGAGGCATTAGCCTGCAAATCAATTGCTAAAGATAGACTGGTGACCTCAGATGATGTTAGGAGCATCAAGCTTGAAATTGAGATTATGACAAGGCTTTCTGGGCACCCAAATGTTGTAGATCTAAAGGCAGTTTACGAAGAGGAAGACTATGTTCATTTGGTTATGGAGCTTTGTGCTGGAGGGGAGCTTTTCCACAAGTTAGAGAAGCATGGGAGATTCTCCGAGTGTGAAGCAAGGGTTTTCTTTAGGCATCTCATGCAGGTAGTTCTGTATTGTCATGAAAATGGGGTTGTTCACAGAGATTTGAAGCCTGAGAACATCCTCCTGGCCACGAAAGCATCATCCTCTCCAATTAAATTGGCAGATTTTGGACTTGCTACATATATTAAGCCTGGTAATTCTTTTCTTTGATCTAACTTAATGCTGTAGCAGTTTTATTTGATATTTTCTTAGGAATTTAATTGATTTATGTGTATTTATTTTTGTGGAAACAGGACAGAATTTACATGGTTTAGTTGGGAGTCCATTTTATATAGCTCCAGAGGTACTTGCAGGGGGCTATAACCAGGCTGCAGATGTTTGGAGCGCCGGCGTAATTCTTTACATTCTACTCAGTGGGATCCCACCGTTTTGGGGAAAGACTAAGTCACGGATATTTGATGCTGTTAGGCTAGCTGATCTTAGGTTCCCATCTAATCCTTGGGATCATATTTCAGAATCAGCTACAGATTTGATTAAGAGAATTCTTTGTACAGATCCTTCTCAAAGGCTTAGTGCTCAGCAGGTTTTAGGTAGGTGGAACTAATACAGTATTTATTGGAAAGATCTCACATGTAAGATTAAAGTTGGAAACATGGATCTGGTGTTACTTCATTTTAAAGCTAAAATCAGACATACTTTGGTGGAACTGAGACCTAATTGGATAGTAGTTCATTGTCAGTCAATTTACAAAGAGGACCCTGTGTGTGTGTGTGTGTTTTTCCCTTTTTGTTTAATAGGAACAAAGTGAATCCTGGTTTAAGCATCAAAAGAACAAGTTAATTGGTGAAGCATGAATTATATTTTTTCAATAAGGAACTTAATAGATATTTTTTCAGTTGATATGTTACATGTACTGTTTTTTTTCAAAAGGCTGCATCTTATCCTGTTTAAATTTTTAATTAGTAATCTTTGTCATGGACTGTTTAGGAGCCAAGAAGAAGATATATCTCCTTCTGTTTCCCATTTATCCTTGTATTGAAATTGACTTTGCCCTTTTGTAGATCATTCATGGATGACTACAAATGAATCAAAGCCCGAACAACCAAGTCGATGTGAAAACCAAAGTTGTGGGGCGTGGGATGAGGGTGGCTGCTCATTTTCTTCTCCATTCATGTCCAGGAATCAAGACCTCAGTTTTGGCAATGAATCACCAATTAATTCTGACAACACTCAGTTACCTGCATTCACATGCAGATCATCTTTTTCTTCGTTCCTAGTGGAACCATTAACTCCTTGCTTAGCATCTGGTGGGTTTTCATTTCGCAGCTGTGGCAATTCCATTGGTATTGGTTCCGATGTCGCTTCACCTATTCCGTCAATGCCAAGCTTTGCATTCTTCAGCCCCGGTTCTGTTGTTGAGAAAGCATATTCTATGGAAGAGGTATCAGCCAACACATCCAGAGTAGAAGCAATACATGAAGGTATTTTGAGTACTTAATTATCTAATTCCGAACCTGTAAACCATTGTCATATAGTTATGGTGTCTAAATCATAATCTTGCTTTATTAATCAGAGGCAAGCTTGGAAAAGTTGCTAATGTTGTCTAGACATCTGGAGAACAACAAGCCAAGTGAAATCAAAAGAGCAGGGCTACCATGTTGGTCTAGGGTAGCAGGCATTCACAGCAAGAGAAACCACACGATTGGGCTCGGTGAGCATGAGAAACTTGATTTGATAGTGACAGAATCAGTCATTCGTTGGTCGTCTTGCACACACTTACCCACTTCTCTTAGATCATCCCTTGTCTGTTGAAACTAGACCACAAGAATTGTGGGACTAATCTGATGTGTTGGGTTGTACAAAATTAGTGGACACCCATGAGAGCTTCTCTTTCACTGATGTTTTTCTACTGGTTTTTTGGTCGTGTATGTATCATATAGTGCCTCTTTCATGTTTAAGTTCAGCCTAGGTATTATGGGGGGTGGTGTTTTTGTCTTTCTGATTTGTTGACAAGGGTAACAAGAAGCTGTGGCTAGTGTGGGGAATTTCCTTGTAAAAATTAGTGTGATCTTGGCAGTACAAAGTTTTTCTACGGTTCAGTTCCTAAAGAAATAACATCAAATTTTCTTTAAAGAGAATATTACTTAATATCATATCTTCATATCAGTTAATAATTCTAACATGTGGTATTCATTAACTATTTAAAGAGTTGGTGGAATTCTGAATAAGCTGTAGTTCAATTTAAGTCTTGTTGGGACCAGGCAAGTGGTTGAAGTGGCTTTAGAAATCTGTAACTATTTGGTTTCATACGAGTTCTATTCCTAATTATATTACTACAAACCACCTAAAAATTCAATGGTCAAGGAGATTTATTAGACCAACCCAAGTGAGAAACCTTTGTATTCATAGTCAGAACCTTTAACAACTTTTATCTCTAGAACATCATCCAAACCTTTCAATGACTTGTTTAATTTAATATATGACAACAGTTGATCTTAAGGAACTATACAATATCAAAAAATAAGACAAATAAAAACAGGAGATGCTTTACCAAAAAGAGAAAGTTGGAGCGTGTACAATAATTGTTCATTAAGGCTATGCTCCTATAGAAAGAAAACCTGAAAAATTATGGCAACTCAACAAGTTTTTACACGAATTCGTGGTATGAGTTTGAGTGGAAAGAGAATAATAGTGTTGGGGGGAATTACTAGTTTTATTTTATTTTTCAAATAACGGAACCAAATTATTACATGTCTTGTGGAAGTTATAAATGATAAAGTTCAATAGCCTTAGGCAAAGAAACACTAGGGATATATGTATGTTCTTGTATTCCCACTTTATGAGACAGCTTTCTTTCATTTATTGGTTATCCTTTAAAAAATATATATGAAGATGTTCATTGATAAGTTATTAGAGTTATTATAATAAGTTTTTTGATAAAGCTTTGAAAGAGGAAATGACAAGTGGATATTTGTTGTAGTTGAGACATTGACTTTTGGAAGTGCAATCCTTTTGTGTACAACACTATAATGGATGCTTTCATATTGTTAACCACTTACTCTGTCAACGTGGTAATGGAAGGTATTGAGTAACTCCTAGTTTATTTATTACAATTGAAGGACCATGGTATCATAATCATTCTCATTCAGTATATTGTTTCATACTTCCTTTTTAAAGGCAGATTAAAATATTATTAATTAATTAAATTGAACAAAGTCTATACAGGTGTGAAATGTTGGATTAAAATTCTATTTTATGGGCACATATGTATAATGTATAATGCTATTATAAAGCGTGATATAAAATTAAGTGACCAATTATGTTATAAATATCATATGGTATTAAAGTATCATGGATTTAATGTGTAGAATCAGGAAAGAGAATTTTTAATTTTATAATGGGCAAAATTGGAAATCACTAATTATAAATTAGGGTTGTGGTCCCCTATATATATATATGTATTATTCTATTCTGTATGTCATCCCATTAACAGAAAAGAAAAGAGAGACTCTTCTCTCATAGATATAAATATTATATAGGAAGATCTAAACCCTCTGTGCAATCTCCAATAATGGCCTCAGGTTAGTGCTTCCGCTCTTGTGTTAATCTTCTTCTTTAATTTAGCAAAGAATCTATAGAATTATGATTTAGGATTTCTCATATATGCATTTATAATAACATGATTTTGGTTTATGTGTTGGAGATTATTGTTTGTTCATGTTATTTGAGTGTATTAGAAATTCTAACAATTGGTACTAGAGTCTCCTTTGCTAGATTAATTGAAGATTGAATGATTTTGTTCAAAGAAATTTGGGGCTTTTCTAAAATTAGGGTTTTGATCTTTTATTATGATTTTTTTTTTCTGATGAAGAAGACATTTAAAATATGTGATTATTTGATCTTTTGGGTATTTTCCCTTGATGGAAATTCGAAGCGGGTCAATTCTCATTCAAACCATTATGGTGGTTTGGGTCTTTAAAATTACCAAACGTTTCAAGAATTTAATGGAGAGTAGTGAAAGTAATATTTGATGGTAATATGCATTTCGGCATTGTAATGTCAAACGCAATACCTATTTTGAACCAACTCTTTTTTAAGTTTTGCTTTTCATGAGTATTTTGTTTCTTTCTTTAATTAATATATTATGATATCATTGAAATGCCAAGATGTAAAGCAGCCTTTATTCAAAGGTAACTATATTTTACATCGGGCATAGAATATATGGGAGTGACTTACATGATATCGCAACTGTATTTTTCGTCGAGGGTTGATTTTTTATGCCATTTTTAATATATGAATAAATAGGATAGCAAGCTTCTGATGCATGTATATATTATGTGCTTATTACAGTTGATTTATACTCAAGCGTTGTTATTCTTTTGGTATATTATATATATGAAATAGTTACTAAATATATGTATATATATTCATAAACGGTTTCATTTAAATAATTTTGTACAGATTTTCAATTTGGTATATATTTAATTGAAAGATAAAAGGTTAAGGACTGATAATTTTTTAAGGAACAATTAAATTTAAATTTTGGTTTTGGAAATTTCTTAAGGAAGTCTAATATTTTGAATAGATTAATTGAAACAATATGTTGCCAAAGTGACCTCTCACTACAAAAAACAGGGCCTATACCGAGAACAAATGTCCTCGGTATAACCCCAAATGTCCTCGGTGTAACCTATACCGAGACAATGTCGTCGGTAGAAAGTTATCGGTACATCCGCGTTGGTAAAACAAAACTTATACCGACGACATTAAAAATGTTCTCGGTATACGCTTTACCGAGGACAATGTCCTCGGTAGAAAGTGGCAAAAATCCTCGGTACAACCACCCCCAATTTGTCATCGTACTGGTATATACCGACATCTTAGTGGTATATACCGAGGACAATGTCCTCGGTATAGACTTTTCCCCAATTTTTTTTTATATTTATTTATTTATTTTGAATTAAATATAAAAAAATAGAATAAAATTAAAACACTTATATTAAAGATATAAATAAAAACATAAGAGCATGTTCGCTGAATCAAAATAAAGAATTGTCTTAAACATGATAATGTAATAGTCAATTGTAATAAAATTCATACATAAGTCCTACTGAGTCGGTGCTCCAACATCGGGATCATCGAGTGGTGGTGGGGCAGATTGAGATCCCGGGGTGATACAATGAGTCCGGACATGCTCCTCTAACTGTCGAAGACGCTCTCTCATCTCAGACAACTCTTCATCTCTAGTTTGTGAAGGACGAAAATCAAATGGAGTTCGGTCCCTTATGTTAAGGATACGTCCATATCCTTTCTGGTGGCCCCGTCGTTTTCCGAAGACAGTTTGTACCAAAGATATGTCTTCATCTTCAGGCGCACTCGAAACTGGTGTGGAACTCTCAGTATCAGTTGCATGTGTCTGCTGTGTGTCGCGGTATGCACGCAATTCCTCCTGTGATACAATGTATAACGTAATTAAAATTTTGAAACAATTAAAATTTTGAAAAATGTTTAAAAAAACTTAACGTACCCAAGTATTTTTTGCTGTCTCTGTCACCCACCCTGTGCCTGGTTTATGGTGAGTATCCATCCAGCTATCCGGGATGGACTCAAGTTGCCCAGTCTTTAAATTGCACTGTCACGTACATATATTTTTATAAAATTAATAATTAAACGTAAATAAGAAAAATAAACTAAAAAATAATTAATTAACTAACCTTTTTATAGCGTAGGGCTGGGATTGACTGAGAACCTCCATAGCTAAGCTCTTTCAGTTTCCTTCTATTTTCCTTGTTGACCACATAACGTTTCTGCAAAAAGTTATCGTTAGTAATATATTTAATTAAGATAGTTAAGTTTAGCAAGAAATTAATACCGTAATTTCTGGGCGTTGGAAAAATTCAATTGCTTTTTGCCACTGCGTATCCGTGCAACCACCATAACGATTTTGTGGCCCATTAATCGTTAAATGCTCTTTAATATCGTACTTCCAGCATAATACTTTTTAGCACACGAAGTATCAATGCCTCTCAAGATCCCAGGCATATGCCCTTCTCCATATCTAGTACGCCCAATATCAAACAAATCATCCTAATTTACAAACATTTATTAGTAAATATGATATATAACATAAAATGAGAATTAACATAAAAATACATAAACTACTTACTTCCAAATGTGCAAGTATTCTTTCTTTCGAGGCATTTGGTACTTTTGACCATTGAGGACAGTCCGGATCTGTGTACTGTCGAACAAGTAATCCGAGCTCTCTTGAGAAATTTGAGCTGTACTCTCCGATCTCTTTATATGTTCTCCCCCGCACATCCCACTCGAGAGGGAGAGGACGCCCCAACTGTTCCCTCTTTTCCCGCGTGTTCAATCCTTTATGGCGTCCACGTTTACTTGGAGGCGCTATTGTATGCAAATTCAATATTTTAAAATTAATATGGATTAATTGTTAAATTTTAAGGAGTATATCAATGTGTAAAGTATTACCTCGTTCACAATCAGCTGGGATATCTGACGGTCCACGTGGAGGATCGCATCCTCCACCATCACCCCCGTGAGATTGAGCAATAACATCAGCCATATCTGTCAAATTAATCGATATTAAAATTACATTGCTTTTTCCACAAACAGGACATTTGCTTTTTCCAGCATGTTCTTTCCAAAAAAGTGCGCAATCATGCTTGCAGACATGGATTGACTCGTAGCCCAATCCAAGTTTCCGCAACAACCTTTTCGCTGCATAATGCGATTTTGGAAGCTTATTTGGGGCTGGAAATGCATCATGTAACAACTCCAGCATTCCATCAAATATTTTGTTGGGAATTTTTCCCAACACTTTGAAATGCATTAACTTCACTAGGAAATTCAATGATGTGTAATTTTGACACCCGGGGAATAATGGAGCCTCAATCTCAGCAAACAAATCGTTATAATGTTGACCACTCCTATAGTCTGTTGTAGGTATCTCTTGACCGCGCTTATTCTCCGCTTGTTCGTCATTGTCATTTTGCATAAGATCAGTGAGAACATCCATCATTTCATCTTCATCATTTTGATCTATCCGAGCTCTCATTGGTATTATTTCATCCTCTCCATGCCAATGCCAATTGGTATATTTCCATAGAAAACCATTTACAAAAAGATGATTTTCTAATACATCAATCGTCTGAAATTCAACGTTGACACACCTCCTACACGGACATTTCACCAATCCCCTTGAGTCAACGCACTGCCGAGCTCTCTGTAGAAAATCCATCACACCAGCCTCATACTCATCGGATAATCGATCTGTCAAATTAATCCAACTCTTGTCGATCGACATTGTATGAATGTAGCACCGCACGGAACACTAATCATCAAACTTACAATCAATTTGTGTGTGTCCTAATTCAAAGAGAGGCAAATGTAAGAGTCTTCAATGACTCACCCTCTCTAAACGGGTCTAAGGCTTCTTGTGATGAACACTAAAAAAATATAATATTATCACTAGGTGATAATAACACTATTATATCTTTGGTAATAATTTCTTATTATCTAAGGACTATGAGTTAATGGAGAGAACTGATCAGGGTATTCGCATATCATCTCAGCTAGTTGGAACAGACAGAGTTGACAGTGCTGGCAATTGGATTACTCCCAAAAGGAGAGGGTCACGGGCAGGGGCTGCTCCTAACAAGACAGTAACAGCTCCTAACAAGGTAGTAGCAGCTCCATTTAAGACTAATGAAAGAAATGGCTATGCGGTTTTACTTGAGTCTGGGGGTGGACAAGTGGTCACTAATTCAAACCCAACTACTTGATGGAGGTTTGTAATATGATAGGGTGGAATGTGAGGGGGATGAATAAAAAAGAAAAGCAGAAAGCTATTCTTGATGTTTGTAAAGAGAATAAAGTTGGTTTTGGAGCTCTTTTTGAGACCAAGGTGAAAAATGAGAAGCTTCAGGAGGTTTTTGTGAATAACTTCCATAACTGGGACTATTTTTCTAGTTCTATCACAGCTGGTAGGATTTTGGTTATTTGGCAAGCTAAGTTTGTGAAGGTTGAAATTTTACTTGAGGACTCTCAATTAGTCCATTGCAGGGTTAAAGTTTGTGGCCAGCAGGAGGTATTCTATGCCACAGTAGTCTATGGTAGTAATTCTATGGGGGAAAGGAAACATCTATGGGATAAGTTGCCTAGTATTGGTCATTTAAAACACCCTTGGATTATTTTTGGGGACTTTAATGCTATGTTTAGTTTCCATGATAGGAATGGTGGGAGACAAATTGTAGCTAAAGATCTCTCTGATGCTCAAAACTGGTTGGCTTTAGGCCAAGTGGATGAATTCAAGTGCTCTGGGGCGCACTTTACCTGGTCTAATAAACATGAAGTTGGAGACCGAATTTATTCTAAGTTAGATCGAGTTTTTATCAATGACTATTGGCTGGACATTTTCCCTAAATCTGAAGCTTGCTTCAAATGGGACTATATTTCAGATCATAGCTACTGTGTGATTAAAAGCCAGGAGTTGAATAAGGTGGGGTTCAAACCCTTTAGATATTGCAATCACTGGATGTCCTATAGAAGCTACAAGGAGACAGTTCTGAACAGCTGGTATTCTTCTTTAGATTCGGGAGGTGGTTTATCTAAGATTGTGTAGAAGGTGTTTCGGGTCAAACATGTTTTAAAAAGATTTAGTAGGGAAGTGGTGGGAGATGTTGTCTTGGATTACAAGTTGGCTAAGGAGGATTTTAATATAGCTCAGGAAGCTTTGGCTTCTAACCCCTCTGACATTTTGCTTCAGCTTGCTGTTACTCAGAAGCAAGAGAATTTTTCTGTAATGCTGAACAGGTACTCCAGTTTTCTTAAGCAGCAAAGTAAAATTAAGTGGGTCAATTTCAGTGATGAAAATTCTAGGTACTTCCATGCTATTATGAGGAAAAGAAGGTTGGAAAATAGGATTACTTCTTTCTGTGTTGGTGATAAAATTGAGGATGATTATTCGACAGTAGTGGAGCATTTTCTCAATCATTTTAGGAAGTTTATGGGGAGTAGTAGTTCGGCCATTGAGGGTATTGATTTAACTTGTTTGAACCAGGGTAGAAGGCTGTCATTAGAGCAACAAGTCAGGTTAATTCGGCCTTTTAGTAAGAATGATGTCAAGAAGGCACTTTTCAGCATCCATTCTTCTAAAAGCCCTGGGTTAGATGGATTTGGTTCAGGCTTTTACAAGGGATTATGGGAGTACATTGGAGAAGATATTACTCGGTCTGTGTTAGCTTTTTTCCATGATGGTGCTTTGCCTCAATCGTTGAATGATACAGTGATCTCTCTTGTTCCTAAGGTGACTGACCCGAAATCAGCCAGTGATTACAGACCAATTGCCTGCTGTAATACACTTTATAAGTGTATCTCGAAGATGCTCTGCTCTAGGCTTTCGGAAGTGCTTCCTCTCCTTGTTCATAGCAACCAAGGAGCCTTCATAAAGAATAGAACTCTTGCGCATAATATTTTGATCTTCCAGGATCTCCTCAAAGGTTATACTAGGAAGCATATTTCAGCTAGGTGTATAATGAAGATTGACCTTAGTAAAGCATATGATACTGTTGACTGGTGCTTTGTGGAGGAGCTGCTTAAGCATCTTAGTTTTCCGTCTAGATTTATAGATTGGATTCTGGTGTTTTTAAGAGGAACGAGATATTATCTCCTCATGAATGGAAGGATTCAGGGTTCTTTAAAAGGGGAAAAAGGCCTTCGTCAAGGAGACCCCATATCTCCCCTTTTGTTTGTTTTGATAATGGAGTATCTTACCAGATTATTGGCTCATAGTTCTGGTAAAAAAGGGTTTGGTTTTCACCCTTTGTGTAAGCAGCTTGGGTTGACTAACCTGTGTTTTGCAGATGACTTGATATTATTCTGTAAGGGCAATCTCAGTTCAGTGACTCATATTCAAGAAGCTTTCAAGGAATTCTGTTCTTCTACAGGTCTTTCAGCGAACAAATCCAAATCCCATATATACTTTGGAGGAGTTAAAGAAGACAATAAAAAGAAGATTCTTGAGTTGATGCAAATAGAGGAAGGTTCTTTTCCTTTGAAATACTTGGGAGTTCAACTTCGTCCTACTAAATGGAAAGCATCAGATTGTGGGGTGATTTTGGATAAGCTGAATAAAAATCTCAATTGTTGGGCGAGTAGGAATCTGTCTTTTGCTGGGCGTGCTCAACTAATTCACTCAGTTTTGCTTGGTATCAGAAATTTTTGGATGAGCTTATTCATTCTGCCTTATAAGATCACAGCAGCCATAGACAAAAGTTGTCGTGACTTCCTCTGGGGTGTCAATGGTAACAGGAGCAAACTTCATATCCCCTCTTGGGAGAAAGTTTGTCTTCCTAAGAAGTTGGGTGGAATTGGTTTTCGAGAAGGTAAGAAATGGAATATGGCTTTGATGGCGAAGTGTTTATGGGCGATCTCTAATAAACAGGACTGCCTTTGGGTTAGGTGGATTAACTCTGTCTATCTTAAGGATCATTCTATTTGGACTGTCCCTATTAAACATGACATGAGCTGGTATTTTAAGAAACTACTGAGGCTTAGTCAGATAATTGATACTACTACATTGAAGCAAGCTGAAAACGGAGGTAATTTTCGTGCCAAAATTTTCTACTCTTCTCTTGTTTCTGCCCAGAAAGTTTCTTATGCTGGAACTGTGTGGAATAAGCTGATTGTGCCCAAGCATAGATTCATTTATTGGCAAATTCTGAACAGCCATCTGCTTACCAGAGATCAGCTGAGTCGCATTTTGCCCATCCAATCTACTATCTGTCCTGTTTGCGCTTCAGCAAATGAATCTCACAGCCACTTGTTCATGGAATGCATCTTTTCTAGGAAATTATTTGGGGAAGTTAGTTGCTGGCTGGGTATATTTCAGTGGCCGAAGTCCTATTTGGAGCTTCAGGATTGGTGTTTGACAGCGATCAATTCTCTGCAGAACCAAGTTATTAATGCTGTTTTTGCTGCTACTTTGTACTTTATTTGGAAAAATCGAAACAAGTGTATTTTTGACTTTGTTTGTTTTTCAGCTTGTAGTCTTAGCTTAGAAATTAGGAAGATTGTCAAATATAGAGTTTTGGGTCTGAGTTTCCTTCTGCCTAGTAAAAGGGACAATTATATTCTCAATGTTGTAAATGGTTGGTAGTGTTGTTTTGAGTGCAGCTGCTATTGTTGCAGGCTGTGGTGTGGCTGTTTGTAGCAGTTGTTTCTTGCTTTGCTTTGTATCTTGCTTAGTTTTTTAATGAAGTTTTCCTTTTGTTAAAAAAAAAAAAAAAAAAAATTTCTTATTACCAAAGAAAAAAGCAAATATAATTAAATATGTTTTTTTAATGCCTTATGCTCTTTGAAGTTAATTATGTTGTTTTATGATATCTATCTATAATATATTTCAGTGTAAATATTATTAAAATTATTTAAATTTGACATATTAATTTAGTATTTATTAAATTACATATTTTACTTATGCTTTATTGAATAGTTTTATTAATTTAAACAAAATTTCTAAGATTTGTTTAAAATTTATTTAATTACTTTAGGATTTAATTATTACTTAAATTATTTAATTCATTTTTATTTTTATTAAAATTTAGTTGCATAATGTTAATGTTAATTTTTTTTAATCTTAATTTTAAAATATATTATTTATATAAAAAAAATAAATTATTCAAAAATTGAAAAAAAAATTTAAAAAAATACAGAAAAATTAAAAACAACTAACAAATATTATTAAAAACATATTTTTTTAATTTTAATTTTAATAATGATTAAAACTAACAAATATTAAATTTAATTTTTTTAATTTTAATTTTAATTTTAATAATGGTTTTCTAATAATATATTTGTTAATTTTATTTAATCAGAACTAACACATATTATTTTTTTACATAGTAATTTAGTATTTATTAAATTACATATTTTACTTATGCTTTATTGAATAGTTTGATTAATTTAAACAAAATTTCTAAGATTTGTTTAAAATTTATTTATTTACTTTAGGATTTCATTATTACTTAAATTATTTAATTAATGTTTATTTTTATTAAAATTTAGTTGCATAATGTTAATGTTAATTTTTTTAATGTTAATTTTAAAATATATTATTTTACTTATCAATTCACTATTTATTAAATTAGAAATTTTATTGAGTACTTCTACTAATATTCACAATATCTCTAAATTTTACAATTCTAAAAAAATATTAAATATGTTTACTAATATGTTTAATACACATAAAATTCACCAAAACAACATAGAATTTATTTAAAAAAAAATACTAATTAATCATATAACAATTTTCTAATTCCTACTATCATTTTTACTAATACTTATTTTGAAAACCTAAAAATAAATACATTCTATCTAATATAATAATTTCAGATTTTTATTAAAATTAATATTATATTATTTATATAAAAAAACATAAATTATTCAAAAATTGAAAAAAAATTAAAAAAAATATAGAAAAATTAAAAAAAAAACTTACCAATGCCTTCAATATCTTGCTAGCAATCTCTTTAGTCCAACAAAAACCGAATACCCAACCTTCAAACAAAAATTACAAAATATCATTATACAATTTCATAAATATATACATATATATAAAATGAATAAATCGTTAGAATTACTTTAAGATTTATTACTTATTTAAATAAAATTTCAGGATTAATGTTTATTTTTATTAAAATTTGGTTGCATAATGTTATTGTTAATTTGATTTAATCATGATTAAAAATATATTATACAACTTATCAATTCACTATTTCTTAAATTATAAATTTTATTGAGTATTTTTAATTCTAAAAAAAATTGGGCAGCATAACGGCTGTATTTTCATATATCCCAAAATTTAAAAACCTGCAAATAACACATAAAAAAATATCCAGTCGCAGAACATACACAAAGCAATACAAATACATTGTAAATGACTATATAATTTATAATTATTACTCTAAATTTTATTAATTATTCAATTTTCTATTTAAAATATCATAATTCTATTAAAAATTAACAACAAAAACAAAGCATCAATATTCATCAACACTAAGAATAAAAAAATTAACAACAACAACAAAATTCAAATTAAATAAACAAAACTCACTCTAATAATCAAAATTTATTAACCAAATCTAATAATCTAAAACTAAAATTATTTAACCCAATCTAAAAAAAAAACAATCAAATATTAAATTTTCATATAAACATATTTTTATAACTAAAAGTCAAATTATTAAATTAATAAATTTTCATACTAATAAATTAATTATTTATCATATGATTAAACTAACTAAATCCTAAAACTATATATGTATTTTACTAAAATACCACATAATATATTATTTCCTCTAAATTGGATATCACTAATTTTTTAACTAATTTTCATCACAAATTATTATTCTTACCTATTTTAATTACATAATCAGAAATTATATATATAATATAACAAATAACAATATATTAACAATATTAAACAAATTATAAATAAAACCCTAAATATATTTATGCAAAAAATATAAATAAAACCAAAAAATTACAAAGAAAATGTGAAATACCTCTAAAACCGGTGGTAAACAATGCAAAACCTGAAAATAATACCACAAAAATCTCATTACAAAAGACCAAAACTGAAAAAAAATTGAAAAATTTATACAAAAAAAAACTGAAATATATGTAAATAATTACCTTAATAGACCTTATAGCCACTTAAATCTTCTTTGGAAGGGAAGCTTTGACCAAAACCAAAGCTTGTGGGGGCCGAAATCCAGAAAAATAGAAAAGGGGGGCGGAGAAAACGGAGCTTTGATTTTTCTGTTTCAGAGAGAATGAGCTCTCTGTTTGGGGAAGATGAAGATTATAAAGACCCTATACCGAGAACATGTTCTTGGTATAGGGTCCTCGGCACACAAACTAAAATGAAATAACCGCGTAAAAAAGGCGGGAGTCTAAATTATCTATACCGAGTACACGTTCTCGGTAAAGACCCTATACCGAGAATAAGTTCTCGGTATAAGGTCCTCGGTACACAAACTAAAATAAAAAAAACCGCGTAAAGAAGGCGGGTGTCTAAATGATCTATACCGAGAACTTGTATTCGGTAAAATATTCTCAGTATAGAACGTTTTTTTTGTAGTGTCTTTTGTGTAAATTAATTTATTTAAAATATCAAGATGCTTGTGTGTTTGTAATTTATGCATATATTAACTGACCAAAAAGTATGTGAATATTTCGTTGAATTTCATTCACACCTATGGTAATAAATGTGTGACAATTATAAGGTATTTTGTGTGAGCAATAGGTTAGTCCAAAGATTGACTTATTGTTTGACATAATTTATTGTCAATGTTTGATTGCTACAACAAGAGTATCGCTTACAGTTAATATTATTGTCCAAAGACTTAATATTAATGTTGTGCTTGGTATCTTGAGATGGGATTAACCAAAATTTTGAATTTATTGTTTGATTATGCATATTGATGTGAGCTTGTTTTGTTTGTTTTGTTCTATATTCAGCTAGTTCATCTTCTGCTGCCTCAATATCTGCTAATATTAATTCTATTCCTATGCTTAATGGGACCAATTTCAAGGATTGGAAAAGAAACTTACTTATAGTTCTGGGATGTATGGATTTAGTGTTGGGGTTTTATGCCCTAATTAAAACCTAAATTCTTTGTAATCTCATTTTTATTATCAATAAAAGAATAGAAATCATTTTTTGACTTGGTCAATCACTTTGCTCACATGTTTTATTTTCATGATTATTTGTTTAATATAAACTTCTATTAAATCCCGAGCATATAGCTAATCTTATTTATAGTGACGTAATCACAGTGGAATATAAATATGATTATATGTTCAAAAATAAGTTAGTCCTAAGATTAGTTAGTGCACCGGATTTACACTGACTTGCCAATCTACGATATGATCTACTTACACATTACAGTGTTATGTTCTTTCCAGAACATTAGCAAAGTAGATAAGATCGGATGTATTTGTTACATCGGACAGGACCGATATTGACAGTTGATAAGATAAGTAAACATACCGTTATTATCTATTCTAGTCATATCATATAGTTGACCATAGGTCAATTCAATCTCAATTCTGAGTGGTTAGTATTCTAACTGATTGTATTATTTGAGTTCTTTGACTTGTTCGTTACCAGCTTACCCTACGGACTAGCCCATACTTACATCTTGGGAACTCGGTAGTATAATTGAGTGGGAGTGTTAATCATAGATATGAACATCTATAGCTTCTGATGAAGAAGTGAAACGATGGTTTCCTTTTAGTTTGGTTCAAGGTGTTAAATGATAGAGATCTCATTTCAGTAATTAAATTAGTTTACTGAAATATCATTTACAAGGAACTAAGTGTTTTAAGGATAAAATACAATGAGGGGTAAAACAGTATTTTAGTCCTATCTCATTGTAGACCGTCTATAGAGGATTGAGTGACAATTATGGTTGTAACAATGGATAATTAATAGTGTATCTATATTTGTTATAGAGCGTTCTATGAATTCAAGAGTGCAATTCCAAGTCTATAGTGGAGTCACGAGGAATTAATAAGTTAGTAAATTTATTTGTTAGATTTATGATAACTTATTGGAGCTTGATTTCATAGGCCCATGTGTAACACCCTCACTTATTTTAGTTAAAACCATATTTGAGGTGTTACGTTTTAAAACTATATCATAATTTATTACTGCAAAAGTTTGGACATTTTTTTTTTTTTTTTAAAACTTGAAAACTTATTTCACATTATTTACATTAAACATAAAGTGGGTCTCAAACATATTATACATAAGTATTAAATAACCCAATTTATTTTCAAAACATAACTTCACACTTTATTACAAACATCTCACTGATAACTGAAATAACCCACAAAAGGTCGATATGTTCATATGTACAAATCAGGGTCAGGACCATGCTTCAGTTCTCCTCATGTCATTCACACATTTCTTTCTCTACCTGCAACACAAGACAACTGTGAGCTTAAAGCTCAGTAAGCAAAGTAATGCATGCAATGCTAATGATTACCCAATATCAATGGACATACACAACTTCTTTTTAAATTTTGGGCCCCTTAAAATTGTGCACACTGTTTGAATTGGTCAATGCCTGCAGGGCTTGTTACACATACAATATAAAATCCCATGGGTTCTCCTCCGGCTAGCCATCACCACAGTATGGCACATTAAAAACCTTATTCCATCGTTGCCCCGTCAGGCTCAAGAGTTAAGGCGGCCACACACTGTGGTGTCAATACATATAACAATAACTCATATGGAGGAGAATAAAAACGGAAATATGGCAAACAATATAATTGGTTCACTAAACCTAGCCCAAATTATTGGGCAGCCACTATAAGCCTACTATAGGCCTCCGTTTACACTTATTAACACTTTCATTTGCCTTTTCAAAACAGTGGCACTGAACTTAAACTTCTTATTACAACTTTCTTTTATGTTGCACAAAACTTGCAAAGGCATTATATAATTAATCATCATAATATCATGCATGGTCTTATATCATATAATAATTTACCATATCACTATTATGCCATGCATACAAATTTATGATGAAGTGTCACTGTATGTTAATACCACTTACTCACAAAATATTCATATAATGCATACTTTCACATAACACATAATTCTTGTGTTGCAGTTGAGTACTTTACTTACCTTTTGTCCACAATATATTTCACCGTGTAACAAGTGATGTCTTAGGTGTTGATATGCTTATCCTGACAATGGCATGGATTTCTCATCACAATGAAGGCAGTAAGACATTGAAATATCATTTAAAAATACCCATAAAACATCATATCAACTTTCATACCCAAAACATGCCTAAAACGCCTTAAACCACCTAGATCGAGCATTAGATTTATCTTAGACATTTGGGGAAATTTTGACAGAGTTTCCCCTTAATTTTAGCTATCCTCAAATATCAAAATCCACCAATAATCAACATCAATTAACCTGCCATAACCATATATCCCAAATACCAACATGATTCATCATAAAGTTATCATATATCGATTTTGATAAAATTCTTATCTCCTAGATCATCATCCAAATTAAATGAGTCTCCACATCTATTAAAACATTTATAAACATATATACTCTCTTATAAACTCAATAAAATAACCAAAAATCATCTTGTACTCCAAGAACCCCAAAAACCTCATAAAACACAAAATTTCACTTACCGAGCAACTTTTCGGCGAAAACAATCTCTTCAAGCTTTTCTAAACCTCAAACCACTTGGAAACCCCAAGAAATATCTTAAAAAGGATAAAACACCATATATAAGCTTTCAGAAAAATTCAAAAACATAGTTTAACTTCCAAGTACAAGAACTTACCATAAAAAGGCTAGAACTAAGCTTAATCTACTTCTTTGGCTTTGATTTCACTTGGATCTCCTTAGAATTTCTTCAAACCAGCCAAGAAATGGTTTTTGGTTTTCTTTTCTCTCTGTTTTTCAGAATAATGGTCGTGCAAAGTGATAAGGTTGATGAAAATTCCTTATTTTCAATGATTTAGCCTTATTGTCAAAAGTTGACACCTTTCATCTCATCATTTCACCTTTTGACTTATGAAAACCTTATCACTTCAATAATTTCGACTTAATCATCTGCTAGGACTATTATCCTTATGTGTAAAACACTCACACCAAACCTTAGGTCCATATGACTTCATACCCAATAGTTATGCTTACCCGATCGAGCGTAGCGCACTTATGCTAAGCTCGTTTTGACTTTGCATCAATACCACTGATTATGTATACCTCCCATCAAGAATTGATCTAATGGTTCTAAAACCATTTTTACATCATCAATGAGACCTTAATCATACCTCGATTACATTTGGTAAATCCATAAATACTCAATTTTACACCAAAATACTAGTAATCAACATTGTACTATTTTTCACTACTTAACCTATTTTGCCTTCTATATCTCACTTTCATCACTTAATTCCATGCCTTGTCCATATTTTTCATACTTTCTTATATTTTGAGCACATCAAACACCCATAAAAGACAACTCAAATGCCACAAGGTTAATAATATTGAGCATACATATAGACATCACATACACAACTTTTATACTTATACATGATAACACTTATAAGAATATGCATATGCTCAAATTATACATATTGTATGATATGTAATGCAATGCAATCATGTGATTATTGGCTATATATATCAAAATAATGTGGGTGCTACACCATGGTCCCCATTGTACCTTGGATAAAATCATCTAGATAGTCTCAATTAATTGATTTAATCATCAATTAGAATTATCAAAGTTGACCAGGTCAATTTTGGATAGTTTCACAGAGTTGTGTAATTTTGAGAAGAAAAGAGAAATTATGGCAGATTTATTAATTAAGATAAATTGGTATCTAAATTAATAAATAAATTTAAATCAAGGTTCAAATTATAAATAATTAATTTGATAAAGGATTTAAATAATTATTTAATTAATTAATCAATAGAAAATAATACAGGCCTTGATTTTAAGTCCAATGGGCTTATAATCAAATGAGAAATTTCACGGGCCTATAGCCCATGGTAATTTCGATCTAGGGCTTCAAAATGGCTGTTATTTTATTGTTTTTTTAATTAAATTAAATGGCCTAATTGAGTCTATAAAAGGAGTGCTTATAGAGAAGTCAAAAAAGGGTTTTTGATAAGTCAGATTTTCTGATAGTTTTATATTCTCTCTAAACACAAGTCCTTTTCTAAGCCACTTTCTTATTTTCTCTTCTTCTCTCTATATCTATCTCATGTGTTGAGAATTGCCCACACTAGTCTAGGTGGTTCTAAGGATACATTGGAAGATCGTGAAGAAAATAGAAGATCGGTTCAGTTTCTTGATAATACTCTGCGACAGAAAGGATACAAGAGTTAGAGAAACTGAAGGAAGGACTCTTAATTCCGCTGCGTATACTGTAAGTATTATATTATTTGTTTCTCTTTGAATTCAATTTTAGAAACATGTTTTAGGCTATCTCGTATTAATTTGTTTAATATTAGATATATATGAAAATAAATAAAGATCCTGTATAAACTTTTTCCAACATTTAGACCATGCATTAAGGGATGAACAACCTGCACCTCTCACTAAGGAAAGCACCCGTGATGAGAAAACGGATTTTGAGAGGTGGGATCATTCAAATTGCATGAGTTTAATGATTATGAAACACAACATTCCAGAAGCCTTTTGGGGCACAGAATCCGAAGGGATTAATAAGGCCAAGAATTTCCTTGAACAAATTGAGGAACGTTTTGCTAAAAACGATAAGGTTGAAATGACAACACTTCTAGGTTCTTTGATGACCATGAAGTATAAGGGTTAAGGAAATGTAAGGGAGTACATTATGGAAATGCACCATATTGTCTCAAGACTTAAGACACTTAAGATCGAGCTTTCTGATGATGTGCTTGTGCTTATGGTTTTGTTAACGCATCCTGCACAGTTTAACCAATTTAAAATTAGTTATAACTGTCAAAAGGAGAAATGGAATCTCAATGAACTCATTTCTCACTGTGTGCAAGAGGAAGAAAGGTTAAAAAAGGACAAAACTGAAAGTGCTCACTTGGCCACTGCCTCTAAGGATAAGGGCAAGAAAAGGAAATCTGAGAATGAAGCTGCTAAGGGTCCAGCTCAAAAGAAACAGCAGAAGGATTCAGAAGGTTGTTACTTTTGCAACAAGCCTGGACATGTGAAGAAAGATTGTGCCAAGTATCACGCATGGCGTGCAAAGAAAGGTATGATTCTTACATTGGTTTGTTCTGAGGTTAATTTAGCTTCAGTACCTAGGAACACTTGGTGGATAGATTCTGGTGCTACTACTCACATAAGTGTTTCTATGCAGGGTTGCCTGAGCTTCCGAAAGCCAAGTGATGGTGAAAGACACATCTTCGTGGGCGATGGAAAATCGGTGAAAGTGGAAGCAATTGGGCATTTTAGGTTGTTGTTAGGAACTGGTTTTTATTTGGATTTGAAAGACACTTTTGTTGTACGGTCTTTTAGACGAAATTTAATTTCTGTTTCTTTGTTGGACAAATTTGGATATTCTTGTTCTTTTGGAAACAATCAGTTTAATTTGTCTTTAAATTCAAATGTTATTGGAACTGGTTACTTGAATGCTTATGACAACCTTTATTTGCTAGAAAAAATTGCATCCTATAATGGAACCTTGCATGTGGAATCATGTGGTACTAAATGCAAATTAAATAAGGACAATTCAGCGTCATTATGGCATAAGCGCTTAGGTCATATCTCAAAAAGTAGAGTTGAGCGCCTTGTGTCTGATGGCATTTTAGAATCTCTTGACTTCACAGACTTTGATGTTTGTGTCGATTGTATCAAGGGAAAACAGACCAAAACTAAGAGATTAGGTGCCAACAGATCTTCAGATGTCTTAGAATTGATTCATACAGATATTTGTGGGCCATTCCCTACAGCATCATGAAATGGTCAACAATATTTCATATCATTCATAGACGCTTACTCACGTTATGGGTACCTATATCTCATTCATGAAAAGTCCCAGTCTCTGGATGTGTTCAAAGCTTATAAAGCTGAAGTTGAGAATCAACTCAACAAAAGGATTAAAAATGTAAGATCTGATCGTGGTGGTGAGTACTACGGTAGATATGATGGCTCAGGCGAACAACGTCCAGGACCGTTTGCTAAATTCCTAGAGGAATGCGGTATTGTCCCACAGTACACCATGCCAGGATCACCTAGCATGAATGGTGTTGCTGAAAGACGCAATAGGACTCTTAAGGATATGGTAAGAAGTATGATTGCTCATTCTACCTTACCTGAGTCCCTCTGGGGAGAAGCATTAAAGACAGCAGCTTACATTCTGAATAGAGTACCAACTAAAGCAGTTGCAAAAACACCTTATGAGCTTTGGACAGGTCGAAAGCCTAGTCTAAAACACTTTCACATTTGGGGATGTCCAGCTGAGGCAAGGCCTTATAAGCCACATGAACAAAAATTGGACTCCAAAACAGTGAGCAGCTACTTTATTGGTTATTCTGAGCGATCTAGGGGCTATAAGTTTTATGATCCCACAATTAAAAATATTTTTGAGACGGGAACTGCAACATTTTTTGAGGATGTTGAGTTTTGCGGGAGAAATAAGGTTAGAGACATTGCTTTTGAGGAGGAATTGAGTTCAAACTCAGTTCCTACTATCATTTTTGACAATGTTCAGGCTTCTACACCTGTCATTGTTCAAGAAATGAATCCAGAACCTCAACAAGACAATGTTGAACAACCCCCAAATCAAGATGAGGTAATTGTTCCAGAAGAACAAACTCAACAACCTCAAGAACCAGAGCTATTAAGAAGGTCCACAAGAGAAAGAAGAAATGCCATTTCAAATGATTATGTTGTATTTCTTCAAGATCATGAGGATGACAATGGAATGATGGAAGATGATCTAATCAATTTTCATCAGGCCATTAAAAGTTCTAACTCTCAAAAGTGGATTGATGCCATGAAAGAAGAGTATAAGTCTATGCAAGACAATAAAGTTTGGGAACTTGTCCCATTACTAGACGGAGCAAAACCAATTGGTTGTAAATGGATATTTAAAACCAAGAGGGATGCAAATGGTAATGTGGAGAGGTATAAAGCGCGTCTTGTAGCTAAAGGCTATTCTCAGAAAGAAGGCATTGATTATACAGAGACTTTCTCTCCAGTTTCATCGAAATACTCTTTTAGAATAATAATGGCACTTGTT
This sequence comes from Humulus lupulus, assembly GCF_963169125.1. Lineage (NCBI taxonomy): Eukaryota > Viridiplantae > Streptophyta > Magnoliopsida > Rosales > Cannabaceae > Humulus > Humulus lupulus. Next base: position 44,920,365 of record NC_084797.1, on the reverse strand, counting down.
GCTCACCTTGATCTTGAGCTACATCAGATGGATGTTAAAACTGCGTTTCTCAATGGAGACATTGACGAGACAATTTATATGGTTCAACCAGAAAACTCTGTGTCGGGAGACCCAAAGAATATGGTTTGCAAATTGACAAAATCCATCTATGGACTCAAGCAAACTTCTCGCCAATTGTATCACAAATTTCACCAAGTAATTATCTCATTCGGTTTTGAGATGAATGTTGTTGATGATTGTGTATATCACAAGTTCAGTGGGAGTAAGTATATATTCCTGGTTCTATATGCCGATGACATATTGCTTGCCACTAATGATATAGGCTTATTGCACGAAACCAAGAGATTTCTATCTAAGCATTTTGAGATGAAAGATCTTGGGGACGCCTCTTTTGTATTAGGAATTCAGATACATCGAGATCGTTCTCGAGGTATTCTTGGATTATCACAAAAGAGCTATATCGATAAAGTACTCAAAAGATTTGGCATGCAAGATTGTAGACCAGGTGATACCCCTGTTGCTAAAGGAGACAAATCCAGTCTTAGTCAGTGCCCTAAAAGTAACCTTGAAATTCAGGAAATGCAAAAGATTCCCTATGCATCAGCTGTTGGGAGTCTGATGTATGCTCAAGTTTGTATGCGTCCGGATATTGCGTACATTGTTGGAATGTTAGGCAGATATTTAAGCAACCCTGGTATGGACCATTGGATAGCAGCCAAGAGGTTTATGAGGTATCTTTAAAGAACAAAAGGTTACATGCTCACATATAAGAAATCAGATCGTTTGGAGTTCGTAGGGTATTCTGATTCTGATTTCGCTGGGTGCCAAGATAGCAGAAAGTCTACATCAGGCTATATTTACATGTTAGCTGGAGGAGCTATTTCTTGGAAAAGTGTCAAACAGACACTTGTAGCTTCTTCCACTATGGCAGCAGAATTTGTAGCATGCTATGAGGCATCGAATCATGGAATATGGCTGCGAAACTTTGTCACTGGGCTGCGCATTTTGGAGAATGTAGAAAGACCACTCAAGTTATTTTGTGACAATAATTCAGCAGTATTGTATTCCAACAACAACAGGAGCACATCCAAGTCAAAGCATATTGACATAAAGTTCCTAATTGTGAAAGAAAGAGTGCAAAGTGGACAAATATCCATAGAGCACATTGGGACACACTCCATGATAGCGGATCCGCTCACAAAAGGATTACCACCCAAGGTCTTTCATGAGCACATTGCTCATATGGGTGTGGTATTGTTTGAGGATATCATGATTTAGTGGGAGTTTGTATTTTATTTGCTTTATGTTTATTTCAGACATTTATGTATTTGGTTATTTTCTGATCAAGTTTTTTAGTTCATTCACTCTGTTTTTTGTTATTCTGACCTCAGTAAAGTTTAAGGAGGACCAGTTGGAAATAGGCATGTTTGGTTCACATTGCATGTAATTTCCATGCTACGCATCCATGATTGATCTATGTCATTTGACTATATTTGTATATGTGACCATTGATGGGTTTAGTCATGAATAATATGACAAAGACTGTTTTGATCCTATATGGATATGGTTGATGGACGAGATTGTTAAAGAATACATTTATATGATAGCAAATTTTGATCTCATAAGGTTGTACATTTATAAGGAAACATATGTTGCCCAAGTGGAAGATTGTTGGATTAAAATCCTATTTTATGGGCACATATGTATAATGTATAATGCTATTATAAAGCGTGATATAAAATTAAGTGACCAATTATGTTATAAATATCATAGGGTATTAAAGTGTCATGGTTTTAATGTGTAGAAACAGGAAAGTAAATTTTTAATTTTATAATGGGCAAAATTGGAAATCACTAATTATAAATTAGGGTTGTGGTCCCCTATATATATGTATTATTCTATTCTGCCTGTCATCCCATTAACAGAAAAGAAAAGAGAGACTCTTCCCTCATAGATATACATATTATATAGGAAGATCTAAACCCTCTGTGCAATCTCCAACAATGACCTCAGGTTAGTGCTTCCGTTTTTGTGTTAATCTTCTTCTTTAATTTAGCAAAGAATCTATAGAATTATGATTTATGATTTCTCATATATGCATTTATAATAACATGATTTTGGTTTATGTGTTGGAGATTATTGTTTGTTCATATTATTTGAGTGTATTAGAAATTCTAACATGAAATGCTCAGAATAAATATAAATCTTCCAATGTGATAACTCAAATAAAGGCTAACTAAACCGATTTCAATAATTGAATCTTACAAAATGGTGCCAAAATTCCATTCTTATTTAGAGAATTCTTTAATTTAAAAATAATTAGTATTAACCAAAAAAATAAAATCACAAGGTGTTAGCTTTTAACCAACGAACTATATTAGTTAAAAAATGGGATTTTTTCAACACTACTCACTTTAATACTTCATTAACTATAAATAGCTATATATTTTAATTTTATAATTAATACTCACAATTAGAGATAGAATGATTAAAATACTCTTGATTTACATTTTAAAGTTTGTGGTTTACATTTATGAACATGTGTTTACACTTTAGGTTTGTAGTTCACATTTCAAAGCCTAGTAGTTTACATTTTAAAGAATTATGGTTTACATTTTAAATTGTTGTGATTTACATTTCAAAGCCTTGTGGTTTACATTTCAAAACATAAAAATGGTAAAATAGGTATTGTGATTAAAAAAGTAGGTATTAATTAGCAGTTTTAAAATTTTGGGTAAAAATAGAAGGGACAAACTAAAATTGGGTACTACATATAATTTCTTCTTAAAAAATTTGATGTCTTAGGTTACATGAATATATATATATACAAAAATTGATATTTTATTTCAATTATTTTCAATGTGTAATACTTCAATTCTAGTAAAACTTATGTGTCAAATATGATGTTTTAAACCATCTTCAAGCATGGTCTAATAAAAGTGTCAAATTTGGTAAGAAGAACAGGGCTAAACCACTATAAACTCCTATGTGTTTTGTTTAGATATTTGTACTCTTTTCTGCGATCGTATGGTGGCACCGGGGTTCCAACTCATGCTGGTTGCTTTGAGGGCATTCTAGCTGGTGGATCTCGCGCCTCTGTAGCCAGGTGCTAGGGAGGCACTCCGACTGTATTGACAGGTGGCACTCCAACAAGGTGTGTAGGTGGCACACTAGTGGGGTGCCCAGCTGGTACATTTCCATTGGGGTCCACTCGCAGCCCTTGGGCTGCAAGAGGGGCCTTCATGGCAAGCACCATCTCTTGTAGGGCAGTGATGTTACCCTATTGAGCATCGATTTTTTGTTGCTGGGTGGCCACTTGCTCACGGAGCACCACCACCTCCGGTATCTCCTCTACGTCCATGGGCCGATAGTATTTTTCCTCATAATACCCCTGGTCGACACCATCATCTTCATTGTCGTACTCGGCATCTTTGTCGTAATCCTCCACCATCTCAGGCATGTCTTGAGGTGGCTGCTGACTAGGTTCCCCTCCTTCAACTCCGGTAGGAGGGAGTACGTCATCTGTAATGTTTCTTTGAGTAGTTACCATGGTTGTAAGTATTCTAAATGCTTTCTTCAAACTCTCAATGAAAGCACCAAAATGTTGATTGACTTTTTCTCTATCAACCTTAAACAAGAGATTAAAGAAATAAACAAGAACACAAAGGTTTTTACGTGGTTCAGACTATAGAAGAGCCCTAGTCCATGAGTCTCTTGTATTAGGAGGATTAGAAGCTTGTTAGGGCAAGCTTCAATGGAGTTTTCTTAGGCAGCGTTTATATTGCTCTGAGTACAAGTATTTAGTTCTCTAAAATACCGAACCCTTTACAATGAGACTCCCAGACCTATTTATAGAGGTTGGGGTCATTAATACTAATCATTCGTAATTAATATACATTCTTCCCGTTATTGAGGGATTAATACCAATTCAATGCATTGGGCTGCATTGAATAGAGATCACGGCCCAAGCGAGATCCGCGGGGCTCACTGTAGAAAGGTACCTACTTTATGGGGAACATGCCCCAGGTACTTTCAGGGCGTGCTGCACGCATCTCCATGTTAGACGACGTAGTGAGAGTGAGAATTGTCGAGTCGTACAATTGACAACACTGTGGACGGATCGCCTAAAAGGTTGTCAGGTGATCCTCAGATGCTGCAAACCTGCATCAGTTGACACATGGATGGCCTTCTAGATCTCGAGGACAAGGTCCTTGGCCTGGACGATAACTGATGGTAAGAAAATTGCGGACTGCCAACCAGTTGTCAGGGCATGGCCTCGGAGAGACGTCCATGCCTTACCTTTATCTGAGGGGTGTAATCTCTAACTGAGAAATCTACCCTCTGAGGACTGATCCTCAGGGCGTGGCCTCTTCTAAAGAAGTACACATCCTTGCCACATGTCCTACTCAGATTGCCATGTGTCATTGGGTGAAAACACAGACAATAATTATAACATCTAGTTACATATTATAAAATTTAATTTCTCCTACCAAATTACACTAACTTATTATTTTATATAATAGAGATATTTGTGACAAAAGTACCCAAGTTATTTTTTTAGCAGTAAAAGTATATTTCCTTCATGTTTTGGTGAAGTTTGATGCAACCATTTATTTTACCGATAAGTCTGTCTATGTGGCATCAAAATTGCTTATAACTTAGATACTTTCGCTGCAAATATTTCTTGAATTAGGCACTTTTGCTGCAAATATTCATTTAATTGAGTATTTCTGCCTACATGTCGTAGACGAAGTTAACGGTGGGAACATATGGGTGTACCAAACTACACAAAAACATAAACGGAATGTGCTTTCGCTACAAAAAAAAAAAAAAATCTTAGACACTTAAGTGTTACAAACCTAATAAATGAGTACTTCACTACAGGAAAACAAGCTATTACCGGCGGAGAAAACCGCCGGCAATAGTCAGAAAAACCGCCGGTAATACTTTTACCGGCGGTCTCTGTCGGCAAAAATCCGCCGGTAAAAACCGTTATTACCGGCGGAATTAGCCTCCCGCCGGCAATAATTTGGTCAGAATTCACGTCTCACACATTATTACCAGCGGTTTCTGCCGGTAATTGTAAAATATATTTAAAAAAAATAATTAATTTTTTTATAAATTATAATATAATTAATATTAAATAACTAAATTTATAATTAAAAAAATTTAGAAATAAAATCAATATTATTTAAATTAATATCCAAATTAAAAATACAACTTTAAAATACTAAAATTGTTTTTTCAAAATAAAAAAACATACACTTAAATTTAATAATAAATAATAAAACCTAAACTAATTATTATTGTCTTCATCAAAAGTTTCATTTAGAAAATCTTCAACATTCGTGCTTCGACTCAAACCTTCATGAGACTGTGGTGCTGGTGGCGAAGGATAATATGGCCGAGGCTGTGGGCGAATCAAAGGAGACTGCTGCTGTTGTTGATTCGGAGAAGTGTAGTACTGCTAATTATAAACGGGCTGCTGTGTCGATCCTCCATAATGAGGATATACCGGCTGCTGCTGCATGAACGGCCCAAATTGACCATACATAGGTTGTTGTTGCTATTGCTGCTGCTACGGTAATCCTCCAAACTGACTTCCCATAGGTTGTGTCTGAGGAAACTGGGAAGAAAGTCCAAACATATAATTAAAAAGTGGCGACTGAGAGGAACCACCAGATATGTTTGGAGAATTTTGTTGTGGTTGCTGTGGCATTGACGACGTCCCCGGGCTTTGATTAGATATACTACCTTGTTGTTGAGAAGGTAAGAACTGCTGCAATAAACTTTCATAGCGTGGGTCATGGAGGGAAGAATCAGTCTGCAAATTTCCTGACTCGACCTTATCACGCATCTTAACCCACATCTCATCCAAAACTCCCATCATCTCTGGAGTCACATTAGTAGGAACTTGTGACTGAGTTTGGCTTGAACTTTGACTTGTGGAGATAGATGCTGATTTCTTCCCTTTGCCTCTTGACCTGTATCCCACTCCTATTTGATAATCAGACCTCGAGCCAAGGACTTTATCCATAACCTGATACTGTATTGATTTAGCAGTAGAACCTTCACTAGAAGCAGATTCCGAACCTGACCGACTACTTTGAATATTTTGCCTCTCCATCTCTTGGGTCATTTGTTCCTGCCAAAAGAAAATGTTAAAAAACCAATATTACTATAATTTAAGATCAATAAAGAAAGAAAAAACTTTAACTTACATGTAGTTCTTTGCAAGTTTCGCTAACCCAAGTCTTCGTAGATTTTTTTATATGAGTATCTCCCCAAGCATCAATAGCATGATCATCAGGTTCATCCTACAAAATAATAGTGTTAGTTTAATTAATAATATAATAATATCAAATAAAGTTAAGTATTTTACTTACATATTCGTTACGGATTGCTGCCATTGATTTAGAGCCTTGCGTCGACAAATACTTCATTTCCTTTCTATTTTTCTTGTTCTGCGTGGATCGCGCTACAAATTTGGGCTCAGAAACAAATCGACGATTTCTTTCCAGCTCTCCTTCGAGCACAAGTCAGGAATAGCATTGAGAGCACTATCCAAATCATTCGGATTTTCAGAATAATATTTTTGGAAATGAGAATGCCTAATATTCTTTCTCTCTGAATATCTTTTGCGCATCTCCGTATACAGAGTTCCCATAACTCTTTCAGGTTCTGGATGCCCATCGATATTATAGTAATACTAAAAAAAAAAATTGTTAGTTTAAATTTTTATAGACTAAAATGTATAATATAAAAAAATTATATATTTTTTTTTACCTTCATCTTTTGAACGACCTAGTCCTTATATTGCTGAGGAACATCTTTAAAATCTAAATAATGTCCCGGCAATAGTAATGTAACTTCAGTACTCAATTGACGAACAAAAGCTTGGTGCTCAATACCAACCACTTTGTCTGTCGCCGGATCAAGTTGCAATTCAAGTGGTTTGCCAGCATCCCGCCTTCGTTTTTCAATATTAACATTACTGGCAGGGCCACGTCCCCTCCTTCTTGCAGGACGATCTATTAATTTGTTTAATACATAAAAATAAAAATATTAGTAAATCTTAAACATTTAAACATATTGCGATTATAATATATCCCATAACTAAAATTTAGATATTAACCTTGTTGACGCCGTTTTTCGACAACAGATAAAAGAAGAGAGCACGTAAACAATTAAAGACAATGGCCAAAAGACACAAACGAATCAAACACACGGTTTTTTACGTGGTTCAGCAGTTAAATCTGCCTAGTCCACGAGTCTCTGTTATTAACCTCAGGATTATCTCTAAACAATTCTTTAGCATGAATTCTCCAGAGATTTCTCTTAAGGATCAGAATTTTCGGTCCTTTACAATGGTGCATGGCTTCTCTATTTATAGAGAAGGATGCAGAATACTATCCCACATATTTTGGGTAGTTACTCTTTTGTGAATAAAAATAAATGGCTTTAAATGCCAATAATCAGATATAAAAGGAAACGTCCCCCAAAGATCAGGGGGCGTATAACTGAATAAATAATATCCCACAATTCTTGGGGATTTACATCAATTAATGAGGGTTACATCTCATAGTTATAATACTTGTAGATATTCAAGGTGGTTATAACGTATCTTCAAGGCTCCAGCATTTCAGGTTTCATGTCATTGTGCGAGCCACTGACATCTCCCGAGCTAACGTTGCTTTCGAGATGGGATATCGAGCTCAAGACCCATGCTCCGAAGTTCCTGAAGAAGAAGGTGTTATCGGAGCTACCTTTCGAGATCGAAATCATTTCGAGATCACCGCATTCGAGATCATATATCATACTTTACAGGCTCGACTTACAATCCTAGATCACTCTAATCCTCACGAGACCATTTGCTGCGAACTCAGCTTTCGAGGTCATATTTACTATGGCTCGAAATCTGGGTATAACATCTTGCCCCCTCAAAAGTATTTGTTCGAATCCTAAGAGAAGGAAACTTTTGAACTACTCTTTCTAGGAACCATACCGTCACACCTTGAAAATGGACACGTGCCAGATGGGTATTGCTCACTTTAGGTACTTGAGTACCTTGGGAACACGCCCACGATCGTCCGTCTGACAACTTTTCGGCGCCATCTTGTCACCAATCCCCATCCATTCGATCTGTTGAGGATTTTAATCAACGTTCCTGATTAATTTAGTTTTCCCACCTATATATACAAGACCCCCTCTTCTCCTTCTTCACATTTGTTCATCACAAGCCAGAAAAAAGAAAAACACTCCCTAAACTTCTTATCACAGTTTACACTCAGTGCATGTTTTCTAGGCCGAAGAAACAAAGGAATCCTCGTTTGTTCGAGTCAGTGAGTTCTTTCTTGCAACCTCTTCTCCACTCGACGATTTCGCTGCAATCACCATCACTGTGTAAGTATGCCATTTTGTTTTTAGCTCTTTTTTTTTTTTTCATCCATGTCGTACTTGTTGCGTATGCTAGTTTGCGTTATTAGAATGATATGATAGGAGGTTTTGAATCGAGAGGCTTTTATGTTTTCTGGATTTTCTTTCTGGATGTTCGCCTCTGGTTTATACCCAGTTTTGTCCTTTGAACGAAGTTTCAACTTTCGGGGTTTTGAAAATTTTAGGCCATGTTTCTTGTACAATAAGTTTTCGGGTAAAAAACCCTCGTTCTTGACAATTGCGTGAAACTCAAAAATGCCCTTTCCTGGCTAACCGCCACCTTTCTTTCCCTTGAATTTCGGGATTTTCAAAAAATCATCCACGCTCTTTTTTCTTTCCTGTGGAACACGCGCTCTGACTCTTTAGTGAGGGTCTTAATACTTAGTTTCTTGTCCTTAGATCTCCGAGCTCATCCCATCGAGCTCGTGATTCTTGCATGCATGGCCTTCACCATTTTTTCTTTCTCGTTAGATGTCACAGAATCCGGAAAGACGGTGGGGGTCATTACGAGCAATCCCTTACGAGCCCAAATCTCCGAGCCCGGAATCGGTCTTTGCCCGGAACCAACGTCGGATAAAAGAATACAAGCTTGCAAGCGAGCAGGAGGACATTCGAGCCCACTATCGTCGTCAGATAGACGAGGTCATTGAAAAAAAGAGAAGAGTCCTTCGGGAAGCCATCTATCCGGAGCCCAACCCAGGACCTAGGCCAATTCCCCTCGACCCAGCGTTAAAAGTCACGGTTGCATACCACCCAGGGGAACTCCAGTTTTCCTTAATGGCGGAGCCTTCGTCTTCGCAGCCTAGGAGGGAGATGTTTGAAGCCGAATTCTACCAGAGCTCGGTTACCACCACCGACCAAATAACTGATATCTTGGCCCTCCATGGCCTTAGTTCGTTGGACACACTGAAGTGTCGAGCTCCGACAAGGCATGAACGGAGCTGTTTCGCTCCTGGGGGCCGCGATTCCAGTGTGAAATACGCGGCCTGGAGCCAGGAACATATAAGGGCAGGAGCTTTGCTGCCCCTGAAGTCCTTTTTGAGAGACTTCATTGATTTCGTTGGGTTGGCTCCATTCCAACTCAACACCAACTCATACAGGGTGTTGTCTGCCCTGAGGTCCTTGTTCCACGAGCTGGGGTGGACAAGGCCTTCACCCCAAGAGATTTTATATCTCTTTTGTTTGAAGAGTAATCCCTCCCGAGCTCGGGGAGGAGATGGTTTTACTATCTTTCGAGCTACCCCAAAGAGACAAAGATCTTTGAAGATCTTCCGAACCACCCTCCTGACTTCAAGAAGGCTTTTTTCTGGACAGACGGTCTGTCCCCGTCTCGACACCGTTCGTTCAGGCGGATTCGTAAGTGTTCTCATTACTTTCTATTTTTAAGCTCAGAATTTTAGCCCTAAAATCCATATTTAGTTGAAGTGTACCTCGTCTTTCAGCTAACTTTCAGCGTCCCACCCCTGACGAAACAATGAAGGAGCACAGAGAGGCCCTGCTCCGACTCCCCTACGGCAGGAGGTCTCTCTCATTTCTATTACATGAGGACAAGCTACGAGCTTGTGGGTTGTTGGGACAGGGCCAGTCAACCTCTGATTGGTCCAGTAAAAAATTTGAACGCTGGGAGGAAGTGCCACTGCCCACAGGCATCCTTCCTCCGAGGAGAGAAAGGAAAGTATCTCTCCCAATTCGCTCGAGAAGTCCGCGGTCGGGAAATGAGGCCAATGACGAAGCCTCGAGTTCGGACTCCGGTGGAGGTAAAACCCTTCCTACTTCGCGAATGTGGTCCCCCACTTTATTAAAACACAGGCCCAATAGACTAGTCTCGTGCCCACAAGATAGATACCACTTCTACATATGGAGTTGGGTAGATGACTGTGTCCATAGGTTTGATAGTGGGCTCGGGATATACAACACTATGTACACCACGGACGAGGTGTGGAATGGGATAGCTGTGTAGTATGGGACCAATGATTATAGGGACCTTTCGAGGTTATCACCAACTTATAGGGAAGGCACTCCCCCCGCCTCTTCTGAAGACGGGGGAATTTCATGGTCCCCAAGCTCGAGCTCGGGGGAGAGTCTCAGTTAGGTTTTTTCTTCAACTGGTTTACATCTTTTCCCAAAGTTATTATCATTGTTTAACTCACTGTCATTATGCAGGTGCCATGAATCCCGACCTCGACGCCGTGCTCTTTAGTGATGGGGGAGCTGGCGCCCAGAAGAGCAAACGCCCGAGGATACCAAAGAGGCCCGACCGACAGTCCAAGGTACCTAAACATCACGAGACGACTCCCACGGCCCAAATCACTGCGAACACCTCCAAGGAACCGACTGCCCAGGTTGATGGGTCAGGCCCTACTGCATCCATCTCGCAGCTTCCCACCGAGACCCGGTTAATAGTTGTTCGGCCCCCGAAGAAACCTTCTACCTCAACGGTTCAGCTGCCAACGGCCCGAACTCATACTGAGGAATATGTACTTGATGGCGCTGCTGGGACAGAAGGGGCTGTACTCAGCTCGGACGTCCTTTCTCGGGTGGGTCAGAGCTTTTCTGGCTTTGGCGCCGACCACTGGGACCTCGTGCGCAAGGCCTCGGATTGCAACACTCTTTATGAGAAGAGTATCGAACTCTCCGCCGCGGTAGCCTTCTCAACTCTATTTAGAGTATTTATGTCTCAATTTACAATTCTGATTCGTTCTTTGTGTTTCAGGCCCTTGTTGTTTCAGCACAACTCAACTACAAGCTGACCAACGAGGTGCAAACGAGCTTATCTCTGGCTCAAAAGTCGAAGGATCTCGAGCTGAAGATGGCTGACGAGCTCAAAGACTCGAAGTCTGAACTTGAAAAATTGAAGACCCGTCTCGAGGAGCTTGAAAAGTCAAACGCTGAGCTCGAGAAGGCCAATGCCAAGCTCGAAGAGGAGAAGTCTGCCACCCTCGATTTCATGGAGAGCGAGAAGACCCGCCTCCTGAATGAGTCTAAGAAGCAGAGGGAGAAAGCGGTCGACCAGGCCATGTACAAGCTTTGGGCCGACAATGCCGAGCTTGATACCAGCTTCCTGGGTCCTCTCGAAGCCACATATGTTGAGCGGTGGAATGCCCGTCTTTTGGCAAGTGTAGCTGCTCGAGAGGCGGCCCAGCAGGATAGTCATGCTATTCGTCCTGAAGGGTCTGGTGATGCTGATGCCGAGAAGGCCAAGGATACTCCTCTTCCTTAAATCCGATCTCGGAGAAATCAGTTATCAGGGCTGCATCCCCTTATTTCTGTAGTTATTTAAATTTGTGCCCACGGGGCTGACACAATTTCTTTAACTATTCTTTTATATGCTTTACATTTCTTGGCTCGAAATATTTTGCATATTCTATATTGATGAACTAGTTATGTTTATTTTATTCTTACAAACATAGTTTGGATTTAGGCTCGAAATTCGATGCATTCATGCATAGTTTATCCGAATTATCCGTTTCCAACCTCGTTATTTATCAAGGTCGGACATTACTTTAACCATGAACTGAAAAGTACTTATATGGCATGTAATATGAATGATTTGGTTAATCTTTTTTTTTTTAGTTACTTTTCCTCATCCTCAGTATTTTGGCTCCGAGGTTAAGAGTTCGAAACTATATTTCTAAGATATTCCAGCCTTGACTTTGACTTATCTCGCAATAGGTTTAGGCTCCCATTTATCATCGATCGATAATTTGGCTGGTTTGTTCCAAACCTGTTGTGTTTGCACATCTGGTTAACTCCAAATATTTAGGTTTTTTGATGGTTCGGTTATATCCGAAATATCTAAGCTCGCATACTATCTAAGCTCGCGTATTTGGTCATGTCCAAATACTTTGTTTTTTATAATTCGGTTATATCCGAACTATCTAAGCTCGCATACTATTTAAGCTCGCGTATTTGGTCATGTCCAAATACTTTGTTTTTGATAATTCGGTTATATCTGAACTACCTAAGATCGTGTACTTGGTTATATCCAAATACTTTATATATTTTTTATTTTTTAAGCTGGTTATGTATACCAATGATGCCCCCTTAATATCCTATGAGTGTGACCATAGGTTATTAAATTAAGAGAGATTGCAAAAATAAAAATAAATTACATGCGAAACAAAGTAGACATGTTATTTGATGAAATTCAAAAACAAACTAACATAGATAGAAAATCATGGTTACAGGCAACACTTTTCCTATACTATTGATAATAAGGTCTAAGGTGTTCGCCATTCCATGCTCGTGGTATGAGGCTCCCATCTAATCTCGCAAGTTTGTATACGCCAGGGCGGATGACTGATTCTATCTGGTATGGTCCTTCCCAGTTTGGCCCGAGTACTCCTGCTGCTGGATCTCGGGTTGCTAAGAATACGCGTCTCAATACCATATCTCCTACTCCGAACTTTCGATTTTGAACCCTTTTATTGAAATATCTTGTGGTTCGTTGCTGGTAAGCAGTATTTCTCAGCTGAGCCTCCTCCCTTTTTTCTTCGATCAAGTCTAGGGTTTCTTCGAGCTGAGTATGATTGGAACTTTGGTCGTAAATCTGAGTTCGAATCGTTGGAATTTCGACCTCAATGGGCAACATTGCCTCGCAGCCGTATGCTAGAGAAAATGGGGTATGTCCAGTTGATGTCCGAGCTGTAGTTCTATATCCCCAAAGGACTTGAGGTAATTCCTCAGGCCATCGTCCCTTTGCTTCTTCCAACTTTTTCTTCAAAGAACTTTTGAGAGTTTTATTAACGGCTTCGACCTGACCATTCGCCTGAGGGTGAGCCACTGACGAAAAGCTCTTTATTATGCCGTTCTTGTTACAAAAGTTGGTAAATAAGTCGCAATCAAACTGGGTTCCGTTGTCAGACACAATCTTTCTTGGCACTCCATATCGGCATACGATGTTCTTTACCACGAAATCTAGGATCTTCTTCGAAGTTATGGTCGCCAATGGTTCAGCCTCCGTCCATTTTGTGAAGTAATCAACCGCGACCACAGCATACTTTACTCCTCCTTTGCCAGTTGGGAGCGAGCCTATGAGGTCGATGCCCCATACCGCAAAAGGCCATGGGGATGTCAACATGGTCAGTTCGGAAGGTGGAGCTCGGGGTATCGTGGCGAATCTCTGGCATTTGTCGCACTTTTTCACGTACTCGAAAGAGTCCGTTTTAATGGTTGGCCAGAAATATCCTTGGCGTATAATCTTCTTGGATAGGCTATGCCCCCCGGTATGGTCTCCGCAGAACCCTTCATGAATTTCTTCAATAATCTTCTTTGCCTCGGGAGGAGTTACACATATGAGCAATGGCATGGAATACCCTCTTCTGTATAGCCTTCCGTCCAGGATGGTGTAACGAGGAAGTTGATACATTAGTTTCCGAGCCTGATTTCGATCTTTTGGAAGAATTCCATTTTCGAGATACTCAACTATCGGGCTCATCCAGGTCGGCTCTGTCTCGATCATACACACATCTTCCTCGTCAGGCTCAGTAATACTGGGTGCTGACAGGTGTTCTACGGGTACAACATTCAGCTCCTCATTTTCGGCGGAGGTGGCGAGCCGAGCTAAGGCATCCACATTTGAGTTTTGTTCTCGGGGAACCTGTTCGATTGCATAAAACTCAAAAAAATCTAATGCGGACTTTGCCTTCTCCAGATAAGCTGCCATTTTTGTGCCACGAGCCTGGTATTCTCCCAAGATTTGATTAACCACGAGCTGGGAGTCGCTGTAGCAATGTATAGCCTTGGCCTTGAGCTCTTTTGCTATTCGTAGTCCCGCAAGTAAAGCCTCGTACTCAGCTTCATTATTAGATGCTTTAAAGCCGAACCTTAACGCAAAGTGAAATTTGCTCCCTGCAGGAGTGATCAGAATAACTCCTGCCCCCGCTCCATTTTCATTTGACGACCCGTCGACGTAAAGTTTCCACAGTTCGTGGGCCGTGGTTGTTACCTCGTCGTCGGCTATACCGGTGCACTCCACTATGAAATCTGCCAACGCTTGTGCCTTAATGGTCGTTCTCGGATGGTAGGTGATCTCGAACTGTCTGAGCTCAACAGCCCACTTTAGGAGTCGACCAGACGCCTCTGGTTTAGACAAGACTTGCCTTAATGGTTGATCTGTTAGTACATGGATAGGATGTGCCTGAAAGTAAGGGCAGAGCTTGCGAGATGAGTGGATCAGACTGAGGACGAGCTTCTCCATCAGTGGATACCTTGACTCTGCCCCCAGTAATCTTTTACTGATATAGTAGACAAGTTTCTGTATTTTCTCTTCTTCTCGAACGAGCACCGCGCTTATCGCGTGCTCGGTAGTTGAGAGGTATAGGAACAGTACTTCTCCCGTCTCAGGCTTCGATAGGATGGGCGGTTCGGCTAAGTGCTTTTTGAGCTCCTGAAAGGCTAGCTCGCACTCATCTGTCCATTCTAACTTCTTACTTCCTTTTAATAAGTTGAAGAATGGGAGACCGCGGTCCGTTGACTTCGAGATGAACTTGCTCAGAGCTGCCATCCTGCCAGTCAAGCTTTGAACATCTTTATGTTTCCGAGGCGAAGGCATATCGATCAGGGCCTTTATTTTGTCCGGATTAGCCTCGATCCCACGAGAATTGACAATGAAACCCAGAAATTTTCCTGAAGACACCCCAAAAGTGCACTTCTGAGGATTCAACTTCATGTTGTACTTTCTGAGCACGCCAAAGCACTCTTCGAGGTCTTCAACATGGTTCTTGTTAAGTTGAGACTTTACAAGCATGTCATCAACATAAACTTCCATGTTGTTTCCTATTTGCTCTGAGAACATCATGTTTACGAGCCGCTGGTACGTGGCTCCGGCATTCTTGAGTCCGAATGGCATGACATTGTAGCAGTAGAGCCCTTTATATGTGATGAAGCTCGTATGCTCTTGGTCGGGGGCGTGCATGGGAATCTGGTTATATCCAGAATAGGCATCCATGAACGACATCAGACCATGTCCCGCCGTGGCGTCTACGAGCTGGTCAATTCTCGGCAGGGGAAAATAGTCTTTTGGGCAGGCCTTGTTGAGGTCCGAGTAGTCAATGCACGTTCTCCACGTCCCATTGGGCTTCTGGACCAACACTGGATTGGCCACCCAGTCAGGGTAAAAAGCGTCCCTTATGAAATTATTTGCTTTCAGCCTGTCCACTTCCTCCTTTAGTGCTTTCTTTCTGTCTTCATCCAGCTGCCTTCACTTTTGCTGCTTCGGGGGAAAGCTTTTGTCTATATTCAATGCGTGGCTCGCTACATTAGGGCTTATTCCCACCATGTCAGAGTGTGACCACGCGAAGACATCCTGGTTTTTCTTCAGAAAGCAAATTAATTGCTATTTTGATTCGTCTCAGAGGTGTTTCCCGACCTTCACCTTCTTTGAGGGATCAGCTTCCTCGAGCTGAACCTCTTCGAGCTCTTCCAAAGGTTGGAGGTCAACCTTTTCCTCAATCCTCGGATCGATCTCCTCATCAATTTCTAAAACTGTCCCATCTTTATTTTGTATGACAACGAGTGCTTGAGCGCTCGTCTGTTTCTTTCCCCTCAAGGAAATGCTGTAGCACTCCCTTCCTGCCAATTGATCTCCTTTCAATGTTCCGACCCCGCTCAGAGTTGGGAACTTAAGGGCTAGATGCCTTACAGATGAAACTGCCCCCAGCCCGACCAGGGCGGGTCTCCCGAGCAATACATTGTAGGCAGATGGTAACTCTACTACCACGAACTCCATCATCTTGGTCACCGAGACTGGATAGTCTCCCAAGGTCACAGGGAATTCGATGGACCCCATACAGGCGGCTCCTTCTCCAGAAAAGCCGTACAAAGTGGTTGCACAAGCCTTCAGGTCGCGAAGGGAGAGTCCCATTTTCTCTAGTGTTGCTTTATAAAGAATGTTAACTGAGCTCCCATTGTCAATGAGAACTCGGCGCACTCTTTTGTTGGCAAGCTGCAGGGTGATGACAAGTGGATCATGATGAGGGAACTGGACATGGGAGGCATCTTCCTCGGTGAAGGTTATAGGCTGAGTTTCAACCCTTTGGCTTTTTGGTGCCCTTGGTTCAAGTTCATAAGGAGACCCGTCCCCTGTCTTCAGCTCATTCACATATCGCTTTTGAGCATTTCTACCCCCTCCTGCGAGATGAGGACCTCCCGAGATGGTTATTACGTCCTCTCCATCTATCGACGGAGGCCTGTCTTCTTCCCGAGATCGGGAGTTATTATTCTGTGCTGCTGGAAGCGCGGCTACTCTCTGGCTGGCAGTAGTCTGTCCAATATTCTGGTTTTTGACATACTGCCGGAAATAACCTCTCGAGATCAACCCTTCGATCTCGTCCTTCAGCTATCGGCACTCATCAGTTGTGTGTCCGGTGTCCCTATGAAACCGGCAATACTTACTGGAATCCCTCTTGGACTTTTGATTCCTCATAGGGTCCGGACGCCTGAAGGGGACCTGGTTTTCATTAGCCAGGTAGATATTTTCCCGAGACTCGTTGAGCTCGGTGTGTACTTTATATACGGAGTAATACCTTTCTCCTTTCTTTTTCTTTCCCCCTTCAGCCTCGGGGTTATTTCCCTCGCTCTTTTTCCTCTTAGAGGGATTCTCTGAGGTAGGCTGTGAAGTGACTGGATCAGCCGAGGTTGAGGCGGAGTTAATGTTTATCGTTGTAGTTTCGGTTTGCGAGGTTGCTTTTAGCGTTGACCTCGCCTCCTCTACATTGACAAATCTCTGCGCCCGCTTGTTAAACTCGGTTATTGACCTCACCGGTTTCCCTTGCATGTCATCCCAAAGGGCACTTCCAGGCAACACACCAGCTCGGATAGCCATCAAATGCCCACTGTCGTCCACATCTCGTGCTCGGGCGACCTCTAGATTAAATCTTGTCAGGTAGCTTTTCAGTGTTTCACCCGGCTGTTGCCGGATGTTAGTCAAAGTGGACGCCTCTATTCTGACTCCCATCATAGCCCGGAACTGCTTCTTGAAGTCTCTAGACAATTGATCCCACGAAGTTATCGAGTGTCTCTTGTACTTCTCGAACCAACTCTTGGCAGGTCCAGCCAATGATGTCGGAAACAACATGCACCTGAGCTCGTAACCTACGTTGCTGGCTCTCATAATAGTGTTGAATGTACTTAGGTGGCTACATGGGTCGGTTTTTCCTTCAAACGCTGGGACGTGAGGAATCCGGAACCCTTGAGGAAACTGAGTGTTAGAAATATTGGGAGCAAACGGCTCGAGCTCCTCATCAGAGTCCTCGTATCGACCACTCCCTCGTTCATTCTTCAAAAGCCTAAAGGCTTTTTCGAGCTGATCAATCCTTTCTTGGACTGGGTCCTTAGGTGGTGCCTGGAATCGATAGTCATTAATCGCGATCCCAGGCTCGCGTCTCCATGAGGGATCTCTACGCCCATTCAGATGATTCCTTAGGTCCGGATTTGTCTGATCTCCTTTCCCCCTGCTCTGATTCAGATGATTTCGCAGGTCAGGATGACTCTTGTGATTTCCAGTATTTTTACGACCCCGGTCGTGTTTACTGACGGACCTAGTTTCTCCAGACTCATCACTGGTGAAACTCATTGATCGGTCATTTCGTGGTGGATCCTTTCTACGTCGTCTTGTCTCCGCAGTGCGAGATCGAGACGTCTGACTTCTCTCAGATGGCGCGCCTCTCCGCTCCTGGAACGTCTCCCTGTTTCCTTGTCTTTCCCCTGCACGCCCTTGATCCT
Source organism: Humulus lupulus (assembly GCF_963169125.1). Taxonomy (NCBI): domain Eukaryota; kingdom Viridiplantae; phylum Streptophyta; class Magnoliopsida; order Rosales; family Cannabaceae; genus Humulus; species Humulus lupulus. Next base: position 44,902,206 of record NC_084797.1, on the reverse strand, counting down.
GATCTCGAACAGGTTGAGCGTTTCTGCGGGGAGGTGAAGGATATCTTATGGGAGACGGAGGGAACCGTATAGGTGACGGTGGTTGTCGTCCTTGCCTCGGTCTTGAGGGTCCAGAATTTGCCCGAGATGGGCCAGTTTCGTTCGGTGCACTACCAGGAACCTGAGTCCGAGCCTCGGCAGGAGCTCGGTTGTTCTCAGTTCCTGCAGGCACTTCCACAGGTGGATTAGGCGGGACCCGAGCTCGGGTACTCCTCTGAGGCCTAGAAGGAGCAGATGGCTCTGCTGGTGCTGGAGGTTGTGCCGGCCTCCTTGTGGCAGCATTTTTTCGTGGACGTCCACGGGGCCTCCGGGGAGGAATGTGCACGTCCCTTGGAGGAGGGACTTGGTTTTCGCGCGGAGGCGGGGGCTGAGCCACCTGCGCCTCTGCGGCTATCCTGGCCAACTCCTCGTTACGTTTGTTGGCTTCTGCCAACAACTGTTTCAGCTGCCGATTCTCCAATTCTACAATAGGGACATAACGTTCAGGATTATAGTACATGTCCTCATCCCTTGGTTGTGGAGGTGGTCCCCGGGAATCAGAGGACCCACTCCTTTCATCAGCGTCCGGGTTCTCCATTGGCTGTTTTCCAGGACGCCTTGGGTAATTTTCTTCAGGAGTGTTATGATTGTTTGCAGCCATGAATCTCTCAGGGATGGATGCTTAAGGCTCTCAATGAAAGCACCAAACTGTTGACGCTGTTTTTCGACAACAGATAAAAGAAGAGAGCACGTAAACAATTAAAGACAATGGCCAAAAGACACAAACGAATCAAACACACGGTTTTTTACGTGGTTCAGCAGTTAAATCTGCCTAGTCCACGAGTCTCTGTTATTAACCTCAGGATTAACTCTGAACAATTCTTTAGCATGAATTCTCCAGAGATTTCTCTTAAGGATCAGAATTTTCGGTCCTTTACAATGGTGCATGGCTTCTCTATTTATAGAGAAGGATGCAGAATACTATCCCACATATTTTGGGTAGTTACTCTTTTGTGAATAAAAATAAATGGCTTTAAATGCCAATAATCAGATATAAAAGGAAACGTCCCCCAAAGATCAGGGGGCGTATAACTGAATAAATAATATCCCACAATTCTTGGGGATTTACATCAATTAATGAGGGTTACATCTCATAGTTATAATACTTGTAGATATTCAAGGTGGTTATAACGTATCTTCAAGGCTCCAGCATTTCAGGTTTCATGTCATTGCGCGAGCCACTGACATCTCCCGAGCTAACGTTGCTTTCGAGATGGGATATCGAGCTCAAGACCCATGCTCCGAAGTTCCTGAAGAAGAAGAAGGTGTTATCGGAGCTACCTTTCGAGATCGAAATCATTTCGAGATCACCGCATTCGAGATCATATATCATACTTTACAGGCTCGACTTACAATCCTAGATCACTCTAATCCTCACGAGACCATTTGCTGCGAACTCAGCTTTCGAGGTCATATTTACTATGGCTCGAAATCTGGGTATAACAAACCTGACTCGCAAGTTGAGGGTATCCTGCTAGGATCTGTGGGGTCTTGACCACCATCATCTCCACCGTGATGGGATACTATATCAGCTGACATGTCTCTTGTATTCATAAATATTTAAGATTTAATAATAAGAATAGAAATCAAATTTAAGATTGAATATCATCAAATTTAATTAAGTAATGAAATAACATTAAACAAAATCAATATCAGCAATAATTGGAAAATACAAATCAAATTCAAATTTTTGTGTTTGTTACAAAGGTAATCATTACATAAAACTAATAATCACTATCGCTTCCATCATTAACTAAATTAGCATTAACATCATCTTCACAAAAATCAATTAATAAATCATCTTCTTCATCTAATTCTTCATCTGCTTCTTCATCGCCTAACTCGTGATCCTCTTGACTAACATTTAAATTTTGTACTGTACTAATGTCAATCGAATTTTGAGTAGGTAGCATAACCAACTCGCCAAGATCCACAGTCAACACAAAATTTGATGAGCTAATATCATGTACCACATCAATGTCTGAATTAGCTTCACAGTTCTCGACGTCCCAAATTTGTCGATGGTTTACACCCTCAACAACTTTCCACTGATTTCCTCTAAGTAAATCATCGAGATAAAATACTTGCTTCGCTTGATTTGCAAGTATATATGGGTCATCCTTGTACCATTCCCCGCTAGTGTTTATACTAGTAATATTATTCTCTATAATTATTTTCTTCCTTCTTGGATCTGTATTAAACCACTTACACTTGAACAATGTCACAGAATATGTGCCAGTAAATGTTAACTTTAATACTTATTCAAGTATTCCATAATAGTTAAAATCTTCTGTTCCAGCAACAAATACTCCACTGTTTTGAGTGCTCCTCTTTAAATCTCGTTTGGTTGACATAAATCGAACACCATTCACTATACAACCTTCGTAATAAGCTCCTAAATGATCTGATCCAGATGCTAAAGCTAGCAACTCGTCACCATTATCTAACGATCCAAGCTTTTGTAAGTCGTATATCTAAAAGAATGAATAAAATTATTATAGAATTGAAAAAAATACTTAAAAGGATGAAAGAATATAGGGTAGGTTTTTTTTTTTCACCTTCTTGTGAAACCATCGCTGAAAATATTTCTTATGTAAAATGTTATGATCTCCATCCTGATATTTGTGTTTGATTTCTTCTAAGTGTTCACTATAAATAAGAACAAAAATTTTGAATCAGTTGAAAGCATTTTCAATGAAATAAAAGCAACTTTTGGGAAGAAACTTACTCCAAATATTTCTGAATTTCAGGTGAATTATTGTATATGTACCACTCTGCTTGTTCACGAGTCGCACGATCAAGAGGCTTTAGAGTTTCTTTTGTTATAGGTCGACATTGCGATTGAAATACAAAAAGATTTCTTGGTGTCACCTCATCTTCATTGCGATCAAGACGATTAAATCTTGTTTCAACACCTTTGAAATACATCGAACAAAATGTCAAAGCCTCATCTGCAACATAACCCTCGGCTATCGACCCTCCAGGACGAGCTTTATTTCCAACGTAATTCTTTAATTTTTTCATGTATCTTTCAAAAGGATACATCCAACGCATAAATACCGGTCCACCCAGAATTGCTTCTTCAGGCAAATGTAAAATCAAATGCACCATTATATCAAAAAAGGCTGGAGGAAATATGAGTTCCATTTTACATAATATTAGAATAAGATCTTTTTGTGCTTCCTCCATATCGCTAACCTTTATAGTTCTTGCAAAAATTTGCCTGAAGAAGTTACATAACTCAGAAATGGTAGTCGATATACTCTTTCAAAGAAACTTGTGAACACCCACTGATAGTAATCGTTGCATTATTACATGACTGTCGTGGGACTTTAAACTGCTGATATTTGTTAAATCAGCATTTACTTTCTTCTTTAAATTGGAACAAAAATTATCTGGAAATTTCATATCTCGAATAAATTTACAAAACTACATTCTTTGATCAGATGTGAGAACATAAGGGGCATGAGGCTTCATTAACTTTCCGCTGTCATCTTCATATATCCACAACGATTCCCTTACTCCAAACTTTTTCAAATCATGTCTTGCATTAGTGGTGTCTTTGGATTTATCATTATCCAAGATAGTGCCTAACAAACTATCACACACATTCTTCTCCACATGCATGACATCAATGTTGTGTTTTAAAGTGTTCGAAGACCAATAATCAAGCTCATAAAATATGCTTTTCTTCCTCCAATTTTGATCTTCTGCAATACGCCTACGTTTGACACCTCCAAACATCTCGTGTTTTCCAGGAACTTGTGGTACAAGTTTGTTTACTTGTTCTAATATTTCGCACAAGTAAAACGTCTTGGTGGACGTCTTCTCTCCATTTGTCCGTCAAACTGAGTGTCTCTTCTCATTCGACGGTTACTTGGAAGGAATCTTCTGTGACCAATGTAGGATGTCTTACCGATTACTCGAACAGAAGTTGTGTCTTCATTACACGTCGGACAAGCTTTGTATCCCTGACCACTCCATCCAGATAAATAGCTACGAGCAGGAAAATCGTTAACTGTCCACAATAAGGTTGCACGCAACTTGAACATAGTGTTGGTTATACTATCTCTTGTATCGACACCATTAACCCACAACTCCTTTAACTCATCCACCAATGGTCTCAAGAATATATCCATGTCCTTTCCCGGTGATTTTGGTCCAGGAATAAGAATGGATAATATGAAATTATTATATTTCATACACATCCAAGGTGGAAGATTGTAGTTAGCCAACACCACATGCCACATACTATATGCTTGACTCATGTTGCCAAACGGATTGAAACCATCTGCAGCTAAACCTAAACGAACATTCCGAGGTTCACTAGCAAAATCAGGATGTTTGGCATCGAAATCCTTCCACGCTAACCCATCCACTGGGTGCTCATTATCCCATCGTCTTTTGATTTCCCAGTATAGTGCCATAACATTTGCTTCGCTGTAAGTCTTGAACTGTACAGTCTTTTTAATCGCGGAGTCAATGGAAAGTAACGCATCACCTTATGTGGTACCTTTTTTCCATCCGTCTTTTCAGGAGAAATCCATCTACTACTTCCACAAATTGGACAAGTCTCTTTAGTTGAATGCTCTTTGTAAAACAAACAACAGTCATGTTCACATACATGAATTGACTCGTACCCTAACCCTAATTTCTGTAATCTTTTTTTAGCCTCGTAGTAGGTTGATGGAATTTTATTTCCCTTCGGAAATGCAAGCTTTAGTAATTTCAGTAATTCATCGAAGATTTTATTCGGAATCTTGCCTCTAACTTTCAAATGCAATAATTTTGCTAAAAAGTTAAGAGAAGATATCCAATTACAACCAGGATATAACTCAGCCTCTATCTCGACAAACAGATCGTCATAAAATTGTCCCGCCGCAGGATTATTTTCAACTTCTTCGGTTGTAGGTAGAAGGAAGTCTTCGACCATCGGAATCATCTCATCAACATCATCATCGTTGGCGTCCACCACATTGGCAACATCTGCTTCTGCTTCACCGTGATATATCCACTTTTCGTAACCTTGATGAAAACCCCAATCGAATACGTGTGCTTTCACCATAGGTAAAGTTTCAAGCCTATTGTTTATGCATCTAACACATGGACACCTAATTCTACCAGAGGAATCCTTATATTCCGACGCCATCGTCAAGAAAGCTTGTAGACCGTTCCAATATTCTCGACAAGCACGATTTCTCAATGTCGTCCAAGTCTTGTCAATCGCCATCTAAAGTGTTATAAAAGTATATAAGTTTACGATATGTGAATAGTTTTAAAGTGTTACAAAATGTTTTTAATAGTCTATTATAAACATTTAATAGTTTTATGCTATTTTATGTTTTGTCATCTAATTTATCCTAATATTATTTATTTATTTATTTATTATTATCTAATGTTTACTAAAAAATTAATTATTTATTTATTTATCAAATTATTAAACATATTATTAATTTAAATGTTTACTTATTATTTAATTAATTAGTTAATTATTATCTAATTTTTCCTTTATTTAAATAACTTATTATTATCTAATGTTTACTAATTATTTAATTTATACTTAATTAATTAATTAATTGTCTATTATCTAATTTTCCATTTACTAAAAAATTATTTATTTAATTAATACTTAATTATTTATTTATTTAATATTCATTTAATTATTTATTTATCATATTATTAATTTAAATATTTCCTAATTATTTAATTAATTATTAATTAATAATAATTAAATTAATTAATTACTAAATTAATTAATTAATTATTTATTTAATTATTTATCTATTATCTAATTTTTCCTTTACTTAAAATAAATTATTTAATTAATACTTAATTTTTTATTTATTTAATTATTTATTTATCATATTATTAATTTAAATATTTCCTAATTATTTAATTAATTATTAATTATTAATAATTAAATTAATTAATTACTAAATTAATTAATTATTTAATTATTTATCTATTATCTAATTTTTCCTTTACTTAAAATAAATTATTTAATTAATACTTAATTATTTATTTATTTAATATTCATTTAATTATTTATTTATCATATTATTAATTTAAATCTTTCCTAATTATTTAATTAATTATTAATTAATAATAATTAAATTAATTAATTACTAAATTAATTAATTATTTATTTATTTATCTATTATCTAATTTTTCCTTTACTTAAAATAAATTATTTAATTAATACTTAATTATTTATTTATTTAATTATTTATTTATCATATTATTAATTTAAATCTTTCCTAATTATTTAATTAATTAGTTAATTATTATCTAATTTTTGTTTTATTTAAATAAATTATTATTATCTAATGTTTACTAATTATTTAATTTATACTTAATTAATTAATTATTTAATTAGTTATCTATTATATAATTTTTCCGTTATTTAAATAACTTATTATTATCTAATGTTTACTAATTATTTAATTTATACTTAATTAATTAATTAATTATCTATTATCTAATTTTTCATTTACTAAAAATTTATTTATTTAATTAATACTTAATTAATTATTTATTTAATATTAATTTAATTAATAATAAATAAATTAATCATTTATTTATTTATTTATTCCACATATTTAATTATAACTATTTTAAAAGCTGAATAATTAATTTGTAATTAATTGAAATTATTTTTATTTAATTAATTATATAACTACTCTTTTATATAATTACTTAATAATTGTTTACATATATTATTTAATACTTACTTTTTAATAAATACATTTTTAATTATTTAATTTTTATTATTCTCATATCAATTCCTATCTAAGTTCTTAAAATAACTTTTTTCTATAATTTAATATTTATTATATTATTTTTTATATTTTATTTATCTATTATTAAACTATTTTTTTAATAATAACAATTTATTAATAACAAATTTATTAAAATCTAAACTTCATAATATTAAAATAATTTTAATTAAACTATAACAAAAATACATTATAACATTCTAACAATATAATAACAATTTAACAATAATAAAAAATTATCTATTAATAATATCTAACAATATTTTAATATTCTTTAAAACTAAATAAACAAAATAAAAATGTATGAAATACAAAATTACTTACCTGTAGTCCAACAATAGCAAGATTCAGTACTCCCAATGAAGCCCTGAAATATAAACATATATATATTAGTTGTAAGTTAATGGAATATTTAAATTCAATATATATAATTAAGAAAATTGTTCATAACCAAATATTAACCCAAACTTTTTATTATATATGTATTTGATTAAAAATACAATCAGCCAAAAAAAATATGAAAATATATACATGATATTAGAAGAACAGAAAATTGTAATTATAACCCAACTCAAAAATATAACTCAAACAACATCAGAAAAATATAATAGATTACAACAAAAAACATATAACTACATACCTAGACCGATTGTGATGAAATAATGCTGAATACAATCCCAAAAAGCTTTTGAAAATGGTGGATATTGCCACTGGTATGCGTTCGGATATGTGGAGAGTTTTTGAGAATTTTTGACACTCGGACGAACGGAGGCGAAGAAGACGGATGGGCAGAATATATAGAATATTATTGCCGGCGGAGGTCCGCTGGCAATAATAGTCCCGCCGGTAATAGTATTTAACGGTAATATTTTTATTATTATTACCGGCGGAGCCCGCCGGTAATAATTCGCCGGTAATAAGCGAAAATTAAATTGGGCGGCAGGTTTACCGCGTGAATAAAATCGGATTATTTCCGGCGGATTGTCCGCCGGTAATAATAGATTTTCCGCCGGTAATAATTAAATAATTTAAAAAATAAAAACAAAATTAAAAAAACATGATTAATACCGGCGGACTCAGTTTTCCGCCGGTAAAGATAGTATTATTACCGGCGGACTGACTCCGCCGGTAATAGTTCCGCCGTTATACCACGTTTTTGTTGTAGTGCTTTCACTGCAAATAGAAAAATGTAAACAAGTTTTTGCTCTACTACGGAGTACTAGCTCTAATTTATAGTAAATTATTGAGACCAAATTTGTGAACAAAATTGAAAACGTTTTAGTATGATGCTTCTCATTCTCATTACTTAGGAGGTTCACATAAGCTACGAGCCAACAAACACTTAATTTTGTTGCCTCATCAAATAAAAATTTATATACAAAGTCAAAACATTGTTACCACTTAAGTTTTTGTAGCATATATTAGTCCATATACATACCTTTGATTTCCAAAAGATAAGGTTTATTCCAGCCACACATAATTTGGCATTGTTGTCCGCAAATATGGCCTGTTATGCTTAATTTCAGATACTATTCCCGGAAAATTTCTTCTTCAGAATTCTATCTAAGAGACCCCAAATCCTATTACTCTAATCTCTTCAAATGGGGTGTAAGGTAAACCCTTCAAACCCTCTAACTCTTTTCAATGTCTCAACAAAAAGAGCGGGGCTTTGTCCCAGAAAAATCATAACCTTCTCCTCTTCTTACAGTCAAAGCCAGGAAACCCAAGAGCTGAAATCTGAAATTTACACAGTCAACTTCAAGACTTTGGGAGCTTGTAAGCTTGGAATTGCTAAATATCCTGACTTTGGTTACAATGCTGAAGGTGGGAAAGGCACTGGGTTTGCTTCGAAAAAGGTCGCAAAAACCAACTCTGAAGATGATGATGAACTTTTGGTTTCTTTTGACCTTAATACACTGTATATTCCACCGTTGACGAGTTCAACGACTAAGTTCTTGGGTTTACCACTGCCACCATTTTTGAAGATCAGTATTGACCCACAACTCCTTCGAGGGATTATCAATCAAAACTCTGGTCAGGTTTGTATAATGTGTAGACCATTATTATTATTACTACTGCCATTACTCTACTATGGTTTCTCACCATAAACTTTCTTATATAAATATATATGAATGGGTAGGTTGATCTTGAATTCAAGGCCAAGTTTTGGTTTACAGTAGGGAGTTTGTACAAAGCGCCAGAATTGATAGTGGAGACGGTGTTAACATCTGAGGAGTCAGTGGGGAAAATGAGAAGTGGAAGAGGAGAAAGGTTGAACAAAGATGGAAAGTGCAGATTGGTTGGGGTGGCTACCGTTGATCCTATTCATGATTTCTTGATGAACTCCTTCCTTGGACTTCCCACTGAGTGCCTTGCCCACCTCAATGCCATCATCTCATTCACTTCTACTTATTGATTTGTTTGTTAATACATGCATCTGCAACTACACTTTCTTTAATATTATATTTTCCACACGTGTAACAGCTCAAGCATAATTTTATTGATAAAGCAGAAGAACCTACAATAATCTATATCTCAAAACTCAATCAAGAATGATAAACCTTATTCTCTGGGTGTGTGTTTGCCACTCAGTCCCAACGTTGGTTATGCATGTGGATTGTAAGTAATATTTATGCTCAATAGCTCAAGCTTATTATGATAAAGGATTCCGATTAATTACAAAGTGTGATCAAAGAAATTTCATGTCAATTATAAATGGTTTAATCCTAGTACAAAAACAAGAATGAATACATACTAATTGCTTCTTTCTAATAATGGCATTCTTGTATTTTCTAGATGTTTGTTGACATAAGATAATTCGAGCTTTCAGCTATTCACACGTAACGTAATACTTGCCTAATCAAGTATCAAGATTATTAGCACACCCCTAGCAATAAAAAGTGTGTGCAAGATTACAAGGCATAGCTAGGAGATTCTCTTCAGCTATAAAAAGTCTTCTCAAGCATTTTCTTGTTCACCTTTTGCGAATTTTCATTTTGTATATTTGCAATAAAAAGTGTGTAAAAGCTTGAAAGATTATTTTTGGGCGACTAAGTGTGACACCTTAGTCTAGTTTTCGTATTGGCTACTTTTGCACCTGTGTGCAATTTGTGTTCATAAACTTCTTTAGGAGGAAGAAGGATTCGATCTTTGAGAGAAGATTAGCCAAGACTTTCTTCGGGAGGAAGAAAGAGTTATCTTCGGGAGGAGATTCATCACTGTTTGTTGAAGGGATTTTAAGCATAAAGGTGACCGCTAAAAAATTGGATTTGAAGGAGTTATACAAGTGCTTGCAACTCAAGAATAAAAGGAATCTTTCTTTGCATAAGTTAAGTGTATTTTTGAAATTTTTACTAATCAAGTTTTATCTCTGGGCGTGCCCCGTAGACTAGGCTTATCGAACCATGTGAAAATATCTTGTGTCATTTATTTTTACAAGTTGATATATATGTTGGCTAAACTGACTTATTAGAAGAGAACCCTGATATATTAAATTGTGAACCGAATCAATAAACTTTTTTTTTTGTTTTCTCTTTAACTCAAAAGTTATCTCTTAAGTACTTGGTAATACTATAAAAATGGGAACTTCACACATGTATATTGATTGATTCATAAAAAAATTTGAGCTCATCAACTAATTCATCCCATCCATTGCGAAAATATGATACGCAAGTATACGTAATCGATTAAAGTTATATAGATAGTAAATAAAGTATCGTTCCCACAAGGACTATCAACCCGTTATCCCTAAAAAATCCAGGGATGATGTGGCGAATGAGAAAGCGACACGTGGCATCACAAATTAGGGAAAAATGACGAAGTATTGAGAAAAGACCAATGAGCAAAAAAGATAGGTCCTGGACCTATAGAGAAGTTGACCAGGCCAAAACCCCCTAGGGGTGGTCGCCCTGACCCCAACCCCTAGGGGAGGTCGGCCCAAGCATGCCGAAGAACCCCCCGGGGTGGTCAACCCACCCTATCATTCATAGGGTGGTCGGCCTACACTCCCAAAGACACTTCATTGGGTAAAACTCACGTTCGTTCAAAATGAGATCAACAGGCCTAGCACTAGAAGATCAACAGACCTATAACCTAGAAGATCACAGGCCTAGCACCCAAGTTCTTGAAGGTCTTAATCGTGCATTATCGACCATGATCCAGAGAAGACAACGGGAAGACCCACGATCTTATAATCATGGGAAGGTTGACACGTATTTCCACTCCCAATTATCGTGTACCAAACCATGATTCCACTCTTACTGATCATGTAACAACCCATGGGTACTATAAATAAAGGAACCAGGGCTTCATTTCAAAGGACCTCTTTTTGTGGACTTTTTGGATCGATATTTTGGGCAAATTTGTGACGAGTGAAATCCGAGTTTATCTTTGTAATTGTCTATCGAGCGATTCAATACAAAAGGCTAAGTGAATTAGATTATTACTGTTAAGAAGAACAGGGCTAAACCACTATAAATTCCTATGCAGAAGATCCACAGGATGCTCACCAGGAGGAAATGGCGCAATTTCTGGCAAGGCAGGAGGCCTTTGATGTAGAAATTGCCCTCTAGAGGGCGACTATGGAACGACAACGATGGGAGATGGATGAGAAGGTCCAGATGATCCTGAGGGAGAGGGAAGTTGATCGGAGGCACCAGGAGGCTGCTGTGGCACTTGAGGCGGCTACCCAATTAGCCCGAGCTAACGTAGAAGTCGCTGCTCAGGCGATGAGGGAGGCTCAGGCCAAAACTGCAGGAATGCGAGACAACAGTAACAGGGAGTCCTAGGGGAGGAGTCGAACCCCAAGGACGCTCTCAGAGCCAGTTTCCTAGAGACAAGATGAAGAGGCACAGTCCAAGATTGCCTCCTCCATGACTAAGAAGAATAACACTTCATCTCGGAGTAAGAGTGTTACCAACCCGAAGGCCCCCTCACAGGGGGACAGACGAAACAACGCAAGAGATGAGGGTCAAACATCTGAAAGGCGTGACAGGAATGGAAATGGCCGCTCAAAATCTCAAAGTCATATAGGAGGAGAGGGTCGGGGGGTAGGGTCGCACAGACAAGGGCGAGGCGTACCTACCACCCCTAAACCCTCAGTCTCGCAAGGGAAAAGAACTGATGAACAACACCAATACCTTGTTTGATAGGGGTACCAGGGACGTCTACCCCACCTGGAGCAACGATCCCACCAATAGTGCAAGCTCAAATAGATGCACTCGTCATGGCGGTCTAGGGTCTGACAAAGAAACCTTGCGATATCGAGCTAGCTCATAGAAGTGGGAGTCCCTTCAGTGCCAATAACCAAGCTGCTCAACCACCACCGAAATAGAGGACCTCGAAACTCCCAACATACACTAGGAAGGAGGACCCAGTACGACACATTGGAAAGTTCGAGGATCAGATGGAGTTACTCAGTGTGGAGCATGATTATAGGTGCAGGGTATTCCCAACCACTCTCTCTGAATCAGCTCAAGAATGGTATTGGAAATTCAAACCTGGATTCATCACTTCCTCGGAGTAGTTCAAGAAGGAATTTTGCAAGTTCTTCAGTGCCGGATGAATTCAACCAGTTTATCCTAATCAGCTAGCTGACATCAAGCAAGGGAAGGACGAATCCTTGAGAGAGGTAAACCAAGCGTCCACAATAGGACACGAAGAGAAGTTCGTTGCCATTTCGGCAGGAATAATTTATCGTAGTCCCTTGTGGGATAGCATACACAGGAACCCCATCAACAACTTGCAGGAGTTCATGGACCGGGAAAACAAATACATGAAGTTAGATGACGCTATCATGAAGGAAGAAAAAGGCATAAACCATCTGGCCACTGTCTAGGCAGATAAGAACGGCGTAAACCCTCAGGGCGGCAATGGGGGCAACGGTAAGAAGAGGAGTACCTCAGGGGCTAAGTAGGGTGGAGGAAAGAAAACTAAGTTAGAACCAACCGAAAAATAGCCTAAGCATCCACCCAACCAGCCCAGGTTCACCAATTATACTGTCTTCACTACATCAAGGGCTGAGATTTACTTGGCAACATACTGTTGGGGTTTTATGCCCTAATTAAAATCCAATTTCTTTGTAATCTCATTTATTATCAATGAAAGAATAGAAACCATTTTTTGACTTGGTCAATCACTTTGCTCACATGTTTTATTTTCATGATTATTTGTTTAATATAAACTTCTATTTATTTACCCTAAAAACGGCTGCAGATGATGTGGCAAGGATTTCTCACAATGTGGTTGACACGTGGCGAAAGTACTGCTCGACTATCGACCAGAAGCACACCATATCGTCAGGGTTAATTTTTAATACAACCAGACTGCTCGTATAACCTGATTTATTTCCTTCTTAAGCTGTAATCTTATAATAACTGCATTGAATATTTCTTCATTATTATCTTAATACACAATTATTAAGGAAAGATAGGGCACATTGGCATATGTAACCCTCCTTGAGCCTATAAATATGCATGAAATAGCTCAAGGAAGGGACTTTTGATTCCGGTGTCTTTTTGCTAAATATTGAGAGAAAAAAGAGCTATAGTGAATGGTCCATCGTCTTATTGTAATACATTCAAGGTTTGTGAAACTCAGGAACCCTAGTTCTTTGATCACAACTTTGAGATTTAATAATAACAATAGCACTAAGTGGACGTAGGTCATTACCATTCTTTGGGGCCGAACCACTATAAATTCTTGGTGTTTTCTTCTCTTCCATTAGATCATCTTTCTCATTCTTGTTTTATACTTTGTCGTACATTTGACTTCATGTCGTTGGCCAAATCGAGGGTCAACATTCTGGTGCTCTCATTGAGAGTTTGAGAAAAAACTGTAAAAAAAAATCTAATGGCAAAAACATCCAAGAAGACTGGACAGGCTGCTGGCGCTGCATCGTCCCAACCTCCTCCCCCAAACATGGCTGAGAATGAACCTCATTTGGAGTTTGATGAGGAGGAATTGGATTTCGAAACACTGAGGGCAACACTGGAAGTATTGCAAGATGAGTTGGCCAATCTGAGGGCCAATCAGGAGAATGCTGCAAAGACAATGGCATTACAACAAAGAGAAAGAAAACGCCAGCGTCAAGAGCTGAGTGAGCGGCAGGCTGAGATGGATCTTCGGCAGAGGGATGCCATGGCCGCCCTTGAAGCAGCCATCCAGCTAGCAAGGAATCAGGTTACGCCATCCTCCTAGCCAGATCAGCCACCAAACATGCCACCTCAAAGAGGTCCCAATCCTAGCTCTCCGCTCCAGCCGGAAAGCCCTCAAACGCCGGAGCAGCATTCTCAGGATGATGTCCCACCTAGGGATCCTGAGTAGCAGTCTCCATCTCAGGCTGGTCGAGGAAATCCCCAGCGCCCGAGGCAGAATAGGGCCGGGCAACTGCCCCACAACCCTAGACGCCCAGAGGATGAAGAGCCGAATCTACCAAGCAGGGGACAACGTCCTTCTGCCAACAGAAGGAACACCGAGTCAGGTTCTGCGATCAGGGGCCCCCCATGGCATAACAATGCACGGGGACCCAATGACCAGCGCAGGCCTCCCCCTGACGCTCGAGAAATGCTAGCCCGAGGAGGTAATAGCGTGAACAGCCGGTCATGCCATAGTCAGCCACAATTCAGAGATGGCCATGGCTATAATGAAGCTGACTCTGACAGAGGGAATGCTGGCCGGAGAAATGAAGAAAGAGGTGGAGGTAGAAGCCCCCCACCTAGAGAAAATAGGCCAGCTAGCCACATCGCTGGGGGGAAACCTAGGTAGCCGAACGTCTTTAGTCGGCTAGGAGCTAGTGAGCAGAGACGATCTTAGGGATGTACTTAACGACCGTCGTGAGAGGCACGATGAGTACGCTCCCCCGGCACCAGCGGCCCCAGCAGTCCCAAAAGCTATTCAGGCTCAGATTGATGCCCTGAACCAAACAGTACAGCAACTAGTCAGGGGACGAACGTCCCATATCGAGTATGACAGGAGGAGGGGCACCCTCTTCATACAGAGGATTGCTGCGGCCGAAACCCCCAGTAAGTTCAAGATGCCTACATTGCCAAACTTCGACGGGTACTGAGACCCAGTATCTCACGTTAATAAGTTTGAGATTCAAATGGACATATAAAAAGTGTCGGAAGATGCCCGCTGCCGGATCTTCCCTGCCACACTATCTGACACCGCTCATGAGTGGTTCTTCAAGTTCCCTCATACTAGTATAGTATCTTGGGAAATGTTCGTGAAGGAATTTTACGGACAGTTCTACGCGGGTCGTGTACACCCCACAGAGGCCAACCAGCTGGTCAAGATACGCCAGAAAGAGGGAGAGCCCTTGAAAGAATATGTCCAACGCTTCATGCGAGCAGCAGCTAGAGCCAAGACAGTGGGCGATGAAGGTAAGATGATGGCTCTATATGCTGGAGTTAGGCGCCATTCTCCCCTCTGGAGTAGCCTCAGAAAGCATGGGGTTAGAAGTACCCAAGAATTCTTGGATTGGGCTGATCGATATATCAAGCTCGAAGACACGATTGCCAACGAAGGGAAATCACCAACAAAAGACAAGGAGCCCAAAGAACCCACCAAAGCCGCCAACGGGTCGGAAAAGCCCAATGGCAACGACAAAGGCAGCAGGAATGGAAATGGTAGGAATGGAGGAAAACAGGCAAACAATGAACCCTCAGCCTCTGAGAGTAAGTGCCCCAAAGGCAATTGATATAAGCCGAGATTCACCAATTACACGGCCCTTGTCAAAAGCCGAGCTGAAGTCTACCAGCTCAAGCGTGCCTTACAAACGACCCGCAGCTCTAAGGAAAGATATCACCAAAAGAGATACAACGAAGTTCTGTCTTTTTCATAACGACTACGGGAACGACACCAATGAATGTAACCAGTTGAAGGACAAAATTGAGTTCCTGATCAGGCAGGGACATTTAAGAAGATATGTGCGAGCCGCAGGGTGGTCTCAGTGAGAGGCTCAAGGTGGCAACGAGCAGGCACCTGCATGCCAATGCTCGCCACCTCTACAGCCAACTCCTGTGGCAGGCACTTTACTCACCATCTGCGGATGCCCACATCTTGCAGGAGACAGTGGGAAGGCAAGGGAACGATACGCTCGAACCTTATGCCATGACCAGGACATCGAGATGATGAGTGTGGAAGATCGAGCACCAAAAAAGGCTCGTACAGAGGAGGAATTGATAACCTTCTCTGATGACGATGCCCAACATGTACGATTCCCACACTCTGATCTGCTGGTCGTAGACGTAAAAATTGCCAACATGATGGTGAAAAGGGTGTTGGTCGACATAGGGAGTTCGGTTAACATCCTATACAAGTCTTCGCTGGAAAGAATGAAGCTAGCCGTCAAAGACCTGAAGCCATGCAACCAAACCATTTATGGTTTTTCCGGTGAAGGGCTCGCCCCAACATGGTCGATTAGGCTTCCAGTTACAGCAGGTGCTGCACCTGCTAATAGGACATTACTCACTACTTTTATAGTAGTTGATTGTCCTTCAGCATACAACGCTGTGATTGGGAGACTGATTCTGGTCGACCTACTAGCCGTCACCTCGATATGGCACCTCGCCATGAAATTCCCAACAGACGCAGATAGGTTGCGTATTGGGAAATCAGCGGGAAGCAAGAGAGTGCTACAACGACTCGATCACCAAGGCAAAGAAGGGTGTATCGAGAGATGTTCATAGGAAAGAGTTGCAAATGGAAACTGATGCTCAGGCCCACATGGGTGATAATGTCACCAAATAGGGCGTTGCCCAAAGTGAGGATAGAGATTTAGATCCTCGCTTTGGGGATTTTGAGGAAGAAGTGTGACCTATCGAGGACCTTGAAGAGGTCCAACTCGATGAAGAAAATCTGACCAGGGTTGTGAAAGTCGGTAAAAACTTAGAGACAACAACAAAACAAGCACTGGTGGAATTTTTAAGGAAGAACCAGGAAGTCTTTGCCTAGTGGCACAAAGACATGGTCGGGATAGACCCTGCAATAATTAGCCATGTCCTAAACATCGACAAGAGTTTTCCACCAGTGCAACAAAAAAGAAGGCTGCTCGACAAAGATAGATCAAGGGACTTAAAAGAAGAAGTCGAGAAGCTGAAAGAGAATGGGTTCATCAGGGTGGAATTTTATCCATCGTGGGTCTCTAATCTCGTGCTAGTTCCCAAGCCGAATGGCAAATGGCGTACGTCCATGGATTTTACAGACCTAAATAAAGCCTGCCCTAAAGATTGTTTCCCACTCCCAAGAATCGACCAGCTGGTCGATGCCACTGCAGGACATGAGATTCTCTCATTCATGGATGCATACTCCGGGTATAACAAGATTAGTATGCATCCCCCTGATGAGGATCACACTAACTTTCAGACTGATACAGGGCTCTACTGTTACAAAGTGATGCCCTTCGGTTTGAAAAACGCTGGTGCGACTTACCAGCGACTCGTCAACCACATGTTTAAGGAAATGATCGGCACAAACATGGAAGTCTACGTTGACGACATGCTGGTCAAGTCGAAGAAAGCAGAAGGACATGTAAAGGATTTGCAGGAGTGCTTCAACGTCTTGAACAAATATCAGATAAAGCTAAATCCACTTAAATGCTCTTTCGGACTAGGGTCAGGAAAGTTCTTGGGATTTATAGTTAACTCGAGAGGAATTGAAGCCGATCCCGAGAAAATTAAAGCCCTGATCGACATGAAATTGCCAGCAAAGATTAAGGATGTTCAAAGCTTAACCGGAAGAATTGCTGCTCTTAGTAGATTCATTTCAAAGTCAACAAATAAGTGCGTTCCATTTTTTAATCTACTTAGAGGCAACAAAAGGTTTGAATGGACGGAGGAGTGTGAGCAGGCTTTTCAAGCACTAAAAACTCACATGGCGCAACCACCCATCCTGTCAAAGCTGGTCGATCAAGAAACTTTGTTCATCTACCTGGTGATCACAGAATACACTGCTAGTGCCGTTTTAGTAAGGGAGGAAAAAGGCGTGCAGAAGGATGTTTACTATGTAAGAAAAAGGCTAATTGGAGCAGAACAGCGGTACCCGCCCATCGAGAATCTAGCCTATTGCCTAGTTTTGGCCTCTAGGAAGCTGCGGCCTTACTTTCAAGCTCACCCAATTACGGTTTTGACCGACCAGCCTCTGCGTAAAGTCCTGCAAAAACCAGAGGCTGCAGGTAGATTGTTGAAATGGGCAGTTCGATATATCTTACTTGCCGTGAGCAGCGATAAAAGGGCAAGCCCTGGCTGACTTTATTGCAGAGTTCACTGAGCTTATAGATAGCGAGCAGGTTGAAGAGCCTAATGAGCCTAAGTGTCAAAACCAAGCTCCCACGTGGAAATTATTTACAGATGGTTCTTCTAACGAGTGCCACGCTGGAGCAAGAGTGATCTTGATAACGCTGGAAGGGCATCGATTTCACTGCGCAATCAGGTTTGATTTCACTGCTTCTAACAACGAGGCCGAGTATGAAGCATTACTCGCTGGATTGCGTTTAGCCAGGGATATGAATATAAAGGTTCTCAACATCTACAGTGATTCTCAGTTGGTGGTGAATCAAATCATGGGAGAATACCAGGCACGAGATTTAAAGATGGTTGCCTATCTGAACAAACAAAAGATCTATTGGCTCAGGTCGACAAATACAACCTCTAGCAAGTACCTCGTGACCAGAATTTCAATGCTGATGCTTTGGCCAAATTAGCAAGTGCGAAGGATACTAATACTCTGAATATAGTGATAGTTGAGTGGCTAACAATTCCAAGCATCCAAGCAGAGGAGACCACTATGGTAATCCATATGACAGATGCATGGATGACACCATATATAGAGTATCTGACACAAGGAATATTACCAACGGACAGAAACAAAGCCAGGACCCTTCAGCGATAGCTTGCTAGGTATATCCTGGTTGATGGAATCTTGTACCGAAGAGGATACTCAATGCCACTCCTCAGGTGTATTTCGAAAGAGAAGGCCAAATAATTGATGAAAGAGGTACATGAAGGCTTTTGTGGAGACCACGTTGGGGGGCAAAGCTTGTCAAAAAAGATATTGAGGCAAGGATACTTTTGGCACACGATGAATGAAGATTCGATGGAGTTTGTACGGAGATGCGACAAATGCCAGAGATTCTCCAAAATCCCACGAGCAGCCTCTAATGAACTTAAATAGATGCAAAGTTCGTGCCCGTTTGCAGTTTGGGGCATATATCTAATTGGATCTTTGCCCACAGGAAAGGGTGGCGTCAAGTATGCTGTGGTTGCCGTCGATTACTTCACTAAATGGGCTGAAGCCGAGCCACTCGCAACCATAACGACCAAGAAGGTGCTGGATTTTGTGATAAAAAACATTGTTTGTCGCTATGGATTGCCAAGGAAGATCGTCTCAGATAACGGCACCCAATTCGATAGTGATTTATTCACAAATTTTTGCGAATGACATGGAATTATCAAGAGCTTTTCTTCAGTCACTCATCCCCAAGCAAATGGATAAGTTGAAGCAGTCAATAAGACGCTAAAGGATACACTAAAGAAAAGACTAGAAGAAGCTAAGGGGCGTGGCTAGAACAATTGCCTGAAGTCCTTTGGTCGTACAGAACTTCCCATCAAACAACAACGGGCCACACTCCATTCTCTTTAGCTTATGGATATGAGGCTATGTTGCCTGTTGAGTTAGATTTTCCTTCGCATCGCAGAATAACGTACGATCAAGGCTCGAACAACCAACTATTGATGGAATCCCTCGACTTGATCGATGAGAAACATGAGCAAGCCCAACTCCGAATAGCTGCATACTAGCAAAAAGTCGCCCGGTATTTCAACTCTAAAGTACGAGAAATAAAGTTTAGCATTGGAGATCTTGTACTCCAAAGAGTTTTTCTAAACACCCGCGACCAAGCTATTGGAGTGCTCGGACCTAATTGGGAAGGGCCATACCAGATTGAAGAAGTCCTTCACCCAGGCACCTATAAACTTGCTCGCTTAAATGGAGATCTCGTTCCTCGCTATTGGAATGGAGAATACCTGCGCAAGTACTATCAATAAACAATTCTGCTTAAAGAATTGGCTTGTATTAATTTACTTTTGACATGTTTTGAAAAAAGGTTGGTCATTTTATGTGATTGAATCGCTTATAAGTGTAAGATCTTATTGATCACTCGTACAGACATGTTTTGTCCATTTAGTACGAGAAATATAAGGGACTGTGCGCAGCTAGTCATTTCTTGCCAATTATTGTATTTATTACAAGTATTTGCTCATTACGTGTGTTGTTTTGCTGTATTACAATTTTAATTATTTTGCTCTGAGCAGTATTGTTCAAATAGGTTTTGGTCAAGGCAAGTGACCAAGGACCTAAAGCTCCTCGATCACTTGGGGGGCATATAAGGTATCTAGTAAGCAAGGCATATCGAAAGGTATGTAAACACATGAGCAAAATAAGTGAAAGCATGCTAGGGTACTTAGAGTATTTTTCAAAATTTTTTATTTTGTTAAATCAAACCAAAGTGCTATGCTAAGTTTGGTCATGCGAACATATGTTATAATAAAATGAAAATATTATAATATCTTAAGGAAACCTTTTACACCACGAGCAGTTACTGCTCGGATGTAATTGTTCAATTAAAAGTAAAAGCTGCCCATGCAGCAATAAATTTTTAACTAGAAAATTAAAATTGTCTTTACATCACGACCCGTAGGTCATGTAATTAAAAGATTAAAGATAGAAAGGGAAAAGACTAAGAGGCTGGAGGGTCTTGAGGAGCGTCCTGGTCGACAGCTGCGCTAGTTTCATTATCTGCACCATCTATCCCTATTGCCAGAGAGATCTCTGGGGAAGCAAGAGCATTAGCCCTCTGTTCTTCCTCCAGGAGAATGGCACACTGAGACATTAGAGTCCGCCTCAGGCGTTCTGAGAGGTAGCTGAAGTTAGCCTTCAGGTTGTGCTTCCAAAACTCGTAGAAGCAAAGATGAGTGGTTTCCTTGTACTTCTCCAAGTTCTTGGCTTCGAGTTCCTCAAGATCCTTCAAGTGCTTTTCCAGCTCCTCCGTCTCCTGCCTGCTCGCAATCCAATCAAGCTTGAGCTGTTTGGATTGTTGGTAGTTGAGTTTGGCCCTTTCCCTGAATCTTTCTTTGTCTTCATTGGATTTCTTCTGGGCGTCCCGACTCTCCAGCAGCTCCTCAGTCAGAGTGGCTTTCTGCTCGAGCAGTTCCTCTTTCTGCTTAGACAGCTCCGCACTCTTCTCAAGCAACTCGCCATTCTGCTTAGTTAGCTCATTGTTCTTCTCGAGCAGGTCAATGGTTTTCCCCTCAAGCGCTTTCATAGCCTCAACAAGCCTGGTGTCAAATTTTTTGGTCTGGGACACTATTGCACCCGCACGGCGCCAGCCAGCAGTCATGGTCAGCAATCCTTGCAATCAGATGAACAGGGTAAGGCGATGGCAGAAAATCAAAAGCAAATTATTCAGCATCAGGAAGTAACTTATGCTAACTATCTTATTCAACCCTCGGTTGAGTATTTGGTCAGTCTCCATGGAAATGGTTCCGTCAATGGCCTCTTGACTGTGTTTGTGTTTGGAGAGATTGTATATCCTCTCCCTGGCTAAGCTGACCATGATGCTGGACAGGGAGCCTTCGGTCTGAGTGTGCTGTGTTTGGCTGGTAAGGTCGACGGGTGTTGGAGGAGTGGAATGCTGGTAGACCAGAGGAGTTGAGGCCGGCTGCTCGAGTGGCGATGGAGGTGGCGTGTTCTCCTTCAAAGAGACAGTGGCTAGAGGGTCCTCAGTTCGGGCCTTCTTTGAGGCGGTTTTATTGCTCTCCCTCCAAGTCCTCTTGCTGTCCTTCTTCTTGCCAGAAGATGCAGCGACAGCCTTGTAATGCTCGAACACGTCTTCAGATGACATATCTGCACAAAAAGAAACAACACAAGCAGTGAGACAAGATATATAGACGGAACTAAAAATGAAAGTAAAGAGATTATAAGTAAAGTACCCGTGCTACAACTACTAGTCGCTACATTACTTACTGAACTACTTACTGCCTGGAAGAAATTTGAACTTAAGTTTGGAGTATACTTAAAGTTACCGTCCCTGTCAAATAAGTGACAGGGAATTGGCAAAATATCTAAGAGCAAGAGATCAATACCGTTCTCATCTGAAGATTCGTTGATGGGAGTAGGAGGTTCAGTGGCTTTCCTTTTTCCCTTTTCCAGTGGGGCAAGGGGAGCGACAGCTCGCGGGATGCTAGAGGGTTCCTGTATTGTCACTCCAGCCATCCTCCTCCTTCGAGGTTGTGACACGTCTAGGTGTTGCTCGGGAATCTCCTCGCCAATGGCACTTCCCGCTGGTGAGGGGCCAAAAGCCCGACCAGCCTAAGGTTAGCCTCTATGACTAGATGCTTGATGCTCTTCTCCACGTCAGTCATACTGGCCAGGAGGGCTGATCAAACCTCCATGTCTGGAGTTGGGTCTAGTCGCAACCATGGGCCTGAAAGGCGGTAAAAATATAAGGAAAGTGCAGGAAAAAATTAAAGAAAAATAAACGACCAGGGGTGTTAAAGTATTACCTCCTTGGGTGAAGGCCAGGTTGTTGGCAACCATGTCTGTCGTAAGGAAATACTCCTGATGGTACTTCCCCACATTTGATATGTGAGTGGTGTCAGATAGGAAAGTGCGACCTGTTTCCTTGTGAAAAAAGTGGAAAAACCCCGTGTTTTCTTGGTTGGGGTTAAACTTGAGGTCAAACAGATAATTGACCTCATGTGGTGTAGGGACATGCCATTTTTTGTGGCTATACAGGATATAGAGTGCAGCAAGCATTCTATATCCGTTAGGAGTTATTTGGAATGGGGCGACCCCGAAGTAGTTGGCCACCCCTTGGAAAAAAGGATGAAGAGGCAAGGTAGCCCCTGCCTCGATGTGATACCTCGACCAGGCACTGAAAGCACCTCCAGGCAAGCTCGCCCTTTGGTCTTTGGTGGGTTGGACTAAGGTTACCACAGGAAGTCTGTATTTTTTAATATAATTCGCAATCATCCTAATTGTTACTCGACTAGAAGGGGCGACATACCATTCAACATCTGGTTGAATGACATTTCGAAGTTGAGCGTGAGTTTGGATGCTAGGGTCAGGGATATTTCTATCTTGACCATTGGTCGAGGGAATTTCAGCCCGAGGAGCAGGCTGATTTGAAGGATTGGAAGGTTTCTTTTTTTGGGCTTTAGTTTTTGCTCGACCCATATTTTGGATGAGGGTCGATGGAGTGTTTGAAGTGGCATAAGAAAAGGGAATTTCAGGTATTAGTAACAACGGTTGCTCCTCGTCCTCAAGCAATTGAGCTAGCAAGTCGTCGTCGATAGGTCTTTCACCTCCCCACGGATCTTGCATGAAAGGCTGCGAACAGAGAAATGGGGAGGTAAGAGCATTAAGCTTAAAAGCTTGTGTTGAGAGTTGGAATAACGTTGATTAAAAAGTTTTTCGAGAAAAAGATTTTTCGACTCCGAAGGAGCGGGAAAAACCCAGTTTTTCAACTAGCCTAAAAGTCAAAATTTTTACTTCGATTTTACGCCCTAAATCTATAATCTCGACTACCAAACTGGCTCTTAACCCCTACAAGATGTTGTTTCATCTTCTTATCAAGCATCGATTAATATGCCCATTACCCCAAAACAATTTTGGTTAAGAACAGTCAAGAACACAGATTTGAATACATAAAAAACAGTTTTGCATGGCATCTCAAACGTCCAAGGGGTTCGTAAAACTTACTTGAATGGAAAGAGGGGCCTGGAACGAAAGCTTTGAGTGTTCGAACGGAGGATCCTTAGAACAGAAATGAAAGCTCCTCAAATTTTTTGGGCTCTAAAGGTCGAGATTCTTAGGAATTCTTGACAAGAAAATGGCGAGTGAAAAGTAAAAAGTAAAAATATGGATTTGGGGAATTATATATAGTGATTGCGACACGTTAAAAGAGGTAATCATGAATTACTTTTTCTAAATGTGGGGAAGTGAAATGGCTGTCGGACACATTCTTGAGAAACCGAAAAGACTTGATTAGACATGATTGGTCACCCTTTTCAAGAAAGCATGGGCGACTCTGACAGATTTCGTGGGGTATTCGAAGAGTCGGTTTCCTAAGTTTACTTATTGCTAGTCGCAATAAATAAACTTGGGGGGCAAATGTTTACCCTAAAAACGGTTGCAGATGACATGGCAAGGATTTCTCACAATGTGGTTGACACGTGGCGAAAGTATTGCTCGACTATCGACCAGAAGCACACCACATCGTCAAGGTTAATTTTTAATACGACCAGGCTGGTCGTATAACCTGATTTATTTCCTTCTTAAGCTGTAATCTTATAAAACTGCATTGAATATTTCTTCATTATTATCTTGATACGAGATTATTAAGGAAAGATAGGGCACGTTGGCATATGTAACCTTCCTTGAGCCTATAAATATGCATGAAATAGCTCAAGGAAGGGACGTTTGATTCCGGGGTCTTTTTGCTAAATATTGAGAGAAAAAAGAGCTATAGTGAATGGCTCATCGTCTTATTGTAATACATTCAAGGTTTGTGAAACTCAAGAACCCTAGTTCTTTGATCACGACTTTGAGATTCAATAATAACAATAGCACTAAGTGGACGTAGGTCATTACCATTCATTGGGGCCGAACCACTATAAATTCTTGGTGTTTTCTTCTCTTCCATTAGATCATCTTTCTCATTCTTATTTTATACTTTGTCATACATTTGACTCCGTGTCATTGGCCAAATCGAGGGTCGGCACTATTAAATCCCGAGCATATAGCTAATCTTATTTATAGTGACCTAATCACAGTGGAATATAAATATGATTACATGTTCAAAATAAGTTAGTCCTAAGATTAGTCAGTGCACAGGATTTACACTGATTTGCCAATCTACGATATGATCTACTTACACATTACAGTGTTATGTTCTTTCCAGAACATTAGCAAAGTAGATAAGATCTGATGTATTTGTTACATCGGACTGGACCGATATTGACAGTTGATAAGATAAGTAAACATACCATTATTATCTATTCTAGTCATATCATATAGTTGACCATCGGTCAATTCAATCTCAATTCTGAGTGGTTAGTATTCTAACTGATTTTATTATTTGAGTTCTTTGACTTGTTCATTACCAGCTTACCCTACGGACTAGCCCATACTTACATCTTGGGAACTTGGTAGTATAATTGAGAGGGAGTGTTAATCATAAATATGAACATCTATAGCTTCTGATGAAGAAGTGAAACGATGGTTTCCTTTTAGTTTGGTTCAAGGTGTTAAATGATAGAGATCTCATTTCAGTAATTAAATTAGTTTATTGAAATATCATTTACAAGGAACTAAGTGTTTTAAGGATAAAATACAATGAGGGGTAAAAGGATATTTTAGTCCTATCTCATTGTAGACCGTCTATAGAGGATTGAGTGACAATTATGGTTGTAACAATGGATAATTAATAGCGTATCTATATTTGTTATAGAGCGTTCTATGAATTCAAGAGTGCAATTCCGAGTCTATAGTGGATTCACAAGGAATTAATAAGTTAGTAAATTTATTTGTTAGATTTATGATAACTTATTGGAGCTTGATTTCATAAGCCCATGGTCCCCATTGTACCTTGGATAAAATCATCTAGATAGTCTCAATTAATTGATTTAATTATCAATTAGAATTATCAAAGTTGACCCGGTCAATTTTGGATAGTTTCAGAGAGTTGTGTAATTTTGAGAAGAAAAGAGAATTTATGGCAGATTTATTAATTAAGATAAATTGGTATCTAAATTAATAAATAAGTTTAAATCAAGGTTCAAGTTATAAATATTTAATTTGATAAAGGATTTAAATAATTATTTAATTTATTAAATCAATAGAAAATAATACAGGCCTTGATTTTAAGTCCGATGGGCTTATAATCAAATGGGAAATTTCACGGGCCTAAAGCCCATGATAATTTCGACCTAGGGCTTTAAAATGGCTATTATTTTATTGATTTTTTAATTAAATTAAATGGCCTAATTGAGTCTATAAAAAGAGTGCTTAGAGAGAAGTCAATATAGAAGTTTAATCACTGGTTTTCTTATAGTTTCAGATTCTCTCTAAACACAAGTCATTTTCTAAGGCTCTTTGATTATTTTATCTTCTTCTTCTCTGTATCTATCTCATGTGTTGAGAATTGCCCACACTAGTCTAGGTGATTCTAAGGATACATTGGAAGGCTGTGAAGAAAATAGAAGATCGGTTCAGTTTCTTGATAATACTCCGCGACAGAGAGGATACAAGAGTTAGAGAAACTGAAGGAATGACTCTTTCATTCCGCTGCGTATACTGTAAGTATTCTATTATTTGTTTCTCTTTGAATTCAATTTTAGAAACATGTTTCAGGCTATCTCGTATTAATTTGTTTAATATTAGATATACATGAAAATAAATAAAGATCCTGTATAAAGTTTTCCCAACAGAAAAAATAAAGAAATCAGGGGAAAAATATATATATATATAGGGGGTCGACCTAGTGAGACTAAGCCCAGGCTGACCACCATAGGACTCCCCCATACTTGGAAAAATTGATCGAAGACATAAAGAGGGGTTAACCTAGGCCCTAAGCTTACAAAACGTGAAAGAAAGGGCATAGGTGGTCGGCCTACCACCTTAGGCTGACCACCCTAGGGATGTAAACCTAAAAAAAAATGCCAGAGGACTAAGGTTCAAGTCTCCAATAAATTTTACAGTACAAGGAAGACCCCAAAGAGCTCAATAAAGGAGGAGAATTTTTTTTTAGGGTCCCAGGTGGTCGACCTATGATTGGGCTGACCATCCTAGACCCTGGATCCTAGGAAATTGCCCAGGGAGTGTGGTGGTCAGCCCATGATGTAAACCCTAAGGTGCTCGGCCCATGATGGGGTATGTGAGCCTGGAAGTCGCATAAGGCAAGGTAAATGGAAGGGAAACCCTAGGGGTGGTTGGCCTATGATGGAATTTACAACCCTGCCAATCATAGGGCACATAGGCCTAGAAATCCCTCAGCTAAGAAAACCCTAGGGGTAGTCGGCCTAAACACTAATCCCCTAAGCCTGGAAATCACCCAGGCTAAGGAAAACCTAAGATGGTCGACCTATGAGGGAATTTGAAAACTTGGAATTTGCCTATGGCTAGATGGAGAACCCTGGAAATCGCCCAGCCCTAATTTCCTAAGCCAGGAAATCGCCCAAGCCAATGAATCTAAAGGGTGGTCAGCCTATAGGGATCTAAACCTTAAGCATCACGCAAAAAGGGGCAAGGAACAAGCCAATTTTTGATTAAGAACAGTCTTTGATTCAAACAAGTCAATTATTTTTTATCAAAATAAAACTAAACAAGGAGATTCAGAGAAATTCATCAAAAACGTAAAAATTGGGAAATAATACTTACCAAAGAGGAGATGCGCAGAGTTGATGAAGAATTGAAGAATTCCACAGCTTAGAACATCTTGAAGGAGGTGCATGGGTTAGGAGTCTAATGAGTGAGGCCCTACTTATAGCCTCTCAGGCTAACCATATTTTAAGGAATTTAAAATCCTTGAAAAATATCTAGTATGGTTAGAAATTCAAATTCCTTGAAAAATATCTTATATTTTTAGGAATTCTAATTCTTTTAAAAATGTCTTATATTTTTCAGAGTTCAAATACCTTGAAAAATATTTTGTATTTTTAGGAATTAATATTCTTGAAAAATATATTATGTTTTTAGGACTTCAAAACTCGAAAAATATATTATATTTTTAGGACTTCAAATTTCCTTGAAAAATATACTAGATTTTTAGGAAATTAATTTTCCTTGAAAAATATAATTATTTTTAGGAATTACAATTATCCTTGAAATTAGTGATTAATAAAAGTACTACATAATGTCCCAAGGGACTTTGCTGTTAAAGTACTACTATAATATGTTTCTTGGGCCAGATCAAGTTTACCGTAATGTTGAACACATTACACTAAACTTGGGGGGAAAATGTTATCCCTAAAAAATCCAGGGATGATGTGGCGAATGAGAAAGAGGCATGTGGCATCACAAATCAGGGAAAAATGACGTAGTATTGAGAAAAGAACGATGAGAAAAAAAGATAGGTCCAAGACCTATAGAGAAGTCGACTAGGCACCTGGCCCCAACCTCTGGGGGTGGTCGGCCCAAGCATGCCCAAGAACCCCTCGGGGTGGTCGGCCCACCCTATCCTCCATAGGTTGGTCGGCCTACACTCCCAAAGACACTTCAGTGGGTAAAACTAACGCTCGTTCAAACTGAGATCAATAGGCCTGGCACCAGAAGATCAACAGACCTATCACCCAGAAGATCACAAGCCTAGCACCTAGAGGACCAACGAGCCTAGCACCCAAGCTCTAAAAGGGTCCTCAAGCCTAGCACCTAAGTCTCATAGACCAATCAAGACTTAGCATTTTATTGAAGGTCTCAATCATGCATTATCGATCATGATCTAGAGAAGACAACGGGAAGACCCACGATCTCATAATCATGGGAAGGTGGACACGTATCTCTACTCCCAATGATCGTGTACCAAACCACGATCCCACTCTTATTGATCATGTAACAGCCCCTGGGTACTATAAATAAAGTACCCAAGTGCTGGCTCGTGAGGCTGCTGAAGCTCAATGTTAGGCTATTTTTAGCCTATCTTTTGAGTGTCTTGATTCAGGTTTTACTGTTGTGTTTTAGCATTTTTGGAGCAGAATTACACTTGTTTTACTTGATTTCAGGTTTAATCACAAGAATTGGGCAAATGGAATGGAATGTGGAGATAAAGTGCTAAACCGAGCTCAAAAGCCTTTGATGCAGAAAATTCTCTTTGGGCTGCAGCGCCAACATTTGCATTGTGGCGCTAGTATCCATTGCGACCGCAGCAAGGTAAAAAATCCAGCTTGGAAGTGGAAATCTCAAATCGTATTAGAGCCGTGGCGCTAGTGTCTGTACGACATGTGTTTTTCACTGATCGAAGGGCTGTTTTGGGAATTTGGGCAGAAAATTATTAGGACATTGTTTTTAATCAGATTAACGTGAATTTCAGAGGGGAGACTTTTTAGAACATAGAAAACAACAAGAAGAAAATTGGAGATTAAGGTCGGAGCAATTGTGACAACCCTAATTCTAGTTTCTTCTCTATTCACTTTATTTTTTGGTTTTAGTATGTGTTTTAGAGATTTAACTATGGATATGTTAATTGTGATTATGAGCTAAACTCCATTTAGGGTTTTTAATGGAGATTAACTGAAGCTTTTTATGGATTAATACAATTTCTATATTTTTCTTCTATTGATGTGTGATTTATTCATATTTGTGATCATTGCATGTATATGATTGGGCATCTTATCCATGATTTATGATTTCAATACAAAAGTTGAAAAATGAGTGTTGAAAATGCTCTAATTGAATAAACATAGGTTTCGACACAAAATGAGAGTATTTGTGTGACTTGTGTAGTTATAGGATTATTCCTTGATGTTGATTGTATGTGTGATTTACCACAGAAATGTAGGATTTTACCATATAATTTAGAATCTATATGTCTTAATTAGAATATAGGTTATTTTATAATCTGCTATCACATTAGGTAGAAGAAGAATTGTTTTGTATTATTGAAATAGGAAGTGGATGCAATTGAAATTAATTTCCCTATAATTCAAACCTTGGTTAAATCTTGTTTATTGCTTCTATTGTTAAAATTTAGTCTTTTAATGCTTTCGTTTACAAAATCAATTTTCGATTGCCAAATAGAAAGAAGAATTCAATTAATTGGTATTTAGCTACATTCCTCGTGGGAACGATCTCACTTACCTGAGTATTGCTTGTAAAACGATACGTATACTTGCGTGTTGGATTTTTCGTAACAATTTTTTGGCGCCGTTGCCGGGGACTGCTTTTAGCTAATATTAAAATAGTTGAATTTTATTCTAATTTGGTATTTTCTTTTCAATTTTACTAATTCTGTCATTGTCTCAATTTTTCTTATCTCAGGTTACAGGTTAGTTTATGCGACACCAAGGCCCCGCTATTCGAGTGCCTATTGATCCTGAAATAGAGAAGACTTGTAGACTGAATCGACAGAATAAAAGGTTGGAAAGAAGGGTTGACACCACCATGGCTGATCCAGTGAATAATAATAATGGGTTGAACGGGGGTGTTGTTGAGGATCAAGCTCAGCAAGGTAATGGTCAGAACCCAACAGCCAGAAGCTTGAGAGATTACGTGTTGCTTACTGTGACAGGGGTACAGTCTTATATCAGACCACCCGCTGTCGCCTGCAATACTCCAAATGGTTCAATCCACTGTTCAGTTCGGGGGATTGCCAATTGATGACCCCAATATGCATCTTGCTAACTTTGTTGAGCTCTCTCAGACATTTAAAATGAACGGAGTTAGTGACAATGCCATCATATTAAATTTATTTCCATTCTCTTTGAGAGATCGAGCTAAGAGTTGGTTGGTATCTCTGCCACCTAATTCGATCACCACATGGAATGACCTTGCTCAGAAATATCTCTCAAAATTTTTCCCTCCTGCAAAGGCAGCTAAGTTGAGAGGAGAGATCAACAATTTTTATCAGTTGGAGGGTGAGTCTCTTTATGATGCACGGGAGAGATTTAAAGACTTGTTGAGGAAGTGTCCCACCATGGTATTGAGAAGTGGATGCTAGTCCACAATTTCTATAATGGTTTGTGCGGTACTACTCGCACCAATATTGATGCAGTAGCAGGGGGTGCTTTTATGAGCAAGAGTGCCAATGACGCATATGAACTATTGGAAGAAATGGCCATGAACAATTATCAATGTCCTAGTGAGAGGAGAAATCCAAAGGGAGTGGCTGAAATGCATGAGATTGATGCCATCTCTATGCTTAGTGCTCAGGTAGCTGCTCTTACAAAACACCTACAAAATAATACTGTGGCAGCCCAAGTGATGCAAGCTCAAGTGAAGTGTGAACTATGTGGGGGACCCCATTCTTTTGAACAATGCCAATTTGGGGATGTGAACAATTTTCCATTAAAGCAAGCACATGTTATTGGGAATTTTCCAAGACAGCCTAATAATCCGTACTCTAATTTCTATAATCAAGGATGGAAAAATCACCCGAACTTTTCTTGGAAGAATGACCAACAACCCCAATCATTAGTTCAACAGCCACAACAGTCATTTCAACAACCAACTCCGGGATTTTATTAACAGAGATTCAGGCCTCAACATCAACCACCTCAGTCACCTATGCAACAACAACAGAATCCTGCGAGACAGTTTGACACTCAGTCTGATGTCCTTAATCAATTCATGACTGAGACTCGGTCTTCTATCATAAACTTGGAGACCCGGATGGAGAAATTGGCTACTCTTATGGCCAACCAAGCTCAATGTAATTTTCCTAGCACCACTGAAGTCAATCCAAAAGAACATTGCCAGTCTATTACTTTGAAATGTGGGAAGAAGTATGAAGCGACAAGCATAGAGCAGTCAGATGAAGACAAGGATCAGGATCAACAGGCACAGGGCATAGTGGAACAGAAGCAAGGTGAAGACAAGGTTACTGAAGACCTCCCAGCCAAAGAAGGTACACCACCAGTGAGCATTGACCATCACATCAAGATTCCCTACCCTCAAAGGCTCCGCAAGAACAACTTGGATAAGCAGTTTTCTAAGTTCCTTGAAGTATTCAAGAAACTACATATCAACATCCCATTTGTGGAGGCCTTGGAGAAAATGCCAAGTTATGTTCAATTCATGAAGGACATCCTGTCTAAGAAGAGAAAGATAGGAGAGTATGAAACTGTGGCATTGACAGAAGAGTGCAGTGCCATTCTGCAAAGGAAGCTCCCTCAGAAACTGAGAGATCCTAGGAGTTGGAATCATCTTTATTGTTCTGACTCGAAAAAAAATCAGTTTAATTTTGAATTTACAACTCGAAAACTTCGAAATACATTAGAATTTTTTTTATTAGAATTATAATAATTATAATAATACTTCACTTTATTTATATATTGCTATTATTTATATATTTATTCCTTTTAAAATATAATACAAAAAAATGACTAATTCTATTAGATAGAAATCTATATAAAAAAAAATATATAAACTAAAATAAAAAATGTCCAAAGATTTATAAAAGAAAGATTTATAAAAGGACAAATTTATATTCTTTACCCTGCACTATGGGAATTTTGAGAGCATGAATGCTCTACGTGATTTGGGGGCGAGCATTAATCTGATGCTGCTTTCTATTTTCACAAGATTGAAGCTTGGGGAAGCAAGACCTACAATAGTGACTCTTCAGTTGGCAAACAGATCATTAACACATCCTCAGGGTATTATTGAAGATGTTCTGGTTAAAGTAGACAAGTTTATCTTCCCTGCAGATTTCATTGTACTAGATATGGAGGAGGATGCTAATGTACCAATTATCCTTGTAAGACCGTTTTTGGCAACAGGCAAAGCTTTGATTGATGTGCAGAAGGGTGAGTTACGGTTGAGAGTACAAGGTGAAGAAGTTGTTTTTAATGTACTCAAAGCTATGACTTATCCCAGGGCCTGTGATAGTTGTTTCTCAGTTGATGTGGTGGACAGTATAGTAGAGGGAATGAAGAGGGTTGAAGATCCTCTTGTGTTGAGTTTGCTTGAAGAGGAGTTGACTGAGCAGGATGGAAATGAGGCCATGGAGTATGTGAAATGGATAATTTCTTATGGGCCTTTGAAGAGAAACTATTTTGAAGAACTTGGTTCAGTGCCTGAGCGACCGTTGACTTCAGTTGAGAAGCCAGCGGTGTTAGAGTTGAAGATTTTACCTAATCAATTGTAGTATGTGTTTCTTAGGGAGAATGAGACACTTCCTGTAATTGTGTCTGCATTGCTTTCTGAGATTGAAATAGACAAGTTATTGAGGGTGCTGAGTATGTATAAGAAAGCCATTGGGTGGACTTTGGTTGATATAAAAGGGATCAGCCCCTCGACAGTGATGCACTGAATTTTGATGGAAGATGACAGTAAACCAACCAGTTAAGCTCAACGGAGGTTAAATCCGCCAATGAAGGAGGTAGTGAGGAAAGAAGTGGTGAAATGGTTAGACACAGGAGTGGCTTACCCAATATTTGATAGTAAATGGGTGAGCCCAATTTAGGTGGTTCCGAAGAAAGGAGGGATGATAGTAGTCAGGAATGAAAACAATGAACTGATTCCAACTAGTATTGTCATGGGCTAGAGGATTTGTATTGACTACCGAAAACTCAACAAAGCCACAAGGAAAGATCACTTCCCGCTGCAATTTATTGATCAGATGTTGGATAGGTTGGTTGGCCATGAGTATTACTGTTTTTTGGATGGTTATTCTGGATACCATCAGATAGCCATTGCACAGGAGGGCCAGAAGAAAACAACATTCACATGTCCCTATGGCACATTTTCTTGCAAAAGAATGCCATTTGGACTATGTAATGAACCAACAACATTCCAAAGGTGTATGATGGCTATATTCTCTGACATGTCGAGAAGTGCATCGAGATTTTCATGGATGACTTCTCAGTCTTTGGCTCATCGTTTGATCATTGTTTACACAACTTGGAGCTGGTTTTGAAAAGGTGTGAAGAGTCTAATTTTGTACTAAACTGGGAGAAGTGTCATTTTATGGTCAAGGAAGGTATAGTATTGGGGCACAAGATCTTGAGTGAAGATATTGAGGTAGATAGAGCGAAGATTTCCACCATAGAAGATCTGCCACCACCAGTTTCAGTTAAGGGGGTTTGTAGTTTTCAAAGACTTCTAAAAAATTTCGAAGCCTCTATCTGGGTTGTTGATGAACGGAGTTCCATTTGAGTTTGGGGAGGAGTGTATACAAGCTTTCAAGGTGCTAAAAGAGAAACTTACTTCAGCACCTATAGTTGTTGCACCAAATTGGGAATTTCCCTTTGAGTTGATGTGTTATGCAAGCGATTATGCAGTTGGAGCAGTTTTGGGACAGCGAGTGGACAAGGTATTTCGCACTATCTACTATGCTAGTAGGACCTTGAATGATGCTCAGCTGAATTATGCCACTACGGAGGAGCTTTTGGCCACAGTTTTTGCTTGTTACAAGTTTAGGCCGTATCTAATTGAGAATAAGGTAATTGTATACACTAACCACTCTGCCATTAGATACCTTATGACCAAGAAGGATGCAAAACTGAGGCTGATTCGTTGGGTTCTCCCGCTACAAGAGTTTGACATGGAAATTAGAGACAAAAAGGGCACAGAAAACCTCGTAGCAGATCATTTGTCTAGATTGGAAGTGGAGGAAATTCCAAACATGAATGAAGTCAAGATTAGTGATGATTTCCTAGATGAGTAGTTGTTTGCTTTGAGGGAAAGTTTGATGGTCCCGTGGTTCGCATATTATGTGAATTTCTTAGCTTGCTGTGGACCATGTTTCTAAATGGGTGGAAGTAGCTGAAACACATGCAAATGACGGTAAAACGGTTCTCAATTTTCTTCAAAAATATATTTTTACTCGGTTTGGAACTCCTCAAACTATCATTAGTGATGAAGGGAGTCACTTTTCTAACAAGCAATTTGAGGCTTTACCTGCAAGATATGGAGTGCGACACATAACTGCTTTTCCTTACCATCATCAAAGTAATGGTCAAGAATAGATTTCAAATTGAGAGGTGAAAAGTATTATGGAGAAAATTGTTCAACGGTCAAGGAAAGACTAGTCTAAGAAACTTGATCACTATGGGCGTATAGGACAGCTTTCAAGACACCTATTAGCATGTCGCCATATAGGTTGGTTTTTGGGAAGGTGTGTCACCTTCTGGTGGAACTTGAGCATCAAGCTTTTTGGGCTATGAAGACACTAAATATGGACATGGAAACAACAGGAGAAAATAGATTGCTGCAATTAAATGAGATTGAAGAGTTCAGAAATGAGGCATATGAGAACGCCAAAATTTACGAGGAACATACAAAGGTTTTGCATGATAATAGCCTTGTTAGGAAAGAATTTAAACTGGGTCAATAAGTATTACTATTTAATTAAAGGTTGAAGTTGTTCCCAGGCAAGCTGAAATCGAGGTGGTCCGGGCCTTACACTGTTGTTAAGGTGTTTCCATATGGCGCAGTTAAAGTAACTAGTGAGAAGACTGGTAATTTTAAGGTGAATGGGAAGATATTGAAGCTCTACTTTGATGGTCATTTTGATTAGGGCAAGTCCGCCATCCTCTTGATGCCACAATCAAGAGGAGTTCAGCGTCCGAATAAATGACGTTAACGACAACGCCATTGGGAGGCATCCCAAGATTAAGTACACTTTGCATTTTAATTTTCGGTTTGGAACAATTATAATTTTTATTTCTTTTTCGTTGAATTTTAGTAATTATGTGTAAATACTAGAAACAGAGAACCATGAAAAACGTGAAAAAAATGGACGGCTTTCAATTAGGGCCGTGACGCAGCTTTTGCGCCTAGGGGCATTAGTTTCGTGGCAAGGCCCCATTACATATTGGGGAAAAATTCGAAGTTTGGCCTAGCGCCGCGGCCCCAGTTCATGCGTTGCGGCCCTTGGAGCTGATGAAAAAAATATATTAGCGCCGCGGCGCTAATGGCTTGTGCCGCAGTGCTGACTCAGGCCTCACTTAAAACCTAAAAAAATTCACTATTTTCCCCAACACATTCAAAACATCCCTACCCGCCTCTATTCCTCTTCTCCAACTTTCCTCCACCCCAATCACCATAAAACCTCCATAACCACCCACAAACTCCTCTCCTCTTCCATTATTCTTCATATATTTCATCTACATCACCCTTAAACCTTTTTCTTTGCCATCATTATTCATCTTCTCCACTAATCAACATATTTTTCCTCATTTTTAACCAAAATCCAAAATTTCCTTCATCCTCCTCAAACTTCTTCAATTTCTTCAAGCTTTGAACAACAATGGTGGATTATCAATGGGTCTTTCTCTAATGTAAGCAATTCCTACTCTAATCTATGCAAAGTTAGTGAGATTCCTTTGGATTTTGAAGAAATTAAGTGTTAATTGGGTATTATTGTGGATTAAGTGGTGTATTTTGGATATTATTGATGTTGTGGAAAATTGGATTGGTGAATTATTGTTTGTGGTGAATTTTTCTGATTTTGGAAAGTGCTAAAAACAAGGGGAGGTGCTGCCCAAATATTTGTTGTCCAAAAAGTGTGTATTTTGGGTGAATTTGGAGAATGGGTCCTAAGCAAGGTACTGTCAAGGTTTGGGTGCTTCATCATCTTGCCCTCCTCGTGTTTCCACAAGGGTGGATTATGAAACCACTAGCCTATACTTGAAGAAAGGGGTATGGAATTTGGTCAAGAACCTACATATCATAATGGCCATTATTAGTATAGTCTTATATGGAATATGTTATAAAATGTTTATAGTATATGTTATAATATGTTTTTAGTATATGTTATGATATGTTTATAGCATATGTTATGATATGATTTTATGTGTATGTTTATGGTGTTAGTAGTTTTTCCTTGCTGGGCATTAGGCTCATTCCTTTTATTTTTTTTAGTGTGATGCAGGAAGTTAGATATGGAGGTGGAAGGATTCTTGGAAGCTTGGCATGTGTGTTGAGGATGAACGGACTGAGTGGACTGCGTGTCGATCGAGGATGACGTTATTTTAGTTTTAAAAAAAAATTATGTTCTGATGTAATTTCGCAACTAGTATTTAAAGTTTATATTTTTTTATGTTTTGTCAAACAATGTTTTTATGTTTTAAACAATGGGTACCCATACCATGTTTTACATTCTATTTTGTAATATTTGTTTTTTTGGAATTTTAATAAAGTGATTATTATTTTCAAAGCAGTAGCTATGTCTAGTAGTTTTAATGATCCAAGGTCTTAGAAATAGTTAGGTCATTACATATAAATAGGTCCTTAAGCCTCTTACTATCAGTTTTGAAACCCTAGTCGCCCATATAGAGAAAGAAAGGAAGAGAGAGAGAATAGAGGGCTTCGAAATCCCTAAGGTAAGCTTTGAGATTCATAGTTTTCTTCTTCTTCTCTTCCTTCTTCTTGATTTTAAGTATATTGTGATGCAATGGTGGTGATAGGTTTAATTTCACAAGGACCTAGAGAGGGCGTTGGATAGATAATCGACCTACACATACACGGGTAAGATTTTCTTTTGATTTCTTATGTTTGATTGATGGAAAGTAGGTTTTGGGTTGGTCTAATGGTTTGGTGATCATACAAGGGTGTTGGAGCTAGCAATCAAAAGGAAAGGCTTTTAGATTTTGGCACTTTGGTGTACTCAAGGTGAGGAAGGACCTTGTTTTGGTGTTATATTGATCTTGGGTTCACCTATGTAAATGTTGTATTAGACACGTTAGGGTTCTTGCATGATTTGAGTTTTTGTTTTGTTTGATGTTTTCTTATGACTAGATGATGCATGTAGAGTTTTCTATTATTTTGTTTGTGGATTGATGAAGTGATTTTGGTTGAGCCTAATCTAGGGTTCTTATGCATAGCACAAGTATTGATTGATTGTGTGGTTATGTTTTCTTTTTCTTTTCGAAATAGAATCATGATAAGTTTGTGGTATATTTTGTTATTGACACTATGCATGTTATACTAATTCTCTTGATGTATTGAATAAAGAAGCATGATGAGTTTGGATGATGAACTTTGCTATATTGAACCCTATGTGTCTCTTGGTCATGGCATATATTAGGCTTTAGGTTCCTTTGTTTTATTTAGATTATGAGCATGAAAATGTTGTTGTAATAAGGAGCATCTTAAGATTTCCATTGATATAATAATAAAATATATTTGAGTATAATGTTGACTACATTGTAATGCTTTGTTCTTGAATATATTAATGTGTATGTTTGAGTTAGGAGGCATGGTAGTAATATTTAAATTTGTTTTGCATTTTCATTAATGCTTGTTAGTATGTCTCGGCCAAGGCATCTCCTCTTGGGGTTTATGTTTTTGAAATGATTAAATTATTTGTTGCATGCTAATTTTAATATTGAAATGCATAAAAAATTATAGAGACATGGTAGGTTGAGGGGTTAAAATGAATATGAGTATTTTTTTTTTTTATATAATTTATGCTTGCTGATTTTATTTTATATTTTATGGCAATTTGCAAATAAATTAAGAGATGAAGCAAATTATGTCTCAAAATTCATATTTTAAAACTAAGACAAGTAAATAGTAAATTTCATACATGAATATTGTATTTTCCTTAATAAGATATATGCAGATTTTTAGTGTTTAAAAGTTGAGAAAAATCTTTTTAAAAAAAAAAAAAAAAAGATTACTAGAATTTGGTTTGATAGAAAAAATTGTGAATGATGGGTGTATCTTGTTTGCTGAATTTTGCTTAGTAATATGGTAAATTGCTTTTAATTGAAATGATAGAAAAAAAAAAGTATGTTTTAAAAACTCATGCCTTAAAATTTATGTGATAATATGGTTGCTGATTTTTACTTAATTGTATGGAAAATCTCTTTCAATTAAAAGATATCAAATATATATTTTAATAATTTATGCTTTAAAGTTTATACATGAAAAATATAATTTGGATGTGTATTTTCTCATAAATAATTATGCATAATTTATTTACAAAATAATTAAGTGAAATTATTTTCTAAAAGATGACCAAAGAATTATTTAGTTAAACTTTTCCCAACTTACACGTAATTGTGACTTACGGAAAATTTCTTGACCTTGAAGGTTTCACTTTTTTACAAGGCTAATTTATTTCTATTTTATTTATTAACTAAGTAAATATGATAGAATGAATAAGAGTATTTTATGAAATTAATTAATTTTGTTAAAATTAATTATTTTGTGGGACATAGAAAAGCGTTATCATTTTAATTTTTATATAAATAATAAGCGGAATTTTATTATTTTGGTGCAAATATAACTAAATGACTAGTTATATAAAATAAATTTTGTGAAATTAAAGTCTAGAATAGGACCTTATGATCCAAAGAGATAATATGGAAATGTTAATAAGTTGGTAAACTAATTCTTGCTGAATTTTTAAGGAAGTGACGATAAAACAAATAGGTAGAATCTACACACTCCAAAGCGCATCTTAAGAATCCTCTCACGTATGCATGTTACATGCAAGTAAAGTTTTAGGTTTAAATATATGCCATTTGATTAAGTGCATGGTTCTTGATATATAACCATTAAGGATTACTTAGTAGAGTATGGGTTATTCTTTTAAGATTTTATGTGAAGTTATGGAATGTTTATAGTGTGGTGCAACTTGTGCCACGTGTGCATGGACCATGCACACGTGCGAATATGTTTGTTGGGCATGTGTTAATCATACTTGATATTAAGACGAATGTTTGATTGTGATTCTAGGCTCGTTGTGAAGTACGCACACTTTAGTTTTGCGTGGACTTGAAGCAAGAAAGTTAGCTAGAATTTCTATGAATTATGTTATCAAAGTTATAAGCTATTATGTTATGAGATAAGCTGCTTGTATATGTGTTTGTATGTTATATGAAAAGCAGTAGGTTGTTAGCGTGCTGAATGCGACACAACAAATGAGTTACTAAGGATATGACGTAACACATAGGGCGGACGTGCCGAGGTTATTCGAGGACCAGAGTTCCTGTTTTCCTCATAGAGGAGGTTTTACCGATTTATGCTTTTGTTGGTTATCTCTTGATGTGACATGGACAATAGGGGTGCCATGATCACATGATGTATGATTATGCTTATGTTTATGAAGTCTTATAATTACGATATCAATATATATGACGTGATTTATTATGTTATGCGATGAGTTTACAATATGTACATAGACTGATTTGCGTTTCTTGTTGATTGTTATATTTTCTTTGTACTTCCTTACTGGACATTTAGTTCACCCCCTTATTTTTCCCCCTTTTAGGTCGGCAATAAGATTTCTTTTTGGCACGCATAGTGATGTGGGGAGTTTCGATGTCTAGGCATGTATGACGCGAGGTGTCCATGAGCGATTAACGATCTAGTTGAACGCCAAGAAAGTTTATGAAATTTTATGTTATGGTTTATGTTTTCATTTGTCACAATGGGACCTATATTTTTATTTTTTAAGATTGCATAAATACATTTTATTTTTATTTTAAACTATTCGGCCCAAATTGCATGTTTTGAAATGACAAGGCCCCACTAAACATTTTCTCTAAAATGGTATTTTATAATAATTATGAATCGAGCAACGTTTTTAGAAAGTAAATAGTTTAGGGCGTTGGTTAATGATAATTTTTTAATATATTTAAAAACTGGTCCATAATCAATTGTTCAATACTTTTTTCAAACTAATGCTTTCACCCTAAAGCTTGAGAAAATTGAGATCTCTGCCAACTCATAATAAGCAAATAATTCTACAAATAAGTCTCCACCAAACTTAAGGTCATACACTTATTATTGGACTTAATCTTTTACCTCTGGTTATTTCATTAACCTACTGTTAAGTTGAGATGGAGGAATGCACTATGTTCTACGTATTGTACAAGGGCCCTGAAGTTGGGGTTTACACTAATTGGAAAATTGCATACAATAAATTCCAGAAGAGTCAAGACAACATCATAATTCCATATAAGTGCTTATTTCAAGCTGTGGCTGCTTATGATAACTATTGTAAGGGTTTATTTGACCCACTCAAACAAACCTTTGAACCATGCAACTGTGTGGTTGGCATTCACGTGATCAAGAGCTTCAAAGAAGATGTGGAAGATGACTCCGATTTTTATGCAGCCAATGATGAAGAAGGTGGCAGCAATGGCGTGACTCCTGGAGTGCCAAATGAAGATGTTGTGAACAAAGGGAGTGATGGTGGCCCTGCTAATGTTTGAAATTTGTAGTTGCTAGCTAAGTTGGTTTGGTTTGCTATAAGACGCAAGTTTAATATTCACCTCATATGAAATGTTAGGTTGCTATAACTAACTTTGAATAGTTCACTTATTTGATCTTATGTACTTTGTATTATCTTTTGATGAATTTATGTTTTGTTTTTACCAGTTTTTAATGGCCAGTCTCTTTCATTCTTGATACTATCATATGCATTAGTTATAGAAACGTATACGAAAATGCAACCTAATATAAGTCACATTATATTGCGATAATTTCCATTGATAATAATTGTAGTGATGGTAGTACAAGCAACATAATTTCTCCGTCTATTTTTCTAACCTCTTAACGAAATAAAACTAACAAGTAACAAACACATAGTCGTTTAAAAAAAACTAAAGCTGCATAGGTTTATAAAAAATAACAATAAAATTAAAGCTGAGAGTAGCTGAATATGTTTATATAAAAAAAACTAAAGCTGCATGGAGACCTCTATTAAAAAAGTCGTTTGAAGGTTGCCCATGGATATCAACTACTTTTTGCAAATTTACATCACGTAATCCACGTGTTATAACCAATTGAATTTAATTGCTTACTGACCTTTTGAATTTACAATCCTAAGTACTATTGAAGCATTATTTTTACAAAAGAGAAATACAAACCCTACAAGCAACTCCATTCTTGAAGATTTATATATTTATATTCTTCTTTCGTAACTTAAGATTTCTATATGTTTTGCTATAAATTGTTAGTTACTTAGTTAGAGAAGAGACTTTTAATGACAAAATTTTGAAAGTTTATCAATGAGTCTTCTTCAATAAGATGTGCGTTGATATTTTGAGTTCATGATATTTTAATATTAATTAAGTAATGTCGTATTGTTCTTACAAGAAAAAAAAAGACTTTCGTATTTAGTATGGAAGTGTGTAAACTTAATTTATTTATAAAATAATACTCATTATTATGTAACAACAATAGAATATTAGGAAAATTCTTTGTAGTGTTAGGTCAAG
Organism: Humulus lupulus; assembly: GCF_963169125.1. Classification (NCBI taxonomy): domain Eukaryota; kingdom Viridiplantae; phylum Streptophyta; class Magnoliopsida; order Rosales; family Cannabaceae; genus Humulus; species Humulus lupulus. The sequence goes on along the minus strand of NC_084797.1, from coordinate 44,860,463 downwards.
AGATAAGTAAAACTTTGGGAAATTATCTCATTTATGGTTATTTTTAATATTTTTTTCATTTTCACGTTTATTTTCTTTTCCATTTCATTTTTATAACGACCTTTATTCATATATATGGTCTGCATGTTTTATTTAATTCTTTTTGGCTGTTTACATATAAATAGCTTTTATAATATATATTTTATTGGAGCATTAAAAAAATTATATCTTTTTTGGGATATTATTGTTGATCAATAATTGTAGTACATGTTATATATTGGCTTTAGATTGGTATTCTCACTGACACATATTAAAAAATGTTAACATCTGATTCATTAGCTTACATTTCACAGACATTAACTTCTCACGTGAGAATTAGGGATAAATAGTTTTTAATTGTGATATATATGTGAGAGGTTAATTATATTTAATTTTTTTTTTTTTTGGTCTTTCTTTTTTCAATCACCTTAACGAAACAAAGGAGGTGGACTTCAACCAAGCCAGCCCTTAAATAATTAGTTACATAAGTTAAATGTTTATTTTTATGGTAGTGGATAATTTGCCATAGTCTCATTACACTAATACTAACAATAAAAATATTACCTACTAAAGCCTTCATACCTTGTTTAGCAACCTACAAATCAACTTGTCAAGCAATTTTTGAAAATTCAAAGCAACTCTATACAACTTGTTAAGAAACTCATATCCTTTATAAGCAACCACTAAATCAACAATTAAAACTACTTAAGTAACCCATAAAGCAACCATTAAAACTCTATAAGTAATTTATAAATCAACTTGAGAAACAACCTATAAAACAACCATTAAAACTTTAAAACAACCATATATAATAATCGTTAAACAATCATTGAAACTCTAAAGCAACCTTATACAACAATTTGTTAAGTAACTCATAATCTTTATAAGCAACATATAAAACAACTCTTAACAATACTTAAGCAATCTATAAAGCAACTTGATAAACACCCATAAAGCAACATGTTAAGCAATCAGTGAAACTTTAGCAAACTATAAAACAACATGTTAAGCAACCCATAAAACAACATATGTTACGCAATCATTGAAACTCCTAAGCAACTCATAATCCCCATAAGCAACCCATAAAACAACATGTCAAGTAATCCATAAAGCAATATATGTTAAGCAACCATTGAGATTCTAAAACAGCTATATATAACAACATATAAAGCAACATTTGAAACTCCTAAGCAACTCATAAAATAACTTGTTAATCAACCTTTGAAACTCCTAAGCAACTTATAAAATAACTTGTTAAGCAACCCATAAGGCAACATATGTTAAGCAATCCTTAAAACTCTAAAGCAGTCATATATAACAACATATATAAAGTAATATTTGAAACTCCTAAGACACCTATAAAGCAACATGTTAATCAACTTTTGAAATTTCTAAACAATCCTATATAACAACTATAAAGTAACCGTTAAAACTCATTAAGCAACCCCTATATGAAGAAGCTCAAATAAATTTAATTAACATTTGTAATTATTTAAAATATATTTTTTAATAATTTTTATATAAAGAAAAATAATAACAAAATATATAAACTAAGTAGCTAGGTTTTTGACATAATAAGTCTCAAATTTGATTTATTTACAAGCAACACGTTCTTCCCAATGTAGAGAATATATATAATAACAAATTTTCAAAAGAAAAAAAGTGTAAAAAAAATGAAGTTATGAAGTATGTTTATGTGAACAATTTTAGTATTACTTGAAATAGTTGTTTATTGCATGTTGTCGTGCTGGTTAGAAGTGTTAATCATTATAAATTTATTCACATATAAAAACTAAAATCTACAATATTTGTTTACATATAAATCTTTATTTGGATCAACCTTTGTAGGCATATTTTTTTTATTATGTTTTGTATTCAATTATTAATTAATGAAGTGTTTGACCACATCTCACCAAATTAATTTAGCTTTGAAAATATATCGACCATCCCTTATTAAATAATAATTAGTTATCCAAAAATATATAGTAATGCCCCGACTAATTCTAAGACCTCAGACTATTAAAAACTACTAAAACATAACTATTATTTTAGAATACATACATAAAATAATAGAACTTTATTATAAAAATTCAAAATACGAGATCACATTGTTATTACATAAACATAAAGAAAACTTAAATCTTTATTATAATCGTTCAAATTCTAAATGCAGAAAAACAAATATACATAATAAAGAATTGAAACAAAACGTCATCCTCGACCTTTTCCAGTAGTCCATTCATTCAGTCCTCTCCCAATACACATGCATAAGCTATTATAAATCCATCCCGCCTTCCAAGCTTACTTTCCTGGACCATCTAAAATAAAAAGAAATGAGCCTAATGCCCAATAATGAAAATCTACTAAAACATATCATAAAATATATATCATAAAACGTATGACGTAAAAATGTAAATCATAAAAAAACATAGGACTACAATATTAATGGCTATTAACTCATTACCGTAGTATGTGATAGAAACCATCTAGGTCATCTTGCTACTATTCGAGGTAGGTTTAAACACAATATAGTATATGATAAACTATCTAGGCCCTCTTGCTACTATTCGAGATCGGTTTAATCATAACTATAATTTATGATAATGATAAAAATCTTGGGATTTATTTGTTATCTAAACAACTATATTTCCCAAGTGACTACAACGTAAAATATATACATAACACATAAACATAACATAGCATATAAACATAACATAACATATACAAATATAACCTATTTTCCTTACAAAAAATCGCGATATTGGAGACAGAATGGGATTGAAAACTCCTAAAACCAATAGTAAAAATCATAAGTTTTCTAAAGAAATGGAGATGAAAATAAGATCTAAACCATAAAGATAGAAACTTACCGAAAATCTTAAGTTTCAAGAAACTCAAACACTTAACCAAAAGTCATAATAACAAGTTAGGATTTCTGAAGAAAAATGAAAGAATAAGAAGAACTATAATGGACTAAACCTGAGGATAAAGAATATCTTTGATAGATCAGAACTTTGATCTACACCTTAATACCGAGTACGCTTGTTTTTTGTTACATTGTAATAACGATATAGATCCTCGTTATGATACATGAATTTATGGACCGTTCCTAAATTTTAGTACACCGGTTGGTTGGTAGTGTCATAATTACCCACTGTTATCCACCAAAATTCAACTAAATTTTAGTTACTGCCGAAATAGTTCAATCATTGCTAATTGATAAGTTATAGGAGATATTTGTCTTGAACATAAAATTTGTGTTATATATATTTTAAAAAAATAAAAATGCACCAAACCATTAAAATGTTTTAGATAATTCAATCCCCTTAAGCCATTGTTTATTAGCACCCATGTTACTAAATCTGAAATTTATTCCGCTAATCATAAATTTAAATTTTCGGTTAAGTGTATATTTAGATTTCGTGAAACAATTAAGGACCAATACTTTAATAATCGGTTTTGTTTATTTTAGAAAATACAATTTTTGAAATGATGTGTGTAGGTATTGTTTGATAAACTATATCAAAAAAAATTCAATAGCATGCAATTTGTAAGTTGTAGGTGGGGTGGTTGAACACGTTTTATACAAGATTTTACCTCCAAAAATCATACAACAAAAAGAGAATAGTAAAGCATTAGTACTGAAAGTTTGCCAATATATATATACTATTAATATTAAAAAATTCCAATAGCAATGACTATGCCATCTTTGGTAAGTTAAAGAATGTGTGGGAAATTAATTGTAAAATTTGGTCTGACCTCATACCTTGTTAGACAATTTTCAACAAATTTCAATGTCCCGCTATAGCGTCCCAAATTTACTAATAAGGCTTAGGGTCTTGATTAGTGTGTCGGGAGGGCACTAATTGATTTAATTACGTTAATATGTGAATTTGATGATTATGTGATTAGAAATGCATGTTTAGGTGAATTAAATATGGATGTGGGACCCATTTAGTTATTATGGGCATATTTGTAATTTTAGCCCGTTGAGGGCATTAATGCAATATTTGTGCATGTTATGAATGGTAGCATGAGTGAGTGGTGATATAGTTGTGATGCACGAACCGAGACGGTCCTAGGGAGGAGTTTAGCTAGATATTCATAACAGGGTCAAATACACTGGTTGGGAGGAGCCTAGGGGTATTTTGGGAATGTTATATGTGTTCGGGAATTACCGAGTAACAGATAGTAATTTAGTAATAGTTTGGATATGTCAGGATTAAAGGGGATTTATAGGAACACTCGAGAAGTTAGCGGGATGTGACAAATGACGGGCTTGCCCTTGGTGGCATTAAAGGATTGAGGATAGGCTTAGGGGCATTTTAAACATTTTGGGACTTAGGCATACACTTAGTCACTACCACATTTTGGAAAGCAAAAGGAAGCAAAAACAGTTAATTCCTCTAGTTTTCTCTCCATCAGTTATTTTTCTCCCACTCTTGAAACTTAAGCAAGCTTTGGGAAATTCAAGTGGTTGGGGCTATGGATTTGAGGCTGAAGCTTTAGGAAATTTGAAGTTAGTGGCAATTGAAGTTTGTTCAGGCCGAAGCTAACACAGAGGTAAGGATTTAAGCAAGTTTTCTATCTAACTTTCTCTGTATTTTTAGAATTTTGGTAGTTGGAACTTAGGTGATTGAATTTAGGTATTTATGAGACTTTCTGTTGGATTTTTAGATGTTAATACTAGTTTTATTATTTGGATATGAATCCTAGGTTGAATTCTAGGATTAGGGCTCGGAATTGGTGAGTTGAAGGGAAGTTAGCTTGTGAAATTGCATGGGATTTCTGAGTTTTGAGACCCGAGTCGCGACTCTGTTCATTAGGCGCCGCAGCCCGCTTGAACATTTAGGCCAGGGGACCTCGGAAAATAGTAGGAAGGCAAGGAGGTTACATCCTCAGAGGAACCTGGAGGAGCTCAGTGACAATCTTCTTCCTTTTTTCTTTTTTATATTTGTTTGTAAACAATTGCCTTCGGGCTCAGTTCGAGGTTTTTCTTCTCGAGACAATTTTATTTTCAATTTATATATCTAACTTTTTTATCTATTCATCTTTCCTTTATTTCTCTTGTGTTTATAACTCCTTATACTTGTACATTCAAGATTTTAGGAATCGAATTTTAGATCGGGATAGATATTTTAAGCTCGGTTACATCCAAACTTTGTGTTGATTTATATCATACTTGTTAAAAATCAGGCCTTGGACCCGATTATATCCGGGATTTAGAATATTTTTAAACTTAGTTCGTGTTAGGCTTATTGTCAACTCGAGCCTTAAAAAACCCTTGATATTAAACAATTTTCCCAACTTTCCAAGTTTCTTACCTGGTTGTATCCAGGGTTTTAAATGATTAAAACTGAGTTTATGCTAGGTTTATTGACGTTTCGAGCTCTTGAAAAGCCATCGAATATTCAATTTTTCAAGCTTCTAAGTTTTGGACCTGATTGTATCCAGGGTAGTTTAATACCTGGTTGTATCCAGGGTTTTAAGTAATTTAAACTTATCCAGTGATCTTATTTTGATCCACCTCAGGTTATATGCCCCCAAGCAATCAAAATGTAGAGACTTTCTTGGTTGCTTTTACAAACATCAATACACGAGCTAAAATAACCTTAACAAGAAAAACTATTTAATAATCCATCTGTTATTTAATTAAATGGATTTTATAATTAAGCCTTACATGGATGACTATTATTAATAATACTTTTTTAAATGCATGGCGTTCCAGGTCCGTGGGACTATCTCCCCATTTGGCAGAGCTATCTTGAAGGTTCCTTCACGCAAAACTTCCAAGATTTGATATGGTCCATCCCAGTTCGGGCCTAAAACGCCGTCCTTGGGATCCTAATTCGCCAGAAAGACCCTTCGGAGAACTAGGTTGCCTAATCCAAAACTACGTCTCTTGACTTTAGAATTAAAGTAACGAGCGATTTTTTGTTGATAATGGGCGAGCAGTAACTGCGGATCCTCTCATTTCTCGTCAATCAAGTCGAGAGATGCGTTAAGTAATTCATCATTCTGCTCCTGGCTAAATGTCTTTTGCCTGTGAGTAGTTTACCATAGCTTCGATTGGAAGGAAAACCTCGCTTCCAAAAGTTAAGGAGAAAGGAGTGTGTCCCGTGGAGGTTCTGTGAGAAGTTTGGTATGCCCAAAGTACTTGCAGGAGCTGTTCGGGCCATACTCCTTTGGCCTCGTCTAACATTTTCTTAAGGCTCACGTTTAGGGTTTTGTTCACAGCCTCGACCTGCCCATTAGCCTGCGGATATGCTACTGAGGAGAAACTCTTAATAACGTCGTATTTTTCACAGAAGTTAGGGAAGAGATTATTGTCTAATTGGGTCCCATTGTTCGACACGATCTTTTTAGGAAGCCCAAACCGACATACAATATTCTTCACCACAATGATGGTTGCCAAAGGCTCAGTGTAACGCCTTGGATAACCAAGACTGTTACACTGTGTGTTTAAATTAGTGCAGGACTTGGATAACCTAGCCAAGTCTTTCAAACGAAATTGTGATCCTATAGTCATAAACAGGTTAAGCTTAAAAGATTTTGGTCTTAAACAGATAATTTTCATTAAAATAATTGTATAGTACAAGGGATCCTAAAACAAGGTTTAAAGGATGTATTTACAAAAAGTTCCAAAATTTATAAATGAACAATGCCACTCTAATGGCAAAATATACATTTTAGGTCTCCGTCCCAGTACAAACCCTCGACCGTGGCGGTCAAGTAGCTGACAATGTACTCCTCGCCCCCAGAGCTCTCTAACTCATGGTTGAACCAGCAAACCTTGACTTTACCTACACCACGTAGCACACGTGAGCCGAGGTCCAGCAAGAAAACTATATAACATAGCATAGACAATTCAGACAGTCAAACGATTCATGAGATATCAACCAGACATTAACAAGCCACAACATTCACATAATCAGCGATAGTAATTGACAAATCAATAATATCTTAATCAAGTATTGAACATGCCATAATCACCAAATTCAAACAGGAAACATATCATTCAACAACTAGGGTCAACGCCCTTAGGCCGCACCCTCTGTTTAAGTCACTGTCTTCGGCTCACTTAGGCCGAGCCCAGTGTTTAACCCACTGACTCTGGCTCGCTTAGGCCAAGCTCAGTGATTATTTAATTAACCTCAGAGACCAGTGGCCGAGCTGCGTCTTGTGCACAAATATAGATTCTGATACTCTTAGGGCATTTATCACATGTCCCCATGGCATAATACCATCTCATAACATCACATACAAATATAGGGAACTCTTAGTCTCAACATATTCACATAACCGGGTGTAGTTTCTTACCTTTGGTTCCGAGCGCTTTGGCTAACTGAAGTTACACTTGAGCACGATCCCGATCCGAGCCCTAGCGAATACCTAGTCACACCTATAAAATAGAACCATCATTAACTCAATTCTGTAGCCCAACTTCAGGACCAATCCCAAGCCCTCGGTAAGCCCAATTCCACCAAACGGGGTGGTGGAATCAACCCCCCGAGCCCCCAAGCAAAAACCGAAAGAAAAACACCCAAAACCCACTTATGGAGGCAGGGTAGCGCTACAGCGCCACAAGGTGGGCGCTACAACACTACAAGTAGAGAAAAACGCCCCCCCAGGAAACCTAGTATAGTGTTGTAGCGCTCCAATGCTAGCGCTACAGTGCTACAACCAACAACATGCAACTTATGGGTTTTTCCTTCAAACTTTCCCGAGCCAAAGCTCTACCAAATCACTCCAAACCTCAACTAAACCCAAAATTGACCTTGTAGCCCACTATAACTCAACCAAATAAACCCATCAACATCCAAAACCTAGCTAAAAGCATCATCAAACACATAACCTAAACTTAAGCTCAAAAGCTCAAGAACACCATCAGAAACCCAGAACTTCAAAGTAAGAATTTGGTTACCATAGCAGAGAGAATTTGACCTTAGGCTGTCTTTATGCTCTTCCAAATTTTAGCTCCTCCAATTCCCAAGCTTATGTCCTTGAATTCCCATCAAAAACCCAAGTTCAAAGATCAACCTCAACATAACCCAAAAATCTAAAATCAATATTTAAACCTTACCTTAACTTGAGCTAAATCCAGCTGAATCCCTTAGCTTCTCCAAGGATCAACACCCCAAACCAAGCCTAGACTCCCTTTGAGTTCTTAGCTTCAAAATCCAGAGGAAAGGGTGAGAGAGAGAGCAAAGAGAGAGAGATAAGTTTGATGCTCTGTTTTTCCTTCTTTCTTTCTTTCCTTTAGTTTCTCAATCTTTCTACAACTTCCACTAAGTCCAAAAGATCTGAATAAGACTTACCCCCTCTTAAACACCAAAAGACCCTTTTGCCCTCCCAAATATAACCAAGTCCTTAATCACTCTAAGGGCATTTTGGTCATTATTCTCAATTCCCGCTAATTCCTCGAGTGTCCCTAATATTTACCGCTTAATTCCTGTCATCTAATTAATCACCAATTATCTTCCCCAATGCCTAATAATCTCCAATATATTTCCTATGTTCCCAGAAATACCCCTAGGCTCCCCTGAGCCAGGTATAAATCCCCACTGTGGCTAGTTCGCTAAATCGCTCACTAGGATCGTCTCGAGCCACAAGTTGCAAATATATCCACATAATAATGTGGTCTCAATTTTTTTTCACAAATAATTACATTTATACCCTCAATGGTCCAAAATTACAAACATGCCCTTATGAATAAAACATGAACCACATGCATATTTAATACTCATAAACATGCATCTAATCATATCCATATACTCATATCATCATGCATGGCACATAATCATGGATTTAATCATTTATTCACATAAATTCTAATTATGCCCTCCTGGCACACTAATCAATGTCTTTACCCACTTCGTAAAATAGTCGATTGCCATCACTGTGTAACGAACTCCTCCATTGCCCATTGGTAGGGACCCTATTAGCTTGATTCCCCACATTGAAAATGGCCACGGGGATGAGATCATCGTTTGATCGACTGGAGTAGCTCGGGCAACTGTTGCGAAGTACTGGCATTTGTTGCATTTCAGAACATATGAGATGGAGTCTATCGTTAAGGTGGGCCAAAAATAGCCCTGTCTCAATATTTTCAATGCTAGGTTTTGCCCCCCATCATGAGCTCCAAAAAAGCCTTCATGCACTTCTTGCAGAATGGTTTTAGCCTCCTCAAGTAAAACACACCGTAGGAGAGGCAATGAATGACCACGTCGGTATAATGTACCATCCACTATCACATACCTAGGAGCTTGATAGAGTTCTTTTCTTGCATCCTTTCTTTCCTTAGGTAGCCTTCCTGTTGTGAGGTATTCCATTATGGGGGTCATCCAAGTTGGTCTTGTGTCGATCATCTCGACCTCTATCATTTTTTTGTCACGCTCGGACTCTCCAAGAACTCCACTGGCACGACATTCAAAGTCTCAGCTGCCTTGGTGGTGGCAAGCCTTGCTAAAGCATCAACATTAGAGTTATGTTTGCGAGGTATCTGTTCAAGAGTATTGTACTCGAATTTGGATAGCCCCCCTTCTCTTTAGCTAGGTAAGTCGCCATCTTAGTGCCTCGGGCTTAATACTCCCCCAACACCTGATTAACCACGAGATGAGAATTGCTATAACACTGAATGACCTTCGCTATGAGCGCCCTCGCCACTCTCAGTCCAGCCAGTAAGGCCTCATATTTGGCTTTGTGGTTAGATGCTTTGAATCTGAATCTCAGAGTTGTATGGAATCGATGCCCTTCGGGGGAGATTAATATGATCCCAGCTCCTGATCCGTTCTCATTCGATGATCCATCTACGAATATTTTCCACAACTCTTGCACCGGTTCCTTCAAAAGCTCCTCTCGAAATCCGGGGCATTCAGCCACAAAATCAGCAAGGGCCTAACTTTTGATTGAGGTCCATGGCACATACAACATCTCGAACTGGCTGAGTTCAATTGCCCATTTTAAAAGACATCCTGACATTTCAGGTTTTTGCAATACCTGCCTTAAAGGTTGGTCGGTCATGACGTTGATTGAATGGGACTGGAAATATGGTCGGAGCTTCCTGGAAGCCAATATGAGACAAAATGCCATCTTTTCTATTAGTGGATATCATGATTCAACTCTGAGAAGTCTCTTGCATATATAATACACCAATTTTTTAGCACGATCTTCTTCTCAAACTAACACGGCACTGACTGCATTTTCTATTACGGCCAAATAAAGGAAAAGAGGCTCTCCAGACATAGGCTTCGACAATATTGGGGGATCAGCCAAGTGTGTTTTTAGGTCAAGGAATGTCTGCTCGCACTCCTCAGTCCATTCAAATTTCTTGTTTCCCTTTAGCAAGTTGTAGAATGGCAAGCACTTGTCAGTGGATTTTGAAATAAAATGATTCAAAGCTGCCACCCTTCCAGTCCGGCTTTAAACTCCTTTGCGTGACCTGGGTGAGGGCATTTCTAACAGTGATATGATTTTATCAGTATTCGCCTCTATCCCCCTCGTATTGACCATGAATCCTATAAAATTTTCCCGATGCTACTCCGAAAGTACACTTCTAGGGATTCAGCCTCATACCATACCTCCTTAAGATCTCAAAACATTTTTTCAGATTGGATACATGGTTACCGATAGCCTTGGATTTTACAAGCATATCGTCGACATACACTTCCATATTCCTCCCAATCTGATCAATAAACATTTTTTTGACTAATCGTTGATAGGTAGCTTCGACATTCTTCAACCCGAAGGGTATGACTTTATAACAATATACGTTGTTTGGGGTCATAAAGCTAGTATGTTCTTGGTCCGTAGGATTCATCACGATCTGGTTATATCTAGAACACACATTCATAAAGGACATGAGCTCGTGACCCGCTGCGGCATCTACCATCTGATCAATCCTTGGCAGTGGGAAGCAATCCTTGGGGCAAGCTTTGTTCAGGTCAGAGAAATCGATGCATGTCCTCCATTTTCCATTTGGATTTGGGACCAGTACGGGATTGGCAACCCAGATCGGGTATTTTTCTTCACGAATAAATGCGCACTTTAACAGTCGAGCTACTTCTTCCTCCAGTGCTTCAACTCAGACTATTCCCAAACGCCTCTGTTTTTGGGATTTTGCACGCATGTTCTTGTCCATGTTTAGAGTGTGCATGATTACACTCGGGCTTATTCCCACCATGTCTTCATCTGACCAGGAAAAAATGTCTAGATTGTCTTTTAAGAAATTGAATAGCTCCTTCTTCATTTCATGATCAAGATTTTTTCCAATCTTAACAACTCTTGAAGCCTCTTTGGGATCTATACTTACTTCCTCGAGCTCCTCAATGGCCTGGAGCTCTGACCTATCCTCGCCCATTGGTGGATCAATGCCATCATGTGGGATGACATCACTATCCTTTGCTTCTTGAGGTTCTTCCGTCCCACAAATGTCTTCCACTTCTTGGGACTCCTCACCTCTGTCACTTATGGTCATAACTTGCTACCCGGGTTGTGATTTTCCGTTCATAGAAATGATATTGCATTCCCTGGTAGCTAGCTAATTCCCTATGATGGTACATATCCCTGCAGTTGAGGGGAACTTGATTACTAGGTGGGGGATAGAGGTTATGGCTTCAAATGCCATCAACGCAGATTAGCCCAAAATTGCATTGTATGCAGCTAGACAGTTAATCACAATGAACTCGAGTAACTTGGAGACAGTTCGCGAGCCTTCTCCCAATATTACCACTAATTCAATCGTTCTGATGGCAGCTGACCCTTCACCAGAAAATCCGTATAGAATGATTGAGGTCTCCTTTAGTTCTGTTACAGACAACCCCATGTTTTCCAAGGTAGACCTAAAAAGAAGATTCACAGAACTTCTGTTATCTACTAGTGTTCTCCGTACTCTTTGATTGATGAGCTGAACGGTTATGACCAAAGGATCATTATGTGGGAACTAGACATGACTAGCATCCTCTTCTATAAATATGATTGGTTGTTTTTCCAATCACTGTTGTTTTGATAACAGCTATTCCGGGATGAACTCCACTCTGTTATGGGATTTTAGTTCGTTAATGTACCTCTTCTAGGCACCTCTGCTTGTGCTTGCCAGATGGGATCCTCCCGAAATGGTGGCTATATCTCCCCCTATTATCGAAGGAGGGTCGTCCTGATTCGCTTGAACTCCGGCTTGATTCATTGGAGCTTCAGGAGCTGACGGAGGGTTTTGTCCAGCGGGCTGACTAGGGACCATTCAATTTCGAGCGTATTGGGCCAAAGGTCCTACCCTGATAATGGTTTCAATCCGATCCTTCAGCTGTCTACAGTCATCAGTGTTGTGACTGATATCATTGTGAAATTGATAGAACTTCGAAGGATCTCTCTTCGTACTTTGGTTTTTCAGTGGTTCTGGCTTCTTCCATGGAAGGCGAGTAGAATTGACTAGGAAGATACGCTCCCTAGTATCCATGAGGTCGGTCTAGGTTGCGTAAACAGGCTTGAATTTTTCCCCGGACATACTTTTCTCTGTTCCGCTCTGGTCGCCCTCACCATTTCCCTTCCTCTTATTATTTCCCCCTTGGTTATTCTGGGTAATGGTTTGAGCCGTAGTTGCAACATCCGTTACCGCTCCAATGGGCTGGACAGGGTTCTAGCTGGTTCCTGCGACAGAAGCTCGTGCCTCTTCTAGGTTAACCCATCTCTGAGCTCGTGATAAGAACTCGTCCACACTATTAACTCATTTTCTCTGTAATTCTTTCCACAAGTCGCCTCTAACAAGGATTCCTGTCCTCATTGCCATGAGCTTGGAGCTATCATTGGCATCTCTAGCTCGTGCAGCGACATTGGCAAACCTACTTAGATATGCCTTCAACGGTTCGCTAGGTTGTTTCTATACATTAGCCAATGAATGAGCCTTGACCCAAGCTGTCTAGGAAGCCCTGAATGCTCTCTTGAAATTAGCAGAAAACATCTTCCATGAGCTAATCGAATGCCTCTTGTATTGTTTAAACCACTACCTGGCTGGCCCAATTAGAGTTGAGGGGAATAAAATGCACCTTAGATCGGGTCCGATGTTGTGGGCCATCATCATGGTGTTAAACATCCCAAGGTGATCAGATGGATCCCCATCTCCATCAAACTTTGACAAGTGTGGCATTCTGAAGCCCATCAGATATGTAGCCGCTGCAATATTTGGAGTGAAAAGCTCGAGCTCATCCTCTGAGTCACAATCGTCTTTGTCTTTTTTAGATAGAAGCTTCTTCATTTGCTCTTCCATCTGAGCTAACCTCTCGAGGGTTTGGTCCCTAGTCCCTAGGTTATTTTGGGGCTGTTCAACAACTCCCATCCTATCATATGCGTTTGATGGGTTGTTGTCCCTCCAAGCTTAAGCTTGGTTTGGTGGGGGCATTCCCATTATCACGTACTATGGAAGGACCTCCTTCTTGACGAGTGTGACTAACATCCTCATCTCGAGCTGAATTTCTTCTCTGTGAGTTCAGGCGATCACGCAGATCAGGCTGTGAATTGTACCGAGGGCTTTGTGTCGAACTTAGATGATTTCTTAGATTGCCCTCGGACCTACCACTTCGATGACTTTCAGTCCAACAACTTCCATTTGCGAAGCTTACAACTCGTGGTTGAGGCCGAGGATCTAGATTTTCAACACGTGTCAGTGGGACATAGGTATGGGTAGACGGGTGAGGTTTCTCCTACTGTCTCCATAAGGAATGTCCCACGTAGGCTGAGGTGGTGTTGGATGTATAATAGGTGACAGAGATACCTTATTGGCGAAGCAATCCTTGTCCCATCAGGGCGAACTAAATTAGCCCGCTTCTGTTTTGCCCCATTATTTCTAGCTCTTTACGCCTGGCGATTCGATCGCAACGCAGGAAGGTTAGCTGGAACATTCTGTCTCTGTGAGCCTATCCCAGCCCCTCCTCGTGGGTTTCCATGGGTATTCCCAGGCACGTGTGAAGGCGACACCAAACTTGGGGTCGCGGTTCTAACCGATCGACTGACAGGCCACTAGGTTGAGCATTTTGGCGATCTTGCACTGTTGGCACAGAACTTGGGGTGGCAGTTCTTACTGACCGACTTGGATTGGATCAGTTATTCCTGTGGGACTTATGAGACCCACTTTGCATCTTTCCGACATTAATGTCGGTTGCAAGAGGGGGTAACCGATCCAAAACCTCCTCGATTTTCCTGTTTTCCTTAGCAAGATGGCTTCTTAACTACATATTTTCCAACTCAACTGTAGTTAAGTAGTCTGGGTTTGGATTTGGTGGCAATGATGCCGAGCTCTGAGTATCGTCGTGACCCGCTGGTTGCTTTCCTGGACGTTGCTGAACTTCAGGGCCATGCTCGTTTGAAACAGCGGTATGATGGGCCTTTTGCCCACCAGGATGTTCTATCTCATTATCGTGCATTGAGCGAGTGACCACCCTGATGAGATTTGAGTGGGATTTTGATGAAAGCACTAATTCCGTCCTCAGAATGAAAGCACCAAACTGTTGACGTGGTTTTTCGCCAAAAATGTATTTAAGAAATAATAAGGTTGATTAGTGCATAAGAATAACTTGAAATATGAAATCAATTCAAAAGAACACAAATCTTTTTACGTGGTTCAGTGGTTAAAATCCACGTAGTCCACGAGTCTATATTATTGCTGTTTCTCTCTCTATTTTGGCAGAGTTTCAGTATTACAGAATAATCCTCCTTTTCCCTGTCCAATATTCTCAGTATTTATAGAGAAATTCCATGGATAGGTTTGGGTAACTGCATGAGTCAATCATAGATTTACATATTTATTACATTTGATACAAAAAATTCCCATTTATATTGGATATGATTTGATCATAAAATAAATAATCTCCTAATATCTGGGACATTAAATATGAGAGGCTGGTCATAAATAAGCGTATAAAAGTACCCGAGTCTTTGGGGATCTGCGGGTACATAGTATATTTGAATTACCATGAGCTGGATATCTCTCCGAGCTCGTACTTCGGCAACCATTTGAATATCTTGAGCTCATGCTTCACAAAATTCATGTCTGAAGCTCAAGTTAAACCCAGGATGCCTAACACCGGAGTTGCTTACGTGGATAATAATTATATATCATTTCCTTAGTTGTCTCTCCGTATATTTATTTGTCAGCTGTACCCGAGCTGAGTGAAGGACTCGTGCTGAAATTAGGGTACAACATCCACGAGTCGATGTTATTCAACTATGGAATTCTCTCAAAGCTTTTTGGAAGCAATTCAGCAGAGTATTCCCAGTACATATTTAATGTGTCTACAAATGAATTTTTCCAATCTATTTATATAATGGTTTACAGAATATCTCCCCTCACATTTCAAGGGGGGGGGGGGGAGGTTATGATTCAAATTTTAAAATAAATACAATTAAATGCGTATAAATATATAATACGTGTATAAATCCCCTAATATTCAGGATTTATTAACAGATTACGACAAATCCCCTAGATACAGGGATCGTCAAATAGTAACTGTATTCACATTAGGCTATCGATCTCGAACATTTGATTTATATATCTTCGAGATCAAAAAATCATCATGAACTCGCTACCTCGACTTCCCTCGGTCTTATCAAGTAACTTTATCGAAGTCGTCTTTTCTGAGCTTGCAAATGCCCGAGCTCGAACCTTCTTGACTGATGCCAATACAAACAGACCAAGAAAATTAAACAAGTGTTGAACCCTTGTCATTGTAGCTTCGAGATTGTCTTGTAACATCGAAACACTTTCGAAACCACGTGGTCTCGAGCTTACCAATTATGTTATTATTAATTCAATCTCATGGTATGTTTGCTTACTTTCGAGCTCACACTTTACGAGCCTAACTTTCAAGATCAAAAATTTCTATTCTCAAAATTTGGGTGTAACATTTTTCCCCGTCAAAAGTATTAGTTTGAATCCTATGAGAAGGAAACTTTTGAACTGCTAATTTCGAAAATCGTTCCACCTGCCACACTCTAGTGTGGACATGCATCAGCAAAGGATTGCACACTCAGAGTACTTTAGTGCCTTTTACATCTGCTCACATCCTTTCGTATCCCCCTTTTTGCCACCACTAGCACATTTACACCCCATCCGTTGGATCACCCCCCAAATCAAACGGATGGTCTAGATGTGCTCACCTTTTGACCTCCTCTGAGGTCTATATATATACGTCCACTTCGTTTTCCTCACTTTTACTTTACATTATTCAGAGAAAAAAAAAACTCGCACCAGAGAAACAAAGCCTCATTTCTTCTTTATAAAATTTCATTGCATGTTCTCCAAACGAAGGAAACAATCTATCTCAAACATATTTGATTCTATGAAACCCTTCTTGCTACCAACATTCTAGTCGACAATTTCTCTGTACCTGCAGACATTTGTGTGTAAGTTCCCATTCTTCACCCTTGCTCTGTTATTCATGCGTTTATACGTATTTCTCTGTTATACGAATATGTTTACTAGTTTCTCGTCTAGTTTTTGCAATGTGGTTTATTTGGTATTACACAAATTTGTTTATTTAAAGTTTTGGAATCATGGCTTTTCAACCCAAATTTTTCTTTTTAGTGCAAAAATTGCAAAAATGGGGTTATTTTGATTCAGAGTAGCGTTTCATGTAAGACAAGAAATAAGGGTTTTGATTTAGGGTTTTAACTGCACAAATCTAAAAAATATCACCTTTTTGGGCAACCGTTAGCTTTATCCCTGAAAATTCGAGATTCGTTGAAATTGGTAATCACTTCCCTAGTTTCTCGTGCGAGTACATACTCAAAGCCTGAACTTTACAATAGTTTGGGGCTCACATTCGAGTTCATCCTACCCTTTCGAGACTTTAGTCTTGATTGGGGTAATTTTGTGATCTCGAACTTTTGAGTTCAAATCATCAAAATTATATTTTCTTTGTGATTTCCTATATACCAGGCCCTCACCCTTTTCTTTCTTGTTAGATGTCGTAGTATTCTGAGACTCAGTGGGGGCCCGAGCTCGCTATTCCGTACTCCCCATTAACTCTCAGTCTTGAATCACCCTTCACACGAAACCAACGCCCGATACGCGAGCATAGAGAAAGGTGCGAACAAGAAGATATCTGAGATCAGTTTCCACGTCAAATTGATGAGGTCGAAGAGAGAAAGAGAAGAATACTCCGAGTCACGGTTTACCCAGATCCGAACCCTGAAATCAGACCAATTCCACTAGATCCCACGCTCAAAGTCATCGTCGCCTTTGAGCCTGGTACACTTTCATTCTCACTGATGGAAGATCTTTCACAATGTCCTTCCACTTCCCAAGTCGCTTTAATTCCTACCTCGAAAGAAGAATTCTTCAAGGCCGAGCACTATTGGAACTTAGTCACTTCTACTAGCCAGATATCTGAGCTACTAGCTTACCACAGACTTAGGCTTTATGGAACCCTAATGTGTCGACCTACGACTTCGAATGAACGGACCTGCTTCGCCCCGGGAGATGGAAATCCCGACGGTAAAATCAAGCTCACCGCGTGGAGTCGAGAGCATATGAGGGCAGGGGCTTTGCTACCCCTGAAATCATACTTCAAAGATTTTCTGGACATTGTTGGGCTCGCCCCATTCCAGCTCCAGACTAATTCCTTCAGGGTGTTATCAACCCACAAGTCGCTGTACCATGAGCTAAAGTGGGAAGGGCCTTCGCCTCAAGAATTATTATATCTTTTTTGCCTCAAAAGCAACCCATCCCGAGCTCGTGGAGGGGATGGGTTTTATTATTTATCAAGCTACCCAAAAGAAAAAAAAACTCTTGGAGGATATGCCAAATCATCCCCTAAATTTCAAGCTCACCTATTTCTGGACGGACGACCTCGCCACTTCCAGATTTTACTCTTCTCAACGTATCCGTAAGTACTTTTCCACACTTATCCCTAACCCTTATTTTTTTTTATTAGTTAGGCTCGAGACATTGATACTTAATTGTTCCTGCAGCCAATTACTACAACCCCACCCCATCATAAATAATGGTGGAGCATAGGGCGGCCCTGATCCAACTGCCCTATGGTCTGAGATCCATGTCCTACCTTCTCCATGAAGACCGGCTTCGATCCTGCGGCCTCTTAGAGGAAGGCCAGTCTAAAAATGACTTGGATTACCACAAGTACTTGAGGTGGGACCACGTGCCACTTCCCAGTGACAAACTTCCCCCAGGCTGAGGACTTCGAACTCGCGGGCTCGTGTCCCTATGGTCCGCCATCACGATCGGCCTGCCTCAGGCAACGAAGCCCAAGACGAAGCCTCACCAAGCTCGAGTGATGGAGGTAAAGTAGTGCTCAACTCCTCCATGTGGTCTCCCTCTATGCTTAAGCACAAACCCGATGTACTGATCCTCTTTCCGAATCCTAGGGATATTTTTTTATGTGTGGTCTTGGGTTGATTATAGAGTACATAGGTTTGATAGCTGGTTAAGTCAGTATCAAACTATGTATAGTCTTAATGAGGTCTGGGATGGGGTTGCCGTTCAGTACATAACTAACATATATAGCGACTTCTCGAGGCTATCTCTTACATATAGAGATGGGACTCCCCCAGCGTTCTCAGAAGATAGGGGGATCTCTTGGTTGCCGAGCTCAAGCTTGGCTGAGAGTACCAATTAGGTTTCTTTTATCCTTAGTCTTGTTTCGTTTAGTAGCACTAGCTCGATCACTAAAGTGACTTATTTTTTGCAGGTGATATGGACTCTGATCTTGACAATGTGCTCAACCGCCCCTCGGTGGCCAAAGGAAGAAAATGCCCAAGGGCGTCTTAGAGAGGAGGGTGTCCCTCCAAAGTACCCAAGAGATCGAAGGTGGTCCCTCCAGTCTCGGCTGTTCATTGCTCGAACCAGGCTGTGGTCCTTGATCTCGAGATCGGGACAACTACAAACATCGAGCCATTGGCGCCCTCAAACCCCCTACCTCCTCCTCCAGTCTGAGTCACCCAACAAACTCCTGCTGCCCAAAAGAGACAAGCCCCCACACGGGAACGACTTTGGTCAATCTCAACTCACATCCCAGAATGCGTGCTTGATAATGCAGTTGGGTCGCACAGAGTCAATCTAGGCTCAGATGTCCTGTCCTGCATTGGCCAAAGTCTCAGCAACCTCAACGCCCCTCAATGGGAGTTCCTCACCTCTTGTTGCGATACCAATACTATCTTTGACAAAGGTGGCGAGCTTCTTTCTTTGGTAAGTTATTTGTACTGTGACTTTGTCATACTGACTTACATCGCATGCTTAAAAACTTGTATTTGTTTTTGTGTATAGGCATTCGCTGCATTTGTTCAACACAACTTTAAGTTGAACAATGACGTGGCTACGAGCAGGGCACATGCTCAAGAAGCCAAGGACCTCCAGCGGAAGCTTGTGGACGATCTTAGAGCAGCAAAGTTAGAGGTGGCAGCAGGGGAGGTAGCCATCCTTAGGTGTCTGAACTTGAATTGAAGCTGGAGGCTGCCCTGGAGACTGCCCAGGAAGTGTCTGACCTTGACTCAATGATGGCAGTGACCTTGAAAGAAGTCGAGGCCAAAAATTCTGAGATCAAGGAGAAAGACTCCAAGATTAAGGAACTTCAAGAGTTAAATGCCACATTGGAGGAGGAAAACAAGGCAACCTTCGTGATAATCGAAGGTGAGAAAGCCTTCTTTCTTGAGGAGTTCAAGACCAAGAAAGATCACACTGTAGACATGGCGATGTATTGGATTTGTGTGAACAATCCTGACCTTGATACCAGTTTCTTGGCCAACTTAGAGGCTGGATTTGTCGACAAATGGAAAGCTCATCTTGAGGAAGAGGAGGCCAAGCTCAAGGCTGAGGAGGCGGCGGAGGCACCCGGTGCTACTGGTGGGGAAGCGTCTACTTCGTGAAGGCGAGATCATGGGCTGTGTCCCATTAAACTTTTTTAATAATTATTATTATTATTTTTTTGATGCCCTTGGGGAAAAGACAATATATAGCTCGATTTAGAGTTATGTTTATTAAATAGTAACTTTAATCTTTATGCATATAATTTTCTGTCTTGAAAATCTTTTATGCATTTGATTTTGTTTTCAGCTTTTTTCCTTAATATTATGCTACATTTCTGGGTCGAAATATTTTGAGCATGTTATATTAAAGACTTGATTTTATATTTGTTTATTTGTAAAAATACATCCATTTGATTTAAGCTCGAATTTCAATGCATTCATGCACAATTTATTCAAAGTATCCATGTTCGACTTCGTTAGCATCGAGGTCGAACCTTACTTTTCACCATGTACTTGAAAGTATTTAATTGGCATGTTATTTTAATAGTTTAGTTATATCTTTCTTTCTTAGTCCTTTTTTTCTCATCCTCGATTATATCCTCGATGTTACGAGGTCAAGACTTATTTTGCAAAACTTTCCAACCTTGGGTTCGACTTAAGTTCACAGTTGGTTTTAAATTCCAACTTCTTTTATCTGTCACTTAGGTTGTTTTTTCCAAACTAATTTAGCCCGTGTTTGGTTAGTGATCCATACACTTGAAAATTTTATTGTCGGGTTAAGTCCAGACAGTTTAATCTCGTGTGTACACTTATAAACTTTCATGTCGGGTTAATGATTCAGACATTTTTAGTTCGTGTGTACACTTATAAACTTTCATGTCGGGTTAATGATCTAGACATTTTATTTTATGTTATTTATTTTTTCAAACCGATGGTATGACTCATATACCACTTATGCCCTCCTTAATATCCCATGTGTATGATCATAGGTTATTAAATTAAGAGGGTTTGCAGAAAAATATAACATTAAAAGAGAATACAACTTTTGAACAAAACTGAGAATTGTGATTGATAAAAAGAAAAAAAAATGATAAGGTCATAGATGTTCGCCATTCCAAGCTCGTGGAACCAACTCTCAGTTTAACCTTGCCAGTTTATACACTCCAGGTCGAATGATAGACTCGATCTGGTAAGGTCCTTCCCAATTAGGTCCAAGTACCCCGGCGGACGAGTCTCGTGTAGCTAAAAATACACGCCTTAGCACTAGGTCTCCCAATCCGAATTTTCTATCTCAAACCCTTTTGTTAAAGTATCTAGTAGCTTGTTGTTGGTATGTAGCATTTTTCAATTGCGCTTCATCTCGTCTTTCTTCAATAAGGTCTAGACATTCTTTGAGCGAGAATTGGTTCGAGGCTTGATGGTATGCATGGCTTCGTATTGTAGGGATTTTGACCTCAATAGGCAACATGGCCTCGCATCCATAAGCTAGGGAAAATGGAGTATGTCCTATTGAAGTATGTGTTGTGGTTCTATAAGCCCACAAGACTTGGGGCAACTCTTTGGGCCATTTCCCCGTTGCCTCATCTAACCTTTTCTTTATGGAACTCTTTAAGGTTTTATTGACCGCTTTGACCTGGCCATTTGACTGGGGATGGTCACGGAAGAGAAACTTTTTATTATCCCATTTTTCTCACAGAAATGGGTAAAAATATCACTATCGAACTGGGTTCCATTGTCTGATACTATTTTTTTAGGCATCCCATATTGATAGACAATATTTTTTACTACAAAGTATAAGACTTTTTTTGAGGTAATAGTGGCCGATGGTTTAGCTTCAGTCCATTTTGTGAAATAGTCGACTGCAATAACAACGTGCCTTGCTCCACCCTTTCCAGTTAGCAATGAACCTATGAGGTCAATTCTCCAGACTGTAAATGGCCATGGGGAGCTCATCATGGTGAGTTTGGTAGGTGGAGCTCATGGAACTGAGGTAAACCGTTGACATTTATCACATCGTTTGACATATTCGAATGAGTCTGCCTCGACTATGGGCAAGAAATACCCCTGTCTTATCACCTTTTTGGATAGACTATGCCCCCCAGTGTAATGCCGTAAAATCCCTAATGCGGTTTAATGGCTGGATTAGTAGGTCGGGAGGTCCATAACTGTTTCATTATGCCATTAAATGAATATATGCATGTTTATGTGAATTATATTATAATATGATGTTATATGCATGCATGTGGGTGCACATTTGAATATTAGGGTGTTTTGATAATTTGGCCCGTTAAGGGTATATTTGTGTATTTGGGTGCATATTGTGATTTGTGAATGAGATCCCATTATTATGGAGATATATTCGAGCTATTCGGCATGAGACGGTCTTATATTATGAGTTAGCGGTTTTGTCATAACGAGGGTCTTTTATTGGGATAGTGAATTATAAGAAGGTTATTTGATGATAAATTAGGAGTTATTGAGATCAAGATGAAATTCTGGGAGTTTTGACTATAATGTCCCCGGGGGTGTTTTTGGGACCCCGAGCACTAGGTTTTATTTGAGGTTACTTAAGCTTGAAGTAGCTTGTCAGATAGAACGTATGTTAGAAAAACTCTTGTTCTTTCCCGTTAGTTCATTTTTACCATTCGAAGCGTTTTCGAAGAAATCTTGAGTTCTAGGAGTCGGAATCAAGTGAGGATCGAGGCATAGAGATCCTAGGAAAGATTAAAAGCTTCTTGACCGAAGGATTTGACGAGAAACAACCCAATCAAAGGTAATCTAAGTCTTAAGTTTTGATTTTTAGAGTTTCTATGCTTAGAATTGACTTTTGCGAATCGTTGAGTTTTTGGTTCATTTAAGCCTCGGGATTTGATGGTTTTGGATCATTGGGAAGCTTGGGGAACTTTGATTTAATGATTTGGAAGTGTTTAGGTATGATTTTGGAGGCTTTGGAATGATGAAAAACGTGTTTGGGGATGGCTCTGGGTTGGGGGCGGCGGCCCTGTTCTTGGGCGCCACAACCCTAGCTCGAAGAAGCAGGTGGAGCAATTTTGCCTTCGCTGGGCACCGCGGCCTTTGCTCCTGGAGTGGCTGGGGACACTGACCTAAGAGTCAGAAATGACATAAGCGTCCTGAAAGTAGGGCCGAATGAAGATTAGATCTAATCGATATGACCATTGAATGGATCTAAGGCATTGATGCTGGATCGACCCTAAGGTCGATGAAACTTATAAGCGCTTGGATAGTCTAAGACTAGTTACTCAGAGCTAGGGCCAAAGGCCTAGGTGACCATTCGTCACATGGCTAGGGAACGATGTTCCAGGGTTATGAATCTATGGTCATGAGGAAGGTTATGTTGGTGACTAGTCACCATGCACCTATCCTGTTTAAGCTAATGAAAGGTTCACTTATCTATCAAGCCCTGGTGACCCTATTGTCACAAGGCTAAAGGGAGCTATACCCAATTTAGTGACTTTTGTGACTGTCACTTATCTGTTTTGGACTGATAGTCCTGAATGATTATTATGATCATTGTTGATATTATATCATGGTATATTGTGTTTTCTTGTTGGGCCTTGGCTAATGGGTGCTATGTGGTGCCGGTAAAGGGAAAGAAAAGCTCACCCAGTCTTGAGTGGAGAGCTTAGGTGGTGATGTGTACATATGCGGCCACTTGACCACCACGGCCAAGGAGTTCTCAGAGGAACTAGGGGGTTTACCCTATTTTTGCTGCTTAGGCCAGTAGGGTTGTACATTTGAAACAGTAGTGACCATTTTGTGTTATGAATAACTTGTAAATGTTTTGATGAGCTCATGAATAGTTTATATACTTAATAAAATATATCTTTTCTTTTTTATTGGTTTTTTCCACCTTAGCCTGTTAATAACACTTAGAAGCATGTTTTTTTAACCAAATGACTTGGGTAGCGAGTCAAATTTCCAGTTCACTGTTCACCTTAACTGTTTTGGGTTAGCTAGGGCGTTACAACTTGGTATCAGAGCGTGCCAAGGTTAGGGTTCCTGCAGACTGGCTAGGCATGTACACACATCACTAAAGTCAAGCTCGACTCATGGTTTGGTAACTATTTATGTAGTTATATGTATAACTGATTAAATATTGTATATATGCTTTACTTGTATGAGACACCATGTTAAACCTGTGCCCTGAAATAATATATCCTCAGCAAATGTGTGCTAATTAGTACTAAGATTGCTGGAACATACTTATAAGTATGGTTGATTGTGAGTTATTATGTGATACATACTAAGTACTAAATGCTATAAACATGTATCTGCCTGTATAATTGTATGACTGTGGAATATGATAATTGTTTGCTTATTCTTGGATCGTAAGGCGGCAAGAGGTTTAGTTATTACTACTTGATTGGTCGTATTGATCGTTATTTCAACAAGGTATCAGAAATAAGAATGAATCCAAGGCAGACAGATACTTCAGCTGGCCAGAGTGATCAAGGCCAGAATAATAACAGCCAGAGTTAAGAAAATGATCAGTCACAAATTCCACAGCCAGCTCTTGTAAACTAGCAGCAGATAATCAGTAATTTGCAGGAAATAGTGTTGAGACAGGGAGAAGAGCTTTGTCTCCTGAGACAATAGCAAGCGCCTACAGTGGCTAGTGTATCAGAGGCACCTCCTGTGTCGGTGCCAGCAGCAAATCAGCTTCCTGAGGTTGGAAATAAATGGGAGCCTCTTTATGAAAGGTTCAGAAAGCAACAACCTCCAGTATTTGAGGGCAGTGCAGATCCTGCCAAGGCAGAGCAGAGGATGAGTATGATTACCACTATCCTTGATTTCATGAGGGTATCTGGTAATGAGAGGGTGGCCTGTGCCACTTATATGTTTCAGGAGGATGCCCGAATTTGGTGGGAGGTTATTACCCAGACCAAGAATGTTAATGCCCTGAGTTGGGAAGAGTTTCTGACTCTGTTCAACGAGAAATATTATAATGATGCTATCAGGGCAGCTAAAGCTAAGGAGTTGATTAGGCTACTTCAGGGGAATTTGTCAGTTACTGAGTATGCCTTAAAGTTTGATCGTTTGGCGAAATTTGCCATGGAGCTGGTGCCCACTGATGGGACTAGGAGAGAGAGATTTTTACAGGGACTACAGCCCAGATTAGCCCGTGATGTACGTATCACCATTGTGGCTGGGGTTACTACCTATGCACAGGTGGTTGAGAAGGTACTCACAGCTGAGAGTGCAGAGAACAGGATCTGGCGTGACAGTGCAGCCAGAAAGGATTTCAGGAGGATAGGTCCTCCATTTGTGGGTTTAGGTAGGGGTATAGGCCCCAGTGAGCAGTAGAGGAAGGTTCCTAACACCTTCTAAGTTCCAGGTCCTGATAGGCGGCCCCATGGTATTTCTATGGGTCGTCCAGGTGGTAGTGAAGCCTGGAAGTCTTATCCTGAGTGCCCTAGATGCAAGAGGCATCATCTGGGAGAGTGTAGGGAAAGGGCCAGCTTCTCATGTGGAGCAGTGGGTCATCTTAAAAAGGATTTCCCTAAGGCAAGAAACGAAGAACCCAAGAAAGCGGACAGCTCGAGTGTTCGCATTGACTCAAGCAGAGGCTGAGGCTTCTCCCTCAGTTGTTACAGGTCAGCTTCTTAGTGCTGGAACCCCTTATAATGTATTGATTGATTCTGGTGCTACACACTCTTTTGTTGCTAGTAGTATTATTGATAGATTGTGTAGACCCTGTGATTTTTATGTTGTGGGGTTTGGAACTTTGTTACCCACTGGAGAGTTGGTGGTATCCAGGAGATGGGTCAGATCTTTGTCAGTGACAGTAGAGGGCAGAGAGTTATCAGTGGATTTGATAGAGTTGGTTATGACTGACTTCGATATGATATTAGGTATCGATTGATTGACAAAGTATGGGGCAACCATTGATTGCAGAAGGAAGATGGTCACCTTTGAGCCTGAAGGTGAGGATCCTTTTGTGTTTGTTGGTGCTGTGCATTGACCTCGCATACTTATGATTTCTGTATTGAGGGCTAGGGATCTATTGCAAGGAGGTTGTATTGGATTATTAGCTAGTGTGGTTGATACCACTCAATTCGTGCCAGTAAGACCAGAAGAGACCAGACTTGTTTGTGAATTTCTGGATGTGTTTCCAGAAGATTTGCCAGGGTTGCCACCGCACAGAGAAATTGAGTTCGTTATAGAAATTGCACCAGGGACAGAGCCAGTGTCTAGAGCGCCTTACATAATGGCCCCAGTTGAGTTGAAAGAATTAAAGGTACAGTTGCAAGAACTGTTAGATTTGGGTTTTATCATACCTTGCTTCTCACCTTGGGGTGCGCCAGTTCTGTTTGTAAAGAAGAAGGATGGTTCTTTGAGGATGTGTATTGATTACAGAGAATTGTATAAGATGACAATTAAGAACAAGTATCCTTTGCCAAGGATAGATGATTTGTTTGATCAGTTGCAAGGTAAGAAGGTATTCTCAAAGATTGACCTTCGTTCTGGTTATCATTAGTTGAGGGTCAAGGAAGGAGATATACCAAAGACTGCTTTTCGTACCAGGTATGGGCATTATGAGTTCCTAGTTATGTCATTTGGATTGACTAATGCCCCTGCTGCTTTTATGGATCTGATGAACAGATTGTTCAAGGATTATTTGGACTAATTTGTGATTGTCTTCATCGATGATATCCTGGTATATTCTCAGTCTAAGTCAAAGCATGAGCAGCATCTGAGGTTGGTTCTACAGAGACTGAGGGAACACGGGCTGTTTGTAAAGTTTAAGAAATGTGAGTTCTGGTTATCTCATGTATCCTTTCTTGAGCATATTGTCAGTAAGGAGGGGATTAAAGTAGATCCAACGAAGATTGAAGTGGTCAGAGATTGGCCAAGGCCAAAGAATGCTTCCGAGGTTAGAAGTTTCCTTGGATTGGCAGGTTATTATAAGTGGTTTGTGGAAGGGTTCTCAAAGATTGCTACTGCATTGATTGAGCTGACACGCAAGAGTCAGAAATTTGTGTGGTCAGATACATGTGAGAACAGCTTCCAGGAACTGAAGTAGAGATTGATGACAACTCCGATTCTGAGTCTCCTGACAGATCAGGAGAAGTTTGTGATTTGTTGTGATGCTTCTCATCAGGGTTTGGGCTGTGTTATGATGCAATCAAAGAAGGTAATTACTTATGCTTCTCGTCAGTTGAAGGAGTATGAAAAGAGATATCCCACTCATAATTTAGAGTTAGCAGCTGTGGTCTTTGCTTTAAAGATATGGAGACATTATCTTTATGGGGAGAAGTGAGATCTATACAGATCACAGGAACTTGAAGTACTTCTTCACCCAGAAGGATTTGAATATGAGACAAAGGCGTTGGCTAGAGTTAGTAAACGATTATGATTGTCAGATTCTGTATCATCCAGGAAAAGCCAATGTGGTAGCTGATGCTTTAAGCTGGAAGGGTCTGGGACAGATTCATGGTATGAGGCTGATAGCTAGAGAGTTAGCAGATGATATGACCAGAGCTGGTATAGAGTTGCTGGTGGGCCAGTTGGCTAATATTACGCTATAGTCTATGCTGTTAGAGAGAATTAAGGAGGGTCAGCTGAGTGATCCACAGCTGATCAAGATTAGAGAGGATGTTTTGGCTGGAGCATCGAGAGATTATATAGTGTCTGAGTTAGGCTTGTTGAGATATAAAGGGTGGATATGTGTTTCGCTAGACACTGCTTTGAGGTGAAAGATTCTGGATGAATCTCATACTACACCTTACTCTTTGCATCCAGACACCACGAAGATGTATCAGGATGTGAGATCATTGTATTAGTGGCCGGGGATGAAGAGGGATGTAGTTGAGTATGTGGCTAAGTGCTTGACATGTCAGCAGGTCAAGGCTGAGCATCAGAGGTCGGCAGGGTTATTGCAGCCTCTGGATATCCCAGAGTGGAAGTGGGAAGACATCACGATGGATTTCGTGGTGGGCTTACCCAGGACCGTTGGTCAGCATGATTCTATTTGGGTGATAGTAGATCACTACACCAAGTCAGCTCACTTTCTGCCAGTGAGGACTACATATAAAATTGACCAGTATGCAGATCTCTATGTGAGAAAGATCGTGCGCCTCCATGGAGCGCCTAGGTCGATCGTGTCAGATCGGGACCCTACTTTTACTTCCAAGTTCTAGGGAAGTTTGCAGAAGGCCATGGGGACACATTTGAAGTTCAGTACTGCTTATCATCCTCATATAGATGGGAAATCTTAGAGGACAATCCAGATATTGGAAGACATGCTGCGAGGTGTGTTGGACTTTGGTGGATCTACCTTTGATAGAGTTCTCCTACAACAACAATTATCAGTCTACCATTGGAGTTGCACCTTATGAGATGCTGTATGGTAGGAAGTGCAGATCTCCCATTCATTGGGATGAGACAAGTGAAAGGAGATTCTTGGGTCCTGAGGCAGTTCAGAGGACCAGTGAGGCCATTGAGAAGATTAGAGCTCGGATGCTCGTTTCTCAGAGTAGACAGAAGAGCTATGCAGATCCCAAGCATAGGAACGTGGAGTTCCAAGTGGGAGACTATGTCTTCCTTAGAGTCTCGCCATGGAAATGGGTGAGAAGGTTTATGAAGAAAGGCAAGCTAAGCCCTAGATTTGTAGGTCCATTTGAGATCCTGAAGAGGATTGGTCAGGTGGCTTACAAATTGGCCTTGCCTCCAGCATTGTCAGTCGTGCATAATGTGTTCCATGTATCAGCTCTTCAGAGGTATGTATCTGATGTGAGTCATATTTTGAGTTATGAGGATCTGGAGCTTGAACCAAATCTCTCCTTTGAGGAGCAGCCAGTTAAGATTCTCGACAGAAAAGACAAGGTCCTCAGGAATAAGATGATACCTTTGGTTAAGGTATTGTGGAGGAACAGTAAGGTCGAGGAAGTGACCTGGGAGATGGAGTAAGATATGCAGGATCAGTATCACAAGTTGTTCAGGTAAATTTTGAGGATGAAATTTCTGTAAGGAGAGGATAGTTGTAATGCCCCGAAATCCCAAATGCGGTTTAATGGATGGATTAGTACGCTGGGAGGGCCATAACTGTTTAATTATGCCATTAAATGAATATATGCATGTTTGTGTGAATTATATTATAATATGATGTTATATGCATGCATGTGGGTGCACATTTGAATATTAGGGTGTTTTGATAATTTGGTCCGTTAAGGGTATATTTGTGTATTTAAGTGCATATTGTGATTTGTGAATGAGATCCCATTATTATGGAGATATATTCGAGCTATTCGGCATGAGATGGTCTTATATTATGAGTTAGCGGTTTTGTCATAACGGGGGTCTTTTATTGTGGTAGTGAATTATAAGAAGGTTATTTGATGATAAATTGGGAGTTATTGAGATCAGGATGAAATTCTGGGAGTTTTGACTATAATGTCCCCGCGGGTGTTTTTGGGACCCTGAGCACTAGGTTTTATTTTGAGGTTACTTAAGCTTGAAGTAGCTTGTCAGATAGAACGTACGTTAGAAAACCTCTCGTTCTTTCCCGTTAGTTCATTTTTACCATTCGAAGCGTTTTCGAAGAAATCTCGAGTTCTAGGAGTCGGAATCAAGCGAGGATCGAGGCATAGCAATCCTAGGAAAGATTAGAAGCTTCTTGACCGAAGGATTTGACGAGAAACGACCCAATATAAGGTAATCTAAGTTTTAAGTTTTGAGTATTTAGAGTTTCAAAGCTTAGAGTTGACTTTTACGAATCGTTGAGTTTTTGGTTCGTTTGAGCCTCGGGATTTGATGGTTTTGGATCATTGGGAAGCTTGGGAACTTTGATTTGATGATTTGGAAGTGTTTAGGTATGATTTTGGAGGCTTTGGAATGATGAAAACGTGTTTGGGGATGGCTCTGGGTTGGAGGCCGCGGCCCTGTTCTTGAGCGCTGCGGCCCTAGCTCGAAGAAGCAGGTGGAGCAATTTTTCCTTCGCTGGGCACCGCGGCCCTTGGTGTTGGGTATCGCGGCCCTTGATCCTGGAGTGGCTGGGGGCCACGGCCCAAGGTGTTAGGGCCGCAGCCCTTGAGCAGGGGTGAGCCCGTTTGAGTGTTTTGGCCCCGGGAACATGGTTTTAGGCCTCGGGATTGTTCCTACTACCCGGATTACTGGGGATTGATGTCCTGGAGGCTAGATCCTGGTTTGGGAACCCTTGATTATCATTTTATTGATGGTGTCCCATATTTTTTATGATTAGGTGACCGCTAAAGGACTAAAATTCAGATCGTTCTCAAGGGTCGTTCTTTTATTCATTCTCGCTCGAATCAGAGGTAAGAAAACTGCACCCTGCGTATGTGACATGCATGATTGTTGTTGAGGGATGTTGATAGATAAATGTGGACATGGATTGCATATTAAATGCTAGTTAATGTTGTTTACTTGTATATGACACTGACTAGTCTGGGACACTAACCTAAGAGTCAGAAAAGGTATAAGCGTCCTGAACGCAGGGCTGAATGAAGATTAGATCTAATCGATATCACCATTGAATGGATCTAAGGCATTGATGCTGGATCGACCCTAAGGTCGATGAAACTTATAAGCGCTTGGCTAGTCTAAGACTAGTTACTCAGAGCTAGGGCCAAAGGCCTAGGTGACCATCCGTCACATGGCTAGGGAACGATGTTCCAGGGTTATGACTCTATGGTCATGACGAAGGTTATGTTGGTGAATAGTCACCATGCACCTATCCTGTTTAAGCTAATGAAAGGTTCACTTATCTATTAAGCCCCGGTGACCCTATCGTCACAAGGCTAAAGGGAGCTATACCCAATTTAGTGACTTTTGTGATTGTCACTTATCTGTTTTGGACTGATAGTCCTGAATGATTATTATGATCATTGTTGATTTTATATCATGCTATATTGTGTTTTCTTGTTGGGCCTTGGCTCATGGGTGCTATGTGGTGCAGGTAAAGGGAAAGAAAAGCTCACCCAGCCTTGAGTGGAGGGCTTAGGTGGTGATGTGTACATATGCAGCCACTTGACCACCACAACCAAGGAGTTCTCAGAGGAACTAGGGGGCTTACCCTATTTTTGCTGCTTCGGCCAGCAGGGTTGTAAATTTGAAACAATAGTGATCATTTTGTGTTATAAATAACTTGTAAATGTTTTGATGAGCTCATGAACAGTTTATATACTTAATAAAATATATCATTTCCTATTTATTGGTTTTTTCCACCTTAGCCTGTTAATAACACTTAGAAGCAAGTTTTTTAACCAAAGGACTCGGGTAGCGAGTCAAATTTTCGGTTCACTGTTCACTGTAACTGTTCTAGGGTAGCCAGGGTGTTACACCCAGTGTGGTCTCCACAAAATACTTCATGGATTTCTTCCAAAATTTTCTTTGCCTCAGGTGGAGTGACACATCAGAGTAATGGCATATAGTACCCTCTTCTATACCGCCTTCTAGCCTCATTTTGGTCTGCTGGGAGACTTCCAATTTCTAGGTAGTCAACTATTGGGGACATCTAGGTTGGTTGCGAGTCAGTCATGCTTACGTCTTCTTCGTCTGGGTCGCTAATACTCGGGGTCAGAAGAAACTCCACTGGGACCACATTCAGCATATCAGCCTTGTTAGTTGTGGTGAGCCTGGAAAATGCGTCCGCACTTGAATTTTGTTCTCGGGGTACTTACTCTAGAGCATAGAATTTGAACTGTTCGAGTGTGACTTTCACTTTTTCTAGGTACGCGGCCATTTTTATGCCACGAGTTTTATATTCGCCCAAGACTTGGTTAACCACTAGCTGTGAGTTAATATAGCAATGTATGGCCTTTGCTTTGAGCTCTCTGGCTATTCGCAGTCTTGCTAGTAATGCCTCGTATTCAGCCTTGATGTTTGACACTTCAAAGATGAACCTTAAAGCCGAGTGGAATAAATTTTCGGCTGGGGTAATTAATATGATACCTGCCCCCGATCCGTTTTCATTAGAGGATCCATCGACATAAAGTTTCCACACCTCGTGGACTGGGGTTACAACTTCGTCATTAGAGATCCCGGTACATTCAACAATGATATATGCCAGGGCCTATCCTTTGATGGTTTTTCTTGGGTGATATGTGATCTCAAATTGCCCGAGCTCGACAGCCCACTTTAACAGTCTTCCGGACGCTTATGGCTTGGACAAAACTTGTCACAATGGCTGGTCGGTCAGCTTGTGAATAGGGTGTGCTTGGAAGTAAGGTCGGAGCTTTTGAGATGTGTGTAGCAGGCTTAGAGCCAGTTTTTCCATTAATGGGTATCTCGATTCTGCCCCCAGTAACCTTTTGCTGACGTAATACACAAGTTTTTGTAATTTCTTCTCCTCCCGCACTAGTACTGCACTAATGGCATTCTCAGTTGTGGAGAGCTATATATACAAAATCTCTCCTGTGATCGGTTTGGACAAGATTGGTGGTTCGGCGAGGTGTTTCTTATGGTTTTAAAACATGAGCTCGTACTCCTCCGACCACTCAAATTTTTCCTCCTCTTAAAAGATTAAAAAATGGAAGGCACCGATCCGTAGATTTCGAGATAAACCTGCTTAAGGCCGCCATTCGTCCAGTTAAACTCTGGACATCATTATGTTTTTGAGGTGAGGGCATATCTATTAATGCCTTAATCTAGTCTAGATTAACATCTATTCCCCGTGCATTTACTACAAATCCAAGGAACTTTCCCGAAGACACTCCAAATGAGCACTTTTGTGGGTTAAGTTTCATGTTGTATTTCCGAAGTACAATAAAACACTCCGCAAGATCATGCACATGATTATCGTTATGTTTAGATTTGGCTAACATATCCCCACATAAACTTCCATGTTATTTCCTATCTATTCAGCAAACATCCTATTTACCAGCCTTTCGTATGTGGCTCCAGCTTTTTTTAGCCTAAAAGGCATGACATTGTAGCAGTACAACCCTTTATCAGTTACGGAGCTCGTATGTTCTTGGTCCAGCGCAAGCATGGCAATCTGGTTATATCCAGAATAAGCATCCATCAATGACATGATGTCGTGACCTGCAGTAGCTTCTACGAGCTTATCTATCCGAGTTAAGGGGAAATAGTCTTTTGGGCACGCCTTGTTAAGATTTGAGTAGTCAATACAGGTTCGCCATTTGCTGTTGGGCTTTGGGACCAACACTGGATTGGCGATCCAATCCGGATAAAAGGCATCTCGTATGAATCGATTTGCTTTTAACCTATCGACTTCTTCTTTAAGGGCCTTCTTTCTGTCATGGTCCAGGAGCCTTCATTTTTGTTGCTTCGGGGGGAAGCTCTTATTAATTTTTAGTGCATGGCTTATGACATTTGGACTGATTCCTACCATGTCCGAGTGTGACCATGCGAAAACGTCCTGGCTTTCTTTCAAGTAGCCAATTAATTGTTATCTCACCTTTTCTGAAAGATTCTTACCCACTTTTACCACCTTTGTGGCATCCATTCCATCGAGCGTCACTTCTTCGAGCTCTTCCAGAGGTTCGAGATCGGCCCTTTCTTCCACTCTGGGGTCGATCTCCTCATCTATCTCGAAGATAGGTCCATCTATTTCCTGAACTACTACCAGTGTCTGCGCACTTGTTTGATTTTTTCCTCTCATGGAAATGTTGTAGCATTCTCTTCCTATAAGCTGGTCTCCCTTCAATGTCCCGATGCAACTAGAAGTCAGGAGCTTGATGGCCAGGTGCCTGACAGACGATACTTCCCCTAGCCCAATCAAGGCGGGTCTTCCGAGCAGTATGTTGTAGGCCGATGGTGTGTCCACTACCACGAACTCCATCATCTTGGTTACCGAGACTGGATAATCTCCCAAGGTCACAGGGAGTTCAATGGATCCCGTACAGGCAATCCCTTCTCTTGAAAAACCGTACAACATTGTTGCACATGCTTTCAAATCGCGAAGCGCGAGTCCCATATTTTCTAGAGTGGCTTTGTAAAGGATATTCACCGAGCTCCCATTATCAATCAGGACTCGATGTACCCTCCTGTTTGTGAGCTGGAGAGTAATGACTAAGGGGTCGTTGTGAGGAACTTGGACATGTGATGCATCTTCTTCATTAAATGTAATGGGTTGAGTCTCAACCCTCTGCTTCTTTGGAGCTCGTGGCTCATGTTCGAAGAAGAACCGTCTTTAGTTTTGAGTTTGTTTACATATCTCTTTTGGGCATTCCTGCCCGAGCCTGCATTATGAGGTCCCCTTTAGATGGTTACTACATCCTCTCCATCAATCTGAGGGGGTCGCTCATCCTCCTTAACTCGGGAGTTATTATTTTTGGCAGGTTGTAAAACCGCTACCCTCTGACTTGTTGAGGCTTGATTGGAATTTTGGTTTCTAACATATTGTCTGAGATATCCGCTCGAGATCAAGCCTTCGATATCGTCCTTCAATTGTTGACATTCATCGGTTTTTTGTCTGATGTCTCTGTGGAATCTACAATATTTATTTGAGTCCCTTTTCACCTTCTGATTCCGCATGGGGTTAAGTCGTCTAAACGGGACCTGATTTTCATTGGCCAGAAATATGTTTTCCCGAGTCTCGTTGAGCTCAGAATACACTATGTAAACAGAGAAGTATTTATCTCCCTTCTTCTTTTTCCCTCCATCAGCATCGGGGTTATTCCCTTTGTTCTTCCTTCTTTTAGAAGGGTTATCCCCGAAGGGTTTTGAAGTTGATGGGGCCACCGAGGTCGAGGCAGAGCTAACGTTTGTCGTTGTAGTTATGGGCCGAGAGGCCAGGTTTAATGCTAACCTCACCTCTTCTACATTGACAAACCTTTGGGCCCTCCGATTGAACTCAGTTAGTGACCTAATGGGTTTTCTCTGTAAATCTTCCCAAAGGGAACTCCCTGGTAAAATACCAGCTCTAACAACCATCAAGTGGCCACTATCATCAGCATTTCAGGCTCGAGCCACTTCTATGTTAAACCTTGTAAGGTAACTCTTTAGTGACTCCTCTTGTTGTTGTCTGACATTGGTCAGGGCTGAGGCTTCGGGCCTGACACCAACCATAGCCTTGAATTTATTTTTAAATTCTCTTGCTAATTGATCCCAGGATGAAATCGAATGTCTTTGAAACTTTTCAAACCAATTTTTTGCTGGTCTCATAAGAGTAGCTGGAAACAGAATACATTTGAGCTCGTAGCCAATATTGTTTGCTCACATGATGGTATTAAAGGTGCTTAGATGACTGTACGGGTCTGAGTTTCCATCGAATGGTGCTACATGAGGTATTATGAATCCTTGTGGAAATGGGGTGTTAGAAATATGCGAGACAAAAGGCTCGAGCTCTTCATCGGATTCTTCAGCCTTATCTCTGCTCCGCTCGTTTTGCAGGAGTCTGAATGCCCTTTCCAACTTATCTATCCTTTCCTGGACCAGATCCACTGGGGTTCGAGTCTGAGCTTGAGGGAGTTGGTTATTGTTAATAACAACTCCAGTTCCTTGTCTCGACATAGGGTTATATGCCAACTGTTTACGACCGTTCAGATTGTCTCGCAAATCAGGGTTTAGGGGATTATCTCGTTCCCATTTATGGTTCAGGTGATCCCGCAGATCAGGATGATTCCCCCGATTTCCTGTATGTCCAGGCTAAGTATTATAAATGCTCACAGAGCGAGTGTAATCTGAGCTCCTACTTGCGAAGCTTGCAACCCTTTCTGGCTGTGAGGCTCGATGATTACAAGGTGGGTCCCCTGCTGGTCTCCTTACCCCTGCAGATTTTGATCTTGAAATTTGGCTCCCAGAAGGTTGAGGAGCTCTGTGCTCTTAGGTAGCCTCCCTTTCATTTCCTTGTCCAGGCCTGGCCTGTAGGTTTCCATCCCGACTGCCACTGTGAGATGGTCTCCATGGTGTAGGTCGCGGGACCTCTCGGACCAGTGAGGGGTGCCTTACTGGTGACAGTTGATGCCTTATGGGTGATGGCAGTTGTCTCCCGTTGTTGGGCCTAAACAGCCCAGAGCTTGCCCGGACAGGTTCCAGGTTGTTTCTTGTAGCCTTGAGATTCGGGTTCCGAGCTACTAGAGGAGTTCGGTTATTACCCATCCCTGCTAACACCTCTGCAGTTGGGTTGTTAGAGGCCTCAGCCCGGATGTTTCTCTGGGGCCTTGGATGATAGTGCCGCGATGCTTGTTCTGCCCTCCTGGTGGCCGTGGTCCCACGAGGATGTCCTCTCGGCCTCCGGGGAGGTGCTTGGGCCTCAGTAGCCTACCTGGCTAATTCCTCATTGCGCCTTGTCGCCTCCACCAACTGTTTGCGCAATTGGTGATTTTCAAGTTCCACGATAGGGACATACCATTCAGGATTGTAGTACAGATCCTCATCTGGCATGGGAGCAGGTGGCCCCTGAGAATCGGATGAATCACTCCTCTCTTCAAGGCTTGGGTCAGCCATGGGCTGCTTTCCAGGCCACCATGGATAGTCTTCGGTACGCAGAGTTTGCTCCTATGGTATTTGGGGCAATGGTCGCCCACCAGTGCTGGGATTGTTTGCGATGACCATTGATGACTCAGGAGGATTTCTGATTAAACATGCTAACGTCTTGTTCGATGGCTCTCAATGAATGCACTAAACTATTGACGCCCTTTTTCGTCGTCTTAGAAATGAAGAGCACTATACACAAAATCAGAAAAATAAAGAGGAAACACGATTTTTTACGTGGTTTAGCAGTTAAAATCTACCTAGTCCATGAGTCGATGTTATTCAACTATGGAATTCTCTCAAAGCTTTTTGGAAGCAATTCGACAGAGTATTTCCAGTACCAATTTCAGTGTGTCTACAAATTAATTTTTCCAATCTATTTATAGACTAGTTTACAGAATATCTCCCATCACATTTCGGGGGGGGGGGGGGAGGTTATGATTCAAATTTTAAAATAAATACAATTAAATGGGTATAAATATACAATATGTGTATAAATCCCCTGATATTCGGGATTTATTAACAGATTACAACAAATCCCCTAGATATAGGGCTCGTCAAACAGTAACCGTATTCACATTAGGCTATCGATCTTGAACATTTGACTTATATATCTTCGAGATCAACAAATCATCATGAACTCTCTACCTTGGCTTCCCTCGGTCTTATCAAGTAACTTTATCGAAGTCGTCTTCTCCGAGCTTGCAAATGCCCGAGCTCAAACCTTCTTAACTGATGCCAATACAAACTGTAATGCCCTTGCTAATCAAGTCATTTAAATAAAAATGTGAATCTAAAGTCATAAACAGGTTAGGATAAAAAGATTTTGGTCATAAACAGATCATTTTCATTAAAATGAAAGTTTAGTACATGGGATCCCAAAACAGGGTCACCACAAGAAAAAATGATTTTAATAACACCAAAAATATGTTATCAAAACATACCATAACACTTTTTGATGTGTTAAGATAGACTATGTTATCGTAGGTCAAGGTACTTTACATAACACTTTATCAGTGTTATACAGATGTGTTATTATACTGTCAACGATAATACACTTTCTAAGTTATTTTAATAAATAGATAAGTGTTTAATTATATTATTTATAGTCGATTATATAACACATTTCAATACTTTTAAATTTGTGTTATACTACACTTTAGTATAACACATTTTTTGTGTTATAGTACACTTTAGTATAACACATTATTTGTGTTATATAGTGAAGTTTGCATAACAAAATTCTTTACATAAAAAGTGTTATTGTAATAGATATTATAACACAATTTTCGTATTATTTTAATATTTAGATAAGTTTAAATTCTCATTATATATTCATTTCTATAACACTAATTTGTTCTATTATATTTTAATTTTTTTATATAATTAAAATTAGCTTTCTAATATATATTAGCATCATCAAATGAACTTGATTTTCAAATAACAAAAAGTAAAAACATTCAGCATTGTATTAACAATCCACAAATTAGTTTAAAACATTCAATACTATCATCAACAACAAAATGTTCTTTAAGTATTCAAGTAGTCTTAAATATTCAACATATTGAAAAGTTACTACTTTCAGCACAAAATATTCTCCCCTGACAGTGCATATATGCCTAAGCTCCTTGTATTTGCCAAATTAAAAGACAACAGTTGCAATGACTGTACAGTTGCAGGGAGAGGGTCCAGTGGTCAGCAATGACTGTACAGTTGCAAAGAATGGGTGTAATCCTAGACACATTAGAAATATTAGCCACGTCCTCGACAGATTCCATGTCTATCATACCACCAAAACGTGAACTGAGACAACAAAACTCCACTGTCAAGAGAAGTAACACAAGTAAAAGCTTTATTGTTATGTTAACCTCTGTAGTTGATGGCCTGAAGTCACACAATACCCAAAGGCCAGAACCTGATGTTTTCAACAAATGTATGCAAACAGATAAGTTGAGGCTTTTACGTGCATATCTCAAAAGAATAAGAAAGTAACATGTCCCAAATGACCCCAAACATGACATAGTACATAGGAAAAGAACAGTATTTACCACACTCGACTCTCCAATTGCCCACTTATAGCAGTTTCTTGAGCATGAAATGAGCTTCTAATGCCCATTAAAGCAAAACACACCGCCTAGAGCATATAGAAAAAAAATATATCAATAGAAAGAACAAGGTAAACCAAAAAATTTATAGAAAAATCAAACAAGCCTATCAAGAAAAGAAACTCTTGGCAAATTTTTAAATAATCAAAACACAACAAATTGAAGATTCCCATTTGTGCCAATTCCAAAGTGCAAAAAATAGTTAACAGACCTTAAAGCCAATGTATAGTAAAACATATTTCAACAGAAAAATGCATGAATAGCCAAGCAGTAAAATAGTCACATGTCACTAGTTTTAACATCTATCTTGGAGGGCACAAATAAAGTAAGAAAGACTGGATTTTATAAGTAGAGGATGAAACTAGACATGCCCAAGCCTCTATAATCAGTCCTCCACATGCATAACATAATAGCTTAAACCAAACCACAAAAGGCAACATCAAACAAGAAGTTGTTTTCAAATCACTCCATGCATAAGAGCACTCTCCCAACAAAAGGATGTAAAAATTATTCATCAAGACAGAAAGAAAGGAATAAATTTCTGATTAAGATTTTAATAAAGGGGGTGAATTAAATAATACTAAGCTAACCTG
Source organism: Humulus lupulus (assembly GCF_963169125.1). NCBI lineage: Eukaryota > Viridiplantae > Streptophyta > Magnoliopsida > Rosales > Cannabaceae > Humulus > Humulus lupulus. Next base: position 44,821,576 of record NC_084797.1, on the reverse strand, counting down.
GTTGGGCACCAAGATCTATAACATGCATCTTTGATGTAATTTGGCCAGCATTAAAAGTCTTTGCTGCAAAGGAAATGAGAGTAGAAGGATTCTCATTCCCTGGAACCTGTATAAATTCTACAATCAATCAACAAATATGCATATATGATATGCATACCAAGTGTGATAAAAAAACAAGAGAATTAAGAGAGATAAAGAGAGGGAGAAGTTAATTTACGCACTTTAAATTGTGCAAAAGCAGCAGCATGAGCTTCCAGAGCTTGACTTCTCTGTTGTTCCACTGAAAAGAGTTGCATGTTCCCTTTGACCAGATTTTGCCTCTACAAATAGAGCAAAGAAATAAATCAAGTACAAGAAATAGGACAATTAAAGCTCAAAGTCTGCCAAGCAATCAATAAGGTATTAAAGCATGTTACAGGAAAATTCAAAAGGACCATTTGGACAAGGCTCTTTGGCTCTAACTAGTTACAGGAGATGTAGTCCCTTCTATTCCAACTACATGGATTACATCATTACAAATGTAACATATAAATACCAAGATCATAAAATATATTTTCTTGATGAGGATTTCCCTATGAAAAATCTATACATAAAGCATATCTACATATGAGTATCAATCTACTAAATGATGCTACAACATATAAGAACATACTTCAGGAGCACCAGTGGCAATTCCAATCAAAACCAACCACTTTTCAGAAGGGTCACATTGATAGTTTATTATCTGATTGTTTGCCAGATTAGCACTTCTTTCGAACATCTTCATAAGTTTAGTCTCACCTACAAGGAAGATATAGTGCACATACCAGCCAAAATTTTAAAACAAAAGTAATTGTATTGTAAAACAAAACAGGCCCTGAGAGAAGTTTAATAATAATAATAAAGTGAATATACTGAGGTCTGTTGTATATGATAAAACAGTAGCCCAAAATAGTAAGAAATAAAAAAACAAAAACTCAAGCAACCAAATTAAAAGTAAGTATTGTTAAAAGAAAAAAAAAACTCAAAGCAATCAAATTTATATCAGGTATAATGACAATGAGTGAGTCAAACTCTAAATTTGTGTAGAAATGCGAGTGAAGTATACAGATCACAGTAGAAATCATTTATCATGTCTATTTCTAGTGAGATCGAACAACTATATAAAATAATACTATAAAAATCCTCACACTGCCAGACTATCCTTTACAACTTAATATTAAGATCCTGACACTATAAGAACAGAGATTAAGAGTCCGACACCATAGGAATAAGTCATGAGTAAGTTTTCAGCAGACCATGAGCTACCAATGTTTGCTTTAGTTTACTTGCCGTGTCTTATATTACAAGTCCGACACCATAGGGATAAGTCATGAGTAAGTTCTCACCAAATTACATCTACCAATATTTGCTTTAGCTTACTTGCCGTGTCATTTGCAAAAAATAAAACTACATACGATTAACATATGTAGGTTAAAGCATTCAGAGAAAAATCCATCCTAAAGATGCAATTTCACCTAGTTTAACTAAAAAAATACAGCCACATCTAATTAGAGATAACATCACACACACTAAAAAATTCAACATTAAAAGAACAAGTCAGGAGGCATAGACAGTAACATGTCATCTGTATAAAGACAATGAATTGACTGTGACGAACATACAAAGAACACAAAATGAGCTTAAAGTTGTTTAAATTACAAAATGACAAAATCTCAAAGATTCTGCAATAGAACAATGCAAAAATGCGTATAAAGCATTACAGAACGAAAAAAATAAAAAAATTAAATTGTTTAAATTAAATCTCAAAGATTCCGCAATAGTGTAATCTATTGTATTTAGACATAATGATTGAAATTGTGTACTCAAAGCTTTCCCGATACTTAACACTGTCTTGCATAAACCTTCAAAGATACTGATTATAAATAGTTCTCTAGCATATGAAATTGGTTGAAAACTCTACACCTAAAGATGCTGACTTCTAGCCTTCTAGTACTCATTTAGCAAGCCAAATTGTATTATTCAAACTCATTGGTAGAAGAAAGAATATCATAACAAATACTATTTAACCTTAAATAGATAATGATTAACTGTATTAAGATGAAAGTATTAGAACTCAACCCTGCTTTATCAAGGTGAGCATTACGTAGCTATCATTATCAGCTTTCTTTGTTTAATATAAAACTGCATTTTTAATTTTTTTTTGCTCATTCTACTCTCATGGCTTGCTAAACTTCTATGGTATATAATTTTGATAAACTTCTTCATGAATTGAAGTTTAATGAAATTCTACACCATAGAAGAGGTCTACTATCATTTCAACTGGTTCCTAAATAATCTAAATTAGAAATTTAGTACTATAGTTCTGAGAGATGGAAATTAAGAGCTAGAGAGACTAAAACAAAAATTCAGGAACAGGTTAAAACTGAGCAAAACTGGGGAATGCAATCTTCAATCTGAGAATCAAGTACACCTTGCTAATTTTTATTTTCTCACCATAAAATGTTATGATTCAATTATTGAATTATATCCATTTCTACTTTTGAAGTGGCATTAAATCACCAAAAACTAGAAAATAGCCTTGAAACTCCACTAATGTCTGAGACACCCAAAGGACTAAATCTAAACTTTTCCAGCCACATGTAAGTGGGACAAAAGGAATGTTTCTAAGCCAATGCAGCAGCAATATCTCAAAAAGGGCCATTTCACATCTCTTAAATGTCTAATAATTTGTATTCTGGGTAGCTCAAACAAGCTATTATTTATTACATGTTTTTAGCTGTCAAACCATGCCTTGTGTCAAACTCTCTTAAAAAGAGGTTTATAACTTTCCATTTTGTTTGGTGAGGGAAATTTTTTTCATAATTGATTATAGTGGAAACCAGTTGTGTCATTTGATTGATTATAGTGGAAACCAGCTGTGTCATTTTCATTTCTACATGTTTGATTTTTCATATCTGCTTTAGTGACCATATTTATTTTGTTTTGAGTTTTGTGCTTAATCAGAAAGTGTGTGATCTTGAAGTGGTGTGTATATATGCAGCACAACAAGAATGAAAAGTTCTCTACTATTTTAGGTCCGAAAACCCATGTAATCACAATATGTAATCACATAGATAAACCATTATATATATATATTGAAAATATGCATTGGAAAATAATCCCTTCCAAAGAATGCAAGAGTATATCAAATAATAACTTTTTAACTACTCAATACAAAGTTAAAAGTGTATGCGTGATAAAGAACTCTTAAAATACACACCAAAAGAGATAAAGTCATAACTCTCACCCCAAAATATCACCCAAGACCCAGCTTAATTTATTATTTTGAAAACAAAAAACAACTACCAAAAAATCAAAGAAACAAAATGGCTGAATACTTAATTATTCCTAACCCACACAACAACCCAAAACTTCATCTTTTCACACAACGAATCTAGAGACACTTTTTCCTTTAAGAGGAACATTGGAGGAAGAGGCTAAAGAGATATGGAACAAACTAGCCTTTTAGTCTTAAGTTTCTCATTCTAGTAACTTTTAATTGTAGTATTCTTTGTTATAGTACCAATATCAGTACTTTATGAGAGATGGATTTGATTAGATACTGAGTTTGTGTTTCATTTTTCAGTGATTTTCCTCCATTAACGGTTTGACACTATTTTGGTTACATCATTAGTTATGTTTTGTGTATTTTTATTTCAATAAGAATAGCTTCTACTTGGGTGTTATTTGATTACTGGTTTAGTGGTTTCCTTTTTAGTTTATTTTAATCTTTTTGTTATGATATTTTTATCTTGGTACCAATAGAGTAATTATCTAACCAACATAATATTCAAGCTACAATCATAGTGAATTCTTTCAAGGAAATAATGGTGCAAACTCTGTACATACATTTTATTCATGATTATGATGTGTATCATGTTGAATTTTATTTTTAGAGTTGGAAGATCAGGATATGGCTTGATTGAAGACTTGGAATCATGGTGGCCAGGTTTGTTTGCTCTATTCAGTTAGTAAATATAGTCAAATGATAGTTATACGTTTAAACAATTTGTTCATGTTTTTAGTTTTATATTATCCATTTACTTAATTGAAATAGAAGGAAGATCAGAAATTGTAATTCTCTTTTTCTCTTTTCCTATCTATATGGGGTTTGTGCTTTGAAACTTTTATTGCATTTTTGGTCCTACGGTTAATCAGCCTGCGTAGAATAAGAACAGTTTGCCTTTTTGGCTGTTTCAATTCTCTCAAAAGTTTTTGGAAATGGCAATCTTTGAGTTGTTCCTTCTTATTCTCTTTTAATTGATCAAAGATAGAAGGAATTTGATTTCTGTGTTCAATTAAATCGGGTACTTGACTTAGAAATTTTTGTACTAAATTATGGTAGCCAAATAATTTAGTTGCTAATTCTAAAATAATAAGAGTAATTAATTCTACTACCAAAATTATTAGTAGCTAATTTATTATTTTAGCTACCAATTTTCTTTTTGGTAGTAAAGAAAAAACATTTACCTACTAATTTTTTTGTGGCTAAAAATAAAGTTTCAATCATTTTATTTTGCAAAATTTAGCTACTAATGATTTCAAGCCATGCTAAGTCAAGATAATTTCAAAGAAGGTGCAGATTGTTTTCTAAAATAAATAGGACTTATAATCAAAGAACAAATATATAAATTTCAAGCCATGCTAAGTAAAAAAACTAGCAGAATTCCGAAAAAATAAAAAAGAAAGAAATTAGATTGACAAAAGATTCAGATAAAAAAAAGTGTTAGGGAACCTATCAATAAATTATGTTGGGAAATCTATCAATGAAAAGGGACACGAAATTATTATATCAATATACCTAATTAAGGAGTATGTACTGCTACTTAAAAGAAACCATTTTATAAATATACCGGCAACTTAAGAAAAATACCATTGACAAAAAGGAGTGTGTACTACTACTTTTACTCATCAAATGCAATTTGAATTGTTCAAAAATTAGCATGGTTCAACAATCAGAAGGCTAGCTACTTACTGTGGTATTCATAATTATACCTATAATCAGGTGTATCAATATAGTGTAAATCACTACTCCATTGATAGTGAAATCAAAACAGACAAAGTATTTGCTGAACAATAATATGCATAAATAAGCATGTATAGTCTATATGGAAAAAAAAGAATCAAATTATCTATGAAAGGTCTAATACCAATCACTACTACTCTCATGAGACCCTTTAAATTTTAAGTGAGGTGCAAAAACTTAAATTTTAAATTACTGTCACAGAGGAGGAGTGCTTTGATCAATTTGACTTAGAAAAATTAAGAGGTGTAAACCAACCTCATGAAAGCAATCTGGGGATTCATCTTTCCAAATGCAATTTTGACAAAATCATCTTCCTTGAAGGAAAATGTGGCATGAGGCTTTTCTTCTCCTTCTAATGTTCCTTAAATTTAACCAAAACACACAAAAATGAACATCTTCTTTTTTCTTACTAAGAAGTTACTTGACAAATAGTGATCAAAACAAAACTAATGGAAAATGAGATTAAAGAAAGGTTTACTTTACAAATTAATTTGTATATATATATATCATATGTTGTGTGGCCAAATAATGAAACAAAAGCAAAACCTCCTCAACACAAAAGAAATTAAACAATTAAAAGGATTTTCTTAGAAAATATGAAAACAAGCAATTATACATTCTGATATAACTTATTCCCAAATCCGAAAAAACAAATTAGTTAAAAAATAAGAAAAAAGAACTAAAATTCAAAGCTTACATAAGCTAATTTACTGACTTGTTGGTTTTATAATTATACAGCTACCTACCTGTAACAAACCTCTCCTTCCTAAGCTACTCCAACATACACTTAATATTTATTATTCAGTAAAATTATAACTTTATAAGCATCTTCTCCCCTTATTATATATTCAGAAAACTCTTCTCTAAGAGCAGTAGTAGGATAAGCAGAAAAAGTCCCTCTTCTTTTGTTATGTACCATTACCATGTCCAATGCTTAGTCAAAACTCTTGTAATTCCTTATTAAGTGTGTGTAGTTGGCAATCATGACCATATACTTTAGAGATTTCTGGTAGAAAATGACCAAAGAAAATTTCTAGAATAAAATAACATGTCTTCTTTAGACAAATTTAATAAAACAAAGTAACTCAATAAGCTTTATTTTTTCCTTGTTTCATCCAAGACTCATGAATTTATCTACTATGTAACAAATAGAGTAAAATAAACTAGATGATATATGTTTTCACTAAGAAAGCCAAACAACCTTTAATGTGGAAATGAAGCAAGAAAGAGAAAAATCTGTGAAAACTATCAACAAATTAAGCTACAGATTGTACCTAGTGTCGCCATGATAGCAGCAAAAATGATTATGCAAACAAGCTGCACCCTCAATTTTCCAATGGGGTATTTATAAATATTTATACCTTTCATTGACAAGTGAGTGAACCAAAGTATGCCACCAGCCATGAGATCAAGCAAAGAATCTAGTGTTGATGCTGCAATGGCTATGGACCCCCTCTTTATAGTAGCATAGATCTGCAGAATCAAACATAAGTTTCAATTTTAGTTTGTAAAGTGGGAATGAACGTTCTATAAGGCCATAAAATATTATTTGATGCAAGAACTCAAATACTCTAAAACATGGTCTATATAGTCTAAAACATTACAGATACGACTGGAGCTGTAAAAGCTCTTAAGAACTTACTTCAGCCAATATTTCTTATAAAAATACCCAAATTTTACCTTAAGTCCCAAGAGAATTATGTTTGAATAATTAGAGATCTTCATGGCTCTTTCATGTTGAGCTTGTTCATAAAGATCATCTTCATCAATGCCTTCTGATTGCACTATAGAGTCAACTTCCTCAAAAGATTTCAGAGTTAAAAGTTGTCTTTCATAGTAGTCCTTTTCTCCTATAATTTAAAGAAGAAACAAAAAAAATTATTTGTAAGAACATGTATATATAACAACATAAGAATAGCAAAAGAATCAAATCATGCATCGTTGGATTGCTTTGGTTGCAGAATCTTTGAACAAGTGAAGAATTCTCCCCCAGTTTCTCAACAAACAAACAATACCTCTGTTTGTTTCCTAACAAAATTAATAAAAAAACCAAAACAATAATCACTTATTTTGTGGTTCCAAGAAACCAATCAATCCAGGCCTAACTGTAGTATTTCTAGTTGGATGAACTTTGTTCATAGTGGTTTTTCCAATAGTTGGGCTGCTCTTTCTTTTTGTTTCACGCTTACTCCGAGAACTAGTTCTATAGGTAATTTATATATAGGGTCCTTTATTAATATATTTGGTTGTTTCTAATCAAGTGTTACAAAGATTTAAGCGAATTAAACAATCTGGGGTAAAAATCAATTTTAATTGAAATTCTTGGATATCTATACTTGAAGATCTAAAGAAACAGATGACTTCCAGAAGCATTCATTGCTTTTCCTTGCTAATGGCCTAGGTATAGAAGTGAACTGAAAAGTTCAATAGAAAAGAACGATAGTTCTAATAGTTTTTGAGTTTAACAAGTAGTAAGTCCTATACGAAAAAAAAAAAAACATAATCCTGTATATCTCAGCCGTGAAGTGAACATAAATATATTTATAGATTTCAAGTGATGATAAATTTACTTGGAAGAGAAAAAAGAAAAAAGAAATAAAGGAGGAAGATGTCAATACTAAGTGTGTATGTGTATTTATGGATTAAAGTACAGAACTAGTATAAAATATTAATAAATGTGATTTATGATGACAACAATCACAAAAATGAAATGCGGAACAGAAAAGAATGATGAAGCACCTGTATGAAATGATGAATTAAGATTTCATACTACTCCTTTAAACTGGCAAAAAACACCAACTCTTCAACCCGGCCATAACTGCAACATATTGCTAAATAATTAATTCTAGTGTTCTTTCATCTAAATAAGATAATAAAAAAGATCACGTGATTATGTAAAAAAAATTAAAAAAAGAAGAAGTTAATTACAGCTCTGCTTATGCACAACTATTATTAATGTTTAAAAAAAGTGACACATACTGTCGTAACACCTGTCATGTTAGAGGTAAGCATCCACAGATAAAAGCGACTAAAATTCTAACAAAAACTTCCATCTAAACTAAAATAGAAAAGAATTAGCTATTGCTTTCATACTTTTATGAAAATTGTGATTAACTTACATAGGATCCTGTAGATAGTTACCTCTCTAAAAGTTTCATTTTAGTTGCCTCATCCAACATATCCTTGCATTCACATAGAAAAGCACAAAACTCTTTTATTATTGATCGGTACTTTGAACTATGGTTATCCAAAGCAGTGTCATCTTCCAAGAGTAGACGATTTATCTGAAATGGAAAGATCAAGTTTGAAATTTATCTGAAACAACAGCAAATAGTACTAAATTATAAAAGAAAGTAAAATCAAAATGCTCTGCCATAAATGCTAATATGTATAATTCTGTGTTCACAAAGTTGGAACTCATATCTATTAGATAAGTTAGTTTTTTTATGCTGAGTTGTACTATTGGTTTGTTTGTGTTAGAATCCTTTTTCTTTTGGGGAAATTTCTGCTCCCTTCTTTTAGTCATTATGCAATTTTTTTTTTATAATATCTCATTTTGGATAAAAAATTTGTAACCCATCTAGGCAGCAAGACAAAAAATAAAGAGAGAAATCAGAGTTCTTAAATCCAAACTTTATGCGTGCACACACACACACCCAAAAAAAAAGGGGTGTGGGGAATAAAAGCTTCTCAAAGTATAATTCAGTTGCCCAAGTTGATATCATTGTTATTTGGCACTTATCACCTTTGGCAAGATTATCAATCTTTTGCAGTAAAAAAGTTCTCAAAGCATCCTGGAAGTAGGGAAAGTACTTCATAAAACTGAAAGTCTATGCATCCATCATTTAAATGAACAAAATCACCCAGAACATGAATTGGCAGTTACGTGTTCGCTCACAGTAATAAACTTCAGAGTGATCTCCTCAAATGAACATACACAGTTAATCTATTAGTAAACAAGCCTGAGTTTACTTTTTTAATTTTGTTTCGTTGAATCATTTTACCAAAAATTATTAATCTATTAGTAAACAAGCCTAAGTTTACTTTTTTTAATTTTGTTTCGTTGAGTCATTTTATCAAACAACAAGCATGCAATACTCTGTTACTTCGATTACAGATGTGTATCTTTCTTAGCTGGGGACAAACAACACAACATGGATGAAGACAACAGTTCTAGTGACATGCATGAGAAGTTTCCCCAAAAACAAAGGCAAAGTTTCTGGGATCAAATTCATAAAAATTAGAAGTTTCGAGAACTTTACCTAAATTTGACCTCAGATTTTCTGACTCCTAATTGCCAACTCTCTTCTCAAGTTTTGGCAAAATAATTATGTAACTTAAAAACTGAACATCAATTCCTGTTTCATGTAAACACAAGTTATCAAGCTAAAAATCAACACGAGAATGAATGAGCAACAAGTTGATCTTGTACAAATAGAAATGAATCAAATTTATTTTTAAGTTATACACCACATACCAAAATCTGTGAATCTCCTCTTGCAAAGGTGAAGAAACTCGGCGTATTTCTGAGCTCTTTCGTTTGTCTTGTCAAGCTGCAAGACCAAAGGTCGCCTCGTCATGGTCCCTGCAGATTTTCCAATTCAAATTCCATTATATATCCTTGCTAAAACAAAATAGTAAATAAGAAGAAAAAAGATAAAAGAAAATTAAATGATAAAAATAGTAAATAAGAAAAAAAAAATACCTCACAAAGTTGTTCTTTCTTTAGCTCGGAAGATACTGCCATGACTTGCGTGAGGGAGATAGTGCACCATGACTTGTACCAGCATGACTTGTCCCAGTGTGCTCCAGCGACTAAACAGAATGGAGAGAGTGCTCCTCTGGCATGGTGTGCTCCAGCAGCTCGCACGACGGAGAGAGGGTAGAAAGACTCTGGAAGAAAGAGAGAGAGAGAGAAAGATCGATGGAGAAGGAACTGAGAAACCAAGTGTGAGAGAAAGAGGCAGAGGCATCATTAGGGATTGGGTTTTGAGAGAATAGGGCTAGGCGGAAACCGAGTGGGTTTCCCTCCATTTTAACTTTACCCAGCAATTTTTTTTTGTTTCCCTCCATTTTAATTTACCGCTTTCTAACTTTTTAGGTTACCTATTATAATACTTTTCCAATTAGCTTATAATTATGTATTATAGAAAGAGGTATTTGGCGTAGTGGGTTTAGAGGACATATTTACAAAATTTCCAAAAGGTATAAATAAACAAGGTCACTCTAATGGAAAAATACACATTTTAGGTTTCCGTCCCTGTACAATCCCTCGACCGTGGCGGCCGAGCAGCTGACAATGTATACCTCGCCCCCAAAACTTTCCAACCCATGGTTGAACCATCTTACCCTTGCCTTTACCTGCGCCACGTAGCACCCATGAGCCAAGGTCCAGCAAGAAAACCATAACATCACAGGATGATCAATATCAATAACCAAATAATTCATAAAGCATAACCAGATATTCAGCAGTCCATAGCATTCACATAACTCGTGATAAGAATTGACAAATCAACAGTCTATTATCCATGTATTCATCATATCATATTCATTAAATTAACAACAATAGACATATCATACAATAGCTAGGGTTGATGCCCGTAGGCCGCACCCTCTATTTAACCCACTGTCTTTGGCTCACTTAGGCTGAGCCCAGTGTTCAACCCACTGACTCTGGCTCGCTTAGGCCATGCTTAGTGATTATTTAATTAACCTCGGCTACTAGTGGTCGAGCCGCGTCCTTGTGCGCCAATATTAATTTTGGCACTCTTAGGCCATTTATCTCATGTCCACATGGCATAATACCATCATATAACATTACATACAAGTATAGGGAACTCTTAGTCCTGACATAACCACATAACCGGGTACAGTTTTCTTACCTTTAATTATGAGTGCTTTAGTTACTACAAATGGTCCTCGAGGACGATCCTGCTCCAAGCCTTGGGGTACACCTAGTCACAATCCATAAATGATACTTCAATGAGTTTGAATTCCAAAGGGAAATCCTGAGACCAAACTAATACTCTCAGGACCCCAAGTTCTACCAAACGAGGTGGTGAACCCGTCCCCCGAGCCCCCAAGCGAAAACCCTAAGAAAATACCCAAAAACAAAATTCAAGAGGTAGAGGAGCGCTACAGCGCTACAAGGTGGGCACTACAATGCTATTGACAGAAACCCAGAAACCCCCAGAAAACACAGCCTAGCGCTGTAGCGCTCCCAACCTAGTGCTACAGTGCTAATACGAGAAATGCAAATTTCTGGGTTTTCTTTCTTCGAACCTCCCCAAGCCAAAACTCCAAAAATCCACTCCAAACCTCAACTAAACTCAAAATTGAACCTACAATACACTATAGCTCAACAGAAACACCCACATAATAACAAACCTTGACTAACAACTTCATCAAACATAAAAATCAAACCTGAGCTTTGAAACTCAAGAACACCATCTAAAACTAGAAAACCCAGAACATTCAAGGGTTAGAATTTGCTACCTCAGCTGGATGAATTTGACCCTAGGTTAACTTCAATGCCCTTCCAACCTTTAATTCCTTAAACTTCCATCTAAAAATCCAAATTCAGAAATCAAACTCAACTAAAACTCAACAAACTTAAGGGTCTGAAACCTTACCTCAACCATGGATGAAACCACTCCAATTCTAGCTACAACTCTTGGCTTGTTCCTAGCCGAATTCCCTTTCAAAAAACCCCAGCCTTAAGTCTGAATTCTTCAACCCTTTCTCCTTAGATTCAAAATTTCATAAAGGATGGTGAGAGAGAGAGAGAACACGTGAAAGAGAAAAAGGGTGAGCTGAGAGAGAGAATTTCATTTTCTTTCTTTCCTTCAATATTTCTACAACCTTCTATTCTAATCTAAAAGGAAAGTTTGGTTATATCCTCAAATAACCAAAATACCCTTTTGGCCTCCCAAATAAAACTAAGCCTTTACTCAATCTAGAGGTACAATAGTCATTTATTCCCAATTCCCGCTAATTCCTCGACTGTTCCTATTATTTACCACTTAAATCCCGTCATCCAATTAATCACCAATTATTTACCCAATGTCTAATAATTCCCAACATGCTCTCAAAATTCCAAAGAATACCCAAAAGCTCCCCTGAGCCAGGTATAAATCCCCGCCGTGACTATTTCGCCAATCCGCTCACTAGGATCGTCTCAAGCCACATGTTCTAGATATATCCACATAATAATGTGGTCTCAACAATTTATCGCATATATTTACATTTTATGCCCTCAACGGGCTAAAATTACAATTATGTCCTTATAAACCAAACAGGGCTCACATGCATATTAATTCTCATAAACATGCATCTCATGTATCCATATATTCATATAATCATGCATGCCACATAATGCATTTATTCATTTAATCACGTAAATATCAATTATGCCCTCTCGGCACAATAATGAAGGCCTTTAAGCCTTGTTAGTAATTTTGGGTCATTACACAAACATACCAAGAAAATTAAACAAGTGTTGAACCCTTGTCACCGTAGCTTCGAGATTGTCTTGTAACCTCAACACACTTTCGATACCACGTGGTTTGGAGCTTACCAATTATGACATCGTCATTTTTAATGTCGAACGAGACTCTCAAACTTAATTATTATTAATGTCGATCTCATGGCAAGTTTGCTTACTTTCGAGCTCACACTTTACGAGCCTGACTTTGGAGATCGAAAATTTCTATTCTCGAAATTTGGGTGTAACACACATATAAATGATGTTTTTATCAAATTAACAAATGCAGATTTTTGTGTATATTTTTATGAAGAAAATATGGTTTTTCATCAAAGTTTGTGATTTTGAATGAATTAATAGTTGTAAGAATTATTGATTAAAAATAAGAAAGGTCTTTTAAATGAGATAAATAATGTTAGTGCATCAAATAAATTATACCTTAAGTTATTAATATGTAAAAGTGATATTTTTAAAATGTAAATATGAATTTTCACATGATTATTTAGGTGCAGTTTTTTTATTTAAGTGAGAAAATATTTTTGTTTAAATTTACTTGTGATTTTAAAACAAAATAAATAGTTACTGAAACTTTGAGTTATTAAGCTAAAATAATTATTTTGTTTAAAGTTAAACAGTCTTACACCTAAATAATTCAAGTCTAAAATAATATAAGTTAAAATACATTTTTTCCACACATTAAATTGTAAATTCTCACATTTAAACATATAATTTTTTTTATTGATTTAGAAAAGTTATTTTCAAAAGGAAACAAGAAATTTATTAAGTATTTCTAAATGGCTATAAATTTTATTATTTTCTATGCTATTTAAAATAATAAATGCAATTATTATTTTAAGAGAAATAAGAAAAAAGCTAAATGAATTATTTTATAAAGTAAATATAATGTATTAAATTGTTTAATCAAACTTTGGGTTCTAAAGAAACATATATGGTAGTTTAATTATGTTGCTGAATTTTGTTTGAAGTCGCAAGAAATAAGCATGTAAGAATTATCTTCTTAAAATGTTAAATTTTAAGAATGCTCCCACGTATGCATGTCGCATGCATATGCATTTTTACGTTCGAATATGTGCATATTGTTCAAACATATGGTTTTTACTTTGTAACCATGAAGGTTAAGAGGTAGAATTAACATTATTCTTTTAAGATTTTATGTGAAAATGTGTATGTTTGGAATTATTGGGCAACTTGTACCACGTGTGCATGATGCACACGTGGGGTATATGAAATGGGCATGAGTATTGTTATGTGATTCTAAGAAACGACGTTTGATTATGATTACAGGATCATTGTGAAGTTTTTCTCATTTTTTCTTTGCTCGGACCTGAGGTAAGGAAGTTGGATAGAATTTCTATGTTTATGCTAAGCAAATGTAAGATTTGTTTGTTGCGAGGAAAGTGATGTGCTGTGTATGATGATAGACCATGTAATATGAAAAATGGTGTTCTATCTTGAAATGTTATGATGCGTATGAGGCAACATGTGTTTCTTTTGTTTTGATGTGAAATACATTACATGTGTTTAAATGATGTATGAAAAGCTAAGGGTTGCTAACGTGCTGAACGCGACACAACAAAGGAGTTACTATGGATATGACGTAACTCATAGGGCGGACTCGTCGAGGTTATTCGAAGACCTGAGATCCTGTTTACCTCATAGAGGAGGATTTTCCAGTTCTATGTTTTTTTCTAGTTCCTTAAGATGTGAAATGGACAGCAACGGTGCCATAATCACAAAGAGTATGATTATGATGTATGATTACAATTATGATTATGATTATGAAATGAATATGATATGGTTATGGTATAATATGCTATGAGTTTTACGATACAAATATGTTCTTCTTGTGTTTCCTTGAATGTTGTTGTATTTGTTTGTACTTCCTTATTGAGCTTTTAGCTCACCCTCCTTATTTTTCCCCTTTCAAGTAATAAATAAGGTTTCTCTTGCATGCGCTTTGATGTGGGGAGTTTCGATGTCTGAGTGTGTATGGCTTGGGGGTTTCCTATGAACGAATAAAAGATCAACATAAGCATTGATTTTTAAAGAACTATGTTATGGATTTTAGATTTTAAATTTACCAGTGGGACTTAAATTTTTTTTTTTATTTTCTTTAAACTTTACATATGAAAACTTATTTTTATTTTAAACTATTGGGCCCAACTTGCATGTTTTATCAAGGCCCCATTGAATTTTATCTGGTAAGTGGTATTTTCTAATTGTTTATGGGATAAGAGACATTTTACAAATTAATAGAATAGGGCGCTTTACAAATGGTATCGGAGCCATGATTTTCATGTTTCCAAGGACCCTCCCCATACACGCTAAAGATGGGAAATTCTCACCTCACTGCGTCATAAGTATTTGTTCTATATGTTATCTTTATTCTTTCTACTTTTTAATTTTTTTAGTTTAGTTGCAGTATAGAAAGATGCCTCATATTATTAGAACCACTAAGAAACAATTACTCAAGGAGATTCGTGCGATACCGAAGGTTCAACTCGACGAGGATCACAACGTTTGGAGGACCGCTGTACTGAAAACGACGGCGGTGGTTTGCAATCGTATTCAAGGAATGATGAACAAAAGAAGGGCATGCTATGGCCCATAGAAAAATACTGGGTGTTAAGGGAATTACTGTCGATATATCCTGAGGCCCTCCTCCACTTGACCATAGCATGGCACGATGTCATTCAGGACGAGCTAGATTTCAGCATCATCGAATACAAGATCTACAACCTCATAGATAATTATGATTTTAGTTGTTTGGAGCCAGTCATGGTAAAGAAGGATGACAGAGAGATGGAGGAACGATACGAGACGGTGCACGATTTGGAAGGGGAGATGGTGTGTCAAGAGGTAGTGCACACCATACCAAAAGTAAGCTCTAGGATGAGGGCATTGGCAAGTGCTTCAGATTACTTCCACATTTCGGAGGACGCCTTTAACTACAGCTCAGGGCATGAGTCCACGGTTGAGGACTAGAGTCCGTCTCGTATTTCCTTTAAATAAGTGTTAATGAATAAGATAGGACTTTTCTTAAGAAACCTTAAGAACTTATGGCTTTCATTATGGTTATTAAACACTTTATGGGATGTTCGAATTTCAGAATAATTTTTTAACAAACTTTGAATGCTATGATTTAATAATTTTTTTTCTTGCAAACTCTAAGTGGTGTGGATATGGAATGTATGACAATTTTCATGAATATCTATAAGAACCAAACCATTATGCGATTTATCCTCTCCTATGATTTTCTTTTGGTGCCTTAAAATCTCGTAATGTCAACAAGAGGAAGATGAGGAAAGGGAAGAGGGAGAGGCCGAGGAAGAGGTGTCTCCACATGTTTTAACGGTACATCAATTCTTGATTCAGGAATGCCACCAGCCCAACTAGCAGCCCCAGCTGTTGATTTGGCTGCAGAAATAGCAAGGTTGAAGGAACAATTAAGACAGAGAGATGAGGAGTTGGCTCAAGCCTGGCAAGTACCCGAAGTGCCCCAAGTACCAGTGGCACAGCCTGAGCCTCCAGTACCGCCACTTGTACCACTACCTATGGCTTATGGAATTGAGCCAGTCTATGAGCTCTTCAAAAAGTGAGCCCCACCTAATTTCGAAGGGAAAGATGACCCTATGGTGGTAGAGGATTGGTTGAGATCAGTAGAAGCCATCTTTGATCACATGGAGTTGAACAATCATCAGAGAATTTCATGTGTAACCCACCTACTGAAGTTGGATGCAAGGATATGGTGGGATGTGGTAAAACAAACTCGTGACTTGAATTCTATGACCTAGGCAGACTTTGTTTAGGCATTTGGCAAGACGTACTACAATGCAGCTGTATTGGGAACCAGGGTGGACGAGTTCGTGACTTTGGTTCAGGGGAACTTGTCTATTACTAACTATGCCTAGAAGTTTGATAAGTTGGCTAGATTTGCACCTGAAGTAGTACCAACCGAAGCCACGTTGGTCCTAAGGTTTATGAGAGGACTTATTCCAATGATTGCTGGGGATGTCAGTGCTGAGGTGGTCAGTTCTGCTAAGGTATTGGACAAGGCACTCGGAGTGAAATACTTGGAGGATTGTATATGGAAGGACAGTGCTACCAGAAGAGGGGCCAACAGAAACAAGAGCTTCCATGAGAGCAATAAGAGGAAGGCTAGTGAATGGTCGAATAGAGGCACTGACAAAAGGCCTAGGCCCCTGGCCATAAATAAAAACAATCACAATAGTCATAACCACCACAACAACCGCAACAGTCACAATAATTATCGTAGCTGCAGGAATCACCAGAACAACAGAGTTGAGCACCCCAACTGCCCTAAATGCTCGCGATGACACGTGGGAGAATGTCAGGTCGGCACCAACAAATGTTACAAGTGTGGTCAAGCAGGCCATCTGAAGAAGGGTTGCCCAAAGTGGAAAGTGGGGCAAGGTAGTAACAACAACCTAGTGCCAGCGAGGGATTTTGCATTGACCCAAAAGAAAGCAGCCAACAATAACGCAATGGTCACAGAAAAACTCCCTATTTTCTGGTATGATGTGTAGAGTCCTTATTGATTCTGAAGTGACTCACTCTTATGTTGCTATGAATGTGATTGATAAATTGGGTATGCCTCATAAACTGTTTGAGTATAGTTTTAGAACAATGTTACCGTCAAGAGACATGATGTTGTCAACTAGGTGGTTACAGTCAGTACCCATAACAATAGAGAGCAGGGAGTGCCCGACATATCTTATAGAGTTAGACATACTAGACAATGATGCCATGCTTGGCATGGATTGGTTATCCAAACATGGAGCGACGATTGACTGTCGGAAAAAGACCATGGAGTTCAGACCAGAAAAGGAGAACTCTTTTCCTTTAAGTAGAAGAGGCGGGATTTTTTACACCCATAATATCGGCACTGGAATCACGGAATATGATGCACCATGGGTGTTCGGCATATCTAGCTAGTGTGGTGGATAAATCCAAGGAGATAGAGTTGAGAATGTTCATAACGTTTATGAGTTTCCGAAAGTGTTTCTCGAGGAATTACCAGGTTTACCCCCGGAAAGAGAAATCAAATTCGTGATTGAACTTGCACCAGAAATAGCACCAATACCTAAAGCACCCTATCGAATGGCACCTGTAGAGTTGAAGGAACTCAAGCCCCAGCTACAGGAATTGTTGGATAAGGGGTTATTAAGACCTAGTCATTCGCCATGGGGGGCACCAGTCCTATTTGTGGCAAAGAAGGATGGAAGCATGAGAATGTGCATCGATTACTGGGAACTCAATAAGGTCACCATTAAGAACAAATACCCTTTGCCTAGGATAGATGACCTTTTTGATTAACTACAAGGGGCTACAGTATTCTCAAAGACTGATTTGCAATTCGGGTACCATTAGTTGAAAGTAAATGAGGGAGACATTCCTGCAATGGCATTCAGAACTCGCTAAGGGCACTATGAGTTCCTAGTGATGTCTTTCGGACTCACTAATACCCCAGCAACATTCATGGACATGATGAACAAGGTATTGAAGGATTACTTGGATAAGTTTGTAGTAATGTTTATAGAAGATAGCCTTATCTACTCAAAGTCCAAGGAGGAACATGAGGAGAAGATGAGGTTGACCCTAAATAGACTACGAGAGCATAAATTATACGCTAAGTTCTCTAAGTGTGAGTTTTGGTTGGAGAAATTGACTTTCATAGGGAATATAGTGTCCAAGAATGGAATAGCAGTGGATTCGGCAAAGATCGAGGCCATTAAAGACTAGCCCCAGCCAAAAAAATGGCTTAGAGGTTTGAAGCTTCTTAGGGTTAGTAGGTTATTATCGAAAGTTTCTCAAGGATTTTTCGAATATTGCCACACCCTTGACGAACTTGACCTACAAACATTAGAAGTTCACATGGATCGAGAAGTGTGAAAAAATCTTTTAGACTATGAAGGTTAAGTTGATCTCTGCACCTATCCTTTGTGTTCCCACAGAGGGTGGGAAAATCGTGGTGTATTGCGATGCATCAAAGAATGACTTAGGGTGTGTGTTGATGCAGGATGGGAAAGTGGTATCTTATGCTTCTAAACAACTCAAGGTATATGAGCAACGATATCCCACCCATGATCTTGAGTTAGCAGTAGTGGTGTTCGCATTGAAGATATGGAGACATCACCTTTACGAGGATAAGTGTGAAATTTACACCGATCACAAAAGTCTGAAATACTTCTTCACTCAGAAAGAACTGAATATGAGACAGCGAAGATGGTCAGGGTTAGTTAAGGACTATGATTGTGAAATCCTATACCACACAGAAAAGGCCAATGTAGTTGTCGATGCATTCAGTAGGCGAGGATATGGGAGTGTCTCAGCTCTGAGCACAATAGAAGTGCCTTTGCAGAAAGAGATTATAAATGTCGGTATTGAGTTTGTGACAGAAGGCCTAGAAAACCTCGCGTTACAATCCTCCCTACTGAAATATATTAGAGAATGACAAAAAGTGAATGAAGCCCTAATAAAGCAGGAGGCGTTGGTACAAAAAGGTGATAGCAACGACTTCATTATGTCTACTGGTGGATTATTGCAAAATAAGGATAGGATTTGTGTGCTTAACAATGATGAGATTAAGGAGGGTATTATGAAGGAGGCCCATACAATACCCTATTCCTTATCCAGGGTCGACAAAGATGTACCAAGACCTTAAGGCGTTGTATTGGTGGCCTGGAATGAAGAAGGACGTTGCGGAATTGGTTTTCAGATGTTTGACATGTCAGCAAGTCAAAGCAGAACAACAAAGGCCAGCAGGGTTACTTCAACCGCTTTATGTTCCAGAATGGAAATGGGAAGATATAGCAATCGATTTTGTGGTAGGGTTACCTAAGACCACAAAACAACATGATTCTGCTTGGGTAATAGTGGACAGACTTACTAAGTCTGCCCATTTTCTACAAGTTAAGACCACCTACTCGGTGAACCATTATGCAGAGTTGTGTGTGAGCGAGATAGTGAAACTTCATATAGTTCCAAAGTTGATTATTTCTGATCAAGGGTCAGTATTCATGTCAAACTTTTGGAAGGGATTACAGAAAGCTATGGGTACGAGGTTAAAGTTTAGTACCACTTTCCATCCCCAGACCGATGGGTAGTCTGGGAGGACTATACAGATTCTAGAGGACATGTTGAGATGCTCTGCATTGGACTTTTCAGAATCTTGGAGTCAATATGTACTCCTAATGGAGTTCTCCTATAATAATAGCTATCAATCCACTATTGGGATGGCTCCCTATGGGATGCTTTATATGGAGAGGTAAATATTAGGCCCCAAGGCAGTTAGGGAAGCCAGCAAGGAGATCGAGAAAATTCGCCAAAGGATGCTTACTGCTCAAAGTAGGCAAAAGGGTTATGCAGACCTTAAGAGAGGGGAGAACGAGTTTTCAATGGGTGAGCTTGTATTCTTGAGAGTCTCGCCGATGAAAGGTGTTATGCATTTTGGGAAGAAAGGGAAGTTGAGCCCGAGATATATAGGTCCATTTGAGATTTTGGACAGAGAAAGGCAAGTTGCGTACTGTATAGCACTGCCCCAAGCACTAGTCGAAGCACATAACGTCTTTTATATCTCGATGTTGCGTAAGTATGTGTCAGATCCCTCTCGTGTTCTGAGTCATGAGCCGTTACAGTTGAAGTAGGACCTAAGTTATGATGAACAACCCGAGCGTGATATCGAAAAGGGAATCAAGGAACTGAGATGCAAAAGGATTCCTTTAGTTAAGGTCATGTGGAAGAATAGCACAGAACGAGAAGTAACATGGAAGTTGGAGAAATACATGAAAGAAAGATACCTTGAGTTATTTGGTAAGAAAGAATTTCGGGACGAAATTCCTTTTAAGGAGGGTATATTGTAGCGCACCAAATTTTTTTTTATTATTTTAATAATTTTTGTGCTTTGTTTTATTAATAATTGTTAAGTGTTAGGAATTATTTTAATCATTTGAATTATTTTGTAGGAATTGTGTGAATTTAATTGGTAGTTGTTTTATTTGTTTATTAACTTAATTAGTAAGAAAATGAGTTTTCGTTGAATGCACCAAGGTGCTTGGTACGTAGCGATGCACCTTAGCACTTGGGTGTGTGCATATGCATGGTTGCATGGTAAGCATACGATATATTTCCTACACATTATTTCCTTTTATTTGATTTATTTATTTAATTAAAATAATTAAAAATAAAATAAAAGACGAGGAAAGAGGAGATAGGCATGTGGACATAGTGGGAAAGGGGGGATATGTTTTCCTATTTTATTTGGAAATTTAATAATCTAAAGTGATGACTATAGATAAAATGGGAAGGGAGGATGGTTGTCATCTTTATTAAGGCAATCAAATAATAAAACAAATAAAGAAAAAAAAAAGAGGAAACTTACCCATTTCCCATTAGGCTAGTTATTTCTCTAGGTTAGATAAAATGGAAAGAAAGAAAAGAAGAGAGCCATTATGCTCTTGTGTGACCATCGACCATAGAGAAAGAAAGAGAGAGAGAGAGCGTGAGGAGCTAGAGAGAGAAGGAGAGGAAAGAAGAAAGAAAGAACGAAAGAAAGAAAAAAAAGAAGGTGGATTTCAAAAAACTAGGTTGGTGTTCTTGATCTTTAAGTGATTTGAATCCTCTAATCTATATTCTCATCCTCTTGATGCAAAGAATATTTTCCCTTTTTCTTGCTATGGGTTTCGAAAACCCTAGGTGTATCAAGAGGAGATTTTAGTTTTGAGTTGTTGAACACTATCAAGGAAGTAATAGATGATCCTAGCCTTTTGCTATTTCTATGGAGGATTTTTGTTAATCTTGTGTATGGGTATAATATGTTGGGGATTTGTCTATGGTGTGTTTCTATGCATTTAGATTGTTCTTCATGATTCCATTTATTTTGCTATTCATAGAAACATGCTAAGGATTCTTGTTTGCATGGCTTGGAAGGTTGGTTTTGCTTTGGGCTTATGTGTTTTCGGCTAGGGTATGCCTTAGAAATCATGATCTTGTTGTATGCTCTTGTCATAGACCTAATGTTTTAGTTTCTTTAAAAACATGAAATTTTTTGGATATATTTTGTTGTTGAACCCTGTGTGTAATTCGGTCTAGGGGTATGCTTAGGGTTTTTGATGTTTTCTTTCATGTTCTTGTAAACATGAAAAAATAAAATATGAGATGTCGATGAGGGTTTCAGCCTATAGGGTATTGATGCATGTTTGTTTTTTATATTATTATTTTATTTGATGTCACCTACGCTCATTAGAAATATGTAGGTTATTTGGTTAATTGAGAATTTGTCTTAAGTCTCTTATAAAATTATGATTTGATGATACATGAAAGTTTCGTTTGAGAAATTGTTTAAGCATGATTTAAAAGTGAATTTCATGTTAATAATGCTTGTTGTTCTTTTTTATTTAAATGTGAGTATAATGGTGAAACAATGTTTGATATGCTCAAGTAATGCCTCAAAATGACGAATGAGTTTATGTAAACAAAAAGACATTTTTATTTCGCATATAAATGGTGTTTTTATCAAATTAACAAATGCAAATTTTTGTGGATATTTTCATGAAGAAAATGTTGTTTTTCATCAAACTTTGTGATTTTGAATGAATTAATAGTTTATGAAATTATTGATTAAAAATAAGGAAGGTCTTTTAAATGAGATAAATAATGTTAGTGCGTCAAATAAATTATACCCTAAGTTATGTATATGTAAAAGTGATATTTTTAAAATGTAAATATGAATTTTTACATTATATTATTTAGGTGCAGTTTTTTTTTTATTTAAGTGAGAAAATATTTTGGTTTAAATTCACTTATAATTTTTAAACAAAATAAATAGTTGCTGAAACTTTCAGTTATTAAGCTAAAATAATTATTTTTTTATAGTTAAAGAGTCTTACACGTAAATAATTCAAGTCTTAAACAGTATAAGTGAAAATACATTTTTCCCACACTTTCAATTATAAATTTTCACATTTAAACATGTAATTTTTTTTTTATTGATTTAGAAAAGTTATTTTCTAAAGAAAATAAGAAATTTATTAAGCATTTCTAAATGGCCATAAATTTTGTTATTTTCTATGCAATTTAAAATAATAAATGGAATTATTATTTTATGAGAAATTAGGAAAATATTAAATGAATTATTTTATAAAGTAAATATAATGTATTGAATTATTTATTTAAACATTGGGATTTAAAGAAACAAATAATGGTAATTTAATTATGTTGCTGAACTTTGTTTGAAGAGGCAAGAAATAAGCATGTCGGAATTATCGTTTTAAAATTATAGATTTTAAGAACGCTCCCACGTATGCATGTCGCATGCAAATGCATTTTTATGTTAAAAAATGTGCCTATTGTTCAAACATATGGTTTTTACTTTGTAACCATGAAGTGTTAATAGGTAGAATTAGCATTATTGTTTTATGATTTTATGTGAAAATGTGTATGTTTGGAATTATTGGGCAACTTGTACCATGTGTACATAGCCCATGCACACGTGGGGGTATATCTATTGGGCATGAGTATAATTATGTGATTCTAAGGAAGTTAGATAGAATTTGTATGTTTATGCTATGAAAATGTAAGATTTGTTTGTTATGAAGAAAATTGTGTACTATGTATGATGATAGACCATGTAATTTGAAAAATGGAGGTCTATCTTGAAATGTTATGATGAGTATGATGCAAAATGTGTTTCCTTTGTTTTGATGTGAAATGCATTACATGTGTTTGTATGATGTATGAAAAGCAAAGGGTTGCTAGCACGCTGAACGCGACACGACAAATGAGTTACTAAGGATATGACGTAACTCATAGTGTGGACGCGCCAAGGTTACTCAATGACCTGAGATCCTGTTTACCTCATAGATGAGGTTTTTCTAGTTTTATGATTTTGCTGGTTACCTCAAGCAGTGACATGGACAATAGTAGTGCCATGATCACAAAGAGTATGATTATGATGTGTGATTCTGATGTATGATTACGATTATTATGATTATGAACGTGATACAATGTGGTTATGATATGGTCATGGTATGATATGCTATGAGTTTTACGATACGAATATGTTCTTCTTGTGTTTCCTTGAATGTTGTTGTATTTGTTTGTACTTCCTTACTCGGCATTTAGCTCACCCCAATTACTTTCCCCCTTTCAAGTAATAAATAGAGTTTCTCTCTGGTACATGATGTGATGTGGGGAGTCCGACGTCTGAGTGTGTATGGCGTGGGGGTTTCCTATGAATGAATCAACGATCAACATAAGCGTCGATTTTTAAAGAACTATGTTATGGACTTTAGTTTTTAAATATACTAGTGGGACTTAATTTTTTTTTATTTTCTTTAAACCTTGCATATGAACACTTATTTTTTATTTTTATTTTTATTTTTATCAATGCCCCACTATTTTATCTATTAATTGTTATTTTCTAATTATCTATGAGATAAGAGACGTTTTACAAAGTAATAGAATAGGGCACTTTACTACTAGGAAGGGTGCTGCGCCAAGGGACGACAATCGACACGCGTGCCGTTGGGTGCTGTGCTGAGGGACACACATGCTCGGGTGGGTGTTGTGCCAAAGGACACGCGTGCGGCTGGGGTGACGCACGTAGGTTGCCCTTTCAGCCCAAAGATGTTTTCTAAATAATTTTTACAATGTTTTACACTAAATAAAGCATTTAGAAAATTAAATGCATAGAAAAGACAACAAAATAACCCAAATTTTCTAATAATCACATAAAATTCAATATGTTTCATAAAAAACATGAAATCCACCCAATTACTCAACACATCAATAAATTCAATTTTACCATGTTCATGCATGCAAATAAAAATTACCATAGGCTCTAAAGTTAGTTGTTAAGAATTACTTATACAGGATCTTATTTATTTTCATGTAAATCATATATTAAATAAATTAATATAAGAAAAACTAGAACATGTTTCTATAATCGAATTAAACAGACTTAATGATAAGAACACTTATATTATATGCAGCGGATAGAATAAGTCATTCCTTCAGTCTCTCTAACCCTTGTATCCTTTCTGTCGCAGGTTATCACTAAGAAATTGAACTAATCTTCAAATTTCTTCACATTCTTCCAAAGAATCCTTAGAATCACCTAGACTAGAGTGGGTCATTCTCAACACGTGAGATAGATACAGAGAGAAGAGGAGAAGAGAATATAGAGGCTTAGAAAATGACTTTTGTTGTAGAGAGAGTCTAAAACCCTAGAGTATCAAAAACTAGATGTTCTGTTATCTTATTTTCAACTCTCTCTTAGCATTCCTTTTATAGGCTCAATTAGGTCACTTATATAATTAACAAAATCAATAAAATAAAAAGGTAAATTCATACCTTAGGTTGAAATTCTCATGGGCTCTAGGCTCGTGAAATTTCCCATTTAATTATAAGCTTGTTGGACTTAAATTCAAGGTTCATATTATTTTCTATTGATTAATTAATTAAATAATTATTGAAATCATTTATCTAATTATTTATTTATAATTTGAACCTTGATTTAAACTTATTTATTCATTTAGATACCAATTTTTCTTAATTAAAAAATCTGCCATAAAATATCTTTTCTTCCCTAAATTGCATAACTCTTTAAATTATCCAAAATTGACCACGTCAACTTTGATAATTCTAATTGATAATTAAATAAATTAATTGATACTCACTAGAAAATTTTATCCAAGGTACTGTGGGGACCATGGGCCTATGAAATCAAGCTCCAATAAGTTATCATAAATTTAACAAATAAATTTACTAACTTATTAATTCCACGTGATTCACTAAAGACTCGGAATTGCACTCTTAAATTCATAGAACACTCTATAAGCAACATAGATACGTTTTTAGTTATCCATTGTTACAAGCATAATTATCACTCAATCCTCTGTATACGGTCTACAATGAGATGGGACTAAAATACTATTTTACCCCTCATTGTATTTTATCCTTAAACACTTAGTTCCTTGTAAATGATATTTCAATAAACTAACATTAATTACTGAAATGAGATCTCTATCATTTAGCACCTCGAACTAAACTAAAAGGAAACCATTGTTTTATTTCTTCATCAGAAGCTATAGATTTTCATATCTATGATTAACACTCCCACTAAATTATACTACCGAGCTCCCAAGATGGAACTATGGGCTAGTTCGTAGGGTAAGCTGGTAATGAACAACCAAAGAACTCAAATAATACAATCAGTTATAATATTAACAACTCAGAATTGAGATTGAATTGACCTATGGTCAACTATATGATATGACTAGAATAGATAATAACGGTATGTCTTCTTATCCTATCTACTGTCAATATTAGTCCAATCCGATGTAACAAATACATCTGATCTTATCTACTTTGCTAATGTTCTGGAAAGAACATAACACTACAATGTGTAAGTAAATCATTTCGTAGATTGGCAAGTTAGTGTAAATCTTGTGCACTGATTAATCTTAGGACTAACTTATTTTTTGACATATAATCATATTTATATTCCAGTGTGATTACGTCACTATAAATATGATTAGCTATATGCTCATGATCTAATAGAAGTTTATATTAAACAAATAATCATGAAAATAAAATATGTGAGCAAAGTGATTGACTAAGTCAAAAATGATTTCTATTATTTTATTGATAATAAAATGCGATTACAAAGAAATTGGATTTTAATTAGGGCAGAAAACCCTTATACATACCTTAGTAGAATGAGAATACTGAAAGAATGAATATGACCTTATTAAATAAGGTTATATGTCTCTTAATTATTTCTTGGTTAGTTGAGGTGTTTTGGGAGAAGCTTTAATAAAAACATGTTATATGGTTAATCGATGTCTTGACAGGTCAATTGATATGGTGACACCCTATGAGAAATTTACAGGAAAGACACCAAAATTAAGACACTTAATGGTATTTGTATGCACTGCATATACACATAAAAAAAAAAGGATAAGCAAGACATTAGAGCGTAAAATGGATTTTCTTTGGCTATCATATAGGAATTAAAGGGTATAGGTTATTCATTCAAGAAAATTATTTTAAAATCTTAATTTCTAGAGATGTTATTTTCAATGAAAAAGAATTTCCTCTCTAGAGAGCTGAGGAAGGTTCAAATTCTATGATTGCAGTCTCACAAGTACATTTTGTAATCTTCCAAAATTTGTGGTGGAATTGATGAAATTTGAAATGCGCCAGATTAAGATGTTGAAACAGACAAAAAAAAAAAATGTTACAACAGGAAACACAACACAACAATCTGAGTTGGTTTATTACAAACTTACAAGAGATTGAACAAGGTAATCTATTAAATCTCCAGTTATACTCAAAGAAGTTGATAGCTTATATATTAGTTGTGGTTCAAGATGAGGATATACCAAAACCAACTTGTTATGCAAAGGTCATTTCTAGTGAACATAAATAGAAGTGGCAAGTGGCTATGAATGAGAAAAATAGATTATTTGAGGAAGAACAAGACTTATTAGGAATCAATTCCCAAACCAGAAAACCATAAAATGATTGCCTTTAGATGGTTTTTCAAAGTCAAGGAAGGAATTGAGCATGTTGAACCGGTGAGGTTTAAGGCCCATTTGGTGGAAAAATGATTCACACAAGTGGATAGGATTGATTATACCAAGGTGTATTCCCCAGTGGTGAAATACAAGACCATTATATTGATGCTAGCTACTGTTGTGCAACTTGGTCTTGAGGTGGAATAACTAGATGTCAAGAGAAAATTCCTTAATGGGTTTCTTGAAGACTTTATTTGTATGCAACAACCCCCCGGGTTGAAGGTGGAACAAGGAGAAAAGAAAATTATTTGCTTGTTGAAATATTCATTGTATGGGTTAAAACAATAACCTAGGCAATGGAACAAGAGGTTCAACTCCTATGCTTAAGATATAGGGTTCCATAGGTCTAAGTTTGATCCATGTTTGTATTTCAAGAATTTAAAGTAGTCTACTACAATGTTTCTGTTGTTATATGTAGATGACATATTGATATTTGCCAAAGATAAAGCCATTATTCGAACTGTGATCGAGAAATTTGAGATGAAGGACATGGGGAAAGCCAAGATGATTTGTGGGTGTAAAACACCCTTAACTAGTACTTAATAAAGCATTCACATTTTCAATGGTTTATAATAGAAAGCCACTTATTGTAAAGGTTTCAGTGGGGTCTTCCTTAAAACATGCAAGTTGGGCCCAAAAGTTTTAAAAGAAAATATCAGTTTCATGCAAAGTTCTAAAACAACCAAAAGTTCAAGTCCCACTGATAAGTTTTAAAAAGTCTCATTAAACATAACATTATTAAAAGAAAATGGCGTTTTAAACTGATCGTTTCTCGTCCATTGGATCCCCCCACGCCATACACACAACGATGATAGAACTCCCCACATCACCATGCGTGCCATAGAGAAACCTATTTGCTACCTTGAAGGGAAAGTAAGGGGTGAGCTAAAAGCCCAGTAAGGAAGTACAAACAACAAACAAGTAAGATACAACAAATCACAAACACCTTCATTCATCTTTAAACATCATAGCATCATCGTCATAATGGCGTCAATATCATAAACATAAACATATTCACGTCAACATTAACATCATCATTATATCATAAACATCATAACATCACCATAACATAAACATCATAGCATCATTATAACAAAACATGATAACATAATCATAAACATCACAAAACATCATAACATAATCATAAACAATTCCTTATGAAATGGCCCGCTAACTTGTCCATGCCACCCTTTGAGGTAAACAGGAGTCTCTGGTCCTTGAATAACCTCGGTGCGTCCGCCCTTGGAGTTATGTCTTTATATCCTTAGTTACTCGAGTTACGTCTTCATATCCTTAGCAACCCATTTTAATGTGTCGCGTTCATCACGCTAACATCCATTACATAAAACTCAGTTACGTCTTCATATCCTTAGTAACCTCTTTATTTTATATGTCGCGTTCATCACGCTAACATCCATTCATATCATACAGCATTCATACAAGCCAACATATCATCACATTATAGCATTCATAATTCTTAACATTTTCATTCACACAATAGTCTTACCATTCATAGTATAAACAATCATAAATTCTATCTAACTTCCTTACCTCAGGTCCAAGCTAAGTAAAACCACAACTTCTCAACGAGCCTATACCATAATCAAAACGACATTCCTTAGCTTCACATAATTACTATTTTTCCCTCTCATATAACTCATGTGTGCATGCATGCAAACATGGTAAGAGTTACACACAACATACAAATATGCTTAATTACACATAAGGTCATAAAAAAAATAATGCTCATTCTACCTATATTGCATGCATGATCATTCTATAAAAACTACACGGTTGCATAATAGACATAATTTTGGTCGTAAAAGTGAATTTGCATGTAACATGCATACGTGGGAACGTTGCGTAAATGTGGCGTTTAAAACGATAATTTTACGCGTTTTACTTCTATCGTTTTTAAAAATAATAGACTTTAAATCTCTCAAGACATTATTTTTATTTCATAAAAATAATTTTATTTAGCCATTTCAAAATATATGTGATAAATCCATTTATTATTTTCAAATTACAAAGAAATAACAAAGGCTTGAAATTTATTTAAAATACCTATGAATACCATGTTTCCTTAGAAAAATATCAATTTAATTTTAATTAATAGAATTACATAATTGATGTGAGAAAAACATAAATTTTAAGTGTGGAAAAAATATATTTTTGCTTGAATTATTTTAAGACTTAATTTTATGTAACATAAATTCATATGTGACAATTAAATAATTATTTTAAGCATATTAAACTAAACTTTCAGCCACCATTTAATTTATTTAAAAATCACAAATAAATTAAATTCAATATTTTTTTCTAAATCAAAATAAAGAAAGACCATAACTTTTAAAATAAACACTCATACTATATTAAAAATACTATTTTTAATATTACCATAGTTTAGGGTTTTAATCTATTTCAAATACTAATCAAATTCCTCTTATTAAAACACATTTCACATTTTTTTTTACAAAAATTCCAGCAATCATATTTATCATTAAAATCACCATTTTCATTTTTTTAAAACTCATATTTTCATCAAAATATAAAAAAAATATGTGGGTAATTATTTGTGCAAAAATATCATTTTAAGTGTGAATTAAACACCATTTTACTCTCACAAACACCACGTATCATTACAGACATTTTTTATGCATGCATATCATTATTTCATTAATCTTTTTACCAATTAATCACAAAATCAGCAAGCATAAATCATCGTGAATTTTTATCTTTGACCTCATATCTCACAAAATTCATACAAGGTCATACATGTTTAATTAACATAATAAATCACCAATCCTAACATGCTCTTATTATACAAATAATTCAAAGAAAATAACTAACACATTCAATTACAACCTTACAACACCTTATTCTATTTCCAATGAGTTCATACATGCAACCCAACAATATAATAATAACAACATGCATTAATAACATAAACACCAATATTCATATATGCCTTTATATTAAAACTAACATGTTTCTATCATTTTTTCATGCATACC
Source organism: Humulus lupulus (assembly GCF_963169125.1). Taxonomy (NCBI): domain Eukaryota; kingdom Viridiplantae; phylum Streptophyta; class Magnoliopsida; order Rosales; family Cannabaceae; genus Humulus; species Humulus lupulus. Next base: position 44,791,411 of record NC_084797.1, on the reverse strand, counting down.
ATAATTTATTGTTACATAATCTCATATACACCCTTATCAAATTTCATGGATCCAACCATCAAAAGTCCAAATTATTATTACACCAAAATTACATAGGTCCTAGAACATGGATCTAACATATTGAAAATCACAAAAACTTAAAACATAGGGAACCCATAGACATGCATAGGCCGAAACCCATATGTACACTATCATGAAATATCATAAATCATCATACATGGAAAATTAACTCTAGATCCCCTTCATGCATTAAACCACAAAAATCCTTCATGCATGATCACAATAACATACCACCAACAAAATAATAGGAACACAATCAACCTTTTATTTCAATTCATCAACTCTTAATCTCCAAGAAGTCAAGACCAATACATATGTAGAGGGAGGAATCCAATACTTTCCTTGAGAGAACACAAGGACCAACACCCAAAAAACAACCTCTCTTGAATACCCTAGTTTTTTTCAAGAATAAAGATGGAGAAGAAGATGAACACTAACAATTAGAAACAACCTTAATGATTATACTAGAATTAAAAGAAAGAATCATAAAATAAACACAAGAGTCATACCCAAGCTTGACCTCTTCTTCTTCTCCTTCTCTCCCTTTCACGCCCCCATCTCTCTCTCTCTCTCCCTAGGTGGATGGCTATGGTATAGAGAAGAGATGAGCAAAAATGCTCTCTAGGGTTCTAAGGTTTCATTTATAGTGTCTAGGTTTTTATTTTTCTAAAATAAAAAGTTAATTTCTTATAAATTTATTTAATTCTAAAATCTAATTAGTTAAATAAATAAAATTTGATTTACCCAAAAAGGCAGCTGCAATTATCCACACCCCCTTTCCTTCCTTGGATTTCTACACTAATATGGAAAATGTGATTTTCGTAGCTCTAAGGTCCTGTGACTTGGGGCTGCGTTTGGACCCATTTTAGTTGCGTTTTAGGAAAAGTTATATTTCATAAAAAAATGTAGATAATTTCATTAGCTTTCTATTGGTACTAATTTTGTCTAAATTGAATATACAAAACACAAGTTAGGTCCGTTTTACTGAGGCTGGGTTTAGGATTACGGGAAATCAGAAAGGCAACTCCTTTTCTACAATTGTTTCCCAATTCATATTTGTGTGAACACAAAAAATTACCCTATTTACTTTTCCCATTAATTTTGTTTATTCTAAATTACTTAAATAAAATGATATTTCATTTGATCTAAAAGGAAGAAAAATATCAATTTATTGTCTATCATCAATTTGGCATCATCACTATCCACATAAAATAGGAAACTTTCTCCTTAGCATTCCTACTATGCCACACGTCCAAGACTCTCATTTCTCTCTCTTTTTATTTTTTTAATTAATTAATTCAAAATAAAGGAATCTACAAGTGTGTAGAAATTTCTACACTTGTGCACCATGCTACCATGCACTAGCACATACTTAATAACTAGGGTGCATCACTACCTACCATGCCCCTTAGTGCATTCAACCAAAACTCAAATAATCACATTTTAAAACTTAAAATAAATAAATAACATTTAACAAATAATTTCACAAAATTCTACTAAACAGTTCTAACAACTAATTTAAACAAACAAACAATTAAATAAAATAAATCACTACACTTAACAATTAAATAAAATAAACACAAAAATTCAAACAAAATATAAAAAAAAAATTGGTGCGCTACAGTGGGGTTGATATTTATTGAAAGGCGATTGAAGGGAAGATTGTGATCAATCAAGCAATGTATAGCTCGAGTTTTGATAAGGTCTAATATGATTCATGCAAAGACTATTGCAGTTCATATGGTTGGACATTACAAGTTGTCTTCCGAGCAATGTCCTAAGAGTGAAGAGGAAAACAAGTAGATGGGTAATGTGTCTTATGTTGTAGCGATTGGCTGCTTTATGTACATTATGGTATGTAGTAGACCCGAAATTGCTTATACTTCGAGTGCTTTGAGTAGGTTTATGTCAAACTACGGTCAACATTGGTCTACATTAAAGTTGTTACTAAGGTATCTAAAAGGGACAACAAACTATGGCTTAGTGTATGAGAATACTTCATGGAAGGTGCATTTGAGTGGTTTTGTTTATTCGAACTATGCTTCTAATAGAGATGCTCGAAGGTCTCTTCTTATATTTTTCTAGTGAACTAAAATTGCATTTGTTGAAAGTCTCAAACACAATGGGTTTTGGCATTATCAGCTACAAAAGCCGAGTTTATGGCAACAATCGAAGCATTCAAACAAGCTATATGGTTACAAGGTATTTTGCAAGAACTGAAGTTATTGAACAACAAAGGTACCATCTATTTCGATAGTGAGTCATCAATTCATTTGTGCAAAAATTCATCCAATCGTGAGAAGATCAAGTATATAGACATCTTCTTGTAAAGACAAAAAATTGCTAAATAGGATTTAGTGCCTTGATTAGCGTGTCGGGAGGGCATAATTAGACATATGTGTGATCTATTAATTAAATGCGTGACTATGTGGCATGCATGATATATATAATGATATGAATATATTTAGATGTATGTTTATAAGTATTAAATATGCATGTGGGTCTGTTATTATTTATAAGGGAATATCTGTAATTTTGGCCCATTAAGGGCATAAATTTGATTATATGTGTTAAATGATTGAGACCACATTATTATGTGGATATATTTTGTAGTATATGGCTCAAGGCGATCCTAGTGAGCGGATTAGTGGAATAGTCACTAGGATATATTTATATCCTAGTGATTGAACTAGTGTTATAGGCAGTTTGTGTATTGATTATGAGGTAACATTGGAAGTTCTGGACCCAGTTTGACTTGAGTGGATGTTCGGGGTGGAGTTCTGGGCCATTGAGTTGGAAAAAAACATTGGAAACCCAGGGATTTATGGGTTTTCAGGGGTGTGCCGCGACACAGTTCATGGGCGTCGCGTCCTTCGTGCCCAGAAGGCTCTAGCAGGGCTTGCTGATATATGGGCGCACCACGAACCTAGGGAGCAAGTCGCCGCCTCCCCCCCCCCCCCCCCAAGAAGCAAGAGGCTGCGCTTTTGATTTGAGGCGTGCGGCGACCCTTAGGGCCATGTCGCAGCCCACCTAGGTAGCCAAACCCTAGGTTGGTTTTTAGGCTTAGGGAAGCTTGATTATTTATACCTAAGTGCTCAGAAAAAATTCCGATAATCGGTTTAGTAGAATTCGAGGTCCTGGAGACTAGTATTTATTTCCAAAACATTTAATTGGATTAGAATTTGATAGTTTTCCATTGTTTCTTGTGACTAGGGTTACCGGTAAGGCTTAGGGCTGAGGAACGTGCTCGAGACCGCTTTTTATCCTACATTCGGGACTTGAGGTAAGAAAAATGCACCCAAGTGGCTATGAACGGGACTGAGATTCCCTATAATTGAACATATGTGTTCTATGATTTATATATCTGTTATGTGTGATGTGAAAGTATGGCCTAAGGGTGTCGGGGTTGATGATAAGTGTGTTGAACGCAGCTCGGTCTAAACGAGCCGAGATCAGCTAAATAACTAGAGGGCTCGACCTAAGGGCGCCGACACCTAAATATTTGTATTACAGATTGATTTATATATTTGAAAGTATATGTTTAACGTTGCCTAGCTTAATACTTGTATTCTACTAATTAATTGAACTGATTGGATTGAAGTTTGTTATATGCTCTTGTTGCTGTCTATGCTTGTTGATTATGGTTTTCTTGCTGAGCCTTGGCTCATGGGTGCTACGTGGTGCAGGTAAAGGCAAAGGAAAGCTGTACCAACCATGTGTTGGAGAGTTTTGGGGGTGGAGTGTAAATAGACAGCTGCTCGACCGCCTTGGCCGAGGGAATTAAAGGAATTAGAGCTCTAAACTGTATTTTTCCATTAGACTAGCTTCTGTTGTATTAACTTTTAAGAGTTTTTTCCGCCATGTAAACCTTATTTTTGGGATCCCATGTATCAAACATTTATTTTAATGAAAATCAATCATTTTATGATCAAAATATTTTAACCCTAACCTGTCAAGTGACTTTAGAAAAACATTTATGTTCAAACGACTTGGGTAGCAGGTCTTGTAATGCCCGAATTCTCCGATATGGTTTAATGGCGGGATTAGTAGGCCGGGAGGGCCATACTTGTTTAATTATGTCGTTAAATGATATTATGCATGTATATGTGAATTATATTATGATATGATGTTATATGCGTGCATGCGGATCCACATTTGATTAATTATGCTATTTTGATAATTTGGCCCATTGAGGGTGAATATGTGTATTTGGGTGCATAACTTGATTTGTGAATGAGATTCCATTATTATGGAGATATATTCGAGCTATTCGGCATGAGACGATCATATATAATGGATTAGCAGTTTTGTCATAACGGGGTCAATTTTGGGGTAATAGAAATGTTTATTTGATGATAAATTGGGAATATTTGAGAACAGGGTGAAATTTTGGAGGTTTTGACTATAATTTCCTCGGGGGTGTTTTTGGGACCCCGAGCACTAGGTTTTATTTGAGGTTACTTAAGCTTGAAGTAGCTGTCAGATAGAACATACGATAAGAAAACCTCTCATTCTCCCTTTCGATAGTCCGTTTTACCGTTTGAGCCTTTTTGAAGATATCTCGAGTTCTAGGAGTCAGAATCAAGCGAGGATTGAGGCATAGCGATCCTATGAAAGATTAGAAGCTTCTTAACCGAAGGATTTGATGGAAAACAACCCGATCGAAGGTAATCGAGGTTCAAGTTTTGAGTTTTTCCGAGTTTATAAGCTTTGAATTGATTTTGCAAATTGTTGAGTTTTTGGTTGGTTTGAACCTTGGGTTTTGAGGATTTTGGACATTTGGGAAGCTTGGGAACTTTGTTTTTATGATTGGGGAATGTTTAGGTATGATTTTGGACGCTTTGGAGTGTTAAAAACACGTTTGGGAATGGCCCAGAGTTGAGGGTCGCGGCCCTGCCTTGAAGAAGCAGGTGGGGTTTTTGTGCTTGCTGGGCGCCGCGGCCCTTGATGGAGGGCGCCGTGGCCCTTGCCTCAGGGAGCTCTAGGGGCCACGGCCCAAGGTTCTAGGGCCACAGCCCTTGCCCTATTTTCGCCCTGTTTGCTCGTTTTGACCCCGGGAACTTAGCTATGGGCCTCGGGAGTGTCCCTACTACTTGGATTAGTTGGGATTGATCTTCCGGAGGCTAGATATTGGTGTGGAAACCTATGTTGACCATTATTATTGATGATGTCCCGTGTTTGGTTATGATTAGGTAACTACTAAAGGACTAAAGGTTGATCGTTCTCACGGGTCCTTCTTTTAATCTTTCTAGCTCGAATCTGAGGTAAGAAAACTGCACCCTGTGTGTATATGACATACATTATTATTATTGAGGCATGTTGATTGATAAATGTGGACATAAATTGCCTATTAAATGCTAGCAAATGTTGAACACTTGTATATGTACTGATTAGTCAGGGACACTGACCTAAAGAGTCAGAAATGGCATAGCGTCACGAACGTCGAGCCAAATGAAGATTAGATCTAATCGATATCAGCAAGAATGACTCATATGGGGTATTAACGCTGGACCGACCCTAAGTTCGATGAACTTATAAGCGCTTTTCTAGTCTAAGACCAGTTATTAAGAGCCAGGGCATATGGCCCCGGTGACTGTTTGTCACATGGCTAGGGAACGTTGTTCCAAGGTTATGACTCTATGGTCATGAGGAAGGTTATGTTGATGACTATTCACCATACACCTATCCTGTTCAAACTTATGAAAGGCTCACTTGTCTGTTAAGCTCTGGTGAACCTATCGTCATATGGCTAGAGGGTGTTGTCCCTGTATTAGTGACTCTTACGATAGTCACCTACTTGTTGGGACTGATAGTCCTGGATGATTGTTACGATCATTGTTGATATTATATCATGCTTTATTGTGTTTTCTTGCTGGGCCTTGGCTCATGGGTGCAATGTGGTGCAGGTAAAGGGAAAGAAAAGCTCACCCAGCCTCGAGGGGAGAGCTTAGGTGGTGATGTGTAAATATGCGGCTGCTTGACCACCACGGCCAAGGCGTTCTCAGAGGAACTAGGGGGTTTACCCTATTTTTGCCACTTAGGTCGGCGGGATTGTAAATTTGAAACAGTAATGGCCATTTTGTACTGAGAACAACTTGTAAATGTTTTGATTAGCTCTGCAGAGCAGTTTGTAATAAAAATATCCATTTCATTTTTATTAGTTTTATACCTTAACCTGTTAATTACACTTAGAGCATGTTTTTGACCAAGGGACTCGGGTAGCGGGTCAAATTTCCGGTCCACCGTTCACCGTAACTGTTCTGGGGTAACCAGGGCGTTACAGGTCTTGCACTATTTTAAATGTACGGTGTAACGGTCTTGGTTACCTAGGATGTTACAACTTGGTATCATAGAAGTTTAGGTTAAGGGTTCCTGAAGACTGGTTGGGCATGTACACTCGCCTCTAAAGACAAGCTCGACTCAACGTTTGGTAACCATATATGTGATTATATGTTTAAATGTTTAAATGAAATGTAAATGATTTATCTGCATGATTAATAGGGAGCATGAGATATACTAATAGGTCTTGGCCCTTAACTACTATGTGAATATGTTGGAGAGTGCTTATTAACATTGCTACTGTATGTGAGTAATTATTTAAATGCATGTTTGCATCATGATTGTGCATTGTGGCCTGCATATTGGTGTTGAACCATGGAACGAATATGAACCTATTATCATTTCCTGACGAGCCGAGTTATTATTGCATATAAAATTGGATAGTTATACATCCAAGGTGATCAATACGACTAGCCGGCACCAGGGCTGAGGCTAGAGATGATGAGCACGGCCAGAACCCTCTGCTAGCCCCTGAGAACAGGCAACAGTTGCTTGCTGCTATGGAAGCCTTAATTCATTGTCTGCAAGAGCAGATTCGCCTTCTGAGGCAACAGGCTCCGTCAGGGAGTACTGCACCTAACTTGCCACCTATTGTGGCACCAGCTGCACAGCCACTTGAGATTGGAAACAAATGGGAGCCACTCTATGAATGATTCAGGAGACAACATCCTACAACCTTTGAGGGAGGACCAGATTCACTGAAGGTTGAACAGTGGATGCGTATGATCACCTCCATCCTGGATTTTACGAGGGTGGAAGGTAATGACAAGGTGGCCTGTGCCACCTATATGCTTAGAGATGTTGCATGTATTTGGTGGGAGGTGTCATCATAGGCTTGACATGTTTCTGCTATGAGTTGGGATGGGTTCAGAGATCTGTTCAACCAGAAATATTAGAACATTGCCATTAGGGTGGCAAAGGTGAATGAGTTTGTTGGGTTGCTACAGGGCAGCATGATAGTTACTGAGTATGTTCTGAAGTTTGACAGGCTAGTGAAGTTTGCACCAGATTTAGTGCCTATAGATGCAGCTACGTAGGACAGGTTCGTTCAAGGGCTTAATGCTATGATAGCCCGAGATGTGAGGATCACATCAGTGCCTAGGGAGATAACTTATGCCTAGGTGGTTGAGAAGGCCCTCACTACTAAGGAGGCAAAAAAAAAAAATTTGGAGGGAGAATGCTGCGAGACGGGATGTTCGCAGGGCAGTGCCTCTATATACATGGTTTGGTAGGGACGAAAGCCCCAGTGATCAGAAGAAAAAGACTCTTGACACCTCCACCACTGTTGGTCCTGATAGGAGGGGCCGGGGTGCCCAGGGTGGCCACCAGGGGGACGGTGAGTTATGGAGGAGCTATCCAGAGTGCACTAGATGTAGGAAACGCCATCTGGGGAAATGTTAGGCCAAGGATTATTACTTATGCGGGGTTTTTGGAACCAGGGAAGGTGGACAGCTTGACTCCAGCTCGAGTGTTCACCTTGACACAGGCAGAGGCTGAGGCTGAGGCTAGCCCTCAGTAGTGACAGGTCAACTTTCTAGGCCTAACTCTTCATATACTGTATTGATTGACTCTGGTGCTACACATTCATTTGTTTCTAGTAATGTGATTGATAGATTGTGTAGGCATAGTGAGTACTATACCGCAGGGTTTGGGACTATATTACCTACAGGGGTACTAGTGGTTTCTAGGAGATGGATTGGAGCACTGTCAGTAATAGTGGATAGTAGGGTATCAGTAGATTTGATTGAGTTGGGTATGGATGATTTGATATTATTTTGGGGAAGGATTGGCTAGTCAGATACAGGGGCACTATAGATTGTAGGAAGAAGATGGTGACCTTTGAGCCTGAGGTTGAGGACCCCTTTTTTTGTGGGTGCTATGCGTGGACCCCGCATTCCTATGATATCAATATTGAGGGCTAGGGACCTATTACAAGGAGTTTGTATAGGTTTTCTAGCTAGTGTGGTGGATACCACTTACACCAGTGGGGTCGGGAGAGACTAGATTGGTGTGCAAGTTTTTGGATGTGTTTCCTCAAGATTTACCAGGATTGTCGTCGCACAGGGAGATTCAGTTTTTCATTGAGTTAGCATCGGGTATAGAGCCAGTGTCGATGGCACTGTATAGGATGGCTTCGACAGAGCTAAAGGAGTTGAAGATACAGTGCAAATGCTTCTAGACTTAGGATTTATCAGACCTTGCTTCTCGCCATGGGGTGCACCGGTTTTATTTGTGAAGAAGAAGGATGGGACTCTGAGAATGTGTATCGACTATAGAGAGTTGAATAAGTTGACCATTAAGAACAAGTACCCCTTACCAAGGATAGATGACCTGTTCAACCAGTGGTAGGGTAAGACGGTATTCTCAAATATTGATCTTTGATCTGGTTATCACCAGCTAAGGATCAAGGATGAGGATATTACAAAGAAGGACTTCCGTACGAGGTATGGGCATTATGAGTTACTGGTCATGTCTTTTGGTTTGACCAATGCCCCAGCGGGGTTTTATGGATCTGATGAATAGGGTGTTCAAGGATTTCTTGGATCAGCTTGTGATTGTCTTCATCGACAACATCTTAGTTTACTCAAGTTTAGGAGCAGAGCATGAGCATCATCTCCGACTAGTATTACAGAGATTAAGGGAGCATCTGTTATATGCTAAATTTAAGAAGTGTGAGTTCTGGCTACTAGAAGTGACATTCCTTGGACACATTGTTAGTGGAGATGGGATTAAGGTGGATCTGTGTAAGATAGAGGCAGTTTGGGATTAGTAAAGGCCAAGGAACACCTCGGAGGTTAGGAGCTACCTTGGACTAGCAGGATATTATAGACGGTTTGTGGAAGGGTTTTCAAAGATTGCATCATCATTGACTCAGTTGACATGAAAGAATCTGAAGTTCACCTAGTCAGACAAGTGTGAGAGTAGCTTTAATGAGTTAAAGCGACAATTGATTACTGCTCCGGTGTTGAGCCTTCCTTCGGAGGGAGGGAAGTTTGTGGTGTACTGTGATGCATCGAGACTAGGATTGGGATGCGTGTTGATCTAGAATGAGAAGGTTATTGCCAATGCGTCACGACAGCTGAAGGGATATGAGCAGCAGTACCCTACCCATGACTTAGAACTAGCAGTGGTGGTATTCCCACTAAAAGGATGGCGACACTATTTGTATGGGGAGAAGTGCGAGATATTCACTGATCATAAGAGTTTGAAGTATTTCTTCGCCCAGAAGGACCTAAACATGAGATAGAGATGTTGGCTAGAATTGGTAAAGGACTACGACTGTGACATGCTTTACCACCCGAGAAAAGACAATGTAGTGGAAGATGCGTTGAGCCAAAGGGGCTCAGGACAGTTGTTTAGTTCGAACCAGATATCCAAGGAATTGGCAGAGGAGATGGCTAGAGCAAGAATAGAATTGGTTGTGGACCAGTTGGCCAATATTACTTTATAGTCTACCCTCCTAGAGAGGATAAGAGAGGGTCAGTTGGATTATGCGCAGTTGCAGGAGGTTAGAGGGAATGTTCTGGCTGGAGTGGCTAAGGATAATTCTATTTCTGAGACAGGTTTACTACAGTACAAGGATCAGATCTGTGTTCCGATGGTTATGGGTATTAGGCAAGAGATACTTGATTAATCCCATACTACACCATATTCACTCTATCTAAGCACCACAAAGATGTATCAAGATCTACGAACTTTATATTGGTGGCCTGGGATGAAGAAGGACGTGGTTGAATACGTAGCCAAGTGTTTAACCTATCAGCAGGAAAAGGTTGAACATCAGTGACCTGCGGGGTTGTTACAGCCTTTGGGTATTCCCAAGTGGAAGTGGGAAGATATTATTATGGATTTCATAGGAGGTTTACCTAGGACGGTGGGGCAACAAGAATTGGTGTGGGTGATAGTAGAAAGATATACCAAGCCAGCTCACTTTCTACCAGTAAGGACAACCTATATAGTATATTTACCTCAAAGTTTTGGGGTGGTTTGCAGAAGGCTATGGGAACTGAGTTGAAGTTCAGTACGACCTTTCATCCTCAGATAGACGGACAGTCTAAGAGGACAATTCAGATATTGGAGGACATGCTTAAGAAGTGTGTGTTATACTTCGAGGGGTCTTGGAGTAAGTAGCTCCCATTGATTGAGTTTTCGTACAACAATAGTTATCAATCAACGATTGGAGTAGCTCCAAACGAGATGTTATATGGAAGGAAATGTAGAACGCCCATTCATTGGGATGAGATGGGGGAGAGGAGGTATTTGGTACCGAAGGTGGTTCAAAAGACTAATGAAGCTATTGAGAAGATTCGAGCTTGAATGCTCGCCTCGCAAAGAAGACCCAAAAGCTACGCTGATCCTAAGCGGAGGAATGTGGAGTTCCAAGTAGGGGACCATGTGTTTCTACGAATTTTACCATTACGAGGGGTGAGGAGGTTTGTGAAAAAAGGCAAGCTGAGCCCTAGATTCATAGGACCTTTTGAGATTCTGGAGAGGATCGAGCAGGCAGCCTATGGATTGGCTCTGCCACCATCATTATCAGGAGTTCACGACATATTCCATATCTCTATGCTTTGGAAGTACATCTCAGATACGACTCACGTATTAGGGTATGAGGATCTAGAGCTATAGACAGATTCATCGTATGAGGATCGACCTGTTCAGATCCTAGATAGAAAGGATAAAGTTTTGTGGAACAAGACGATTCCTCTAGTCAAAGTTTTATGGAGGAATAGCAAGGTCGAGGAAGCGACCTGGGAGCTTGAGTCAACTGTCCGAGATCAGTATCCCAAGTTATTTAGGTAAATTTCGAGGAAGAAATTCTTAGTTGGAGGGGATAGTTGTAATGACCCAAAAATGCTAAATAGGGTTTAGTGCCTTGATTAGCGTATCGGGAGGGCATAATTGGATATATGTGTAATTTATTGATTACATGCGTGACTATGTGGCATGCATGATATATATGACAATATGAATATATTTAGATGCACGTTTATAAGTATTAAATATGCATGTGGGCCTATTATTGTTTATAAGGGCATATTTATAATTTTGGCTCGTTAAGGGCATAAATGTGATTATATGTGTTATATGATTGAGACCACATTATTATGTGGATACATTTGCAATATATGGCTCAAGGCGATCCTAGTGAGAGGATTAGCGGAATAGTCACAACGGGGTTTAATACCCGACTCGGGGTGAGCTTAGGGGTATTTTGGAAAGTTTAATGTATATTTGGGATTTATTGAGTAACGAGTAAGTGTTTCGTGATTAGTTGGGTGTGTCGAGATTAATTGGGAATTTGTAGGAAGATTCGAGGAAATAGTGGGAAATAGGGCAAATGACCATTTTGCCCCTGTGCGCAACAAGAGAAATAAGATAATAACAAGGGCAGTTTGGTCTTTTAGTTAAGGGATAAACTCAGTGGAAATTTTAGGCAAAACCAGAACCCACCAGAATTTCTCAAACACCCACTCTCTCTCTCTCTCTCTCTCCCTTACATGTTTTTTTCCCCTCTCCCTCTCTTGGGCTTGAAAGACTTGGAGTGCTGAAGGTTGAACTTGAGAAGTAAATTGAGAAGTCTAGGAATTTAGAGCTTGGGGACTGAAAGACTAAAGCTGGAAATAGGCAAGGATCAATTAAGGATTAAGCCATCAACTGAGGTAAGAATTTAGATTCTAATTACTGAATTCTGGTTGAGTTTTAATTTGTTTAGGGATGCTTGGGTTGGTTCCTAAATTTGGGGCTTAAGGGTGATTGAACTAGTGTTATGGGCTGTTTGTGTATTGATTATGAGGTAACATTGGGAGTTCTTGACCCAGTTTGACTTGAGTGCATGTTTGGGGTTGAGTTCTAGGCGTTTGGGTTGGGAAAAAACGTTCAAAACATAGGGATTTCTAGGTTTGCGGGGGCGCCCCTTGACCCAGTTCATGGGCATCCTGGCCTACGCGCCTAGAAGGCCTTAGGAGGGCTTGCTTGAAGCAAGAGGTTGCGCCTTTGACTTGAGTCGCGTCGTGACCCTTAGGGGCAGGTCGCGGCCCACCTAGGCAGCCAAAGCCTAGGTTGGTTTTAGGCTTAAGGATTTATACCTAAGCGCTCAAGAAAAATTCTGATACCCGGTTTAGTATAATTTGAGGTCCTGGAAACTTGTATTTGTTTCCAAAACATTTAATTGGATTACAATTTGATAGTTTTCCATGGTTGCTTGTGACTAGGGTTACTGGTAAGGCTCGGGGTTGAGGATCGTGCTCGAGATCGCTCTTTATCCTACATTAGGGACTTGAGGTAAGAAAACTGCACCCAAGTGGTTGTGCACGGGACTGAGAGTCCATGTAATTGAACATATGTGTTATGTGATTTATATATCTATTATGTGTGATGCGAAAGTAAGGCCTAAGGGTCTCAGAGCTGATGATAAGTGTGCTTAACGCAGCTTGGCCTAAGCGAGCTGGGATCAGCTAAATAACCAGAGGGCTCGGCCTAAGGGCGCTGACACCTAAATATTTGTATTACAGATTGAGTTATATATTTGAAAGTATATGTTTAACGTTGCCTAGCTTAATACTTGTATTCTACTGATTAATTGAACTGATTAGATTGAAGTTTGTTACATGCTCTTGTTGCTGCCTATGCTTGTTGATTATGGTTTTCTTGCTAAGCCTTGGCTCACGAGATCTACATGGTGCAGGTAAAGGCAAAGGAAAGCTGGACCAACCATGAGTTGGAGAGCTTTGGGGGCGGAGTGTATGTCGATCGCCCCGGCCGAGGGAATTAAAGGAACTGGAGCTCTAAACTATATTTTGCCATTAGGCTGGCATCTATTGTATTAACTTTTGAGAGTTGTTTCTGCCATTTAAACCTTATCTTTAGGATCCCTTCTATCATAACTTTATTTTAATGCAATTCAATCATTTTATGATCAAAATCTTTTAACCCTAACCTGTCAAATGACTTTAGAAACACATTTATGTGCAAACGACCTGAGTATGAGGTCTTGCACTATTTTAAACGCATAGTGTAACAGTCTTGGTTACCCAGGATGTTACACTTCTAATTGGATTAGAGGATAGATAACCCCATTTATTTAGGCACTAAAGCTTTTCCTTTCGGAAAATTAAATCATTGTTTTCACTTGTTGATACTTGGGGATGGATAACTAAGCTGAGCACGCCACGCCTACTCCAAGGTTTCCTAATTGAATCTCTGAAGAATGAAGGTGTAAATTGTAGAAGTTAATTCTCTAGAGTTCCAAAATGCTTTTGGTCTATCGCAACACGCAATAACAAAATTTTAAGAAACCTCCATAAATACCTAGCCAACCTATTTCATTTGTAATAGAACAATCATTTTTCACTTCTGAGTTTTATAATCTAGAAAGAGAATCTAGTCTTAGAGAGAGAAGCTCCTCAATACTACATGTTGAAGATTGAGGATTTGGTTGTACTTGGGGTCGGGGAAAGAGAGAATATCAAGATTGATTATTAATTTTCCTTTGTGAGAATTGCATGAGAAAGATTCTCAACTCTAAGAGAATGTAATTTCTTTTGGAATTCATTAGTGGAGATTGTGGCGCAGCTCAAACTGGATGTATGATCAAATTCATTGATGTTCATTCTGTATGTTCTTAAATGATTTAGTTGTTTCTGCTAATATTTCTTTGTTGTTTAGTCTTTCAATTTGTCTATTAAGACATTACGCAACATATGGTCTCAAGGGTTTGTAGTTCATTCAACAACTAAGTCATGTTTTAATGACATGGTGGTGAATGCAAAAAATTGTGACTCCATATATTTCCACCCCGTGCATAGTGTAATTATAAAGACCATTAGCTAGCTAGCTTAAGTCTAGGATTCAAACACTATCCTATGATAATTTAACTAATAATTGAGTAACAACTAAAAGGATCCACTAAGGTTGTTTCTTTGCCTAACTTTACCTACATTCACTATTATGTTTGAATTCATGTTGGGAGTCCTTATATGTTTATTTTATACAAACAACACTTCAGAAAAAGTGGGTGTTGTATTGAACCTATTCATTACTAACTAGATTTTAATTTTCTTTGCTAGGTATTCACCCACCCTTTCAATTTGTGTTTTTTAGTAGGTAATTATGGAGAAGAAGCTAATACGAGAACGTAAGTTATGAGGCATGATCTTGGTGAGGATAATTTTGTGTCTGACGTGAGTTTGTTGAACTTTGATTAGACAATAATCTCCCCAAAACATTTGAAGTTGTTCTCATGTATATTTTGTTTAACTCCACAACACGTGAAAAACGTAATTACTTTATTATTACAAAAGTAATTACACTAAGAGTTAGATACAATATTTGACCACAATACATACTAAACACTTACACGCTTTATTTTGGAGCACTCACTGATAACTTCTCTCACTCTTCACACACACTCTTTTAGACACACTAATATATCACTTAGACTCACAATCTTTATAACACCTTGTGTACTCACTTTGGACACACCTCTCCAAGGGAACAAGGTCCCTTATTTATACATGTCAAAGTCGATGACATTAATCGACTTTACAAGACTAGAAAACTCTAATATATGGTCTTTGTTTTGGGCCTAAGTCTAGAAAACTATTCTTACATCTAATTATTTATTATTACCCACTCTGGAAAATTCTAGAAAAATTGGTGGTGACTTTAACACTCCCCCTCAACACCGACTTTTCATATTTAGTTGTTCTCTGAGTTTTTGAAATCTTATCGTGCTGAGTCCCGTAGTGAACAAGTGTGCTACCTGGTTTTCGCTTTTTACTTTGTGCATCTCTGGCTCCTCTTACAACACCTTTCTCTCAGAAAATGATAGTGCACCTCCACGTGTTTTGTTCGAGCATGAAAAACTGGATTTTCTGCTAGACAAATAGCAGACTGATTATCACAATAAATCGGTGCTGCATTGTTTGTAGATTGGTGTAGATCCTTCATCAGTTGCATCAACCACATACTTTCCTGAGTTGCCATTGTTGCTACTCTATATTCTGCTTCACTGGTTTCCTTTTTCTACACCAAGATACAACTCCAGATCCAAGCTTGAATACATACCTAGTAGTTGATTGACGAGTATCATGGTCTCCAGCATAATAAACATCACAATATCCAACTATCTTAACCTTATCACCTTTCTTATATAAGAGACCATAATTAATGGTATCTTTGACATACCTCAGCATTCATTGTACTACTTTCAAATGAGATTTCTTTGGGTGCTGCATATATCGACTTCCTATGCCAACTGCATACGAGATATCTAGCCTAGTCAATGTTAGATAAATTAGACTACCAACCAGTTGTTGGTACATTGCTCCATCTTGCAAGTCATTCCCTTCATGTGCACATAGCTTGGCATTAGCTTCCATAGGTGTCGAGATGGGCTTGCACTTGAGCATTCCAAAATTTTGCAATAAATCTCTTGTGTACTTTTGTTGAGAGAGAAATAAACCTTCCTTAGTTCAGTCAACTTCAAATCCAAGGAAGTGTTTCAATTCTCCAAGTTCCTTCATCTGAAAGCGAACTAACATGTTCTCCTTTGTTTGGCAAATTTTTGCTTCATCATATCCAGTGATGATGAGGTCATCAACATATACCAAAATAACTGCGATCTTTGTTTCCTTTATTTTAAAAAATAAGCTTGAATATGCATGTGCCATGACATACCCACTCTCCACTAAGAACTCAGTAGTCTTGCCATACCATGCTCTCGGTGCCTGCTTCAATCCATAGAGTGCCTTTTTCAGTTTACAAACATACTCAATTTGAACTTTATCTTCCAATACTCTTGGTTGAACCACATATATTTCCCAATCTAGCTATCCGTGTAGAAAGGCGTTCTTCACATCCATTTGCCATAGTCTCTTGTCTTTACATGCTACAAGCGCCAACAAGAATCGTACTGTTGTAATCATGGCAACTGGGCTAAATGTCTCATCATAGTCTAGCCCATATTATTTAGAGAATCCTCGAGCTACTAACCAGGCTTTATATCTCTCAATTGAACCTTCGGGACGATTTTTTACCTTGTATGCCCATTTGCAAGAAATGGGTTTTACTTCTTTTGGCTTTGGCACCAGCTCCCAAGTTTGATTCTTCTCTAGAGCACTTATCTCTTCTTTCATAGCTTCTATCTACTTGATACTCTAGGACGCTTCTTTATATGTATCTGGTTCTCTAAACTTTTCTTCTTTGGCTATGGAAGCATTGGCATACTTAGGATTCGGCTTCTGTGCTCTTGTTGATCTCCGAGGTTTTAGGCTTACTTCTTCAGGTTGAATATCACTTGCATCGTCTAATGCTCTTTGATGCACTTCTGTTTGCCAAGGACTTTGTGTTGCCTCTTCGTTGTCTTCCTCACTTTGTTTTTCTTCATCCATTTCTAGAGTCGAATGTAGCTCAACAATTTGCTCCCCCATCTTCTTTTGCAAATTGTCTTCTATTTCTTTACAATCTAGCAACTCTTCCTTTTGTGGTGACCACCATGAAGAGCCTTCATCAAATACCACATTCCTTGACGTATAACAATTTCTAGTATTAGGGTCGCAGCACTTCCACTCTTTTCTTTGGCTATCGTATCCCATAAAGATACATCGAATTGCCTTGTCAAATTTGCTACGTAGATGACTTGGCACAAACACGTAGCATACACAGCCAAACACTTGAAAGTGACTTACTGTAGGTTTACAACCCCAAAATTCCTCAAAGGATGAAACGAACCCTAACTTTCCTTGGGGAAGTCTATTGATTACATGAGCTGCTGTCTTCATACCTTCTGCCCAAAATATTCTTGGAACATTCTTCACATGTATCATGCTTTAACAGGTCTCTGCAAGGTGTCAATTCTTCCTCTCAACTACTTCATTCTGTTATGGTGTATTTTCACATGTGAATTGATGGCATATGTGGCACTCTCGTAAGTACTGCCATTGTCTGTTCGCAGGCTTTGAATTTTCTTGCCAACTTCTCCTTCGACAATTTCTTTGAATTCTTTAAATTTTAAAAAAGTTTCGAACTTTTCTTTTATAAAGAACACCCATACTTACCATGAGAACTCATCAATGAATGTAACCATGTACCGCACACCGCTGATTGATGGTTGCTTGACTCGCCCGAATACGTCAGAATGGACTAGGTCCAATGATAACTCTACAAAATAGAGTTATTTTACCATTTTTTATGTGCTAATTGTTGCTTAATTATTGAATTTTTAATTGATTTGTTAAGTTTTTAAGTAATTTTTAATTTATTGGGTTTATTTTGAATTTATATATTTTTGTGTGTTTTTATAGTTATTTTGTTGTAGTTAATAATTTGAATTGTTGTTGTTTAATTTGAGGTAAAAAAATGTTGTATTATTGAACTTAAATGTTAAATATAAATCAAGTTTTCATTAATATTTTCATGGAACTTATGCTGTATATTTGATTATTGAAAATATTTAGGTTTAATTTAATTTATGTTTTTTTATAGGAAATATGTTGTATTTTTGGGCTCTTGAAAAGCAAGAACAAGAAGGAAAAAAAGTGTGGTAAAACTAAAAATTGGCCCAAGCCTCTTGCCCTTCAGCCCAGGCCCACACGCCACCTGCCTCTAGCCAGCTGCCCACCGAAGCCCATTCCAGCCGCCTAGCCCAAGCCACCTTACTAGGCCCGAAGCACTAGCTGCCCACAGTAGCCAACCAATCACGCCTCCAGCCTTCACTCCAGCCAGATGCACCCCACCGTCTGCAACATCATCTTCAAGCCACTTGGGCCTGCCTTCAAACTGGCCCAAACCAGCCAAGCTTCCTCTAGCCTATCCCAGCCACCCAAACCAGCTTATTTTCCCCTTTTTGAGCCCAAAAAAAGCTCATTTGTCCCCTTGTCCCCTTTTCCCAAAAATACCATTTTTTACCCAAAATTTTCTACACATTTGACCCTAAAATCATCATTACACCCTATAATTTACCTCTATTAGCCATATTATTATTAATTTAATCAATTTAATTAATTTGAATTGATTATTTTAATACTCTCATTTTGGCTATAAATAGGGAATTTTCAAGACCATTTTGGGTGTGCTTATTTTAGGAGAGGTCATACCACAAAATTCCTACATTTTGAAGACCACTCCATTCTCTTCATCTTTTTCTTCTTTTTGGTAATTTTTTCTATGAGTTTTTAGAGGAAAAATTTGGGGGTTTCTCCTCCAAATTTTCCTATTTATGTTTGTAATTTTTTTGTTTGTAATTTCTATTCTAGTTATGAGTTTCTAATCTTTTTAAAATTATTAAGGTGATGATGAAACAATATGTAACTAGATAGTATTTATGTTGTATGTTGATTTCTCATTTTGTGCAACAAAGTTTATGAATTTTTCTTCTTCATTTTTGTCTTTCATATTTAATATCTCATATTTTGGATTGTTAGATCATATGCACTCTGTTCTTTATTTTGCAAAACATAATATTCTTTGTGTAAGATGTGTCATTAAATTGTACACATCCAATGCTTAGAACAAAAATATTATGTTTTGCCTTATAAATAATGCTATTTGATTTTTTTTTGTTTCATTAGGTTGATTCACATTATTACTTTGAAATTATACTTTTTGTAAAGTAAAGAAAAATCCTATCTTTTTAGAAGTAATTTGTGCTTAAAATTATAAATCTATTTGGAAAATGATAGTTTGATTTATTTTAACTATCACTAAAACTTGGGAATCAATGTACTTATAAATATTATTGAACTTATATTTTGTGGATTCTAATACCTTTGTTGACCCTTGATTTGGTCAACTGACACAGAGTCAAATGCTTGATGTGACTAGATGTATTGAAATGGATTTAATAGCAAAAACAGTAAAGAACACAACAGATTATAGTGGTTCGGCCCCACGAAAATGGTAATGACCTACGTCCACTTAAGCTATTATTGATATGAATTCTCAAAGGAGTGATCAAAGAACTAGGTTTCTCTGAGTTTCACAGACTTGAGAGAGATCAACAATACAATCGCCAGATAATAGCCTTAATTCTCTTGTAAAGTGTAAACAAAAAATCAGCCAAAAGTCCCTCCCTTGAGCTATTTCTCTCTATTTATAGGCTCAAGGAGGATTACACGAATCAGTTACAGATATTCTTTCCTAAATAATCGGATCATCATGGATCATGGGAGATAATCTCATATATGATTACAATTGTACAAAATTATCTCTAAATATATGGAGTATACAACCAGGCTGGTCGTATAAAAGCTTCAAATGTTACGCCAGGGGAATCTCACTAGTTGATGGTCGAATGGACCTTCTGCCAGGTGTCAGCCACGTGCTAAAAAAGTCTGCCACATCACCCGTGCCTGTTTTTGGATAACGACTCTTTGGTTACCCCACCCAATCTGTCAGAGTAGTTCGTGCATTCATGGAAAAAGCAAGCTACCTCTGTCTAATCACGGATTTTCGGTTCCCAAGCAATTCATTGGCGGCTATCACCTCTCCCCATGCTTCGAAAAGAGGAAACTGATGATTACCTCTTTTTTCATGCCATAGAAAAAATATATATAGCCTCCTTAGAGCCTCATTTTTCTTTTTACGTAAGCCATTTCTCTATCAAGAAACCCTAAATCAGAACCTTCATTCTTCCTGAAGACCATCCTTCAACATTTCAAGAACCACTAGCCGTTCGTTCGCTTACGCTTGGAATTTCTTCCAACCTCCATAATCTTCACTTCGGTAAGTTTCAGAACTTTTCTACTCTTTGTTTTCGTTGTGCATGCCGCTGTGAGTTAACTTCTAGGTTCTTATATTGTCTGCGTTCTTGAGTAGAAATGCATGAAAATAGGGGATTTATCGAGTGATGATAGATTGGATGGTGTAACTTTTCCATTTAGGAGTTGTGAATCAATTTGATAGTCGAGATCATAAATTTAGGACGTAAAACCGAAGTAAAAAATTCAATTTTTATGCTAGTTGAAAAACTGAGTTTTTCCCGCCTTTACAGGAGTTGAAAAAGCTTTTTCAAAAAACTTTTTGCTTTCACTTTTTGATCTGTTTTTCAAACTGTTTGTGTGGAAAATTTTGTTTTTCGTTAGAATGCTGTTGTATAAAAGTTTGACTTTTATACACGACCAGCATTATTCTAACCATCTTTCTAGACTCTCCATCCTCACCTCCCCATTTTTCTGTCCGCAGATTTTAATGCCAGATTTGTGGGGAGGTGAGCGGCCTATCGAAGACAATCTTCTTGCGGAACTGCTTGAAGGTGAAGAACATCCTACTCAACGCATTCATGAGATTCCATTCTCAAGACTCTCTTCTTCCAGACCTCAACCATCATCATCCAGAATGGCACGTTCCAAATCTCCTGGCCAAAAGAAATCAAATCTCGAAGACAATCCAAATCCGCCTGCCCAGCCTGCTTCGCAGGCGAGGGTTCCCTTGACCAGCGATCGAGAAAACATTGTCCCAGACCCTCGCATTCATGTCAAGGCTCGCCCTCGACATTCAACCCTTCCTGATGTCGAGTGGTATCTCTCTCCCCTCAGCCAGGTGACCCCCAGATTACTGGCTAATTATCTCAGGAAGTATCCCCTCACTGGGGTCAATCTCAAGATCCCCACTGCAGACTTGAGGGCTAACTTGCCTAGAGGCGCTTACAGCGCCTGGTCGAGGTATCATATAGAGGCGGGGGCTACCCTTCCTCTTCATCCTTTTTATCAGGGGGTGGCAAACTACTTCGGTGTCGCCCCCTTTCAAATTACTCCCTACGGATATAGAATGCTCGTTGCACTCTATATCATTTACAAACTAAAAAAATGGCTAGAGCCTACTCCTCACGAGGTCAACTTCCTTTTTGACCTTAAGTCCAACCCCCAACAGTCCAGGACGGGCTTTTTTCATTTTTGTCATCAGGAAACAACCTGAACATTCCTGAGTGACACCACCCATATCTCCAATGTGGGGAAATACAGCCAGGAGTATTTCCTCACTCCCGACATGACTGCAAACAACCTGGCCTTCGCTCGAGGAGGTAAATGTCCTTTTTCTACTGGTCGCTGTTTTTACTAAGCGATTCTCCTTGTACTTCTCTAAAATATCTAGTGTTTTTCAGGACCATGGTTACGCCCAAACCCAACACCAGACATGGTGTTGAGGTCCAACACACTGGCCAGAATGACTGATGCTGAAAAGAGTGTTAAGTCTCTGGTCACTGATGAGAACTTGAGGCTGTTTGGCCTCCTGACCCCTCATCAGGAAATGAGGGAACCCGCGGCGGTTGACGCCACTGCTGAGGGGCATCCCGAGCAGCAACCCCCAGTGTCTCCTCCTCGAAGGAGACCGACTGGGGTTACGATTAAGGAACCTTCTGGCGCCCCCTTAGCAGAAAGGCCTTCTGCCCCCCAAGGGAAGGGGAAACAAAAGGCAGCAGAGACTGTCGTAGACTTGGATAAGTCTTCAGACGAAAACGGTACTGTTATTTCACTTTTAAATAGCTTGCCAATTCCCTGTCACTTGTTTGACGGGGACAGCAATTTTATATATACTCCAAATCTAGGGCCAGACTTCTTCGTGCCAGAGAGTGAGTGTATGACTAGTAGAGTCAATAGTGTAGCAACAAGTAGTAATAGCTTGGGTATTGGTCTTTGTAATTTTCTTTGTTTTTTTCTAATGTGCCATAACTTGTCATCTATTTTTAGCTTACTATCTGCATGTTATCTCTTTCTGCAGACATGGCCTCC
Organism: Humulus lupulus; assembly: GCF_963169125.1. NCBI lineage: Eukaryota > Viridiplantae > Streptophyta > Magnoliopsida > Rosales > Cannabaceae > Humulus > Humulus lupulus. Next base: position 44,769,281 of record NC_084797.1, on the reverse strand, counting down.
GCCAACGTTTTCGACCTGCATAATACTCAGGAGGAGGAAGAGGTTCCCCTGGTCCAAAGGAGGAAATACGATGGCGAGTCCAACCAAGCACCCTCGGTCAAGAAGAGTTGAGCAGCTCATCCCCCAAAGGACGGGCCCTCTGGCCAATCGTCTGCCCAACCTTCTGCTCCTGCTGAGAAGGAGACCCCGCCTGCTGCCACAAATCCTTCGCCTGTGGCTCCAAAAGAACAGGCCCAGCAAGCCGAACTTCCTGGGGCCAAACTCTCGAGCCGCTCCCTGCGATCAGCCAAGGATCGCCTCGCCCATATCCTGAAGCATGACCATTGCAGGGAGGCAATGGCTGAGGCTGAAAACATGGGGGTCGACCAGATCCTCAACAGGGCCCTTAATGAAGTGGCCAGTGTAAGCACTTTTTCCCTTTTTGTGATTATAGTCTTGATTTTTCTTTATTTTCAGATGGCCTAACTCTTATTATTTGATTGCAGGCCATGCTGACAATGACTATTGCTCGTGCCCGCAATGGTGCCAGTATCGAGCAGTCTTGGGCGAAGGTTATTGAGGAGCTTCAAGCTGCGGAGGCTAGGCATGCTGGGGAGCTGGAGGTAGTCACCCAGCAGAAGGATGCCTTGGTAGCGGAGCTGGCAGAAAAGCAAGCTTCTCTGGAAACTACCAGAAAATTGAGGGATGACTATCAAGATGCTAGCAGAATCCAATGGCGTGAAGTAAAAAAACTTAAGGAGGAGCATCTTGCTAAGGACACGACCATTGTAGTCCTTCAGAGCCAGGTGGAGCAGCTTAAGCTCACTAATGCCAAGGACTTGGAGAGGTATAAGAATGCGACACTTTGGTGTTTCTATGATTTTTGGAAACACAACCAAAGTACCAACTTCAACTACCTTCCAGAGGACGCTAGGAAGGCTGAGATAGCCCGCTGCACTGCTCGGTTGGCTGCCGAAGAGAGAGCCAGGGTCCCTGCTTCCCCAGACATTCTGTCGGCCGCCAGAGTGGAGGGAGGAGAAGCTGCAGGAGGCGTGGTCAACCAGAATGCTCCACAGGATCTGCATGCTCCTCAAGCTCCATAAAAATTTTCTTTTACTCTTCTTTAATCACACGACCTACGGGTCGTGATGTAAAGACATATTTTTCTTTTCTTTAATTTTGCTGCACGGGCAACTTATTTTACTTTTATTTTGAGAAAATTACATCCAAACAGTACTGCTTGCAGTGTAAAATATTTCCTTTGATATAATATTTTTGCTTATTATAACATCTATTCGCATGACCGAACATAGCATAGTATTTTGGCTTGATTTAACAAAATATAAATTTTGAAAAATACTCTTACCGTAGCATGCTGTCACTTATTTTGTTAATGTGTTTACATACCTCTTGGTATGCTTTGCTATCGATGTACCTTATATGCCCCTCAAGTGATTGAGGAGCTTTAGGTCCTTGGTCACTTGCCTTGACCAGGACCTGTACGAACATTACTACTCGGTATAACATGCAAAATTTATCATTCAGCAAAACAACACACGTAATGAACAAATACTTGTAATTTTTTTTTTTTACAAAATTTGGCAAGAATGACTGGCTGCGCACAGTCCCTTATAATTCTCGTATGAAAATGGACTAAACATGTCTTTACGAGTGATCTTTAAAAGATCTTACACTTATAAGCGATCAGTCATACAACATGACTAACCCTTTTTCAAAACTTGTAAAAAGTAAAAATTAATACAAGCGAGTCCTTTAAGAAGGACTGTTTACTAATAATACTTGCGCAGGTGTTCTCCGTTCCAATAGCGCAGAACGAGATCTCCATTTAAGCGTGGAAGTTTGTATGTGCCTGGGTGAAGGACTTCTTCAATCTGGTAAGGTCCTTCCGAGTTTGGTTCGAGTACTCCAGCAGCCGGGTCGCGGGTGTTTAAGAAAACTCGTCGAAGTACTAATCTCTCGCGTCGAACTTTCTTTCTTTCACTTTAGAGTTAAAATACCAGGCGAATTTTTGCTTGTACGCAGCTACTCGGAGTTGGGCTTTTTCTCGTTTCTCCTCAACCGAGTCTAGGGACTCCATCAATAGTTGGCTATTTTGGTCTTGGTCGTATGTGATTCTTCGATGTGAGGGCGGAAATAACTTGACTGGCAATATAGCTTCATACATGTGTGCTAAGGAAAACGGGGTATGACCTGTTGTTGTTCGATGATATGTTCTATACGACCAGAGTACTTCAGGCAGCTGTTCTGGCCATGCTCCTTTAGCTTCCTCGAGCCTTTTCTTTATGGTATCCTTTAGCGTCTTATTTACCGCTTTGACTTGCCCATTGGCTTGTGGATGCACGACTGAAGAAAAACTTTTGATGATTCCATGCCTCTCGCAGATTTCTGTGAATAGGTCACTGTCGAATTGGGTTCTGTTATCTGAGACGATCTTTCGAGGCAATCCATATCAACAAATGATGTTCTTGATGACAAAGTCAAGCACCTTCTTTGTCATTATGGTAGCGAGTGGCTCGGCTTCGGCCTATTTGGTGAAGTAGTCGACTGCTACAACTGCGTATTTTACTCCACCTTTTCCTGTTGGCAAGGACCCAATTAAATCAATACCCCATATTGCGAAGGGCCACGAAATTTGCATCTATTTTAACTCATTAGGAGCTGCTCGTGGGATCTTGGAAAACCTCTGACACTTATCACATTTTCGCACAAACTCCATTGAGTCTTTGTTCATAGTCGGCCAGAAATAACCCTGCCTCAGAATCTTCTTTGATAAGCTCTGTCCCCCAGCGTGATCTCCAAAGAAGCCTTCATGTACTTCCTTCATCAGCTCTTTAGCCTTTTCTAGTGTAATGCATCTGAGCAGTGGCATGGAGTATCCTCTTCGGTATAGAACACCATCGACCAGAATGTATCTAGCAGCCTGTCACTGAAGAGTCCTGGCTTTGTTTCTATCTGATGGTAGTACGCCATTAGTGAGATACTCCAAGTACAGTGCCATCCATGTATCTTCTAACCGTACCTCCATAATGGCTTCATCTGCTCATATGCTTGGCTCACATAGCTGCTCCGCTAGCACTATATTTAAAGTGTCAGCATCTTTCACACTCACGAGTTTGGTTAAGGCATTTGTGTTTGAATTCTGATCTCGAGGTATTTGCTGGAGGGTATATTTCTCGAATTGCGCCAACAGATCTTTGGTTTTGTTTAGGTAGGCCACCAGTTTCAGGCCTCGTGCTTGATACTCCCCTAAGACCTGATTCACTACCAGTTGTGAATCACTGTAAATATCCAGCACTTCTATACTCATGTTTTTGGCCAACCTCAGCCCAGCGAGGAGTGCTTCATACTCGACCTCATTGTTTGAAGCGGTGAAATCGAAATTAATAGCGCAGTGAAATTGATGCCCTTCTGGCGTTATCAATATCACTCCTGCTCCTGCGTGAGATTCGTTGGACGATCCGGCCGTTAATAACTTCCATGAAGGAGCTTCAACTTGGTGATCAGGCACACTAGGTTTTCCACACTGCTCGTCGTCTAGGAGCTCAGTGAATTCGGCGATAAGATCAGCCAAGACTTTTCCTTTTACTACTGATCGCGGTGAATATGTTATATCGAACTGCCCGAGTTCGACTGCCCATTTCAACAAACGTCCAGCAGCCTCTTGCTTCTGTAGAACTTGCCAATGGGGCTGATCAGTTAAGACTGTGTGGGATGGGCTTGGAAGTAAGGACGTAATTTCCTTGAGGCCAAAATTAAGCAATAGGCTAATCTTTCGATGGGAGGATATCTTAATTCTGCCTCGATTAACCTTTTGCTTACATAATACACCGCATTTTGCACGCCTTCTTCTTCTCTTACTAGCACCGCACTAACAGCATACTTGGTGATCGCCAGGTAAATGAACAAAGTTTCTCCATCAATAGGTTTTGATAAGACAGGAGGCTGTGCCATGTGGGATTTTAAGGCTTGAAAAGCCTGTTCGTAATCTCCAGTCCATTCGAACTTCTTGTTGCCTCTAAGTAGATTAAAGAAAGGGACGTATTTATTCGTCGACTTTGAAATAAATCTATTGAGTGCGGCAATCCTTCCAGTTAAACTTTGTACATCTTTGATTTTCACCGGCGATTTCATGTCGATCAGGGCTTTGATCTTTTCTGGGTTGGCTTCGATTCCCCTCGAATTGACAATGAATCCCAAAAATTTCCCTGATCCTACTCCGAAGGAACACTTGAGAGGATTTAGCTTCATTTGATACTTGTTCAAAACATTGAAACACTCCTGCAAATCCTTCACATGTCCTTCTGCTTTCTTTGACTTTACCAGCATGTCGTCCACGTACACCTCCATGTTTATTCCGATCAACTCCTTAAACATGTGGTTAACCAATTGGCGGTAAGTCGCACCAGCATTTTTCAGTTCGAAGGGCATTAATTTATAACAGTATAACCCTGTATCAGTCTGAAAGCTAGTGTGATCCTTGGTCTGAAAGAGCTCGATGGATCTGTGGTATTAGGTTAAAAGGGCTCGATAGGTTCGATAATGGTTCGACAGTAAGCTCGATGCATCTGTGGTATTAGATTAAAAGGGCTTGGTAGGTTCGATAATGGTTCGACAGTAGGCTTGATGGATCTGTGGTATTAGATTAAAAGGGCTCGATAGGTTCAATATTAGGCTCGATGGCTATTTATGTAGACAAATTTTGCTTAGCTCGATAGGCTCGACACTGGCTCGATAGTCTATATAGATTTAGGTTGTTGATATTGCTCGATAGGCTCGATAGTTTCTCGATAGGGTATGTTTCAGCTCGATTATATCTCGATAGAGCTCGATGACAACTTATTTTAAGTTTTTTTGATGAATTTTTGATGATTTTTTTCCTGATTGTGTTTAACATTCTGTTTTCTTACCAAATTTTTTTTCATGTGTTGTTGCAGATGCCTAAGTTACTTTTTCCCTTCAGTGATCACTTTCCTGGTCTAGTGACATATCGGGGTAGTAGCACTTTAAATCACATTAAGACTTGGTTTGTGGAGCTCCGGGCTGCTTGAAAGAATCCCCTTTCAAGCAATTCTTTTTGGCTTTGGAGATTAATTTCTCCGGAGTCTTGGTGCATCAACTGCTATTGAGGAAAATTTCTAGCAAAAACGAAGATCAAGTGCATTTCTTCTTGGGGTCGAAGTCTTGTAGATTCGGCATGGGAGAGTTTGCCCTAGTGACAGGGTTGAATTTCAATACCTTCCCATCACCAGAAGAGTTGGGAGGGCGTAATCTCAGCGACCAGTTGATAAAGGAGTATTTCAACGATGCTGAGAAAGTAAAGCTCACACAGGTGGACCATGCTTTCAAGACATGTACTGTTGTGGAAGATGTGTACAAGCTTAGTCTATGTTTGTTGGTTGAGGGGGTTCTGAATGTCATTGAGGGCAAGTTGCACATTTGGCAAGATATTCTGAAAATTGTTGAGGACGTAGAGTAATTCTTCAGCTATCCATGGGGGAAGTACGCTTATAGGAGGCTATTGCAGTCTTGTAAGAAGGACATGGTGAAGCAAAAGGCAAACTATGATGGCAAGAAGGATGCCAAGGTGCAGCAAGAGTCCAAGTACAGTATGTATGGTTATGCCCCGACCTTATAGTACTGGGCATATGAGGCTATCCAGTAGCTTGCGACAGAGTTTGTTTTGAGCTCAGGAAACATGGTCTCAAGGATGCTTTGTTGGTCGCATTGGAGGAACAAGGATTTCACCAAGTCTGTCATCTCATCGATATTATCGAAGAAGAATGCTTATCTTTTATCATTATTTGAGTTAACCAAATGTTTTATGTTGTTTGCAGTTGATTGTCCTTTCGATGTTGAAACCTCGACCCACAGAAAAAGACTATTATTTGTCTTTGACAGAGGGAGATCTTCCCCTTTATCCTGGGCTTGGTCAGGATCCCTCAGAGGCTGATGAGGAGGAGGATGCGACTTTTGAGAAAATTGCGGAGATAGTTTCTCAAGCAGCTGAGGCAGCCAAGATATTTGATGATGCTGCCCCAGGGGAGGAGGTTGCAAATCCCACCCCTCCTGTTGCCCCAGCCTCAGCCCCAGCCTTAGCCTTCACCCCAACATCAGCCCCAGCCTCAGCCTCAGCCCCATCACCAACCCCAACACCAGCCTCAACCCCTGAGCTCGCTGACTTGATTGAGCGATTGGACAAGTCGAGGGTCAACAAGAGACCCTCCTGAAGAACTAGTCAGTGATCTTGGACGTAATCAGTCAGATCCTGACATTTATTAAGGAGAAACCGAGGGGCTCCAATGAAGATTTAGAGTCAGAGTCATTAGATATTCCTCTGGACTATGTTGATGATCCAACTATGCCTCATATCATCATTTTGACACCTGATGCTGGGACTCCAGGAGTCATTATTGTCAACCCTGAGGATGTTGCTGGGGTTCAGTTTCAGAGGACTAGACGCCAAAGACGCAAGACAGATTGGTTTGTGGACTACACTGATCACACGTGGAAAAGACCTCGCACTGATGTAGCTGCACCAGAAGAGGAGGCTACACAGGTGCTAGACCCTCTTAAGAAGCCAGATCCCAAACAGTATAGGACAATGTGCAAGTGGCTGCTTGGATACATGCCCAACAAGACCTCGAGGGATGTAAAGACTGGGAATCACGATCCAGCGTGGTTTCTGACGTGAAAGACACCCCAGTCATGGCTCAATGATGGGGTAAGCCATTTATACCTAATGACTCGATAGTGGTAGAAATTATGTTTTTTTTTCAATTTTACAAGTTCTGTTTTTATTGACTCGATATGAACTCGATGATAGCTCGATAGGAGCTTGATGGGGGTTCCAAGGATCGATATGAACTCGATGGAACTCGATAGTAGTTCGATATGGGTGTTAAATTAGGGTCATCTTTTACTGTTGATATTAGCTCGATGGAACTTGATAGTAGTTCGATACGGATGTTAAAATAGTGTTGTTGTTTACTGTTTGAGATTAGCTCGATGTGAGCTCGATAGTAGTTTGATACAGATGTTAAATTAGGGTTGTTGTTTATTGTTTGAGATTAGCTCGATGTGAGCTCGATGGAGCTCGATAGTAGTTCGATATGGATGTTAAATTATGGTTGTTCTTTACTATTTGAGATTAGCTCGATGTAGCTCGATAGTAGTTCGATGGAGCTCGACAGAAGCAATTTATGATGGTCCTTGCTAACTTTTTATATCGTACTCTCTTTGTAGCATATTGATGCGGCAGAACACATGCTTCGTATGCGTCGCAAGTATTTTCCCAATATATATCGACAGAATGCAGTTGTGATGAACATGTATTTCTCACAAGTGATACCTGCCAGATATGATTAGTACAAGAAAATTGCCGACAAAACAAAGTATACGTGGGATTCTGACGTTATGTCCATGTTGACCGGCATCGAGCAACAGTTTCTGGCATCTTGGGGAGAAGTTGAGGATGTATATTGGTTCCAGAACTATGGACAACAACATTGGTTTTCCATTGAGGCTTCCATTTCTAGTTGGACCCTCACTGCTTACGATTCGGACAACTTGGTGATTAGTGACGCAAAGCTTGAGGAAATTATGAGTCCATGGTGCTTTTTGCTTCCTACTCTTTAATGCAGAGTAAAATGTTTACTGATAGCTTGATGTTGAAGATTCCATCAGCAGTTTAGAGGCCGCATCAGTTCACATGGCATTGCAAACAGAAACACGAGCTCACTCAGTCAAAGAGAAGGTAACAAACATCATCTTCATACTAAATTTGTTTCTAAATAAAATTATAGTAATGTACACTTAATGTTCACTTTTTTTTTTACAGTGGGGATTGTGGTGTGTATGCTGTCAAGGATATTGAGCATCTAATGGTCGGCCTTCCATTAGAAACTATCTGCGATGAAAATATGGAGGTGTTCAGGAACAAGTGGACCACACACTTGTGGTATCAAAATTTTTTACCTTCATGATTGTATATATACAGGGTCTTTACATGTACAGTTTCTTGTTCACATTTTTTTATAACTTTCATGGGCTGTTATCGAGCTAATATCAAGCTATGTCAAAATGTTATCGAATAGTTATTGAGCAATATCATTTTCATATCCATTATTTAGATGTTATCAAACTAATATCGAGCCATATCGAACCATTATCGAATTACTATCGAGTTATATCGAGCTTCAATCGAGCAATATCATTTTCATATCCATTATATAGATGTTATCGAACTGATATCAAGCCATATCGAACCGTTATCGAGTCCACTTATTGAGTTATATCGAGTTTACATCAAGCTTAACATAACTTTTAAGAAAAATCAAATAAAAAAAGAAGGGAAAACAAGCTAGGTTATTAATACAACAGGTCCAAATGGGAAAAAAGAGTTTATAGCCTAGCTTTTCATGTAGCCCTGTTGTGGCCAAGACCACCACAGATGCTACACTTGCGCTCTTTGCGAATGATTTTGCCACTCGATGGGTAGCGGTTTGTCTTCCTTCTTCCCACCTTTCTCTTCTTCGGTCGACCAACTGGTTGTTTTTCAACGGGAACCCCAACTTGCATTCTCTCTATGTTCTCGGGAACTTCCCAATCATCCTCGTTGCCAGTTGGGTAAATTGTTTCTTTGTAAGACTCCCTCCACATCTCAGTAGTGTAATATGGTGAACACAGTGAGTAAATGTTGACACCGCGCATGATGGCCGCAGCCACACCATGAACACAAGGGTAACCCATTATTTGAAACTGGCCACAGGAGCAAGATTTGGTCATCAAATTCACCTCACCATCACCTTTTGGGTCTACCACATGAAATTCAAACTGTCCAAGAGGATGGACTTTCAAGTACCTTGCATCATCTACAATGCCTGAGACATCTTTCTCATATATTATTGCTAATTTTGATGTGCACTTCTCTACCTCCTCACGACGCGCGACAAACAATGACTGAATTGTGAAACGAATGAATTCAACAAAAGTAGTGACTGGGGAGGTTCTTGCGTCTCTGGTTTTGTTGTTGAAACTTTCAGTGTAGTTGCTTGTCATTACATTGTATCGATTCTCGGGAAAGTAGGCACGAATCCACTTATCAAAGCCAATACCCTTGAGATATTGAGCTATGGCAGGATCCATTTGCTTTATATTGTTGAAGAACCTGTGAAATTTTGACTTCCGAAATGCATATGCCGCATTCCACATCTCCTTGTGACAGTGATCGGTCTTGAACTTACCGATTACATTCATACTTATGTGATGGTAGCATGCGCCGTGGTAGGCATCGGGGAAGACCAACTCAAGAGCATGAATAATACTACCATGCCTGTTTGATACAAAAGACGGATTATCAACAACTCCAACGACATCTTCAATTTCATCATGAAATACCTCCAAGAAGCATGATTCTCACTGTCAACAATCGCAAACGCAATTGGATAAATGTGGTTATTCGCATCCAATGCGACAACACACAACATGTGGCCACCGTACCTTGACTTCAAGAAAGTACCGTCCACACATATAACAGGACGACATGATGTAAATCCCTTTCTATAAACTCTGAGTGAGAAGAAACAGTAAAGAAAGCGACCGTCATCTGTGACAAAATTAGTTATTGTACCTGGATTATTTTGCTGCAGCATGTACAGGTAAGAAGGTAACTTGGAGTACGATTCTTCAGGTGTCCCCCTAACATAACTGAGTGCCTTCTCTCTGCATCTCCAAGCCTTCATATAACATATTTGTTCTTGATAAGGTGCCCAATGACAGAAGGTGCTGCTTGACAGTGGTCTTTTTGTCGCAATTCTAGTGAGCAAGCATGTACAATATTATAAACATTGATCTCAAACATGTCCGATCGCGCTACTTTTTTCCCTCTTATTCTCCAACCACAATCAGGATCCTTGCAAGTGATATACAACACATCAGTACCAAACATCTTAACCATAAACTCAAACTTATTCTTCATTGCGAAGAGAGCCGCTTTGTTTTTCAATTCCATCTTGTTCTCAAAAGTCTTCCCAAGATGTAATTCCCCCAACGCTACATCGGATGATGGTGATTCAAAACGACTAGAAGCCATGATATCCTCTTTTGTAAACATGGGAGCACTCCATTTTCTGTGATCTTATGTTGAACATATTGGAATGTTCCCTGTATAGTTATATTCTGTTCCACCAAGACGAATAGAGCTGGTGCCAGGTGTTCGACGTCCTTGACTTGGTGGGTTCGCTCGTGCAATATGAAGTATTGGTTGTTCTTGTGCTTATCTACTTGCAAATGTTCAGCTACTGGATCATCATTCACTAAATTGTATCCTAATTCCTCATTATGTTTAGCTATTGGATTGCCATTCACATAGGGGTTGTACTCATACTGGTTGTCCCTCAGGTCACCAATAGGACATCCTAAAGTACTGGCTGCTCCCTCAGTCCAATTTGAGATATGGGTCTGCATTGACAATCTTTTTAACAGGAGTGATACACAAGGCCAACCTTTCTTTAGATGTTACTCCTAAGAATGCACAGGCACAAAGATCACTTTCAACATGAACGGGTGTAAACGGTTGACCGCCACATGTGTAAGGAACCTCCAATTTCAACCCATACATCTATTTATCAACTTTAAGTTCCTTGTGCAATATGTCAAGAATTTGCAACTGCGTTACATTATCCTCCATCGGTATCACCATGCATTGAGGGTCCTTGAAAATCCACTTATTCCCTTGTAATTCCCAAACACCATTGTAGGATACAAAAACGTAGACATTAGAACCTGTGTTGGAAAAAAAACATTGAAATTGTCAAGAAAACTGTCATTTTTTCAGAATTTCATGAAAATGGAACATTATCGAGCTTTATCGAGCAATCATCGAACTTTATCGAGTTAGCATCGAGCCCACAATCGAGCTCTTATCGAGTTAGTATCGAACTACCATTTCTTAAACCGAACATAAAACCTAACCAAAACCTCCATCAAACCCTATCGAGCACCTATTGAGCCCATATCAAGAAAAAAACTACACAAAATATTGTAGGGTCCAATCAAAACCTTATCGAGTTGCCATCGAGCACAATCGAGCAACAAAACCTAAATCTATCGAGCTATAATCAAGCTCATATCGAGCTACATCGAGCTTATAAAAGACCTTCTTCTACATACCATCGAGCTCATATCGAACCGTTATCGAGCAAAAACGTTGCAGAAAACCCAGAAAAATGTAGAATCTCTCTAAAATACCCATAAAAAACACACCAATATAGGTTCAGATATGTTCAAAATAGCCAAAAAAAAAATGTAAACAAATAATACCCAACACATAAAATGTCCAATCTTATTACCCATGTTTTTTCTCCTCCAGAAACCCTCAAAGTAGATGTTTCCTTTGATATTGACGACTTCAAAGAGATAATGAAGATGACTAACAACGATTTTGACAAAAAAATCATACAAATCTGTAGGTTTTAGGGAAGACTTCGTGAGAATGAAAGAGAGAGAGGGAAGAGAGAGGAAAAGAAGTTTTTAGGATTTTTGATATAATGGGAGGGGTATTTTGGGTATGAGAGGAATGTTTAGCATCAAATTGAAAATATTAATAGTGCTATGATTTTTTAGTAATATCAGGCATTATTAAGTATTATTTGTGAAATTTCCCTATTACAGCAGCTTCGCAGTTTGGGTGCGTCTTTGAATTGATCTCGTGGGGTAAGGATGTAACTTTGTAATCTGTTCTATTTTCATTCCTTAATTAATTTAGCGCTTTACAATGGATGAGAAGAGATATCGGCTTTTAAGTTATATGAACCTCCACAGAACTCATTTTCACATTATAGCCTTCTTTTGTTTCAGTATTATTATTTTTTTCTTTTATTTTTTACAACATTAAGAGTGCTTTTATCAAACTAACCTTACTAGAATATTAAAAAGAGAAACTTAAACACAAACCATATATCCCGTACTTCCCAGCCTCAAATCACAGCTCAACCAAACAATAAGCACACAAAGAAGCTCGACTGCTAGCGCCCAGCCCCAAAGTCAAATTATCTTTCTTCTTGTAATCCCGTAATAATTTCAACAGTAAGCTTCCAATTATTATTATTTTATTTTATTTATCTTTGGGTCATTTTCATTCTCTCCATTGTGCACTGATAGTAGTAGTAGTATTAAGGTAATAAAAAATAAAGTATAACTAAGCTAGATATCTCCTACCATTATATACTTGTCAAGTAAAAGATGGGTTTGAATAATATTATTTGATTATTTGTTTTTTGTTTTCTTGTGGCATAATTTCTTTTTAAACCCAAGCTTTGTTTTGAGTAGCTATACATTTGTTGATAGAAATATCTTAAGGTTACGATTTTGTTTTTCATTTTTTTTTATTTTGGAAAAAATGCAGTTGTGCTGATGATGTTGTATTGGAGGATGGAGGTGGAAGGATTATACAGAATTTGAGGTTCCTATTCTTTTGCAAGGTATTGAATATAACTTCTCCAACAAGTTTTTGTGTAAGCACCCTTTTTAATTTTGTTAATATAGCATAGCCTTATGTAGTTTTTTTTAGCAGTGTAGCTTTGCATCTCTACATATTAGCTTAGTTTGATAATTGATATGTGAACAACCTTGTTTTTATTGAAATTAAGTAAGATCTTACTTCATGTTGTTGTTCTTTTATTATTATTATTATTAGTATTATTCCAAGAAAGCACATAAAATCAGTGTTTGACTTGGTGAATCCTTAACATAAGTGAGTTATTTAAAATGATAAACTATTTCACTACTGTATTGTTGGTATTTTACCAATTTATTGTAATGGAGTAGGAAGGGCAGTCTACTTGCCTCACATTTTTTAGTTGCAGGATCTGTCACATGTAATCTTGTTACTGTCTTCAGATTATATGTAAAATCATTGAACCTTACTGTTATGCTGGAAATTTATTTAGCGAAACAATGATGTGGATTTCTTATTCTTTATTTTCTACTTTTGGTGACCCTGTAAAACCATAAAGTTAGTATATACCCAAATAAATAATATCATGGTAACTTTAGTTCTTATGTATATTTGCTTTCTATTAGCATTTCAGGTGGACTAGTTATTCAATCATCCAAGCTCACCTCTAACATACTCTATTTCCTTGATTCCATGGCACAAACAAAAGTACCAAGTATTAGAGATCCACAACAACCAATTCAATGATGGTTGATTATTCACGAATCGAGTTTGGAATCCTCATGCTCAAAAATTTTAGATTAATGACTCAATCAGATAATGAGGTAAATGAAGTTAAATATATATTTTTTCTATTCTTGTACTTTTTTTGCATTAGATTATATATTTAGTTGAAATATTTTGGTTATAAATTTAGAGCCCTAAAGGCCTGATATGAAAAATATTGGTTTCAAATGTAGAACTCAATAGAACAAGTAGAGCTCAAGTGGTTATGGTGAAGATTTTTAAAAACTCAATGAACTTTCAGTTTAGACCTCGACTACCATGAGTTGAGATTTCCAAAGTCTAACTGAAATTTTAGCATAGAATTTAACAGGTTTGAGTAGAGCTTGACCATACATAGTCAAGATTTCCAAAGTCTAATTTGAAATTTGAGTAGAGCTCGACCAAACATGGTCGAGATTTCCAAAATCTAACTAAAATTTTAGTATAGAGATCAACTGGTGTAACAACTCATAACATACAAGACCAAAAATCATGCAGAAATTTAAGACTTTCACTTTAACTCATCATACCTAAAATCCATATAAAAAAACTTTGAAAAAGGTCGTGTGTGCACACTTTTAGTTTAGCAAACATAAATACAAATACTCATCCACAGAGTTATAATAAAGTAATTATCCCAAAAGTAATAACGAGTTTTCAACTTTTTCTTTTCAAAATGGTGATCCATCAAAAACCTCCCCATGTCAGGCCACATGTACATATCCACAAGCAGACTTGGGCACTCACTGCTCTGCTCTGCCCTTGCACTTACGTACAATATGAAACAACTAGGCAAGCGAAAGCACTTAGTAAGAATAGTCTTACACACAAGTATACTAAAACCCAGTAACGGGTCGACCTAAGGTAGATATCACTACCGGTCATTAGGGTATTGGATAAGTTCCAACCCTATCATACAATTCTCAAATAATAGTCATATCACAATCAAATACTTTGATTGTACCTAACAACCATAATAACCTGCACTCAGGAAATCCCAGAACATACAAGATATATATAATTACACAATTTAATCAATTCTAACAAACACAAGGGATCCTGGCTCCAACCCAGAATCACTCTTAACGTCCTGGCTCCAACCCGAACTATCTTACCATGTCCTAGCTCCAACTCAGACTTTATCTTACCATGTCCTGACTCCAACCCAGACTATAATTTTACCATTTCCTCGCTCCAACCAAGACTATAATTTTACCATGTGGCTCCAACCTGAACTATTATTTTACCATGTCTTGGCTCCAACCCAGACGGTATTACACTAAGGTTCTAGCTCCAACTCGAACTCACTTACCATTAAGCCACATAATACATAAGCATTTCAAAGGTGGGTATCAAGCATACCCTAGTCTTAATGACCCAAAGAAAACTAGTGTAATCTACTATTACAAGCACACACTCATATGTTCATGCTATAGCCAAGAAAGGGAAAGGCTAACTTACCTGCAGCCCTTAGTTTCCAGCTAAATCCTTAATATCGCTAATCATTTTCCCTTTGACGATTACTGTAATTAGTATAGTGTACTCGGATTAAACTATAGCATATACTTATAGGTAATATTCTATAATAGTTGCACTCAATAATTCCCAGAGACTCTATACAGTAGTCTCCTACACACTTCATAATGCATAAGATCAAATTTTTGTTTCGGTCTTTAAGTTATTGTAGGAAAATCGGTCTCACAGTAACATGCTCTCCATACTGTGTGTTTTAATGTTTCTTCAAGAAGGAATTATCCTATTTGAGCATTTGGTACTCTGGTTTTAGAAAAAGGAGTTAACAAAATTGCATCTTTAGAAAAATATCATAATTTTTCATCCTTTTATGAAGTTCACCATTTCCTTTCATAATACCAAAATACTCCTTTTAGACTCTTTAATTATAATTATTTTTGAAAATTCACCCTTTGTTGATAAAGATCCTTTTTAACCTAAAATGCTATTTTTACAAAAATTAATGATAATATAAAACCTCTGTTGTGGTATTTTTGAAAAGAAGGGCAATTGGACCCTTAATTTATTAAAATGTTAAAAATCATATTTTATTTATCTCAAACTGATTTTAGATTGGTTTAACATCCAAATCCTTAGTTACTTTTATAAAAAGAACCATTTTTCAATTTCCACAATTTTACTTTTACTATTTGATTTGAAGTGATAAAGTCTCATTTTTAAACTTTTGCCATAAGTTGAGTTTTTTTTTTGGCCAAAGCCCTTTAACTATCATTCACGTATTCTATGTCATAATGATGGGAACTAGGTGAAAATCTCGCATCAAAACTTTTTTTAGGTTAGGACAACTAACCTCCCAAAAATCAATTTTCGTTATCGTCTGAAATTACTACTTTTCAGATTTTAGGAAAAACTTAGAAAATTTATTTCTATTAAACCGTGATACATTTTTATCTTAATTTTACAGGAGTCCTGATATATATCTTAACCAACTTTCTTCAAAATTTCATAATTATTGGGATATGAAAACTCATTATAATAATTAAAGCAATCTGGGCAGTGCATGCTGCCTAGAAGTTTTTTTCTAGATTTTAGGGAAAACTTTGAAAAATTGTTTCTCTTAATCCATAACATGTTTTCCTCTAACATTTTACAGGGACCCTTATATATGTATCATCTAACATATTACCAAATTTCATAGCTTTTAGATATGTAAAACCCGTTCAAAAGATAAAGAAATCTAGGCAGCGCATGTTGCCCGGAAATTTTCCAGATTTGCATCACAATGCTAAAAAGTGCATAACTTGGGCTTAAAAATACATTTTGTGATTTTCCAAAGCCTAACATCAAGTACTCTCAAAGAAATACATAAATGTCAAATTTTCACAAACAGAGAGTGTAGGGTGCGATTTGACTCGTTGGAAGCCAGACCACGAATTTTGGCAGCATGCATTTTTACTCACACTTAACCACAATAAGCATTTCTAGCATAAACCCTAGCGACATGCATGCATGCAATTCATCATATCACACAATATCAACCTTAAGCATAAAATAGGCTCAAAAACTTTTGAAATACCCTATACAACCAGATCTACAAAAATCACCACAAAACTTTAAGGAAAACAACCATAGATTCTCCCTTTTGAAGCCCTAGCTTGGAGATGTATTCCTTAGCTCTTCAAAACCTTTCCTTGGTGCTCTAAAATCTCAAAACCAAGCCCCAAGCCCCACGAGCAGATTTTTAAGAAGAGTTTAGGGTAGGAAGAAAACTAGATGAGGGACAAGAACATGCAAGCTTACAAAACCTCTTACCTTACTTGCTTTGATCACAAATGGGGCTCAACTTTGAGATCCAACTTGTAAATGCTTCCCTTGAACCTTGGAACACAAGAAAAAGGTCATGCATGGCTTTTAGATACCATGCATGCACAAGGAACCCTAGGTTTCGGGTTTGAAGGAGAAGAAAGGGAAAACTACACAAAGGGAAACATTGCACTTACTTGAGACAAGGAGGTTTCTTCTTGAAGGTTTTCTTCTCTAATGGAGAAGAGGAGTTCTAGCTCTCTTAGGGTTTGATTGTGTGCAAAAATGGAGGATAAATAGAGGGAAAGTATATCAATTTTGGGAGAGAGGGAGAGCTAGAGAGAGTGTTAGAAGAGAAAATGATTAAGCTTTAACTTGTGTAAAAAGGTAAGAGACATTTCTCATTCCTTAGCTTTGGGGGTATGTAACCTAGCTTATGAGAGCCCTAGGGACTACCCCTAGACCATGTCTCCATCTCTCTCTCTCTCTCTTTCTTTTTGAAATTACCTTTATGCCCTTGCTTAAGTTACCTCACACATAAAGAACTCAAGGGTCCTATGCTAATTTTGTGCTCTTAATTTTCCTTAATTTTTAACCTTTAGTTTTTAAATCTCCAAGCATAATTAAAAAAATTAATTTGTGACCAAAAATAAAATTTGTCACAATATCACATAATTTTGGGAATTTATCACATATTAAACAAAATGCCCTTAAAGGCTCGAGCAAGAAATTTTCATTCTTAAGTCTGGTTGATTGGAATTCAAACCTCAATCAATTCTCTTAAAATTTATTGGCCTGACTATAAAGTCTCAGTTGTCAAAAAATATTTTTATGTCTTAGTATTCCCCATTTTATTTAAATTTGATATTTTTCTACGATTAGGGTTTACCCCTTGGTCTGAGACCATTCTTTCTTTGCATAAGCCTAGACCCTTTACCAAATCATCACAACGACTATACAAAATCATGAAATAACACAATTTCATATAATATCTGTTGACCGCGCTTTTGGCCAACGATGTGAGAACGTCAAAAACGATAAAACCTTCAAGAGAAAATAAAACGACACAGACGATTTATAGTGGTTCAGCCCCAATGTGATGGTAATAGCCTAATCCACTTAGAGTTATGATTATATATCTACACTCAAGATCAGATGAACCTGAGTCAACTGAGTTTCTTCAGTGTAGATTCAAAGAATACATAAATTCTCTCAAATACAAGTACTTTCTCTCTCTAGAAAATTCAGATTAAAAGTCCAGAATTCCAAAAAGTCCCCTTTATGATGCCATAAGCCTTGTATTTATAGGCTTAGGATCGTACAGATGATATCCCCCATAATCAGGATATTTTATTATTCACATTTTATTTAAATTACAACAATATTCAAAATGTAACAATACACAATATTCGTGGAATAAATGAGAGATTCCTGCGTATACCAAGACCGATTCTTGTTGAAGCTGTTTCTGGGATCCTTAACGTAGTCCTGCTCTATCTAGTTGATCCATATCACCTTCAGTCTGGTCGGCCACACCTTTACTGGGCAGTCATGCACTTGACTGGGCAGACATGCACTTAGCTGGGCAGACATGCACTTAGCTGGTCGGACATGGTCATGACCGATCGGCCAAGTTCATGCCTGGGCAGGCAAAGTCATGCCTGGGCAGGCAAGGTCATGCCTGGGCAGACAAGGTCATTCCTGGGCAGACAAGGTCATTCCTGGGCAGACAAGCACGTGACTGGTCGGACAAGGTCATGCCTGGTCGGTCATGACACTTCTCAAACCAGTGTAAATTCTTCAATGGCCTACCGGGCTACTCCTAAGCTAGGTCACCCAACCATTCCTTGCCACTTGTCATTTCTATTGCCACATCATCATTTTCAAATTTTGGGGATAACATTTGCCCCCCAAGTTTATTATATGATATCTCACACAATAAACTTTTTTTCTCCACAGCTGACAGCACTATGTAAAAAAAAAATAACTGTTCATCTTCCCGCCATGCAGCAGACCACAACTCCACAGACCACGATCACTGCAAATAACTGCTCATAATCGTGGGGAGAAAAAATATCTCAGGAATTCTAAGGGTCCAAATATAAGTGGTAACTCCCACTTTTTTCCTTTAAATAAGCCCCCATACTTACACATTCCCACTTACACAAGAAAATTAGATTTCAAAAACCCTTCTTCTTCTTTTTTCTCCCTTGGCCGAAACCTCTTGGCTTCTCCTTCTCTTGGCTGAAAGGGACTCCAAGGTGAAGCTCTTCATTTCTTCAAGCACTCTCCAAGAAAATCAAGGGCTCTTCAAAGTTGGGTAAGTCTTCTCTTCCATCTTTACTTGTGTTATTTTTTCCAAAAATTTCATGAAAAAACATGTTGTGGCCGAAACTCTATAGGGGATTTTTTCTTGAATTTGCCAATGAATCTTAGAGATATAATGTGTTTGGTGGCTGTTTTGATGATGTTTGTACCATGGGTAACCCAAAATTATCTTCAATTTCATAACAATTTCAAGAAAAATAGGTCAATTTAACCTAAATCACGATTATGGGTTTTTGGGTTTTTGATGGCATAGGTGGTTTCAAGAACATTGATAAACTTTTCAATTTCTCTATTTTGATCTTGTGATTGTGTGTTTTGGGTAAAAAAATATGTTTGTGTTAGGGATTTTAGGCTTATGTTTTCGGCTCAAGGAAATATGGGTTTATGGTGAGACTTTAGGTATGGCCGTTTGGCCATATGCTTTTATTTTTAAAAAGTGTGGTCCGATCGGACCACACATGAGCTCCTCGGACCCAAGAGGCATCCGAGTGGACTCTTGCTTTGAGGCTCCTCGGAGATGTTTGGCACCAACAGCCAATCATACGGGCATGCCAGCTCCTCGGACGCCACACTCCGCTCAGACACAGGCCTTGCTGCTTGGACGTCTCGGCCCCTCGGACGCTTGGAGTTGCTGCTGGTCGGACGTCTCGGCACCAGCCCTCGGACACGCATGCGCATCCGCCCGGACTCGTACGCCCTAGGCACTAAACACACTGCTCGGATGCTAGGCATCCCACGGCTCCTCGGACGCATCCCCTTGGGTGTCTAGGTATCCGATCGGATGCACAGCCCAACTCCTTAGCACTAGGCACACCTTTCGGACCAAGCATGGCATGCTCCATGCCTTATGCACTTTAAGCATTTTTTGGCACTTCTAAACATTTTTAGGCACTTTCAAGCACTAAAATTATTTTTTCCCATGCATGCTATATTTTTACTACTTAGATAAATTTTTTCTATGTAGAAAAATAAATTTTGTTCTTGTTGAATTTTATCTGTATGGTTACTCACCTCCCCATTTTTTTTTTTTTTGTAGATGAATTTCTTTGACTATAGGGGAGGTGACAACCACACAGACTCCGATACATCTATCCCGCAGTCAATCGAGACCCCTCAAAGCAGCGATTCCTCATCAAGGTCTTCCACCAGTTGCACTCCTGAGGATCGCCTCCGCTACTTCAAGCAGATCCTTCCCCGTTCAGCTTTGTACTTCATCCACGAGGAGCAGTTTCTTCAACAAGCTGCACAGTCGACCATGAGGGTGAAGAAGTCCAATTGACTCCCCCAAGACCAAGATCCACAAGTTGCCCGTAGAGCGGTGCAAAAGGTAGTAGAACGCAGTGAGGCCCACACTACAGCTTCTTCGAGACCACCTCTTCAGGTGTCAAAATCAAGCAAGACTCGGAGACGAATCACCCAGGAGTTTGCCACCGAGGTCCAGCACTTGGCCGTCGAAAAACCACTGAAGGCAGGAGAAGGAAACACCTTCCTGGTTCACTGCCCAGCCTACAAAACTCAATCCCGAGATGTTCGACAAACACATCCAAGCTTTGGATTTGAGTGGGGTGAACGTGATATGTCCGCGCCCTCACCAGAGAGCTAACAGGCCAGGCGGACCATACTGTGCCTGGTCCAAGCACCATATCCACGCAGGAGCGACACTCCCGCTACACCCCTATTTCCGGTCTGTAGCAGATTATTTCAACGTCTCCCCTTTCCAGATCGCACCGAATGGGATTCAGGCGTTGTCTGTGATGTATATTCTCTACTCTCTGCAAGGCTGGGATGAGCCTACTCCTCATGAGGTACATTACTTGTTTAACTTTAGGACTAACCCAAGCCATAAGTACACGGATTTTGTCCACCTCTTTCACAGGCAAAAAGGGGTTAAATACCTTCATGGTATCGCACACAAGAAGAACCCCGGGAAATACTACACAGAGTATTTTCTCACATCAGAAATCAAAGCCAACAACTTGGCTTTTACACATGCGGGTCCATTCAAGCAACCCTTGCCTACTCAAGAGATGTTCAAGTGAGCAAAGGTGTTGGCTAACATGTGTACTGAGGATAAGGACGTGAAAATTTTGGTTACCGTGGACAACCTTCAGATGGTGGGCCTACTACCGCGTGACCAAAACATCACAGTGGAGAGTACCTCTGAGGAGAATAATGCGACTGATCAGTCCAACGCCGAGACTGAGGTGGTGACTGACCAGTTTTCTCCTGGGCCATCTTCGCACTCCCGTAGACCAGGCGATCTGGTCATTAGGGAGCCTCAGCCTGAGTATCAGCGCAGTCCTGCTATTCCCGCCCAGCCTGGGAAGGGAAAGGCCATCTAGCCTGAAAGGGACCTCAGCTCATCATCTGACGACGAGGACGACTTCCTCGATCAGATCCTCAATTCAGGTCTAGTAGTCATAGCAATATGTTTGATTACTTAGTGATTTGAGACTAATAAAACTGTAGTAGTAATATACTTTTCTACATTTGATTATATATATGTTTTTTTTTTTTAACGAATCTTGTGTTTTCCTCTTTTGTAGATCCAGAGATGTTTAGGCACTGCATCGCTCCTCCTTCCCCAAAGAGGAAATCTGGTGAAGGAAGTGGCTCCACTCCCCCGAGCAAGGTCCCGAGGACAGTGCAACCGAGCCAAGGGAGACAACCTGAGGGGTTAGTTACGATCCCGCAGTTGACCCCTTCCTCGCTTCCTCCATCAGCGAGCCTAACTCCCCCTCGTTTGACCGGCTTGAGCGAGGCACTATGTACTGCTAGTACCATTGGGAGGGGGGCAGTTGATCAGACCCTCCACGACGCTTCAACGATTCAAGGCTTTGAATCCTTCCCTCGACTCAGTGTTGACGTTGTCTTAGAGAGAGGGATTGCTCAGTTGGTGAATGTAAGTGCTCTACCATAAGATAGTTTGTTACTCATGTTCATACTTTGTAGTAACCTTTTGTTTTTCATGCAGACGCTCATGAACATCTGCCATGCCCAGCACCGATCAGTCGACTACAAGGAGTTGATCAAGGTCTTAAATGATCAACTAGTGGAGGCTCGAGCTAAGGTGGATGCTTCTCAATCCAAGTTGGAGAGGTCAGAGAAGATTGTGGCTGAGCAAAAGGAGTCTCTTGAGGGGTTGGCTAATGGGAATGATCAATTAACCCAAGCCAACAAGTCACTGACTGATCAACTAGACAGACTGACTCATGAGAATGAAGGACTAATTCGCGAGAATGAGGAGCTAAAGCAGGAGAGGGAAGTTGATCTGACTCGCAACGAGGAGACCTGCTTCAACTGTTTTTATGAGGTGTGGAAGCTAAACAAGCCTCTCAACCTCGACTTTCTCACCGAGGAGATTAAGGCAGAGGAGCTCGCCAAATGTGAGGCCAGGGCTGCTGAGGAAGTTGCTCATCCTACCGGCACTACATCTGTTTCCCCTACGCTATCATTCCGACCGGAAGGAGCAGTTGATGCCAAGGAGGGGGTTGATCAACCTACTAGAGCTGACCAGTGATCCCTCTTCCTACCAGAGAAGCTTCTGCCCGACCAGACAAGTTGTTGTCCTACCATCCTTCTATCATACCTTATTTTGTTTTTTGTTATATACTCTTGCTCGTATGATCGAGCTGTTTGGCATTTGCACTTTACTTTTATTTTTTAGCTAACATGAAACATTTAAGTCTTTTTACACTTAAAACATTACAAGTTTATTGTGAATAGTAAAGTCTCTGTATGCCCTTTATTTTCACATGAGTACTTAGTTTTCTAACTTAGAAATTCTAAACATTTCATAAGTCCATACTAAATATACTTTCTCACGCTCTTATTGCTCTAACATTTTATGAGCATAAAGTTTATTATCACACGAATATCTACTTCTAACTTAAATTTTTTAAAAATTCCAAGTTACTTAAGCTTTGTCAAACAAGTTAGCTTAATGGCCTTTTCGGACTTCAAAAATTTACAAGTCAGCCTAAAAACAGATATCTTTGCTCGTGCTCTTATTGCCTGTGTTGAAGTGCACGCCAGTATACCTTATGTGCATGCCAGTATACTCTATGTGCCCCCCAAGTGATTAAAGGTTGAAAAATCCTTGATCACTTGCTACTTGACCGAATTTGTCCCAGAAGTTACTACTCGTGAAACACATAGAATATACAAATATATTTCAGCAGTTAACCACTACAAAAACATGCAACTATTTAAACGTTGGTCGTTCATCTCATGGATACCGACCAGTTGAACACTACCCGGTATATATGTATATTTATTTTTAGAAGACCTGTTTTGTTTAAATTGTAATGACAGTTGAACACTGCCAAGCAAGAATAATCAACACATATGCAAAATTTGTAGCAAGATTCGACAACGCTGCGCGTGATCTCTTTTATTACTCGTAATAAATAAATGACAAAACATGTCTAATAACGAGTCTCAAACAATTCAAACTTAAATAACAAGTTAAGCACTTGATACAAAGCTACTACTCTGTAAGCAGTATTTATTGATAATATTTCCTCAAGTGCTCGCCATTCCACTAGTTCCTGATCAACTCTCCATTTAATCGAGCAAGTTTGTAGGTGTCGGGTGGCAAGACTTGCTCAATTTGATACGGTCCTTCCCAGTTTGGTCCTAGTATACCAGCTGCCGAGTCTCTGACGAACACCTTCCTGAGAACCAAATCTATGACCTGGAACTTTCGATCTCGAACTTTGGAATTGAAGTAGCGTGCCACTTTTTTCTGATGAGCAGCAACTCTCAGGTTTGCCTTCTCTCGTCTCTCCTCGAGGAAATCCAAAGATTCTGCTAGCAATTGATGATTCTCCTCCTGGTTGTACATGGTCCTCTGATGAGATGGTGGGTCTACTTCAACAGGTAACATGACTTCATACCCATATGCCAAAGAAAATGAGGTATGGCCAGTTGCTGTCCGGGCAGTAGTCCTGTATGACCAAAGGACTTCTGCCAATTCTTCCGCCCAAGCACCCTTAGCTCGCTCCAGACGCTTTTTTAGAGTGTCCTTAAGAGTTTTGTTTGCGGCTTCAACCTGCCCATTGGCTTGTGGATGGGCTACCGAGGAGAAACTTTTTGTGATACCATGCCGAGTGCAAAAATCGGTAAATATGTCACTGTCAAATTGGGTGTCGTTATCAGACACTATCTTCTTGGGAAGACCATAGCGACATATTATAATCTTAACCACAAAGTCCAACACTTTCTTTGAGGTGATCGTGGCTAGTGGTTAGGCCTCAGTCCACTTAGTGAAATAATCCACTGCAAACTGCACTCCTCCTTTTCCTTTGGGCAATTTCCCAATCAGATCAATGGCCCACACTGCAAAAGGCCATGGGCTCTGCATTTGCTTTAAGACATTCGGAGGCGCCCTAGGCACTTTAGAAAATCTCTGGCACTTATCACACTTCTTCACATACTCCATATAATCCTCGTTCATTATAGGCCAGAATAATCCTTGCTGCAAAATCTTTTTAGATAGACTCTGCCCCCCAGCATGATCTCCACAGAACCCTTTGTGCACTTCAGCTAATAAATTTTTTGACTGGTCGGGTGTTATGAACCTGAGTAGAGGTAGGGTGTACCCTCTTCTATACAACACTCCATCCATCATGATGTACCTAGCAGCTTGCCTCATAATCTTCCTTGCTTCATTACGATCATCTGGGAGGGTTCCTTGCTCAAGGTAAGCAATGATGGGAGTCATCCAGGTGTCAGCTATCGTGATCGGCATGGCTTCTTGTTCATTAATGCTTGGCTCCACCAAGTATTCCACCGATACTATATTCAGAGTTTCGACATCTTTTGCACTAGCTAGCTTTGCTAGAGCATCCGCGTTAGAGTTCTGCTCTCGTGGTACTAACTTGATGGTGTATTCCTCGAATTATGCTAGCAGATCCTTGGTCTTATTTAAGTATGCCACCATGCGTAGGCCCCTTGCCTGATATTCCCCCAAGACTTGGTAGACCACCAATTGGGAATCGCTGTTCACTTCCACCGACCGGGCATGCACATCTCTAGCCAGGCGCAAGCCTGCTAGGAGGGCTTCATACTCCCCCTCATTATTAGATGCATTAAATCTGAACCTTAATGCACAATGAATTCGGTGTTTCTCTGTCGTGACCAATATAATCCCAGCTCCTGAATGATGCTCATTCGACGACCCATCAACAAAAAGTTGCCAAGTAGGAAGTTCATCTTTCTGCTAAATGACACGCTTTTGCTGGTCGGGAACATCAGTGATCTCGGTACATTCAGCAATGAAATCTGCTAAAGCCTGACCCTTAATAGCAGATCTCGCTTGGTACTTGATTTCGAATTGGTCCAACTCAACTGCCCATTTAAGTAGCCGACCAGACGACTCCGGCTTCTGTAAGACTTGACGTAGAGGCTGGTCAGTAAGGACTTTAATGGGGTGTGCGTGGAAGCACGACTGCAACTTTCGTGATGCAAGTACCAAGCAATAAGCCAACTTCTCGATCAAGGGATACCGAGACTCTGCTCCTATCAACCGTTTGCTAACATAGTATATCGGGCGCTGCACTCTATCCTCTTCTCGTACTAGGGCAGCACTAACAGCATGCTCCATGACTGCTAGGTACATAAAGAGGTCTTCTCCATCAACGGGCTTCGAAAGAACAGGAGGTTGGGACAAATGTTCCTTTATTTCTGGGAAAGCTTGCTCACATTCTACCGTCCACTCAAACTTCTTGCTCCCTCTAAGTAGGTTAAAAAACAGGACACACTTGTCCGTTGATTTACAGATGAACCTGCTTAGAGTTGCAATCCGCCCAGTCAAGCTTTGCACATCCTTTATTCTGGCCGGAGACTTCATTTCTATGAGAGCCTTTATCTTTTATGGGTTTGCTTCTATTCCTCGGGAGTTCACAATAAACCCAAGAAATTTTCCAGAACCCACTCCAAATGAGCACTTGAGGGGGTTTAACTTCATGATGTACTTTCTCAGTATTGCAAAGCACTCCTCCAAGTCTCGCATGTGCCCTTCAGTTTCCTTTGATTTCACCAGCATATCATCTACATAAACCTCCATGCTCTTGCCGATTAAGTCACGGAACATACCATTCACCAAACGCTGGTAGGTAGCTCCTGCATTCTTCAGTCCAAAGGGCATGACCCTGTAGCAGTATAACCCTATATCTATTCGGAAGCTGGTATGCTCTTCATCAGGAGGATGCATGCTAATCTGGTTGTACCCCGAATATGCATCCATGAAGGACAATGTTTCATGACCAGAGGTTGCATCTACCAACTGGCTATTCTCGGTAAAGGAAAGCAATCCTTTGGGTATGCTTTGTTCAGGTCAGTAAAATCTACACAAGTCCTCCATTTTCCATTGGGTTTGGGAACCAACACTGGGTTTGAAACACATGCAGGATAATATGCTTCCCTTATAAACCCATTCTCCTTTAGCCGCTCTACCTTCTCCTTAAGAGCCTTTGCTCGATCTTTGTCAAGCAATCTCCTCTTCTGCTACACCGCTGGATAGCTTTCATCCACATTGAGCACGTGGCTGATCACAGTTGGTGAGATACCCACCATATCCTTGTGAGACCAGGCAAAGACATCTTGATTCCTTCGCAAGAATTCTATCAGCTGTGCCCTCACCTCTGCTTTCAGCTTTTTTCCAATCTTGACCCCTTTGGTCTGGTCATTCTCATCTATCAGGACCTCCTCTAACTCCTCGGACGGTCCCACATCACTTTCATAATCCCCAAAGAGAGGATCAAAATCCCTTCCCTCGCTTTGGGAAACGCCCTATTTGGTGACTTCATCACCGGATGGGGTTTTCTGCTCTTTTAAACCAAGAGTGCTCTCTTGGCCAAACTCCTCTAACATCTCTTCCCGATCGGTTACAACTACAAAATTCAAGTCGACATCCATCTCGTCCACCTCCTCTCTCTCAGCACATACAATCATGTTGCTCTCCTTGGCCCCTTTCCTTGCTTTAGCTACTGAGGCATTATAACACTCCCTAGCCTCCCTCTGGTCTCCTTGGATGCAGCCTATGCCCGCACTAGTTGGGAACTTCATGGAAAGGTGCCAGATTGAAACCACCGCATGTAAGTTTGTGAGCAGTGGTCGACCAATAACCACATTGTAGGCGGATAGGCAGTCAACAATCAAAAACTCGGTCATTACTGTCTCATGTTTGGGAGCCTCCCCCACCGTAACTAGCAACTTGATAGTTCCAGCTGGTGACAATCCTTCTCCAGTGAACCAATAAATGACTTGAGAGTACGGCTTCAAGTCATTGATAGATAACTTCATCCTCTCGAAGGATGACTTATAAATAATGTTCACTGAACTCCCTGTATCGACCAGACATCTCTTCACCTTCATATTGTCAATTTGGACTGTCACAACAAGAGGGTCATTGTGAGGATACCTCACGTGTCAAGCATCTTCTTCAGTGAAAGTGAGGGACTCACTTTCGTATCTTGGGTTCTTTGGTGGTCGCTCCTCCACTGTCATAACTTCGGAGGTTGATGTTGCATCCAACTCATGACGAAGGGTGCGAGCATACCTCTCCCTCACCTTATTGCTATCTCCAGCAAGATGTGGACCTCCACATATGGTATCTAGTGTGAAGTCCACAGGTTCAGGTTGCAAAGGTGGGGATCGTTGCCGCTTGAACCCAGGATTGTTATTACTTCCCTCTCCCTGGGTCTTCTCTGCTCGATACTTCTTCAGCTTCCCTGACCAGAGGAGAAACTCTATCTCATCTTTGAGATGATTGCACTCATTCGGGTCGTGACCATAGTCTCCATGGAAGCGACAGAACTTGTTCATATCTCTTATACCCATCTCCTTCTTGATAGGTGGGGGTTTCTAGTAAGGGACCTCTTGATGACTGGCCAAATAGATCTCCGCTCGGCTCGCTGGGAGAGTGGTGTAGTTGGTGAATCGAGGTTCATACTTCATTGGCTTTTCGTTTGGTCCCGACTTAGCCTTCTTCTCATTGTGGCAGTCAGACCCGTTATTCCCACGTTTCTTACCACCATTTTGATCATTTCCACCATTCTTGGGAGGATCAGTCGATCCACTCGGGTTGTTCAGGCCCTTCTCTCCCTTCTCAATCGCATCATCCAACTTAATGTATTTGTCCACCCAGTCCAAAAATTGTTGTAATGTTAAAATTGGGTTGCGATGAATGCTGTCCCATAAAGGACTCCGATAGATAATGCCGAAAGAAATTGCCACCATCTTCCCCTCATCTCCAACTGCAGTAGCTCTGTTAGCTTCTCTCATGAACCTTTGTATGTAGTTATTGAGAGACTCATCCTTCCCTTGCTTAATATCCGCCAAGTGATTGGCGTAAACAGGAGGGGTCCGAGCAGCACTAAACTGCCTGCAAAACTCCTTTCTAAAACTTTCCCAAGAAGTGATGGAGTTAGGCTTAAACTTCCAATACCACTCCTGGGCAGTGTCGGACAATGTGGTGGGGAAGACTCTGCAGCGATAGTCATCACTCACCCCGAGCAGCTCCATCTGATCTTCGAACTTCCCAACATGCCTTATCGGGTCTGTCTTTTCTGTATAAACTGGCAGTACCGGTGCTTTGTATTTCGCTGGTGGTTGAGCTGCTCTAATTCGAGCACATAAAGGGCTGCCACTCCTGTGGTTTACTGGATCAATCACAGATGGTCGTTTTGACAGACTCTGGACTGTTGCTGTCAAAGCATCAAGCTGGGCTTGGATGGCTGGGGCCACTGCTAGGGACTCATTTTCGGGACTGCCTGGTTAGGCACTCCTAACCGGCAGACCATCATCGAGTATTTCTACTCGACTGGTAGGTCGGATTGGCTCTTTCCCTTCGACCGGGACGGTCCTTCGTCTATCAGCAATGACGTCCCTTAGATCCTTCTGAGTAGTGTGCTTTCCCAATCGATCGAATACTGTACTCCGAGTCTTCTCGGAAGGTTTGCTGGGTGGAACATGCTCCTTGCCACTACGCTAGTTAGGATGCAGTGGTGGCCTTCCTGTTTGAGCTGGGATATCCTTTCCTCCTCAATGGTTATCATTATTCTTCTCCTTTGACTGGTCAGTGTGATGACTGTCAGCTTCATCATGCCCATGCCCATCATTGAAGTGGGAAGTTCCTTTACCTCAAGGAGCTCTATTGTGCTCCTGCCCAAGAGGGGTTTTCTTGTTACCTGACTTATGACTTCCTGACCTGGAAGTCTCTGATCGGTGGCTCTTTGAGGGGGTTCTGGAGTTCCCCCTTTGAGTTGATGCAGTGTGTGACTGGACCCCATCTTCCTCATGACCAGGTGGGTTACCACCACCCCTGCTTGGTCCGCGAGAATGGGGTCTATCAGTGTTCTTACAACCAGCTTCTGTGGTCCTTGCTCCTGGGGTGGCTGCCACTGCAAGGGCAGCTTGGGCATTGGCCCAGGTCAGCTGCGTAGCTGCCTTGAAAGCGAGCGCAGCCTCGCGATGTCACCTATCGGCCTCCTCCTGCTGTCGCCGGATCTCCTCACTCCTGGCGTCCAATTCCCGCCTTTGCTGCTCGAATACGGCATTCTGCCTAGCCATTTCTTCAGCGAATGCCTCCTGTCTGGCATTGAACTGTGCCATCTCCTCCTGGAAGGCGCTCATGGCTTCCTGGAGTTCTTCAACCTCTGGGGTTACATCCTCGAGCATGACTCTAGGCTCAGTTTCACGATCTTGAAGGCTAGGACCTTCTGATCTGGCAGGCTCTTTAGAGGAGCCTGTCTTCTTGGAGGCTGCATTGGTGTTCTTAGGCGCCATAATATCTTAGGGATCGTCTGTCTTTCTCTTCAGGCTCTCAATGAAAGCACCAAAATGTTGACCGTGTTTTTGGCCAACGATGTGAGAACGTCAAAAACGATAAAACCTTCAAGAGAAAATAAACGACACAGACGATTTATAGTGGTTCAGCCCCAATGTGATGGTAATAGCCTAATCCACTTAGAGTTATGATTATATATCTACACTCAAGATCAGATGAACCTGAGTCAACTGAGTTTCTTCAGTGTAGATTCAAAGAATACAGAAATTCTCTCAAATACAAGTATTTTCTCTCTCTATAAAATTCAGATCAAAAGTCCAGAATTCCAAAAAGTCCCCTTTATGATGTCATAAGCCTTGTATTTATAGGCTTAGGATCGTACAGATGATATCCCCCATAATCGGGATATTTTATTATTCACATTTTATTTAAATTACAACAATATTCAAAATGTAACAATACACAATATTCGTGGAATAAATGAGAGATTCCTGCGTATGCCAAGACCGATTCTTGTTGAAGCTGTTTCTGGGATCCTTGACGTAGTCCTGCTCTATCTAGTTGATCCATATCACCTTAAGTGTAATGCCCCAAATTTCCTAATAAGGTTTAGGACCTTGATTAGGAGGCCGGGAGGGCCATAATTGCATTATTATGCTATTTAATGATAATATGCATGTTTAGGTGTATTAAATATGCGTGTGAACCCATTTGTGATTAATTGGGTGATTTTCGTATTTTGGCCATTTCAGGCATTTTTGGCATATATGTGAAATGGGCGTGGTTCTTTGTTATTATCTGGTTATGCCAGGGTTACCCAACACAAGATGATTCTAGGAGGTAAGCTAGTGGGAAAGTCACAACGGGATTTAAGCTTGACTTGGAGTAAGTCAAGGGGTATTTAGAGCATTACCGGGTTATTGGGTAATGGGAATTAATATTTGGTGATAAGTTGGGAGTTACTAAGACAAGGGGGAAATTCTGGAAGTTTTGACTATAATGTCCCCGGGGTGTTTTCGGGACCCCGAGCATTAGGTTTTATTGGAAGCTACTTAAGCTTGAAGTAACCTTTTAAGGAAATAAAAAGAACGTTTTGTACGTTCTCTCTCCCTAAAGTTTCCTTTTCGTTCCCGATTGCATTTTTGAAGATAACTTGAGTTCTAGGACTCGGAATCAAGCAAGGATCGAGGCATAGCAATCCTAAGGAGAATTAGAAGCTTATTAGCCGCAGGATTTAGTTGGAAACAACTCAATCGGAGGTAATTCAAGTTTAATTTTTAAGTTTTTGAAAGTTTTTAAGCTTGAATTGGACTTTGTGAATCGTTGAGTTTTTAGGTTGTTTGAACCTTGGGTTTTGGTGGTTTTGGACCATTGGGAAGTTTGTGAACTTTGATTTGATGATTTGGGAATGTTTAGACATGTTTTTGGGAGGTTTTAAAAGGTTAAAACGAAGGGAAAATGGCTGCCCCGAAGTTGGGCCGCGGCCCTGTTCTTGGGCGCCGCGGCCCTTGCTCGATGAAGCAGGTGCCTTTTCTGTCTTGCTGGGCGCCGCGGCCCTTGGGTTGGGTGCCGCGGCGCTTGCTTCTGGTGGTGCTGGGGGCCGCGGCTCAGGGTGCCAGGGCCGCGGCTCAGGCAGGCTTTTGAGCCGTTTTGGTGTTTTGACCTCGGGAACATGGTTTTAGGCCTCGGGATCATTCCTACTACCCGGATTAGTGAGGATTGATGTCTTGGAGGCTAAGTTTTAGTTCAAGGGTTGGTTTTAGAACTTGAACTCATTGGATCACCATTTTTGGTTGTTACTAGGTTAACACTAGAGGCTTGGAGTCAGGATCGTGCTTGTGGTTCATTTGTTGGTAACCTGTGCTTGGACCAAAGGTAAGAAAACTGCACCCCATATGTGACATGCATGGTTATGATTGATGCATGTTGAATGTTTAAATGTAAACATTGATAGCATAATGAATGCTTGGCAATCTTGCCCATTTGCAAATGATTGTTGTTGAGGCATGCCGGATGATTAAGTGTGATGCATGAGAAACATGAGACTAGGGCATGCCATGAATGAGGAATATGAGATTGGTTAGAGCTTGAGTCTCTGCGTTTGTGCGTGATTATAAATATGCTAGCAACTGTTTAGTAAGTGTTATACCCAAAAATTGGAGAATGAATCCTAGGAGGCTAAGGAGAATGCATTCTAGGAGGCTAAGGAGAATGCATTCTAGGAGAGCTAAGGGGAGTGGTCCTAGGAGACCCCAAGGAGGATGTGGTCCTAGGAGACCCCTAGAGAGTGATTATAGGAGAACCCAAGGATGAGGTCCGAGGAGAACTCAAGAAAGTGGTCTTAGGAGATCCCAAGGAGAAAGTGGTACTAGGAGACCCCAAGGAGGATGTAGTCCTAGGAGACCCCAAGGGTGTGTTTGAGGTAAGCCTCCCAAGGTTTCCTAAGTGTTGGCTCGAACGTGTCCAAGGTAAGTAGCTAAGGAAGAGGAGTCCCATGCAAGCCAAGAATGGAGACTTAGATTTTGCCAAGGAGAGCCTACACAATGTCTGATCGGACATAGTTGGGAGATGCTAAAGGGGAGTGCTTCAGGCTTGTCCAAGGTGAGATGTCAAGGAGGATGCCTTGGACCACCTTGGTCCAAGGAGAAGGCAAGAGGAGGATGCCTCGGACCACCTTAGTCCGAGGAGAAGGCCACAAGGTCCGGTCGGACCTTGATTGAAGAAGGTATGCTCGGACTTGTCCGAGGTGAGACGCATGGGTGTTAGCTCAGACCACCTTGGTCCGAGGAGAGCCAAGCATGCATATATCACCTTGGTCCAAGGAAAACTTGAAGGAGTAACCAACATGCATGTGAGACTACGTCAAAATCCCCAGAAACAACTTCAACAACATATGCGGGAATCTCTCATTCTTCCCACAAATGGGGGGGTTTGTTACATTTTGAATTTTGAATGTTTCTTTGTAATTTAAATTTAATAAAATAATAAAATATCTTGGTTCTTGGGGATACCGTATGTATGACCCTAAGCCTATAAATAGGGGGCTTATGGGATGAGAGAGGGGCTTCCTTCTGCTTCTTCTTTCTAGAGAGAGAAAATTGGGTCTGTCTATTCTAGAGAGAGAAAGTGCTGAAATAAGAGAGAATTCTTGTATTTTTGCAATCTGTACTGAAGAAACTCAGTTGGCTCAGTCCATCTGATCTTGAGTACGGATCTATAAATCACAACTCTAAGTGGATTAGGCTATTACCGACAATCGGGGCTGAACTACTATTAAAATCTATTGTGTTATTTACTTTTCTTGTTTATACCATCTGTTGTCGTTTACATTCTCTTGAAGGCTTGTCGTATTTGATGTTCTCACGTCGTTGGCTAAAAACGCAGTCAACATTTTGGTGCTTTCATTGAGAGCCTGAAGAGAAGAACAGACGGTCCCTAAAGCAAGATGGCGCCTAAGAACACCACTGCTACTTCCAAGAGGACAAGCTCCTCTAAAGAGCCTGCTAGGTCTGAAGGTCCTAGCCTACAATATCATGAGAATGAGCCTAGGGTCATGCTTGAGGACGTGACTCCAGGAGTTGAAGAGCTCCAAGAAGCTATGGGGTCCTTCCAGGAGGAGATGGCACGATTCCACGCCAGGCAGGAGGAGTTTGCTGAAGAGATGGCCAGGCAGAGAGCTGCGTTAGAGCAGCAAGGACGCGATATGGAGGCCCGGAGTGAGCAGCTCAGACAACAACAGGAGGAGGTCAACCGGAAACATCGTGAAGCAGCGCTTGCTTTAGAGGCAGCTACCAAGTTGGCCCAGGCCAATGCCCAAGCTGCAGCACGAGGGGCAACCACCCCAGAAGCAAGGACCACAGAAGCTGGTGGTAAGAACAATGATAGACCAAGGAGGGATGGTAATAACCCACCTGGTGAGGGAGATGGAGTCCGATCGCACACTACCTCAACCCAAGGGGAGTACTCTAGAACCCCCTCCAGAAGTCACCGATCGGGCAGTAAAAAGACTCCACCTGGGCAGGAGCAAAATAAAGCTCCTAAAGAGAAGAGGACCTCACAGTTCAAAGATGGGCATGGTCGTGATGAGGCTGATAGTCATCCCACTGATCAGTCAAAGGAAAAGGAGGGCCACAACCCACAAGGAGGAGAACACTGCCCAGAGCGTGCCAAGAAGCCACCATTGCACCCCGACCAGCGGCGTAGCAGGAGAGAGGAAGTCCCGCGTAGTAAGCCCGCTGGGAAGTCGAAAAATACGGTGTTTGATCGGGTAGGAGAGCATGCTTCTCAGAAGGATCTAAGGGACGTTATCACAAACAAGAGGAGGACCGTCCCGGTCGAAGGGCAAAATCTGGACCGTCCTACCAGTCAAGTAGAAATACTTGACGGTGGCGCGCCAGATGTTAATGCCCGACCAGGCGGTCAAGACCTTGGGACCTCATCAGTTGCACTAGCCATCCAAGCCCAGCTTGACATGCTAGCAGCTGCAGTGCAAGGTTTGTTGAAGAGACCTTCCGAGATAGATGCGATCGACTACCGGAGTGGAACCCCGTTCTGTGCTCGAATAAGAGTGGTCCAACCAACCACTAGCAAAGTACAAAGCACCGGTACTGCCAATTTATACTGAAAAGGCATACCCGATAAGACATGTTGGGGAGTTTGAGGACCAGATGGAACTGCTCGGAGTGAGTAATGACTATCGATGTAGAGTCTTCCCCACCACCTTAACAGACACTGCTCAGGAGTGGTATTGGAGGTTTAAACCAAACTCCATTACCTCTTGGGAGGCATTCAGGAAGGAGTTTTGTAGACAATTTAGCACTGCCCGAACTCCACCAGTTTATGCCAACGACTTGGCAGATATCAAGCAAGGAAAAGATGAATCTCTAAAGAACTATATACAGAGATTCATGAGAGAAGCCAATAGAGCAACCGCTGTAGGAGACGAGGGGAAGATGGTTGCCATATCGATTGGGATAATTTATCGGAGTCCTCTATGGGACAGCATCCATCGCCATCCAATCTCAACACTTCAACAATTTCTTGACCTGGCGGAAAAATATATGAATTTGGATGATGCGATAGAGAAAGGGGAGAATGGCATAAACAACCCAAGCAGACCAACTGACTCTTCTAGTGATGGTGGAAGGAAGCGTGGAAATAATGGGTCTGACCACCATGAGGGAAAGAAAGCAAAGTTGGGTTCAAGTGAGAAGCCAACCAAGTATGAGCCTCAATTTACCAACTACACTACTCTCTCAACCAGTAGAGCAGAGATATATCTTGCTAGTCAAGAGGAGGTTCCTTACAAGAAGCCTCCACCCATCAGGAGAGAGATGAGGAAGAGAGACATGAATAAGTTTTGTCGCTTCCATGAAGATTATGGTAACGACACGAATGAATGCAACCACCTCAAGGACGAGATAGAATTTCTTCTCCGGTCGGGCAAGTTGAAGAAGTACCGAGCAGAGACACCCCAAGGAGAAGGAGGTAGAAGCAACTCCGGATTCAAGCGTCAAAAATCTCCACCCTTGCAGCCTGGACCTGTGGACTTCACCGTAGACACTATATGTGGAGGTCCACCCTTAGCTGAGGAGAGCAACGAAGCAAGAGGAGGAGTATACTGAGGAGGAGTGCTAGGAGCAGGAATCACTGGAGTGGCGTGCACGTAGAGCATCGAAGGAGATATTATTTTTAAATACCGCTTTCAGAGTGGTAGCTTGATTTCGAGTTTTTTAGACTTGTTATTTAAGTTTGGTGTATGAACTGGTTATTTGCTAGCCAATCATTTTATTTTGAACAATTTTGGTTGTTTAAGACTCTTTATTAGACATGTTTTGTCCATTTTAATTTACGAGTAATAAAAGAGACTACGTGCAGCGTGGTCGATTCTTGCTACAAATATGCATGTGTGTTAGTTATCCGAGCAGTGTTCAACTGGTTGGTAAAATCGGGCAGTGTTCAACTAGTCGATGTGTTCAAGCAGTGTTCAACTGCTTGAGTATTTTCCATATATTCTATGCGTTTCACGAGTAGTTAACTGCTCGAACAGATTCAGCCAGGTAGCAAGTGACTAAGGATCTTTCAACCCCCAACCACCTGGGGGGCACATGGGGTATGCTGGTATATAACTTAACACAGGCAATAAGAGCACGAGTTAATATATCTGTTTTTAGGCTGACTTGTAAATTTTCGAAGTCCAAAAATGCCATTAAGCTAACTTGCTTGGCAAAGCTTAAGTAACTTGGAATTTTTTAAAATTTCAAGTTAGGAGCAGATATTCGTGTGACCATAAACATCATGCTCATAAAATGTTAGAGAAATAAGAGTGTGAGAAAGTATACTTAGCATGGACTTATGAAATGTCTAAAATTTCTAAGTTAGAAAACTAAGTACTCATGCGAAAATGTAAGGCATACACCAGAGTGACTTTACTCTTCACAAGGAACTTATAACTTTTTAAGTCTAGAGGAGACTTAGAATGTTTTAAGTTAACAAGGAGAAGTAAAGTATAAATGCCAACAACTACAAGTTTAGCTGATCAGGTGCAAAGTTTTCTTGCTCAGGAGAGCAGATACAACTTCCCTGGTCGGCTAAGCATGTATCATCGATCAACTTCCCTGGAGTGAATCAAACAAATGCATGCAAAATAAATGCTACATGGTGAAAATTTGTCTTTGGGAGGAGAAGTCAAGTTTTCACCAAGATTGATTGAGAAAAATCAATCTCTCAAAATAATTTTGGGAGGCTCGAACAAGGTGCTTCGATGGTTTTTCTTAAAAGGTCCTAAGAGTGCCTAAAGGTGAAATGTTTGAAAAAATTATAGCATGGAGTATACCATGTTTGGTCCGAAAGGTGTGTCTAGTTCCAAGGAGAAGCGTCCAAATGGTGATGTTGCCTATGTCTGATCAGATGTGCATGCTTAGAAGGCTGGCTACTGTTCCATGCATTGCATTCATGTCAACACGGCTTATGCCTGTTTGTCCATGCTCACGATCAATACAGGTGCTTAAAGTGTTTGAAAAATGTGGTGTCCAAGCATACTTTGAGATGGCCGATCGGATGCATGTTGTTCCAAGGAGCATCTCACCTACGTCCAAGGATCTAGGCCCAGAAATTTTGTGCCTAAGGTGCTACACCCGACCAAGAGGAGACAAGAAGTGTCCGGTCGGACCTAGGTCCTTGGCACCTCAAGAAAAGAAGTGTCCGATCGGACAAGAAGTGTGCCTAAGGTGCTACATCCGACCAAGAGATAAACTTGGACCTTGGCCAAAGAAAGGCCACAAAGTGTCCGATCGGACCTTAGTTGGAGGAGCCAAAAGCTTGGCTCGGGCCATGTCCAAGGAGAAGCCAAGACATTGGCTTGGACCTTGGTTCAAGGAAAGGTTATGAAAGCTCCG
This sequence comes from Humulus lupulus, assembly GCF_963169125.1. NCBI lineage: Eukaryota > Viridiplantae > Streptophyta > Magnoliopsida > Rosales > Cannabaceae > Humulus > Humulus lupulus. The sequence continues at coordinate 44,732,269 of NC_084797.1, read as the reverse complement.
ATTCGACATGACCGAGGAGAGCCATGCATGTGTGCCAAAGGTCCGATCGGACCTTAGCTTGAGGAGCCCCTAGATGGTTGGCTCGGACAAGTTCGAGGACAACACCATGCATGTGTGCCAAGGGATTGGCTCGGACCTTAGCTTGAGGAGTCCCTAGATGGAAAGCTCCGATCGGACATGGTTGGAGGAGCCTAGTGTTTGGCTCGGACCAAGTCCAAGGAGAGGTCCCATACATGCCCAAAAGATGGACTTCAATTTTGGCCAAGGTCACATAAGGTCCGATCGGACATGGTTGGAGGAGCCTAGTGCTTGGCTCGGACCTATCCGAGGTGAGCTTCAAGGAGATTGGTTCGGACCACCTTGGTCCGAGGAGAAGCCAAGGATCACCCATGGTCCGATCGGATCACATGGTCCAAGGAGAAGCCACAAAGAGTCCGATCGGACCTTAGTTTGAGCTTCCAAGATGTGTGGCTCGGACATGGCCGAGGTGAGTTTCCAAAAATATGTGGCTCGAACATGTACGAGGAGATCCAAAGAAATTGCCTCGGACCCTAGTCCGAGGAGAAGACAAGGAGTTCACCCATGGTCCAATCGGATTCACCTATGGTCCGATCGGATCACAATGCTAAAATAGAGTTCGATCACCAAAATTATAATCCTAGCGCAACCAAATTGAGGATATTCAACAACCTGTCTCTATACCACAATGATTTTGCAACACATACAAAGGGAGCTTATGTTTTCATTGTATCAAGAAAATAGAGTTTGAAGAAATCACCAGACAAGTTCTGTCATGGAAGTTTACGTGAAAGTTATCAACCAGATAGGAGCTTTTGAATGATCTCAAGAATTTTTTGCTAGAAGAAAAGTTTATCATACGAGGGAAATCATATAATAAACTTGGGGGGAAAATGTTATACCCAAAAATTGGAGAATGCATCCTAGGAGGCTAAGGAGAATGTATTCTAGGAGGCTAAGGAGAATGCATTCTAGGAGAGCTAAGGGGAGTGGTCCTAGGAGACCCCAAGGAGGATGTGGTCCTAGGAGACCCCTAGAGAGTGATCCTAGGAGAACCCAAGGATGAGGTCCAAGGAGAAAGTGGTACTAGGAGACCCCAAGGAGGATGTGGTCCTAGGAGACCCCAAGGGTGTGTTTGAGGTAAGCCTCCCAAGGTTTCCTAAGTGTTGGCTCGAACGTTTCCAAGGTAAGTAGCTAAGGAGGAGGAGTCCCATGCAGGCCAAGAATGGAGACTTAGATTTTTCCAAGGAGAGCCTACACAATGTCCGATCGAACATAGTTGGGAGATGCTAAAGGAGAGTGCTTCAGGCTTGTCCAAGGTGAGATGTCAAGGAGGATGCCTTGGACCACCTTGGTCCAAGGAGAAGGCAAGAGGAGGATGCCTCGGACCACCTTGGTCCGAGGAGAAGGCCACAAGGTCTGGTCGGACCTTGATTGAAGAAGGTATGCTCGGACTTGTCTGAGGTGAGACGCATGGGTGTTAGCTCAGACCACCTTGGTCCGAGGAGAGCCAAGCATGCATATATCTGTTGGAAAAAACTTATACAGGATCTTTATTTATTTTCATGTATATCTAATATTAAACAAATTAATACGAGATTGCCTAAAACATGTTTCTAAAATTGAATTCAAAGAGAAACAAAAATAGAATACTTACAGTATACGCAGCGGAATTAAGAGTCCTTCCTTCAGTTTCTCTAACTCTTGTATCCTCTCTGTCGCAGAGTATTATCAAGAAACTGAACCGATCTTCTATTTTCTTCACGATCTTCCAATGCATCCTTAGAACCACCTAGACTAGTGTGGGCAATTCTCAACACATGAGATAGATATAGAGAGAAGAAGAGAAAATAAGAAAGAGGCTTAGAAAAGGACTTGTGTTTAGAGAGAATATAAAACTATCAGAAAATCTGACTTATCAAAAACCCTTGTTTTGACTTCTCTATAAGCACTCCTTTTATAGACTCAATTAGGCCATTTAATTTAATTAAAAAATCAATAAAATAACAGCCATTTTGAAGCCCTAGGTCAAAATTATCATGGGCTATAGGCCCGTGAAATTTCCCATTTGATTATAAGCCCATTGGACTTAAAATCAAGGCCTGTATTATTTTCTATTGATTTAATTAATTAAATAATTATTTAAATCCTTTATCAAATTAATTATTTATAATTTGAACCTTGATTTAAATTTATTTATTAATTTAGATACCAATTTATCTTAATTAATAAATCTGCCATAATTTCTCTTTTCTTCTCAAAATTATACAACTCTGTGAAACTATCAAAAATTGACCTGGTCAACTTTGATAATTCTAATTGATGATTAAATCAATTAATTGAGACTATCTAGATGATTTTATCCAAGGTACAATGGGGACCATGGGCCTATGAAATCAAGCTCCAATAAGTTATCATAAATCTAACAAATAAATTTACTAACTTATTAATTCCTCGTGACTCCACTATAGACTTGGAATTGCACTCTTGAATTCATAGAACGCTCTATAACAAATATAGATACGCTATTAATTATCCATTGTTACAACCATAATTTACACTCAATCCTCTATAGATGGTCTACAATGAGATAGGACTAAAATACCGTTTTACCCCTCATTGTATTTTATCCTTAAAACACTTAGTTCCTTGTAAATGATATTTCAGTAAACTAATTTAATTACTGAAATGAGATCTCTATCATTTAACACCTTGAACCAAACTAAAAGGAAACCATCGTTTCACTTCTTCATCAGAAGCTATAGATGTTCATATCTATGATTAACACTCCCACACAATTATACTACCGAGTTCCCAAGATGTAAGTATGGGCTAGTCCGTAGGGTAAGCTGGTAACGAACAAATCAAAGAACTCAAATAATAAAATCAGTTAGAATACTAACCACTCAGAATTGAGATTGAATTGACCTATGGTCAACTATATGACATGACTAGAATAGATAATAACGGCATGTTTACTTATCTTATCAACTGTCAATATCGGTCCTGTCCGATGTAACAAATAAATCCGATCTTATCTACTTTGCTAATGTTCTGGAAAGAACATAACACTGTAATGTGTAAGTAGATCATATCGTAGATTGGCAAGTTAGTGTAAATCCGGTGCACTGACTAATCTTAGGACTAACTTATTTTGAACATATAATCATATTTATATTCCACTGTGATTACGTCACTATAAATAAGATTAGCTATATGCTCGGGATTTAATAGAAGTTTATATTAAACAAATACTCATGAAAAAAAAACATGTGAGCAAAGTGATTCACCAAGTCAAAAAATGATTTCTATTCTTTTATTGATAATAAAATGAGATTACAAAGAATTTGGGTTTTAATTAGGGCATAAAACCCCAACAAACTCCCACTTGCACTAATTGAAACTAATGCCTTAATTCTACTAATCCCATCTCCTTGATATGCTTATCAAATGTAGCTACTGGTAGTGTCTTTGTAAACGGATCCGCAAGATTGTCTTCAGTTGCAATCTTCATAACCTTCACATCTCCCCTGGCCACATATTCTCGAATAATGTGATACTTCCTTTCTATATGCTTACTCCTCTTGGGACTTCGAGGTTCTTTTGAGTTGGCTATCGCTCCTGTATTGTCACAAAACAACACAAGCGGTTTATCCATTTCTGGAATAACACCAAGATCCGAATAGAACTTCTTTAGCTAGACTATTTCCTTAGCTGCTTCTGACGCGGCTATGTACTCAGCCTCCATGGTGGAATCTGAGATTGCAGACTGCTTTACGCTTCTCCAAATCACAGCTCCACCCCAAAGAGTAAACACCATTCCAGAAGTAGACTTTAGGTCATCGACATCAGTCTGAAAATCTGAATCGGTGTAGCCTACAGGGTTCAGAACACCACCCTTGTAGACTAACATATAATCCCTAGTCCGTATCAAATACTTCAGGATATGCTTAACTGCTGTCCAATGTTCCAGTCCTGGGTTTGATTGATACCTGCTCACTACTCCCACTGCATAGTAGATAACTGGTCTAGTACACAACATGGCATACATCAGACTTCCAACTGCAGATGCGTAAGGAACTTTTCTCATTGCATCTTCCTCTTCAGGAGTCTAGGGAGACTGCTTCTTTGAAAGATGAATTCCATGGCGGGACGGTAGACGTCCTTTCTTGGAATTTTTCATGGAGAAACGTTCAAGCACTTTATCTATGTAAGCTTCTTGAGATAGATCTAAGAGTCTGTTCTTTCTATCCCTGATGATCTGGATACCTAGAACATAACTTGCTTCATCCAAATCCTTCATCTGGAATTGAGTGCTCAGCCAATTCTTCACATCTGATAATTTCTTAACATTGTTCCAATGAGTAAGATATCATCTACATAAAGAACTAGGAATACCACTATTTGATTTGCCTTCAGTTGGTAAACACAGGGCTCATCAATATTTTGTTCAAAGCCATAGGTTTTGATTATTTCATCAAACCTAAGATTCCAGGAACGAGAAGCTTGCTTAAGTCCATAGATGGACCTATTTAACTTACAAACTTTTCCTTCTTGTCCAGATACTTTAAATCCTTCTGGCTGATCCATATAAATGACCTCGTCAAGCTTTCCATTAAGAAAAGCTGTCTTGACGTCCATTTTCCAAATCTCATAGTCGAGAGCGGCTGCTATGGATAGGAGGATGCGAATGGATTTGAGCATGGCTACCGGACTAAAAGTTTCCTCATAGTCCACGCCTTCTCTTTGGGTATAACCCTTTGCCACTAATCGAGCTTTATAAGTCTCGATATTTCCATCAACACCTCGTTTCTTCTTGTAGATCCACTTGCACCCAATGGCCCTAAAGTCACTAGGTGCTTCCACAAGATCCCAGACGGAATTTCAGTACATAGATTCCATTTCCTGTTTCATGGCTTCGAGCCATAGTTCCTTTTCTGGGCTAGCCATTGCCTGTTTGAAAGACAATGGATCATCATCACTAGTGTCACCAACAACCATATTTGTTTCACCATCCAAACCATAGCGAACTGGGTTTCTAGAAACCCTCCCACTACGACGAGGCTCCGTGACTATTTGCTCAGGAACAGTGGTATTTTCTTCATTTAAATTGACTTGCGTCGGTTGTACATGAAGAGTGGGAATTTCATCATCAACACGCGTTGATGACGATGGAACATTGGTTGGAGTCAATTATTTAACCATCTCCTCTAATACTACTTTGCTGCGAGGTTTAAAGTTCTGGACATAGTCATTTTCCATAAAAGTAGCATTTGTAGAAGTAAACACTTTCTTTTCTGAATGACTGTAGAAAAGTCCACCCCGAGTACCTTTAGGATAGCCAACAAACATGCAAACTTCAGTTCGCGGTTCTAGCTTTCCCTCCTTTTTCCTCAGGACGTGAGCGGGACACCCCCAGATTCTATAATGGCGTAAACTAGGTTCACGACCATTCCAGCGTTCTAAAGGTGTTTTGGGGATTGATTTTGACGGCACGACATTGAGAATGTCATTTGCGGTTTCAATTGCATGTCCCCAGAATGAAGTTGGTAGAGTTGAGTAACTAAGCATGCATCTAACCATTTCCAATAAAGTTCTGTTTCGGCGTTCCGCTACACCATTTTGTTGCGGAGTACCTGGGGCAGTAAGTTGTGATAAAATCCCAAGTTCAGTTAAATGATCTTGGAACTGCATATCCAAATATTCTCCACCCCTATCAGATCGCAAGATCTTTAACCTTTTACCTAATTGGTTCTGAGCCATTGCTAGGAATTCCTGAAACTTTGAAAATGTTTCTGATTTCGTATGCATTAGGTAAAGACATGAGTATCTAGAGTAATCATCAATGAAAGTGATGAAATACTCAAAACCACCCCTGGCTTGTATATTCAAAGGTCCACAAACATCTGAATGCACAAGACCAAGTGGTTCTTTGGCCCTATCACTCTTTGCAGAGAATGGACGCTTGATCAGTTTGCCTTCTAGACAAGATTCACAGACAGGTAATTCACCTAAGGTGAGTTCCCTCAAAGGTCCATCCTTTGTAAGTCTTTGAATCCTATCATAGCCAATGTGACCTAGTCTCAAGTGCCATAAATACGTCATATTTTTATTATCGGTCTTTTGACGTTTATTGGTCCTAGGTTTAGCTACTTTGAATAAATCATTGTTAAGAGCGAGGGGTTCGTTAGGTCGCAGAATATAAAGCCCGTTTTCCAAACATGCAATACACAATTGTGATCCATTGAAAGAAATAGATATATTAAAACTTGTGAAAGTCATAACAAATTGCTCTAATTGCAACATGGAAACTGAAATTAAATTTCTACTAAAATCCGGAATAAAAAATACATCTTTTAAAATTAAAAATTTATTTCCGAACTTTAAACGAGCTCTTCCTCTAGCTTGGACCGCAACGAACGCTCCGTTCCTAACTCTAAGCTTTAAGCCGCCTTCGTTCACTTCCTCCCACGATTCAAGAAGCTATAAAGAGTTACAAACATGGTTAGTAGATCCAGAAACAATAATCCAAACGGATTTATCATTCTCTAAAATACATGTTTCCAAGATAAATGAACTATAATCATTACCTTTGTTTTTATCTGCTAGAAACTTGGGGCAAACTCGTTTCCAATGCCCCTTCTCTTTGCAGTGAAAACATTTATCTTTACCTTTCTTTTTTTTCATGTTCTTCCCCTTAGGCGTCTGTGCACGTGGTCGTGCACTCGTCTTTGCAGCCTTTGCAGGCTTGGGGCTGTTGTTTTGTCCACCTTTCCTTTTGTTTCTAGCTTTCGAAGACGAAGCTGGGTTAGCTTCAGCCTTAGCTAGATGAGCAGCAACATCAGTAGTCTTATTTTCACCTCCTTTACTAGGTCCACCCATGACAGGGTCAATAATCTGCAGCTCGTTCATGAGCTGCGTCAGACCATAGTTGAGTTTAGCACGAACATGTAAACACGGTGCAATCCGAGAATTTACGGTGCCATCACGAACGTGCAGAGACGGTGCTATCCAAGCATTTACAGTACCATCACGAGCATTGACGGTGCCATCACTAACGTGCAGACACGGTGCTCGTTCTGGGGATTCCTCAATCATGACGAATTCAAAGTTGTCACTAATCAACTCTATGTTAATATTCTGCTTCCCATTAAGGAAGTTTTCTCCAGTGAGTTTCTCCATCGAAAGTTGAGAAAGGATGGGAGTAGACACAGACACTACTTAGCTTAAAACTACAAATTATCAATAAAATAGAAATCAATCACATTTGCTCAATAAAACTTCTAATCACACAAATTTCAAGAAATAGCACAACATATACCAAAAATATGAAGATATGAGAAAAAATACCAAAAACAATCATATCTCTATTTCTTTAGGTTTTTAACTAATCTATGATATCTTTGTCTCGGTTGGCGAGAGTCAAAAATACCACTAGTTAAATAGAGTTGTAAACTCATTTAATAATGGACACCACTATTAACAACCTACTATTCGATCAAAATAAGAAAACAAAATCTCTTATTTTATGAGCTAGACCCACTATTTCAATAATCATAGATTTAGTCCTAGTAGTCACCGTAGGGGTGAGTCTAGTAGAATTTGACCTATAATTATCTATCTTTCGAAATCTAACCTTGTCAAAATAGCTAATGAACACCTTCCGTAGGGGGACGAATCAAAGCGTCTCGATGCCCCATTAAGTTATTGACTATGTTAAACCAACGGTGGAGATCGAATAAAATTATTAAAATAAGCTCATTATAAAATTAAAATTAGTATTTTTATTATTTATTTTTAGAAAATTAATGACTATGGTTTTCCAAAAAAAAAAATTAAACAGATTAAAATTTTTAAAACCAAAGTCCTATAATTTCTTATTAATTCTAAAGTGTCACATTGAAACAAATTCAATTAATTTAGAATTAATTTGTTGCTAATCAATATTTAGGTTTAACTAATATAATGAACCTATACAATTAAGTCCAACTCAGGTAAATGGGTCTTAACAATTGGGCTTGTATGGAGGAGGGCTGGGTCCAGTATGTCGTTCCCACTACAAAGGCCCCCTATCTTCCATACAAGGTCCAAAAGACAGGAATTTAAACCTTCGTTTTATTAATTGTTATTAATTGATTAGGCCCACTATAGTCATGCAAAGCAAATGGGCCTTCACAAGTGGAATCACCCACAAGAGAGGAATTTAAACTTTACATTTTCTAATGGGCCCAAATAAAACCTATCATTTTATGAATATTTTATTTGGCAAAATACCATATATCTAACAAACATATGGGCCACTATATGCATCTAAGCCCAATTGCAAAAATACCACATATAGTGCAAACAGACATTTTATAATTGGATGGGTCTAATCATGTTACTATATGAGCAATTCTATGAATTTATGCAAAAATACCACAATTTATTTTATTTGCAAAAATACCACAATTAATTATCTAGAATTTATCAAAAAAAAATTCAAATTAATTAAATTTTTACAAAAAATAAGTCAATTTAAATGAAATTTATCAACAATTAACAATAGTTCATTTAAATTTCATTTATCAACAATTAACTTGGTTATAGGTTAATTTGAAAAAAAAATATTAATTTAATTTAAATAGGATTTATCAACAATTAACAAAAGTTAATTTAAATCCCATTAAAAAAAATTATTAATTGGCTGAATAAAAAATGATATTTTTCAAAATTTAACCAATTTTAAATTTTAAAATCAATATCTTAACTATTTTCCAAAATATCTTGTGTTGTTACAACTATTATCTAATATTTTAACCATTTAAAAATAATAAAATACAAATAGTTATAACAAGCCTAAAATATCTCAAATAGTTAAACAAATTCAAATATCCATAAAAATATCTAACTAACAATGTTCAAATTTCAAATAATTTAAATATTAAAAACTATAGAATAAAAAGATATTTATATTTTCAAATAAAAATTTAATAAAACAAAATCAAGAATTTAAATGAAAATATCTTAAATATCTTATATCATAATTCTAATATTTAATATATAAAAAGATTTAAAATTAAGTTGTTAGTCTAATTTTAAATTTGAATTTGAATCTTTGTAGAAAATATCTAATTATTTAAATCTCAACTAACAAAAATATCTTATTTTTTTAAAAAAAATTAAATGATAAAACAAAAAAGATATTTTTAGTTTTGATTATAAATAATTTATTTCCACAAAATTTAAAAACTTTTTTTTTTTTAATTTTAAAAAAAAAATTATTAGATGAATAGCACTGCGGCACTATTCACCGGTACTGTTCACGCGTGCATGCGCGTGGGCGCGCGCGGGCGGCGCGCGGAGGCGTACGGGCGTGCGCACGGGTGGCGCGCGGAGGTGCGCGGGCGTGCGCACGGGTGCGCGGGCGTGCGCACGGGTGCGCAGGCGTGCGCACGGGTGCGCGGGCGTGCGCACGGGTGCGCGCGGAGGTGCGCATGGGTGCGTGCGGGCGTGCGCGCGCGCATGGGCAGCCATGCCAAAAATTTTCCAATTTTTTTTTTTTTTTTTTGAGCAATTTTTCAAACTAAAACCATTTTCTAATTAATTTTTAACATGTTTTACACAAAATAAAACATATATAAAAATTAATAACATAGAAAATACAACAAAATAACCCAAAAATTGCTAAAATTCACATAAAATCAATCTGTTCATAAAAACATGAAAAACCATCCAATTATTCAAACATTTCAAAAAATCCAATTTTAAACATGTTCATGCATGAAAATAAAGATTACAAAAGTCTCTGAGGCCAGTTGTTGGAAAAAACTTATACAGGATCTTTATTTATTTTCATGTATATCTAATATTAAACAAATTAATACGAGATTGCCTAAAACATGTTTCTAAAATTGAATTCAAAGAGAAACAAAAATAGAATACTTACAGTATACGCAGCGGAATTAAGAGTCCTTCCTTCAGTTTCTCTAACTCTTGTATCCTCTCTGTCGCAGAGTATTATCAAGAAACTGAACCGATCTTCTATTTTCTTCACGATCTTCCAATGCATCCTTAGAACCATCTAGACTAGTGTGGGCAATTCTCAACACATGAGATAGATATAGAGAGAAGAAGAGAAAATAAGAAAGAGGCTTAGAAAAGGACTTGTGTTTAGAGAGAATATAAAACTATCAGAAAATCTGACTTATCAAAAACCCTTGTTTTGACTTCTCTATAAGCACTCCTTTTATAGACTCAATTAGGCCATTTAATTTAATTAAAAAATCAATAAAATAACAGCCATTTTGAAGCCCTAGGTCAAAATTATCATGGGCTATAGGCCCGTGAAATTTCCCATTTGATTATAAGCCCATTGGACTTAAAATCAAGGCCTGTATTATTTTCTATTGATTTAATTAATTAAATAATTATTTAAATCCTTTATCAAATTAATTATTTATAATTTGAACCTTGATTTAAATTTATTTATTAATTTAGATACCAATTTATCTTAATTAATAAATCTGCCATAATTTCTCTTTTCTTCTCAAAATTATACAACTCTGTGAAACTATCAAAAATTGACCTGGTCAACTTTGATAATTCTAATTGATGATTAAATCAATTAATTGAGACTATCTAGATGATTTTATCCAAGGTACAATGGGGACCATGGGCCTATGAAATCAAGCTCCAATAAGTTATCATAAATCTAACAAATAAATTTACTAACTTATTAATTCCTCGTGACTCCACTATAGACTTGGAATTGCACTCTTGAATTCATAGAACGCTCTATAACAAATATAGATACGCTATTAATTATCCATTGTTACAACCATAATTTACACTCAATCCTCTATAGATGGTCTACAATGAGATAGGACTAAAATACCGTTTTACCCCTCATTGTATTTTATCCTTAAAACACTTAGTTCCTTGTAAATGATATTTCAGTAAACTAATTTAATTACTGAAATGAGATCTCTATCATTTAACACCTTGAACCAAACTAAAAGGAAACCATCGTTTCACTTCTTCATCAGAAGCTATAGATGTTCATATCTATGATTAACACTCCCACTCAATTATACTACCGAGTTCCCAAGATGTAAGTATGGGCTAGTCCGTAGGGTAAGCTGGTAACGAACAAATCAAAGAACTCAAATAATAAAATCAGTTAGAATACTAACCACTCAGAATTGAGATTGAATTGACCTATGGTCAACTATATGACATGACTAGAATAGATAATAACGGCATGTTTACTTATCTTATCAACTGTCAATATCGGTCCTGTCCGATGTAACAAATACATCCGATCTTATCTACTTTGCTAATGTTCTGGAAAGAACATAACACTGTAATGTGTAAGTAGATCATATCGTAGATTGGCAAGTTAGTGTAAATCCGGTGCACTGACTAATCTTAGGACTAACTTATTTTGAACATATAATCATATTTATATTCCACTGTGATTACGTCACTATAAATAAGATTAGCTATATGCTCGGGATTTAAGAGAAGTTTATATTAAACAAATAATCATGAAAATAAAACATGTGAGCAAAGTGATTCACCAAGTCAAAAAATGATTTCTATTCTTTTATTGATAATAAAATGAGATTACAAAGAATTTGGGTTTTAATTAGGGCATAAAACCCCAACAATATCAATTTGGTCCAAGGAAAACTTGAAGGAGTAACCAACATGCATGTGAGACTACGTCAAAATCCCCAGAAACAACTTCAACAACATATGCGGGAATCTCTCATTCTTCCCACAAATGGGGGGTTTGTTACATTTTGAATTTTGAATGTTTCTTTGTAATTTAAATGTAATAAATATAATAAAATATCCTGGTTCTTGGGGATACCGTATGTATGACCCTAAGCCTATAAATAGGGGGCTTATGGGATGAGAGAGGGGCTTCCTTCTGCTTCTTCTTTCTAGAGAGAGAAAATTGGGTCTGTCTATTTTAGAGAGAGAAAGTGCTGAAATAAGAGAGAATTCTTGTATTTTTGCAATCTGTACTGAAGAAACTCAGTTGGCTCAGTCCATCTGATCTTGAGTACGAATCTATAAATCACAACTCTAAGTGGATTAGGCTATTACCGACAATCGGGGCTGAACCACTATAAAAATCTATTGTGTTATTTACTTTTCTTGTTTATACCGTCTGTTGTCGTTTACATTCTCTTGAAGGCTTGTCGTATTTGACGTTCTCACGTCGTTGGCTAAAAACGCAGTCAACAGTAAGCATGATGAATGCCCTATTCTTGGATAATTGGCATATGATACTCATTGATAGCATTTCTTACTCATGCATGGCTCTGACTAATTAGTCAGAATTGGCAAAGGTGCTAGTATCAACTGTGAAGCTGTGACTTACTAGTCAGGTTCGGCAGTGGTGCTGGGCACTGGTCACGCACTGACTAATTAATCAGATTTGGCAAAGGTGTTAGTATCAACTGTGAAGCCATGACTCACTAGTCAGGTTCGGCAGTGGTACTGGGCACTGGTCACGCACTGACTAATTAGTCAGATTTGGCAAAGGTGTTAGTATCAATTGTGAAGTCGTGACTCACTAGTCAGGTTCAGCAGTGGTACTGGGCACTGGTCACATTGTGCTAACTCACTAGTCATGACAACCCTAGTGTGTAGTGCACGCTATGTCGATTGGACCTAATCGACCCTCTGCATTGAATGACTCAAAGAGCATTAATGTAGGACCGACCTCAAGTTCGATGAATATAAACAAGCATTTATCTAGCCAAGGGCTAGCCATGTAGAGCCATTGCAGGAAATGGGCACTGGGCCCCTAGTGACTTGGTTGTCAGTCACTCAGTATGGTTTACTAGAACCTCAAGTGATATTCACTCGTCTGATCAAGGCTATGAGCTCTGTATGATCATTTTGATCATCATATGCATGGCTTGGGCACTGGGGCCCTAGTGACTTGCTTGTTGGTCACTCAACATGGTTTATCGGAACCTCTAGTGTTACGACACTCATCTGATTAGGATTGACTTGATAGTCCTCCAATCAGAAGGCCAAGACTTCTTGTCCTGGATACCCCAGCATCTGTTTGAATTCATTTGCATGCTGTGTAGAGCTATGAATGCTAGGCATGGAAGATATGATTTGATATCATGATATGACTGTTTATGAGCATATGAGTTTTCTTGCTGGGCTTCGGCTCACGGGTGCTTTGTGGTGCAGGTAAAGGCAAAAGGAAGCTGGACCATCCTTGAGTTGGAGAGCTTAGGTGATGACGTGTACATATGCAGCTGCTCGACCAATACTTGGGCGAGGTTTGAAGGTGGAACTAGGGCTGAACCCTGTTTTGCCGCTTAGAACGGCCTGTTGTAAACACTTTATTGTAATAAACTCTAAAATTATATTTTTGGGATCCCAATGTATACAGTAAACATTCTAGTGAAACGTTATATCTTAACCAAAGTCTTTAATCCCTAAACCGCTAGTCACGCTTAGTTACACGTTTATGGCCAAATGACTCGATTAGCGAGTTTAGCACTGTTTGCAATGCACACTGTAGAGGTCCCCTGGAGTTGGGGCGTTACATTCAGTCTGGTCGGCCACACCTTTACTGGGCAGTTATGCACTTGACTGGGCAGACATGCACTTAGCTGGACAGACATGCACTTAGCTGGTCGGACATGGTCATGACCGATCGGCCAAGTTCATGCCTGGGCAGGCAAAGTCATGCTTGGGCAGGCAAGGTCATGCCTGGGCAGACAAGGTCATTCCTGGGCAGACAAGCACGTGACTGGTCGGATAAGGTCATGCCTGGTCAATCATGACACTTCTCAAACCAGTCTAAATTCTTCAATGGCCTACCGGGCTACTCCTAATCCAGGTCACCCAACCATTCCTTGCCACTTGTCATTTCTATTGCCGCATCATCATTTTTAAATTTTGGGGATAACAATATCATTTATCAAAATAATATTCCACATAATTCTTGACCGGCTCGAACCAACTACTAACGTTTGTTCAAAACATGGGACATGACAACTAGTGTGAGTAAAGCTCGGCCATACATGGTCGAGATTTCCAAATACTAATTAAAATTTTAATATAGATCTCGACTGGCTTGAGTAGAGCTCGACCAAACATGGTCGAGATTTCCAAAATCTAATTAAAATTTTAGTATAGAGCACAACTAGAGTGAGTAGACCTCGACTAACGTATTTTTACTCTATTGATTAAAAATTTATATTTTTCTTATATTTAATTACCAGGTACATATTTATGTAAAGTTAAAGACAAGTGAAGAAGAACAATCAGAACCACATGTTGATGAACATTTAGAGCCTTCCTCTGTGTCATGACACAAAATACTTCCAGTGTGCTTTGTTGTAAAAAATATTTATTTTTTATGTTTTTTAAATAATTTAAAATGGGAAACTTGAGTTTTATGCATGATGATGGTAGCTAAATCAAACAAGTGCCTCACACTTTACACATAAAAAATAAGCTATTGTTTGTCATTCTTCCCAAAATACTGTAGCGCACCAAGTTTTTTTATTATTTTATTAAATTGTGTGCATTATTTTATTATTAATTGTTATGAATTTACATTTATTTTTTAAAATTATTTGGTAGGAATTATGTGAATTAACATTTGTTTTTGTTTTATCTAATTATTTTATTTCATGAGTTCTTGAGTTTTGGTTGTATGCACAAATGTGTATGGTTAGTAGTAATGCACCCTAACACTTGTGTGTGTGCATGTGCATAATTTGCATAGTGAGCATGCATATTCTAGATTATTCTTCTATTTTGTTATTTAGTTTAATTTAATATAAGAAAAGGGAAAATAATGGAAGAAAATTCCAAGAAGAAGAAATGGAGAGTGAGTGGCATGAATGAGAGGGGAAAAGGGAAGAGAGGGTTTGCCTTTTTAAATCCTAGGTCAACTTTTCCTATTCCATGTTTAAGGAATAAAATAAAATGGCGAAGAATATGAGGATTGGCTATTCTATGGGATGTGTTGGGTCAAATTTGGTAAGTAGAATTGGAAGAGTTAAGTGTGTGTGTGTGTGTGTGTGTGTTGAACATGAGGTAGAGAGAGGGAAGGAGAAAAATGGGTATTGGTTTTCCATTTTGGGATAGTTGACAAATCCCTTTATTTCAAAGTGATTGTGAGAAAATAATCAAGGTAATTCATTTGGGTGATTCATTTTACCCACTCTTAGGTTAGATAAAATTGGAACTATTGAGTATCGTGACTTAGAGGGAGAAGAGAGAGTGAGAGGGCTCATGAACTAGAGAGAGAGAGAGTGAAAGAAAGAAAAATAAAGAGAGAGAGAGAGAGAGAGATGAAAATCTTGGAGGAGAAAGAGAAGAAAAGAAGAAGGGATCGAAAATCTCTTTAGGTGTGCCTTTGTTTGGTTTTGGTTTGATTCCCTAAGACTATTTTACTCATCACTAAGCTTTCTTTTTATTTTTCCTTCTTTGGGGGTTTCGAAATTCAATAGGTGCCAAGGTTTCTTTTTGTTAGTGTATTCTTGATTCTACAATCAAGAGAGGTAATGGTTTCTCTCATATTTTTCTTATTCTATTGATGTTGATTATTGTTTATGGTTTTGAAATATGGATTTACGGTTACAAGAAAAGTATGTAAATCTCTTCATTTTTATGCTAGAAATATGAGCATGTTGATCTTGATGTTGTAGCACCTAGGGTTTTCGAAATTCTGTGAGACTCCTATGTTTATGATGCTATGTTTATCTTGATTCCTATGATTTATGTAAAAGTATGCAAAGATGATAATAGATGCATGTTAGGGCTTAAGTTTTAGTTTTGGTCTATTTTATGACAATGTTGTTTCTTTATTATTCTAGTATACATGCAAAAGAAGTTTGAGTTGTTTGTCATATAGGTTTTGGTCTAGGGATTTTTTTTAGCATGTTGGTTTATATTTTTGTTTATCTTGTTGTAACTTGTGATTTTAGAAATATGCTAGATGGTTTGAAGGTTTGATATTGGTATAAAGTTCTTCAAAAAAAAATGTTAATTAAGTTTTGTATCTATAGAAGTTTAGATTCTTGATGCTTGAATAGTTTTGCTTCATGGAATACTTGAATGGTAGGAACATGTTAGGTGATAATTAAAACATGATTAAAAGTGTGTTTTTAAATAATTATGCTTGCTGTAATTTTTCTCATTTTGATGGTGATGATCAATCAATGATTTTAAAAATATACAAGTTATGTCTCAAAATGATATTTTAGAACCTATGTAAACAAAAGACTTCTTTTTTTACATTTTAATGGGATTTTTTTCTCATTAAATACATGCAGATTTTTTTATATCTTGTGAAAGAAAATATATTTTTAGACCACTTATGTGATTTTAAACAAATAAAATGCTTCATGGAATTTTTGGTTTATTGGGAGAAATTGTCTTTTAAATAAAATAAGTAAAGCATGTGCTCAAATAAATTAAATCCTAGACTATATAAATGAAATTGTAATTTTCTATACATTACAATATGAAATATTTTCATTAAAACAATGCAGTTTTTTATTTGTAAAATAATTAATCAAGTAGCATTATTTTTATGAAACTATGTATTTTTATTTGAGTAAAAGGATGGTATAAAGAAACGTTTTCAATATAATTAAAATTATGGTATTTATAAAAATGTCGTAACTTAGAGATACTATTTTTTTAACAAGTTAAATGGGTCATTTTTATTTAACTTTTTGGAAAAGGGAATGAGTACCAAAGATTGTTTTATCTTAAATAAATATATTAAATTATTTACTAATTATTAATTTTGGATAATTAATTATTTTTTAAAAAAGAAATATAAAAACAAGGGTTACTATACTTTTGTTTTATCTTATTTTAATTTAAATTGGTAAATGAGATAAATACTTGGTAAATGCCAACTAAAATGAAATAATTCTTTTAGTTATATTTTAAGTACTATTTTAATATAACCTTGCGATATAAATCAAGTTGGTAAAATATTTTTGTCTAATAAAATTTACGCGTATTCTAAGAATTTAAAGGGACTAAAACCTACCAACTTCTATGCACATTTTAAAGATTTTTCCCACATATGCATGTTACGTGCAAGCTAAGTTTTACATTCAAATATACGCCATATGATTAAGTGCATGATTTTGGTTTTGCAAACATTAAGGATTCACTAGAAGACTCAAGATTATTCTTTTATAATTTTATGTGGAATTGTTGAATGTTTATAGTATAGTGCAATATGTGCCACGTGTGCATGGCCCATGCACACGTGGAGTATGTGTGTTAGGCATGTGTAATCTTACATGATTTTAAGACAAACGTTTGATTGTGATTCTAGGTTTGTTGTGAAGTACCCCGCACTTTATTTTTTCTTTGACTTGAGATAAGGAAGTTAGCTAGAATTTTCTATGAATTATGTTATGAAAAGTATAAACTAATATGTGTCAACAACTATTGTGTTATAAAAATTATGAGCCTCTATGTTATGATATAAGTTGTTGTATGTTGTATGAAAAGCAGTAGGTTGTTAGTGTGTTGAACGCGACACAACAAATGAGTTCTAAGGATATGATGTAACTCATAGAGCGCACGCTCTGAGGTTCTTTGAGGACTAGAGTTCTTATTTACCCCATAGAGGAGATTTTACCGGTTTATGCTTTTGTTGGTTACCTCATGATGTGACATGGACATTAGGGGTGTCATGGTCACATGATGTATGATTATGCTTATGTTTATGAAGTCTAATGATTACGATATGAATATGACATGATTATGATTTATTATGATATGCCATGAGTTTATGATATGTACATAAATTTCTTTGTGTTTCTTGTTAATTGTTGTATTTTGTTTGTACTTCCTTACTGGGCTTTTAGCTCACCCCCCTTACTTTCCCCCTTTTAGGTAGGCAATAGGTTTTCTTCCTGGCACACACTGTGATGTGGGGAGTTTCAATGTCTTAGCATGTATGACACAGGATGCCAATGAACGAATAATGATTTAGATAAATGCCAAGAAAGTTTATGAACTTTTATGTTATGGTTTATGTTTTCATTAAGTCACAGTGGGACCTATATTTTTTATTTTATTTCCAAGATTACATAAAGGAAATAAATTTTTATTTTAAACTATTGGGCCCAAATTGCATGTCTTGACAAGGCCACACTGAACCTTTTCTCTACAATGGTATTTTTCTAATAATTATGAATTGAACGACGTTTTACAAAGTAAATAGTTTAGGATGTTCTTACAAATGGTATCAGAGATGGTCGTTCATGTTTCCAAGGACTCTTCGCATGCTAAAGACTAGAAAATATCACCTCACCGTGTTGTAAGTATTTGCTTTCCTTATTTTAAATAGCTAGTTTTGTAACTATAGTACAAAAAAGTTGCCGCCTATTATTAAAACCACCAAGAAACAGCTGCTTAAGGAGATCTGAGAAATAGCTAAGGTAGAAGCTGACATTAGTGATGGAGATTGGCAAATTACAGTACTAAAGAAGATGCAGATGATATGTGAATGCATCCAATGGATCATCAACAAAAGATGGGCACTCATATGGCCCATAGAACAACATTTGGTGCTAAGGGATGTATTGTAAGAGCATATTGGGTCCCTCTTTTGGTGGGTTATGGCATGGCATGGAACCTTTGAGGAGGATTTGGAATTTTTCACCTTCAATTACGATGTCTATGAGTTCATAGAGTACTTCGACATCCAACAAATGGAGATGGTCCTGGTTCGGAACGACTTAGGAGAGTTGGAGAAAAGGTTGGAGATCATTCATGACAAGGAAGGTGAGATGGCGCTCCACGATCTGCTATTTGACATCCCATAGGTGGACGATAGGAGAAAGGAGTTAACAACCGCTCCTGAGTACTACCACATTTCAGAGGATATCTTTTACTACAATTCAGGGGATGAGTCCACAGTAAAGGATTAGAGTCCTTTTCAAACTTTCACCAAATATTTCTATTTAAATAAACAGGACTTTCACAAAGATCCTTGAAAACTTTTGGATTATTATGGTTATTTTGGGATGTTTTGATTATGGGGTACTTTGAGTAATTATGGATATTTATTAATTCTATCTTATACTCTCTCTTTGCAAACTCTAGATGTTGTATGGATATAATTATGCATGACAACCTTTACAATTAGCCCTTAAGTAATCAAAACACTATGTGATTATCCTCTCTTATGATTTTCTTTTGGTGCCTTAGAATTTCATCATGTTGACAAGAGGAAGAGGCGCAAGAGGTGGAAGGGAAAGAGGCCGAGGAAGAGGTGCCTCTGTAAACTCTAATACTACTGAAATCCCTGACATGGGATTGCCGCCAGCTCAGCCAGCTACACCAGCTGTGGATTTAGCTGCATAACTAGCAAGGTTGAGATAACAATCAAGGCAGAGGGACAAAGAGTTGGCCCAAGCCCGGCAAGTACCCCAAGTACCGTTTCCACAGACTGAACCTCCAGTACCACCACCTGCACCACTGCCAATGGCCTATAGTTTTTAGCCAGTCTATGAACACTTTAGGAAGTAACCTATGGTGGCTGAAGATTGGTTGAATTCAATAGAGGCTATCTTTGACCACAGGGATCTGAATGACCATAAAAGGATTTCGTGTGCAACTCACCTACTTAAAATGGATGCAAGGATATGGTGGGATGTCGCAGAGTAGACCCGTGACCTACACACTATGACTTGGTTAGATTTTGTGCAAGTATTTAGCAAAAAGTATTACAGTGCAGTTGTACAGGAAACCAGGGTTGATGAATTTGTGACCTTGGTTCAGGGAAGCCTTTCCGTCACATAATTTCTCAGAAATTTGATAGGTTGGAAAGGTTTGCACCCGAGGTAGTACCAGTTGAGGCCATGCAAGTCCAAAGGTTTGTGAGAGGACTAAAGCCTATGATTTCTAGAGATGTGAAGATGACCACTGCTGAGGTGGTTAGTTACGTTGAGATTTTGGATAAAGTTCTTGATGCAGAATACTTAGAGGACCGCATATGGAAGGATGGTGTCGCAAGAAAAGAGGCCAACGGAAACAAGGGCTTCCATACGGGCAATAAGAGAAAGGTCCATAAGGGACAAAGTAGTAGCAATGACAAGAGGCCTAGACCCACGACCCCTAATTGAAACAATCATAACAACCATAACCACCACAACAACTATAACAGTCACAACAATGTTCATAACCGGGGAAATCACCAGAATAACAAGGTTCAATACCCTACCTACCCAAAATGTTCACGCCAACATCTAGGGGACTGTTAAGCAAGTCCCAACAAGTGTTACAAGTTTGTTCAGGCGGACCATCTGAATAAAGGATTGCCCACAGTGGAGAGCAGGAGAAACGCAATACAACAATGGCAATCTAGTGCCAGCCAGAGTCTTTGCTTTGACTCAAAAGGAAGCAGCCAATAGTAACACTGTCGTTATAGGTCAGCTTCCTATTTCTGGTAAGACATGTAGAGTCCTCATATATTCTGGAGCAACTCACTCTTATGTTGCTATAAATGTAATTGATAAATTGGGTTTGCCTTGTAAATTGTTTGATCATAGTTTTAGTACCATGTTACCATTAGAAGACTTTATGTCGTCAACCAGGTGGCTATGGTTAGCTTCCATAGTAGTTGAGGGCAGAGAGTGCCCAACAAACCTTATAGAGTTAAGCATACCAGATTATGATGTTATACTTGGCATGGAATGGTTAGCCAAATATGGAGCAATGATAGACTGTTAAAGAAAGATAGTAAAGTTTAGACCTGAGGAAGGGGAACTCTTTTCTTTTGAGGGAGAAATGACGAGATTTTGCACACCTATCATATTTGCATTAGAACCTTAGAACATGATGCAGCATGGGTGTACAACATTATTGGCAATGTTGTGGATAAGTCTAGAGACACTGAGCTGAAACTAGAGAATGTTCACATTTTTTGTGAGTTCCTAGAGGTGTTTCTCGAGCACTTACTAGGTTTACCCCCGGACAGAGAAATCGAATTTATGATCAAACTTGCACCAAAAAAACACCAATATCTAAGGCACCCTACTTGATGGCACCTATAGAGTTGAAAGAACTTAAAACCCAGCTACATGAATTTTTGGACAAGGGGTTCGTACGACCTAGTAATTTTCCTAGGATAGATAACCTCTTTGATCAAATTCAATGGGCAGCAGTGTTCTCAAAGATTGATCTGTGATCCAGGTACCATCAGCTAAAGGTGAAGGATGGAGATATTCCCAAGACGACATTCAGAAGCTACTATAGGCACTACGAGTTTTCAGTGATGTATTTTGTACTCACTAATGCTCCAGTGACATTCATGGACATGATGAACAGAGTGTTGAAGGACTATTTAGATAGATCCATAGTGGTGTTTATAGACGATATCCTTATTGACTCAAAGATTAAGGAGGAGCATGAAGAGCACTTGAGGTTGACGCTCAATAGACTACGAGAGCACCAACTCTATGATAAGTTGTCTAAGTGTGAGTTTTGGTTGGAACAAGTGACCTTCCTAGGGCATATAGTGTCCAATGATTGAATAGCAGTGAACCCAGCAAAGATCGAGGCTATTAGAGATTGGCCCCAAACCATGAATGCCTCAGAGGTTCGAACCTTCTTAGGGTTAGCGGGCTACTATCGGATGTTTGTCGAGGGTTTCTCTAAGATTTCCACACCCTTGACCAACCTAACTCATAAACACCAAAAGTTTACATAGACTGAGAAGTGTGAAGAAAGATTCCAGACTATGAAAGATAAGTTGATTTTTGCACCGATCCTTTGTGTTCCCTCAGAAGGAGGGAAGTTCGTGGTGTATTATGATGTATCTAAGAATGGATTGGGGTGTGTATTGATGCAGAATGGGAAAGTGGTAGCCTATGCCTCGAGACAGCTCAAGGACTATGAGCAGAGACACCCCACCCATGATCTTGAACTAGCATCAGTAGTGTTCGCAATGAAAATATTGACACACCACCTTTACGGAGATAAGATTGAGATATACACTGATCATAAAAGTCTGAAGTACATCTAAATCCAGAAATAGTTGAATATGAGACAACAGAGGTGGTTAGAATTAGTAAAGGACTATATTTACGAAATTCTATACAACCCAGGCAAGGGAAATGTGGTGGCATATGCATTGAGTAGGCGATGACATGGAATTGTCTTAGGTCCAAGTACAATAGAGGGTTTGTATAAAGAAATTATTAACATTGCTATTGAGTTAGTGACAGGAGGCCTAGCAAACCTCACTCTACAGTCCTCCCTATTAGAAAAGATTAGAGAAAGGCAGAAGGTATATGAAGCCCTAATGAAGTAAGAGGCTTTGGTACAATATAGTGGTAGCGGCGACTTCGCTATGTCTAACGGGGGATTGTTGCAATATAAGGATATGATCTGTGTGCCTAA
The DNA here is from genome assembly GCF_963169125.1 of Humulus lupulus. NCBI lineage: Eukaryota > Viridiplantae > Streptophyta > Magnoliopsida > Rosales > Cannabaceae > Humulus > Humulus lupulus. The sequence goes on along the minus strand of NC_084797.1, from coordinate 44,709,835 downwards.
CTATGATGAGATTAAGGCAAGTATTATGAAAGAGGTGAATACAACACCCTATTCCTGACATCCAGGGTCGACTAAGATGTACCAAGACCTTAAAGCATTGTATTGGTGCCCTAGAATGAAGAAATATGTTATTGAGTTTGTTGCTAGATGTTTGACATGTCAGCAAGTGAAAGCAGAATACCAAAGGCCAGCAGGGCTACTTCAACCACTTTACGTTATGGAATGGAAGTGGGAAGATATATTAATGGATTTTGTGGTAGGATTACCTAGGACCAAAAAACAACATAATTATGCTTGGGTAATAGTAGACAGGCTCACTAAGTCCGCCCATTTCCTGCCAATTAAGACTACCTATTCGGCGGACTAGTACGCAGAATTGTATGTTAGTGAGATTGGGAGACTTCACGGGGTACCAAAGTCGATTATCTCTGATAGAGGGTCAATGTTCACATCGAACTTTTGGAAGGTATTATAAATAGCAATGGGTACAAGGTTAAAATTCAGTACCGCTTTTCACCCCAGACCGATGGGTAGTTTGAAAGGGCTATTCATATTTTAGAAGATATGTTGAGATGTTATGCTTTGGACTTTTCGGAGTCTAGGAGCCAATACTTACCCTTGATGGAGTTCTCCTATAACAATAGTTATAAGTCCACTATTGGAATGGCTCCCTATAAGATGTTTCTATGGGCTCAAGTGTAGATTTCCCTTGCACTGGGATAAGGTTGGGGAGTAGCAAATTTTAGGCCCCGAGGCTGTTAGGGAATCCAGTGCGACGATTGAGAAAATTTTCCAAAGGAGGCTTATTTCTCAAAGTAGGCAAAAGAGCTATGCAGACCTTAAGAGAAGGGACATTGATTTTTCAGTTGGTGAGTATGTGTTCTTGAGAGTCTCGCCAATGAAGGGGGTTACGCGTTTTGGGAAGAAATGGAAATTGAGCCCAAGATTTATAGGTCCATTTGAGATTTTGGACAGAGTTGGGCAAGTTTCATGACGTTTAGCACTACCCCTAGCACTAGCTGAAACAGATTACGTCTTTCATATCTCGATGTTGCGTAATTACGTGTTGGATCCCTCTCATGTTCTGAGTTATGATCCGTTATAGCTGAAGCAAGGCCTGAGTTACTATGAACAACCAGAGAGTATCATCCAAAAGGGAGTCAAGGAACTAAGATAAAAAAGGATTTCATTAGTTAAGGTCATGTGGAAGAATAGTACGGAAAGAGAAGCAACATGGAAGCTGGAGGAAGACATGACAGAAATACACCCTGAGTTATTTGGTAAGAAAGAATTTCAGGACGAAATTCCTTTCAAGGAGGGTATATTGTAGAGCACCAATTTTGTTTTATTTTATTAAATTGTGCACATTATTTTATTATTAACTGTTAAGTGTTAGAAAATTACTTTTATTGTTTAAATTATTTGGAAGGAATTATGTGAATTAAAATTTTCTTTGTTTTATTTTATGAGTTCTTGAGTTTTGGTTGTAAGCACCATGGTGCATGGTTAGTAGAAATGCACCCTAGTACTTGTGTGTGTGGATGTGCATAATTTTCATGGTGAGCATGCATTTTCTAGATTATTCTTCTATTTTTTTATTTATTTAAGAAAAGAAAAAATAATGGAAGAAAATTACAAGAAGAAGAAATGGATAGTGAGTGGCGTGAGAGGGAAGGAAAAAGGGAAGAGATAGTTTACCTTTTTAAATCCTAGGTCAACTTTTTCTATTCCAAGTTTAAGGAATAAAATAAAATGGCAAAGAATATGGGGATTGGCTTTTCTATGGGATTTAGTGCTGCGTCAAATTGGGTAAGTAGATTTGGAAGAGTATAATGTGTGTGTCTATGTGTGTGTTGGACGTCAGGTAGAGAGAGGGAAAAAGAAAAATTGGTATTGGTTTTCCATTTTGGTATAGTTGATAAATCCCTTTATTTAAAAGTGATTGTGAGGCAAGAATCAAGGGAATTCATCTGGGGAACCTTCCCATTCACACTAGGATTTAGTTTACACTCTTTGGTTAGATCAAATTGGAACTATTGAGTCTTGGGGACTAATTCTTGCCGCTATGAATTAGAGGGAGAAGAGAGAGTGAGCGGGCTAGTGAACTAAAGAGAGAAAGAAAGAAAGAAAGAAAGAAAGACAGAAAGAAAGAAAGAGAGAGAGGGAGAGAGAGAGAGGGGGGGGGGGATCATGGAGGAGAAGGAGAAGGAGAAGATAAATGGAAGGGTTTGAAAATCTCTTTATTTATGAGTTTGTTTGGTTTTGGTTTAATTTCCTAAGAATAGTCTTCTCCTCATCACTAAGTTTCCTTTTTCTATTTCCTTCATTGTGGGTTTCGAAATTCCAATAGGCCACAGCGTTTCTTTTTGCTAGTGTATTCTTAATTCTACAATCAAGAGAAGTAATGGTTTCTCTCATATTTTTTTTATTCTATTGATGTTGATTATTGTTTATGGTTTTGAAATATAGAATTATGTTGACAAGAAAAGTATGTAAATCTCTTGATTTTTATACTAGAAATATGAACATGTTGATCTTGATGTTGTAGTACCTAGGGTTTTCGAAATTCTTGCAAGACTCCTACATTTATGATGCTATGTTTATCTTGATTCCCATGATTTATGTAAAAGTATGCAAAGATGATAATAGATGCATGTTAGGGGTTATGTTTTGGTTTTGGTCTATTTAATGATAATGTTGTTTCCTTACTATTCTTGTAGACATGCAAAAGAGGTTTGAGTTGTTGGTCATATAGGTTTCAAAAGGTAAATCAAAGCAACTCAAAATAGTGTTTAAAAACAAAAAATAAAACTGCCTAGGGATTTTTTTTAGCATATTTGTTTATATTTTTGTTTATCTTGTTGTAACTTGTGATTTTAGAAATATTCTCGGTGGTTAGAAGATTTGATATTGGTATAAAGTTCTTCAAAAAAAAATGTTAATTAAGTTTTGTATATATAGAAGGTTTAGATTCTTGATGCTTGAATAGTTTTGCATCATGAAATATTGAATGGTAGGAACATGTTAGGTGATAATTTAAACATGATTACAAGTGTGTTTTAAAATAATTATGCTTGTTGTAGTTTTTCTTATTTTGATGGTGATGATCAATCATTGATTTTAAAAATGCACAAGTTATGTCCCAAAATGATATTTTAGAACCTATGTAAACAAAAGACATTTTTTTCACATTTTAATGGGATTTTTATCTAATTAAACACATGTAAAATTTTTTTATATCTTTTTGAAAGAAAATATGTTTTTTAATCCAATTATGTGATTTTAAACAAATAAAATGTTTGCTGGAATTTTTGGTTTATTGGGAGAAAATGTCTTTTAAATAAAATAAGTAAAGCATGTGCTCAAATAAATTAAATCCTAGACTATATACATGAAAAATGTAATTCTAAGAATTTAAAGGGACTAAAACCTACCAACTTCTCCGCACGTTTTAAAGATTTTTCCCACATATGCATGTTACGTGCAAGCTAAATTTTACGTTTAAATTTATGCCATTTGATTAAGTGCATGATTCTTGTTTTGAAAACATTGAGGATTCACTAGTAGACTCAAGATTATTCTTTTATGATTTTATGTTGAATTGTTGATTGTTTATAGTGTGGTGCAACATGTGCCATGTGTGCATGGCCCATGCACACGTGGGGTATGTTTGTTGGGCATGTGTAATCTTACATGATTTTAAGATGAACGTTTGATTGTTATTTTAGGCTCGTTATGAAGTACCCCGCATTTAATTTTTGCTTGGACTTGAGCTAAGGAAGTTAGCTAGAATTTTCTATGAATTATGTTATGAAAATTATGAACTAATATGTTGGAAGAGTTGTTGTGTTATGAAAAGTATGAGCTATGGTAAGTTATTGTGTTATGAAAAGTATGAGCTATGGAAAGCTAATGTGTTATGAAAAGTATAAGCTTCTATGTTATGATATGAGTTGTTGTATGTCTGCTTGTATGTTGTATGAAAATCAGTAGGTTGTTAGCATACTGAAGGCGACACAACAAAGGAGTTACTAAGGATATGACATAACTCATAGTGCGGATGCGCCGAGGTTATTCCAGTACCAAAGTTCTTGTTTGCCTCACAGAGGAGGTTTTATCGGGTTATGCTTTTGCTAGTTACCTCATGATGTGACATGGACAATAGCAGTGTCATGGTCATATGATGTATGATTATGCTTATGTTTATGAAGTCTAATGATAACAATATGAATATGACATGATTATGATATATCATGATTTTACGATATGCACGTAGATTGCTTTGTGTTTCTTGTTAATTATTGTCTTTTGTTTGTACTTCCTTACTGGGCTTTCACCCCCCTTACTTTCCCCCTTTCATGTAGGCAATAGGATTTCTTCTTGGCACACATTGTGATATGGGGAGTTCCAATGTCTTGGCATGTATGACGCAGAGTGTCCATAAACGAATAGCGATTTAGATGAATGCCAAAAAAGTTTATGAACTTTTATGTTATGGTTTATGTTTTCATTACGTTACAATGGGACCTGTATTTTTTATTTTATTTCCAAGATTTCATAAAGACACTCTATGTCTATATTAAACTATTGGACCCAAATTGCAAGTTTTGACAAGGCCCCACAGAACATTTTATCTACAATGGTATTTATCTAATAATTATGAATTGAGCGGCGTTTACAAAGTAAATAGTTTAGAATGGTTCTTACAAATATCCCTCCCATATTCCTCTCATCTTTCTCTTTTTTTTCACTCTCTCTCTCTCTCTATATATATATATATTCTCTCTTTGTCCTACCTATGGCAGCCACAACACCACCATCACATCTAAGTGTTGTAAAAAAATGTTCAAAATCACCCTTCATTCTTCACCACGAGGAGTAGCTTCAGCGTTAATGTGGAAGGTAGACCTCCATTAACACCATCTCCTCTCACGTCGAAGCTCCCATCCCATTAACAAAATCAATTTTTTTTATGATTCAAAGCTTAATCTAAGAAAAACTTTTAGTTAAAATAATAATCTATACATTTCGAACGAATCTGGACATGATTTTTTGGTTTTTTTTTTGTGCAACTTTTTCAGATTTAAAACTGTGAAATTTGCAAAAACTTGATGCACCTTGATGCCCAGCTCGATGTGGTCTTAAAAATCAATATTTTTGTTAAAAAAATAATATGATTCGATGAAATTTGATGCCACCTCAATGCACCTTGATTCAATTCATTAAACATGCATACATTTTTACTTGGTTGTCTGTTTGAGGTGATTTTTTTGTTGGGTATTTTTTTCAAGATCTACACGTTTGAGATGTGTATATACACATTTGGGAAATTTAGTAATTAAAAAAATACCCAAATTAAAATAAATTATGGTATTGTTTTGAATTTTTGGGTGTTTTCAAGCATTACACTTTGCAAATGTATATATACACATTTTAAACGTGTAGATCTCGAAAAAAAAATACCCAAATTCAAAAGAAAATTCACCTCAAATGGACACTCGAATAAAAAAGTATGCATGTTTAATGAATTGCATCAAAGAGCATTGAGGTGCATCGAGGTGGCATCAAATTTCATCGAGGTAGATTGAGTTTCATGATGCACATCGATAGAACTCGATGCACCTCGATGGAGCCTTAAAAATCAAGATTTTTGTGAAAAATTGATCTACTTCGATGAAACTCAATGCACCTCGATGCAATTCATTAAACATGCATAACTTTTCACTCGGGTGTCTGTCTGATGTGATTTTTTTTTTAATTTGGGTATTTTTTCAAGATCTACACATTTAAGATATGTATATACAGATTTGTAATGTGTAAAGCTTGAAAACACCCAAAAATTAAAAAATAATACCCCAATTGTTTTCAAATTTGGGTATGTTTTTAAGTTTTAAACTTTCCAAATGTGTATATACACATCTCAAACATGAAGATCTCAAAAAATACTCAAATTCAGAAGAAGAAAAATCACCTAAAACGAACACCTGCGTAAAAAGTTATGCATATTTAATGAATTGCATCGAGGTGGCATTGAATTTCATCGAGGCAGATCATTTTTTTCACAAAAATCTTGATTTTTAAGGCCAATCGAGCTGGGAATCGAGTTGTATCGAGGTATATCAAAGTGCATCAAGTTTCTGCAAATTTTAGAGTTTCAGATCTGAAAAAAAAAGTTGCGATAAAAACCAAAAAAACCATGCCCATATTTGTTCAAAATGTATAGATTAGTGTTTTAACTAAAAGTTTTACTTAGTTTAAGATTTGAATCATAAAAAAAAATGATGGTGTTAATGGGATGGGAGCTTCGACGTGAGAGGAAATGGTGTTAATGAAGATCTACCTTCCACATTAACGGGGGAGCTCCTCCTTGTGGTAAAGAATGAAGGGTGATTTTGAACATTTTTTCACAATAGTGAGTTGTGATGGTGGTGTTGTGGTTGCTGCATGTAGAAGGTGTTGGGGGAGAGTGAGATAACACTACCTTTGGAAATAGAATCTACACAAAAAATGGATTAACAGAGACTTAAAAAGGATTGAGAAAAAACTTACAAACCCAAGTAGGTCAATGGTGTTCTTCAACTTTGATGAAGCTTCAAAAACCCTAGGCTAAACAACCACTTTGAGAGAATCCTTTAAGCAAACCAAAACACAAAACCAAGGCTTGTACATGTTTCAAAATGCTATCCTAATACTCTATTTCCTAGCCACCATGGATGCTTAAGGCCTTCTCTTGAGGAAATAAGGATTGAGATTGAACAAGCCTTCAATTCTCAAAGTCAAGCACTTTCTTTGAGAGTTCTTGGAGAAAAACTAGAGATTCTTAGAGCTAGAGAGAAAGAGGGTAGAGAGAGATTGGAGAGAGTGATCAAGTCTTCCAAAACACTATTTTGACCTTTCTATAGAGTAGGCACCGTCATTAGGTATAACCAATAGGATTATACTTGTAAAACACGTCATTAAGATAATTTGGGAAATAAAAATGCAACCCTCTATGATTTTAGATACTTCCAAAGGTCCTAAAAATGTTCTAAATGCTACCAAACCTTCTGGAAACCCTTAGATACTCGCATGCATCACTTTGGACCCAAAATTGTATTTTATAAGTGCCTACAATTGAAGCTCAAATTTCACATCTCACTATGTGAATTTTACTTAGTGTTTATGTCTCGCTTGTATTTTAATGCTTATCAATTTTATTCAACCAATCATAACAGAAGGACCAAGAGAGAATATATAAATGACTAAGAGAGAGAAAGAAGAAATGTTTATGGGAGGGGTATTTTTGGAAGAATGGTAAAGAATAGCTTATTTTTTTATGTGTACAGTGTGAGGTCTTTTTGATTTAACCACCGTCATCGTGCATAAAAACTCAAATTTCCCTTTAATATTGAAAAATATGGTATTTAATTTATTGAAAAATTGAAAAGATTCCTCAATATAAGCCTATTTTAAAGGAGAATGAACACTTTGAGTGCAAGACAAGTGTAAAAAGTCAGATGGATAAGATCACATAACTTATCAAGGATGTACTAAAGAATGACCCGACCAACTTACAATTGTTTAAGGAATCTCTGTTCAGCCACTTTCTTGATCTTTCTAAGACTATGAACATTCAAGTTAAGTGATGTGATTTTTACTCATTTGTGAAGAAAATTTTGATAGAGATTCTAGGGTGTGGTTTGTTGTTAATGGGATACCGATCTTATTCTCATTGATGGAGTATGCATTCATATCTAGGCTAAAATTCCCAAAATGTCTAGAAGGTTGCAAAACTCAAGCTGAGTCAAACGCATTTACAAATACACTTTCGTGGGAAAGATTTTTTTAGCATTGATGACGTGAAGGACAAATTTACACAAATGTCCCACCCAACCAAAAATGAAAAGGTTCGGAGGAATGTAACTACAAGTAACAAAGAAATATAAAGATGGCTTCACTTTTGTACGTCTATACGGCCTTAATGCACGGGGACAAAGTTCTTTTAACATCAACTTATTATTATTCGGATTGGTTAATAATTTGGACATGTTTAACCAATACCCTTGGGGGACTCATTCTTATTATTATGCATTAAAGCAACTTCAGAAAGGACTAAAAGGAAAAGAAAAATCGGTGCATGAGAAAGCGAAGATGATGTCCTCATTCACCAATGCAGACTTTGTTCTTCCATTAGCAATAAGAAAATTTCCCTAAGAAAAGTTGAACATTCATTATGTTCGAATACCTTATAATTTTTCTTATTTTCATGTGTAGACATTAATGTATGAATGTGTACCGGTAGTGGCTAGCAAGTATGTGGAGCTTCGAGATGATATTGATGAATCAGTACTGAGAATTTTTCGATGGAGGACTACTTGGAAGCGTAAGAAACCTCCCTCTTATAGTGATGTACTATAAGCTCTAGTTGACTCCAAGGTTAACATCTTATTCATTTTTTGTTACTCAGTCTTCCTTTTAGTGTGTGTGTATAGATATATATATATATTAATGTTTTGTATTCTGGATATAAAAAGTATCCTTTCACTTATAAACATGAGAAAACAATGCCACACATGCAAGGATTCATCCGTATCCCTGAACCAAAGTCAAACCGCATGATGGATATATTGATTGATGTGTTAGATTTTAGAGATACAATTAATTGGCCCGATGATACTAATAGGCATGGGACTTGTGACAATGTTGGTGTTACAAATGAAAGCCAAGCCATTGGTGAAGCTACAAAAGTTTGTAACAAAAATCATGTCTAATCTATGAGCGAAGCAAGAAGAGATGATACTGATAAGCATGAGACTTGTGTCAATTTTGGTGTTATAAATGAAGGCCAAGCAGATTCTGAAGCTACAGAAGTTGGTAACAGAAATCATGTCCAATCTACGAGTGAAGCCACAAGAGTTGATATTCAAATGTTAAGCCCAACAATAATATTTGGACCAGAAGAGAGACAAAGTGACAAAGTTGATTGGTTTGTTGTCAAGGCTCATATAGATCAACAATTTTCATTGATAAGATCAGAAATTGTAATGTTGCCTTCAAAGATAATTTTCTTACTTCAATAACAGAATACCATATCAATGCCCCAATGTGATGATGGTCATGGTGACAATTGTACTGGTGATGATGATTACGTGAGAACATACCATGAACAATCTCCTCGTTTTTAAGAACAACATATTTAGTTTGATGATCGAACTCCTCATGTTGAAGAGCAGCATCCTCAGATTGATGGACAACCTCCTCTTGTTGAAGAGAAACATCCTCAGGTTGATGGTCAACTTCCTCTTGTTGAAGAGCAACCTTCCCAAGTTAAAGAGCAACATATTCAAGTTGATGATCAACCTCCTCATGTTGAAGAGGAAAATCCCCAGGTTGTTGGTCAACCTCATCTTCTTGAAGAGCAACCTCCCAAATTTGAAGAAAAACCTCCTCAGGTTGATAATCTTGATATGGTTAATCAACCTATTTAAGTTTAGCAGCAAAATCCAAAGAGGCCACTAAAGTGTTCACACTACATGAAATTACCATACACTGACCCTTTTCGTCGTAATAGATTGCGACGAGAAGAACATATCCAATTTGATCCTTCTAGGAAGATTGATCCTGAAAAACAAAATATGTTTGATATAGCATCCCAAAACTCCCAAAAAGGAATAGTATGTTGATTAGTGTGCTTGGAGGACATAATTGGAAATTATATGATTTTAATTAAATATATACATATATATATATATGATTATGTGAATTACATGAGTTGTATTATGATATGACTTTTGGCCCGCTTTCGTAAAAAATGGGCATTTATATAATTTGGACCCGTTGAGGGTATATTTGTAATTTTATGTTCTATGTGCTTAAGACCATATTATTATGTGGATATATTTGTTATATTCGACACGAGTCGATCCTTCTGAACAAAGTAGCAAAAAGTTCACAACGGGGATTTATACTCGGCTCGGGGTGAGCCAAGGAGTATTTTGGTACTTGCACATTCTTCGAGGATTTATGGAATTAATTAGGATAATTATTTGGGATAGTGGATTTAATTGGGAATTTGTGGTGAAATTTGAGGTTTAGTGGGGATTTAAGCTAAATGACCAAAATGCCCTTGGGGTTCATTAGGAGGTTCATTGGAGGAAGGGGTATTATGGTCTTTTTGACCATTAGATGGAGTGAAACTAGGCTAAGTTCTAAGCACTTTCCATCCACGTACATAGATATCTCTCTCTCTCTCTCTCTCTCTCTCTCTCTCTCTCTCTCTCTTTCTTGGTCATTTTTGAAGACTCTCCCAAGAACCACCATAAAGGTTATTTTTTACTTTAAAGTTGAACGGAATTATGAGGAAGAATTGGAGGATTTGGGAGATTAGAAGTTATGGGAGCCATAGCCAGCTGGAGAATTCGGATTTACAGCAGGGATTGAGATTAGATTTTATCTCTCTTTGAGTTATTTTGGTTTTGGGAAATTCAGATTTTGATTGGTCTTGGGTATATATTGGTGCTAATTTGTGGTGTTTGTGGGTTGTGTGATCGAATGGTGGTCAAGGTTAGGTTTGGAACTGGTTAGGATGTTGATTTGAGGTTTGAATGTGTTGGTTCGAAATTATGAAAAATCACGTTTCTGGGTTTTTACGCGGTGGCACCACAATGCTTAGGATGAGAGTCGCGGCCCGTTTGAGTTTATTTGAGGGTGGGTTTGCCCTCAGACTGTCATGGAGCCGCGACCCTTTAGAGGGGGCACTCTAGCTCAATATGTACAAGTTTTAGAAGGGGGATTCTTGGTCTATTTTAGAGTTGTGGTGTTGCAGGTGTGCACTGCAGTGCTAGTGCAGTTTTAGGGTGAATTTTATTTATGGTTTTGGGGAGTTATTTTGGGAGGCTTGGGGAACGATTCCACTATCATGTTTAGTGGAATCCGAGGTCCCAAGAGTGAGGGCTTGGTCTTGAAGCTCATTATTAGAATTAGTTCCTAGTAGATGTACCATTTATGTAGTGACTAGGGTTTTCACAAGGCTCGGGAAAAGGATCGCATTTGGGATCGTAATACTATATACACGAGACTCGAGATAAGAAAACTGGCACTTGCACCGAGAGTAGGTCATGGGCCCTAATTATTGAACACGGTTATGATCGTGCTTTGAACCTGTTTAAAGTTGAATGTTTGCTCTGTGTATGCACCTGTTGGTATAGTTATTTATGATTGATCGATTGGGGGGGAATTATCAACAATATACATGCGTAATGTAGGCCATTATACTTGTTAAAGAATAATTGTTAATCTGATTGTGGTTGTAAGGCATGCTTTAGATTATAATGTCTATCTGGATATCTATTTTACTTGTTTGGGGTTTTCTTGTTAAGCCTTGGCTCACGGGTTCTTTGTGGTGCAGGTAAGGGTAAAGGAAAACAGGACCATCCATGAGTAAAGGACATGGCACAATGTCTTCACATACCATGGACATATACACGCTTACTTATGGATCCACAAAATTCAAGGTAAGAATATTTATCTAAGTCTATATATACATTCTTACTTAGTCTATATATATTGCAAACTTAAATGTATTATTGATTTTAAACTTTTCTTATAATATGGGAGATTATGCGATGTACACAATTAAGTCCATTACTGGTTGTACTTTTAACTATCTCTTAGATGACATTATACCATTCTACAGAATGAAGATGGCTATAGATATTTGTTGTCAAGAATGGGATCCTTAGTCATTTATACATGTTAAAATGTTGTCTAGTTTCAAGAATGACAATGTTTTGAAAACTTTATATGTAGTTAAGCTCTACTAAGATCATAATAAATTTCTCTATATTTCTCAACCATCTACAAACGTCAATTGAGCTCTATATTGGAAGCTTATTTAGTATTTAGAAATCTTAACTAGAAATAGTTAAACTCTGCTCTCACTATCCAAGTTATATACTTCAAATTCATTCAGATTTAAAAATCTCTACCATGTTAGTCGAGCTCTGCTTATGTCAGTCGAGCTCTATACTAAACAAAACTATAATTTTTATAAATCTCAACCATGTGTAGTCGAGCTCTACTAATGTCAGTTGAGTCATATTGCAAAGGTAATTTACAAATCTCGAGCATATATAGTTGAGCTCTAATCATGTCAGTCAAGCTCTATACTAAATAAAATTATAATTTTTATTAAACATATTGTCATGTTTCATATTTACTATAGATAAAGTGACACATTTGATGAATACAATAATGTTAATGACACTTTTTTTTACTAATAAATAAAATTATTTTGATACTTAATAAATTGATTGTATAAAAATATTTGTTTTTCTATAATTTTACTTGACTAAATGTCACATTTATTGAAATTCAATTATTCATATTAAACATATTGTCATGTTTCATATTTACTAGATAAAATGACACATTTGATAAATAAAATAATGTTACTGCCACTTTTTTTTACTATTAAATAAAATTATTCATATACTTAATAGATTGATTGTATAAAAATATTTGTGTTTCTATAATTTTACTAGAATAAATGTCAAATTTTACTAGACTTAATAAATTGATTGTATAAAAATATTTCCAAAGCTCATGGTCGAGCTTGACTCACGTTAGTTGAACTCTATGATAAAATTATTATTAGTATTTCAAAATCTCGACTGTGGACGGTCAAGCTCTACTCACATCAGTCGAGCTCTATGCTGGAATATTTATCAATCTTTGCAAAGCTCGACCATATATGGTCAAGCTCTACTAACCTCATTTGAGTTCTATGATGAAATTATTATTAGTCAGGATATTTGCAACAAAACCTCCTATTTTTTTGCGAATGTTATACATATGACCCAATCAAAAATTTGAGGGCGATGTGTAACATTTTTTATAGTTTTCGCTCTCTCTCGGTTGTCCTTCTTCTCCTTTGAAGTTCTGTCACCGTTAGTGTTTGAGTTCGAAGTGGTGATTGTGGTCTCTTGGTCGTATTTCGTTATGGATTCTGATGAGTTAGCCGCGCTTCAATACGCCTTAGATGTTGATATTTCTGATGAAACTATTCAAGGTGATCTCGATGTGAACGTTATCTCTAAGGGGATAGAGAAGGTCGCTCGTTCTCTTGTCGGATGTAGCACTTCGGCACGTAATATACCCCGTGAGGCTGTTTTGATTTCAACTAATAATATGTGGAAGTTGAAGGGGACGTTTGAGGTTGATCTTCTCAAGCCTAATCTGTTTCTCTTTAAGTTCGTCCTTGACGACGATCGTCTTCGTGTTCTTAGAGGCGAACCGTGGATAGTGGAGCACTCCTTGTTGGTTTTGGTTGAACCAACTGGGATTGGTAACTACTCGGATCTGTGCTTTAATTATGTTTCTTTCTGGATTCAGTTGCATAACTTACCGATCTGTTGTCTTTCGACTGAGGTTGGATACGAAGTTGGTGCGCTCATTGGCCCTGTGATTGAGGTGGCGACTGGTTCTTTTGGTGATCATTTGGGTCGTTTTCTCCGAGTACGAATTTCCATTGACATCACTAAACCCCTTCCCCATGCCGTAAAGTTTGGTTTAATCTCTGGTATGGATAAAAGTCTCGTTGCTTTGAAATTTGAACACCTCCTGGATCTTTGTTTTAATTACGGTATTATTGGGCACCCGATTAGAGAATGTAAAGCTAAGGTTTTTAGTGTGAATGGGAAACCTTGCTTCAAGTATGGAGAATGGATCAAAGCCTTGCCCTCTGTGAAAAATTATGCCCTGGTAAAACGTTCTCGTATGGTCGATAATCGTGGTTCTGGTTCGGAGCCCAGTGGTGTGACGGCAAGGGCTGCTACTGAACTGATTTGGAAGGAAAAAATTCCGACTGGTAACGTACGCCCGCCACGCCCCGATTTGCGCCGACACTCAGGGAAGGGGAAGGCTATGATTTCGGAACCTGCTGTCAAAGCTGTAGCTATCCCGAATTCTTCTCTCCCTAATGGAATTGTTATTAATAAGGATAGTATACCCGTGATTGAATGTGGCAAAAAATATTTTACTAAAAAATATAATATCAATGGGGATAATGCTGATTGTGTGGCTCTTAAAGAAGTAACTCCTGAAGTTTCTCCTCCTTTATGTCCTTCAATTTTCTCGGGCATTAAATCTCTAAATATTGGCAAAAGTTTGATTGATTCTCATGTTAATAGTGTGGACCCTACCATTGAAAGTCTTCCTTTGGCTTTTAATCCATTAAAAAATAATGATGCTGTGTTGGACTTGAGTGGGGACTCTTCCTCACGTGATATTAATTTGCATGGGAAGGAATACTATATGCATGGGCCTATTCCAATTGACAAGACAGATGGTGTATCTATTATTAACTCACTAAACAATAGTGATGCTGCTTTGAATTTGAACGGGGACCCCTCCTCATGTGATAACAGCTTTCATGAAGATTACTCCAACGTGGATGAGACTACCCCCATCGAGAAGTCAAACAGTGCTGTTGTTTTTGGTTCCACAGCACAAACCAACTCTCCTTCTCCTCCTTCCTTTGCCGCTGGAAGTAAGAGACAAATACTCCCTTCTTCTTTTGGAGCTGCCGCTGCTTCTCGTAGTTGCTGGGGACACAAAGCTGGTACTCATACGGGATCCCGTGGTGATTTTTTATCTGTTCAAAAACCACCCCGTGTGGTTAAACGAAAATTAAAGATTCAAGCGGAACCTCAACTCTTGAGCACTTTGGTTGATGAGGTCTTGGTCCCTCTTCCTGTTGCTTCGGATGTTTTACCGGAAGTGGTTGATGACGAAGCTATTGATACTACCTCAACGGCGGAACTAGCGGTGGAGCTAGGCTGCCGAGCATTATGAATTGCCTCGTGTGGAACGTTCAAGGTCTAGGCCAGGACCGGACGTTCCAAGCTTTGCTTGGCCACGTTAAGATGTTGAAGCCAGACTTTGTTTTTCTATCTGAAACTCTTAGCTCGTAGTCTCAATTGGAAGTTCTTCGAGTTCGTCTTGGATTTTGCGGTAAGATTGTTGTTGAGAAAATTGGTCGTAGTGGTGGTCTCTGTCTAATGTGGGGGAACTCCATTGATGTTGAGCTTATCCAATTCTCTAAGTTTCATATTGATGTGTTCATCCATGTTGTTGGTTCCCCATCTTGGCGTTTTACGGGGTTGTATGGTCAGCCTGATGCTAACCTTAGGAAGGATTTCTGGCGTTTCTTGGGTATGTTGGCCTCGTCTTATGATGGCCCTTGGTTATGCGGGGGTGATTTGAATGAAATTATTGTTGCTAGTGAGAAAGATGGTGCGGCGTCTAGGCCCAATTACCTCATGAGGAACTTCAAACAAGCTTTATCTGATTGTGATCTTATTGATTTGGGTTTCTCGGGCCTGAAGTTTACTTGGTGCAATCGGCACAAAGATAGCACGTTCACTCAGGTACGTCTTGACCGCATGCTTGGTAACCCAAAATGGTTCGATTTCTTCCCTAGTTTTTCTGTGTCCCATCTTAGCTTTTGGGGTTCTAATCATCGACCTCTTCATGTCCAATTTAATCATACTAATGAGGGCATTAAGGGGCATGTGTTGCTTAAGTCTCGGTTTCATTATGAGACTACTTGGGAGGAGGATGAGGAATGTGGGAATATTGTTTTTTCGGCTTGGAATAGCGGTGTGGGGTATAACTTTGAGACTTTGGCTACTAAAATTGCTAATGTTGCCACTAATCTTGGTCATTGGAACACTACTGTGTTTAAAAGGCATCATCAGGATATTAAGAAAAAACAAAAGCAATTAAAAAATCTGGATGCTTCTCTCTCAGCTGCTAATTTGAAAGATTATGTGTCTCTTGAGAAGGAATTGGATGTGCTTCATTATAAAGAAGAAAAATATTGGGCACCCCGCTCTAAGCAGAATTGGCTCAAGCTGGGTGACCACAACATCGCTTATTTTCATAAGAGTGCCACTGCTCGGAAAAAAAAAAATTATTGGCTCTCTTTTTGATAAGAATGATACTGAAGAGTTCGGGCAAGATAACCTCGCGGGTGTCTTTCAAGACTCTTTCCAGTCTATTTTCGAGTCTGGTTCTCCTACTTGTGTTGATATGGATCCTGTTCTTAATGCTATTGCTCCCAAGGTCACTTCTCGTATGAACGATCAACTGACTAGACCCTATACTGGCGAGGACGTGAGGAAGGCTCTCTTCCAAATGAATCCTTCTAAAAGTCCTGGCAAGGATGGTATGTCTGCAGGCTTCTATCAGAAGTATTGGGATATTGTTGGTCCTGAAGTTAGCTCTGTTTGTCTCCGTTTTTTGAATGAGGGTGGGCATATTAAAGGTATAAATTCTACTCTTATCACTCTTATCCCGAAAATTGATGATCCTAAATATGCTTCGGATTTTCGTCCTATTAGTTTGTGTAACGTGCTTTACAAGATTATCACAAAATCTATGACTAATCGGTTAAGTGAGATTCTGGGTTCAGTGATTTCTGATGAGCAGAGTGCCTTCCTCCCTGGATTTCTTATTACTGATAATGCCATGATTGGCTTTGAGTGTGTTAACCATCTGAAATGGCGTGTTAAAAGTAAAAACGGTGCGTTTGCTCTCAAGCTTGACATGTCTAAAGCCTATGATCGTGTTGAATGGAGTTTTTTATGTATCCTTATAAGGAAACTGGGCTTTCATGAGAAATGGATCAGTTTAGTTTTGGCTTGTATTTCTTCGGTTGACTATGCTTTTAATCTAAATGGTGAAATATTGGGTAAAATTATTCCTGGCAGGGGTCTTCAACAAGGTGAACCTTTGTCACCCTTTCTATTTCTGATCTGTGCGGAAGGTTTGTCTGCTCTTGTACAGCGTGATTGTGTGAATGGTGCACTCTCGGGTCTCTCTTGTGGGCGTACTGGTCCCCAGGTATCCCATCTCCTTTTTGCTGATGATAGCCTTTTCTTTTTCAAAGCATCAGTGTTTGCTTGTCACTGTTTTAAGCAGCTTCTGAATTGGTATGGTAAGTCTTCTGGTCCACTTGTGAATTTTTCTAAGTCTGCCATGTGTTTTAGTTCTCGGATTTCTTCGAGTGATGCTACTGACATGGCCGCTATTCTTGGTGTCCCTGTGGTTGTTTGCCATGAGAAGTACCTTGGTCTTCCCTGTTATGCTGGGCAGAGTAAGAAAGGTCTTTTTCAATCCCTCAAAGACCGTATTTGGAATAAATTGTTTAGCTGGAAATCTCGGTCCTTCTCTGCTGCTAGGAAAGAGGTGCTTATTAAATCTGTCATCCAATCTATCCCTGCTTATTCTATGAACTTGTTTAAGCTTCCTGCTAGTTTCATTAAAGAAATTCATCGGCTATGTGCTAAATTCTGGTGGGGTGGTAATGTGGATAAACAGAAATTACACTGGTGTACTTGGGAGAGACTTTGTTGGCACAAGTCGGATGGAGGAATGGGGTTCAGAGACCTTGCCTTGTTTAATCAAGCTTTGTTAGCTAAGCAGGCCGCAAGACTTTATTCTAATCCGGATTCTCTCGTTGCAAAGGTTATGAAAGCTCTCTATTATCCTACTTCCTCAGTGCTCACTGCCACTAGGTCAAAAAAATCCTCTTTCATCTGGAGATCAATTTTATGGGGTAAAGAGCTTTTTCTCTCAGGGGCTAGGTGGCTTATCAAAGATGGAAAAAATGTCTCTGTGTATCATGACTGCTGGATCCCCCGCCTGAATGGTGATAGGTCT
This sequence comes from Humulus lupulus, assembly GCF_963169125.1. Lineage (NCBI taxonomy): Eukaryota > Viridiplantae > Streptophyta > Magnoliopsida > Rosales > Cannabaceae > Humulus > Humulus lupulus. The sequence goes on along the minus strand of NC_084797.1, from coordinate 44,692,132 downwards.
TGTTCGAATCATTTTCTTCCTGAAGATGCAATGGTCTCTAGCCTTCTTCTTCCTGATGGTAATTGGAATTCTGTTTTGATCAATGAGGCTTTTAATTTGCAAGAGGCAACTACTATTCTCTCTATCCCTCGCTATCATCTTCCTATTACTGATTGTGTTATATGGCAATTTGAGTCTTCAGGTTTTTATACCGTTAAAAGTGGATATTGGCAGGCCATTCGTTTGTTGGGGATGGGCCAGGCTTCAGGCTCTAATGGAGTTTCGGTGATATGGACTAAAATCTGGCAATTAAATATTCCTGGAAAAGTGAGGCAATTTTTGTGGAGAGGTGCAAATAACTGGCTACCTACCTTTTCCAACCTTTGCAATCGAGGTATTTCTATTGCTTCCTTATGCCCTTTTTTCCTAAAGGGTCCTGAGACTACACTCCATGCTTTATGGTATTGTGATAGACTGAGTAACTTTAGACACGCGGTTGGTAATATTATACCTGTTCCTCCTTACACTAGAATGGACATTTATGAGTTTTTGTTAAATTGCTTAGATTCTTTATCTGTAACTAACTTTGGAAAACTCATTGTGTGTTTATGGCGTATTTGGTATCGGCGTAATATATTTGTTAATGAGAAGACTACTCTTCCTGATCATATGGTTATTGAGTGGAGCTTGGCATTTCTAGATCGTCACTTGAATGCCAATGGTGGTTCTTTCCCCGCCAGTGTGTCCTTGAGGGAAACCCTGAAAGTGCATCGTTGGGAGAAACAAGTAGAGGGTGTTGTCAAAATTAATTGTGATGCTGGCCTTGACCATGTTGCGAAGAAGGCAGGAGCTGGGGCGGTATTTCATGACTTTCATGGCATGGTCCTTGCCTCTAGTACGTGGTCATGGGATCATTTATTGGACCCTACTATTGCTGAAGCCTTGGCGGTTTTTCACAGTATTTTGTTGTGCTCAAGACTTGGGTATCATACGGTGGTCATTGAATCTGATTGTGCCATTGTGGTCCGTGCTATTAACAGTCACAAGATCGAGCATTCTTATCTAGGATTTATTATTAGGGATATTCTTGCTTATTGTAACTCTTTTCATAGTATCTCCTTTAATTTTTGTCCTAGAATGGCCAATAGTGTTGCTCACTCTTTGGCTAAGTTTGCTTTATCTCTTTCTAATGATTTTGTTTGGTGGCCTGGATACCCCGAGTGTATCAATGTTGTAATTCAGAATGACATTACTTGATCAATATATTTTATAGGCACTCTTTTTCCTCTCGAGGTTTATCCCATTGGGTTTACTCTTGAGATTTTAATGAGGCTTTTTTTCTCAAAAATAAAAAATAAAAATTGAGGGCGATAATACCTTACATTAGTATTTTCTTGTAGTTGTGCCCATTAGTTCACATGGGTACTGACATGTCAAAATTATATTAAAAAATGGAATTTCTTTATCTCCAAAAATTATTTATAATTAATAATAAAAATTTAAATAAATTTAATTGAAAAAATTAAAACAAAAATCATATTTAAAACGAAAATTAAAATCAACTAAGATCAGATCATTTACCAACGATCTCATCAATTTGTACCCATCTTCAACGCAAAGAACAAATATCTCAAACAAAAATTCCACAAAATTTCAATTAACAAACCAAAAATTTGTAAGGAATTCACCAACAATCCCAGCAACAAAACAATAAACAACCCAAAAAATCTCAATTAAACAACCCCAATAAACTCACAATCAAACCCATAAATCACATCTCAAACAATTAAACCATAAAAACTAAGATCTGGCAAAAATAAAAACAGAAAATGGTTGCAAAGAACAACACAAAATCCACCCTTGATGGGAGTGATGGAGATGATTGGAGAAGAAGGGGATATTAAAAGTTTAGGAGGAGAAGGAGATGAGAAGAGCAACATCGAGCTCAATCCAGATCTTGTGATGGTAGCAAGCGTCTGTGCGTGCTTAACCCAGATTTTGCTGGATTCTAGCGTCATCGTGCCCAAATTTGAGCTTCGCTGAATTCTAGAGTTGCCAAGCATGTACACGCAGAAGAAGAAGAATGAGGATGAGGAAGCGTGGAGTCAGGAGATGAACGTAAGTTGAAGAATTAGAATACGTGGTTTATTTAGGTTTAAAATCATGTTTATTTTAAAATATGTGTCCGTTCGGTAATACTTTAAAAAGTTGTTTTTTATTTTTTTAATAAAAAATCTAAAAATATTACAAGGAAACATGTTCGGTAAGTGGGTTTCAGTTTTTATTTTTTTTAATTTAAAAATAAAATTTAAGAAATTTTGAAAACACATTTTTGTTGGTTTTAGAATTTTTTTAAATCACCTTTTTCATTTCTCTATCTCTCGTCTTCCTCAAGCAACACTACACCAATGACTTTCTTCTTCTCTCATCCATGGCTTCCACTCTCCACTTAGATTTTTTGGGTAAGATTATCACCTCATTATCTTGTGTCTTTATGATCTATTTATCTCTCTCTCAATTTACGTAAAATACCTCAATCCATAACCTTTCACTCTCACCAGCCTCTACCACGTATTGTTATCATCCTCACCACCTCATGCTTATTCATCTTATAAAAAATAATCCATAGGTGGAAAGGTGAAAGCTTCAATAGTTCCTTACTAGACCTTAGCTTCATATGAAAGCTTGGAGTTGAAGAGAACTCCTTTCAAGTCTCACTCTATCTACGGTACACACTTCCTTCTGTCTTTGTCGACATTTTATTTTTTTGATGTGCTTTTACTCAATTTGTGTTCCATTCTTGAAATTAAATTATTTCTTTCACGTTTATTGTAATGACCCAACTATTTCTAAGATCTTGGGCCATTAAAACTACTAAACATAGCTACTACTTTGAAGAAACATTCATAAGAAATAATCATATCTTTATTAAATCTTCAAATATTAGATCAAATACATAATAATAGAAAATATGGCATGAGTACCCATTGTTTAAAACATAAAACATAATTTTAAACTAAAGAAAATTGTTTACAAAACTAAATGTGGAAAAAACATGATTTAAAAGACTAAAAATAAACAACTTCATCCTCGATCGACACGCAGTCCACACATTCCATCCATCCTCAACACACAAGCCAAGCAACCAAGAATCCTTCTGCCTTCCATATTCATTTTCCTGCATCACACTAAATAAAGGAATGATCCTAATGCCCAGCAAGGAAAAACTACTAACACCATAAACATACACATAAAATTATATCATAACATATGAAAAAAAACATATCATAAACATATACTATAAGCATACCATAAACAAATGTCATATACTACTACAATGACCATTATACTACTTGGGGCTTGTGAACTAAACAAGTCATATGCCCAATAGATTGGTGGGGCTTACTAGTCAAGCAAGTCATATGCCCATAAATTATTGGGGCTTGCAAGCTAGACAAGTCATAAGCCCAAGGTCTAATATCATACTATACATAATGTTAACATATCATAACACAACATAAGATAAGATAACATAACATATAACATAAGCATAACATATCATATAAGCATACACAATTCTATCATATTTTCCTTACCAACATCGAGATATTTGAGAACAAAGACGGGATTTGGAACACTCCTAAAACCAATAATACAAATGGTGAGTATTTCTAAAGAATACAAAATAAAACTAAACCACCAAGAGGAAACTTACCGAAAAGACACCTTAAGTTCAAAGAACTTAAAATCCTAACCACAAAACTATAACAAAAGTTAGAACCTGAATGAAAACTAAAGAAACTAAGGAATCATAAGAATTAAACTTAAGAATAAGGGTACCTTTGTTGATCTTAAGGATTGGCCTAACTCCAATACCGAAATACCCTAATCCTTACTTTCCAAGTGTTTGATAAAGCTTAAGAATGATAAAGCTTTTTCTTTCCGAACCCAAGTGTATCACTCTTATATTATCACTAGCACCTTGGAGTATGATCACAGCTGAAGAGTAGGTTAAAGGGCTGGGTACTAGATCCTATTTATAGAGTTTGAGGAGTAAAATTATCCTATTAAAAGAAATACTTAAATCCTCAAATAAACATGATTATGACAAGTGTCATGCTCTTAGTGGTTCTGGAAGGTTCTAGAGTTTCTAGATCTTTCTTCTATTTTTTTAAAAAAAAAATACTTAGTTTCATTCTAACTATAATCCAAATTTAAATTTAAATAAAATAGAATCCTAACTTCTAACTTTCTAAATCTTGTAACTCTAAACTCACATATAGTAAAATCAACATAACTAGAGCTGTACGACTCCGATTTAGACCATCTTTATACTGTTAGAAAGCTAATTCAATTATATACAACTTTCTAGAATAATATTTTTCGAAATTAATAACATAACTGGGTAAAAAATAGGTCGGAAGTTACAAAACCATAAAGTTACGAAAAATCTATTTAATTGTCTAAATAACAATCTAATCCACAAATAAACAAGATTGTGACAAATGCCATGCTCCTAATGGTCTTGGAAGATTCTAGAGCTTTTTTTAACTTTCTTTTATTTAAACTATAATTGAATCCTTAAATAAACATGCACACGACAAGTGTCATGATCTTATTAATTCTATCTAAACCTTAGGTTATAATAATATCATATTAATAACCATCAATATTAATCAAACCTTATATTATAATTAATATTCTTAAACTATAGGTTAAACTTATAAAATCCATAACTATTGCTAGGAGTTTCCAACTAAGTCCTGGTTTGAACCAAAATTCATGAAATCTAACATACTAAAAAATAATACTAGTTATTGCTACTACTACTACTATCTAACTAGCTAACAAAAATTCTGGGACTCTACATTTATGGTTAGTTCACTCTAAGTGTTTGTAGAAATGCCCCCATTGAGTTCGATCTTCCTTTTGATCCCATCTTTATTTTCTCTAATATTATCGTTTGTAGTGGTTGTATTATATTATTATTATAAATTGGTTTTGTACACACATCTGCTGGAAATGGTTTCTTGTCTTTATTCCAGTGTTGTTGTTCACTTTTTTCCTAATTTTGAATCTAATATATAGAGTATATTATCTACTTTTATTGTTGGGCAGACAATATAGATACCTTGCTAGATTTTATGGTAGTTCTAAATAGAGTTAGTAAGCACATCGACTGACAATGAGTTTCTTTTCTTTATTCCAAAGTGTTGTTGTTATGTCTTTTTCCCATTTGAAATCTTCCATATATAAACTATATATTACCAATTGTTATCCATATATAAAGTATATATGTTTTCTACTTCTTCTTTACATCTTTGTAAGGGAGAAAGTGAACTTTCTGTCTATATAATGTAAGAAAGCTAATTTTAGGTGTGAAGTAGGAAGAGACCGATAGACATGAAGTCCTCTGTTCTTCAATCTACATCTCACTCTTTCTATATTCTCTTTTATGCATTGGTAGCTTTTCAGATAAAAAAAAGGTTGAAGAAGATCAGTTTGGTAGTTCCATGGAGGCATCACTGTGTCAAACAGGTATGAAAACCACTCACTTTTTCTTTTTTCTTGGTCTTAAATTTACAGATTATTTTTTACATCGAAGAAATTTAAAAAAAAATCATTCATTTGAATATTATTGTTGGAGACTATGAATATGATGAGATGAGAGAATAGAATAAATAAATACTTATGGCCTTTGATTGAGTGAGCAGTTTCAGAAGTTTTCACGCAACGCCTGTTGGTTAAATGATTGTAATGCCCTAAACTCCAAGGACCGTTATGGTGCACATTTTAAACAGTACTAAACTCGCTAATCGAGTCATTTGGCCATAATCGTGTAACTAAGTATGATTAGCAGTTTAGGAATTAAAAATTTTGGTTAAGATATAACTTTTTACTAGAACATTTACTGTATACATTGGGATCCCAAAATATAATTTAAGGGTTTATTACAATAAAATAATTACAACCAGCCGATCTAAGCAGAAAAACAGGATTTAACCCTAGTTCCTCTTTCAACCCTCGGCCATGGGAGTCGAGCAGCCGCATATGTACACATCGTCACCTAAGTTCTCCAACTCAAGGATGGTCAAGCTTTCTTTTGCCTTTACCTGCACCACATAGCCCCCGTGAGCCGAAGCCCAGCAAGAAAACTCAATATGCTCATGAACAGTAGTAACATGTCATCAAATCATAAAGTGCATGCCTAGCAACAATAGCCTTAATCATGCATGCAAATAAGTTCAGGCAATGAACGAGTGACTGATCAACAAGTCACTAATAGGGGGTATGTACCTTTAAACGAGTGACTAATCAACAAGTCACTAACAAGGGGTCTGTACCTTTAAACGAGTGACTAATCAATAAGTCACTAACACGGGGTCTATACCTTTAAATGAGTGACTAATCAACAAGTCACTAACAGAGGATCTGTACCTTTAAACGAGTGACTAATCAACAAGTCACTCACAGGGGTCTGTACCTTTAAACGAGTGACTAATCAACAACTCACTAACAGGGGGTCTGTACCTTTAGCCAATGACTTGAAGCAGTCACCTGAGCCTTCTGGCCCTGGCTCTGAGTAACTAGTCATAGACTAGACAAGCGCTTATAAATTTTCATCGAACTTAAGGTCGGTCCAGCATTAATACTCAATATGATTCATTCAATGTCGATGTCAATTAGTTCCAATCTTTTATCGGCTCTGCGTTCATGACACTTATGCCGTTTCTGACCCTTAGGTCAGTAACACGCGACCAGTGTCGATTCTGACTAGTCAGTGCCATACACAAGTAAGCAATGCTACCAGGCATATATCATATGTCAAATATCTGAATACAAGGCATCCAGCATGCTTACTTAACAATTGCTAGCATAATTAGGATCATGCACAAACACAGAGACTCAAGCTCTGATCAATCTCTTATTTAACATTCATGGCATGCCCTAACCACATGTTTCTCGTGCATCACATTCAAACACTCGACATGCCTCAATAATAACCCTGCATGTCATATAAAGGCTGCAGTTTTCATACCTTTGGTCCAAGCACAGGTTGCCAATAAACGAGCCACAAGCACGATCCTGATTCCAAACCTCTAGCGATATCCTAGTCACAACCATAAATGGTGATCCAATGAGTTCAAGTTCTAAAACCCAATCCCGAAACCAAGACCTAGCCTCCGGGATGTCAAATCCCACTAAACCAGGTAGTAAGAACGATCCCAAGGCCTAAGGTTTGAGTTCCCATGATCGAAACATCACTTCGGCCATAATTTCCCTCAAGCACCGCAACCCCAACTCACTGAGCCTCGGTCCCCAGCCATAACAGAGGTGCCAGCATCAGGCACCTGCACCAAGCGCCGAGGCCCTCCTTCTCAAGCACCACGGCCCCCAGGCCCTTCAGCTCCACCGCCCACCTACAACAAGCTCGGGTTGCGGCGCCCAAGAATAGGGTCGCAGCCCCACCTTGAAACCCAGGTAAAACCATGATTTCTCATTTTAAAAACCTTCAAAAAAACCTATCCAAACATCTCCAAATCCAAAAATCAAAGTTCCCAAACATCCCCATCATCCAAAACCATTAAAACCCAAGCTTCAATTCAATCAGAAACTCATCGTAACACAAAGTCCAATTCAAACTTAAAAACTTAGAACTTAAAACTTGAATTACCTCCGATTGAGTTGTTTCCCAACTAAATCCTCCCGCTATTAAGCTTCTAATCTTCCCTAGAATCGCTATGCCTCGATCCTCGCTTGAATCCGAGTCCTAGAACTCATGTTTCCTTCGAAAATGCAATCGGGAGACGAAAATGGAACTTTGAGGGATAGAGAACGTTCTGAACGCTCTTTTTATTTCTGAATAGGTTACTTCAAGCTTAAGTAGCCTCAAACAAATCCTAACACTCGGGGTCCCGAAAACATCTTAGGGGGAAAAATAGTCAAAACCTCCTGAATTTCCCCCTGATCTTACTAACTCCCAATTTATCATCAAATACTTATTCCAATTACCCAATAACCCGGTAATGCTCTAAATACCCCTTGACTCACTCTGAGTAAAGAATAAATTCTGTTGTGACTATTCCACTAGCTTACCTCCTAGGATCGTCTCGTGCTGAGTGACCCTAGCATAACCAAATAATAATAAATCACCACACACATATCACATATATGCCAAATATGCCCGAAATGGCCAAAATATGAAAATCACCCAATTAATCAGAAATGGGTTCACATGCATATTTAATACACCCAAACATGCATATAATCATTTAATAACATAATAAATAAATTATGGCCCTCCCGACCTCCTAATCAAGGTCTTAAACCTTATTAGGGATTTTGAGGCATTACAACTATCCCTTCCTTATAGAAATTTTGTCCTCGAAATTTATCTGAACTGCCCGGAACATTTATTCCGCACAACTGATTCTAGTTTCCCAGGTCGTTCCCTCGACCTCACTGTCTCTACAACATACCTAAAATCAAGGTATACTATGTTCCTCAGAACCTTATTCTTTCTGTCTCATATTTGGACTAGTTATTCCTTACAGGATAACTTAGCCTCAATCTCCAGATTCTCACAACTCAACTTATGAGTTTCTTTTAACCCATGTCCTCAGCATGGAAATATAAAATACACTGTATACAACTGACAGTACCAAAAATAAAGTCGATCCAAAGTCCACCTGACCAGTCCTATCCAGAACTCAAACTGTTATACTACTCTACGGTTCAACTTACCCCTATCTCCTCACCCCTTTTCATGGTGATACTTGAAGGAAGATACAATCTTTTACTTGGAATTCCATGTTCCTACTTTTCAATTTAGTAAAACTTTTCCATTTACTCTGAGAAGTGAGCATCCAAGCTCTAAACTCTAATAATCTCAATGGTCCCCTGAACTACCTCAGGATCCAAAATCAACACCTCACCCATCTTATTCCAATAAACGGGTGACAAACATTCTCAAACATACCTCATCTCATAAGGTACCTTTCCAATATTGGATAACTCTCTTTCTCTCTATGATTTATCATTAGTCTGAGGACAATGAAATGTATGGAATTCCATCTATATACTCTTTGCCTTCTGCCACCATCCCCAAAACTTGGAAGTAAAAATAGAGTCCTCATCTGATAAGATAGACCTTGAATTCCATGAAGACGCACCATCTCTCTCACAAAGAGATTTGAATACTGATCAGTTGTGTTACTTGCTCTTACTGATAGAAATGAACACACTTGAAATACTTGTCCATAATGACCCAATGCCAACTCATACTGGCCCACTATCCTTGGCAGCCCCACCGCGAAACCCATCGCGATGTTTCCTTATTTCCACTATGGAATACTCAAAGGCTACAATGGCCTTACTGATTTTTGACACTCTGTCTTGACCTGCTAACATGATAAGAACTTTACCACATATTCCATTATGTCCCTTTCCATCCCAGGCCACCACTATAAGACTTTCAAACTTTGGTACACTGTCATGATGACTGATGAAGTGAATAAAAGAATAACATAAGATTCATCCAGAATCTCCCAATTAATCTCCGTGTCCATCGGGTTCCAAATCTGATCCTTATACCTCAATAAATTCATACCTGACACTGTTTAATCCTTAGTTAATCCAACAAAGACATTCCCACTCAATCTTTCCTATTTGTGGTTCACTTAATCATTTTCCTTTTGATCCTTTTCGAAATAATAATCTCAAATATAAAGCTGGCCACTTGGCCCACCAGAAACTCTACTCTAATTCTGGTCAGATCCTTTAACCAACATGTTGCATAAGCAATCCTTTTCCCCTGTTACTGAGGTGTCATAACAACCTACAAATTGATTCTGACTCGCAAGAAGACTCAGAACTCTTTCCCAAGGTACATATAATATCATGCCCATCCAAGGAAACTCTTGCCTACCGAGGCATTCCTTGACCGTAGCAATTTTTCGCAGAAATACATCACAATACCATCGTCCAAGACGATCACAAATCCCATTCAAATAATCCTTTGAATGCTCTGTCCATCTAATTCATCTAGACAATTCAACATTACTTATTCTCTCAAACATAACTCAGCACTCCTAGTGTCCTTATCTGATATAATAGTCTTTTGTTTAACCTTCTCCCTAATCTCTAATTGGTACTAACCAGATCAAAGATCCACCTTGGAGAACGCCATATTACTCAATAACTGAACCTTTAATTCTTACAACTCTACTGAACCATTCAATACAGAGCCCTAAATTTGATTCCATCCCTGGCACTAATCCAATCACCATTCTATTCTCTTTGTAAATGTAATCCTGAAAAATCCCTTGGAAATACATCCAGAAAACTCGCAGACTACTCCAGTCTATCCTGATCCCGCTGGCACAATCTAAGTGGTATCCACCACACTAACTAAGAGTTCTATGCATCTCCCTGCAATAAAACTCTAGCTCTCAATTTAGATGTCATAAGCATACAAAATCCATGCACAGTGCCAACTATCACAAGGCTTCCCACTCTCAAGCCCAAGAGTTACTATCCTTTCCTTGCAATTTAGCATTTCCCCATACTTACTTAACCAATCCATATCCCAGATCATACCAAAGCCAGTCATAACCAGCTTTATCAAAACCACTGATGAGTCCTTTTCATCATAATCCAACTCATCTCTTAAGTCACCAATACAGTATTACTTTCCCATCATAACATAACCATGCAATATGCATAACTACTCTATGCTTCTCTAGATGCAACAAGAAAAGAACAACATGGCACTAAGCTAGTCAGCACAATACAAAATCAAAATTAAAAAGCTGACCTGCCACCCCTGAGGAACTAGTCTCAGTCTCAGTCTCTGACTGCCTCAGAATAAACACTCGACCTGGAGTCGAGCTATCCATTCCCTTTTGTTCATCCTTTCTTAGCCTTGGCCAATCCTTCTTGAAATGCCCAACCATGTCACATAAGAAACATGCCTGTGCTCGACATTCTCCCAGATGACACCTCTTGCACTGAGTGCATACTGGATAAATTTTCCAGCTTTCATTCTTGCTTGCTCCAATAAGTGGAGGTACCATTACCTGAGCTCCGTGCTCTCTGGCACTCTTCTTCTCATTTCTTATGGTCTCAACAACTAGAGCCTTCCCTGCCACCTAAGCATAGGTAGAGATTTCATGCATTGTGGCAACTCTAATGCCCTGAGCTATTTTGGAATTCAACCCTTGAATAAACCTTTCCTTCCGAGCTACATCAGTGGGTACCATTTCGAAAGTGAACTTGGCATCTAGATCAAATCTGTTAACATACTCAGTTACTGTTGCATTTCCATGAACGAGACTCAGAAACTCACTCATCTTAGCAGTCTTGGATGCATCACAGTAATACCTTTCATTGAACAACTGCCTAAATTCTTTCCAGTCTATCAGAGCTATGTCTTGCACCTGGGATACTACTTCCCACCGCGTCCAGGCATCATCTCGCAATAAAAATGTAGCAGTAATCACCCTATCGTGACCTACCAGCCCCATACTATCCAGAACGGAACTGATCATGCCCATCCATTTCTCAGCTCTGAATGGATCTAGGTCTCCCTCAAAGACTGGAGGGTAATACTCCTAGAATCTTCCACAAATAAATTCCCATCTGTTCTCAACCCTATGTTCAGCCAAAACCGGTGCCACTCCTAGCAAAACAAAGGAAGAGGTGCTCCCCAACAGATTCTCCTGTTGCTTCAAACACCTGATCTCTTCCTCCTGCCTCTACAATCTTAATTGCACATATGTAAGCATTTGCTGGAAATTCTGAGGAGCAAATGAAGAACTCAACCCCTGGTTGTAACTCCCAGCCTCTGTATAACTATCACCAGGCCTCATTATCTGCCTTTGATACATACCTGCTGATTGAATCTACAGTCAATAACTTGACCCATTAATCATGATGAGCATATCAAGAGCTTTCCCCATGGGATCAATCATACCACACTACAATCACAACCCACTGCAATGTTAAAAACATGCCAATGGCATTCATACATTAATCATAACCCCTGCTCTTCCAACATACACCTCATGCCTCCAACTCCAGCATGCAAATATCACAATTATATATGTTCATGGAGCAAGTAATCATATGATCACATTCATATATATATATTCACGGAGCATGTAATCATGCAGTCAAGAGCCAGGCTCTACCAGAATCTCATGCTCCCCAATACAATGTGCAGGTAAAGCATTTACATTCTATTTAAGCAGTTAAGCACATAACCATAGAAATAGTTGAATTCCCTGAGTGAAGCTATCTTTAGTGACGAGTGTACATGCCCAGCATGTCTTCAGGAACCCTTAAACCTTGGCTCACTATGATACCAAATTGTAACGCCCTAAACTCCAGGGACCGTTACGGTGCGCCTTTTAAACAGTGCTAAACTCGCTAACCGAATCATTTGGCCATAATCATGTAACTAAGTATGATTAACGGTTTAGGAATTAAAAATTTGGGTTAAGATATAACGTTTCACTAGAACATTTACTGTATACATTTGGATCCCAAAATAAAATTTAAGGGTTTATTACAATAAAATAATTACAACCAGCCGATCTAAGTGGCCAAAAAGGGTTTAACCATAGTTCCTCTTTCAACCCTCGTCCGTGGTGGTCGAGCAACCGCATATGTACTCATCATCACCTAAGCTCTCCAAATCAAGGATAGTCCAGCTTTCTTTTTCCTTTACCTGCACCACATAGCCCCCGTGAGCCGAAGCCTAGCAAGAAAACTCAATATGCTCATGAATAGTCATAAAAAGTCATCAAATCATAAAGTGCATGCCTAGACACAATAGCCTTAATCACGCATGCAAATAAGTTCAGACAATGAACGAGTGACTGATCAACAAGTCACTAATAGGGGGTCTGTACCTTTAAACGAGTGACTAATCAACAAGTTACTAATAGGGGGTCTGTACCTTTAAACGAGTGACTAATCAACAAGTCACTAACAGGGGGTCTCTACCTTTAAACGAGTGACTATTCAACAAGTCACTAACAGCGGGTCTGTACCTTTAAATGGGTCACTAACCTGGGATCTGTACCTTTAAACGAGTGACTAATCAACAAGTCACTAACAGGGGGTCTGTACCTTTAGCCATGTGACGAAGCAGCCTGTAATGACCCAACTATTCTAAGACCTTGGACCATTAGAACTACTAAACGTAGCTATTACTTTGAAGAACATATACATAAGAAATAATAATAACTTTATTAAAACTTCAACATGATATTGTGGAAATTACAAAGTAAAATAGAATTTTGGTATGGGTACCCATTGTTTAAAACATAAAACATAATTTTAAATTGAAGAAGATTGTTTACAATACTAAATGCGAAAAATACACAGAAACATAATTTTAAAATACTAAAAATAACGTCATCCTTGATCGACTCGCAGCCCATTCATTCCATTCATCGTCATTACACAAGTCAAGCCACCAAGAATCCTCCCACCTCCGTATCTAGTTTCATGCATCACACTAAAAGAAAAAGTTGTGAGCCTAATGCCCAACAAGGAAAATCTACTAAGAAATATATAACAAAAAACGTAAACATATGACTCTAACAAAAACATATACTATAAAACATATATCACAATTCCAACCCATGTACATGGTAAACATTGAGCTTTACTAGCTAAGCAACTATAAGCCTCAAAATACATTGAGGTTTGCTAGCTAAGCAACTATAAGCCCCAAGAAACATAAAAGTATTGGGGTTTGCTATTTAAGCAACTATAAGCCCCAAAAACATATATATCATAACATATAATAACATATCATAACATAACATATTATAGCATAATCATAACATATAAGCATATAATAACTATCCTATTTTCCTTACCAAAACTGGGATATTTGATAACAAATGCGGGACTTGGAACATTCCTAAAACCAACAATTAGAATGGTGAGTATTTCTAAAGAGTAAAGAATAAATGTTGAAACTAAACCTTCAAGAAGAAACTTACCAAGAAAAATCTTTAAGTTTCAAGAACCTAATCAAAAACCAATATCAAAAGTTAGGATCTGAATAAAAGGAACTTAAAGAAAACTATAGAATTTTAAAGAACTGGACTTAAAGAATAGGAATACCTTAGTTGACCTTATGGATTGGTCTAACTCAATACTGAAATACACTAAACCACACTTCCCAAGTATTTTATAAAGCTTAAGAATGACAAAGCTTTTTTCCCAAACCAAGTGTTGATCACTCTATGGTAACACTATCACCTTGGAGTCTTTGATCACAACTTGAAGAATGAGAGGAATGGCTGGGTACTAGGTCCTATTTATAGAGGTAAGGAGTGAAACTAACCCATTTTTATTTGAATAAAAATAATGAATATTAATTGAAAATATTTGAATATTCGTCAACCAGAGGCTTAAGACTCGGTCAAAAACATTCAGAGGCAGGTCTAAGTAGTTAAGGCTTATTTTTAAAATTTTAAAAATAAAGTTAAAAAAATGATCTCACTAAGGGCGATATATCGCCCCTATATGGCGATATATCGGCTCTGCCTTAGTCCCGAGCATCCATTCGTACGTTCGTGCAATGCCGACGTGTTTTCCGTATTCTTCATTAGGCGATATATCGGCTCCCATGCTGCGATATATCGGCATACGTGAATAATTTAAACACGTAATTGTACTTTTTCAGCATAATTTGAATGGGATAACTACTTTGACTGAGTCATAATACGACCCTAACAGTTTCTGGTAGGTACTAAAGCTTCTATTTCTTTCTTTTATCATTAAAATACTTAATTCCTTAATAATTATGCTTATGACAAGTGTCATGTTCTTATTGGCTCTATCTAAACTTTAGGTTATAATAAATATCATATTTAGGACCAGTAATATTAATCAAACCTTATGTTATAATTAATATTCTTAAACTATAGGTTAAACTTATAAAATCCATAATTGTTGTTATGAGTTTCCAACTAAGTCACAGTTTGAACCAAAATCCACGAAATCTAAAATACTATAACTACTACTAACTATCAAACTAACTAAGCAAACATTCTGGGACTCTACAATTCTCCCCTTCTACAAAAAATTTCATCCCCGAAATTTACTTACCAAATAGCTCTGGATACCGAGCTTGCATGTCCTCCTCCAACTCTCACATTGTCTCCCGTTCAGAACTATTTCTTCATTGGACTTTGACTATCAGAATAATCTTAGACCGTAATTCCTTCATCCCTCTATCTAGGTTGCCAACCGGCTGTTCCTTTTAACTCAAGTCTTTCTGGAGTGCTATTTGTTATCCAGATTTCCGGATAGCGTTTAGATTGATGTCCTCGGGGAAGCAGAATTATCGATGTCTTTCACGGTAGGTGACCAGAGCTCGCGGATGGACAGAAAGGCTTCGCCTCTCCTGTTTAGTATCCGGATTACTCTTCCAAGCAAGCACAACACGGAAACTCGTCGACTCTCCCGGACTCCCAAAGGATACCCCTCGAGGAGGCCCCTTCCAGGAGAGGCTCTTCGAGTGGTCTCCGCGGAAACAGTTCCGTGCCTCGCACAGAACAAAACCGAACGGTCGAGTCCGGGAGAAGGCATATTTGGAATGATATCCGTCTGACACAGGATCCCGCCTGACACGCCCGTCAGGTCAAAGCCGCACACATCCCAGCACGCCTAAGGGTACCTTTTCGCCTACTGTTCCGCTGACAACTTGGAAAAGACGGCTGACTTTGTGTGTTCCCCATACTTTCACGTAAATATACCCACATAGAGTCTTGTAGCCATGCTACTACAGTAATTGTATCCCCTATTTATGGCTGGTGTAATTAAGACTCATGTACGTAGAGAAAAACCCTAATCCGAAACCCTAGCTATAAAGACCCCTTCATTTTACAAGAAGAGGGACGAACAAATCACATAGCAAAAACTCTACTAAAATCTCTCTAGCTTCATCTTCTTCAAGAGAACTCGAGAGAAACACTGTGAGTGTGTGAAGTTCTTGTGCACCAGCCATCTTACTGTAACCTTTTCCAAGTATAATAACATCGACTCGTGGACTAGGGCTTGTTAACGCCTGAACCACGTAAAAACACTGTTTGTTTAGTTACATTTAAGCATTTCTACAGTTCTTATCTTTTTATTATTCTGTTAGTGTTCGTTTCCGAAAAACTCGGTAAACATTTTGGTGCTTTCATTGAGAGCTGTAGGAAGTTGTTAGTCAGCTCTTTTTCTGTGTACGTTTTTTGTATTCACTTCGTGCTAAAGAGATGGTGACTACGAGAAAATCCGCTGTTGACAAAAATGCTACGATCAACCCCGATACCGTGATGGAAGATGTGGTGCAAACGAACCCTTGGACTACCAAGGTGAAGACCCGACATCCCGCCAGGATTGGGTCAGTACCGAAGATACAACATACTTAGAAGACGAAGAAGAGTATGTCCAAGACGGTTATTACAAGGACGGCTGCTACTATGAGAAGGACCCAGAACTGGTCCAAGTAGCCGAAGAACTGGAGGTCACCAAAGCCAAGCTTGCTGAGCAGGAGCGCCTCTCCGAAAAAATGCAGCGCATGATGGAGCGCCTCCAAAGCAAGTTCGGAGACCTAGGCGACTCGGACGAGGACGCCTCTGTTTTAGGTGGTGCTGATGCCGCTATGTCGGATCCAGCCGCTGCTGGACCATCCAAAGCCGCCCCTAACAAGGGCAAAGAAAAAGTTGGAGAGCCTGTGCGCGCTGACGCCCCTGCACCTCCTAAAGGCGTGAATCACAAGGCCGACTGCCCCCCCCCCCCCGCGTGCAGAAGGTCTCTGGCGCTCCTAAGCCCAGACGTCCTTCAGCCCCAAGGGGGCACTCCGTGCCTAAAGGGCCCGGTGCTAAGGCACCCAGGCCTAGGGGAAGGAACAACCGCCCCAGCGATTCCATCAACCAGGACGGTCGGGCTGCGAACTCGCACTCTGAAGATAGCTGGTCCACGGTGGACCTAAGAAGAAGGTTGGAGGCCAAGTATGAAAAGGCCAAAGGAGAAAAGGCCCGGCCTCGCGGAGATGACCTCCGAAATCATATTAATGACAAGCTCCGGGGACGTGACCTCCCGAAGAGTGATACGAAGAGGCTCGAGGAACAGATTGCTGCCTTGACCAAGCTGGTCAGGAAGCAAAGTGGGGCCCTGTCAGACTCTGAGGAGGAAGACCCGGAACCATGTATACGGAGGATCGCGGAAACGTCCCTCCCGGATAACTTCAAAATGCCCCACATAGAATTATATGATGGGAGGACAGACCCGCGTACCCACCTAGCTAAATACAACAAAATGATGCAAGTGGCGCGTGTCAGTGAGGACGCCAAATGCATGTGCTTCTCACTCACCCTTACCAAGTCCGCGGAGGACTGGTGGAAAAGATTAGCTCCCGGATCAATCCACAGTTGTAAGGAGCTACAGTCCGCATTCAGGAGGCAGTTTATTGCTGCCCGCGACCACGACATGGAGGTTGGTTCCTTAACCAACATCAAGCAGCAACCCACTGAGAACCTCAAAGCTTTCATTCAGAGAATGATGGAAGCTGCTGCAAAGACCAAGGTCAGCGATGACATGAAGCTGATCGCCCTCCAATCGGGCCTTACTGTTGGCTCCCTGCTATGGGGGGAAATGCAGAGGAGACGGGCAGAAACGCTGTCCGAATTCATGTCAAAGGCTCAGGGAATCATCAACCTTGAGGATGCCTACCAGCAGGCCTTTGGAGTTCCCCCAGCTCCAACGCCTTCCGTGACCGCGCCGAGCTTTGCTTCGCAAGCTCCTGCACCAGCCCTCACGCTTCCAGGAGCCCAATTCACTCCAAGTGTGTACGGGCCTTCCGCGTCTGCTCGGACACCGAGTCAAACCCATTTCTCTGGGTACGGAGCTGTACAAACCGGATGTAGTATCGCTCCTAGCATGCCGCAGCCGCAAGCGGAAGCCCCAGAACGAAATTTGAGCCAATCGCGGAGCAAACGAAGCGGAAGAAACTCCAACCGGGGAGACCATTCAAAGAAGCCCCGGAAGGACTATGAGCCCAAGTTCACAGAATATACCAGTTTGATAGACTCGCGAGAGAACGTCTATCGGGCGACCTGTAATATGGTCAACTACAGGAAGCCCCCGAAAGTGTCTCACGGAGGAAGACGTCCGCGAGACTCCAATAAAAGGTGTGAGTTCCACGGAGACGTGGGGCACACCACGAACGAGTGCCTTCAGCTGAAGGATGAGATCGAGTCCCTGGCAAGAGCGGGACACCTCGGTCAGTGGGTGAGGATACCCATTATCTATCCCGGACAGGGGGTAGTTCACGGAGCTGCATATTCCCTGGGACAGAGGGGGACCGCTAGCGCTCATGGAGCCGGTCACCCCCAAGCTCCCGGGTCTCAGTACCCAGCGCTTCCTGCTCCACCCGTTCCGGCGCCCATTGCCTTGTTGGCTCCAGGACCGGGCAACCCATATCCGCCCGGCCTTGCTCCGCCACCCGTTGACGGACACGTAGCCACCATTTCCCGAGGACCGCACCTTGCCGGAAGCACCCGCAACTCCCAGAAGAGGTACTTGAGGGAGTTAGAACACACCGGGGAGATGTGCGCCTTGGTTCAATCACCTGCTCAATGTCCCCGAATGATGGACCTTCCCATCACCTTCACGGAGGACGACGCTCGACATGTGCACTTCCCCCACAATGATCCCCTCGTGGTGGAAGCCCAGATTGCCAATAAGAAGGTCTCACGGATCTTGGTCGATAACGGAAGCTCCGTAAACATCCTCTTCAAAGCGGCCTTCCACGCGATCGGATTGACCGAGACAGACCTGGCCCCATGCCCCATCCAGCTTCAAGGGTTCAATGGGGACGCACTCATGCCATTAGGCAAAATTCAACTTCCAGTCACTCTAAGAGGAGAAAGCGACGCTTGTGCCTTCAAGCATAGCACATTCGTGGTGGTCGACTGCCCCACGGCGTATAATGCCATCTTAGGCCGACCGGTCCTAATCGATTGTGGGGCCGTAACCTCGATACGCCACTTATGTTTGAAGTTTCCATGCGACGATGGGCGTATTGGCACCCTCCGAGGAGACCAAAGAAGTGCACAGAGCTGTTATAACGTCTCCGTCCGATCCGTCTACACGGTCCAAGAGACGTTTGCTGCCATTCCTTTGGCGGAAGAATTACCAGAAACTGGGGGTGCTCAGGAGGCATACTTTGACGAACTCGACCCAAGAGTGGGAATCGAGAAAGCAATAGAGCCAATGGAGGAAGTCGAAGAAGTGATCCTCAACCCGGGAGAACCCACCAAAGTCATTCAGGTGGGGAAAAACCTGCCGTCGGCCATTCGAGATAAGATCGTGGCCACTGTGAAGGATAATCAGGATATCCTGGCATGGTGCCACGCTGATATGACGGGGATTAATCCCAATGTTGCGTGCCACGCACTCAACATAGACCCATCTGCAACTCCAATTCGCCAAAAGAGGAGGCCGTTGGACCCAGTGAGAGCCGAAGCCGTCAAAGCTGAAGTGGACAAATTGATGTCCATAGGCTTTCTCCAGGAGTCGCACTATCCCGTGTGGTTGGCCAACCCAGTTCTGGTCCCAAAACCCGATGGGTCCTGGAGAATGTGCATTGACTTCACGGACCTAAACAAGGCCTGCCCGAAAGATTGTTTCCCTCTTCCGCGAATCGATCAGATGGTAGACGCTACTTCCGGGTACGAACTCTTATCCTTCATGGATGCGTACTCCGGATATAACCAGATCAAGATGCATGTCGCAGACCAGGAACACACCAGCTTCCTCACGGACAAGGGTGTCTACTGTTACGTGGTCATGCCTTTCGGTTTGAAGAATGCTGGGGCGACGTACCAGCGTCTAGTAAACAGAATGTTCAAGGACCAACTGGGGAGGAACATGGTGGTGTACGTGGACGACATGTTGGTAAAGTCCAAGACCTCCGGGGACCACAGTGACGACCTTGAGGAAGCTTTCGCCGTGATCCGAAAATACGGGATGAAACTAAATCCAAAGAAATGTACTTTCGGGGTCTCGTCCGGAAAGTTCCTCGGTTTCATTGTCAGCTCCCGCGGAGTGGAAGCCAACCCTGAGAAAATAAAGGCGTTCATAGATATGCCTTCCCCCCGGAAACATAAGGATGTCCAGAGCGTTACCGGAAGGATAGCTGCTCTCAGCCGCTTCGTATCCAAGGCCACTGACAAGTGTATCCCCTTCTTCAATGTGTTGCGAGGAAACAAGAAGTTCGAGTGGACCCCCGAATGCGAAGCAGCCTTCCAACACCTCAAAGTACATTTAACCCGAGCTCCCATTCTGTCCAAACCTGTCGAAGGAGAGGCGTTGTTCTTATACTTAGCTGTGACTGAGCACGCAGTGAGTGCCGCTCTCGTCCGGGAAGATGGCCGTATCCAGCTCCCTGTGTATTACGTAAGCAAGAGGTTATTGGACGCCGAGTCCAGATATTCAATGATCGAGAAACTCTCCCTCTGCTTGCTAATCGCTTCACGGAAGTTGAGGCCATATTTCCAGGCGCACACCATCAAAGTACTCACCAACCACCCTCTCCGACAAGTCCTGCAGAAGCCCGAGTCTTCTGGCAGATTGCTTAAGTGGGCCATGGAACTGAGCCAGTTCGACGTCCACTACCAACCACGTGTTTCCATGAAAGGTCAAGCTCTCGCGAACTTTATTGTGGAATGCTCGGGAATGAATGACCTCCCGGAAGATCCTGTCCCGGAACTTCCCACCTGGAAGGTCTATGTAGACGGAGCCTCAAATGAAAAAGGAGCTGGAGCGGGGGTCATCCTAATATCTCCCCAAGGGCATCAGCTCCAGAGCGCCATCCGTTTCGCGTTCCCAGCATCCAACAACGAGGCAGAACACGAAGCCATGTTAGCTGGGTTACGACTGGCCAGAGAAGTCGGAGCCCAAAAAATCGAAGTATACAGCGACTCCCTACTTGTGGTAAACCAAATATCCGGAGAATACCAGACGAAAGGCGAAAGGATGGCTGCCTACGTGTCTCTCTCCCGCGACCTACTGCAGCATTTCAAAGGCTACCAAATCCGCCAGGTCCCCCGGGACCAGAACTCACTCACGGACACGCTGGCCAAGCTTGCAACGGACCCAGAGATTGAACAGTATGGCTTAGTCCCCATCGGGCACTTAGAAGCCCCCAGTACTGAGACACGAAGGATAAACGCCATCATCGACCATTCCCACTCCTGGATAGGACCCATCCTCAGATTTCTCACCACCGGAGAGCTCCCCACTGATAAAGCTGACGCAAGGAAGCTCCAATATCAAGCTCCCCGATACGTGGTTATGGATGGAAAGCTTTACCGTAGGGGGTTGTCCATACCCTTCCTTAGGTGTGTTGCCGGAACCGAAGTCAGCACCATCATCCATGAGATTCACGGAGGCTTCTGTGGCGATCATACCTCCGGGCTGAGCCTCTCCAAAAAGATCCTTCGACAAGGATACTTCTGGCCCACCATGAAGAAGGATTGTGTGGATTATGTCAGGAAATGTGAGCAGTGCCAGAGGTACGCCAAGGTTCCGCGAGCGCCGCCTACAGAAATTACCCTAATGACCAGCCCCTGGTCGTTCGCCGTTTGGGGCATTGACCTAGTAGGTTCCCTCCCAACTGGAAAGGGTGGAGTGAAGTACGCCATAGTCGCGGTAGACTACTTCACCAAATGGGCTGAAGCTGAACCTATGAACACGGTCACATCTAAAATTGCACTGGACTTTGTCATCAGGAATATAGTGTGTCGTTTTGGGCTTCCACGAAAAATTGTGTTCGACAACGGAAAGCAGTTTGACAGTGAACACTTCACGAACTTCTGTGCTTCGCATGGAATTATCAAAAGCTTTTTTCAGTCGCCAGACCCCAGGCTAATGGGCAAGTGGAAGCTGTAAACAAAATATTAAAGACCACGTTGAAGAAAAAACTCCAAGCCTGCAAGGCTCACTGGCCGGAAGAACTTCCGCGAGTACTTTGGGCCTATCGCACAACAGAGAGAACTTCGACGGGGCACACGCCTTATTCCATGACCTTCGGTTGCGAGGCCGTCATCCCAGTAGAAACTATGATCCCCTCTCACAGGCAAGATACCTACGATCCTACCCGGAACCATGCCCTTCTCCAGGAGTCCTTGGACATGATCGAAGAGCTCCGGGAGCAGTCGCAGGTCCAACTAAAAATGTACCAAGGCAAGATAGCCCGACACTTTAACACGAGAGTCCAGAGCCGTACATTCGAAGTTGGGGATCTTGTCCTACGGAGAGTATTTCCTGCTACGCAGGATCCGGGAGTAGGAGTCCTCGGACCCAACTGGGAAGGCCCCTACGAAGTCCAAGAAAAAGTGGGCCATGGGACGTATCACTTAAAGAGACTCGACAGATCTAAAGTCCCGCGCGCCTGGAACGCGGAGCACCTCCGCCGTTATTACCAGTAGGCCCCGGACCATCCAGTCGGAAGTCCTTGGTGAAATTAGCAAAAGTGAAAAATGTGGAAATAATCCTCCCTGTTGTAAAACTCACGCCTAGCAGGCTAATTTAATGAAACACGGAGAGATTCACTCCGCTTTTACTGCACTTTTTATCCCTGTGTTCAAAGCTGCGTTTTAACAAGTGACCATGCGGTCCGGAGACGTCCGGACCCCACGCTCACTTGGGGGGTATACATGGCTAAGGCATAGCCATACGCCCCTTGAACAAAACGTACACAGAACACCACTTATGTGCTAGCATTGTGTTTGAAAATTTTAAATTGTTTGAAATGTTTAAATTGTTAAGCTTAGGTTTATTTGTTGCCATGAACATGCTTGCATTACGTGTCATATGTGCATTATGTGCTTATGTGAAAATTGCCATGGAAATGCCTGCCATTATGTATCATGAAAATTATCTCCTGTGTAGCCCAGCGATGGACGGGACTGGGGGTTGAGGCACGTTCATAGAGCTACGCCAAAACACCCCCAACTCCCTGACAAGTCCTTTGCAGAATTCTCCACGATCGCTGTAGAGCTTTGCTTTGCAAGCTCCAGCTCCAGGTCTCGGAAGGCGAAAGATGGCAAGATCCGCGAGCGCTGTAGAGCTTTGCTCGCAAACTCCAGCTCCGGGTCCCGCAAGGCGAAAGATGGCAAGATCCGCGAGCGCTGTAGAGCTTCGCTTCGCAAGCTTCAGCTCCGGGTCCCGCAAGGCGAAAGATGGCAAGATCCTCGAGCGCTGTAGAGCTTTGCTTCGCAAGCTCCAGCTC
Source organism: Humulus lupulus (assembly GCF_963169125.1). NCBI lineage: Eukaryota > Viridiplantae > Streptophyta > Magnoliopsida > Rosales > Cannabaceae > Humulus > Humulus lupulus. The sequence continues at coordinate 44,668,845 of NC_084797.1, read as the reverse complement.
CGGGTCCCGCAAGGCGAAAGATGGCAAGACCCGTGATCGCTATAAAGCTCTGCATCGCAAGCTCCAGCTCCGGGTCCCGCGAGGCGAAAGATGGCAAGATCCGCGACCGTTGTAAGCCTTGCTTCGCAGGCTCCAACTCCGGATCTCACAAAATAATGCATGGCAAGCTCCATGGCCATTGCAAGTTTCAGCTCCAGAAGCAGACATGCTCGATCCCCCACTCACAGCCGGCCTTGCTTCGCAAAGCCCCTGCTCCAGGATCACATGTGGTGGGCGTGGCGATTTCCCCGACAGCAATGAGCCTTGCCTCGCAGGGCTCCATGCCAGGTCCCTGAAGTCAGCCACCATGAGGTTCGCAACAACAGTTAGTTTTGCTTCGCAAAGATCTAACCTTAAGTCTAGCGACGCTCACCAAAAGAACTCCCGTTCCAAACAATGGAACGGCTCACCTTAGCAATCCCAGCGAACAGTATAACTACAAGTCCCGGGATTGGCTATTTGCCCCAGGAAAGCTAAAATACGGTGAAAGGAGCCTGGCCGTTGGAACCAGGAAACCTTCGTAACCTAGAAACTACGTGGGAAAAGACATCATCCGTTAAAGCTTCAAGTGGGAAGTGCATAGGTTTTGGCCGTTGGAACCAAAATCCCATACGCCCCTACAACAGTTTCTACCGTATAAATGTCTACCCTAAGCGCAAAGATAAATAAAGAACTCGGCAGAAAAGAAAGGAGAATGCTATGATTATGGCAAAAATGTCCGCAATGAAAAACTCAAAATGAAAAATAATTAAAGATAAAACCCCTTCAAGCATTGGGGGTAACTACAGCTTCCACGACCGCAGCTTCGGGGGCATCGGTTTCAACTGAGGCTGGCGGAGTCGGCTCATTGGAAGGCGGAACTTTGTCATGAGAAGGTTCAGAGGTCCCCGCCTCTCCGGGATCTCCCACCTCAGGAGCTCCAGCACGTTCGTCAATGTTGTAAGTTTGGACGTACGCCTCTGGGCCCTGATCCAACACGAGTAGCTTCTCCCTCATGGCTTCGGCATCATCTCCCAGATAGCCTAATACCTCCGGGTTCACTTTCCAAAGTTGATGCATGAGGACCACATGCGATATATTAATCGTCCTGTTCAGTATCACCTCAGCATCCTCCTTCTCCTTCAAGCGCTCCGCCTCGGAGGTTGCCAGCTGTGCCTCCGCGACAGTTAGTTGAGCCCTCAATTTTTCCATTTCGACCTTGGAGGCATCCCGCTCCCCCTTAAGAGAATCAATCTCCTTGTGCTGCTCCCTATTTTGGTTCAGCACGGATTGCTTCTCGGTCACATGCCCCCTGGCAGTGAATTGCAAGGCCCCGATCTCTTTATCCTTCTCGGCAAGCCCCAACTGCAGCATAGACACGAGATCCCTGCTCCTCTTATGGAGTTACTCCTCCTCGTCCAGCTTACTCTGAAGAGTGGAATATTCCTCTTGCCGCTTAAGGAGGAGATCATTTTTTGATTGCAAGCGAGCTTCCAGGGTATCCTTCTCCACCTTGGCTTGGGACAGCTCTTCCCGGAGCTTGGAGTTTTCGGCCTTCATCCCATTCGACCGCTGTCTAAACTCATTCTCTGCCTTGGCCCGGTACTCTTGATATTTGGCAAGATATTTCTTCTCCGCCTCTTCCTCAGCCGTGCGCCGGGCCTGATCAATCTTCTCCGAAGCCTCCAAGGCCTGTTGGGTCAGTTTCTGTTTCTCCGCCTCCAAGGCCTGGCGAGCCAGTTGGCTCTCCTCCAGCTGAACCAGAACTGCACCAACCTCCCGGAACGAGCGTTCCGCGATCATAGAGGCCTGCAAGGAAAGACAACAGAATGAGCTAAAGCCGGACCAAAAGACAGGTGATCCCAAAAAATAACAACTGACGGCTTACCCCGGACAGTTGCTGCTTCACAGCGTGTGTCAGCAACAGCGAATCCTTGCTGCTACTGATGGCCCATTTCTCATAATTGAGCTCGCATAAGCTCAGGGCCATGTCCTCCATCATCTCAGCTCCGAACGGCGCCAATGCACGTCCGAGCCTAGGCACCAGCCTCTTCTCCAAGGCTGGACCATCCAGAACCACTCCGGCCGGGTGAAGGGATCTCACCCCCTCGGCCAGCTCAGCTCTCTTCACGGCAGACAAGTTATCTGCCCTTCCCTGAGTAACAGCCTTCTCCGCCTCTAACCGCCTCTTCAAAAAACTATCGGCCCGTCTTACACCCTCCAGGAGGGCAGCGAGGAAACTGGTTGGCTTCCGTGGGAAGTGGAACTTCAGGCCAGGCAGAGGAAGGTTGGTTGTCTGAGAAGAAGGAGACCCCGGAAGGGTGGACCCCCTTTGGGCTGGGGGAGGAGGCAGACGGGGTATTAAGGCCCCGGTCTGTTGCTTTTGATGCTGCGGCAGCAGAAGTAATTGCCCTTGTTGCTGCTGCTGGTTTGGATGTTGTGGTTGCTGCAGCTGTGACGTTGGTGATTGTCTCTGTTGTTCTTGTTGCTGCTGTTGTTGTAGTTGTGCTTGCTGTCGTTGCTGTTGTTGTTGCCTTCGACCAGGAGAAGAGTGTCTAAGGCGTTTCTTCTTAGTACCCTCAGCATCTTCTCCGGGACGCTTGCTCACCCCAGTTGTCTTCACGGGGAACACAAGCCCTTCCCCGTCGCTGCTGCTACTCGAGACCATCATGGTCTCGGAAGGCCCGTCAGCAGGAGACTTCTCTACCCTCGGAGACACTTGCGCCTCGCCACTCGTCTTCTTGGGGGAGGCAGTTTTACCTCCCCTACCAGCCTTGGTCTTCCGTCCTTTCCCCGTGCACGGGTCTTGGCTAGTGGCAGCCTTCTTAATGAGCAAAGTAACCCTCCCCAACATCTTGGCTTCTGGATACTCTGCGAGAAACGTACAAAGCAAGGTTAACGAACCAACAAGCAAAGAGAAAGAAAATAAGTAAGAAGCGGCAATCAACAAAAAAGCACAAGCAAGCCCGCCAGCAGGGAACAAGAAACGAGAAAAAGAAAAGTTTGAAAGGGACGACCATGCACGAGAAACGTGGATGGCCTTCCCCGAGCAAAACAAAACATCGCTTCCTGCTCCAGGAAGCTCCCGTACTCCTTGAAGTCCGGGAATGACATGCTGAGGGAAGAAGGGTCAACCATGATGACACCTTCTGGCAGACTACCGTCACTCAGACACCCGAGGAGCTCATCTACCCTATCGCAATATCTGTCGAAGGGTATCCTACGCGGATCTAGCCTAAGGAAACGGGGATCAAACCCCATCTGAGAGGTCCGGAAAACCTCAGACAGGCTGGGGGTGTGGATCAATTGAAAACTAGTCTTACCTCTCCCGGAGGTACTAGCCCCCGGAGCCCCTTCGTTAGGGTAAGCCGCGGCGTGGCGAGCCTCGATCTCCTCTTCCTCCGGCTGGGGGTCGGGGAACCTCTCCGTCCAACTAGGAGATAAAGTATTTTTGTCCCGGGCTGCTTGGGTGATCACCTTGGACAGCTCCAAGGCAATCTGCTCCCGGATGTCAGCTGACACCTGACTTTGCCCCCTGCCACTCACTGGCTCGATGTTTTGGAAAGAGGCGAGTAGCCCGTACTCCCTCAACAATTCGGAGGTCACAAGTCCCTCAACTTTTAACTCTTCCTCAGAAAGCCCTTCGTAGAACTTGGACCTCCATATCATCTCCGCGCAGCGAGGTGTCCGCGGAACGACTTCTACAAAAATCAAATACAAGCGTTAGAGATCCTCCCAAAAGGCAAATCAAACGCAAAGAAACAAAGTTGAAAAGGAGAGGAAGGAGCACTTACCAGGGATTTTGAAGTCCAAAGATAGGGCTGGCACCCTCTTCAGCGGGAAGCCAGTCGTCAGGAACCAGTATTCCCGGAGGTCTGGAACCCTCGCGGTATGACAAGTGGGGCACATCACGTCCGGGTGCCTTTCCAGCCTGTAAAACCCCACCTTGTCTGAATGACCCCTCATAGGCTGAGACTTCAACCCATAAAAGTACAGCACCTCCCCCGGGGTAGGAGCTTCCAGTCTCCGGGACTTGCAAAAGATGAACCACCCCGCTAGGAGCTTGTAGCTGGGAGGAATCAAATGGAAGGGGGCAATCCCCGCCTTCACACAGAAATTGGTGAAGTAACTCCTTAGGGGCAAGTGCGCCCCACACACTATGTGTGCCCAGCTCCAGGCACCAAAGCCCTCGTGACTCTGGCTAGCTGACTCGCCCAGCACCGACAGACGGTGCCACATCAGACCTGGGATGTTCTTCAGGCCTGCCTCAGAAGAATACAGCTCCAGCATGCCATAATTCCTGAAAAGGTTCGGCTTTTGGTCCATCTCCCAGATGGAACTATTGGAGGTCGGTGGGCTAGCCGCGACCACTTTCGCCTTTCCTTTCCCCTTTCCACCAGCGACAGGAGAGCCCTTCTCTTGGGCAGAATCAGCCTCCCCCACAGCAAGGAGTTGTTCCTTTGAGATGTTCGTCACTGGACAAAAGAAAGAAAGAAGAAAACACTCTAAGCAGTCAGCACCCTTGTCATACCCTAGTGGTATCAAAGGCGTCGGGGAGATCCTCCCCGAAAACTGCTTGGAGAGGCTCCCACCGAGCTTACCGAGGGATTGGCACCATGCCACCCGAAGGGCAGCAAGGAACCAGACTTAGACTCCGAGCCTAAGCCCACCAAAAGAAGTGCTTTTCCAGAGAAAGACACCCTAAAGGCGTTCATGCTTATGCCCTAAAACAGCAAAACAAGGGACGACTTTCCAAACGCAAATCGCCAAAGCATGCAGAAAAGGCTACTTATCGACTCACATCAATCACATGCCTACCAAAGCCCTATTCACGCATGCACATAAGCGATAATGGCAGAAACCTCTACTCTAACAACTACCAACAACCTAAGGTCTGGGAGGAAAGAGCAAAGTAGAAATACTTACTGATATTCGGGTAGTTGGAGGTTGAAGGAGTAACTGGATCACTGCACAGCACGATCGCGAGAAGTAAAAGCTGCAAAGACAAACGACGATTCAAACCAGGAACTTCGGCGAATAAACCCACTGCCAAATCAAAAGAAAAAGTTTCCAGATCCTTACCAAAAGAAGTGGCAAGTTCGGAGGAACAGAAGCTGGGAAGCCTGAGAGTTCGAAGGTTTGGAAATCTGAAAATCCGAAAGATAGAGAATTTGAAAGCATAAAGAGGAAGAAAGGTCCTTTCCCTCGTTTTTATAGCAGGGAAGAAATCGTTTCGAATTCCTCAAATGGACGGTCCCGATCTTCCCATTCCGTGTGCATCGGATCCAACGGCTGGAGATGATGCGACGATCCTATTTATGACTCCTCGGATGGGAATAAAGTATTTATTTCCCATCATTACACCACCTCGGGCCCGGAGTACCATTAAAAACCGTCAAATCATTACTCAGACGACTGACGCACGCATACTCAACCAGTCGCCTCACGCACATGTCTTGGTCGCAGAACCATTCCCAGAATGACACGTGGTCCTTGCCGCACTTGAGTACTTGAGTTCAAACAGAAAAAATTCCCTTTCTTTTTCATACTAACACTCAAGCGGGAAAAAGGAACTCTTCCGGGAACACAGAAGGTGGCCCCTCGCCTAATCTAAGAGACCGAAATACCCGGAGGACTGTACAAGCTCCCGGATCTCTCAGAGCTCCGTGACCTTGGGGGGTAAATGTTATCCAGATTTCCGGATAGCGTTTAGATTGATGTCCTCGGGGAAGCAGAATTATCGATGTCTTTCACGGTAGGTGACCAGAGCTCGTGGATGGACAGAAAGGCTTCGCCTCTCCTGTTTAGTATCCGGATTACTCTTCCAAGCAAGCACAACACGGAAACTCGTCGACTCTCCCGGACTCCCGAAGGATACCCCTCGGGGAGGCCCCTTCTAGGAGAGGCTCTTCGAGTGGTCTCCGCGGAAACAGTTCCGTGCCTCGCACAGAACAAAACCGAACGGTCAAGTCCGGGAGAAGGCATATTTGGAATGATATCCGTCTGACACAGGATCCCGCCTGACACGCCCGTCAGGTCAAAGCCGTACACATCCCAGCACGCCTAAGGGTACCTTTTCGCCTACTGTTCCGCTGACAACTTGGAAAAGACGGCTGACTTTGTGTGTTTCCCATACTTTCACGTAAATATACCCACATAGAGTCTTGCAGCCATGCTACTACAGTAATTGTATCCCCTATTTATGGCTGGTGTAATTAAGACTCATGTATGTAGAGAAAAACCCTAATCTGAAACCCTAGCTATAAAGACCCCTTCATTTTACAAGAAGAGGGACGAACAAATCACATAGCAAAAACTCTACTAAAATCTCTCTAGCTTCATCTTCTTCAAGAGAACCCGAGAGAAACACTGTGAGTGTGTGAAGTTCTTGTGCACCAGCCATCTTACTGTAACCTTTTCCAAGTATAATAACATCGACTCGTGGACTAGGGCTTGTTAACGCCTGAACCACGTAAAAACACTGTTTGTTTAGTTACATTTCAGCATTTCTACAGTTCTTATCTTTTTATTATTCTGTTAGTGTTCGTTTCCGAAAAACTCGGTAAACACTATCGTATCATACTTGAGGACGTGAGATGGGCTGACACATATCTACGCAGCATCGAGATGTGGAACACATTGTGATTATTTGCTAGAGCTGGCGGTAAGGCTAATCAATATGCAACTACTCCCACTTTGTCCAATATCTCAAAATGACCTATAAACCTGGGACTAAGCTTGCTTTTCTTCCCGAACTGCTTCACACCTTTCATAGGAGATATCCTTAAGAAAACTTAATCTCCAACTTTGAATTCCACATCACGCCTCTTGGTATCTGCATAACTTTTCTGATGACTCTGAGCAGCGAGCATACACTTTCTAATCAGCACTACTGTATCCTGAGCTTCACTAACAGCTTCGGGTCCAAGAAGTTTCCTTTCTCCTACTCGTCCCAATGTAACAGCAATTGACATCTCCTTCAATAAAGCAACTCATAAGGTGCAATCCCGATTGTTGACTGGTAGCTATTGTTGTAGGAAAATTCTATCACTGGCAAATACTTACTCCATGATCCTCTGAAATCAAGTACACAAGTGCGCAACATATCTTTTTAAAATCTGTATGGTACACTTCGACTGACCGTCTATTTGAGGATGAAATATCGTACTAAGACTTAACTTGCTACCCATGGCTTGCTGCAAGCTTCCCCAAAATCTCGATGTAAACACCGATCCTCTATCGGACACTATTGCCTTAGGGATTCCATGCAGTCTTACTATTTCTTGAACATAAATGTATGTGTATTGTTCTATTGTATATGAAGTCTTGACAGTAAGGAAATGAGCTGACTTGGTTAATCTATCTATTACTACCCAAGCCGAGTCGTGCTACTTATTCGTTCGAGGCAAACCCATCACGAAATCCATGGCTATGTCGTCCCATTTCCATTCTAGAATGCTAAGTGGTTGTAATAAGCCTGCAGGCCACTAATTTTCTGCTTTCACTTGCTGGCATACCAAACATTTAGACACGTACTTCGCTATATCCTTCTTCATTCCTGGTCACCAATACATTTCCTTAAGATCGTGAGTCATCATGGTTGACCCTGGGTGAACTGAGTATGGGGTATTTTGTGCTTCTTCTAAAATCTTCACCTTAATCCCTTGATCATTTGGCACACATATCCTATCCTTATATCTCAAAAACCCCTCACTTGATATTGTGAAATTTGTTGCCTTGCCTTCCTTGACTGCATATATATATGCTACTAGTGTGTCATCATGCCCTTGCCCAATCCGTATATCTTCTAACAGACTTAACTATATGGACAAGTTTGCCAGTTTACCAATGACTACTTCTATTTCAGCATTGATCAGCTCCTGCTGTAGTGGCTTTTTTATTCCAACTAATGCTGCTAGACTTCCATAATTCTTCTTACTTGGCGCATCAGCATCTACGCTTGCCTTTCCCGGGTGGTATAAGATCTCACAGTCATAATCCTTTACTAGTTCTAACAACCTGTGCTGCCTCATGTTGAGCTCCTTTTGCATGAAGAAATACTTTAGGCTTTTATGGTCCGTATAAATCTCACACTGTTCTCCATAAAGATAATGGTGCTAGATTTTTAATGCAAAGACAACCGCTGCCAACTCCATATCGTGTGTTCGATAGCGTTGCTCGTACTCCTTGAATTGCCTTGAGGCATAGGCTATCACCTTGTCATTCTTCATCAGCACACAACCCAATCCTTGCTTTGACGCATCACAGTAGACTAAAAGCTTGTCATTGGGTGCTGGTACACAAAGTACTGGTGCTGAGCATAGCTTATCCTTAAGCAACTGGAAGCTCTCTTCACACTTATCCGTCCAGTTGAACCTTTGCTGCTTCTGGGTCAGGTTGGTAAGTGGAGTGGCTATCTTAGAAAAACCCTCTACAAACCTCCGATAATAACCTGCTAGTCCCAAAAAACTTCTTACTTCTGATGCATCCTTTAGTTTTGGCCAATCCTTCATAGCCTTTACTTTAGATGGGTCTACATCAATTCCATCCTTGGACACTATGTGGCCGAGAAATGCTACTTGTGAAAGCCAAAATTCGCACTTCTTGAATTTGGTGTATAGTTGATGCTCCTTTAGTCGCAACAAGATTAACCTTAAATTTTTCTCATGCTCGACTTTATCCTTTGAGTACACCAAGATATCGTCAATGAATACTACGATGAATTTATCCAAGTAGTCCTTAAAGACCCTATTTATTAAGTCCATAAATGCGGCTGAAGCGTTGGTAAGACCGAAAGACATGACTAGAAACTTGTAATGCCCATAACGAGTTCTAAAAGCTGTCTTAGGAATGTCTTCTTCCCGTACCTTGAGCTGATGATACCCGGACCGTAAATCAATCTTTGAGAACATGGTCGCTCCTCGAAATTAATCAAACAAGTGGTCAATCCGAGATAGCGGATACTTTTTCTTAATCGTTGCCTTATTCAGCTCGAGGTAATCTATGCAAATCCACATACTCCTGTCCTTCTTCTTCACAAATAGAACCGGTGCTCCCCATGGCGAATGGCTCGGTCTAATGAATCCCAAGTCTAAGATTTCTTGTAGTTGCGTCTTTAACTCCTTGAATTTGGTAGGTGTCATCCAATATGGTGCCTTGGAGATAGGCTCGGTGCCCGGTACTAGTTCGATTGTGAAGTCAATTTCCCGAGTCGGCGGCACCCCTTGTAAGTCGTCAGGAAATACTTCTAGAAATTCCTTTACAATATGAAAGTCTCCAACTTTTAGTGATGTTTCTTTTACCACATCTATAACACTGGCTAAGAATGCTTGACATCCTTTTTCTATAATCCTCTGAGCTTTGAGTGACGAAATAAGCGGTATGTGTAGACCTGAAACATTTCCCATAAAGCATTGTCTCTGACCGTCAGAAGTCTCGAACGTTACTTTCTTGCGTTCCAGTTCTATCAGGTCTCCTTCTAATTCTACGTCCTCAATCTTGATCGGTACGCCTCGTACTTGTAGAGTCCCAGAATTTACTTAGCTAGTTAGATAGTAGTAGTAGTAGTAGTAGTAGTAGTAGTAGTAGTAGTAGTAGTAGTAGTAGTAGTAGTAGTAGTAGTAGTAGTAGTAGTAGTAGTAGTAGTAGTAGTAGTAATAGCTAGTATTAGTTATAGTATATTCATTACTATGGATTTTGGTTCAAGCCGGGACTTAGTTGGAAACTCCTAGCAATAGTTATGGATTTTATAAGTTTAACCTATAGTTTAAGAATATTAATTATAACATAAGGTTTGATTAATATTGCTGGTTATTAATATGATAATTATTATAACCTAAGGTTTAGATAGAGCTAATAAGAATATGACACTTTTCATGAGCATGGTTATTCCTAAGGTTATGATTATTAAGGAATTATTATTTTAATTATAAAATAAGATAAATATAAGACTTAGTCTTCACCAAAATCTGATAGGAGCATGATATTTGTCACAATTTTATTTATTTGTGGATTAGGATGTAAATAGATTTTCGTAACTTAAGGGTACTGTAACTTCCGACCTGTTTTTGACCCAATTATGTTATGAATTTCGAAAAATAGTATTTCTAGAAAGTTGTAGATAATTTAAATAGCTTTCTAACGGAATAAAGAGAGTCCAAATCGGAGTTCTACAGCTCCATATTTGTTGATTTTACTGCATAGGAGTTTAGAGTTACGAGATTTTGGGAGTTAGAAGTTAGGATTCTATTTGTTTTTATTATTTTAAAAATCAAGCTTTGAATCCTTAAATCTCTCTGAAAATTTTGACCAATTCCTAAGCCTTTGGCTGAAGGATATTCAAATATTTTCAATTAAATTTATTATTTTTATTCAAAGCCAAAAAGAAGATTTTTATTCCTAGAACTCTATAAATAGGACCTAGCACCAAGCCTTTTCATTCATTCTTCAAGCATTGATCAGAGCCTTCCATGTGCTAGTGAGACTATAGAGTGATAAACACTTGGATTGAGGTTATAAGCTTAATCATTATAAGCTTAATAAATACTTGTGAAGTAAGGTTATAGTGTATTTCGGTTTCGAGGTATAGTTCGGTCATAGAAGCATTCAAGGTATTCCTAATTCTAGTTCCTTTCTGTATTGATTCTTATAGTTCTTCTCTACTCAAATCCTAACTCAGTCTTTTCTATTCATGGTTAGGTATCTAAGTTCTTCGAACTTAAGGTTTTCGTTGGTAAGTATCGTTTCGATGGTGTAGTTTATTCTTTTCATCTCCTTTCTTTAGTATACTCACCTCTATATTATGGTTTATAGGAGTGTTCCAAAATCCCGACTTTGTTCTCATCATCCCGGTATATTGGTAAGGAAAATAGGATAGGATTTTATATGTTTAGGTGATATGTTATGTTGTGTTATGAAATGTTATATTGTGTATGTTTGTAGACTTGGGCATATGACCTGTACACTAACAAGCCCCAATAAATTTATGGGCATATGACTTGCTTAGCTAGCAAGCCCCACAAATCTAATGGGCATATGACTTGTTTAGTTATGGGACCCCAAGTAATAATGGCCATTATAGTATGTGTGACATATGTTTATGACATGTTTTATTATATGCTACGTTATGAATTTTATGAATATGAGTTATGTGTTAGGTTTTCCTTGCTGGGCATTAGGCTCATTCCTTTATTTTTTTAGTGTGATGCAGGAAACTAGATTCGGAGGCGGAAGGATTCTTGGAAGCTTGGCATGTGTGTTGAGGATGAACAGAATGAGTGGACTGCATGTCAATTGAGGATGACGTTATTTATATTTAGTCTTTTAGATCATGTTTTTCCGCATTTAGTTTTTTTTAAACAATTGAATTAAAGTTTATGTTTTTCTTTTAAACAATGGGTACCCATGACATATTTTCTATTATTATGTATTTGATACAATATTTTGAGATTTAATAAAGTTATATTATTTTTTATGTATCTTTCCCAAAATAGTAGCTATGTATAGTAGATCTAATGGTCCAAGGTCATAGAAATAGTTGGGTCATTACAGTGCTACTTGTGATGATAGGACTATTTCACCCAAAGGTAATTCTGTTTCAAACCTAGTTCTAAATCTTTCACAAGGTTTGTCTAATTTTTTTGTCATTCCTAATGAGATATACGAATGAGTGGCCCCCGAATCAAATAATAAAGAACATACATTATTGAGGATAGAAACCTGACCTGTAACCACTTTATTGCTAGCATCAGCTTCTCCTTGGGTTAAGGCAAATACCCTGGCAGGAACCATCTTGTCGTCTCTTTTTCCCTCTTTCTTGAGCTGGGGACACTCTTTCTTTCAGTGACCTTCCTAACCATAGTGGTAGCACCCCTTAGTGTTTTCACGACACTCACCAGGATGTTTCTTTTGGTATTTAGCATATTGCGGGTATTCTACATAAATCGACCTATTACCTCCATTGTTTGTTCATGCCCTTTTATCGTTGTTGGACTTCTTATTGTCAGGATGCCATCTCTTCTGACTATTATTATTGCTGGACTGCTAGTTGTTGTTGTGGTAATTCCTCAACTTGCCGCCGTAGCCTGGAAATTTCTGTAGTGTTGTCAACCGGCGGAGGCAGTGCATTTCAGTTGGCATTAGCATGCACTCCCCTTCTGCGAACTAGAGGGGCTTCATTGCTCTCATGAGCGTCATTGGAGACATTGACATTGTTGCGAGCAGATCTTCTAAGCGACATCTTTAGCAGAGTACTAACAGTTGAGAAAACATGTTAGAACTTACCTTAATAGGTTCTAAAGAAAAAGTTAATCTAAGCAAACATAACTCAGACCTATTAATTATGACTTCTTATGAAAAGAATTGTGTAAGCCTTTTTTTTATAATTAGGGTGTGTTTCTAAACTTAGAAAAATAAGCCATCTTTATTTTTTTCTAAGTGTGTTTCTAATTATCCTATATGACTTTATTCTCAGGCTCGAAACTCATCGTTGTTCCAAAGTTAACCATACTGAGGGAGGGCTGGGATCAGTAAAATCGTTCCCACTACTATGGCCCCCTAACTCTCAATATAGAACCCTGGTTCATTGATTTTTATCCATCCTCACCAAACTTAGTCATTATTTATTAAATTTATTATTGATTATGATTACAAATAAAATCAAACTCATACATGTCATCAAAATAACAATGATATTAATTTGGAAAAATTGTTTTCACTAAGTACAATCATAAAGGCAAAATAATAAATAAAGAAACTAATCTATTCTAAAAATCGGGATCTTCTACATCAGATCCTTCATCTAACATGTCATCATCTATCTCTTCATAATCATCATTTTCGTGAGCCTAAAAAATTCGTCGGGGAAGATTCATAAAGATTCTATTATTTTGTTTTCTTGTGAATTGGAATTCCATCTTAGAGGTAAGCCTAATTATGAGAAAATAATATCTCATCACCACTGGTATTTCATCTTCAACATCCATTGTCTCCCATATTTCTTCCAAAGCAGCAATTACAAAAGGAAAATCTTTGAAAAGCCTAATTACTAAAATATATAGTTCCGTAGCTCTCGTCATTATTTTCTTAGTCGTTTGGAGACGAACTATTTGATTATGGAATAAAAGTAATCTCCGAGTGATTCTTTCCAATATTCCTACTGTATTTCTTGGTTCTATAATCTTTTTTAAGGCCTTAATGGCTCAGATATCGTTATATGTTAAAGCTCCATCCATTCTTAACTGAAAACATAAGACTAAAACGTTAGCTAAACATAGAAACATAATAACTAAAACATAAATACTTACATTGGCGGTTAGATTCGGAGCTTGAGCGTGTGTAACAAGGAGAATTTCATGTAAATGGATCGTTGCTCTAATACCAACTGTAATAACCCAACTATTCTAAGACATTGGACCATTAGAACTACTAAACATAGCTATTACTTTGAAGAACATATACATAAGAAATAATAGCAACTTTATTAAAACTTCAACATGATATTGTGGAAATTACAAAGTAAAATAGAATTTTTGTATGGGTACCCATTGTTTAAAACAAAAAACATAATTATAAAATGAAGAAGATTGTTTACAATACTAAATGCGAAAAATACATAGAAACATAATTTTAAAAAATTAAAAATAACGTCATCCTTGATCGACACGCAGCCCATTCATTCCATTTGTCCTCAATACACAAGTCAAGTCACCAAGAATCCTCCTGCCTCCGTATCTAGTTTCCTGCATCACACTAAAAAAAAAAGGAGTGAGCCTAAAGTCGAACAAGGAAAATCTACCAACAAATATATAACATAAAACGTGAACATAAGACTATAACAAAAACATATACTATTAAACATATATCACAATTCTAACCCATGTATATGGTAAACATTGGGGTTTACTAGCTAAGCAACTATAAGCCTCAAAATACATTGAGGTTTTCTAGCTAAGCAACTATAAGCCCCAAGAAACATAAAATTATTGGGGTTTGCTATTTAAGCAACTATAAGCCCCAAAAACATATATATCATAACATATAATAACATATCATAACATAACATATTATAGCATAATCATAACATATAAGCATATAATAACTATCCTATTTTCCTTACCAAAACCGGGATATTTGAGAACAAATGTGGGACTTGGAACATTCCTAAAACCAACAATAAGAATGGTGAGTATTTCTAAAGAGTAAAGAATAAATGTGGAAACTAAACCCTCAAGAAGAAACTTACCGAGAAAGATCTTTAAGTTTCAAGAACCTAATCAAAAACCAATATCAAAAGTTAGGATCTAAATAAAAGGAACTTAAAGAAAATTAAATAATTTTAAAGAACTGGACTTAAAGAATAGGAATACCTTAGTTGACCTTATGGATTGGTCTAACATCAATACCAAAATACACTAAACCTCACTTCCCAAGTATTTTATAAAGCTTAAGAATGACAAAGCTTTTTTCTCAACCCTAGTGTTTATCACTCTATGGTAACACTAGCACCTTGGAGTCTCTAATCATAGCTTGAAGAATGAGAGGAATGGCTCGGTACTAGGTCTTATTTATAGAGGTAAGGAGTGAAACTAACCCCTTTTTTATTAGAATAAAAATAATGAATATTAATTGAAAATATTTGAATATTCGTCAATCAGAGGCTTAAGACTCGGTCAAAAACATTCAGAGGCAGGTCTAACTAGTTAAGGCTTATTTTTAAATTTTAAAAACAAAAGTTAAAAAAATTATCTAACTAAGGGCAATATATCACCCCTATATGGCGATATATTGGCTCTGCCTTAGTCTCGAGCCTCCGTTCATACGTTCGTGCAACGCTGACGTGTTTTCTGTATTCTTCGTTAGGCGATATATCGGCTCCCATGCTACGATATATCGACATACATGAATAATTTCAACACGTAATTGCACTTTTTCAACATAATTTGAATGGGATAACTACTTTGACTGAGTCATAATACGACCCTAACAGTTTCTGGTAGGTACTAAAGCTTCTATTTCTTTCTTTTATCATTAAAATACTTAATTACTTAATAATCATGCTTATGACAATTGTCATGTTCTTATTGGCTCTATCTAAACTTTAGGTTATAATATAAATAACATTTAGGACCAACAATATTAATCCAACCTTATGTTATAATTAATATTCTTAAACTATAGGTTAAACTTATAAAATCCATAATTGTTGTTATGAGTTTCCAACTAAGTCCCGTTTTGAACCAAAATCTACGAAATCTAAAATAGTATAACTACTACTAACTATCTTGCTAACTAAGTAAACATTCTGGGACTCTACACAGTCACCTGAGCCTTCTGGCCCTGGCTATGAGTAACTAGCCATAGATTAGACAAGCGCTTATAAATTTTCATCGAACTTAGGGTGTGTCCACCATTAATACTCCATATGAGTCATTCAATGTTGATATCGATTAGATCTAATCTTTTATCAGCTCTGCGTTCATGACACTTATACCATTTTTTACTCTTAGTTCAGTAACACGCGACCTATGCCGATTATGACTAGTCAGTGCCATAAACAAGTAAGCAATGCTACCATGCATATATCATATGTCAAATATTCGGATACAAGGCATTCAGCATGCTTACTTAACAATTGCTAGCATAATTAGGATCATGCACAAAAACAGAGACTCAAGCTCTGATCAATCTCATATTTAACATTCATGGCTTGCCCTAACCACATGTTTCTCATTCATCACATTTAAACACTAGACATGCCTCAATAATAACCATGCATGTCATATACTAGCTGCAGTTTTCTTACCTTTGGTCCAAGCACAGCTTACCAATAAACGAGCCACAAGCACGATCCTGATTCCAAACCTCTAGCGATAACCTAGTCACAACCATAAACGTTGATTCAATGAGTTCAAGATCTAAAACCCAATCCTGGAACCAAGACCTAGCCTCTGGGACGTCGAATCCCACTAAACTGGGTAGTAGGAACGATCCTGAATCCTAAGGATTGAGTTCCCATGATCAAAACATCACTTCAGCCATAATTTCCCTCAAGCGCCACGACCCTAACTCACTGAGTCGCGGCCCCCAGCCATAACAGAGGTGCCAGCATCAGGCACCTGCACCAAGCACCGCGACCCTCCTTCCCAAGCGCCGCGGCCCCCAGGCCCTTCAGCTCCACCGCCCACCTATAACAAGCTCGGGCTGCGGCGCCCAAGAACAGGGTCGCGGCCCCACCTCGAAACCCAGGCAAAACCATGATTTCTCCTTTTAAAAACCTTCAAAAAAAACCTATCCAAACATCTCCAAATCCAAAAATCAAAGTTCGCAAACATCCCTATCATCCAAAACCATTACAACCCAAGCTTCAATTCAATCAGAAACTCATCAAAACACAAAGTCCAATTCAAGCTTAAAAACTTAGAACTTAAAACTTGAATTACCTCCGATTAAGTTGTTTCCCAACTAAATCCTCCAGCTAATAAGCTTCTAATCTTCTCTAGAATCGCTATGCCTTGATCCTCGCTTGAATCCGAGTCCTAGAACTCAAGTTTCCTTCGAAAATGTGATCGGGAGACGAAAATGGAACTTTGAGGGAGAGAGAACGTTCTAAACGTTCTTTTTATTTCTTAATAGGTTACTTCAAGCTTAAGTAGCCTCAAACAAATCCTAATGCTCGGGGTCCCGAAAACGTCCCCGGGGGCAAAATAGTCAAAACCTCCTGAATTTCCCCCTGATCTTACTAACTCCCAATTTATCATCAAATACTTATTCCCATTACCCAATAACCCAGTAATGCTCTAAATACCCCTTGACTCACTCCGAGTCAAGAATAAATCCCGTTGTGACTATGCCACTAGCTTACCTCCTAGGATCGTCTCATGCTGAGTGACCCTAGCATAATCAAATAATAATAAAGCACCACACACATATCACATATATGTCAAATATGCCCGAAATGACCAAAATATGAAAATCACCCAATTAATCAAAAATGGGTTCACATGCATATTTAATACACACAAATATGCATATAATCATTTAATAACATAATAAATCAATTATGGCCCTCTGGGCCTCCTAATCAAGGTCATAAATCTTATTAGGGATTTTGGGGCATTACAATGATCTTACTTTAGTTTTGTTTGATGTTTGAGGATAAACTCTAAGTCAACTTAAACATTAACAAATCTCCATTTTGATATCTACTACATATGTATACCCACTAGATTAATATGTTAAAATCATTTTTTGAGCACTGAAATGTGTGTGCCAATTACTGGTATGGACATACTTTCACAAATATCCCAGTGTTTCTGGCTAATTTGTGTGTGTCAAACTTATAGCGATTTACATTGGCAAGAAAGAAAAAGAAAAATAATAACACCTTGTGAAAGTGTAAGACTCATGTAGATCATAATATATATTTTTAATGGAACATAATATCATGTCAGATTGTCCTTTTACCTTGTTTGGTCCAACACTTACTGGCCTTCTGGCACTGGAAGTGAACGAGCCTTGAAAACAGAGAAAATCTATGAGGAAACTTTAGAAAAGTTTCATAAGAAGAATTTGGGAAAAACCTTAGCTTTAGACTAAGGTGATATTCAATTTATAGTAAAGAGTTTACAAGAGAAGAATACAACTGAGAGAGTTTGTTAAATAACAAACTTCTAATAGAAAAC
Source organism: Humulus lupulus (assembly GCF_963169125.1). NCBI lineage: Eukaryota > Viridiplantae > Streptophyta > Magnoliopsida > Rosales > Cannabaceae > Humulus > Humulus lupulus. The sequence continues at coordinate 44,651,146 of NC_084797.1, read as the reverse complement.
TATTAACAGCTAAAATAAACAATTAACTAAAAACAGCTTATTGGTTAATAGGAAGCGCTTGTGGTGATACCTACTTCATTGTCTATTTTCTCATTTTTCCATTTTACCTTGTTGTTTATTTGTATAATGGGTTTGCTGACCCATTTACATTACAGGTGAAGTTAAAAAAAATTACATCAGCGATATGACATTAGCAAAAACAAGAAAAATGGCTTTACTTTTGAAGGGTTAGAATGGTTCATGAGGAGGAATCTTTGTCCTTAAAATATCTCTCAAACCAAAGATATACTAAATCTTGTCACACAAATTTGTGGTCCAATGTTGCCCTTTGAGTTTAGGTATTATTATTCTTATTTTCATTACTTGCAAACATTAATATTTTTTTTTTACATTTGCAGATACTTGTTTTTTACACATCGGGAAAAGTTTGTATTACGTTGAACTTTTTGCTCGTGGAGTCGTTTCTCACGGCGCGTTGACCTATAGGTGATTTTCATTTTTCTGACGCTTTTCATTTTTCGTCAATAAAAGTACTATTAGTGGTGAATTTTATTTGAATGTCTTTACCAATGCTTTTTTATTTATCTTATTGATAGATAATGAGTTTTGAGATTTGAGGTTACTTAAATATTATTAATTTAATCTTTTTATAATAATTTTTTCATTTTTTTTTAAATAATAATAATAGTCACAAAAATATATTATTTTTTTCGTTTAAAAATAAAAAATAAAGACATAAATTATCAAACACGTTTTTATTTTTAATTTCTTTTAAATAAAAAATAAAAATAAAAGTTACCACACACATTTTTTATTTTTTATTTAAAAAAAAAGTGGTTATCAAACACATTTTATTTTTTTGAAATAAAAAAACAAAGATAAAAAAAGTTTCTATTTTTGTGTTTAAAAAATAAAAAAACAAAAATTTTACCAAACGCCACCTATACTTTTAATTATTTTTTTAATGTTTTAATTTTATTTTTCTCTTTTTAATTAATAAATTTTATTTAAAAAATAATTGATTAATTAATTATATAACATGTAACATATCCACACGTGTGTCTTACTTGTCATTTAATAGGCTTAGTTGGCATTTAATAGTCGGAAAAGCATGGTGTTGGTATTAAAAGTATAAATCAGAGATACATAGCGTAATGGATTTTTAAAAAATTATTAATATCATTCAGGATCATACATATATAGATATATTAAATTACTTAGATTAGAGATTACCTATTGAAGCTTATCAAGTATCTATAAATCTTTTTGTATAAATTAACGATCTTCCAATCTAGATTCTAAAAGCTCGCACCTTGATCTTCCACACCAATCATCAAACCACAAGGAAGTGTGTAGGCACGTAGAATTCAAAAGGTTGATTTATGACTCTCTAGATGTACTAAACATATAAGATCTAGAGATGTTTGATTAAGAGAAGGTGTATTGAATAGCTCTTCATGTTTAGAAAAACTATAGCTTTCTTTTCACAGAGAGTCTCACAGTCAATGAAAACCACTACAAGTATGGCTTCTTTTTCAGATTTATAAAGATAATTAATTAATTTAATTAATATTTATTTTATTTAAAATAAAAGTAATAAATTATAACCTATTTGATTATTTAATTTAAATCATATTTAAAAAAATAACTAAATGTATATAATTAAATAAATAAATTATTTGAAATTCAAAATTCAAATCATATCCCTGTGTGTGGCGCCATAGTCTACACTATTAGCGTTATCCCTAATTTTCTCGTTTATTTGTTTAATTAACATTTAAGAAAATATATTTATCCCAAAATAAATATCAGTTAATTCAAAATTAACTTTATCTTAAAATATTATTTTTAAATAAATAAATAAATATCTTATTATAAATAAGATAATTATTGATCTCTCTTTATATTAATCCAAACATGATTCATATTTATTTTAACCTATAGTTTTTCAAAATAAAAACTATATAGTAAATAATTAATCAATTGCCCATAATTATCATATAATTATTCCCTTGCCTTGGAAAATTAATTCATTTGCAATTAAGTCATTCTCTCTACAAATCTTTCTTTTGACATCATTACTCTTGACAATGTAGGATAGAGGTTGATATGAGGATCATGGACCTATAATATGAAGCTCCAATAAACTAGATTATTAATTAATCTCTTTAATATAATAATCTTATTTATTTATTTCATGATTACTCCACCATTTAAACTCTTTAGTCACATCACCTCTTTGCACAATCTTTCTCTAACCAGATGGTTCCTCTCTTGTGGCTTTTAGGTTCCTTGGAATTAGCTACTGCTCCATTGTTGTCACATTATAAGATTATTGGCTTATCCATATCTGGAGCTACTTCCAGATCAGTGTAGAACTTCCTCAACCAAACCTCTTCCTTAGCTCCTTCACAAGCCACTATATACTCGACTTAGCCCCTACTACATAGCATATGTCAGGCCTAGTACACAACATAGCATACATAAGACTCCCAGCTGCTGAAGCATAGGGATACTTTCTCATGTCATCTTCCTTCTAAGGTATCTTTGGACATTGCTCTTTGGAAATAGTAATTCCATGTCTGGTCGGTAACTGACCTTTCTTGGAATTCTCCATAAAGAATCTTTTAAGCCTCTTATCTATTTAATTAGCTTGAGAAAATGCTAAGAGCTTGTTCTTCCTATCCCTTAGCATTTGGATTCCCAGAACATAGCTTGCATTGCCCAAATCTTTCATTTAGAACTTTTTGACTAACCACTTCATTACGTTTGACAATGTCTCTACATCGTTGCCAATGACAAGAATTCCATCCACATAAAGAACTAAGAAAACCACCACATTTCCTTTGATATATTTATATACACATGCTTCATCCACATTCTGTTCAAAGACATATGTTGTAATCATTTCATCAAAGGTGATATTCCAAGATCTTGATGCTTGCTTTTATCCATAAATGAATTTCAGTATCTTACACACCTTTTGATCTTCCCCATTCTTGATGAACCCTTCTGGTTGTGCCATATAAATACTTTCATCAAGACAGCCATTAAGGAAGGTTGTCTTGATGTCCATCTGCCATATCTCATAATCATAGGCGGCAATTATGGATAAGAGAATGAGAATGGATTTTTGCATGGTCACATAAGAAAATGTTTCTTCATAATCAACACATTCTCTCTAAGTGTAACCTTTGGCTACTAGCCTTGCTATGAAATTCTCCACTTTCCCATCTACACCTCTTTTCTTATTGTATATTCAGGTGGGTCTACAAGTTCCTAGACAGAATTGGAATACATAGATTCAATTTCTTGGTTCATGGCTTCTTGCCATTTCTCCTTTTCAGGATTATCCATAGCCTCTTTGAAGGTTAATGGATCGTCCTTGATTGTATCAGAACCAAGGGCATGCACCTCATGTTCTTAGAAAACATGTTGTCTCACAATCCTCCCACTACAATGTGGCACCAAGGTTTCCTTTTCAAGAATAGTGGTTTCCTTGGTTTGTCGTTTATCATTTTATGATGACGATGAAGATGGTGGAATCTTATCAAGTGTGAGTTCCTCCAAGATTACTTTTCTCTGAGGTTTATAGTTATTCATATATTCGTGTTCAAGGAATGTCACATTTATTGAAACACATACATTTTGGTCCCTGGGACTATAGAAATAATTACCTCTTTTTTTGGAGCATAGCCCACAAAAATGCATACGCCAGACCTCGAATCAAGTTTCCATAATTTTGGTCTAAGAACATGAGCAAGATAGCCCCAAATGCGGAAATGGTGCAAACTAGGTATGTTTCCTGTAATGCCTCAAATTTCCTAATAAGGTTTAGGACCTTGATTAGGAGGCCGGGAGGGCCATAATTGATTTATTATGCTATTTAATGATTATATGCATGTTTATGTGAATTATATTATTATATGATGATAAATGCATGCATATGGGTCCACATTTAATTATAAGGGCATTTTGGTAATTTGGCTTGTTGAGGGCGTGATTGTGTATTTTCATGCATGTGGGTGAATTATAAATAATACCACATTGTATGTGGATTGGTTCGAGCCATTCGGCATGAGACGATCATGGAATGCAAGTTTTCGATCTAGTCATAACGGGATTAAGTTCAGGGCTCGGAGTGAGTCTCGGGATAATTTGGTGATTAGAACATTGCCAGGAATTAAAGGGTAACGGGATATGAATTATTGGTATTTGAGAATATTGAGAGTAACGGGAATTAGAGGGTGCTAATTATAATTAACGAGATAGGCAAGAAAGGACGGTTTTACCCTTGGGAGTCTTTAGAAGCCTTTATTTGACCTAGGGGCAAAATGGTATTTCACCGCTAAGATATATATCAACTCATGGGCTGTAGAATGTTAGAGAAAATAGAGCATCATCATCCTCATCTCTTTCTCTCCCGTACATGTTCTTCCCTCCTTCTTCCTTTCAATTTTTTAGAGCCAATTTGAGGTAACAAGCTAGGAGAGCAAGGCTTGAGGGCTTAGGACCTTGGTTCAACCATTGAAGGGGGTCTAAATCAAGCTTGAGGTAAGATTACATCCATGAATTTAAGCTATAATCTGTTTTTTTCAAGTAAGTTTTCAGTTGAGAATTTGAGGTGTTAGTTATGAGAATTCATGGAAGTTTTTTGTGTAAGATTGCTTGGGTTTTGATGAGGGTGTGTTGTAGATGAAGTTTAGGGGTTGAGTTAGATGTTTGGATGATGTTTGGGATTGGTTTTAAGGCTTGGTTTCAGGGGGAAATTGCAAGGAGGGAAACCAGAAAAGTTTCTGGTCTGCTGATGGCGTCCCAGCGCTAGTGAAATTTCCAGCAAACATATTTTTAGGGCTCTGGATGACTTTTAAGGCTCGGGGGTTGGTTCCTTTACCCCGTTTGGGTAGATTGAGAGTCCCGAGAGTGAGGTTTTAGATTATAAACATTTTTATGATTTATTTTATTGATGGGATTCCATATTTGGTTATGACTAGGTGACCGCTAAAGGATCAAAGGATTGATCGTTCTCAAGGGTTGTTCTTTTACTAATTCTTGCTCGAACCCGAGGTAAGAAAACTGGAACCCATATGTGACATGCATGGTTATTCTTGATGCATGTTGGATGCTTAAATGTGGACATTGATAGCATATTAAATTCTTAGCAATCTTGCTCATCTGCATATGGTTATTATTGAGGTATGCTGGATGATTAAATGTGATGCATGTGTTGCACGAGAAACATGTGATTAGGGCATGCCATGAATATTGAATATGAGACTATCCAGAGCTTGAGTCTCTGTGTTTATGCATGATCATAATTATGCTAGCAAATGTTAAGTAAGCATGTTGAATGCCCTGCTTTTGAATATTTGACATATGATATATACTGGTAGCATTGCTTACTTGTGCATGGTACTGACTAATTAGTTAGAATTGGCAAAGGTGTCAGTATCAACTGTGAAGCTGGGACTTATTAGTCAAGTTTGGCAGTGGTACTGGGCATTGGTCACACAGTGGTGACTCATAAGTCAGGACGGCCTTAGCGTGTTCAACGCAAGCCAATAAAGATTAGATCTAATCGACATCTGCATTAAATGACTCAGGAGAGCGTTAATGCCGGACCAACCTCAAGTTTGATGAAAACTAAAAGCGCTTGTGTGACTTACCCAGCAGTCACTCATCAGTTTAAGCTAGTGACTACCCATCAGTCACTCATCTGATGAAGCCATTGCAGGAAAGCCCAGGTAACGGTTTCGTTACACAGCTATGGGCACTGAGCCCGATAATGACTTGCTTGTCAGTCACTCAGTATGGTTAACAAAACCTCAAAGTGATAATCACTCTTCTGTTCAGGGCTATAAGCTCTGTATGATCATTCTGATCATCATTTGCATGGCTTTGGGTACTGAGCCCCGTAGTGAGTTGCTTGTTGGTCACTCAGTATGGTTTACCGGAACCTTAAGTGTTAAATCACTCATTTGATTAGGATTGACTTGATAGTCATCCAATCAGGAGGGCAGAATTTCTTATCCTTTATTCCCCAGTATTGTTTTAATTTATTTGCATGCTTGAATAAAGCTATGTTTGCTAGGCATGCCAGATATGATTTGATATCATGATATGATTGTTCTTGAGCATATTGAGTTTTCTTGCTGGGCTTCGGCTCACGAGTGTTGTGGTGCAGGTAAAGTCAAAAGAAAGCTGAACCATCCTTGAGTTGGAGAGCTTAGGTGATGATGTGTACATATGCAGCTGCTCGACCGCCACGGCCAAGGTTTGAAGGAGAGGAACTAGGGCTAAACCCTGTTTTGCCACTTAGATCGGCTAGTTGTAAATATTTTCTTGTAATAGACCTTTAAATTATATTTTTGGGATCCCAATGTATATAGTAAATGTTCTAGTAAAACGTTACATCTTAACCAAATATTTTAATCCCTAAACCGCTAATCATACTTAGTTACACGTTTATGGCCAAATAACTTGATTAGCGAGTTTAGCACTATTTGCAACGTGCACCGTAACGGTCCCTGGAGCTTAGCGCGTTACATTTCCATTCCACAGTTCTAGTGGCATTTTGCTTATGGTCTTAGATGGGACCACATTCAAAATGTAAGTTTCTGTTTGAAGAGCATATCCCCATAATGAGAGAGGAAGTGAAGAGTAGCTTAACATAGACCTGACCATGTCCAACAAAGTCCCGTTTCTTCTTTCTGAAACACCATTTTGTTGTAGCGTTGCAGGTGCTGTGAGTTGGGATTGAATACCATGCTCCAGCATAAAATCTTTGAATTCTAAATCCAAATGGTCATCTCCTCAATCTGATCGAAGTGTTTTAAGATTCTTACCTAATTGCTTCTCAGCCTCAACTTTGATTTCTTGAAACTTACCAAAGGTTTCCGATTTCCTAAGCATTAGATAAGTATGACCATATCTTGAGTAATCATCAATGAAAGTGACAGAGTACTCATACCCACCTCTTACTTGTACATTGATTGGACCATAGACATCGCCGTGCACAAGCTCCAAAGGTTCTTTAAATCTATTTCCCTTCGCTAAGAAAGGACGTTTGGTCATTTCATCTTCTCGACAGGATTCACAAATCGGGAGAGTTCCAACTCTTAGTTCTCTCAAAGATGCTTCTTTTGTTAACCGGTTTATCTTGTCTATTTCTATATGACCAAGTCTAGGATGCAAAAGATATGTGTCATCCTCATTTGAAACTTTTTGTCTTTTGTTTCCTTGTGGTTTTACTAATTTAAATAATTCCGAGTTATTTAGCGTTCGTTCATCAAATGAAAGTGTTAAAGTCCGAATATTCATTTGCATGTTTAAAGAAAAATAAGAATAATCAAATTATAAATAATATATTCTAAAGTCAATACATGCAATAAAATTCAAAATACTAAAATAAACAAACTAAAACATTGTTCAAACAACAATAAAGTGTTTTTTTTAATAAAAACTAAAGAATTTTGAAATAAAATGACTTTCTTCAACGCTTTCTTGAACTAGACACTTTCTCTCTCTTTGACTTCATGAACATCATTAGCAACATTCTCTTAATCGTAAGATTCAATTAGTGGACCCTGAGTGTAAAATTCAAGATCACATATCTTTTTTCACTTAGTTATAAGAATGAATAAATCATATTTACCTTTCTTATTCTTCATAATTTCAGTGATTATTTCACGCTTGGCCGATAGGATTTCATTCTCATAAAACCACTTATCATATATGCGACCATTGTAGCATGGATGGCCTCCCGTATATCATATGCAGATTTAAGGTTTTGTAGAGTATTTTTGGTCTCTACATTTACTGGTTGAAGCAAATAATACCTTGCCATATGATCTATTCACAACCATTTGGTGTACTCAAATTGATCACTCACTGAAGCTCCTATTGGTGGTTCTTGAATTGGTGGTATTTTAACAGCTTCCCTCAAGTTCTCTCTTATCAATAATATATCAATATCATGTCTCCAAAATATTATATTTCCATCAGTAAGCTAAATCACTACATTGCAGTCGTTTTCAAACATTTTAACTGAAAAAAAATAAAATACAATAATATTAACTATTTGAAAAATATCAATAATTTGGAAAGTAAATATGATGCATGAATGAAACAAGTAAAACACATAAATTAACATTTACTATTCCACGATACAACTACCCAACAAATAAAGTGTCGCCTTAGGGTTGATCAAGTTAAATTCAGATTGTTTATAAGACAATCTTATCTTTGTTATTTAAAACTCAAAATATTTTTTTATTTCTCTTTTTAAAAATAAAATACTACTGGTTTGGCCAAGAAACAATTATCCACTGCAAAAGCTTAATTGCATCTTTGTAAGTGTAACCCATTATTTTATAATTCATGACTTAACTTAGAGAGAGCCGCCTTAGGGTCGGTCAAGCTTGAAATACATCACTCATTCCTATCTTCGTAAGAAGCAACCTTGATATTAATATGTCTAGAAACCTTCCTTAGGGGGATGGAAACAAAGCCACCTCGAGGCTCTATCCATATCTCATGGTGTTGTACTAATAGTGGAGACCATAGGTCACATTGAGATGTTCACCTTCTCCCACTTACTATTTTAAAAATAATGTGTTTTATTAAACTAATCAATTAATTCCAAATTAATTCTAATTTACAATAACCCTATGAATGTAATTAAATACAAAATACATTTAATTATAAAAGAGCATGTTTCTACAATTAATATGATCTAGATAATTACCCATTACATTCATCTTATTTTGCTAAAATATTTTTTAAGTAAACTTTGTTATCTTAAAGGCCTAAAAGAAACTATTGCCTTTATTATGGTGTGAGTTACCAAATTTTAACTAATTTAATAATTAGTAGTTCACATGCAATTGATTTCTCCAAAACAATTCATATAAACAATTAGGACAATTATAAATAATCATGTTTCTAAAAAATGCATGATTAATAAAAAATGTGTGGGGTTTCATCAATGATATGTAATTGACTAATGCATGATCATGTTATCAACCAAACATTAATTAAAATTTATTTAAATAAATTGAATAAATGATGAACTAAGTACTATTAGATATTTCTAAATTTACAACCTTTGAACAAATAAAAATAAAATTACAAAGTAGCCTTTAAGTTGTTTTCAAGACTCCAAGAATGTTTATTCTCCCTTTTAGGCTTTCTTGCTAATCTTTAGGAATTTGTTAGGTCCAACTAATTAATTAGAAACTAACTTTCTAATTAATTTATTTAATTAAAACTAACTTTTAATTAAATAACTATTTTTGTCATCTTTTTAATTTAGTTGAATTTAAATAATTAAATAATCAAATTCAAATAATTATTTAAACTTAAGATAACAACTTAACCAACTAAAAATTATTTTATTTTTCTAATAAAAATTTAATAAGGTAATTCAACTTTTAAATTCAAATAATTTCTAAATTAATTAAATAAAAGATAATTGACACAAAAATAGGATCTAGCTTTGGGCACCAAGAATGGTGCCCTAGGGTTATGGTCGGCGACATGGTGAGCCAAGGGCTCGGTAGGGGCGACGCAGGTGGCTGGGGAACCGCACGACACAGGGGCGTGGGTTGGCTGCAGGTGCACAGGGCATAGGTGCACAGGGCTGGGCAACACACGCATCAAGGGAGCATAGGGCTTGCGCATGAACAGGTGGCTCAGAGTCTGGGCTCGTGTGCCCGCAAGTGAAGCAACCGCGAGGCTCCGGTCGTGTGCCTCCAAGGTGCATGGCTTGGGTCCCTTTTTCTTCTTTTCTTTGTGTATTGATTTTTAAAATACATATTTCAAAAAATAAAATTTTAAAAAATCCTATGCCCTTTATGCTTACACAAGATCTAGAAATTCAAATTCCTAACCCAATAGCACCATATACTTAGCAATCCATCATTCAACAATACATTAAAAAAAAATATCCATTCATTCAATATACATATCAACATACATATAATAAATGCAAGAAACCCACATAGTATTTAATATAAATATTTATATATATATATGTATACTACTCTGGTACCAATTGTTGGTATTAAAAGTGTAAATAAGAGATACACAGCAGAATGGGTTCTTAAAAAAATTATTAATACCAGCCACGTTCATACATATATAGATATATTAAATCACATACAAATAGATTAGAGATTACCTCTTGAAGCTTATCAAGTATCCACTAATATTTTTGTATAAATCAACGATCTTCCAATCTAGATTCTGAAAGCTCACACCTTGATCATCCACACCAATCCTCAAACACACAAGGACGTGTGTGGGCACGTAGGATTCAAAAGGTTGATTTAGGACTCTCTAGATGTACTCAACACATGAGATCTAGAGAGGTTTGGTTGAGAGAAGATATATTGAATAATTTTTCAAGTTTAGAAATACTATCGCTTTCATTTCAGAGAGAGAATCTGACAGTCAATGAAAACCACTACTTGAAAAGTATCGCTTCTTTTTAGGTTTATAAACATAATTAACTAATTTAATTAATCTTTATTTTATTTAAAATAAAACCGATCAGTTATAACTTATTTAATTATTTAATTTAAATCATATTTAAAAAAGAATAATTAAATATATATAATTAAATCAACAATATTTGAAATTCAAAATTCAAATCCTAGGGATAGGAAATCTCTGTGTGTGGCGCCATACTCACTGTACAGTGAGTGTGTCGACCACACCATTAGGGTTATCCCGAATTTTCTCATTTGTTTGTTTAATTAATATTTAAGACAATATATTTATCCCAAAATACATATCAGATAATTCAAAATTAACTTTATCTTAAAATATTTGTTTTAAAAATTAATAAATAACTTATTATAAATAAGATAATTATTAATCTCTTTATATTAATCCAAACATAATTAATATTTATTTTAATCAATAGTTTTCCAAAATAAAAATTATATAGTTAAATAATTAATTAATTAATTCTTAATTAATCAATTGCCCGTAATTATAATATAATTATTTCCTTGCCCTAGAAAATTAATTCCTTTGCAATTAAGTCATTCTTTCTACAAATATTTCTTTTGACATCCTTACCTTTGACAGTATAGGACAGAGGTGATATGGGGACCATGGACCTATAACATGAAGCTCCAATAAGCCAAATTATTAATTAAACTCTTTAATATAATAATCTTCTTTATTAATTCCATGATTACTCAACTATAAATATGGAATTGCACTCTACGTATTTATATAATTATATTTACAGAGTTTTCTCTTGTAGTCCATTAATATAATCAATAAATGTAGTTATGTCCTCCACTTATTTGTTCGTTAATTAGCACTGGTCAAGATTACCATTTTACCGTTCTAATTACCTCTTGATCCTTAAGTACCATTAATTCACTAGCGAATAATTAATCTATAATCAAATTATAGACTTGAGTTCAATAACTATTAAGTTCCAGAATTAACTCTTAAGGGAACCAATATTCGATCCGTGCAGAGTATGGATTCCATTATTGTAAATCATGTTCCCAGTCATTCATGATATTGAATCTCCAAAACAAAAGTCATTAGCCTCATTATACTAAGAAACCCTAACGAGTGAATCAAAAGACTCAATAAACACAAACAGGCGCTCATGAATACTCAGGATTTAGACCGATCTACAAATGATCATCTATTATGATAAGAATTAAATCTTTATGTCAAATGGTAAGTTTATAAAGCTAAATAATTCTCATTGGTCCTGTCATATATAATCTCTATTATATACAACACCTTTACTAAGAAGTATATCCTCATCAGTAATATGCATCTAAATCACTTGCATCTTGTATGCTTAAAAATTCCATTCATTAAAAATTCCATTCAGTAACCGCACTAGTAACCATTCATTAAAAATTCCATACTTTGATGTGTTATTGACTATTTTATCCATTATATATGATCTTAATTCTCTTGTACTAATACAAGATCATATTCTCATGAACAAATAAATAATTTTCTTGATATTATTATATAATTAATTCAAACAATAATTATAAGATTCAAATATAATAAAGTTTTACTTTTTATAAGAAAAAAAGGTAAAAAGCGTGTTGCTCCGGCTCTCTCTCTTCCATGGTGAGGAGGCGAAAACCAGGGCTGAAGCTTGCAAAATCTACTGTCTCTGTGGAGCTCCCTTCATCTAATGGTGAGAATTCTGACCAAATTTGTCCAGAACAATCTGTGATTGAAGAATCTGAAGTCTTCGGGTTTACGGAGGAACAAGATGATGATGTTCGGAACCTGGACGACGGCTCGTTGAAGAACCACGATCCTGAGATGCTTCATGAAACAGCGAACTGGGCTGCTGAAGTCGAAGAGCAGTCATTCCAGGACTCTGCAAAGGAAACTTGGGCTAAGTTTCGAGAATCGATTCCCTCTTATGGAGGCACGAAACTACATTACTCAGAACCATATCAGAAGGATGGCCAAATTGTTGCGAAATTGGATTTGGAGGAGATTGAAGTAGATGCTTCTTTCTGGAAGTCTGCGATTATATGTGTTGTTATTGGGGCTAATCCTCCCCTGGCAGTGTTTGAGGGTTTTGTGAAAAGGATTTGGGGTAAACTAGGCATTTTGAGTGTTGCTAGAATGAATGCTGGATTTACTATGGTGAAATTCAGAGATGAGGCAACAAGAGATCTTGTGTTAGAATCAGGAGTTGTGCATTTTGATAGGAAACCTATTGTTCTCCGACCTTGGACCACTGGTGTTGAGTCTCTGAAATCCATCAAATTTGTCCCAATATGGATTAGGCTGCCTGATCTTGGGTTGCAATACTGGGGAGTAAATTGTCTGAGTGCTCTTGTTAGCACAATAGGAAAACCCATTATGATTGACAAGATTACTCAAAATCGATCTATGATTAAATTTGCTAGAGTCTTAGTTGAGATGGAGATTGCTGATACCCTGCCGAAATTCATTAGTTATTTTAATGAGAAAGGGCAAATTGCTGAACAAATGATTGAGTATGAGTGGCTTCCAACAAAGTGCTCAAATTGTAAGAAAGTGAGTCACTCTGTATCTTCTTGCAAATTTTTTTCTGAACCTGTTTGGAGGAAGAAAGAGGGGAAGCAAGTGGAAGGAAATAGCGAAAGTTTGAATAAAGACCAAGTCGAGGTTGAGATGGAAACTGGCCAAATTGGGGATAAATCTGATCCTATTCAGAAAGGTAACTCGCCTGAAGCTGGGGTTCCTTCCAGCTCATCTCAGTTAGTTGAAGACCAGGTCGTTTCTAATCCAGTAGGTGATAACTGGATTTCTCCGAAAACAACTAGAGTTAAGAGGCATGGAGTTCAAGCCCCTATTAAACAAACCATAAACCAATTTAGTGTTCTCCAGGAGGGTTAGAAACCAGCTAATACAGTCCCAGTTAAGTCTAATACTCATGGATTGCACCAACATACTGAGTTGGAATGTTAGAGGGATGAATAAGGTGAATAAACAGAAGCTTATTATGGATGTGTGTAGGTTGAATAAAGTTGGGCTTGGGGCTATTCTTGAAACAAAAATCAGGGGAGTTAAATTGATGGAAGTTATGAACACTATGTTTTATGGTTGGGAGTACTATAGTAGTAATCTTGTGGAAGAAAGAATCTTGGTGATTTGGAATGCCAAAATGGTGCAGCTGGAAGTTTTACAAGAAAGTGATCAACTATTACACTGTCAAGTTCGGATGCATAATCAAAAGGTTTTCTGTATTACATTTGTTTATGGTTCTAATAATTTGGAAATGAGGAGATACTTATGGATGGATTTGGAACACTTATCTAAGCCTAGTAATGCCTGGATGGTTCTTGGTGATTTCAACGCGGTTTTTAATCCGAATAATAGAATGGGGGGTCGTCCGATCACTGTGAAAGAAATGGAAGACGCTAGACATTAGTTAGATCTTGGAGTGGTGGAAGAAATGAAGACTATGGGTCTGTATTTCACTTGGTCTAATAATCAAGAAGGTGGGGATCGTATCTTTTCTAAGTTGGATAGGGTGTTCGCTAATGAGGCTTGGTTGGATGAGCATCCCTCAGCTTCGGCTGGGGTTCAGTGGGAGGTTGGGTCTGATCATTCCATGATCGTGATAAAGTAGCTGCCAGTAATTAGGGTCAGGGTGCAACCTTTTCGTTTTTACAACATGTGGATTGTTCACCCTCAGTTTAGAGAAGTTGTTCTTAAAAATTGGAATCAACCTCTGAGATTTCCTGGAAGGGGTTTAGACCAAATTAGTTGGAAGTTACTTCGTCTTAAGCATACTTTGAAGAGTTTTAACTGGAAGGTTATGGGGGATGTTGTGTGTAATTATGAGAGAAGCAAGCTTGATTATCAACAGGCTCCTTCTAATTGCCTTGCTGATCCTTCTAACAGAGAGTTTAGTGATAAAGATAGGGGGGCTTATCTAGAGTTTAAAAGACATGAGAAGTTATATGCAAGCTACATTTCCCAAAAGAGTAAAATTGATTGGTTAAGGTTTGGGGATTCCAATTCTTCTTTTTTTCATTCCAGTCTAAAGAAAAGAAGATTAGCTAATAGAATTGTTTCCTTTGTTTCGGCTGATGGGAAAATTGTAGATGATTATGAAAAGGTTTCGGCTCACTTTCTGGATCATTTCAGAAATTTTTTGGGTTCAGCTAATGAAGCTTCAAGAAGTATAGATAATCAAGCTATTGGTTTGGGTTCTGTTTTGAGCAGTGAGGACCAGTTGGGTTTGATTAAACCTTTTACTGTCAAGGAGATGAAATCAGCTATGTTTAGCTTCCATTCTTTGAAAAGCCCAGGTCCGGATGGGTTTGGAGCTGATTTTTTTAAAGCATTATGGAAGGATATTGGGATGGAAATTACTTGGGCTGTTCTGGATTTCTTTGAGTCGGCTAGTATCCCTCACTCTCTGAATAGCACTTTGCTTTCTCTTATTCCGAAAGTTGACCATCTTATTAATGCTTCTGAGTTTAGGCCTATTTCTTGCTGCAACACTTTATATAAATGCATTTCCAAAATGTTATGCAATAGACTTAATCTTGTTCTTCCTGATTTGATAAGCCAAAATCAAGGGGCGTTTATTAAGAATCGATTCCTTGCTCATAATGTTCTTATTCTCCAAGATTTATTAAAAGGTTGTAATAGGAGAAATATTTCTCCTCATTGCATTATGAAGATTGATATAAGTAAGGCTTATGACTCAATTGATTGGAACTTTTTGGAAAATCTTCTTAATGCTTTGTGCTTTCCGAAGAGGTTTATTAAATGGATTATGGTTTGTCTCAGGGGTTCTTCTTATGCATTGGTGTTGAATGGAAGCATTCAAGGGTGGTTCCAAGGTGCTAGAGGGCTTAAACAAGGAGATCCAATCTCTCCTCTTTCGTTTGTAATAGTGATGGATTATCTTACTAGATTGTTGTTAAAGACTTCTAGGGAGAAAGACTTCAAGTTTCATCCCTTATGTAAGTCCTTAAATTTGGTTAACCTATGCTTTGCTGATGATCTTTTATTGTTTTGCAAAGCTAGCCAATCTTCTGTCAGGCTTATACAGCAGGCGTTTTCAGTGTTTACTAATACTTCGGGTCTATCAATTAATAATTCCAAGTCCAGAATTTATATAGGGGGTCTGGATGCAGGGGAGAAGGACAGTTTGGTGCAAGATTTTTGTCTTCTAGAAGGGCAGTTTCCCTTGAGGTATTTGGGTATTCCCTTGAGACCAACTAAATGGAGGGCTTATGACTGTGAAATTCTGATAGATAAGATGAGAGCTCGGTTGAAAGGGTGGTCTAGTTGCCATTTATCTTATGCAGGCCGGGTTCAATTGATAAATTTAGTCTTGTTGGGAATTCGTTCTTATTGGATGAATATCTTTATTTTACCTCAAAAAGTGGTGAAAGCAATTGATAGTTTGTGTTTGAGGTTCCTTTGGGGTGAGAAAGAAAACAGAAGTAAAATGCATAGGATTTCTTGGGAGCATGTGTGCAGGCCTAAATGTTTTGGAGGGTTGGGGTTCAAAGATAGCCCTTCTTGGAACAAAGTTATGATGGCTAAGTACATTTGGGCAATTACTTCAAAGCAGGACTTGTTATGGATTAAATGGGTTAATTGTATCAATCTAAAGGGTGTTTCAATCTGGGAGTATAGGCTAAAGCAGGACACCAACTGGTATTGGAGGAGGATCATCAAGCTGAGTAGTTTTTGGTCTGATTCTGTGATGAATGCAGCAGCTAGAAATGGAAAAATCCATCTGAGCACTTTGTACACGATAGTTTTTCCTGGTGAGCTGGTGCAGTATGGTAAATCTGTCTGGTGTAAACTCTCAGCTCCAAAACACCAGTTCATTCTATGGCTGGCTGTGAACCAGAAGCTCAATACCAGAGACTGGCTTCAAACTTGTCATATTCATCTCCCATCTAATAGCTGCCCAGTTTGTGGTCAAGGGGAGGAGACTCATTCTCATTTATTTTTTGATTGTATATTTTCCAGGAAAGTTCTCCTTGCTGTCAAGATTTGGCTGAGAGGTTGTACTTGGCCAGTTCAGTTCAGGAAGTGGATTCAGTGGCTGGCTTTGCCTTGGGGTGGCTGGTTCTCAATGATTCTTCATGCAACATGCGCAACAGTGGTGTACCATATTTGGCTGAACAGGAATCAGTGCTGGCTTAATCATTTCTGTATGCCAGTTTACCAGTTAGATCACTTGATTAGATACTCTATAAAAGATAGAGTTTTGAATTTAACTGGTAGTAATTGTACTTACAGAGAAAAACAAATGCTTAAGTTAGCTTGTAATCTGTGATGTCTGTTCTGGTTTTTGATTGTGGAGAGTTGTTCCTGTTCCTTGTGTTAGCTTGTATTTGCTTATTAGCTAATTCTGATCTGGTTCTGGCTGTAGAGGGTTGATCCGTCTCTCAGCTTTGTTTGTATTGTTTAGTTGATCAATAAAATCCTTTCTTTGATCAAAAAAAAAAAGTTTTACTTTTATTTAAATAAATAAAATGTCTTCACATGCTTTTAGGGCATTAATCCTAAGACATGGCTACAATAATACTCTAATGGAAGGTATTATCGCCATTATAAAATTTTATTGGGGTCATTATGTGTAACATTCGCAAAAGAAAGGGGGGGTTTTGTCACAAATATCCCTTACTGGTCTTTCCAAATCTCAATTGTGGATGGTCGAGCTCTACTCACGTCTACCGAGCTCTATGCTATAATATTTATCAATCTTTACAAAGCTCGACTATGTATGGTCGAGCTTTACTTACGGTAGTTGAGCTCTATGATGAAATTATTATTAGTCTTTCCAAATCTTGAGCATGGACAATCAAGCTCTACTCACTTTAGTCAAGCTCTATGCTTGAATATTGATCAATCTTTACATGGTCAGGCTTTACTCATGGCAATTGAGCTCTATGATGAAATTATTATTAGTTTTTCCAAATCTCGAATGTGGACGGTCGAGCTCTACTCATATCAGTCGAGCTCAATGTTGAAATATTTATCAATCTTGGCAAAGCTTGACCATGCATGGTCGAGCTCTACTCATGGCATTCAAGGTTCATCTCAAGTAAACACAAGAAAATTTAAATTTATTCAAATACAATGATATAAATTAACCAAAGTAATTTAAAATAAGCATATGCATCAACAATTACAATTTAGATGTTGTGGCTCGTAAAGGGCATGCTTTTATGGAGTGACCAGGCTGCGCGCATAACCCACACCTTTTTATCCATTTTTTTCCCTCGCTAATTGATGGGAATCATTTCAATTTTTCTCTACCATGCTTGATTGGGACATCTGGAGGCAATACCTTCAGCAATACTTCAACATCAATGATATCCCAGTCTTCTTGTTGAGGAACTTGATAAATGGTATCAACATAAGACAATGACCAAGTTTCCAACTTATAATAACTAAAGAGCAAATCATACATTTCTATTCCAGCTTCCTCATATGATGCTAATGCATGCACAGATGGAAGTTTGTCAAGGTCAAAGACACGACATAAGCATTGTCTTTGACCTAAATCATTTATGGCATCATTGTCTTTACAAGTAACCTCATACTCAAATCAGTTAAGTTGTTTCACATTCATTTCTTATGCTTTCTTGAATTTTTTTTCGAGTGATATTCTCTGCCATTGGAGTTAAAGGTGTACACCTTGTATTAATAGATGCCACAATATTGCAGCGATTTTTTAACCACTCAGAGACTTTTGCTTTCATAGTCTCCAACAACGCAATGATAGGCTACTCTCTAGGTTCCCTCAGTAGTACAATAATAGATTCAACACCATTCGTAGTCATAATATTGTACCGAAAACCTATAAAGTGAGATCTCACGCATTTACTAATTGTGAGAATTGATTCATCAAGATACTTCACGACTCCGGGATAGCTATTCTTCAATTCATCATATAGTTTGTTGAAGTTAGAAAATTTATAGGCATTGGCAGTGGTTCGAATAATTTTATGACACCTTTAACTCTGACACGTGCTTTAACATTGATGATGCTTTGATTCCTATCTACAACGTCCATGTTGTGACTTCCTATAAATATTTGACACCCCATTGATGATGCTTTGATTCCTATCTAAAATAAAGACTAAGTCACTCTCATCTTCTATAAGATATTGTAACTTTGTAAGGAACCATGACCACAAAGCATCATTCTCTTAATCAACCGTAGCCCAGGCAACATGATATTGATGAAAATTACCATCTACTGCTATTGCAATGAGCATTACACCTTTGAATTTGGTCCTCAACCAAGTCCCATCCACCACAATAACCTTTCTCATGCAATGAAATCCTTTAATGCATGCTTCATATGCTAGGAAACACATATTTGAATTTAGAATCTTCATCCACCTCTAAATGTGTAATAGTGTTTGGATTCACTTTTTGAACCATATATAAAAGTAAGTTGGAAGATTTTGAAAACTTAATTCAAGTGAACCTCTTAGAATGTTGTTTGCAATTTTTCCCCCTTCCAAGCTTTCCAATAGGTTATTGGCATGTGATTGTTTTGCATAATTGTCATTATTTCTTTTGGCTTCAGTGTCTTGTTTTGACCATCAAAACTTGACCTCATGACATAGCAACTACTATCGCACTTGTTTGAGGATGCTTTCTTTTCCGACTGATAAGGGAACAAATTTGTGTGTTACAATAAGTTTGTATTGAGAAAGACTTCGAATCGGTAATTGCATGAGTTGCAATGCATTTTGTGACATATAATTGTTGGTAACATATTTACCATGTGCGCACCAAAATGCACGGGATGGTCAGCCCATGAGATTTCAAAAACTTTATTTAAAAAAACTTTAAATAACAAACCCATTAATATACATACATTAATCAAAACAAATACAAAAAATAAGAATATACCAATTGAAGTCTATCAAGAGTCCTAGCAATCTTCTAGTATTTAATTAATGAGCATTCAATCCAAGCAATAAGCAGGTACTCAGACCATGATCTTCCAAAGTGTTCTCTACACCTCAAGATGCGCGTGAGCATGTACAGTAACACTGAGAATATTTTAATGATTCACAAGATTTACTCAACACATGAGATCTTGGAATTAGGTCTCATATTTTTTTCAAGCCTAGAGAAAGATGCAATATATTTTCTTCCTATGTAAAAAACTATGAAAACTCTTTTCTTTTAATTGTTTTAATAATTGAATTAAATTCAAAAAATAAATAATTTTAATTATTAAATTAATTAAAAAAATAAAATATCTAAGACTGAGTCTTGGGACTCTATTACACGCAAGTCATAATGCAAGCACTGTGACTGACGTGTGACACATGTTTTTTTTCAGGGCATGTGTCTTAACCATTTATTTGTTCAAAAATGATAAAAATATCTAAAAGCTAATCACCAACCTTATCACATAAATATTTTAATTATCTAAATAAATTTATAAACCAATTCAAATATAATTTAAATTATTAGATTTATTTTTCACAATTTTAAATAAATAAAGACTAATTAATTCAAAACTAATTATTTTTATTGTTTATTAATTTCAAAAATTATAATTACTATTTAATAATAATTTCAAAAATTATAATTAATTAATTGAAAAAATTACATATTTGCCTTGAAGAAAAAATTTCTTCCAAATATGCCATTCCACTAATTTATACCAGTTTCAACTCTTACCTTGAACAATGTTGATAGAGTCACCTTGAGAGCCTATGGAACTATAATTTAAAGCTCCAATAAATTTAGATTATTAATTAAATCTCTTTAATATAATAACCTTAATTTATTAATCTCAATATTATTCTACTAAAAATATGAGTTGCACTCTTGCAATTATAGACATTTATTTACTGAGTACTTTTTAATGATAAAAGTGTCCATCGATTTAATCATACATACATCTCAATCCTCAATTAATGGTTCATAATTAAAGTAGGGATAAGATCACTGTTTTACCTCTTTAATTATTTTTAGTTTCCTTACGTACCATTAATGTTACTAGTGAAGGTTAATTCATAAATTGATTTATCAATTGCTCTCTGAAAGGTATAGATTTCATATTTGTATACTATTTCCGTAGCCACTTACATCAATGAGTCCCCAAAATAAAAAAAATAAAATTCAAATTGATCATTCTGACAAACCATAATGAGTGAATCAAAGTACTCAAATGACATAAATAGGAGTTCATAGTAATTTCAGGATTGAAATCAATTTGTATATGATCATCTTATTGATATGTTTAATTAATACTTATAAAACAAAATGATATTTAATTAATATCATATTGGGTCTAGATCTTTATAATCACATTATACAAAGTACCTCTACCAAGTTGTCCTACTACATCAGTAATCTGGATCTACATTACATGTATTTATAATACTAGTGAACCATACTAATAGTATTTAATCCAAATATTCCATATAACTTTGTTTTATTGTAAACTATTTAAATTCGCTCCCTACAATCTTAATCCTCTAATACCAATACAAGATTGTAGTCATAATAACGAATTTTGGAATTTGCTGATATTCATATAATATTATTCAAAATAATAATAATAAACAATTAATATATGCAAAAATTCATCTCAATTATTTATTTCATAAAAGCATTTTCTAATACATATGCTTTCAAGGGCACCATTCCTAACAATAATGACTTGGTAGATTTATTAATAGGATATTTGCGGTGTAAATACCCAATGTTTTACACTTGTTAAAGGTAAATACCTAATCTGTTATTTTTACGACAAAAATATTCAATGTTCAATATATGTTAAAGATAAATACCTAATCAATTTTCTCTGCGGCAAAAATACCTAATGTTTTTTAAAACATTACTTCTTTTAATACCTCCTAAGTTGGAGCTATTAAGTATTGACTCACCAGATATGTAACACTATGTAATTTAGGTAATTTTGTTATCAAAATGTGTATTTTTTAAATTTGTATTAATTTAAAATGTTTTTCAATTCTTTTTTCTAATTTAAAATATATTTTTAAAAAAATAAATATGAAATGGACCGATTACAGAGTGATAAATCTCTGTTTAGTCAATATGCTTAACAGTTCCAACATAGGAGCAACTGAAAAAAGTAATGTTTTAGCAACTTTAGGTATTTTTGCCGCAAAGAAAAAAGATTAGGTATTTATCTTTAACATATATTGAACATTGGGTATTTTTGCCATAAAAATAAAAGATTAGGTATTTAACTGTAACAAGTGTAAAACGTTGGGTATTTATGTCGCAAATACCCCTTTATTAATTTCCATCTCAAATCAAACATTTATTGCAATACGGTTCAACTTAGTTTTGACCTCATATTTGGTCTTGAATTCTTAACCAATTGTCAAATCTGACTCATCTGGGAAACTAAATGTTTCTTCACTAGTGACTTGATTTTGCTCCTTGTAGTGGTCCAACGAATCATAGCAGTTGAGTGGGTCAATGTGATTTGGAGTTCGAGATGATAATGTTGTGCTTTTGTTAAGAAGGTCGACAAATTTCCAACCTAGATTTAACACCGCTTTCGCTAGGTGCTTTTAAAGTAGAATTCACGGTCAAAGTAATCATCTACTAAACTTTGTTCATTTTCTTTTGTGCAACATTCAACTTCCCTGTTACATATTTCTCTCTTAATGAGCTACCACGTAGTGCAACTCTACGATTGTTCTCCTCACAGTCCAAAAGATAAGCTGCAAGACATTCATCCCCTCGTAAGATGAATGGTGCATATTTTCTCCCACAATGATGGGTAAGTAACTTATTTCAATTCGATGTCATTTTGATTCACCCCAATCTTCTTATACAGTTTCTCCAATAACACATCAAAAGTAATATTGAAGTCATCAACAATGATAGATATAACTTCATTATTTTTTGGTGACCATTTATACAACCCTTGGTCATCCTTTCATTCCCCTTGATATTAAAAATAGATTACCACTAGAGTCATTCATGTAATGAAAATTATTATTAATACTAAAAATATTAGAAAATATATTTGATGTTAAATTTATAATTAACAAGTTTAAATATTGAAAATATGAATCTCAACCAGTTGAGCTCCACTAGTATCTCAACCAACTATAGAAAAGCAACAACTGAGTTCTACCATTATCTCGAATATCTCTACCTAGTTGAGTTTGATTGTACCAAGTCTAGACCTAAGCAATATCATCTTCTTCAAGGGTTTCACTTTACAAAATTACTATTTTCAACTCAAAAACCACGAAATGGTAATGATATGGCTAGCATTATAATTTTATTGTTATTTTACCACATATTTAGGAAGAATCAAACTTATAAGCAAATAAAATGTAAATATTTAGTTCTACCATTGAAATAAAAAAAGATTAAGAATTTAAAATACTAATCTCAACCAAGTCTAGTTGAGCTCATCTATTATCTTAACCAACGATAATTGAATAACAATTGAGCTCTACTAGTATCACAACCATGTTCGGTCTAGCTCTAGTGGAACTATCATCTCGACTAAACCTTGTTGAGCTCAATTGTATATAGTCGAGACCTATGATCATCTTCTTCGCGAGTTTCACTTTGCAAAATCTCCATTTTCAACTCAAAAACAACAAAATGGTAATTATATGGCTAACATGTTACTCTTATTGTTATTTTTACCACATATATATAGAGAAAAAAAAAACATCTAAGCCAACAAAATACAACTTTCTTTGTTTTCACATTCAAGTAAAAAAAATTTTAAAAAATTATATTTTTCATTTACTTACCTTATGTAATTACTTTTTTTCAACAATGTCACTGAAATTGATACGTAAGTGTTATACATATTTGCAGAGATTTGATAGGATTTGGAGATATTTTGAAGAAGAAATAGCGGATGGAGAACAAAAGGATGAACAAGTTCATTTTATAAAAGGAAGAGGTTAGTGTAGCTAAATTTTGAAAGATGAAATATTATATAGTTAATATAAAAACTTTTTAAAGTCATATCGCTCAAAAATGGAAAGAGATCTAAGGCTATGGTAGAAGCTTTTGTAAGGCTTTATAAGGAAGGCATTATTTGCAAGTAAGACCTAACATAAAATAAATTTATCCATTTATTTGTAAAAACGAATTTCATATAGTGATTTGAAATTTGTGTTTATTTATTATTCACCGTATGACGGTAATCTGCAATGTCTACATGTTGATTTATTTTCTTGTGTGTGCTTATGTATTCATATGTATATATCTCTTCTATATAATAAGTGTGTAGATAACAGAAATTCTTGGTTTTAATGGTTTTTTATTTTCTTATTGTTAACTTTAACGGAATATTCTTATATTTGACAGAATATTCTTATATTTAACAGTAATTTGTAAACACTTAAACTTAAATAAAATAAAATAAATAATTAAAAAAATTAAAATCATATATTTTTTTAGATATTTTATAATGATAATTATTTAAAAAATAATAAAATCATATATTTTATAACTTAAATAAAATTTAATTAAATTTAAACTCACTTATTAGAATAATATCATATTAAACATATAATATAATCTATTGTGAATTAGCAACAAATTACTTTTTTTTTTTTACAACTAACAAGAAACTTAAATTTAAAATCCACATATAATATTTAATATTACATTAACATATAAATATAATCTCTTGTTACTCCCGAATTCAAAAACTAAAACAAACATAAACTTAAACAAAAATAAATAAATTATTTAATTAAAATAGGATATTTATTTCAAAATTTATATAACATTAATATAAATTTTAAAAAAATAATTAATAAATTCTATAAATAAAAATAAATAAAGGTGCATATTCCACGTTGCTTGTATCTAGTATATATATATATATATATTTGCATTTTGACTGTTTCAGTTGTAAACTATTAGACTATTGTGTCACACATGGAATAAGTGTAAGAATATTGAACCATTAATAAGAACATGTGTAACTCCACTAATTACCAATTGGTTTTTAGATGGAGCCTCATGATTCTTGTTATGGTATCAAGAGCCAATTCCCTAGCGGGCATTCGATCCACACCGATCCAAAAGAGTGAGTCAAGCCGCAAGAGATCCGCATAGTGCAAAAAGACACTTCAGATCTGAGATTCGCATAGTGCAAAAAGACACTTGAGATCCAAAAAAAAAAAAATAAGCGAGCTAAAAAAAAATAGGCCACTTGTGATCAGGTGATTCAAGATTGGTGAGCAAAAAATTGCCACAATCTTGAGGGGGATATTAGACTATTGTGTCCCACATGGAATAAGTGTAAGAATATAGAACCATTAATAAGAACATGTGTAACTCCACTAATTACCAATTGGATTTTAGATGGAGCCTCATGATTCTTGTCATAAACACACTAATACCTTTAATCCATTTATTTGTTTTGCTTTAATTTGTTTGGTATCCTGCTAATATTTATCACCGTTTCCTTGCTTTTGTTGGAATATTTGCCTAGTAAATTGGGATTGTACTTTGCGAACAACAATATCCAATCTTGAGGTATTCGTTTTCTACATTTAAGGATTTTTCTTTCTTTATTAGGTTGAATATGAGGATATTAAAGAATGGACACTGCAAAAGATTCCAGGATATGAGAAGCCTGTTGAAATTGATGTTCTGACTTCATTTTCTTATCCTCTGGAAGAAAAACATCTTGGTGAGATTGTTGTGGCCACAACTAGGGTGGAAACTATGCTTGGTGATACAGCTGTTGCTGTACATCTTGATGACGAAAGGTGTCGTCATCTTCATGGAAAATTTGTTATCCATCCATATAATATGCGATGGCATTCTTGTTGAACCAAAGTTTGGAACTGGTGCGGTGAAGGTATACACTATTTTATGCTAAACATACTTGCATAAATTTGTTTACATTTTACTCTTCAGACCCAGAAAGGAAGTATGACCTTTTCCCTCTTGCATCTGCAGATTACTCCAGGCTCATGATCCTAATTATTTTGAGTTTGGGAAATGCCATAGTCTTGAGTTTATCAATATTCTTGCTGATAATGGGAAAATAAACAGCAATGGTGGTTCAGAATTTGCTGGGATGCCACGTTTCATGGCCCTGGAGGCAATTACTGAAGCATTGAAAACAGAGGTACTTATATGTTATATTGTGTCTATTAGTTAAGTTCAATGTTACTGAGACCTTAGAAAATTCTAATTTTACATAGCTTAATGATACCTATTAAGTAATAACTAATGTAGGACACTCATCATTAGTAACATTCATGGCTGAGGCTGAGGCTGAGGCTGAGGCTGAGGTTGCGGCTGCTTATTCAATAATACTGCTACTGTCATTGTTTGCCCCAATATCATGTCTTGTATTATATGAAGCTTAATAAATACTTAAAGCAAAAAATCTTGTTGTATCGCTTCTCAAAATTTGCTCTAATTTGAGGCTTCTTCTGATAAGTTAGTTAGTTTATTTTTACTTGCCTTATGTTGTTTATATTTACAATGTGTACATTCAACATATTAGCTTAGGTTGTGAGTCCAAGTTCAGTGTTTTTGTTGATCCTTGTAGATATAAGGGTATATTTGCATAGTTGTACTTCAGTCTTTTATTAGGCATATATTAAATATTACACTGACATGTCATTCTCCTTACATTTAGGGTCTGTATAAAGAAGCTAAAACATCTTAAATGTGTCTCAACAATTGTTCTAGGAGCAATAATGTTGTAACATCTGATAAAGCCTCAATGGTATGCCGATTGTGGTGGCATGGCAAACGAATCTCTGGATGATGAAAACAGAAAGGATGTGTTCATTCCAAAGTAGTATATTGCGGAATGGAAGAGGTTGGTTGTTTATGTTGTCTTTCTTTTTGCTTAAGAAGTTTAGATTTGTCTGTCAAGAAAAGTAATCCATTTCTCTTATTGGCAAAGAAAATGATTTTGATAGACACTTCCTGCAATTTTGGGTTAGTACATAGCTAGAAACAAGAGATAATTGAGAAAATACCAATCAGTTTGTATTGAAATTGGTCAGGAATTCGAGAGCCTACCTCTCTCCAAACACTACAGTGTAGTTAATTCTCCACACCCCTCTCTAACTCACTAACCAATCTTATTCTAATACTTACTCGGTACACTATAAGCCCTGTACCCTTCCCCATACAATACTCTCTCACATAACTAACTCTCAGCCACTTGTATTTCCTTTCTTACCCCTTCGAGTGTACAAGTAAGATAGAGGAGGTCTATCAATACCCCCTGCCCAAAGTCTCACCTTGTACTCAAGGTGAAAATTAGGAAACTGGTGCTGAATGACATCAAAATTCTCCCAAGTTGCTTCAAAGGTTGGTAAATTCACCCACTTAACCAAGGCCTGTGGCTGCTGCTTGTGGGTTCCTGGACGAACATCTAGTACCTATTCCGGTTCCAATATCCATTCCAACTCAGGTGTCAAATCCCTCAGAAGGTCTATTGCCACTTGTTGTGGTCCAAGAACTACCCTCAACACCAAAACATGGAACACCAGGTGTATTTGTGAGTCAGATGATAGCTGCAACTTGTAAGTTGCTGATCCAATACGAGCTAACACCTTAAAAGGTCCAAAAAATCGAGGAGCAAGATTCTCATTCGTTTATTTAGCAAGGGGCCTTTGTTTATAAGGACGAAGCTTGGCGTATACTAAATCGCCCACTTCAAAATGCACCTCCGTCCTCTTATGATTTGCCTGAACCTTCATCTTTTGTTGAGCTCGCTAAAGATTTACCTTAAGTAAATCAAGCACTTCATCCCGAGACTGAAGTGTTGCTACACGGTGGACACTCTAGTGCTAGCTGGTTCAAATTGAATCAATGGACACTGAATACGGTTGTACAATGCCTTAAAAGGCATCATTCCCACAACTGAATGATTAAAGGTATTATACTAGTACTCGGCCTACGGAAGCCACTTTTCCCATTGTGTTGGTTTGGAACTCACAAAGCAGCGTAAATAAGTTTCAAGACAGGGATTTACCACCACAGTCTGTCCATCAGATTGTGGGTGGTAGGAGGTACTATGCTTCAAATGTGTGCCTTGCAAATAGAATAGCTCTTTCCAAAACAAGCTGGAAAAAATCTTATCACGATCCGAGACAATGAATTGTGAAATTCAATGAAGTCTCACTACCTCACGAACAAATACCTCAGCTACTGTAGTTGCTGAAAAAGGATGCCGCTACGCAATAAAATGCCCATACTTAGTGAAGCGATCGACCACAACAAAAATCAAATCAAATCCATTAGATTGTGGAAGGCCTGCAATGAGATCCATGGAGATATCTTCTCAAACTTTGCTTGGAATCGGTAATGGCTGCAATAAACCCACCGGAGATTGTGCCAAGTCCTTACTTTGTTGACAAATGTCACATTCAACCACACACTTTTGAACATCCTTTCGCATTCCTTGCCAATAAAGGTCGCCAACCAATATTTGGAGAGTTTTAAACACTCCCGAATGTCCCTCAATGCTGCCACTGTGGTACTCTTGGAGTATCAATGGAATAAATGGGGATGATGATTGTAAAACTAATCTACCACGAAACTCCAAACACCCTTGATTGTAAGAGTACCACTCTCTAGCTTGTTCCAGTTGCATTTCCTATATAATTTTTGACAAGTGGGGGTCGGCCAACACATGAGCTTGCAAATTTGGAATTGAAATGATCGTCAAAATTGATATGGCAGCCATCTCACTTTCTTGAGGTATGCGTGATAAGGCATCAGCAACCTTATTTTCTAACCCTGGTCGATATTTGATAGCAAAATCATATCCTACGATCTTGGTGAGCCATTTCTGATGCTTAGTCACCACTAGTTGGGACTCTAGTAAGTATTTTAAGCTTCTTTGGTCCGTTCTCAACAAGAATTTCCTTCCAAGCAAGTAAGGACATCATTTTTGTATTGCCAACACAATGGCCATTAGTTCCCTCTCATAAACTGACTTAGTACGGGCTCATGGAGAAAATACTTGACTATAATAGGAAATGAGACATTGCTACTGCATCAACATAGCTTCCAAACCTGTCCCCGATGCATCGGCCTCCAAAACAAAAGGGGCAGAAAAATATGGAACTACTAGTATCCGAACCGAACACATGGCTGCTTTAAGATGCTTAAATTCTTCTTGAGCCTCTCTATTCCATCCAAGTGTGTTCTTGTGTAATTGGTCTGTTAAAGGCTTCGCAATTGCACCGTATCCTTTAAAAAACTTGCGGTCTTACCCAAATATCCACACAAATCCCTTATAGATTTCGGAATAGGTCATTCCTCCATCACCCTAATCTTACTTGAATTTGATGAAACCCTATCCGCCATTATGACATGACCAAAATACTAAACTCTCAATTATGCAAAGAGACATTTTTTTTTTCTGTTTTCATATAGCTGGTGTCATTGGAGCCTGCTAAGTACCAACTCCAAGTGTTTTGTATGTGCTTCCATTGTGGGGTTGTACACCAGTATGCCATGAAAGAAAACGAGAAAACATTTGCGCAAAAAATCACGAAATACCTCATTCATGAGGGCTTGGAAAGTAGCTGGCGCATTAGTGAGGCTGAATGGCATGACGAGAAATTCGTAGTGCCCTTTATGAGTCCTAAAGGCTATCTTTTCTACATATGCTGGCAAGACTCTAATCTGATGATAACCTGACTTCAAATTCAACTTCGAAAAGACTGTAGCCCCATGTAATTCATCCAACAACTCATCTATTACAAGAATGGGAAACTTGTCAACCACCATTTTGCGATTTAGAGCCTTATAATCTACGCAAAACCTCCAACTCCCATATTTTTTCTTAACCAAAAGTACCAGACTCAAAAAGGGGCTTGTACTTGGCTGCACAATACCAGATTGCAACATTTCTGCCATCAACCTCTCGATCTCATCCTTTTGCACCTGAGCATAGCAATATGGTCGAACTAAGCCCTCTGTGGTGGTAATCCCACTAGCATATGAAATACGGAATCATACTATTGCAGCACTGTGGAAACGACGTCTAAAACCTGCTCTTCGGTACCCTTGGTGTCTTTCCACTAACGAACTTAGTTGTACCCAATACTCTTGTCTCTCTTGTTGCACTGTTCTGATCATTACTTTCAGGGAAATCTAGGATTTACAGAGGCTTGGGTCACCTTGCAAAGTGATCCAAGTACCTGCTACTTCAAATTGCATCACCATGGATTGCCAATTAACTTGCATATTTCCCAGCGTCTCCAGTCATTTGATGTCGAGAATTACATCGACGCCTCCCAAATCCAAAGGTAAAAAATTAGTAACAACTTGTAGCGCCCCCAAGTCTAACTTCACCTGAGAACAAAAGCCTTTAGTTCTAACTTTGCTGCTTGTTTCCAACAAAACTCCATAGAACGTTGTGGCCGAGAGTGGTGGCTGAGCAGCCTTGACTACCTCTGTGGAGATGAAGTTATGTGTGACCCCACTATCAATGAGGACCGTAACTTGTTGCTGTCCAATCTTTCCAGCCATATTCACAGTGTGCGCCGATGAGATGCCCACCAATGAGTTCAAAGACCATGTTGCTAACATATCTTCAGTTGCCTCTTCAGAAGACGAATTTGAAGTAGGTGGGGGAGAATCAAAGGAAAAGGGAGGTTCTTCATCATCCATCATCAACATAGCCTGAAGGAATTTCTGCTCGCACTCATGGACCCGATGAAATTTATTGTCACACTTGAAACAAACACCTCTAGCTCGTTTATCTTGGTATTATGCTTCAGTAAGGTATCGCACAAGTGGTTGTTTGGGTTGGGTGGACATTTTTGTCACTGTGAAACTTGGTTGAACTGCCATAGACGATGCCATGAACGGCGATGTGGAAGAAGTCTTGGATGTAGACGATGCCATTGGAAAATGGGGTATCACAATAGGGCTCGGTGTCGACTTTGGGCCATGAAACTTTGGCTAAGGGCCTGGAGCTACTAGCTGATGGCCTTCTTCTATTCTTTGGGTTGTCTACATGATTTGGGCCAGGCCCACGGGTTGCAGAATGTGTAAGGGACCTGTGATCTCCTCCTTCAAGACCTTCACGGAGCTACCCTCCAAAATGTGCTCAGGTACACTGGTGACCCGAGATGCCAAGGCCTCCCACATCACACGGTACTCTTTCAAGGTGGATTCTTGCATCACCGACAACCACCCTTTGCTGTAGAGCCCACCGGAACTGTGCAAAATCTCAAAAGTAACAAGGTCTTCAAAGCAATCCATGAGGTAATCGGTTTTCTCTGGTTTTCCTACTGAAACTAGGACAAAGAATCCCCCTCCAAACCAATTATAGCAGCTTCTAACATGTGGGCTTCAGACAAACGGTTCAGCAAGAAATAACGCTCCACCCAAAATATCCAACCATCTGGATTAGATCATGAAAATAGCGGCAACTCCATACATGGTGGTCAATAATCACGACAGTAATGGTGGTTAGAATGGTGCCATGGTTTGCTTGACTGTGATGGTGGCTGAGGGGTAAGGTGTCGTTCAGATGTAGGTGGTGCAAATGTCCACGAGATCTCTGCGTCAACGACCCTCTTTTGTTGATCTACTTGCTACAATAGCCCCTGTTCTTGGCTGCCCTAAAGTTTGAAGCATTTGGGTCATGTGACCAACAAGGAAATCCATATTCTTCTGCATACATACAAATTTTGACTCCAATGTGTCTATTTCTTGTGGCAAGTGCTGGAAATCAGATTGGACACCCATTAATTCCGATCAGAAACCCAACTGCAAGTTCTCCAACCTCTCCTCAATAGCTTCCAGTGTCATGTCTTTCTTAGGTCCCATGACGATAGCTCTAGTGCCAATTGATAGACACTCCCTACAATTTTGGGTTAGTACACAACTAGAAGCAAGAGATAATTGAGAAAATAGCAATTGGTTTGTATTGAAATTGGTCAGGAATTCTAGAGCTTGCCTCTCTCCAAACGCTACAATGTACTTAATTCTCCACACCCCTCTCTAACTGACTAAACAGCCTTATTCTAATACTTACTCAATACACTTTAAGCTCTGTACCTTTCCCCATAGAATACTCTCTCACATAACTAACTCTCACCCACTTGTATTTCCTTTCTTACCCCTCCGAGTGTACATGTAGGTTAGAGGAGGTCTATCAGACTTTCATCATAGAGCATCTCCAAGAACATTGGATCAGGCTATGAGCTTGGGTACTTTCCAGCATTTATGTTTGTATCTTGCAATTATGCATTGAAAGTGTCTTCTTAGGTTAAAAGGAGTCATATTGAAAACCAATGCAATGTACATCCAGTTGTTTGATTAGCAGAAAACTGAACATAATTTTCTGGAGAAGTATTATGATGTTGATAATCTGTTATTCCCCATGATACATTAGTGCTCGTCTGTTCTTATTCCCTATCGATATTTTTGCTCATAACTTGCTTACCATTTTTTATCATGACTTCGTAGTAGAATTTTATTATTCTTAAGCTTTGTTCTCTATTATAGAGATGGCTTGAGAATATTCGTGATAGGTGTTGTTGGGTTTTATGCCCTTTTAAAACCATGTCAGACATGTAACACAATTTTATATTGTCAATAAAAAAAGTATAAATTATTTAGTTTGACAACCGTATTGCTTGCTTATTTTATTATATGATTAATTATTATTATTACAAACATATATAAAATCTTGAACATATGTATAGTTATAATTATAGTGACTCGGTCACAGTGGATTATAATTGTAATTATAAGTTCAAAAGCATTTTGTCCTAAGATTAAATCAATACACTAGATTTTTACTGATTGGGAAATCTACGATAAGATCTACTTACACATCTGGTGTTATGTCATTTCCAAGACATTGATCGAGTAGATAAAATCAGATGTATCACAACGTTGACCACGGGTCAATTCAATCTTAATTCTTAGTGATTAATATTCTAATAATTGTATTATTCAAGTCTTTTAATTTGTTCGTTACCAGCTTACCCTACGGACTAGCTCATACTTACATATTGGAGATTTGGTAGTATAATTGAGTGGGAGTATTTATAATATATATGAAATCAATAGCTTTTGTTTAAGAAGTGGAATGATGATTTCCTTATAGCTTGGTTCAAGTGTTAAATGATAGAGTACTCCTTTCTGTAATTAAATTTACGGAAATATCATTCACAAGAAACTTTGTGGGAGTTAAGGATAAAATACCAATAAGGGGTAAAATGATAATTTTCACACGTCTCATTAGTAGATCATCTATAGAGGGTTGAATGATGGTTATGGTTATTACAATGGATAACGTATTTACATTTGGTGTAAAGCATTCTATGAATTCAAGAGTGCAATTCTGAGTCTATAGTGGAGTCACGAGGAATTAATAAGGTAGTGAGATTATTTGTTATAAATAAGCTCACGGTAACTTATTGGAGCTTGAGTTCATGGATCCATGGTCCCCATGCCATCTCTTATTGATAAGTACCAAATTTGCCTATTTTTAATTCATTATTCTTCTATAATTATGCACTTGATTATGTGTTTATGTATGTTTAATAAGTTTATTTTGTGTTTTTAGGATTTTCAAGACATTTGGATGAAAACGAATGAATTTGAGATGTTTTACAAGCAACGGTTAAGCTCGGAATTACAAGTTTGAAACTTCACACTTGATTTTGATAATTTTCCAATACTCTTTTGGAAATCTACCTATAAATACAAGTTTTATATCTTTTCTTAGCTTTCCATAGCTTTTTGAATCATCCGATTCCAAAATATATCGAGGAAGTTATGGTTAAAATATCGTCAGTGATTGCATTTGAAGAAAACTGAAAAAATGAAAAAATTACTATGGTTGTGAACAACCTTATTCCATGCCACGTCCTGGGGGACCGAACGCAGTGGCCGCGGCTAGCAATGTCCCAGGTCGCGACCGGAGCCCGATTTTCTGGAAAATAGATGTTCTAGTGGTCGCGACCGCCAAGAAACACTTGTTGCAGCTAGCGATTGATTTTTTCCAAATTTTTTTAATTTTAAATGTATTTTTGAAAGGGCTATTAAATGGGTTAGGGTTAACTTTTATAATAACTTTGTATTGCGATTTTTAGAGGCTAGAGTAGCAGAGGAGGAGAAAAGACATCAACATAAACATTCTTCAATCTAGTTTTTCTTTCTTCTCAAAACTCTTTTATTTTAATTGAATATTTATGTTTATGAATATGAATATTATTATGGAGTAGTTTTCTTTATAGTTGAGAGTTATTTCAAAACCCTAGACGTGAGATCTTGAATGCATTGATGAATTTTATTCATTCTATTCCCTTATATTAAATTGCATCTATTTTTCTATTTGAATATTATGAATCTTGTAAACTCTTTTTTAGATGTCCACTAATTAGGGTTTTGCATTGTTCTACTATCATCTTAGAATTTCTATTCACCTAATAGTTTAGGATTCTAAGTAGAGTGATAAATTACAATTAGGATATTATGACTGGTATTTTGATTGTGATGAAAAATAGAACCTAGGTTAAATGAATTGCATGCTTCATGAACTTGTTGCCTAGATTAACCTGTTTTCATGGAGTGTAATTCTTTTACTAGGTTAAATACATCACATGCTGAGTAGGTTTATTGCTAGGTAAAAATGGTTAATTAAGAGTGCTTAGCTTTAATTAATTATAATAGGGAAACTGGGATAATTGACTGCTTAAGTGTTATCTGTGGGGTTAATAGTTTAATTGGGAATATAGAATATTATTCCTCATTGTTGATAGATTGAATGTCGAAGGTGGAGAGTAATTCTTGACTATTTCTTTAATATCGTTCTATTCTTAGTTATATAATCTTTGATCATTATTTTATTTTATGTTTTTCATTTTTTAAAAATAAAATCACTTTTTAATTTCAGTTTAGTTCTTATTTTGAATAATAATTTGATCATAGTCCTCGTGGGTTCGACCCTTATTTACCACTATACTGAAGTAGCTGGTATAAGGGAATAACAAATATATTTAAATTTGATACGAGATACGACATACGACACCCATCACTTATCAAAATGAACCTAGTAGTCTTGAATAATTAATTTCATTATTAATTATAAAAATATCATATTGGCTAGGTCAATGAAAATAAATAATGTTAAATTATTTATTGATATTTTGTGAGAAAATTAATAGAAGAAAATTTGAGGTTTTTATTGCGAAGTCTCAAAAAGAGTATTATAGTCAATTGGGACAATTTTGTTAATGTTGATAAATTCGTATTAATATTAATAAAATGAATTAAATAGATGTCAAAATTATAATTGGTTAATTTTGACAAGTATTTAATTAATTGTAATTATTAAATAATGGCTATTTAGGATTTTCACCCCCCGAACTATTACCACTATTGTATCGTGCCCCCTAATTTTTTCAGGCCGTTAAAAATTCCCCTTGAAATATTCAAAGTGATGTCAAGTAGGACTTCTGTTAATTTTCAACACATGTGGCTAACAGAACGCTGACGTGGCTCTTTACTCGATGATGTGTCTTGGCCACGTCAGCTCCACATGTGTAATTTTAAATAAAAAAATTTTAATTAAAAAATATATTTTCTTATTAAAAATTAATGAATTAAATAATAAAAAAATAGAATTAATAAATTAAACCATATTTTATACATTAAAAAAATAAAAACCAAATTTAAAAACAATTAAATTAAATAGAATTCATTTATTTTTTTATTTTTTCTCATTGTTGTTCTCTTCAATAACATGAACCCGGATATGCCTTTTGAACCCAGATCCCTCACAAATGGCACCAAGCCCATTCTCACTAGCGATTGGCCTTCCAATCAGACCTTCACTTCTCCCCACGAGCTTCTTCAACACCTTTACACACAAACCAGGTTTGAAGTCATCTCCCAAGCTTTCCTTCCTTCATGACAGATCTGAAGCTCCATTGGAATCACAGAGGCTGGTTGAGTCGAGGTCGGGGATGGCAAGGCTGGGTTGAAGATGAGATCAGAGACATCTGAATCTAGCGAGAACTGAACGGCTAGGTCGAGGTCAGTGACGGCAGGGTCATTGACAGGGACTGGCTGGGTCGAGGTCATTGACGGTGATGGAGCTCCTTCAATGAGAATGAAAGAAAGCAAACTTGTTGTGATTTGTGATTTATGATTTTGGTGTTATCGATTTCTCTAATTGTGACTTTGGTTATGTGATGTTAAAAAGATCTAATTATATTTAATTAATTGTTTATAATTTTAGTTTTATTTAAGTTTACTTTTTAATACAATTTAGTTTTAGTTATTAATGTGAAATTAGATTTTAATTTTTCAGTTATTTTTTTAAATCTGGTTTTATTTTTTAATATATAAAATATGGTTTAATTTATTAATTTTATTTTTTAATATTTAATTCATTAATTTTTATTAAGATAATAGATTTTTAAAATTTTAAATTATTGTTAATTTAAAATTACACACGTGGCGCTACGTGGCCAAGACACATCAGCAAGTAAAGAGCTACATAAGCATTTTGTTAGCCACATGTACTAAAAGTTAATGAAAGACCTTCTTTACATTATTGTGAATATTTCGGGGGCGATTTTTAACGGCCTGAAAAAATTAGGGGGCACAATACGGTAGTGGTAATAGTTTTCGGGGGGGGGTAAAAATCCTAAATAGCCTTAAATAATTAAAATAAAAATGGGTAACTAAAACCTATTTTATGTCCTAGCTAATTGTCTTTATATACTAGTGTTATAGAATGCATTAGGTAAGATGAATTTGACAAGGTAAAAATTCCCTACTAGTATTCTTTACCTAGCCGCCCACTCTCTCTCTCTTATAGTTTTTTCTCTAGGAATTCTCTTCTCATGTGTTGAGACTTGCCCACACAAGCACTAGCTTATTTTAGAGAAAGATTTGGAAGATCGTTGTCTTGTTTCAAAGCAGTTTAAATTTCCTTGCAATAACTAGCATTCAACAAGGACAAAAGGTTAGGAAATCCAAAGGGTGTATTCATTGTTCCGTTGCGCATCTCGTAAGTACTCTAATGGTTTTGTTATTGTATTTACGTGTCTCTGTATGAAAATCACTTATATGCATGTATTTATATTTTCTATTGTATGTTATTTTGTGCAATAGGGAGCATGCATATAGACTTATATAAATGAGATCCTACAACTAGCTTCAGAGCCAACAGTTGCTAGTTTATATGTTTATATACATGTATGTAATTTTTTGACATGTTAGATAGGTTAATTGGATGGTAGCATAATTTGTTTGCATGTTTAAGTTTTATGTATGGGTGATGCTAAAAGAATATTGTTCATGATTTTTGTATGTGTATGATTTTTATGTGTGTTTTATTTTATAACAATAAACATGTTCACACACGGCTTACAAGCTTGAACACTAGATTCAAATGCCATCGAGACCATTCACCCATCACGAGATCATCTTCTTCAAGCTCACAATCCTCGAGCTCGAAGCACCTTATCTGATGGCAGGAAGTAAATCGAGAGATTTACACAAGTGTTTGAACTACTGTCATTGTGGCTTCCGAGACCCCGTAGTTTCCGAGCTCACCAATCCCAATATTTTCACATTTACTGCTTAGCGAGACTGTCCTTGACTTTCTCATTAATGCTGATTACATGACAAGAATCCTTATTTCGAGCTTACACCTTACGAGCCTGAGTTTCGAGATCAAAATCTTCATTCTCGAAATATGGGTGTAACATTTTCCCCCCTCAAAAGTATCCGTTCGAAACCCATGAAAAGGAAACTTTTGAACTGCCACTTTCGAAAATTGAGTCACCTACCACACTGGAGTGTGGACACGTGTCATCCATGGATTTTTCAATCAGAGTACTCGAGTACTTTTTCAACACACCCACATCCTTTCACGTTTCAGCTTTTTGCCTCCAATATCACATTTTCCCCATCCGTCAGATCACACTCAAAATCAATCCAAAGGCCCATATATACTCGACCCTTGACATCCCATGGGGTCATATATATGAGCTCTCTCTTCTCCTTCATCATCTTCATTTTACGTTCTAGTCATCAGAGAAAAAAGAAAAAACCAGAGCTGAAAACTCTCTTTTCCTCTTTGCATGTTCTCCAAACCGAGAAGACAAATTAACTCCAGGACTTTTGACTCAGTGAATCTTTCTTGCAACCACTCCTTCGGTCGTCGATTTCACTATATCTGCAAGCCTCTATGTGTAAGTTTCTGCTCTTGACTCTCGTACTTTTATTTCTCCGTGCATTTTTATGTTTTTCATTTCCATATGAATGTATGTTGTAGTTATTAGTCTTAGCTGCATTGTTTATCTGACACTGCACAAACTTTCAATTCAAAGTTTTAGGCAACACAGTTCTAAAACTCAGATTTAGTGTAAAAAATGCAAACATAGGGTTTTTTAGATTAAGGGTAGTGTATCGTGTAAGCCCTGAAATGGGGGTTCTGAATTAGGGTTTTTAATTGCACAAATCCCAAAATTATCACCTTTTTGGGTAACCGTCAACTTTATCCCTGGAAATCTGGGATTCTCAAAATGAATCCAAACTTTCCCACTCTCGTTGTCAAGTACACGCTCGAGGCCCAACCTTTACAATAGTTTGGGGCTCCACTTCGAATTTGATCCATCCTTTCAAGACCTTGGTCTCGATTGTATTTAATCCATGATCGCAGGCTTTTGAGCTCGAATCATGTATTCTATGATTCCTTACATGCCTGACCCTCACCATCTTTTTTCTTGTTAGATGTCGCAGAACTCTGATAATCAGTGGGGGTCAGTGCTCGCAATTCCTTACTCTCAATCAACTCCCTGTCCGGAGTCTCCCTTCACTCGAAACCAATGACTGATACGCGAGCACCACGTAAGGTCCGAACAAGAGGACATCCGAGACCATTTTCGAGGTCAGATTAATGAGGTCAAGGAAAGAAAAAGGAAAATACTCCAGGTCACGATTTATCCAAATCCGGACCCCAAGATCAGACCTATCCCGCTCAATCCTAAACTCAAAGTCACCATTGCTTACGAGCCTGGTGCACTTTCCTTCTTGCTGATGGAGGACCGTTCAAACTGCCCTTCTACTTCTTGAGCGGCATCTATCCCAACCCTGCAAGAGAGTTTTTTCGAGGCGGAGCATTATTGGAGTTCAGTAACCTCAACAGGCTAAATCTCTGAGTTATTTACTTTCCATGGCCTGAAGCTCTCCAGCACACTGATGTGTCGACCTGTGACTCTGAATGAGCGGAGCTGTTTCGCCCCAGGTGATGGCAACCTTGACAGAAAGATTAAGCTCACGGCGTAGAGTCGCGAGCATATGAAGGAAGTGGCCCTACTCCCCCTGAAATATTTTTTTAAGGATTTTTTGGATTTTGTTGGGCTTGCCCCATTCCAATTCCATACCAACTCACATAGGGTTCTCTCCGCCCTCAAGCCCGTGTACCATGAACTGAAGTGAGAAGGACCCTTACCCCAAGAGATTATGTATCTCTTCTGTCTCAAAAGTAACCGCTCCCGAGCTCAGGGAGGGGATGGCTTCTATTATTTATCGAGCTATCCGAAGGAGAAGAAAATATTTGAGAATATTCCAATCCATCCCCCAAACTTCAAGCTCGTGTTCTTCTGGACGGATGGCCTCACTCCTTCCAAATTCTATTCATTCCAATGCATTTGTAAGTACTCATACTTATCTTTTTCCTTCTCGTTTAATGACAAGGCTCTGAATAACAATATGTAACCTTTTCTTCGACCAATTACCATCGTCCCACCCCCTTAGAGTCGATGGTGGGACATAAAGCAGCTCTGCTCCAACTGCCCTATGGTCAGCGCTCCTTATCCTAACTTCTTCATGAAGACCGGCTCCGAGCCTATGGCCTCTTGGAGCAAGACCAGTCGAATGATGATGCTGCCTACCGCAAATACTTCAAGTGGGAGCATGTGCCACTTCCCACTGAGGGACTTCCCCCGAGACGAAGGTCTTCGAGCTCACAGGCTGTCTCCATGTGGCTTGCCATCATGATCGGCCTAGCTCGGGAAATGAAGCCCAAGACGAGGCCATGAGCTCGGGTGGTGGAGGTAAAGTAATGCTTAGCTCTGCCATGTGGTCTCCCTCTCTTTATAAACACAAACCCGATGTACTTGTCCTTTTTTAGGATTCTAGGAATGACTTTCATGCTTGGTCCTGGGTAGATGAGAGGGTATGTAGGTTTGATAGTCGGTTAGGTCAGTACCAAACCATGTATAGTTTAAACAAGGTTTGGGATGGGGCCGTCGTTCAGCATAGGAGCAACGTTTATAGAGACCTTTCGAGGCTGTCTCCTACATATAGAGAAGGGACTCCCCCAACATCCTCTGAAGATAGGGGGATTTCTTGGTCGCCGGGCACAAGCTCCGGGGAGAGTACCAGTTAGGTTTCTTCTGACTTTAGCCTTGCTTATTTTTTTAGTTTAGGCTTGATCACTAATGTAATGCCCCAAATTTCCTAATAAGGTTTAGGACATTGGTTAGGAGGCCGGGAGGGCCATAATTGATTTATTATGCCATTTAATGATAATATGCATGTTTAGGTGTATTAAATATGCATGTGAACCCAATTTTGATTAATTGGGTGATTTTCATATTTTGGCCATTTCAGGCATATTTATCATATATGTGATATGTGTGTGGTGCTTTATTATTATTTGGTTATGCTAGGGTTACCCAGCACGAGACAATCCTAGGAAGTAAGCTAGTGGAATAATCACAACGTGATTTATTCTTGACTCGGAGTGAGTCAAGGGGTATTTAGAGCATTACCGGGTAATTGCATAATGGGAATAAATATTTGATGATAAATTGGGAGTTAGTAAGATCAGAGGGAAATTCTGGAGGTTTTGACTATTTTTCCCCCGGGGACGTTTTCGGGACCACAGGCGTTAGGATTTGTTTGAGGCTACTTAAGCTTGAAGTAACCTGTTAAGAAATAAAAAGAACGTTCAGTAAGTTCTCTCTCCCTCTAAGTTCCATTTTTGTCTCCCGATCGTATTTTGAAGGAAACGTGAGTTTTAGGACTCAGATTCAAGCGAGGATCGAGGCATAGCAATCCGAGGGAAGATTAGAAGATTATTAGCCAGAGGATTTAGTTGGGAATGAGTCAATCGAAGGTAATCTAAGTTTTAATTTCTAAGCTTTTTAAGTTTTAAGCTTGAATTGAATTTTGTATTTTGATGAGTTTTTTAATGAATTGAAGCTTGGGTTTTATGGGTTTTGGATCATGGGGATGTTAGGGAACTTTGATTTTTGAGTTTGGAAATATTTGGATAGGTTTTTGGAAGGTTTTAAAATGGTAAAAGCGAGGAAGAATGGCTGGTTCAAGGTTGGGCCACGGCCCTGTTCGAGGGCGCCACAGCCCAAGCTTGCTAAAGGAGGAGGAGGCTCTGTATGGAGGGTCGCGGCACTTAAGGGAAAAAGTTGCTAGAGTTGTGTTTTTGTCATGGGAACTTAACTCTAAGGGTCGATCCTACCACCTAATTGAGTGGGATTCGACATTCCGGAGGCTTGGCTTGGGTTTGGAAGTATTTATTTACTCATTTTGATGAGGTTTTATATTATGGTTATGAATAGGTTATCACTAGGGGCTTGGAATCAGGATCGTGCTTGTGGCTTATTTATTGGTAACCTATGTATGGACCAAAGGTAAGAAAATTGCACCCTATATATATGAAATGGATGGTTATTATTGAGGCATGTTGAGTGTTTAAATATGATGCATGTGATGCACGAGAAACATGTGGTTAGGGCATGCCATGAATGTTAAATGTGAGATTGTTCAGAGCTTGAGTCTCTGTGTTTGTGCATGCTCCTAATTATGCTAGAAATTGTTAAATGAGCATGTTGAATGCCCTGTATTCGGATATTTGACATATGATATATGCCTTGTAGCATCGCTTACTTGTGCGTGGCATTGAACAGTCA
The DNA here is from genome assembly GCF_963169125.1 of Humulus lupulus. Classification (NCBI taxonomy): domain Eukaryota; kingdom Viridiplantae; phylum Streptophyta; class Magnoliopsida; order Rosales; family Cannabaceae; genus Humulus; species Humulus lupulus. The sequence continues at coordinate 44,609,699 of NC_084797.1, read as the reverse complement.
AAATCGGCACTGGTCGCGTGCTACAAACCTAAGAGTCAGAAACGGCATAAGCATCATGAATGCAGAGCCGATAAAAGATTAGATGTAATCGATATCGACATTGAATGACTCATATGGAGCATTAATGTTGGACCGACCATAAGTTCGAAGAAAATTATAAGTGCTTGTCTAGTCTATGACTAGTTACTCAGAGTTAGGGCCAAAGGCCTAGGTGACTGTTTTGTCACATGGCTGAGGGAAATGGAATCCCACGTTAGTGACTCTAGAGTCACTCTTTATGTTGGTGACTATGTCATCAAATACCTTTCTTGTTTAAGCTAGTGAAAGGATCATTTATCTATAAAGCCCAGGTGACCGTATCATCACATGGCTAATGGGAACGGAACCCACCTTAGTGACTTTTACAACTGTTACTCTTCTATTTAGGGCTAAAAGCCCAGCATGGTTATCGAAACCAACAGTGTTAAATCACTTATCTGATTAGGATTGGCTTGATAGTCATCCATTCAGGAGGGCAGGATTCCTTATCCTGGATACCCATCATTATCATAATTTATTTGCATGCTTGAATAGGGATATATTTGTTAGGCAAGCACGTTATGACTTGATGGCATGATATTACTGAACATGAGCATATTGAGTTTTCTTGCTGGACTTCGGTTCACAGGTTCTATGTGGTGCAGCTAAAGGCAAAAGAAAGTTGGACCATCCTTGAGTTGGAGAGCTTAGGTGACAATGTGCAGATATGCTGCTACTCGACCACCACGGCCGAGGGTTGAAAGAGGAACTAGGGTTAAACCCTGTTTTGCCGCTTAGATCGGCTGGTTGTAAATATTTTCTTGTAATGAACCTTTAAATTATATTTTTTGGGATCCCAATGTATATAGTAAACGTTCTAATGAAACGTTATATCTTAACCAAAATTTTTAATCCCTAAACTGCTAATCATACTTAGTTACACGAGTATGGCCAAATGACTCGATGAGCGAGTTTAGTACTGTTTAAAATGCACACTGTAATGGTCCCTGGAGTTTAGGGCATTACAACTTGGTATCAAAGTGTGCCAAGGTCTATGGTTCCTGAAGATAAGCTGAGCAAGTACACTCGTCACTGAAAATAGCTTCACTTAGGGAATGGTAACTATTTCTATAGTTACGTGCTTAACTGCTTAAATAGAATGTAAATGCTTTACCTACATATTGTATTAGGGAGCATGAGATTCTGATAGAGCCTGGCTATTGACTATATGATTACATGATCTGTGAATATATATATATATATATGAATATGATCATATGATTACCTGCTCCATGAACATATATAATTTTGATATTTGCATGCTGGAGTTGGAGGCATAGTGTGAATGTTTGGAGAGCAAGGATTATGATTGATGTATGAATGCCATGGGCATGTTTTTAGCAATGCAATGGGTTGTGATTATGGTGTGGTAAGATTTTTCTCATGGGGAAAGCTCTTGATATGCTCATCATGATTAATGGGTCAACTTATTGACTGCAGATTCAATCAGTAGGTTTGTATCCAAGGAAGATAATGAGGCCTGGTGGTACTTATACTGAGTCTGGGAGTTCCAGCCAGGGTTTGAGTTCGTCATCTGCCCCTCAGAATTTCCAGTAAATGCTTACATATGTGCAATTAAGATTGTAGAGGCAAGAGGAAGTTATTAGGTGTTTGAAGTAACAACAGAATCTATTGGGGAACACTTCTTCCTTTGTTTTGCTAGGAGTGGCACCAGTTTTATCTCAGCATAGGGTTGAGAGCAAATGGGAATTTCTCTGTGGAAGATTCCAGGAGTATTACCCTCCAGACTTTGAGGGAGGCCTAAATCCATTCAAAACTAAGCAATGGATGGGCATGATCAATTCCATTCTTGATAGTATGGGGCTGGTGGGGTACGATAGGGTGATCTGTGCTACATATGTATTGCGGGATGATGCCCGGATGTGGTGGGAAGTATTATCCCAGACACGAGACACAATTGTGATGGATTGGAAAGAATTTAGGCAGCTGTTCAATGAAAGATATTATTGTGATGCAGCCAAGACTGCTAAGATGAATGAGTTTCTGAATCTCGTTCAGGGAAAGGCATCAGTAACTGAGCATGTTAACAAATTTGATGGGTTGGCCAAGTTCTCTTTTGACATGGTACCCACAGATGTAGCTCAGAAGGAAAATTTTATTCAGGGATTGATTCTCAAAATTGCTTGGGGCATTAGAGTTGCCCCAGTGCGTGAAGTCTCTACCTACGCTTTGATGGTAGGGAAGGCTCTTGTTGTTGAGAGCATAAGAAATGAGAAGAAGAGTGCTAGGGAGCACGGAGCTCAGGTAGTGGTACCTCCACTTATTGGGGCAAGAAAGATTGAAAGCTGGAAGATTTATCCAGTTTGCACTCGGTGTAAGAGGCGTCATCTGGGAGAATGCCGAGCAAAATCATGTTTCTTATGTGGTATGGTTGGGAATATCATAAGGGATTTCCCAAGTCAAGAGACAGAGGAGCAAAAGGGGATGGACAGCTCGACTCTTACTCGAGTGTTCATTCTGAGGCAGCCAGAGTTGGAGACTGAGACTAGTTCCTCAGGGGTGGTAGGTCAGATTTTTGTATTGTGCTGACTGGTTTTGATACCATGCTGTTTCTTTATTTGATGCTTCTAGAGAAGCATAGAGTTGTTATGCAGATTGCATGGTTATGTTATGATGGGAAAGTAATACTGTAATGGTGATTTAAGAGATGAGTTAGGTTATGATGAAAAAGGACTCATCAGTGATATGATAAAGTTGGTTATGACTGACTTTGGTATGATATGGGATATGGATTGGTTAAGTAAGTATGGGGCAATGCTAAATGGCAAGGATAGGATAGTAACTCTTGGGCTTGAGAGTGGGAAGCCTTGTGACAGTTGGAAATGTGCATGGATTCTGTATGCTTATGAAATTTGTATCGAGAGCTAGAGTTTTATTGCAGGGAGATGCATAGAACTCTTAGCTAGTGTGGTGGATACCTCTTAGATTGTGTTAGTGGGGTCAAGACAGACTGGATTAGTCTATGAGTTTCTGGATGGGTTTCCAGGGGATTTTACAGGGTTGTGTTTGCATAAAAAGGATAGAATGGTGATTGGATTAGTGCCAGGGATGGTCAGATTTAGGGCACTGTATTGAGTGGCTCAATAGAGTTGTAAGAATTAAAGGTTCAATTATTGAGTAATATGGCATTCTCCAAGGTTGATCTTTGATCTGATTAGTACTAGTTGAAGATCAGGGACAAGGATAAACAAATGATTGTATCAGATAAGGGCATTGGGAGTGCTGAGTTATGATTTGAGAGTTTAATTAATGTTGAGTTATCTTGATGAATTAAATGGAAAGAGCATTCAAATGATTATTTGAATGGGAGTTGTGATCGTCTTGGACGATGGTATTGTGATGTATTTCTTGCAGAGATTTGCCAAGGTCAAGGAACGCCTTGGTAGGCAAGAGTTTCCTTGGATGGGCAGGATATTATATGTGTCTTGGGAAAGAGTTCTAAGTCTTCTTATAAATCAGAATCAGTTAGTAGGTGGTTATGACACCTCAGTGACAGGGAGAAGTGATTGCTTATGCAACATGTTGGTTAAAGGATCTGACCAGAACTAGAGTAGAGTTTCTGGTGGGCCAGGTGGTCAGTTTTATGCTTGAGATTACTATCTCAGAGAAGATCAAAAGGAAAACGAGTTGAGGAGAATATTGAGGAGAATGTCTTAGCTGGATTAGCTAAGGGTTATGCAGTGTCAAGTAAGGTTTATTGTGGTATAGAGATCGGATTTGGAATTTGATGGACACTGAGATTAATTGGGAGATTCTGGATGAATCTCATGCTATTCTTTTATTCTTTTCATCCAAGCATCATGGAAAATATACCAGAGTTTGAAAGCCTTATATTGATGGCTTGGGATGGAGAGGGACATAATGGAATGCATGGTAAAGTTCTTAACCTGTTAGCAGGTCAAGACAGAGTATCAGAAGTCACTAGGGCCATTGTAGCCTTTGAGTATTTCATAATGGAGATAAGAAAGCATCGTGATGGGTTTCGCGGTGGGATTTCCCAGGTTAGTGGGCCAGTATGAGTTGGCATTGGGTCATTATGGACCAGTATTTAAAGTGAGCCACTTCAATCACTGAGGACAAGTAATACAGCTGATCAGTATTCAAATCTCTATGCGAAAGAGATAATGTGCCTTCATGAAATTCAAGGTCTATCTTATCAAATGAAGACTCTTTTGTTACTTCCAGGTCTTGGAAGGGTTAAGGAAAGTGATGAGTATATAGATGGAATTCAGTACAGTTCATTATCCTCAAACTGATGGAAAAGCAGAGAGAGAAAGAGAGTTATCCAGTATTGGAAAGGTACCTTATGAGATGAGGTATGTTTGAGAATGTTTATCACTCGTTCATTGATTAGGAGGTGGGTGAGGTGTTGATTTTGGATCCTAAGGTAGTTCAGGGGACCATTGAGATTATTAGAGGTTAGAGCTTGGATGCTCATTTCTCATAATAAATGAAAAAGGTTTATGGAATTGAAAAGTAGGAACATGGAGTTCCAAGTAGAAGATTGCTTCTTTCTTAAAATGATCACCATGGAAAGGGGTGAGGAGATAGGGGCAAGTTGAATCCTAGATTATTTTGACCGTTTGAATCCTGGATAGGATCGGTCAGGTTGCCTTTAGATTGGCTTTATCTTTGGCACTGTCAACAGTATAAAGTGTATTATGTATTTCCATGCTAAGGACATGGGTTAAAAGGAACTCATAAGTTGAGTGGTGAGAATCTGGAGATCGAGGCTAAGTTATCATGTAAGGAGTAGCCAATCCAGATATGAAACAGAAAGAATAAGGTTTTGAGATACAAAGTGTACTTTGAGTTAAGGTAATGTTATAGAAACAATGAGGTCGAGGGAATGACCTGGGAGACTGGAATCAGTTGTGCGAAATTTATATTCCGGGCGGTTCAGATAAATTTTGAGGACAAAATTTCTATAAGGAGAGGATAGTTATAATGACCCAAATGTCCTAATAAGGTTTAGGACCATGGTTAGGAGGCCGAGAGGGCCATAATAGATTTATTATTCTATTTAATGATAATATGCATGTTTAGGTGTATTAAATATGCATGTGAACCCATTTCTGATTAATTGGGTGATTTTCATATTTTGGCCATTTCGGGCATATTTGGCATATATATGATATGTGTGTGGTGCTTTATTATTATTTGGTTATGCTAGGGTTACTCAGCACGAGACAACCTAGGAGGTAAGCTAGTGGAATAGTCACAACGGGATTTATTCTTGACTCGGAGTGAGTCAAGGGGTATTTAGAGCATTACCGGGTAATTGTGTAATGGAAATAAATATTTGATGATAAATTGGGAGTTAGTAAGATCAGGAAAAATTCTAGAGGTTTTGACTATTTTGCCCCCGGGGACATTTTCGAGACGCCGAGCGTTAGAATTTGTTTGAGGCTACTTAAACTTGAAATAACCTGTTAAGAAACAAAAAGAATGTTTAGTAAGTTCTCTCTCCCTCTAAGTTCCATTTTCGTCTCTCGGTCATATTTTGAAGGAAACTTGAGTTTTAGGACTCAGATTCAAGCGAGGATCGAGGCATAGCGATCCTAGGGAAGATTAGAAGCTTATTAGCCAGAGGATTTAGTTGGGAATGACTCAATCGAAGGTAATCCAAGTTTTAAGTTCTAAGTTTTTAAAGTTTTAAGCTTGACTTGGATTTTTTATTTTGATGAGTTTTTGAATGAATTGAAGCTTGGGTTTTATGGGTTTTGGATCATGGGGATGTTTGGGAACTTTGATTTTTGAGTTTGGAAATGTTTGGATAGGCTTTTGGAAGGTTTTAAAATGGTAAAAGCGAGGAAAAATGGCTAGTTCGAGGTTAGGCCGCAGCCCTGTTCTAGGGCGCCACGGCCCAAGCTTGTGGAAGGAGGAGGAGGCTCTGTCTGGGGGGATGGCCGCGGCGTGGTGTATGGAGGGTTGCGGCACTTAAAGGAAAAAGTTGCCACAATTGTGTTTTTTTCATGGGAATTTAACTCTAAGGGCCTGGGAACGATCCTACTACCTAGTTGAGTGGGATTTGACGTCCCGGAGGCTTCGGTTGGGTTTGGAAGTATTTATTTACTCATTTTGATGAGGATTTATATTATGGTTGTGACTAGGTTATCCCTAGGGGCTTGAAATCAGGATCGTGCTTTTGGCTCATTTATTGGTAACCTGTGCTTGGACCAAAGGTAAGAAAACTGCACCCTATATATATGACATGCATGGTTATTATTGAGGCATGTCGAGTGTTTAAATGTGATGCACGAGAAACATGTGGTTAGGGTATGCCGTGAATGTTAAATGTGAGATTGTTCAGAGCTTGAGTCTCTGTGTTTATGCATCCTCCTAATTATGCTAGCAAATGTTAAATGAGCATGTTGAATGCCCTATATTCAGATATTTGACATATGATATATGCCTTGTAGCATTTCTTACTTGTGTGTGGCATTGACTAGTCAGAATCAGCACTGGTCGCGTGCTACTGACCTAAGAGTCAGAAACGGCATAAGCATCAAGAACGCAGAGCCAATAAAAGATTAGATCTAATCGATATCGGCATTGAATGACTCATATGGAGTATTATTGCTAGACCGACCCTAAGTTCAATGAACATCTCCATTGAATGACTCATATGGAGCATTAATGCTGGACCGACCATAAGTTTGATGAAAATTATAAGTGCTTGTCTAGTCTATGACTAGTTACTCAGAGTCAGGGCCAAAGGCCTAGGTAACTGTTTTGTCACATGGTTGAGGGAAACAGAATCCCACGTTAGTGACTCTAGAGTCACTCAGAAGGTTTATGTTGGTGACTATGTCATCAAATACCTATCTTGTTTAAGCTAGTGAAAGGATCACTTATCTGTAAAGCCCTGGTGACCGTATCGTCACATGGCTAATGGGAACAGAACCCACCTTAGTGACTTTTACAACTATCACTCTTCTATTTAGGGTTATAAGCCAAGCATGGTTATCGGAACCAGCAGTGTTAAATCACTTATCTTCTTAGGATTGACTTGATAGTCATCCATTCAGAGGGCAGGATTCCTTATCCTGGATACCCATCATTATCATAATTTATTTGTATGCTTGAATAGGGCTATATATGCTAGGCATGATAGTTATGACTTGATGGCATGATATTATTGATCATGAGCATATTGAGTTTTCTTGCAGGGCTTCGGCTCATGGGTGTTATGTGGTGCAAGTAAAGGCAAAAGAAAGTTGGACCATCCTTGAGTTGGAGAGCTTAGGTGACGATGTGTACATATGCAGCTGCTTGACTGCCACGGCCGAGGGTTGAAAGAGGAACTAGGGTTAAACCCTGTTTTGTCGCTTAGATCAGTTGGTTGTAAATATTTTCTTGTAATGAACCTTTATATTATATTTTTTGGGATCCCAATGTATACAGTAAACGTTCTAATGAAACGTTATATCTTAACCAAAATTTTTAATCCCTAAACCGCTAATCATCCTTAGTTACACGATTATGGCCAAATGACTCAATTAGCGAGTTTAGTACTGTTTAAAATACGCACTGTAACGATCCCTGGAGTTTAGGGCATTACAACTCGGTATCAGAGCGAACCAAGGTTTATGGTTCCTGAAGACAAGTTGGGCATGTACACTCGTCACTGAAGATAGCTTCACTCAGGGAATGGTAACTATTTCTATAGTTACGTGCTTAACTGCTTAAATAGAATGTAAATGCTTTACCTGCATATTGTATTAGGGAGCATGAGATTCTGATAGAGCCTGGCTATTGACTATATGATTACAGGCTCCGTGAATATATATATATATATGAATATGATCATATGATTACCTTCTCCATGAACATATATAATTGTGATATTTGCATGTTATAGTTGGAGGCATGGTGTGAATGTTTGGAGAGCAAGGATTATGATTGATGTATGAATGCCATGGGCATGTTTTTAGCACTGGAGTGGGTTATGATTGTGGTGTGGTAAGATTGTTCCCGTGGGGAAAGCTCTTGATATGCTCATCATGATTAATGGGTCAAGTTATTGACTGTAGATTCAATCAGTAGGTTTGTATCCAAGGCAGATAATGAGGCCTGGTGGTGGTTATACTGAGGCTAGGAGTTCCAGCCAGGGTTTGAGTTCGTCATCTGCCCCTCAGAATTTCCAGTAAATGCTTACAGATGTGCAATTAAGATTGCATAGGAAAGAGGAAGAGATTAGGTGTTTGAAGCAACAACAGAATCTGTTGGGGAACACTTCTTCCTTTGTTTTGCCAGGTGTGGCACCAGTTTTGGCTCAGCCTAGGGTTGAGAGGAAATGGGAATTTCTCTGTGGAAGATTCCTGGTGTATTACCCTCCAGTCTTCGAGGGAGGCCTAGATCCATTCAGAGCTGAGCAATGGATGGGCATGATCAGTTCCATTCTTGACAAGCACGATAGGGTGATCTGTGCTACATATGTATTGCGGGATGATGCCCGGACGTGGTGGGAAGTAGTATCCCAGACACGAGACACAGCTGTGATGGATTGGAGAGAATTTAGGCAACTGCTCAATGAAAGATATTATTGTGATGTAGCCAAGATTGCTTAGATTAATGAGTTTCTGAATCTCGCTCAGGGAAAGGCATCAGTAACCAAGCATGTTATTGGAGGCCAAGGATTCTAAAATCAAGGTGGGAGACTCCAGAATCAAGGAACTTCAGGAGCTGAATTCCAAGCTCAAGGAGGATAAGAAGGTCACCTTTGATATAATCGAGGGTGAGAAAGGTCGCCTTCTTAAGGAGTTCAAGCAGAAGAAGGATCACGCTGTTGACATGGCCCTGTATGCATCTGGGCCAACAATGTTGATCTCGATACCAGCTTTTTGGACATCCTCGAAGATGAGTTACTTAAGAGGTGGCAAGCTCGGCCTGACGAGGAAGATGCCTGGGATGAGGCAGTGGAGACGGTGGAGATGGCCGGTGCTGCTGAGGGGTGTGTGCCTGCTTCATGAAAGCGAGGTCATGGGCTACGTCCCATTAGTATTTTTGTAATACCTTTTTTGTTTATATATATATGCCCTTGGGGAAAAGACAATACATAGCTCATTTAAGGGCTATTTTATAATTATTTAGACAGTAATTTTAATTTTTATGCTTGCTCGAAAACCTTTATGCATTTTATTTTACACTTAGATTTTGCTTTAATATTTTTGCTTTACATTTCTGAGTCGAAATATTTCAAGCATGCTATACTAAAGGCTTGCTTTTATGTTTGTTTATTCGTACAAACACATTTGTTGGATTTAAGTTCGAGTTCCAATGCATTCATGCACAGTTTACTCGTTATATCCATGTCCGACCTCGATATTGTCAAGATCGGACCTTACTTTTACCATGCACTCAAAAGTACTAAAATGGCATGTAATTTTAGTAGTTTTGTTATATCTTTCTTTTCTAGTTACTTTTTCTCATCCTCGAGTAGTTCTTCAAGGTTATGAGGTCGAAACTAATTTTCGCAAAACTTTCCACCCTCGGACTCGACTTAGTTCGAATTAGGTTTATTTATACGCCAACTTTCTGTTGATTTGTTTTAGCTGATTTGTTCCAAACTTATTTATCTTGTGTCTGGTTTGTAATCCATACACTTGTAATTTTTATAATCTGGTTATGTCCCGACAATCTTAGCTCGCGTGTTTGGTTATTAATCCATACACTTATAATTTTTATAATCTATTTATGTCCAGACCATTTTAGCTCGCGTGTTTGGTTATTAATCCATACACTTATAATTTTTATAATCTGGTTATGTCCAAACCATTTTAGCTCGCGTGTTTGGTTATTAATCCACACACTTATAATTTTTATGATCTGGTTATGTCCAGACCATTTTAGCTCGCGTATACACTTATAACTTCTATGTCAGGTTCATAATCTAGACATGTTTATTATTTTGCGTATATACTTAAAACTTCCAAGTCATGTTAATGATCCAGACATTTTTATTCTATGTTATTTATTTTTTCAAACTTATGGTATGATTGTATACCATTGATGCCCCCTTAATATCCTATGAGTGTGACCATAGGTTATTGAATCAAGAGAGTTTGCAAAAAATACAATATTTAAAAAAGAAAATAATTTTTGAAAAGAATTGAACATTTTTATTAACAAATATCTTAAAAATAAACAAGCTTGGTTACAAAAAAAAAACACCCTTCCTACATTATTGATAATAAGGTCGTAGATGTTCACCATTCCAAGCTCGCGGTACCAACTCTTCGTTTACTCTTGCCAATTTATATACCCCAGGCTAGATGATAAACTCGATCTGGTAAGGTCCTTCCCAGTTAGGTCCGAGTACTCCAGTAGACGGTTCTTATGTAGCCAGAAACACACGTCATAGGACCAGGTCTCCCAATTCAAATTTCTTGTCTCGAACCCTCTTATTGAAATACCTAGCAGTTCGTTGCTGGTATGCAGCATTTTTCAATTGAGCTTCATCTCGCCTTTCTTCAATGAGGTCTAGACTTTCTTCGAGCTGAGATTGGTTCGAGGCTTGATTGTACGCATGGCTCTATATTGTAGGTATTTCGACTTCAATAGGAAACATGGCCTCGCACCCATATGCAAGGGAGAAAGGAGTGTGCCCAGTTGAAGTCTGAGCTGTGGTTCGATAAGCCCACAAAACCTGAGGTAACTCCTCAGGCCACCTTCCCTTAGCCTCTTCTAACTTTTTCTTTATGGAGCTTTTTAGGGTCTTGTTGACTGCTTTGACCTAGCCATTTGATTGGGGATGGGCGAAGGAGGAGAAGCTTTTTATAATCCTATTTTTTCGCAGAAATGGGTAAATAGGTCATTGTCAAACTCGTACCATTGTCCGACACTATCTTTCTGGGCATCCTATATTGGCAGATGATATTTTTTATCACAAAGTCTAAGACTTTTTTCGAGGTAATTGTGGCCAGGGGTTCAGCCTTGGTCTATTCGTGAAATAATCGACCGCGACCACAGCGTACTTTACTCAACCTTTGCCTATTGGTAGCAAGCCTATAAGGTTGGTTGCCCATACAATAAATGTCCATGTGGAGGTTAACATGGTAAGCCCAGTAGGTGGAAATCGTGGAATTGAAGCAAATCGCTGGCGTTTGTCACATCTTTTGACATATTCGAACACGTCTGCCTTGACTGTGGGCTAGAAATACCCCTGCCTTATCACCTTTTTGGATAGATTATGCCCCCCGGTGTGATCTCCACAAAATCCTTCATGAATTTCTTCCAAAATTTTCTTTGCCTCGGGTGGAGTTACACCTCGAAGTAATGGCATAGAATACCCTCTTTGATACAACCTTCCTTCCACAATAGTGTACCTCGGAATCTCATACATCAGTTTTCGAGCCTCGTTCTGCTCTGCTGGGAGAATTCCGCTTTTGAGGTAATTGACTATTGGGGTCATCCAGGTAGGGTGAGAATCGATCATGCATATGTCTTCTTCATCAGGCTCGCTGATACTTAGGGTTGATAGAAACTCTACTAGGACCACATTCAGTGTATCGGCCTCGCTAATCATAGCGAGCCTGGCCAATGCGTCTGGATTTGAATTTTGTTCTCGAGGGACCTACTCTATCGCATAGAATTCGAACTATCTGAGCGCAACCTTTGTTTTTTCTAGGTACGCGGCCATTCTTATGTCCCGAGCCTGATATTCCCCCAAATCTTGGTTGACCAACAGTTGTGAGTCACTATAGCAGTGTATAGCCTTTGCTTTGAGCTCCTTGGCTATTTGAAGTCCTGCTAGTAATGCTTCGTATTCAGCCTTGTTATTCGATGCCTCAAAGTTGAACCTTAAGTGTAATGCCGTGGATAGCCAAGATCGTTACACTGTGTGTTTATAAAGTGCTAGACTTGCTAATCAAGTCATTTAATTAAAAACGTGCTATTGAAACTATAAAGGAACTAGGGTTAAAAAATTTGGTCTCAAAAGCCACATTTTTTTCATAAAGAAACGTTTCCTGATTACACGGGATCCCAAAAATATTAAGTTTAAAGACCGTTTACAAAAGTCATAAGGTTTAAATACAATAACAAGCCATATTAAGGCGAATCAGACAGTTAGGCAATCCCTGTCCTGATCCACTCCTCGACCATGGCGATCGAACAGCTGGCTATTTACATTCAACCCCGCAGCTCTCCATCTCAGGGTTGGTCCAGCTTGCCTTTGCCTTTACCTGCACCACGTAGCACCCGTGAGCCAAGGCCCAGCAAGAAAACACAACAACAGAGCATAAGCAATCAGCAGACAAATCAATCTCACATAATGCATCACATGTTCTCAACCATATAATCATTCAGTATAATCAGGTATTCAACATACTAGACATATCAACTCATATCATATATCAGTTCATAAATGATAAATAGGGCTAGCACCCTCAGGCCGCTCCCTTCGTTATCCCATTGACTCCGGCCCGTTTAAACCGAGCTCAGTGAGTATTAAGCTGTCCTCGACTACCAGTGGCCAAGCTGCGCCCTGTGCGCAAATATTATGTACGGCACCCTTAGGCCGCTATCACATGTCCCATTGCATAATACCATCATTGACATAATACAAACATCGGGAGAACTTAGTCCCATCACCAACATATAACCGAGTGCAGTTTTCTTAACTTGCGACTCACTAGCCTTGATCACTCGACTCCTTGAGCACGATCCCTCTCGAGCCCTAGCGCTCACCTAAACACAACCATAGATCAAAGTCATCACCAAACCTCAAGTCCAAAACCTATCCTCGGGACCAATCCCGAGCCCTCGGGAAGTCCTAGTTCCACCAAACAAGGTGGTGGAATCAAACCCCAAACCCTTGGTCAAAAACCCTTGAAAATAACCCTAAAATCCCTTTCTGAAAATAGGGTAGCGCTACAAACAGAAGAAAAATCCCCTCAGCATGCATGGCCTAGCGCTACAGCGCCCAAAGGCTAGCGCTGTAGCGCTAGTCACAGACAGACACCACCTCAGTTTTCCTTCCTGCGATTTCCTCGAACCAAACTCAACCAAAACTTCTCCAAACCTTCACCAAACTCAAAAACAACCTTATTAACACACTCCACTCATCCCAAGAACCCCAAATACCCAAAACTCAAGCACATGCATCCCTAATCCAAAAATTCACCATGGCCACCTCTAGACATCAAAACCCAGCAGAAATCGGTTAAACATCAGAGTTAAAGCTCAGAACTTCATACCTTTAATGGGAATTCGATTTCAAGACAACCTTTATACCTCCTTAGCTTGCTCTTCCTCACCCTTTGGCCTGAATTCCCTAAAGTTCCCATCAAACTCAGCTTATACACATAGTTCAAAAATCAAAACCAGCAACTGAGGAAACTACAAAACCTTACCTCAAATGTTAGGGTGTTCTTGCTAAACCTCTGCCAATTCTCCAAGCCTAGCTTAGGATTCTTGATGCTCAGCCTAACCGAGCTCTCCTCTGATCTTTGCTCCAAGAAAACCCAAGAAAAGTGATGAGAGGACCACAAACGGACCCTAGAGAAATCAGCTCTGTTTTCCCTTCCTTTTCTCTTTTCTTTCTTTTCCTTCTTTCCTTTCTTTCAGACTTCTATACTTTTCTACAACTTCCACTAACATAAAGCCTCAGTTTTACTTATCTCTATCTGCCAAATGACCATAACACCCTCACTTTTAATTCCAAGTCCATTAGTCCACTTAAGGGCATTTTAGTCATTTCACTCCAATTCCCGCTAACTCCTCAAGTGTCCCTAATATTTACCGCTTAATTCCTGATACCTAATTAATCACCAATAATATTCCTCGATGTCAAAATAGACCCCAATATACTCACTGAATTCTCATTTATACCCCTAGGCTCACCCCGAGCCGGGTATAAATCCCCACCATGACTTTTTTTTCGCTAATATGCGCACTAGGATCGTCTCGAGTCACAGATCACAAATATATCCACATAATAATTTGGTCTCGACAATTATCACATATATCAATACAGTTATGCCCATAATGGCCAAAATTACAATTATGCCCTTCTAACCCAATCAGGGCCTACATGCATACTAACACACATAGTCATGCATCTCAAATAGTCATATAACATGCTTTAAATCTTAATCATGCATTTTACTCATTAAAGTCACACATAATTCCCATTATGCCCTCCAGGCACACTAATCAAGGCCCTTAAGCCTTATTAGCGAATTTGGGTCGTTACATTAAGGCTGAGTGGAATCGATTTCTTGCTGGGGTAATTAGTATAATGCATGCCCCCAATCCATTTTTGTTGGAGGTTCCATCGACATAAAGTTTCCACAGCTCGCGGGCTGGGGTTACAACTTCATCATTCGAAATAACAGTACACTCAACAATGAAATCTGTTAGGGCTTGTACCTTGATGGTCGTTCTCAGGTGGTACATGATCTCGAATTGCCCGAGTTCGATAGCCCAATTTAACAATCTTTTAGAAGCTTCTGATTTAGATAAAACTTGTCGTAGTTGTTGGTTTGTTAGCACATGAATGGGATGTGCTTGGAAGTAAGGTCGAAGCTTTCGAGATGAATGTATCAGGCTGAGAGCCAGGTTTTCCATTAATGGGTATCTTGATTTTGCCTCCAGTAACCTTTTGCTCACATAGTATACTGGTTTTTGTACCTTCTTCTCCTCTCGCATGCTCGGTTGTAGCGAGGTATAAATACAAGACTTCTCCTGCGATAGGTTTTGACAAGATTGGTGGTTCGGCGAGGTTCTTCTTTAGGTTTTGGAATGCAAGCTCGCACTCCTTTGACCACTCAAACTTTTTCCCCCTCATAAAAGGTTGAAAAAAGGAAGACAACAGTCTGTAGATTTTGATATAAGCCTACTTAGTACCGCCATCCGTCCAGTTAAGCTCTAGAAATCCTTATACTTTCGAGGTGAGGGCATATCTATCAACACCTTAATCTTGTCTGGATTAACCTCTATTCCACGTGCATTTACTATAAACCCAATAAACTTTCCCGAAGATACTCCGAAAGAGCACTTTTGTGGGTTAAGTTTCATGTTATACTTTCGTAGTATAGTAAAGCATTCTGCAACATAAACTTCCATGTTATTTCCTATCTGCTCAGAAAACATCCTGTTCACTAGTCTTTGGTACGTGGCCCTAACGTTTTTTAGCCCGAAAAGCATGAAATTATAGCAGTATAACCCTTTATTGGTTACAAAGCTCGTACATTCTTGGTCCAGCGCGTGAATGGCAATCTGGTTATATCCAGAATAAGCATCCATGAATGACATGATGTTGTGATCTGCAGTGGTGTCTACGAGTTGATCTGTCCAAGGTACGGGGAAATAGTCTTTAGGGCATGCCTTATTAAGGTCTGAGTAGTCGATACAGGTTCGACATTTTTCGTTGGGTTTTGGAACCAACACTGGATTGGCAATCCAATCAAGATAAAAGGCATCTCGTATGAACCGATTTTCCTTTAACCTGCCGACTTCTTCCTTGAGGGCCTTCTTTCTATCATCATCCAGGAGTCTTCTCTTTTGCTGCTTCGGGGGGAAGCTTTTGTCAATGTTAAGTGCATGGCTCATGGCATTCAAATTGATTCCCACCATGTCCAAGTGTGACCATGCGAACACATCCTAGTTTTCTTTTAAGAAGCAGATTAATTTCTTTCTTGCATCTTTAGAAAGATTCTAACCCACCTTTACCACCATCGTGGCATCTACTACTTCGAGATTGACCTCTTCGAGCTCATCTAGAGGTTCGAGGTCAGGCCTTTCTTCTATTCTGGGGTCAATCTCTTCATCTATCTCGAAGACCGTCCCATCCCTGTTTTGAATAACTACAAGTGCCTGTGCACTTGTTTTCTTCTTTCCCTTTATGGAGATGCTGTAACATTCTCTTCCCGTGAGTTGGTCCCCCTTCAATGTCCCAATGCCACTAGAAGTCGGGAACTTGATGGCCTAAATTCCTAACAAAAAATACTGCCCCCAGCCCAACTAGGGCGGGTCTTCCGAGCAGCACGTTGTAGGCCGATAGGAGGTCCACCACTACAAATTCCATCGTCTTGGTCGTTGAGACTGGATAGTCTCCCAAGGTTACGGGGAGTTCAATGGATCCCATACAGGCCATCCCCTCTCCTGGAAAATCGTACAATGATGTTGCACATGCTTTCAAATTGCGAAGCGCGAGTCCCATATTTTATAGAATGGCTTTATAAAGGATATTAACCGAGCACCTATAATCAATCAGGACTCGGCGTACCCTCTTGTTCGTGAGTTGGAGAGTTATGACAAGGGGGTCATTATGGGGAAACTGGACGTGTGATGCGTCCTCTTCAGTAAATGTTATGGGTTGAGTCTCAACCCTCTGTTGTTTTGAAACTTGTGGTTTGGGTTCGTAAGGAGAAATGTCCCCTGTCTTGAACTCATTCACGTATGTCTTTTGGGCATTTCTGCCCAAACTTGCCATATGGGGTCCCTCCGAGATGGTTATTACATCTTCTCCATCAATAGGAGGGGGTCGCTCGTCCTCCCGAGCTCGGGAGTTATTATTCTGGGCTGAGAGGTCATGTTTAGTGCTGACCTCGCCTCTTCTACATTGACAAACCTTTGAGCCCTCCAATTGAACTTGTTAGCGACGTGATAGGTTTTCTTTGTAAGTCTTCCCAGAGGGGACTTCCTAGCAGTATACCCGCTCTAACCGCCACCAGGTGACCGCTATCATCGACATCTCAAGCTCGAGCCACTTCTAGGTTAAACCTCATGAAGTAACTCTTTAATGACTCATTTTGTTGTTGTTGGACATTCGTTAAGGCTGAGGACTCGGGCCTGATGCCAATCATAGCCTTAAATTGTTTCTAAAAGTCTCTAGATAATTGATCCTAGGACGAGATCGAATTCCTTTTAAACTTCTCAAACTAGTTTTTTGCTGGTCCAGTAAGTGTGGCTGGGAATAGCATACATCTGAGTTCATAGCTAACATTGTTGGCTCGCATGATGGTGTTGAAGGTACTCAGATGACTATACAGGTATGAGTTTCCATCAAATGGTGGGACATGAGGTATCCTGAATCCCTGAGGAAATGGAGTGCTGGAGATATGTGGGGTAAAAGGCTCGAGCTCTTCATCAGACTCTTCAGACTTATCCATGCTACACTCGTTCTACAGGAGCCTGAATGCTCTTTCTAGTTGGTCAATCCTTTCCTGGACTAAATCCACTGGAGGTCGAGTCTAGACCTGAGGGGGCTGGTTATCATTAATAAAAACTCCAACTCCCTGTCTCAGTATAGGGTTATATGCGAGCTGTTTACAGCCATTCAAATGGTCACGCAGATTAGGGTTCGGGGGATTATCTCGACCTCAATTATGGTTTAGATGATCCCGCGGATCAGGGTGATTCCTTCGATTCCCTATATGCCTTGGCTCATTGTTATAAATGCTCACGGACTGAGTGTAGTCCAAACTTTTGCTTACGTAACTCGCAGCTCTCTTTGGACGCATGGTTCGATGATTACAAGGTGGGTCGCTTGCTAGCCTCCTTGTTCCAGAAATTTGTGATCTTGACATTTGGCTTCCCGAAGGCTGAGGAGCCCTGCGATCTCGGGTAGCCTCTCCTTTTTTCCCCTGTCCAGACCTAGCCTGTCGGTTTCCATCTCGACTGCCACTACGAGATGGCCTTCGATGTGTAGTTTGTGGGACCTCTCAGACTGGCGAGGGGTGCCTTATTGGTGATGGTGGATTCTTTATGAGTGACGGTGGCTACCTCCCATTTTCGGGCTTGGATAGTCCAGAGTTTGCCCGGTCAGGCTCCGGGTTGTTATGCACAGCATCAGGATTCAAGTTCCGAGCCACCGGGGGGCCTCGGTTATTACTCGTTCCTGTTGGCACTTCTGTAGTCAGGTTGGCAGTAGCCTCAGCCCAGTTACTCCTCTGGGGCCTTGGCTAAGTTGACTGAGACATTGGCTGCGGCACTTGCTTCGCCCTCCTGGTAGCCGTGCTCCCACGAGGACGTCCCCTAGGCCTCCAGGGAGGTACCTGGGCGTTAGCAGCCTATCTAGCTAATTCTTCATTGCTTTTTGTTGCCTCTGCCAATTGTTTGCGCCATTGGAGATTGTCAAGTTCCACAATAGGAACATATCTTTCAGGTTTGTAATACAAATCCTCGTCAGGCCTGGGGGCAAGTGGCCCCCGAGAGTTGGACAAATCACTCATTTCTTCAAGATTCGGATCCACCATGCTTTTCTTTCAAGGTTGTCGAAGGTATTCCTCAACATGAGGAGTCTGCTCCTCAGGTATCTGGGGTAATGGTCACTCACCAGTACTGGGGTTACTTGCAGCGACCATTGATGTTTCAGGAGGCTTTCTGATTAAACAGTCTCACATCTTGTTTAATGGCTCTCAATGAAAGCACCAAACTATTGACGCTTTTTTTCTTCAACTTAGAAATGAAGAACAATTAAACAAAAATACCAGAGGAAAAAAACAATATAGACACGATTTTTTACGTGGTTCGGCAGTTAAAATCTGTCTAGTCCACGAGTCAGTGTTATTCACTTTTTGGAATTCTCTCAAAGCTTTCTGAAAGAAATTATGCAGAGTTTTCCCAATACAAATTTCTCCTCTTACAAATGAATTGTCCCACTTTACTTATAGAGTGGTTTACTGAATATCTCCCACACAAATTTCGGGGAGTTATAATACAAATCAATTAAATTAATGCAAATAGATGTGTATGGTTACTATGTACGCATATAAATCCCATGATATTTGGGATTTAATAACAGATTACATATGATCCCTTAAACATAGGGATTTTATAACAATAAACATGTTCACACACGGCTTACGAGCTTGAACACTAGACTCATATGCCATCGAGACCATTCACCCATCTCGAGCTTGATACCACGATTCTCCTATGTTCTCAACAAGTAACATTGTCAAGATCATCTTCTTTGAGCTCACAATCCTTGAGCAAGAACTGCTTTGTCTGATGGCAGAAAGTAAATCGGGAGATTTACATAAATTGGGAGTTTACACAAGTGTTTGAACTACTGTCATTGTGGCTTCCGAGACCACGTAGTTTCCAAGCTCACCAATCTCGATGTTATCACATTTATTGCTTAGCGAGACTGTCCTTGACTTTCTCATTAATGCTTATTACATGACGAGAATGCTTATTTCGAGCTTACACCTTATGAGCCTGAGTTTCGAGATCAAAATCTCCATTCTCGAAATCTGGGTGTAACAACCTAAGTTGGACTTAATTGTATTAGGTTAATCTTTTTAGTTGGACCTAATAATTTATTAGAAATAAATTAATTCTAGTTTTTGAATCAATTTTCAATATTTTAGACTTAATAGGAAAATTATAAACTATGGTTTATTGATTATTTTAATAATTTGGAAAACCTAAGTTGGTAATTTTCAAAAGAATAAAAATACTAAAAGATTTAATAATGAGTTATGAAATTTGAATTAGTTCTCCACCGTTGATTTAACAAGGTTAGAGTTCAGTGGGACCTCATTGTGCTTTGGTTTCTTCTCCCTACAGAAGGTGTTCACTGGACTTCTTAACATGATTAAATTTCTTAGGATAGATGAATATAGTGTTATGATTTGTTAAATACAAATGATAAAGTGCTCAAATACAAGCAAGGTATAAACACCTAGTAGAATTCACAGAGTGTAGATGTGAATTTGAGTTTCAAATTGTAGGCAACTATAAAATGCAAATTTGGGTCCAAAGTAATACATAAATGTATCTAAAGTTTCCCAAAAATTTTGGTGGCATTCGGAGCATATTTTGGACCTTTGGAAGTATCCAAAGTCAGAGGGGGTGGCGATACGTCGCTACCCAGAAGGCGACACATCGCCTCCTGTATTACGTGAATTTACGTAAATGCTCAAAATAATGTGTTTTGCAAGTCTAATCCTATTGGTTAGACCTAATGATGGCACCTACTGTATATATGGGTCAAAAACAGTGATTTGGGAGACTTGATCACTCTCTCTAATCTCTCTCTACTCTTATTTTGTCTCTAGCTCCAAGAATCTCTAGTTTTGTGCAAGAACTCTCCAAGAATGTCCTTGACTTAGAGAGTTGAAAGCTTGTTCAATCTCAATCCTCATTTTCTCAAAGAGAATGCCTCAAGCATCAATGGTGGATGGGAAATAGAGTATTAGGACAGCATTCTACAATATGTATAAGCCTTGTTTTGTGTTTTGGTTTGCTCAAGGGTTTGCTCAAAGGATTTGTTCAAAGTGGTGATTGCCTAGGGTTTGAAGCTTCATCAAAACTTGAGGAACACCATTGTTCTACTAGGGCTTGCAAGTTCTTTCTCAATCTTTTTTAAGTCTCTATCAATCTAAATTTTGTGTAGATTCTATTTTTTGTGGTGGTGTTATCTCACTCTCCCCCAACATTCTAATACTCTATAATATGAGATATCATATCATAGAAGAATCTAACTCTCTTTCGGCTTTGAGATTCATGACACAAGACTTTGTTATATTGGATAGATTTGATGGGACTAATTTTGTGCGTTGGCAAGAAAAGATTAGGTTCTTGCTCACTACTTTGAAGGTTTTCCTTGACTTGGATAAAGACCTAAAGGCCTTGGAAGAGCACAAGCAAGATGATACTCAAGAAGTTGTGAAAGAAAGGAAGAAGTGCGAAGAAGTTGAGTTGATATGTAGGGGTCACATCCTTAATGCCCTCTCGGATAGGCTATAGGATCTCTACACCAACACCAAGACCTCCAAGGGGATTTGGAAGGCCTTGGAAAAGAAGTACAAAGCAGAAGAGGAAGGTACAAAGAAATTCCTTATTACTCAATATATGGTATTTCAATTATATGATGATAAACCCCTTCTCCCTCAAATTCATGAGCTGCAAATTATTGTGAATAAATTGTCCACTCTTAAAATTGTATTGTCAGAACAATTTCTTGTTGGTGCCATTATAGTCAAGTTACCTCATTCATGGAGAGGCTATAGGAAAAATATTCTCCATATAAATGAAGAGATTTCTTTGGAGGAAATTCTCAAACACTTGAGAATTGAGGAGGAATCTCGTTCAAGAGATTTGAATAATGAGAAGTCCAATGGAGAGACTTCTAAGGCCAATGTTTTGGCAAATCCTCCTAACAAATGCAAGGGAAATGGCAAGAACAAGCTCCAAAACAATGGCATGAGAAGTTTGATAAACTCATTGTTTCTAATGGATTTAGACACAACAATGCGGACAAGTGCTTAACTCAAAGACTTGTGGTGACTTTGTCATACTTGTATGCCTATATGTAGATGATATGTTGATTTTAAGTAATGACATGAAAGGAATAATTGAAACGAAGAGTTTTCTATCTTCTAACTTTAAAATGAAAGACCTTGGAGAGGTGGATACCATTCTAGGTATCAAAGTTAGAAGGAATAGTGGGGGTTTTGTGTTAAGTCAAACCCACTATGTTGAGAAAGTGCTCGAAAAATTCAGTCATCTCAAAATCAAAGAGGCACATACACCATTTGATTCAAACATGCAGTTTGAAAATATGGAAGGAAGAGCGGTGACTCAATTGAAATATGCAAGTGCAATATGTAGCCTAATGTACGCCGCTCATTGCACAAGAGCGGATATTGCATATGCGGTTAGTAAACTAAGTAGGTTTACTAGCAATCCAAGTCTTAAGCATTGGAAAGCTATTGAGAGAATACTTGGTTATCCTAAGGGTACCTAGGAGTATATTCTTCACTATACAAACTTTCCAAAGATACTTGAAGGATATTCCGATGCTAATTGGAGATAATCTCTCCACCACCGGTTGGGTGTTTACTCTTGGAGGAGGAGAAATCTCATGGGGCTCCAAGAAGTAAACGTGTATATCACACTCAACCATGGAAGCAGAGTTCATAACTTTAGTGGCAACTGGCAATGAGGCCGAGTGACTTAGGAATCTCATGATGGATATTCCTTTAACCACGAATATGGTATCAATAATTTCAGTACAATGTGATAGCCAATCCACACTTGCTAGATCATATAATAGTGTGTATAATGGAAAGTTTAGACACATTAGTCTAAGACATGAATATGTGAGACAATTGATTCAAGGAGGAATCATATCGATCTCATATTTTAAAACAAGTGAGAACTTAGCGGATCCATTTACAAAACCTCTTGTGAGAAGGTTAGTAAGTTCTACTTCAAAATGGATGGGATTAAAACTTCTAGAAGAATAGATTCACCAATGATGGAAACCCAACTCTCAACTTGTACAATGTAACAACACAAAAATTCTAATAGGGTTTAGTGCCTTGATTAGCGTGTCAGAAGGGCATAATTGGATATATATGTGTATTTAATTGCTTAAATGTGTGACTATGTGCCATGCATTACTTATATGATTATGTGAATATATTATATGCATGTTTATGAGTATTAGATATGCATGTGGGCCCTTTACTGTTTATACGGGCATATTTGTAATTTTGGCCCGTTAAGGGCATAAATGTGATTATATGTGATAAATGGTTGAGACCACATTATTATGTGGATATATTTGTAGTATATGCCTCGAGATAGTCCTAGTGAGCGGATTAGCGAAATGGTCACAGTGGGGTTTAATACTCGGCTCGGAGGAGCCTAGGGGTATTTTGGGAATAGAGAGAGAATATTTTGGGATTGATTGAATAATAAATAAGTATTTGGTAATTATTTGGACATGACAGGATTGATAGGATATTTGGTAGGATGACTTGAAGAGTTAGCGGGAATTGGGGAAAAGACCATTTTACCCTTGGAACAATTAAAAGAAACTGAGGTTTTAGAGGGGTGTTTTAGTCTTTTGACTAGGATGTTTTGACTAGCTGGGTCTTAGGAAACCACCATAACATCCTTAGAATACTTAGACACTTAGTGGAATGCTCTCAACTCACATAACGTTCTTTTCTTCCTCTCTCTAGAACTAAGGGGAAACCTTTAAATTTTTTTAAGAAGAAACTCCAGAGAACAAGCTGGGATTGGAGCTGAGTGTGGGCTGGGGAGAAACTGAGGAGTTAAGGCTAGAAGTGGACAGAGAATAGCTGGAAAAATTCAAGCCATAAGCTGGGGTAAGTTTCAAGCTTAATTATTGAATTCTGTTGGAAATTATGTGGAAGTTAGAGCTTGCATGGATTCTGGTTTCTTGAGCTAATTTTAGATGCTTGGGGGAGTAAGAATGGTTTTTAGGCTAGACATAATGTTTAGGCCAAAAGGATAGGAACTCTAGGCTTATATCCAGGTTTGGCTGCTAGTTTGGGATGTTAATTTTGAGGTAAGGCTCAGGAGAAACACTTGGAAAGGGAAGCTTTTATGGGTTTAGGAGCTCAGGTCACGACCCTGATCTCCAGGCACCGTAGCCCACATGCTTAAAGAGGTTGAGAGCCTCTGCTCGCCAAGCGTGTCGCAACCTCGAGGGGTGCAAGTCCGGCCCGTGCCCTCCAGCAGGGTGGACTTGGCCTCTGTCTTAGGGGCGGGTCACGGCCCTTAAGGGAAAGTCACGGTCCTAAATGGGAAATTAAGGGAAAACAAGGTTTTAGGCTTGGGGAGGCTCGAAGATTCAACCTTGATGCTCGGGACGAATTCTACTGCCCGGTTTGGTAGAATTCAAGGTCCCGGAGGCTAATATTTGTTCCCTAAACATTTATTTGAATTCGAGATCGATAGTTACCCACTATTGTTGTGACTAGGATTATCACTAAGGCTCAGGACTGAGGATCATGCTCAGGACCACTCTTTATCCATTGCTCGGGATTCTAGGAAAGAAAACTACACCCATGTTGTTGTGAATGGATCTAAGATTCCCAGTAATGGAATATATGTGTTTTATGATTGTACGCTTGTTATGCATTATGAGAATGTACGGCCTAAGGGTGTTGGGGCTAATGATAAGCGTATTGAACACAGCTCAGCCTAAGCGAGCCGGGGTCAGCTAGATAAACAAAGGGCTCGGCCTAAGGGTGCCAACCCTGAACATTTGTATTACTGATTAAGATGTATGCTTGAAAATTCATGTTTATCGTTGTTTAGCCTAATGGTTCTACTTTGCTGAATAACTGAATTAATTGGATTAAATTGGATTGACTGCTACTGTTGTTATATGTGTTTGTTTTTTATGGTTTCTTGCTGGGCCTTGGCTCACGGGTGCTACGTGGTACAGGTAAAGGCAAAGGGAAATTGGACCAACCATGAGTTGGAGAGCTCTGGAGGCGGAGTGTACATCTCCAGCTGCTCGACCGCCATGGCCGAGGGAAAGTTACAAGAATAGAGTTCTAAATTGTATTTTTCTATTAGATTGGCTTTTGTTGTACCAACTTTTGGGAATCGTATTTACTACATATACCCTGTTTTTGGGATCCCATGTATCAAACATTTGTTTTAATGAAAATTAACTGTTAATGATCAAAATCTTTTAACCCTAACATGATAGTTTGCTTTAGGATCACATTTATGTTCAAACAACTTTATTAGCAAGTCTTGCACTATTTTAAAATGCATAGTGTAACGGTCTTGGTAATCCAGGGCTTTACAACTTGGTATTAGAGCCGTCTAGGTTTAAGGGTTCCTGAAGACTGGCTAGGCATGTACACTCACTACTAAAGACAAGTCTCGACTCAGGGTTCGGTAACTATATATATGTGTGTTACATGCTCAAATGTTTAAATGAAATATAGATGCTTTGTTGCATGATTAATAGGGAGCATGAGATACTTATAAGGCCTGGCCCTTGACTATTATGTGAATATGTTAAGGCATGCTTATTAGCATTGCTATTGTATGTGAATGAATGTTTAAATGCTTATTTGCATCCTGATTGCATATTGTTGGTTGAGTTTCGATGATGGACCATGGAAAAAATGTTAACATGTCATCATTGCCTGACTGTTGAGTCATTGATTGTAGATAAACTTGGATAGTTATGCATCCAAGGCGATCAATATGACTAGCCGGCACAGGGGTCAAGGCTAGAGATGATGAGCAGGGATAGAACCCTCCGCCAGTCCCTAAGAACTGGTAAAAGATATTTGCTAATATGCAAGCCAGGATACAGTGTCAAGAAGAGAAAAATTGCCTTTTGAGACAACAGACTCCGTCAGGGAGTGTTATACCTATTGTGCCACCTACTGTGGCACTAGCTGTACAGACACCTGAAGTTGGGAACAAGTGGGAGCCACTTTATGAACGGTTCAAGAGACAGCATCCTCCAACCTTTGAGGGAGGATCAGATCCACTGAAGGATGAACAGTGAATGCGTATGATCATTTCCATCCTGGATTTTATGAGGGTGGAAAGTAATGACAGGGTGGCATGTGCCACCTATATGCTTAGAGAGGATGCACGTATTTGGTGGGAGGTGGCATCACAGACTCTAGATGTTTCTACTTTTAGTTGGGATGGGTTCAGAGATCTGTTCAACCAGAAGTATTACAATGTTTCCATCAGGGCAGCAAAGGCGAATTAGCTCATGGGATTGGTACAAGGCAGCATGATAATTACTGAATATGCCCTGAAGATTGATAGGTTAGCAAAATCTGCACCACACTTAGTGCCTACAGATGCAGCCAGATAGGACAGGTTTGTTCAAGGGCTTAATGCTATGATAGCTCGAGATGTGAGGATCACATCAGTACCTTGGTATACGACTTATGCTAGGGCTGTTGAGAAGGCTCTTACTACTAAGGAGGCAGAGAATAAGATCTAGAGGGAGAATGCTGCAAGATAGGATGTTTGCAGAGCAGTGCCTCCATATATAGGATCTAGCAGGGGTAGAGGCCCCAGTGATTTGAAGAGGAAGACCCCTGACACCTCGACAAATGATGGTCCTGATAGGAGGGGCTGGGGTGTTCAAGGTGGCCGCCAGGGAAGTGGCGAGACATGGAGAAGTTATCCAGAGTGTACAAGATGCAGGAAGAACCATTCGGGTGAATGTCGGGCAAAGACTTGTTACCTGTGTGGGGCGGTTGGACACCTCAAGAAGGATTGTCCAACAGCGAAGAAAGAGGAACTAGGGAAGGTGGACAGCTTGACTCCAGCTAGAGTCTTCACCTTGACACAGGCAGAGGCCAAGGCTAGTCCCTCAGTATTGACAGGTCATCTTTCTAGTGATGGCTCTTCATATACTGTATTGATTGACTCTGGTGCTACACATTCGTTTGTTTCAAGTAAGAAAATTGATAGATTGTGTAGACCTAGTGAGTACTATACTACGGGGTTTTGGACTATACCGCCTACATGGGAATTGGTAGTTTCTAGGAGATGGATTAGAGCACTGCCAGTGATGGTAGATAGTAGGGAACTATCAGTATATTTGATTGAGTTAGGTATAGGTAAATTTGATATGATTTTGGGGATGGATTGGCTAGTCAGATATGGGGCCACTATAGATTGCAGGAAAAAGATGGTGACCTTTGAGCCAAAGGGTGAGGATCCCTTTTTTTCGTGGGTGTTGTGCATGGACTCTGCATACCCATGATATCAGCATTGAGGGCTAGGGACATATTACAAGGAGGTTGTATAGGTTTTCTGGCTAGTGTAGTGGATACCACTAGAGTTTTTTCGGTGGGCCCGGATGGGATCAGATTGGTATGCGAGTTCTTGGATGTGTTTCCTGAGGATTTACCAGGACTGTCACCACACAGAGGGATTCAGTTCATCATCGAGTTAGCACTGGTTACAGAACCAGTGTCGAGGGCACCATATAGATTGGCTCCAGTAGAGTTAAAGGAATTGAAGATACATTTGCATGAGCTTCTAGAATTGGGTTTATCAGACCTAACTTCTCGCCATGGGGTACTCCAATTTTATTTGTGAAGAAGGAGGATGGGACTTTGAGAATGTGTATAGACTACAGGGAGTTGAACAAGTTGACCATCGAGAACAAGTATCCCTTACCAAGGATCGATGACCAGTTCGATCAGATGCAGGGAAAGACGGTATTCTCGAAGATTGATCTTCGATCTGGTTATCACCAGCTGAGGATCAAGGACGATGATATTCCGAAAATGGCCTTCCGAACGAGGTATGGGCATTACTAGTTCTTGGTCATGTCATTTGGTTTGACCAATACCTCAGCAACATTTATGGATCTGATGAACAGGGTGTTCAAGGACTTCTTAGATCAGTTTGTGATTGTCTTCATCGACGACATCTTGGTTTATTCCAATTCAGATATAGAGCATGAACAGCATCTCCAACAGGTATTACAGAGATTGAGAGAGCATCGGTTGTATGCCAAGTTTAAGAAGTGCGAGTTCTGGCTACCAAATGTGACATTCCTTGGACACATTGTTGGTGGAAATGAAATTAAGGTGGATCCAGCCAAGGTAGAGGCAGTTAGGGATTGGTCGAGGCCAAGGAATGCCTCAGAGATTAGGAGCTTCCTTGGATTAGTGGGATATTACAGACGGTTCGTGGAAGGGTTTTCGAAGATTGTTGTACCTATGATAGAACTGACATAGAAGAATCTGAAGTTCATTTGGTCAGACAAGTGTGAGAATAGCTTCTAGGAACTGAAGCAACGACTGATTACCGCTCCTGTGTTGAGTCTTCCTTCAGAGGGAGTGAAGTTTGTAGTGTACTGTGATGCATCGAGACTGGGATTGGGATGCATGTTGATGAAGAATGAGAAGGTTATTGCTTATGCATCACGACAACTAAAGGAGTATGAGCAGTGGTATCCTACCCTTGATCTGGAGTTAGCAGCGGTGGTATTCGCATTGAAAGTTTGGCAACATTACTTGTATGGAGAGAAGTGCAAGATATACACCGATCATAAGAGCTTGAAGTATTTCCTCGCCCAGAAGGACTTGAATATGAGACAGAGACGTTGGCTAGAGTTAGTGAAGGACTATGATTGTGATATCCTTTACCACCCAGGGAAAGTCAATGTGGTGGCAGATGCATTGAGCCGGAGGGGCCCGGACAGTTATTTAGCTCTAAACAGATATCACAGGAGTTGGCAGAGGAGATGGCTAGAGCAAGGATAGAGCTGGTTGTGGGCCGGTTGGCCAATATTACCTTATAATAGACCCTTCTACAAAGGATAAGAGACGGTCAGATGGATGTTACACAGTTGCAGGAGGTTAGAGGAATTTCCTAGCTGGAGTGGCTAAGGATGATTCCATTTCAGAGATTGGTTTACTACGGTACAAGGATCGGATCTGTGTTTCAATGGATGCGGGTATTAGACAAGAAATACTTGATGAACCCTATACTACACCTTACTCACTTCATCTAGGCACCACGAAGATGTATCAGAATCTACAGAGTTTACACTAGTCACCTGGGATGAAGAAGGACGTGGTTGAGTACATGGCCAAGTGTTTACCCTGTCAGCAGGTGAAGGCTGAGCACCAGTGACCAGTGGGTTGCTACAACCTTTAGATATTCCCAAGTGTAAGTGGGAGGACATTACCATGGATTTTTTGGGAGGTTTACCCAGGACAATGAGGTTACATGACTCGGTGTGGATTAAAGTGGACAGATACACCAAGTCAGCTCACTTTCTACCGGTGAGGACAACCTATACTGTGGACCAGTATGCGGAGTTGTATGTGAGGGACATTGTATGTCTCCATGGGGTTCCTAAATCTATAATATCGAATTGAGATCCCATATTTACCTACAAGTTTTTGGGTGGGTTGCAGAAGGCTATGGGAACTCAATTGAAATTTAATACAGCCTTTCATCCTCAGACAGATGGACAGTATGAGCAGACAATTCAGGTATTGGAAGACATCCTTAGAGCATGTATGCTAGACTTCAAGGGGTCTTGGAGTAAGTATCTTCCATTGATTGAGTTTTCGTACAACAACAGTTATCAATCAATGATTAGAGTAACTCCATACGAGATGTTGTATGGAAGGAGATCTAGATTGCTCATTCATTGGGATGAGATGGGTGAGAGGAAGTATTTGGGACAAGAGATGGTTCAAAAGACCAACAAAGCTATTGAGAAGATCTGAGCTAGAACGCTCGCTTCACAGAGCAGACAAAAAAGCTACGTTGATCCTAAGCGTAGGGACGTGGAGTTCCAGGTAGGGGACCATGTGTTTCTGCTAGTTTCACTGTTGCGAGGGGTGAGGAGGTTTAGGAAAAAAGGGCAAGCTGAGCCCTACATTCATAGGACCTTTTGAGATCTTGGAAAGGATCGGGCAGGTAGCCTGTAGATTGGCTCTGCCACCATCGTTATCAGGGGTTCACGACGTATTCAACATATCTATGCTTTGGAAGTATGTCTCAGATACGACTTATGTGTTGAGATATGAGGATCTGGAGTTACAGGCAGATTTATCATATGAGGAGCGACCAGTACAGGTCCTAGATAGGAAAGACAAGGTTCTACGGAACAAGATGACTCGTCTATCGAAGTATTATGGAGGAATAGCAAGGTCGAGGAAGCGAGTTGGGAGCTTAAGTCAGCTATGCGGGATCAGTACCCCGATTTATTCAGGTAAATTTCGAGGACGAAATTCTCAGTAGAAGGGGATAGTTGTAATGACACAAAAATGCTAATAGGGTTTAGTCCCTTTATTAGCGTGTTAGGAGCGCATAATTGGATATATGTGTGTTTAATTTGTAAAATGCGTGACTATGTGCCATGCATGGTTTATATGATTATGTGAATATATTATATACATGTGTTATGAGTATTAGATATGTATGTGGGCCCTTTACTGTTTATAAGGGCATATTTGTAATTTTGGCCAGTTAAGGGCATAAATGTGATTGTATGTGATAAATGGTTAAGACCACATTATTATGTGGATATATTTGTAGTATATGGCTTGAGACGGTCTTAGTGAGTGGATTAGCGAAATGGTCACAATGGGGTTTAATACCCGGCTGGGGGAGCCTAGGGATATTTTGGGAATAGAGAAAGAATATTTTGGGATTGATTGAGTAATGAATAAGTATTTGGTTATTATTTGGACACAACTAGATTAATTGGATATTTGGTAGGATGACTCGAGGAGTTAGCGGGAATCGGGGAAAAGACCATTTTACCCTTAAAATAATTAAAAGAGACTGAGGATTTAGAAGGGTGTTTTAGTCTTTTGACTAGGATGTTTTGACCAGCTGGGTCTTAGGAAACAACAATGTAGTGTCCCATAATATTTACTTAGTAGTAGTAGTAGTAGTAGTAGTAGTAGTAGTAGTAGTAGTAGTAGTAGTAGTAGTAGTAGTAGTAGTAGTAGTAGTAGTAGTAGTAGTAGTAGTAGTAGTAGTAGTTAGTAGTAGACTGTAGTATGTTAGTTTCCGTGGATTTTGGTTCAAGCCGTGACTTAGTTGGAAACTCATAGCAACAATTATGGATTTTATAAGTTTAACCTATAGTTTAAGAATATTAATTATAACATAAGGTTTTATTAATATTGTTTGTTCTAGAAATATTATTTATTATAACCTAAGGTTTAGATAGAATTATTAAGAGCATGACACTTGTCATAATCATGTTTATTAAGGATTTAAGTATTTTAATGAATAGTTTAAGTAAAAGAAAGATCTAGAAGCTCTAGAACCTTCCAGAAACTGTTAGGATCATGTTTAGACTTAGTCAATGTTGTTTTATCAATTCAAAATATGTTGAAAAAGTGCAAATACGTGTTTGATATATCAACGTATGCCGATATATCACAGCTATAGGGGTCGATATATTGCCTACGGAAGATGCGGAAAACACGTCGACTTTGCACGAACAATCAAACGGGGCTCGGGAATATGGGGGAGGCGATATATCTACTCCAACTCTTTTTTTTTTAAAGTTTGTGATTTTAATTTTAAAAATAGCCTTAACCACTTAGACCTGCCTTTGAATGATTTTGATGGAGTTATGGGCGTCTGTTGAATGAAAATTAAAATATTTTTCATTTTATAATAATTTATTTATTCAAATTAAAAGGGGTTAGTTTCACTCCTTGAACTCTATAAATAGGACCTAGTACTGAGCCATTTTCTTCATTCTTCAAGCATTTGTTCAGAGCCTCCAAGTTGTGAAGGTTATTATAGAGAGAAACACTTGGGTTTCGGGTTAAAAGCTTTATCATTCTAAGCTTTTCTAAACACTTGGGAAGTGAGATATAGTGAGATTTCGGTATCGAGGTTTAGATCAATTCATAAGATCATTCAAGGTATTCTTATCCCTAAGTTCAATTCTTTATGGTTCTTTAGTTTTCTTTTATTTTCTTTCAGATCCTAACTCTTGTCTATGATTCTTGGTTAGGTATTTAAGTATCTTGACACTTAAGGTTCTTTTCGATAAGTTTCTACTTGGATGGTTGAATTCTCTTTCATCTTCATTCTTTAGAAATACTCATGGTTTTACTGTTGGTTTTTAGGAGTGTTCCAATTCCATTCTTGTCTCCGTATCCTGGTTTTTGGTAAGGAAAATATGATAGATTATATGTGCTTATATGTTTATGTTATGATATGTTTTATGCTATGATATGTATACGTATAATTATGTTTTGTAGTCCTTGGGCATATGACTTGCTTAGATAGCAAGCCCCAAGAAAATGTTTTATAGTCACTTGGGCATATGACTTGCTTAGATAGCAAGCCCCAAGAATTTTTATCATTTTCATGGTTTAGAGTTATGATTTACCCTACCTCGATTAGTAGACAGAGGACCTAGATGGGTTATCATATACTACCATGTGATCTAACCTACCTCGATTAGTAGATAGAGGACCTAGATAGTTTATCACATGCCATGTTAGTGAGTTAATGGCCATTAATATTGTAGTCCTATATGATATACGTTTTTATAGTCATATGTTTTATAATCTTATGTTTTTTATTTATGATATATGTTGTTAGTATATTTTCCTTGCTCGGCATTAGGCTAATTCCTTTATTTTTTTTAGCTTGATGCAGGGAAATGATTATGGAAGGCGAAAAGATTCATGGCAGTTTGGCTTGTGGTTGAGGATGAATGGATTGAATGGACTGCGTGACGATCAAAATCAAGGTTGACGTTGTTTCTAAGTCTTTTTATTTATGTCTTTATGTATTTCCACATTTAGTATTTAAACAATTAAAGTTTATGTTTTATGTTTTATGTTTTATAAACAAAGGGATCCCATACCATATCACATTTTATTTTATATTTTTACCTTATTTTGTATTGGTACAATATTTTGGGTTTTAAATAAAGTTATGTTATTTATAATGTATGTTTCCAAAATTAGTAGTTATGTCTAGTAGTTTTAATGGTCCAAGGTCTTAGAAATAGTTGGGTCAATACAAACAAGAACATCCTTAGAATACTTAGACACTCACTGGAATGCTCTCAACTCACAAAACGTTGTTTTCTTCCTCTCCTTAGAACTAAGAGGAGACCTTTGAATTTTTTTAAGAAGAAACTCAACAGAGAAAGCTGGGATTGGAGCTGAGTGTGTGTA
Organism: Humulus lupulus; assembly: GCF_963169125.1. NCBI lineage: Eukaryota > Viridiplantae > Streptophyta > Magnoliopsida > Rosales > Cannabaceae > Humulus > Humulus lupulus. Next base: position 44,577,192 of record NC_084797.1, on the reverse strand, counting down.
ACGACCCAAATTACCTAAAAAGGCTTAGGGCCTTGATTAGGGGGCCAGGATGGCAAATTTTTGGAATTATATGATTATGTTATATGTGTATCATTATGTGAATATGTGAGTTATATTATAATATGCCTTAATATTCATTTTTAGGTGTATTAAATATGCATGTGGCCCCATCTCTGTTTAATTGGGTAATTTTCATATTTTGGCCATTTCGGGTATATTTGGCATATATATGGTATGTGTGTGGTGCTTCATTATAATTTGGTTATGCTAGGGTTACTCAGCATGAGACGATCCTAGGAGGCAAGCTGGTTGGAAAGTCACAACGGGATTCATACTTGACTCGGAGTGAGTCAAGGGGTATTTAGCACATTACCGAGATATTGGGCAATGGTAATAAATATTTGATGATAAATTCGGAGTTAGTGAGACCAGGGGGTAATTCTGGAAATTTTTACTATTTTACCCTCGGGGGAGTTTTGGAACCCCGAGCATTAGGATTTGCTTGAGGTTACTTAAGCTTGAAGTAACCTCTCAGATTTATTAAAGAACGTTCATAATATTCTCTCTCTCTCTCCTGTTCCCTATTCGACACTCGTTCGAATTTTCAAAGGAAACTTTAGTTTTAGGACTCGGATTCAAACAAGGATCGAGGCATAACAATTCTAAGGAAGATTAGAAGCTTATTAGCCAGAGGATTTAGAGAGAAACGACATAATCAGAGGTAATTTAAGCTTTGAATTCCTATGTTTATTCTCTGTTCTTGGTGTTCTTGAGTTTTACAAACTCAAGACTTGGATTATGAGTTCATATGGGAATTTTGGGTATTTATTATTGTTTAATGTTGCTAAGCTATTGGGTGAACTGTTTGGGGGATTAAAATGTTGATTTGAGGGGTTAGGGACCCGTTGGAGTCGGATTTGGAGCTTTGAAGCTCGAAGAACACGAGTTGAGAAACTCAGAATTCTGGTTTGAGCACTGTAGCGCTAGGTTGGTAGAGCTACAGTGTTGGGTTGTCTATTTGGGGGATGAAGTGCTGACTATAGAACTCTAGCACCCAATAGGTAGCATTATAGCGCTACTCAGTCTTCAGAACTTGGTTTTTTTTGTACTTTTTGGGGTTTTGACCCGAGGGCTCGAGGGATGATTTCACCACCCTGTTTGGTGGGTGTAATGACCCAACAATTTCTAAGACCTTGGATCATTAAAACTACTAGACATAGCTACTACTATTTGGATACAAGCATAAGAAATAACATAACTTTATTAAAAACCCAAAATATTGTACCAATACAAAATAAGATAAAAATATTAAATAAAATATGCTATGGTATGGTATGGGATCCCATTGTTTATAAAACATAAAACATAAACTTTAATTCAATTGTTTAAAAAATAAGCGCATAATTACAAAAGAACATAATTCAAAAGACTAAATAACGTCATCCTTGATCGACACACAGTCCACTCATTCCATTCATCCTTAACACACAAGCCAAGCTGCCAAGAATCCTTCCGCCTTCCGTAATCATTTTCCTGCATCACACTTAAAATAAAGGAGTGAGCCTAATGCCCAGCAAGGAAAATCTACTAACACATAAATCATAAGCATAAAACTATATCATTAACATATACTAGAAAACATATGATTATAAAAAAAAAACATATATTATATAGGACTACAATGGCCATCATATTTATTGGGGCTTGTTAGCTAAGCAAGTCATATGCCCATAATTTGTGGGGCTTGCTAGCTAAGCAAGTCATATGCCCATAAATTCTTGGGGTTTGCTAGCTAAACAAGTCATATGCCCAAAGACTAGAAAACATATTCTACATATACATATCATAGCATCAACATATCATAACATAAACATATCATATCATATAAGCACATAAAATCTATCTTATTTTCCTTACCAAAAGTCGGGATAGTTGGGAACAAGAATGAGATTAGAACACTCATATAAACCAACAGTAAAAATGGTGAGAATCTAAAGAAAAAGAGATGAAAAGAACACTAAACCATCCTAGAAGAAACTTACCAAGAAGAACCTTAAGTTTCAAGAACTTAAATACCTAATCAAGAATCATAAACAAGAGTTAGGTTTTGAATAAAAGAAAACTATAGAATCATGAAGAACTGAACTTAGGGATAGGAATACCTTGTATGATCTTATGGATTGGTCTAACCTCAATACCGAAATCACACTAAATCTCACTTCCCAAGTGTTTAGAAAAGCTCAAAATAATAAATCTTTTAACCCAAAACCCAAGTGTATCCCTCTATAGTAATACTAGCAACTTGGAGGCTCTGAAGACTGCTTGAAGAATGAAGAAAATGGCTGAGTACTACATCCTATTTATAGAGTTCAAGGAGTGAAACTAACCCTTTTTTAATTTGAATAAATAAATGATTATAAAATGAAAAATATTTGAATTTTCGTTCAACAGATGCCCAAAACTCAGTCAAAATCGCTCAAAGGTAGGTCCAAGTGGTTAAGGGTATTTTTAAATTCAAAAATCATAAGCATTCAAAAATACATCACCAGGGAAAATATATCACCTGCCCTGGGTGATATATTGGCTCCACCCTAATCCCGGGCCCTGTTCGTACATTCGTACAAAGTCGACGTGTTTTCCGTATCTTCCGTAGGCGATATATCGGCCCCTATGGCTGCGATATATCGACATACGTTGATATATCAAACACGTAATTGCACCTTTTCAACATATTTTGAATTGAGTAAACAAATTTGACTGAGTCATAATACGGTCCTAATAGTTTCTGGAAGGTTCTATAGCTTCTAGATCTTTCTTTTAATTAAACTATTCATCAAAATACTCAAATCCTTAATAAACATGAGTATGACAAATGTCATTCTCTTAATGGTTCTATCTAAACCTTAGGTTATACTAAATATATATCTAAGACCAGAAATATTAATCAAACCTTATGTTATAATTAATATTCTTAAACTATAGGTTAAATTTATAAAATCCATAACTGTTGCCATGAGTTTCCAACTAAGTCCCGGCTTGAACCAAAATCCACAGAAACTATCATACTACAAACTAATACTAACTACTACTACTATCTAGCTAGTTAAGTAAATATTCTGGGACACTACAGTGGCTGGAAACAAGATCGTGCTTAAGGGTTATTCATTGGTAACCTGTGCTTGGACCAAAGGTAAGAAAATTGCCCCCAGTATGTGATGCATGTGATACACGTGATTAGGGCATGGCATGAATGTTGAATATGAGATTGATCAAAGCTTGAGTCTCTATAAATGTGCATGATCATAGTTATGCTAGTGAATGTTGAGTAAGTGTGTTGAATGCTCTGTATTTGGATATTTGACAAATGATATATGCATGGTTGCATTGCTTACTTATGAGTGGAACTGACTCCAAAGTCAGAATCGACAATGGTATTAGTATTGACTGTGAAGCTGTGACTCATTAGTCAAGCTCGGCAATAGTACTGAGCACTGGTCGTATGGAATTGATCTATGAACCAAAAGTTCCATAAGCATAATAAATGTATGGTCGAAAAGATTAGATCTAATCTAAATAAGCATTATCAACATAAGCATGAAATGCTTGACCGACCTCAAGTTCGATGAAAACAAAAGTGATTGTCTAGTCTAAAGGCTAGTTACTTAGAGCCAGAGCCAAAAGGCTCAGGTGACTATAATGTCACATGGCTTAGGGTGCGGAGCCCAAGTTCATGACTCCATAGTCACTTATCTGGTTCAAGTTCGTGACTCCATAGTCATTTATCTAGTTCAAGTACGTGACTCAATAGTCACTTATTTGGTTCAAGTTCGTGACTGCATGGTCATTTATCTGGTTCAAGTTCGTGACTCCATAGTCACTTTTTTGAATGGAATGCAAGCCCCAGCATGATTAACAGAATCATTATTGATATTCACTTAGGATTGACTTGATAGTCATCCATACAAAAGAGCAGGGCCCACAACCATTTACTTGAACTTACTTGCATGCATGAATAGGGCTATTATTGCTAGGCATGCTATTATGATTCAGTGACATGTTATTACTTTTTCATGAGCATATTGAGTTTTCTTGTTGAGCCTTGACTCACGGGTGCTATGTGGTGTAGGTAAAAGGCAAAAGAAAGCTGGACCATCCTTGAGTTTGAGAGCTTACGTGACGATGTGTACATATGCGGCTCTCGACCGCCACCGCCAAGGGTTTAAAGAGGAACTAGGGATAAACCCTATTTTGCTGCTTAGGTCGACTGGTTATAAATATTTTATTGTAATTAACCTTTAAAATATATTTTCGGGATCCCAATGTATATAGTAAACATTTTAGTTAAACGTTGTATCTTAACCAAAATTTTTAACCCTAAACTTTTAATCACATTTAGTTACACAATTATGGCCAAATGGCTCGGTTAGCGAGTTTAGCACTACTTAAATTGCACAATGTAACGGTCCCTAGGTATTAGGGCGTTACAAACTTGGTATCAGAGCGAGCCAAGGTTAAGGGTTCCTGTAGACAAGCTGGGCATGTACACTCGTCACTAAAGTCAAGCTTCACTCAGGGTATGACAACTATTTATGTGGTTATGTGTTTAATTGCTTAAATAGAATGTAAATGCTTTACGTGCATATTGTATTAGGGAGCATGAGACTCTGATAGAGACTAGCTCTTGATTTTTTATATGATTATATGATTACCTGCTCAGTGTATATATGAATATGATATTTGCATGCTGGAGTTGGAAGCATGGTGTGTATGTTTGAAGAGCAGGTGTTATGATTGATGTACGATGTCATGGGCATGTTTTTAGTACTGCAATGGTTTGTGAATGTAGTGTGGTATGATTGTTCCCGTGGGGAAGGCTTTTGAATATGCTCATCATGTTTAATAGGTCAAGTTATTGACTTCTGATTTAATCCGAAAGTATGTGTCCAAGGCAGTTAATGAGACCTGGTGGTGGTTCTACCGAGGCTAGGAATTTCAACCAAGGTTTGAGTTCTTCACCTCCCCCTCAGAATTTTCAGTAGGTGTTTACAGATATGCAATTAAGATTGCAAAGGCAAGAGGAAGAGATTAGTTTTTTGAAACAGCAGCAAAATCTGTTAGGGAACACCTCTTCCTTTGCTATGCCAGGAGTGGCACCAGTAGTGGCTCAACCTAGGGTTGAGAACATGTGGGAATTTCTTTATGGAAGATTCCAGGAGTATTACCCTCCACTCTTTGAGGGAGGCCTAGGTCCATTCAAAGCTAAGCAATGGATGGGTATGATCAGTTCCATCCTCAATAGTATGGGGTGTTAGGACATGATAGGGTGATCTGTGCTACATATGTATTGCAGGATGATGCCCGAACGTGGTGGGTAGTATCCTAGAAATGAGATACAGATGTGATGGACTGGAAAGAATTTAGGCAGCTGTTTAATGAAAGATATTACTGTGATGCAGCCAAGACCGCTATTAGATTCGATGGGTTGGCCAAGTTTTCTTTTGATATGGTACCCACAGATGTAGCTCGAAAGGAAAGGTTTATCCAGGGATTGAATCCCAGAATAGCTCAAGGCGTTAGAGTTGCCCCAGTGTGTGAAATCTATACCTACACTAAAGTGGTAGGGAATGCTCTTGTGGATCAGAGCACAGGAAATGAGATTGAGAAGGAAAGTGTCGAAGAGCACAGAACTCAAGTAGTGGCACCTCCATTCATTGGGTCAAGCAAGGACAAGGATTGGAAAGTCTCGCCAAAATGCACTCGGTGTAAGAGGCGTCATCTGGGATAATGCCAAGCAAGGGTATGTTTCTTTTGTTGAATGGTTGGACACTGTAAGAAGAATTTCCCAAAGAGAAGGAAGGAGGAGCAAAAGGGGGTGGACAGCTCGACTCCAACTCGAGTGTTCGTTCCGATGCAGTCTGAGTCGGAGACTGAGACTGAGGCTGGTTCGTTAGTGGTGGCAGGTCAGCTTTCTAGTTCTGATTTTTGTATTGTGTTGACTGGTTTTGGTACCATGTTGTTCTTTTCTTGTTGCATCTCGAGAGACATAAATTTGATATGCAAATTGCATGGTTATGTTGACATGAGTTGGATTATTGTGGAAAGGACTCATCAGTTGATGTGATAGGGTTGGTTATGACTGACTTCGATATGATCCTGGATATGGATTGGCTAGCCAAATATGGGGCAATGATGTATTGCAAGGAAAGGATAGTAACTCTTGGGCTTGAGAGTGAGAAACTTTTGTAATAGTTGGCACTGTGCATATGACATCTGTATTTAGAGCTAGAGATCTATTGCAGGAGGATGCATAAAACTCTTAGCTAGTGTGGTGGATACCACTTAGGTTGTGCCAGTGAGACCAAGACAGACTGGATTAGTCTGTGAGAATCTAAATGTGCTTCCAGGAGATTTGTCAGGATTACTTTCATATAAAGAGATAAAATGGTGATTAGATTGGTGCCAAAGAAGGAATCAGGTCTAGGGTACTGTATTGAATGGTTTCAGCAAAGCTGTAAGTACTTAAGACTCAGTTATTGAGTAAGATTGTATTCTCCAAGGTGGATCTTTGATCTGGTTAGTACCAACTGAAGGTCAGGGAGAAGGATATCCAGAAGACTACTTTTTATATCAGATAAGGGCACTGGGAATGCTGAGTTATGTTTTGAGGATTTGGTTAATCCTAAGTTTTTTTGATGGATTATATGAACAAAGTATCCAAGGATTATCTTAATTGGATCTGTGATCACCTTGATCGACAGTGCTATGGTTTATTCTCTGCATAGATTTGCAAAGGTCAAGGAATGCCTCAGAGGGCAGGAGTTTCCTTGGATGAGCAGGATATTACATGTGTTTTGGGAAAAAGTTCTGAGTCTTCTTATAGATCAGAACCAATTTGTAGGTTGTTATGACACCGCAGTGACAGGAAAAGATGATTGCATATGCATTATGTGATTTGAAGGTTATGACCAGAACTGGAATAGAGTTACTGGTGGGCCAGGTGGCCAGCTTTACACTTGAGTTACTATTGCAGAGAGGATCAAAGGAAAAGCAGTTAAGTGGACCCATAGATGGGAAGAATTGAGGGAAATGTCTTAGCTGGATTAGCTAAGGATTATACAATGTCAGGTATGGGTTTATTGTGGTATAAGGATCATATTTGAAATTTGATGGACACTGGAATTAAATGAGAGATTCTTGATGAATCTCATATCATCTCTTATTCTCTTCATCCAGACATCATGATGATGTAACAGGATCTAAAAGTCTTATATGGGTGGCCTAGGATGGAGAGGGGCATGAATGAATATGTGGCAAAGTTCTTAACCTATTAGCAGGTCAAGATAGAGTATTAGGAATCAGTAGGGCCATTACAACCTTTATGTATTCTTTAGTGGAAGGACATCGCGATGGATTTTGCGGTGGGGTTGCCCAGGATAGTAGTCCAGCATGATTTGGATTGGGTCATTATGGACCAGTATTTAAGTCAGCTCGCTTTGTATCAGTAAGGATGAGTAATACAATTGATCAGTATACAGACCTCTATGTGAGAGAGGTAGCACGCCTTCATGGAATTCAAAGTTTATCTTATTAGATAAGGTCCCTGTTTTTTCCTCCATGTCTTGGGGAAGGCTGCAGAAGGCAATGATTATACAGTTGGAGTTTAGTACAGTTTATTATCCTCAGACTGATGGTAAATCAGAGAGAGAGTTATCCAGTTATTGGAAGGGCACTTTATGAGATGTTGTATGGTATATAATGTTTATCGCCCATTCATTGGAATGAGATGTTATATCTAGATCTTGAGGTAGTTTAGGCAATCAGTGAGGTTATTGAATAGGTTAGAGCTTGGATGCTCACTTCTCAGAGTAAATGGGAAAGTTATATTAATTTGAAATGTAGGAATATGGAATTCCAAGTGGAAGACTGTATCTTCCTTATAATGTCACCATGGAAAGGGGTGAGGAATTAAGGGAAGGTTGAGCCCTAGATTAGCAAGGACTGTTTAAATCCTGGATAGGATCAGTAAGGTTGCCTTTGGGTTGACCTTAGCTTTTGCACTGTCGGCTGTATACAATGTATTTTATATTTCCATGTTGAGGACATGCATTAGAAGAGACTCATATGTTAAGTTATGAGAATCTGGAAATTGAGGTTAAGTTTTCCTGTAAAGGGTAGCCAGCTCATATATGAGACAGAAAGAACAAGGTTCGAAGAGAAAAAGTTGTACCTTTGATTAAGGTATTATACAGAAATAGTGAGGTCAAGGTAGCGACCTGGGAACTGGAATCATTTATGCGAAATTTATATTCCGGGCTATTCAGATAAATTTTGAGGACGAAATTTCTATAAGGAAGGGATAGTTGTAACGACTCAAATTTCCTAATAAGGCTTAGGGCCTTGATTAAGGCCAGGATGGAAAATTTTGGAATTATATGATTATGTGTATCATTATGTGAATATGTGAGTTATATTATAATATGCCTTAATATGCATGTGGGCTCATTTCTGTTTAATTGGGAAATTTTCATATTTTGGCAATTTCTGGTATATTTGGCATATTGACTGTGAAGCTATGACTCATTAGTCAAGTTCGATAGTAGTATTGAGCACTGGTTTTATGGAATTGACCTATGAGTCAAGAACGGCATAAGAGTAATAAACGCGGGGCCGAAAAGATTAGATCTAATGAACATAAGCATTATCAACATAAGCATGAAATGCTTGACCGATCCCAAGTTCGATGAAAATAAAAGCACTTGTCTAATCTAAAGGCTAGTTATTTAGAGCCAGAGCCAAAAGTCTCAGGTGACCACAATGTCACATGGCCTAGGGTACGGAGCCCAAGTTCGTGTTTCCATAGTCACTTATCTGGTTCAAGTTTGTGACTCCATAGTCACTTATCTAGTTCAAGTTCGTGACTCAATAGTCACTTATCTGGTTTATGTTCGTGAGTCCATAGTCACTTATCTGGTTCAAGTTCGTGACTCCATAGTCACTTATCAGGTTTAAGTTCGTGACTCCATGGTCACTTATCTGGTTCAAGTTCGTGACTCCATAGTCACTTATCTGGTTCAAGTTCGTGACTCCATAGTCACTTATTTGAATGGGCTGCAAGTCCTAGCATGATTAACAGAATCATTATTGATATTCACTTAGGATTGACTTGATAGTCATCCATACAAGAGGGCAGGGCCCACAATCATTTACTTGAACTTACTTTCATGCATGAATAGGGCTATTATCGCTAGGCATGCTATTATGATTCAATGACATGTTATTACCTGTTCATGAGCATATTGAGTTTTCTTGTTGAGCCTCGACTCACGGGTGCTATGTGGTGCAGGTAAAGGAAAAAGAAAGCTGGACCATCCTTGAGTAGGAGAGCTTAGGTGACGATGTGTATATATGCGGCTGCTCGACCGCCACAGCCGAGGGTTTAAAGAGGAACTAGGGATAAACCCTTTTTTGCTGCTTAGGTCGGCTAATTATAAATATTTTATTGTAATTAACCTTAAAAATATATTTTCGGGATCCCAATGTATATAGTAAACATTTTAGTTAAATGTTGTGTCTTAACCAAAAATTTTAACCCTAAACCGTTAATCACATTTAGTTACACGATTATGGCCAAATGGCTCGGTTAGCGAGTTTAGCACAACTTAAATTGCACAACATAACGGTCCCTGGGTAGTAGGCCGTTACAGTGTGGGATGGGGAGAAACTTAGGAGTTAAGGCTAGAAGATGGCAGAGAATAGTTGGAGAAATTCCAGCCATAAACTATGGTAAGTTTCAAGTTTAATTGCTGAATTTTGTTTGATATTATGTGGAAGTTAGAGCTTGCGAGGATTCTAGTTTCTTGAGCTAATCTTATATGCTTACGTGGAGTAAGAATGGTTTTTGGGCTAGATATAATGTTTAGGCCAAAAGGATAGGAACTCTAGGCTTAAAACCAAGTTTGGATGCTGGTCTGGGGAGTGAATTTGAGGTTAGGCTCGAGGAGAAACACTGGGAAAGGGAATTTTTTCTGGGTTTAGTGGCTCAAGTCGCGGCCCTATTCTTTAGGCGTCGTAGCCCGCATGCTTAAGGAGGCTGGGAGCCTCTGTTCGCTAGGCATGTTGCGACCTGGAGGGGTGCAAGTCTAGACCCGTGCCCTCTAGCAGGGAGGGCTTGGTCTCTGTCTTAGGGGCAGGCCGCGACCCTTAAAGGCAAGTCGTGACCCTAAATGGGAAATTAAGGGAAAACAAGGTTTTAGGCTCGGGGATTCAACCTAGGCACTCGTGATAAATCCTACTACCCGGTTTAGTAGAATTCGAGGTCCCAGAGGCTGATATTTGATACCTAAACATTTATTTGAATTAGAGATTGATAGTTACCCACTGTTGTTGTGACTAGGATTATGCTAAGGCTTGGGACTAAGGATCGTGCTCAGACCTGCTCTTTATTCATTGCTTGGGATTCGAGGTAAGAAAACTACACCCAAGTGGTTGTGAACGGGATTGAGATACCCAGTAATTGAATATATGTGTTGTATGATTTTGTGGTTGTTATGCATTTTGAGAATGTACGGTCTAAGGGTGTCGGGGCTGATGATAAGTGTACTGAACGCAGCTTGGCCTAAGCGAGCTGGGGTCAGCTAGATAAACAGAGGTCTCGGCCTAAGGGCGCCGACCTTGAACATTTGTATTACTGATTAAGATGTATGCTTGAAAATACATGTTTACCGTTGTTTAGCCTAATGCTTGTACTCTGCTGAATAACTGAACTAATTGGATTAAAGTGGATTGACTGCTACTATTGCAATATGTGTTTGCTGTTTTTGGTTTCCTGTTGGGCCTTGTCTCATGGGTGCTACGTGGTGCAGGTAAAGGCAAAGGGAAATTGGACCAACCATGAGTTGGAGAGCTCTGGGGCCGGAGTGTACATCGCCAGCTGCTCGACCGCCATGGTCGAGGGAAAGTTACAGGAATAGAGCTCTAAATTGTATTTTTCCATTAGACTGGATTTTGTTGTACCAACTTTTGGGAATTGTATTTACCACATACACCCTGTTTTTGGGATCCCATGCATCAAACATTTGTTTTAATGAAAATTAACCGTTTATGATCAAAATCTTTTAACCCTAACCTGGTAGCTGGCTTTAGAATCACATTTATGTTCAAACGACTTGATTTGCAGGTCTTGCACAATTTTAAAATACAAAGTGTAATGTTCTTGGTAATCCATGGCATTACATACAAATCAAGGGAAATAGTTCAACGGGTAAGAACAAGTCATTGATAAGTGAATAGTTTCAACAATAAACTTATGATGAGTTCCATCCGAGATGGTTAGTGTTGGTTGCTATCGAGTTAAGGTTAAGCCTAGGGATTTTAATGAAGTTGAGTAGAGTATAACAAGCATCTATAAATGTAGCAAAGATCATGTAAGAACTTCACCTATGTGGACTTAGAGGTGGTACCGCCTCTCACGGGAGTTGGAGTTTCTCCCCAAAAAGTCCATGAAGAGATGAACACGTGGTCATGATAGTGCTAAGCGAGAAAGGGGGAAAACAAAAGATGTGGTGGAGGTCTGTGAGGTATCACCAGTGTTATCATATAGAATACTGGGTTCAAGCTCTAAGCTACTAATGATTTCGATAATACTTTGTGGTATTTTCACTAAGATAAAGTTCAAACTGAAAGACACTTTATTTTGTGCGCTAAAGCTATTCAACCTAGAGAATGTAGCTTGTATTTAACCAAGTGGGGGATTGTTATGATTGGTTAAATACAAATGATAAAGTGTTAAAATAAAAGAAAGGTATAAACACTTAGTAGAATTCACATAGTGTAGATTTGAATTTGAGTTTCAAATTGTAGGCACTTATAAAATGCAAATTTGGGTCCAAAGTAATACATAAAAGTACCGCTTGCTGTATTACATGAATTTACATAAATGCTCAAAATAGCGTGTTTTGCAAGTCTAATCTTATTGGTTAGACGTAATGACGGTGCCTACTGTATATATGGGTCAAAAACAGTGATTTGGGAGACTTGATCACTCTCTCTAATCTCTCTCTATCCTCATTCTCTCTCTAGCTCTGAGAATCTCTAGTTTTCTCCAAGAACTCTCCAATAAAGTGCTTGACTTAGAGAGTTGAAGGCTTGTTCAATCTCAATCCTCATTTTCTCAAAGAGAAGGTCTCAAGCATCAATGGTGGCTAGGAAATAAAGTATTGGGACAGCATTCTACAACATGTATAAGCCTTGTTTTGTGTTTTGGTTTGCTCAAGGGTTGTCTCAAAGGATTTGTTCAAAGTGGTGATTGCCTAGGGTTTGAAGCTTCATCAAAACTTGAAGAACGCTATTATTCTACTAAGGTTTGCAAGTTCTATCTCAATCTTTTTTAAGTCTCTATCAATCCAAATTCTGTGTAGCTTCTATTTTTTGTGGTGGTGTTATCTCACTCTCCCCCAACATATACATGGATCTTCTATAGACTCATCCCTAAGGTGACTATACGAATGAAGTCTATAATAATCAAATATGTGGGTCAAACTCATAAAGTAAGAAATATTTGTGACTCTCGCCTACGGGACACATGGGTTTTCGTTACTTTGATCGAATGGATAGGTATTTAATAAAATTTTAGGATGTTTTATTAATTCAGATGTTTCTCTATTTAACTAAGTGGATATTTATGATTCTCGCCTACCGAGACACATGGGTTCATGGCTAGTTAAAGTACCTAAGAAATAGAAGATAAGTGTTTTAGTATTTTTCTTATCTCAAAACATTTTGTATGTTATGCTATTTCTAAAAATTTGATGAATAAATATTTTTCAACCAATGCGTTAATCTCTACTTAGTCGATAATCGTAGCTCTAGGCTTCACACCACATACTCTTTCTAATCTCTAAAAGGTTACTCTATGATGAGAACCTCACGAAATATTTTTCCAACATCAACATGTTGTTGAATATGGACAACATCGAGTTCATGATAATTAAAGATATTCATATTTTTCCTATGCAACGATCACCAAATCCTTCAACAAGGATTGTTGATGGTGGACTGAGCAAAGGAAAGAAGGCTAATACTAACAAACATCCTCAAGGAGAAGCTGCCTTAAGCTTCTTCTTCGAAGAGAAAATGAGGAAGAAATTCAAACAAAAAGAACAAGAAGTCAACTGGAAAGGCACCAAATGCTGCAAAGCATTTTGGAGCATGGCCGATTATAAACAAACTAAAGGGGAGTGTTTCCAACTGCAAGGAGACTGGAAATTGGGACAAGATTGCCTAGTACTCAAGGCATATGGAACCCAAGATAATGAAATATTTTTCTTGGATGTATGTGATTTTAGAGGATGATTATTTGGTTTTAGATCGTTGGATCAGGATCTATTAAACATGCATATACCTTTTTACAACTTTTTAGCATTAGGAAAGTCATGAATGATGAAAAGCAAAAGCTTGGAATCCGACAAGGGTTATTCGTATTAGACAAAGAAAAAGACTAAGCTTGAATGAATTTTGGAAATAAATATATTGTTTTAAGACATTGTTTATTTTATTCTGATTTTCAATGGAAATTTTAATTTCTGTTTTTCTTATTACATTAACAACAATTTGTAGTTACTTTCAAAAATAATAAAATCCTATTTCTTTAAATGGATGTGAATTGTGGAGTGGATGTATGTAAAACATGCTATACCTATTTCAACCAAATGAACCATATGTACTAAATAATGAGTTGTTTAAAAACCTAGGACCATTAATGGATAAAAGATCAATAACGTTAGAAATGACGTACCTTTGGCATCTTCTCTTTGGTCATATTTGCTATGATAGAATTCTAAGACCAACAAAGGCTGAGCCTTTGACAAAACTCTCCTAGGGTGACCTACTGGTTTGTGAGTCTAGTCTCGAGGGAAAAATGACAAAGTGTCAATTCTCTGTGATAGGACAAAGGGCCAAATAACCACTAGGGCTAGTATATTTAGAGGTCTGGGGACAAATGAATATTCAAGCGAGGGGTGGTTCTGAGTATTTTTTCACCTTCATTGACGATTGCCCTAGAGTCTCATGTAAGTACCTAAAGCATAAGAATTCTGAGAATTTGTTAAGAAGTTCAAATAATTCATTTCTATGGCTTTATAACCAAATTAGGTAAAATTTTAACGATCTTGCGATCTGATAGGGGCGGAGGATATTTGGATAATCATAATCAAGATCATTTAAATGAACATGGAGAATTTTCTAAAGAAACTGCCCCAGGAACTCCGCAACAGAACGGTCTTGCTGAGCAACGTGAATCGCGCGTTTATGAAAATGTGTGTGCTAATAAGCTATTCAAATCTACTAACATTTTATCCCAGATCTTTTCTGGAGACATACTACCTAGACCGCATGTGACATTTTTTTAAATGTTGTGCCATCTCAAAGTTGTCTCCAAGACACCAATAGATTTTGGAATGGTCGTGAACCTAGTTTACGTCATTATGGAATTTGGGGGTGTCTAGCTCATGTCTCGAGGAAAAAGGTAGGAAAGCTAGAACAATGAACTGAGGTTTGCTTGTTTGTTGGCAATCCTAAAGGTACTCAGGGTGGTCTGTTTTTAAAGTCTAGTAGACAAGAAAGTGTTTGGCTCTAAAAACGATGCTTTTCTGGATAACGACTACATAATGAATTTCAAGCCTCGTAGAAAAATAGTATTAGGTGAAAAAAGATAAACTATTGTTCCATCCTCACCAACGCAAGTTGATGAAAATAAGGTAGATTTTGAAACCACTAATCCAAGTCAAAAAGTTACGGTGTCTCGTCGTAGTGGGAGGGTTTCTCAGAACCCGGTACCTATCAGACGGATAGTGAAACCCACCAGCTAGTTGGGGACATAACTAACAATGACCCATTGACCTTTAAACAGGAAATGGGTAGGTCTAAAAGGGATTTTTGGCTCGAAGCCAAGTACCAAGAAATTGAGTTTAAGTACTCTAAATTTGTCTGAGATCTTGTAGATGCTCCATTGGACTTTAAGCCCATGGGGTGCAAATGGATCTATAAGAATAATTGAGGAGTTTATCGAAAGGTCGAGACATGTAAGGCTCGACTCGTGGCATAGCGAGAAAGTTGACTTAGAGAAAACTTTTCCTTCGGTAGCCATGTTAAAATTCATTTAGTATACTCTTATCCATAGCCACAACTCTTGATTAAGAGAAAAGCCAAATGGATATCAAAGAAGAATTTTTAATGGTTATCTTGATGAGACCATTAACATGGATCAATCATAAGGATTTAAAGTAGCTGGACAGGAAAGTCGGCAAGTTGAGTAGGTCAATCTATGGACTTTAAGGTTTAATGGAAACATTAAGACATGTGGTTTTGAACAAAATGTAGTTAAGCCTTGTGTTTAACCAACTTAAGGAAAAATACATTGTGGTGTTCTTAATCCTTTATGTAGATGATATCTTACTCATTGGAAACAATGTTAAGAAATTATTAGATATAAAGAACTGGCTGGAAATGGAATTCTAGATTTCATTGTAACAAGTAGTGTTCTTAGTATCCAGATCATCAAGGATAGAATTAACTGAATTCTAACTCTAACTCAAGTGACCTACTTAGGTGAGGTGATTGGTCGTTATTCTGTAACAAATTCTGAGAAAATATGTTTAGCGTCTTGACATGGAATTCATTTTTTCTAAGCAGCAGTCTCCATAGACTCCTCAAGAGAAAGAACAATTGAAACGAATTCCCTATACATTTGCAGTTAAAAGTCCAATGCATGTTATGTTGTGTGTTGTGACTGGAGATCTGCTATGCAATAGGAGTGGTGAGAAAGTGCCAATGAAAGCTTGGAAATGAACAATAGATAGCGATCAGTATCTTAGATGGACTAGAGACTATATGGTAGTCTATTCAAGGTGGATCTTTCAACTTGTCAGGCTACACAGAGTTGGATTTTAGACTGTTGTTAATGACAAGAAGTCTACTTCTGAAAAAAAAAAATATGTGTTTACTCTTGGAGTGGAGCTATGATTTGGAGAAGTGATAGGTTGTCTGCCATCTCACTAGTTGTGATTTGAAGAAGCGTTAGGCTATCTTCCATTTTAGATTCCACCTTGGAGGCTGACCACATAGCTACATCTTTGGCGGCTAAGGAAATAGTCAGGCTGAGGAAGTTCTATGCGGATCCCGATATTATTCCAAAAATGGATAAACCACTCATTTAGTCTAGTGACAATAATGAGGCAATACAGAATTCGAACGAACCTCAAAGCCACAAAAGAGTAAAGCATATAGAGAAAAAGTACCACATTATCGGAGATGTGTGGCGAAGGCATGATGTGAAGGTGATGACGATAGCGTTGGAAGGAAATATTTCATATCCTTTTACAAAGATAAAAACATAGAGAAAAATTGTGAAGCGTGTAGAATGAATGGTTTTGACAAACATGTCCCAATTATTTTAAAAGGGCAAGTGGTAATTTTTGGGGCTTTATGTTCATATAAACCATGCCAGACATGTAACACGATTTTATATTGTCAATAAAAGAAGTAGAAATTATTTAGTTTGACAATTGTATCGCTTGCTTGTTTTATTACATGATTAATTATTATTAATACAAACGTTTATAAAATCCCGAACATATGTATAGTTACAATTATAATGACTCGGTCACCGTGGATTATAATTGTAATTATATGTTCAAAAGCATTTTGTCCTAAGATTAAATCAATACACTGGATTTCTATTGATTGGGTAATCTACGATAAGATCTACTTACACATCTGGTGTGATGAGATATCCAAGACATTGGCCAAGTAGATAAGATCGGATGTATTTTGTTGCATTAGACTGGACCGATATTGATTATTGACAAGATAAGTAAGTATCGTTATTATCTAATCTAATCATATCACAACATTGATCATAGGTCAATTCATTCTTAATTCTAAGTGATTAATATTCTACTAATTGTATTATTCAAGTCTTTTGATTTGTTCTTTACCAGCTTACCCTACGGACTAGCTCATACTTACATATTGAAGATTTGATAGTTTAATTGACTAGGGATATTTGTCATAGATATGAAATCTATAGCTTCTGTTTAAGAAGTGAAACAATGATTTCCTTATAGTTTGGTTCAAGTGTTAAATGGTAGAGTACTCATTTCTGTAATTAAATTTATGAATATATCATTTACAAAGAACTTTGTGGGAGTTAAGGATAAAATACCAATTTGGGGTAAAATTGTAGTTTTCACCCATCTCATTAGTAGATCATCTATAGAGGATTCAATGATGGTTATGGTTATAACAATGGATAACGTATTTACATTTGGTGTAAAGAGTTCTATGAATTTAAGAGTTGAATTCTGAGTCTATAGTGGAGTCAATAGGAATTAATAAGGTAGTGAGATTATTTGTAATAAATAAGCTCATGGTAACTTACAGGAGCTTGAGTTCATGGACCCATGATCCCCATATCATCTCTTATCAAAATGAACCTAGTAGTCTTGAATAATTAATTACAAAAATATCATATTGACTAGGTCAATGAAAATAAATAATGTTAAATTATTTATTGATATTTTGTGAGAAAAAAATATAAGAAAATTTGAGGATTTTATTTCGAAGTCTCAAAAGAAGTGTATTATAGCCAATTGAGATAATTTTGTTAATATTGATAAATTGGTATTAATATTAATAAAATGAATTAAATAAAAGTCAAAGTTATAATTGGAATTTTGACAAGTATTTAATTAATTGTAATTATTAATTAATTAAAATAAAATGGGTAACTAAAACCTATTTGACCCGTTATTGGTATATTTGAATATATATATATATGTGTGTGTGTGATATATGTGCGAGACCACATTATTATGTGGATATATTCAGATTATTCGACACGAGGCAATCCTAGTGAGCAACTTAGTAAAAAAGTCACAATGGGAATAAATACCAGGCTCGGGGTAGGCCTGGGGGTATTTTGGTAAATTAATGCATTTCCAGGAATTATTCAGTACTAAGGATTTATTTGGTGTATTGGAAATAACTAAGATTTATTTAAACAAATGGTGAGATATGATGGTAAAATACCAAAACGCCCTTGAAGGCATTAAGTGGCAAGTTATAGGCTTAAGGGCATATTGGTCATTTGCTGTGTTGGGGTTTAGTATACTTAGGCAACCTAGAACTCTAATGAGTTCGAAAGGAAATAACAAGTGCAGTAGGTCTCTCTCCCTCCCGTACACCCTTTTTTCTCTTATAGGGTTTGAAGTTTCGAAAGAAAGCTTGAATTTTTGGAGTGGGGTTTTGGATTTGAGGCTTGGTAAAGGTGTAGGCAAGCTAGGGGATTGCTAGGAACCCATCTTCAGAGAATAAGGTAATGGTTTTAACCCTTGATTCTCTTTGAAATTTTAAGTTTTTACCCTGTTTTTTGTGTTCATGAGTTTTACAAACTCAAGACTTGGATTTTGAGTATCTATGGAGATTTTGGGTATTTGTTGTTGTTTTCATGTTGCTAAGCTATTGGGTAAAGTGTTGGGAAGATTGAAATGTTTGTTTGAGGGGCTGGGGACCCATTGGGGTCAGATTTGAGGCTTTGAGGTTTGGAGAATTCTAGAAAGAAAAAAAACCCAGAATTTTGAATTTGCTAGGATCAGCACTGTAGCGCTAGTCTGATGGGTGGTTTGAGTTTTTGACTTTAGCACTGTAGCGCCCATTAGATAGCGCTGTAGTGCTACTCAGCTTTTAGGACTTGATTTTTGGTACTTTTTAGGGTTTTTGCTCAGGGGCTCGAGGGACGATTTCACCACCCTTTTTGGTGGAATTAGAGGTCTTAGGAGCATGGGATTGGACCCAGGGTTAGTTTATCGAATCAAATGTTGATAACATATTATCTATGGGTTGTGACTAGGTTGTCGCTAAGGCTCAGGACGTGATCGTACTTGAGTGTCGCTTAGATCCAGTGCTTGGACCAAAGGTAAGAAAACTGCACTGAATGCATGAGATACGTGATTAGGGCTGGAGCCCAGGTGATGAGCCTGATTATGATTATGCCTGTGTATATCCGTTTTAGTATATTGTAATGCATTGTATCTATGTGTATAATGAATTTATTATGTGATTGTTCATTATAACCAGGAAGCTTGGTTCTGTTGCGTCTAATTAAGCTCGACCTACTAGTTGAGGTCATACTTGGTTTAAAGGGGCTCGACTTATAAGTCAAGAGTCTCTAAGGCTCGACTTATAAGCAGAGGATTTGCAAGGCTCGGCTTATGATTCGTGATCGGCATCACGCGCATTGAGCGCAGGCCGCCATGGCTGGGCCACCCCGGGAGTGCACTAAGCACTTGACTGGCTCGAATGCCATATGAATAAGTGGGAGTGCGACACGCACTTGTGTGACCCTGTGTCCATTCATCTGTGTTGTTTATGCTTGATTCTAGTTATTACCTCTAAGCATGTTGTCATACTTTGAGAGCTATTTGAATATGTTTTATTGTTGAGTCTTTAGGCTCACGGGTGCTTTGTGGTGCTAGTAAGAGTAAGGAGAAGCTTGGCCAGCCATGAGTTGGAGAGCAATAGCAGTGATGTGTACATATGCAGTCCGCTCAACCGCCACGATCGGAGTGTCACAAGGGAGCTAGGGTCGGACCCCATTTTGTCGCTTAGGCCGACTTATTTTGAAATCTCTGGATTGTAACAAACTTTTAAACTTATATTTTGGGATCCCATGTAAAGACTGAAGATTTCTTTTAATGAAAATGTTTACTTCTTGACCAAAATTTTTAATACCCGAACCCTTAGTGGCTTAATCACAGGTTTAGTCCAAATGACTCATTTAGCGAGTCCAGCACTAATTTTAAATACACCTGGTAACGATCCCTAATTAGCAGGGTGTTACAACTTGGTATTAGAGCTACCAAGGTTTAAGGGTTCCTGATGTTGGACTGGGCATGTACACTCACCGCTAAAGACAAGCTCGACTCAGGGTTTGGTAACTATTAATATAGTTATGTGTGTGATTACTTAAATGAACTATATATGCCTTACTTGCTTGTTTAAATAAAAATTGTGAGCTATTCGGATAGGGCCTAGCCCTTAACTTTTGTATGCATGTAGGATGTGCTTATTAGCACAGTAGATGCTTGTAAATGATGTACGATTGCTTATAAGCATCATTATTGCTTTTGAATGTCAGAAATGCTTATTAGCGCTTTTGTATGTGCACGTACACCAGGAGATGCTTATTAGCATCGTTAATTGTCTATGCATGCTAGGAAATTCCTATTAGCATCCTTCTTGCCCTTGAAATGTTAGAAATGCTTAATAGCATTATGTTATGTATGGGAATGCTAGGAACATGCTTATTAGCGTTGTTAATGTTTATAAATGTTAAGAACGTGCTTACTAGCATCTTGTTTGAGCATGAATATGAATCGCCATGCTTATTACCATGATTGTACATGTGTGAATTGCTAGGATGCTTATTAGCATTGTCAATGCATGCTAATGCTTATTCAATCGGTTGTGAACCGTGGGATGACATGGGATATTATTTTTATTGCCTGATAAGCCGAATCATTTATTGCAGCTAGACTTGGAAGTATGATTCCAGGGCAATCTAATGAGCCAATCAGCACTGAGAATCAGATCGAAAGTAATGACCAGGGGCAGAACCCTTCGCTAGCCCCTGAAAACTGGCAACAGATGCTTGCTAATATGTAAACTAGGCTGTAGAGGCAGGATGAAGAGATTCTCAAGTTGAGGCACAGTAGGTTCCGGCAAGGAACACTGCATCAGAGGCCCAATCTGCTGCTCCAGTATCGGTCGTACAGCAGCAGACAGAATTAGAGAATTGTTGGGAGTTAGTATATGAACGGTTCAGGAAATAACACCCTCCAGTTTTCGAGGGTAGTGTAGATCCACTTAAGGCAGAACAATGGATAGCTATGATTACATCCATCCTAGATTTTATGAGGGAAGTGGGCAACGAGAGAGTGGCCTGTGCCACGTACATGCTTCAGGAGGATGCCCAAATCTGGTGGGAGGTTGTGTCCCAGACTAGCGACGTAACCACAATGAACTGGGAAGAGTTTAGAACTCTATTCAATGAAAAGTACTATAATGAGGCAATTAAAGCTGCAAAAGTTGAGGAATTTAGTAGATTGTTACAAGGGAGTATGTCAGTGACAGAATATTCCCTGAAGTTTGACAGATTAGCCAAGTTCGCTACAGATTTGGTACCCACTGATGGGACAAGGAAGGAAATATTCCTTCAGGGGCTACAACCTATGATAGCCCAGGATGTCAGAATTACAACAGTACCTGGAGTGACGACATACACTTAAGTAGTAGAGAGCCCTTATCGCAGAGGGCACTGAGAATAACATCTGGTGAAGAACGCGGTAGAAGATATGACCAGAGCAGGGATTGAGTTAGTAGTGGGCCAGTTAGCCAACATTACCCTGCAATCTACTCTTCTAGAAAGGATAAAGGAAAGTCAGTTACAAGAGCCACAATTGATTAAGATTAGAGGGGACGTCCTAGATGGAGTGGTTAGGGACTATACAGTATTAGATATGGGTTTGCTAAGATATAAAGGTCGGATCTGTGTTCTGGTGGATATTGTTATCAGACAGGAGATTCTGGATGAATCTCATACTACTTTGTACTCTTTGCATCCCGGCACCACGAAGATGTACTAGGACCTAAGAACTTTATATTGGTGGGCGGGGATGAAGAGTGACATAACCGAGTATGTGGCCAGGTGTCAGACGTGTCAGCAGATCAAGGCTGAACATCAGAGACCAGCGGGGCTACTACAACCCTTAGACATCCCAAAGTGGAAATGAGAAGATATCACAATGGATTTTGTGGTGGGATTGCCCAGGACGGTGGGTTTGAACAATTTGGTATGGGTGATTGTAGACAGATACACCAAATCAGCTCACTTTTTACCAATGAAGACGACTTATACCGTTGACCAGTATGCAGATCTCTACGTAAAAGAGATAGTACGTCTTCATGGAGCTCCGAGGTCAATCGTGTCAGATCGGGACCCCACATTCACTTCCAAGTGTTGGGGAAGTTTGCAGAAGGCGATTGGCACTCAGTTGTGAGGACCATCCAGATATTGGAGGACATGCTGAGAGCATGTGTACTGGACTTTGAGGGGTCGTAGAGTAAATATTTGCCTCTGCTAGAGTTTTCCTACAACAACGGCTACCAAGAGACCATATGAGTGGCTCCTTATGATATGTTATATGGTAGGACATGCAGATCACCTATTCAGTGGGATGAGATGGGTGAGTGAAGATACTTAGGTCCTGAGGCAGTTCAGAGGACTAGTGAGGCTATCGAGAATATCAGAGCCCAGATGCTCGCTTCACAGAGTAGACAAAAGAGTTATGCGGATCTGAAGCGCAGGAACGTGGAGTTCCAGGTGGGAGACTATGTCTTCCTTAGCGTCTTACCATTGACGGGGTGAGGAGGTTTGTGAAGAAGGGCAAGTTGAGCCCTAGGTTTGTAGGACCTTTTGAGATCCTAGAGAGGATCGATAAAGTGGCTTATAGATTGGTCTTACCTCCGGCATTGTCGACTATGCACAATGTGTTCTATATTTTGATGATGCAGAAGTATGTATCTGATGAGACTCATGTACTGAGCTATAAAGATCTAGAGCTGCAGGCAGACTTATCTTTTGAGGAGCAGCAGTCCAGATATTAGACAGAAGGGACAAAGTCATGAGGAATAAAACCATACATTTAGTTAAGGTATTATGGAGGAACAACAAGGTTGAGGAGGCAACCTGGGACTTGGAATCAACCATGCGGAACCAGTATCCCGAGATGTTCAGATAAAATTTCGATGACGAAATTCCTGTAAGGAGAGGATAGTTATAATATCCCAAATTTCCTAATAAGGCTTGGAGCCTTGATTAGGAGGCCAGATTGACAAATTATGGGTTTTATATGATTAACCGTGAGTTACTTGTCATTTATGTGTATATGTGATATATATGTATATCATTACTTGATTATGTGAGTTATATTATAATATGACTATATATGCATGTTTAGGTGTCTTAAATATGCATGTGGACATGTTTCTTATTAGAATGGCATTTTTGTAATTTTGACTCGTTATGGGTATATTTGAATATATATGTGTGAGACCACATTATTATGTGGATATATTCAGATTATTCGACACGAGGCGATCTTAGTGAGCAAATTAGCAAAAAAGTCACAACGGGAATAAATACCCGGCTCGGGGTAGGCCTAGGGGTATTTTGGTAAATTAGCGCATTTCCGGAAATTATTGAGTAATGGGGATTTATTGGGTGTATTGGAGATAACTAAGATTTATTTAAAGAAATGCTGAGAAGTGATGGTAAAAGACCAAAACGCCCTTGAAGGCATTAAGTGGCAAGTTATAGGCTTAAGGGCACATTGTTCACTTGTTGTGTTGGGGTTTAGTATACTTAGGCAACCTAGAACTCTGCTGAGTTCGAAAGGAAATAAAAAATGCAGCAGCTCTCTCTCTCTCCCATACTCCATTCTCTCTCTTATAGGGTTTGAAGTTTTGAAAGAAAGCTTGAATTATTGGTGTGGAGTTTTGGATTTGAGGCTTGGGAAAGGTGTAGGCAAGCTAGGGGATTGCTAGGAACCCATCTTCAGAGAATAAGGTAATGGTTTTAACCCTTGATGCTCTTTGAATTTCTGAGTTTTTACTCTGTTTTTGGTGTTCTTGAGTTTTACAAACTCAAGACTTGGATTTTGAGTATCTATGGAGATTTTGGGTATTTGTTTTTTTTTTTCATGTTGCTAAGCTATTGGTTAAAATGTTGGGAGGATTGAAATGTTGGTTTGATAGGTTGGGGTCGGATTTGTGGCTTTGAGGTTCAGAGAATTCTGGAAAAAAACCTAGAATTTTGGGTTTGTTGGGATCAACGTTGTAGCTCTAGGTATGTAGCGCTACAGCGCTAGTCTGATGGGCAGTTTGAGTTTCTGACTTTAGCGCTATAGCGCCCAGTAGGTAGTGTTGTAGCACTACTCAGCTTTCAGAACTTGATTTTTTGGTATTTTGTAGGGATTTTGCTCAGCTGCTCAGGTTACGATTTCACCACCTTGTTTGGTGGAATTGGAGGTCTCGGGAGCATGGGATTGGACCTAGGGTTCATTTATGGAATCAAACGTTGATAAGATATTATCTATGGGTTATGACTAGGTTGTCGCTAAGGCTCAGGACGGGACCGTACTCGAGGGTCGCTTATATCCAGTGCTTGGACCAAAGGTAAGAAAACTGCACCTGATGCATGAGATACGTGGTCAGGGCTCGGGCCCAGCTAATGAGCATGATTATGATTATGCCTGTGTATATCTGTTTTAGTATATTGTAATGCATTGTATCTGTGTGTATGATGAATGTACTATGTGATTGTTCGTTATAACCAGGAAGCTCGGTTTATAAGCTGAGAATCTGTCTGTTGCATCTGATTAAGCTTGACCTACTAGTCGAGGGCATACTTGGTTTAAAGGGGGTCGACTTATAAGTCGAGAGTCTCCAAGGCTCGACTTATAAGTCAAGGATCTGCAAGGCTTGACTTACGAGCCGTGACCGGCATCATGCACGTTGAGCGAAGGCCGCCATGGCTGGGCCACCCCAGGAGTGCGACACGCACTTGTGTGAGCCTATGACCACTCATCTGTGTAATGTTTATATGCTTGATTCCAGTTATTACTGTTAAGCATGTTGTTATACTTTGAGAGCTATATGAATATGTTTTCTTGCTAAGTCTTTTGGCCCACGGGTGCTTTGTGGTGTAGGTAAGGGTAAGGAGAAGCTTGGACAACCATAAGTTGGAGAGCGATAGCAGTGATGTGTACATATGCAGTCCATTCGACCGCCACAATCGGGGTGTCACAGGGGAGCTAGGGTCGGACCCCGTTTTGCCGCTTAGGCAGGCTTATTTTGAAATCTCTGGATTGTAACAAACTTTTAAACTTGTATTTTGGGATCCCATGTAAAGACTGAAGATTTCTTTTAATGAAAATGTTTACTTCTTGACCAAAAAATTTAATTACTGAACCCTTAGTGGCTTAATCACATGTTTAGTCTAAATGACTCGTTTAGCGAGTCCAACACTAATTTTAAACACACGTGGTAACGATCCTTAATTAGTAGGGTGTTACAACTTCAGTTCTAGAAACTGGGCATGACATTCTTTTTTGCTCGTATGGTGATGCTTGGAATCAAATTGGGTGGCAATGTACGCAAGGTGGGTCATCCTCGAGCCATGTTCTAGATAGCATAAGCATACTACATGTTGTGCACATTCTTTTACACTATTTTTACGAGTTTAACTATAATATATGTATTCTGTACTTCATCCGAAAATGTATTTCATCCATGTTATCAAAGTGATTCCAAATTCACATGCCTATGCTCAAAGAGAAAGATATATGATCATCGTTTTATGCACCTTACATTTGTACACACACATATTTTATAGGAAATTTTACACAAAGTGCCAAAATTGGCACATTTATTACAAAAATAGTGTTAGGCAGGTATTTTAACTTTTTTACTATTTAGAATTTATACTATTTTTTAAGTTTTATATTTACAAAAATACTATTTGCTTTACTTACACCTATCAATCATTTTTTTCTCTTTCTTCTTCTTCCTCCATGTCCTTCTCTCTCTTCTTCTTCCTCCTCGAGCATGTTTTCTCTCTTCTTCTTCTTCCTCAATTTCCTCTATGCCCAAGCTTCACCTGCTCTTCATCATCACTTCAGTTTCCCCAACACAGCACTTCGGCAGCTTCCAGTGCCTTTTCTCCGTCGCTGATAGCTTCAAGCCACTTTTCTTCGTTGTCGATGTTACCCACTATGTTTTTGTATTTTTTTCATTTTGTTCATTTTTGTTTGAATTGATTTTTTCACTCCTTTAGTTGTTGTGTATTTTAATATCATACTAGTTTTTATTTTTTGTTACCTTGTTTTTTGGTTTATTTTGTTCTATTTTCGTATATCTTAGTGCATTTTTTCACTATGCATGCATTGTGTTTGATGTAATGCTTGAATGATTGAGATTTTTTTGTTTAGTGCTAGGTTTTATAATTCTTTTGGTGTGTTTGTTTTTTATTTTTATTAAGTGTTATTTTAGAGTTTTGTGTTAGATTTTTTCAGTGTTTAGGTTGTGTTTGGCTCTTTCAAGATTTGCCTAAGCAAGAAAATAAGCAAGTATCTATTAAATATTGGTTATCTTTAAAGATTTATTATGTTTTGTTGGTTTTTTTATTAGTAATATGTTGTTTTTCTGTTGTTCTGTAATGATTGTGGTGTTTTTGTAGCGTCCTTTGTTGAGTACTTTGTCAATGAAGCAATTGGAAATATGGACAGTGATGGTGAAGCTCCAATCAAACCCAAAGGTAAATGGAGGGCTTTGGAGTGGGAAAAATGATCATGCATATCAAAGTAATCAAGGTTGCAACAACAAGAAAGCAACACAAGAGTTGTTGTTTTTATGATTTTGACATATGTTCATTCATTTCAAATTATAGACATCTTTATTTTTATATTTAGTTTAATTCGTTGTTATATTACAATTCTGGATTATTGTCAAGTTATTATTTTTAGTTTGTATCCATGTTGGACATCACATTTCATCCATAATTAAGGATTCCCTTGAGCTTTTGTTTTGACAAAATGTTGCTTGTAATTTATGATATCAATAGTTGTAATTTTAAAGCTTTTGTACCGATTTTAGTTTTGCCAACATTGCAGCAACACCAAAGCAACACAACATAAATAGGTAAAAGAAAAAAAAATCATTACTAACAACTTTACAAGAACACAATAGCAACACAACTTTGATGCATTGTTGATTATCTATAGTAGAAAAAGGTAATGGGTGACTATTGCTTTTGTATCCATTATACTCACATAATTGATACATTGGCATCAATTTATTTTATTTTCAAATGTAAGTAAATAATGAGACTCTCATCATCAATTTTTTTTACGATTGGGTAGCGTTATTTTGCCTTGATATTGTAGTTGAAGTTTTGTTGTTTTCGTATTGCTTGGTAGTTGTTGATGCAACTTTTGTAGGAGGTCTTTATATTTCCAGTGTTTTGTGATCAATTTTCCACTATCTTCAAAATTTGTATCGATTTCATTATCTGAGACATGCATAAATTAAAGTTTTTTAGAATGTCAACGTTGTCATTTTCATGTTTATATAAGTTTAAGTGACAACAACACCCGAACAACAAGTGATCAACTGAACAACAACAGAGGTTAAATTAAAATTGTAAAATACCTTCCTTATTCTTAATATACTGCCTAGATTTTTCAATTCAGTATTTTCCCTTCTAGATCAGTAAAATTAACGATAAAGCAACTACACTATAAGGAGAAATATCATTAAAATATGAGAATCAAACAAAGAGCAACCAAATTTGATGAATAAAGTAAACTAAGCACACACTAAAAAATCTCATATTTTTGTTAATGATTTTGTTTCGAAATGTTTGGGCAACTCTAGATCAACAATTTTTCTTTTCACGTAAATAACTCTTTCATGGATCTTCTCTCGTCAATGTTAATGGAGGTCTTCTATTGATCTTCTCTTGTTGCCATTCATGGAGATCTCTCCCTCGCTGGTCGCTGTCATGGCTGATTAACGAAGAAAACTACTTGCCGGCATTCATGGAGTTCTCTCCTTGCTGGGTTTGCAGTGGCTGTTTACGGAAGCTGAGGCTCGCCGGCACCGTGGGTCGCCTGAGAAGGTGAGGATCTTGCCGCTTGCAAAAGAGAGAGCAAGTAGTATTTTTGAAAAAAAAACTTTTGTGTCGTACAAAAGATGTTTTTCCGTGTGACATTAAAAATGTTGTTTTTTAATTGTATTTGCTTATTTTAGCCTATTTTATATTCTTGGTTAAAAAATTTGGGTCAGGCCATCATATGTATTAAGGATCTAGAGTTAACTTATTAGAAGTATAAATTATTGACTTTCTTTGACTCCAAATTAGAGGTGGGGACCCTCTATGTTGAACATGTGGCCTCTAAAGGAATATAAGCTGGAGTATTATTTAATCTTGAAGTGTTTGTACATGATAGAATGGTTGAGCAGCATATTGAAGAACTGAAATATATTCTTATCCCAAGCCTTTCTGCAATCAGTCTTGCATCACAATGTTTGAGCTGTCAACATTTGCAAAGGGAGTGTATAATTTAAGCACCTAATTAAGTGTGTTACTACACGCATATGTTATGTCTTTTGAGCTCGTTTCCTCTGTTTTGTTCTGATTCATGTATTTGATCAAAATGACAGTTTTATGATTTATATGCAGGTATATTTGTACCCAATGATTTGTGATGCACATGGCCTCAAAATGTCAAAGTCGTTGGGAAATGTCTTTGATCCCCTCGAAGTTATAAATGGTGTATCTCTCGTTGATCTTCACAGAAGGCTAGAAGAGGGTAATTTGGACCAGAATGAAATAGTGGTAGCCAAAGAAGGACGGGTGATGGACTTGCCTACTGGAATCGCTTAATGCGGTGCAGATGTTCTCTGTTTTGCTTTACAAGTTTACATATTTCAGAATAAATCATCTTTTTATTGAGTTATATTAGTTTATTTTTCTTCCAGTATGATAAAATAAACTAGATATCCAAAGGGCTATTGACAGTGGTGTAATAAATTGTGGAATGCAGTACGATTTGCTAGGAGCAAACTTGGAGATAATTACAATCCACCTTCAAATGTAAAAGCAAATGTTTTGCCATTTAGTTGCCAGTGGATACTGTCAGCATTAAACAAAGCCATAGCAAAGACTGTATCATCATTGGCATTGTATGAGTTTTCAGATGCAGCCAGTGCAGTTTATTCTTGGTGGCAATACCAGTTATGTGATTATTAGCAACCACGAATTCGAGATTGTAACTTTAGCAAATCTGTCATCGTTGGTGGTGAGTAGTATGCTTTGCAGTGTGTGTGCTTTTGCATATAGCATTTTATAAAACTTCCTTTCCCTTGGTTGAAGGTACCTTGGTTGCTTGTCAAACTTTTTCATCTTATTCTTGTTGGATTGCTTTGCTCCTTTTATACAAGTAAAGTTGTAAGATTTATCTATATGTAACCCTCTGGGTTTTAAGAATCATCTCTCTCGAAATTCCCTAGTCTCTGCTGCAATGATGATGATGAGCATTGAGCGCGCACACACACATACACATATATGAGTGATATCTTCAGTTGAACATTGCATGGTTGAAATTTTCTTCCCGTTTACATGGATGAAGCAATATATGCGCGATATCTAGGCCAACCATCTACATGCCTGAACTTATTATTTTCCTGTTCGGGCTCTCACATTTTTTGACAAATGGATGAATAATTATACCAGCTATCTGTAAGGAGTGGAACTCAAATAATTTACAATAGGACACTGGAGAGGATAAGTTGAATTCATTCTGTGTTGCGTGGGTAACGAGAATAACTAATGTGATGTTTTTATCTAAGTATGCGTTAACGACTAATGCTAGAATTTTGTTTCTCTCAAAATTTGTACTTCTTAGTGGGAGGGCATTCTTTTTTTCAAAAAGAATATTATGTTTTGATCTGTTCTGATTATGAGTGAGGTGCTTGGCCAAGTTTTTGCTATGTGAACAATGTATAGTGTCAATTTTGTATGTGCTGAATCTGTTGTACAAGAGAACATTAATTTCTGTATATCTTGATCTTCGAGGATCACTTTCTGCTGAGGCAGAACGTGAAAAGATCATGAAAAAAATGGACGAGAGGTTCAACAGTCAATTATTCAATTTAGTATTGTTTTCTCGAACGTTGCCTATCCTGAGAATTTTTTTTTTTTTTTTTTGTATTTATTTTGTGGTTCTACTTTTTAGCTGAACATCTGTCAAGAAGTCTTGTTATTAATCAATTTAATTACCGTGACTTAAAATAATCCTTTGTACGATTGTATATGCAAACTATAGTGTAATTACTGTTTGTTTGTATACTTTGCAAGACTCTTATAACAACTGAGTTCCTTTATAACAGGCAAAAGGAGAACTGTGGAAAACGGTGAATGCTTCTGGATATAAAGATAAGGTTCCAGCCAAAGTTCAAGAAGAGAATGAGATCAAGCTGAAGTCCCTTAAACAGGAATAATTTTCTGCTCTTCAATTAGCAAGCGAGCATATTAAAGAACAGACATAATTAAACTAGTAGACATGTTTACCAAACTAGCTATGTTTATCCAAACAAACTTTATTTAAGATTCAAGTCTCTGAAAATGTTGCTGCAGCACCTTTTTCCATCTCAGGAGGAAAAGTTTTTTTGTGTTGATTATATTTTGGTTCGCTCATGTAAATGTTCTTGTTCTTTTTCTCATTTCATACAAAAAGAACCCTTACTGATGCTGTGTTATTTCATCTATTACTTGCAATTGTCAAAAGTGTTAGGCGTATATAAGGTTCTATTAAATAACATGTGCAATATCTTTGCATGAATTGTACCTTAATGTGATTAGGTAAGTGGGATCTGCCTTAAAATTCTTCCGAATTCCCAATCACCAATTCATTATAATCTGTATTTCCATTGAGGAAGAAGCATTATAGATTGTATAACATTGCCAAAAAAGAGGAACTTTAAATTATTATTATTATTATTATTTATTTTGCTTTCACAACTTTATTATAATTATGATTACTATGGTAAAAGTACCAGTACTAGACAAAAAAATACTAGTACGGTACAAAAATATGCTTCCTAATCCAACTTTGTAACAAGGAAGAGCAATGCTACACATTGCGACTCACTGCTCTTATAATACAACTATCATCAAATCAAAACTATGAATTTATAAGAACACACTCTTTTTACAACGGCACCACACGAAAGGAAACTAAATAGAATAGCTCCACAATGACACGTCAGCACAAACTTCCACGTCATCGCTACTGAAATACCCTTGATCCATATAGTGAGGTGGAGGCAACAGCATCGCCTCCGCCATATTTGTCAGCAAACCGGGCATTCCAAACTCATCATCATCCATGCAGAACGTATTCTCCGACGATGTCTCGGCCGTCGCCGTCGATGTCGATTTTTTCTTTCTCATACTCTCGTCCGCCAAATCCACCGGACGGAACGCCTCGGCGGCCTCGGACGCCGCCTTCTGAATATCCTTTGGGTCCAAAGAAGCCGGAGACGGCAGCTTCCAAGCCGAGTCGGCAAAATTAAGACAAGCCGAGCGACCCCTCAAAGCAATCGCTGCCACGTCATGGGCACGCGCCGCCATCTCAGCGGTGGGAAATGTGCCTAGCCAAATCCTAGTCTTCTTGTTAGGCTCCCTGACCTCGCACACCCACTTACCTGAATTTCTCCTCCTTACGCCACGGTACACCGGGTGACGAGTCTCCTTAAACTTCTTCCGACCAGCTCGCTTCTTGGGATTACTGGAAGCCAAAAGAAGCTCTTCATCGGAGAAATTCATCGGACGACTGGTGAAACTGTCGGAGGGTGACATGGAGTCGGTTGATCCCTCGAATGACCAGAAATCTGAAGTTGAATAGTACAAAGGATCCATGGAATGGAAGACTGAATAAGTACTAGTATAGTAGTAGTAGTGTCTTGAGTAGGAAATCTAGTAGTACTTGTTATTAGTTTTTTTCTAGTTATAAGTATAATGATGATTCGGTTGTTGTTTATATGCATGTAATAAATAATAGGATTATATGTGAGTTTACATTTCAGAATTATTAATTTATGATTGAAAAAGAACACGGAGTAGTTTTTGGATTGGAATGGGAGAGGATGGATGATAAGGAGCCAGGCTGGGAAGTACTGTCCCACGCTTTGGACAAAGAGTTAACGGAGAAGGAGTTAACGTTAGTGCGATGGGAAAGAGAGCCTCACATACTTGGCCAGCTGGATGGAGCCAACTATATTTCCTCAAGTTGTGGGCTTTTGACACGTATGTTACTTGACTATGTATGTCTCTTGGGAAAGTTTTGACTCACTCAAACTGAAGAGTAAGAGAGAGAGAAAGAAGAATATGAAGAATAGAGGTATATCCATGAATCCGTGTGCACGTACTAGTCTTAGTCAAGAGTCGGTCTCACTTTCTGTCATTTCTTATATATTTTATTGAAGCTTCTAAACTCAAGACACTGTTTCCCTTTAAAATATTTATTTATGCTCTACTGTTGTCAAGCAGACGCCACATAATACATATACATTTATTTTGAAAAGTAAATTTCATGCATTCATATTTTTTAATATACGAAAGTAATTTATTATCTCAAATATATAATAATTTTAATTTTTTTGAATAAAAATATTCTTAGTATTCAAATAATTATTCTCTCTCGGTCTAAACTCTCTCTCTAACGTCTCCCATTCTCTCACTCTTTCTTTCATTCTAATTTTGTAGATCTCAAAAATATACCAAAATTTTAAAAAAAAATTATTTGAAACGGATATTTGAGTGAAAAAATATGAATCTCCAAAACTTTCGTCAAATTTCAGTGCAAAATATCAAAATTGCATCGAAAAAGCATCGTTTTGGCAAAAAATTAAGTTTTTATGATTGCATCGCAAAAACATCGAAACACTATGCATCGTTTTGGCCAAAAATCAAGTTTCATGATTGCATCGTAAGAACATTGAAACATCATCGATTTTGCATCGATAAAGCATCGTTTTGGCCAAAAAAAAATCAAGTTTTCATGATTGCATCTCAAGGGCATCGAAACACCATCGATGGTGTTAAGATTCTCTTGCGATGCAATCATGAAAACTTTATTTTTTGCCAAAACGATGTTTTTTTGATGCAAAATCGATGCTCTTGCGATTAAGGTATCTCCTCGCACCGGACTCCTACGGGTCATACTCCTTTCTCCCTGACTTTTGGGAGTGAGGCGATCCTCCCCGTGGAGATTAAGGTATCTTCGCATAGACTCCAGGCATATGACCAGGACTGCAACCACGAGCTACTTTGCGCTTCCCTTGACTTGGTTGATGAAAGACAAGAAGATTCTCAACTCCAGCTCGCACATTACCAGCAAAAAATCACTCGTTATTTCAACTCAAAAGTCAAAAAGCGCGCCTTTAGCATTGGCGACCTGGTCCTTAGGAGAGTTTTCTTAGCCGTTAAGGATCCCAAAGATGGAGTATTGGGACCGAACTGGGAAGGGTCATATCAAATCATCGAGGTCATTAAAGAGGGAACTTACAAATTAGCTCGGCTCGATGGAGGGGCAGTCCCACGAACTTGGAACGCCATCCATTTGAAGAGATATTATCAATAACCCCCTTGTAAGGCCTAAAAGGCCATTTTTTATGTATTAAGCAATGAGAATTAACTTTTCGTTTATGATTGTACATGTTTACAAGTGTAATCTAAAGTAACCACGAAAGACCCATTCCTAGTTACTTGGGGGCATATGGTGCCTGGATATAACCAGGTCGCCTTAAAGACTTAGAAGTTAATTTAAATCGATTGATCGTTGTTTTTCTTAAAGAGCACGAGATATTGATAAAAATTAACGCGAACTAAGTTTTCAAACTAATAATTTTTCAAACTAAGTTCCTGGAGATAACCAGGTCATAAAACTTAGAAGTTAATTTAAATCGATTAATCGTTGTTTTTCTTAAAGAGCACGAGATATTGATAAAAATTAACGCGAACTAAGTTTTCAAACTAAGTTCCTGGACATAATCAGGTCATAAAACTTAGAAGTTAATTTAAATCGATTGATCGTTGTTTTTCTTAAAGAGCACGAGATATTGATAAAAATTAACGCGAACTAAGTTTTCAAACTAAGTTCCTGGACATAACCAGGTCATAAAACTTAGAAGTTAATTTAAATCGATTGATCGTTGTTTTTCTTAAAGAGCACGAGATATTGATAAAAATTAACACGAACTAAGTTTTCAAATTAAGTTCATGGGCATAACCAGGTCATAAAACTTAGAAGTTAATTTAAATTGATTGATCGTTGTTTTTCTAAAAGAGCACGAGATATTGATAAAAATTAACGCGAACTAAGTTTTTCAAAATAGTAACTAAAATGCGTAAAGGCAAAAGGAAGTAAACCAATCAAAAGTAAAAATTGATAAAACCGATTGTCACGAGGTAGAAAAAACCTCATGCAAAGTTACACAAAAAAAAATGAGAATATCAAAGGAATGGGTGCGAAAAAGAAAGGCCCTAGGCTCCACCGGGCTGCCCCGTGGAGGTCGCCATCTCGCCCTCCTGCTCAGCTACGACGGATGCCTCCCCAATTTCAGAAGGTGCCTGTTGCTGGAGGCGAGCTTTGAACCCCTCCAGGAAGACCTCCCCGTCCGCTCCTAAGAAGGAGAAGTCGATGTCCTGGTTATAGGCCCAGCAGTGGTAGAGCATGTCCTCCATGGCGGTGCTGGATGCTACCTTCTCCGTTTCCAAGGCGGCCTTAGCCTCCTCAGCCCCGACCTTAGCAGAGTCTAGCTCGACCAGCGCGGCAGCAAGGGCGGTTTTGATAGCCTCGGCCTCTTGAAGCTTGGGACGTGCTTCTTCCAGCTCGGCCTGCACGGCCGCCAGGGCATCCTTGGCTTCTTTTTCTTTCTGTTGGGCCGTCTGCAAGGAAGTTTGATGGGTGGCCACAACCGCCTGATGCTCGCCCCTCATATCCTCGAGCTGGGCCTTGGTCCTGGCTATGCTCTGGTGAAGGGCCAAGATGCTCTGTAAAAACAGAGGCAACTTCCTTAGAAAAAAAAAAAGAGAGGAAAAACAGGGCAAGGCATGATAATAAAAAATAAGGGTAAAGTGAGCTTACCGTTAGGACCATGCCCAATGAAGATTCCATTACACACACCGGGCTCCTTGTTTCGATGGCCCGTAGCTCCCTCTCATTGAAGCGGTAGAAGTGGTTGACGACGTAGCTCGCCGTCTCATACACCATCCCCCGAAAGACATCTGGAATCTTCTCCAGATCTTGGGGGTCCACCGGGATGCGTACCTCAGGGGGCGCAGTTGCCGAGGCCCCGAGCTCCGCCCCTGTGTCCCGGACAAAGGCCGGAGCTCGCGGAGGGGGTGGGGGCATGTTCTCCACTACAGCTCGAGGTGTAGTTTCCTCAGCCTGGGCAGCTGGGGTCTGCTCTTTCCCCTTTGCAGGAGACTTGGTTGGGGTCCCAGCGGCTTTCTTCGTCACCCGGAGCTTCTTCATTTTGGGCCCAGAGGCCCCAACTGAGGAGTTCCCTCCGGTGAACATAGCTCGCAGATTTTTTTCCCCCGGGCTGAGACATCTCCTCTGGCAAAACAAAGACAACATCAATATGTCAGTAAGCAGTCATGCAAAATCAAAAACAAGGGGGAAAAAGGCGAAACTCAAGTATATATATATACTAATAGGAATCCTACCCCCCGAGCTAGAAGAGGAATCTATGGTCACGACCATCGACCCCGGAGCTTCTGCGGGGGAATCTAAGACAATTACTTCTCGAGCTGGCGTGGGTTCTGGATCCGAGGCTGTCTCAGGACTAGACTCTTCAACGTATTGCCTAAGACCCGGAGCTACGACACCCTCCTGGAGTGATGGCCATGGCCGAAGGTTAGTCCCATACTCCTCGAATAGGACCGACCTAAAGGCTAGGGTGTTGTCTATAACTATGGTACCTCTAGGGCAGCTACTTTCGTAATCCAACACGAGCTGGTCGACGCAATGGAGCAGGGTTTCATCAAAGTCTGGGTCACCTCGATGGCGTTGGACGATCTGTTTGGGATTGAACCTAGCAAGCTGGGGGTCTGCAGTGGCCCTATCTAAGTTCCTAAACATATATGGGTTACCTTGGCCGGAGGGATCTGCAGCTGCTCCGGACCGGATCCTCTCCTCGTCCGTTCTTTGGGCGACCTCCAGCGCCCGCTTCCTCGTCCTCATGAGGGGCACCTCGTCCTCCTTATCCTCATCCCCTGCGGCCTCCTCCAAGGGGATAGGCCTCATCTCACGAGCTGGGGGAGGCACCCGGGGCCTCCTCAGGTTCAGAGTCTGGCCTGGGGAGATTAGCTTGCAGGCCAGAATCATCTCGTCTGTCACGAGCTGGCGATAGTCCTTTTCACTGAGGGGCAAGCCCGCCAGTGTCTCGTACTGGCTCCCGAGGATCACAGACTTCTCGGTCCTCGCGAAGATAGCTGCAGAATTATTCTAAGTCAGAAAGGGATACAGGGGGGAGCTAACCGATACTTAACTTACGAGCTAGAGATGAAAGGTACTTATGAGGACGGTTTAAGTAGTGCAGGTCGCAGTTATGAAACCCCTTGGACATAAAGAACAGGTCTTTGAAGTCGTTGGGGTGGCTGGGCAGGTCGATGACCGCAGCCGTATTTGGAAACCGAGTTAAGTAATAGAACCCGTCACCTCGCCCCCGCTGCTCCGGGCTGGCTTTGAGGCAAAAAAAGTATAAGATATCTGCCGGAGTGGGGACCTCCCACTCCTGTTTCAAGAACAGATATCTCAACCCCCGCCAACAAGCGATAGGAGTTGGGGGGGAGCTGGAAAGGGGCCAACCTCACATAATTGAGGAAGTCGGCGAAGTACTGATCCAGCGGGAGGAAAGCCCCGGCTTTGAAGTGTTCGTCCCTCCAGGCCGCGAATTCCTCGTCGAGCGGCGCGCAGCTTCGCTCACCTTCTGCGGGAGGTCGAGCGATCAGGGTGCCCCTCCCCAGTTCGATGCCATGGGAAAGGAATATCTTATTCACTTTCCCCTGGTGGGTGATCCTCTCAGCCTCGAAGAAAGCATCGGGTGCCACCTCGAGCTCCTGCTCCATGGCCGGCCCGAAGACAGGAATTGGGGAGTCTGTCATCACCTCTTTTCCCTTGGATTGTTGGGAGGACGAGCTGCCAGCGATCCTCTTTGGAGTGTTCTTCTTGGGTGCCATCTGGTCGCCTAGCAAACAAAAGAAAAGATTTCAGAAAAGGTGACCTAAGCATAAGGAAGAATCAAAAGGAGCGTTTCTTTGCACGAGCTGAGGTAATCTCAGCCCGTGGAGAGTGGGACCACGCGGTTCTATGAACACGCACCTGTGCTCCCAACAGATCCTCGATTACTCGGAATTCGTGTGTCAGGAGGGTCAGGATAGAATTTTTCCTTGGAAGGAAAGTTTTAGTAGGCAAGAGAGGCAAAACCGCCTGTGAAGCGTGTCTCCTAAGCTACCCGGTTTTGCACCCAAAATACTGGATATTTTAAACAAGCATACCAAAAATCCTACCCAAAAAATTTCCCCAGAAAAGGAACCCTATAAACTGTGTTCCTAAATGATTTTCTAATACAAGAGATACCCTAACCTAAAGGCTTTCTCCCTTCATACCCACAAAAATCCAACAAAACCTTGCATGCGTCTACAGTAAATATTTACCTAGGCTACAGTGAAAAATAATCTCAAAACATGCACGGTCAGGAGACTTATAGAGTGTTCTGGTTGAGAAGAGGACGAAGGGGTCATCTGGGTTGGGGCCTCGTTGGAGTAGTCGATTCCAAAGCTTCAAGGGAGCCCTTGCACCTGAACTTCTTGAGTGCTGGGAATGGCGACCGGAAAGAAGAAGGTTTTTCTTTTGAAGATGAAGAAGAGAGAAGAAGAAGAAAAATTCTGAAAATTTTCAAATGAATGGGTGGCCCATGCGTAAGTTGGCCACCCCTTTTATATACATGAAAGGCCACATAAGAGGGGCCGTTGGATTGCCCTGATGTGGGATCCAAGGCTCTCTACTCGAAAGACTAAACGATGGCTGAGTATAGGCTAGGCCATTTAATGCGGTTCTCGGAAGACGTACCGTCATCAACCATGATGTTCCACGTATTCGGCGCCTGTGTAAAGTGTGGAATATGAAGAGTTCATGGGGAAGCCTAAAAGTCCCTATCGTGGCCCTACACGACATCGTGTACCACGAGTAGGGGCTTGGGGGGCAAATGTACACCCTGATTTTCCAACGGGCTATTAGCAAGCTGAGATACGGCCTAAATTATATCAGCCACGTGGATCCCCCATGACCGGAGCTGTTGTCGTCAGGTCCTGCCTCATTAGCTCGAGGTATCCAGAGGTTCGCCAAGATTACTTAAGGACTGAGTCTGGACTCTGAAGGCCACAGGTCGAGGGAAGCATCCAGCTCGTACGAGCTGGAGTTGAAGGCTGTGACCTTTTATAAAGTCAACCACGCAAGGTAAACATGCATATATCAGACATCACGTGTTTGATATATCCCTGACTTCTCGGACACGCAGCATGAACATGCATATTCAGACACCCACGACTGGGTTGGGTCGTGCGGCCCATTATCCCCCTTACCTATTGATTAGACCTCACTTCATGTGTCAGGTTTTAGGAATTAATCATGAATGTCACAGAGTTGACATGATAGGTAAGAAGGTCACGGGATGACCTTCTTACCAACTCCCAGGTGCCCTCTCCTATAAATATGGAGACCCTGGGAGTTGCAAAGGGTTGGATTCTATTGTGTAAGGAAATACCCTGTAAAAGAATACCAAGCATATAGCAATAATATTGACTGGTGGAGTAGAAGGATTTTAACCTTTGAACCACCTAAAAAACGTGATTGTGTCACCAGTCCATTTACAAAGATCATTCATCTATTTCGGTTCATAGTTAAGCACTAATTCCTTTCTCTTATTTTCTTAATTACATGTTGGCGAAGAACCGCGTCAACAATCATATTCTCATGAATGAATAGGGAATACTCTTGATATATTATATAATTAATTCAAGCAATAATTATAACATTCAAATATAATAAAATTGTACGTTTATTTAAAACCAATAAAATATATTTACATGCTTTTAGGGCATTAATCCTAACATAATGATCATAGACATAGGGCTCGTACTCTGCTGTTTCAGGAATATGTGGCGGACCTCTAACAGGGATATCATCATGGACAATAATGTCTGGATTTGTCTCTCGAACAAATGTCCCAACCTCACTTTGAGTTCCCTTGAAACCATGACATGCTGGAGAAATGTTCTCTTCAAATTGAACTTTTTTTATTAACGCTGGGAGAGGCCGAAGCATTTCCTAAACAATCATTCTTAACCAATGAATGCACGAACATGCCTATCATTTTTCATGATGGTAGGTTTGAAGGGTTGTGGAAGGCATGTGTACGAGACCTCAAGTTTCAAGTCATACACACATTTATCCACTTCAAGCTCATCATACAAAATGTCAACCAGTTGCTCGTACGTCACTCTTCTCCAAAAGGATAACTTGATTTTAAGCATCCCAGAAAACCTAATCCTTATATTCCAGTTCCCAAACACCATTGTATGCAACAAATATAGAAAGAGTCAAATATGTATTGACAAAATAACAAAAGAAAGGTAAAAATTTAATAACATAAAATAACTAAAAAATATCAAGTTCCATCGATTTTAATCAAATTCTGTCGAGGTCCATCGAGGACAATCGCATCTCATTGAGGTGGCCATGAATTGAATCAAATGGAGGTCCATCGAGGACCATCGAGTCTAATCGAGGTGGCCAAGTATGGGAAATTTTGTCTACATGTTGATGACCATCGAGGTTAGTCGAGATGGCCATATATAGGACACTTCGGGTCCATATTGAGGTCCATCGAGGCTAATCGAGGTGGCCAAGTATGGGAAATTTTGTCTCCATGTCAAGGTCCATCGAGGACCATTGAGGTTAGTCGAGGTGGTCATCTATAGGACACTTCGAGTCCCTATCGAGGTCCATCGTGGACAATCGAGGCTAATCGAGGTGGTCCATTCCTAACCTACATCGAGGCATGTCGAGGTACATCGAGGACCATCGAGGCATGTCGAGTTTCATCGAAACTCATCGAGGCAGACAAAGAACCCATAAAAACTTTGTTCTAATCCGACCGTGAAACAGTAAAAAAAATCCAAAATGTAGACATAGATCTATTCGAAATAGTTAAAGCAATGTAAATAGGGCCGTCTTAAATATTTTGGAGGCCCTGTTCTAATCTAAAAATTTTGGCCCCTAAAAAATAAAAAAAGTTTAACTAAAAACTAATAATATTTTCAAATATTATTGTTACGATTATATATTTTACAAAATTAAGCACCAGAAATTCAAACTATTTTATTAAAATTGTTATTTTTCCATTACAAACTTTAAGCTAATATCAACATTCTACTTAAAAAGAGCCATCCTTCGCACACTTTTTGAAGCAAATTCATCAACCAACTCTTCATATTTTACAGTCTCCAAAATATCATTTTCAATCGCGATCAATGCTAATCCATTAAGCCTTTCTTGTAACATGGTAGACCGCAAGTAGGACTTCAACAACTTCAATTTTGAAAAACTTCTTTCTGCAGAAGCAACTGTCACCGGAATAGTCAACAAAATTCTATACGCAATAACTGTATTAGGAAAACAATCTAAGCCTTTCAAAAACTTTAATATATCAATAGCTCTCATTTTTTTCCTAGGCAAGATTTATGTTAATAACTTTAACTCCACATATAATTCATTCCCATCAATATCATAATGTTCATTATGTTTCAATGCCTTTTCAAAATGACTACAACAAGACTTCAAACTTGCATTGTCTAACGATTGGAGCTTGTCAGAAGTAAACAAGAAACCAAAAATATTTTCATATTCTTGATATTGTTCAAATCGCTTAGTAAGAGAAACAATGGCTTGATCAACAAGGTAAAGAAAATAATTAACTCTAAAAGACTCCTCTCCAGATAACTCAACAGATGTATTCAAATTCTCATCAAATTGTCTTTTTCTTCGATTTGTGCGCCTTTGAGGAAAAACTGGATCAATATTCATTTCAATAGCAATTTCCTTAGCATTATTCAAGGCGTTATAAAAACATGTTTCTCTATATCCCACGAAAAAAGAAATTAACCCTTTTATTTTTTCCATAGCAACATCAATAAGCATATCCTTTGATTGTAAAAGCTTGCTAACTAAATTAATAGCAAATAATATTTCAAACCAAATAATAATTGCTATTAAAAACTCAAAATCACCAAGCTCATTTGTTGCTAAGGATTTTGCTTCACTTCTTATTTTAGAATCAAGTTCATCCTTTTCTGACACTTCAAGTAAAGCTTCTCTAAAATCTGACATTTGAGATCTTATAGCTTTAACACTATCTACACGACTCTCCCAACAAGTGGATGACAATGATTTTGGAGTCAATCCTTTCACATTATCTTTCAAAATTTTCCATCTCTTAGTAGAATTGGCAAAAATTGTATAAATACGCTGAATAACTCGAAAAAAATCTCTAGCTTTACTACATGATTCAGCCATGTCACATAATGTCAAATTAAGACTATGACAACCACAAGGAGTATAAAAGGCTCTTGGATTTATGTCTAAAAATTTCTTTCGTACACCTTGATGTTTTCCTTTCATATTTGACTCATTATCATAGCCTTGTCCCCGCACATCAAATATGTCAAGATTAAGTTTTTTCAACTCATTTTGTAGAACATCAAAAAGTCCGTGACCAATTGTATCATTCACATTTAAAAATCCTAAAAATGATTCTTCAATGCTAACAGAATGTGAAGAAACATCCACATATCTCAATATCAAGGACATCTGCTCTTGATGACTAACATCAGGAGTACAATCAAGTATCACAGAAAAATGCTTTGCTTGTTTAACTTTTTTAATGATTTCAGTTTTAATTGCAGAAGCAAGCACAAGTATTAACTCGTTTTGGATGTTATGTCCAAGATAATGACTATGAATATCATCATTTGTAATGCGTTTAACATGTTCTTGGATAATAGGGTCAAACTCTGCCAACATTTCAATTAAGCCCAAAAAATTTCCATTACTATTTTGATACAATTTCTCCATAGAACCACGAAATGCCAAGTTATGTTTAGCAAGAAATTTCACTATTAAAATAATTCTTAGTAAAAAAAATTTCCAATGATCTTTTTCTTTTTCAATTAGTCTTTGAGTAGCTTTATCAATCGTTTGATTCTTTTCGAGCCTTAGACGCAATTCATACCAAGTGGTCATATTTTTAACATGTTCCATACTGATTTCATGCTCTTTAAGTCTTTCACCAATATGTGCCCAATCACTAAAGCCTTCATTTGTTAACATGCCTCTACCAATCCCACTTTTAAAAACTTTGCAACAAAAACAAAATACTCTATCTAACTCTTTTGAATAAACATGCCAATCTCGATCACACTTCTCTCCATTTGATAAAACTCTAGTTTACAAATTAGCAGTGAATCGTCTAGAAAATTTAGCTTTAGAACCACTCATAATAGAACAATATCTTTTTGGACCCTTCATCACTAATAAATCAATCATTTTTGTATCAAGAGCATCCCAATTTCTTGGATCAAATATATCAAGCAAATGTTCAAATGGGTTTGATTGCTCTTCATTGTCATTATCATTATCCTCTAAAACATCTTCATTTTCAAGTGAATTATTCAAGTGATCATCATCACTATTTTTAGTATTAGAATTTTGATTTTCCATATTATCATTTTCAATGGGCACGTCACTATTATTTTTCACATTATCATTTTTAATGGGCACGTCACCTCTATTTTCCACATCAACACTTTCAGTTTGATTCTCAATACTAACATTCTCATTAGGAACCATGTTTTCAGGAAATTCAACATCAACAATGTCATAATTATGATTTTCTAAAGAAACTTGTGGTTCTTTTATAATAAATTTATCAAGAGCTCCTCTTTGAGATTGAGTTAACTCCTCAATTTTTTTCTTTTTCTTACGTTTTTCATACCCAGACTCGTGTTTTCTAATCTTAGGAGGCATAGTGAAAAAAAAACCACAAGAACTAATATAATGTTTCAAATAACAATCAATATAGTAATAATTTATTAAATTAGAAGTGAAAAAAGGAACAAAAGAACTTGGTATTCACTGCTAATTCCATCTTCAAAGTTTAAAAGCTTCAAATTGAAAAAATTCACTGTCACAAATTTAGAGTCGCCAATTGCCCAATACCCTTTTCAATTAATTTTCTGATCTATGCAGTGATATTTCTACAACAATAAGAAAAAAGTAGTACTAATAAGTAGTGATTAATTAATAATTAAATAAAAATTAGTGATTAATCTCAATTAAAAATAGCAAATAAAAATAAAATATAATAGAATGGATTAACGGTATTAAAGGAGAATGAACATTGAACACTAAACAAAACAACATATTACATATTTTTTTTCTCTAGTAATTTTAGCATTATATATATCATATATAAAAAAAAAATAACGGCAAAAAAACAAATCAAGAAATAAGAAAGAATAAAATACTATATGACAAAAAAAATTAAATTCATATTTCACTTCTTTGTTCTTCATATATATTAAAATATATATATAGATACCTTACTTTAATCTTGACGCCTTGATGGAGAGGTTGATGCATTTGAGACCAAATTGATGTTGATGCCTTGATGGTGAGCCAACCAAAAATAAATAAAAATGAATCAACCTTTCACTTACTGCTATTTTTTCTTTTTTGTCTGCAAAAGCCTACCTATCCATTTCTATTCATGAATTTTACTCTTGATTTTTAATATATAATATTATATTATATATATATGATGAAAGCAACTGACCGTTTGAGGGTTTGACTAAATATTTATGAATTAACAATTTAACATTAAAAGTGGGATTGAGAATAGAAACAGTCTTTAGAAATGGAATCTTTCCTTTAAAAGCGGGAACACGTTTGATTTCATTGATTTTAATAAAAAAAAAACTGAAAAGGCAGGTAAATAAATTGGGCCCTTTAGTTTATTGGGCCCTGGGCAATAGCCTAGCTTGCACAGCCACATAGCCGGCTCTGAATGTAAATAAACATGTTTAATTACTACATTTACAGAAAATATACTTACCCATAATTTTTTTGCCTCTAGATCTGAAAGCCAATGTTGTTTTTCCTTGATAGGATTCAAACTTCCCCAAAACACAACCTCAAAAGCTCGATTGGATCGATTCAATATTGGTGGCTGCCTTGTTTTTTATTTAGATCTTGGAATTAGAGAAGGGGAACTTGGATGAGGGTCCTTCATACGTTAGGGGCATTTTAGGAAACAATGGGAGTACTAGCATAAAAGGATTATGTTCACATAGGCTAGAATAATTTTGTTATAGAACGTCATTTAATGCATCATTTCTCAAACTTCCCTTTGAATTTCTAACCATACCTAGCATTCAACCAGAATAAAAGGATGAGGAATTCAAAGGAAGGAGTCAATATATTCTATTGTGTATTCATAAGTTTCTACACCTTAGTGTTTGTTTTAATTTATGAAAGTGGTGTTTAAATGTATGCCATGCGATTCTATGCTTCTATTATGTTTTTGGAAAAATAATAGGGAGCATGCATCTAGATTTAAATTCTTAGATTCCTTCAACCTCTACGATGGCAGAGTTCTTCATGG
The DNA here is from genome assembly GCF_963169125.1 of Humulus lupulus. Lineage (NCBI taxonomy): Eukaryota > Viridiplantae > Streptophyta > Magnoliopsida > Rosales > Cannabaceae > Humulus > Humulus lupulus. Next base: position 44,532,729 of record NC_084797.1, on the reverse strand, counting down.
CTGATGGCCCTTCACTCTTTAACGTCGTACTCGAACAACCAATCCTAAATGACTTAAAACCATTAACTTCCATATATCACCCCTCCATAAATTCCTAAATAAAGCTTGTCCTAATAACATTTTCTTGCTATCTCGCATTGACGAGATGGTGAACACAACCACCTACCATGAATTCCTAAGCTTCATGGGCACTTATTCCAAATACAACCAAATTCCTATGCACATAGAGGATGAAAAGAACCCCTCCTTCATCACCAACAAGGAGTTGTATTGCTATAGAATTATACCTATTTGGCAAGAAGAATGTCAATGCGACGTATACTAAAGGCTGGTTAATAAGATGTTATCCAACATGCTCGATGTGACCATGTAAATATATGTCAACAAAATTCTAGTCAAGTCCAAGAAAGCGAGACCACGTCGCTTATCTCTATAATATGTTCAATGTTCTTTATCGTACAAAATGAACTTAAATCCTTTTAAGTGTGCATTCAGAGTAAAGTCAAGAAAGTAAACCACGGTTTCATGGTAAACTAGAGAGGGATAATGACCAATCTCGAAAATATCCAAGCCCTAATAACATATGTAGTCCCCAAATAAGGAAAAAGATATCTAGATTTTTGCAAGCAATAAGATGATCACTTTAAGTTTTATTGTCTCAAAAGCATCAAACAAGTGCCAATTTTTCTTTAACACAATAAAAGAGTCCAAAAAATTTGATTGGACCTCGTAGTTCGATGGGGCTTTCCAAACTCTACAAGATTAACTTGAGAAACCTTCATTACTCGTGAAAACTGTTGACCCAAACTCTTAAGTCTCCTTGTTTTGATGATTAACAAATATTTGATTATTATTTGTTACTAATGATTTGTTGATTTTGTAGCAAAAACTAAAGTGAATTAGCACTTCAAAGTCAAAATTATGACCAAGGGCAAAATGGTCATTTTACCAAGTTTTCCGGAAACGACCCGAATTGGACTTCAAGACTCAAGAAACTCAAGATAAAGGTTTAACTTCATTTCTTAGTCTTGTAAAGTGATTGCAAGTATACTTTAAGTCATAAGTATAGAATTTGGCTCACTCACGCACTAAAAAATGGTGATTTTTTAAAATGAGAAATAATTATCCTAAATTCACTTTTAAGAAAATACATCCCGATACGGTCGTAACGCAATTGGAATTTTTGAAATCGGATAAACGAGCTAAAAGTTATAAAGAATTGAAAAATGGGAAAATAGGCTTAAAACTGATTTTGCTCTCTGTTTGCCATCCGGAATTCCGGATGGGCAACCGGAATTCCGGTTGCTTCCAACCGGAATTCCGGTTCCCTCATCCGGACTTCCGGTTCGCGGCAGACAGGTTCGAAAATTAACTCCTAACGGCTATAAACGGCTAGTTTTTTCCCAAACTCTATATAAACTCATTTTTTTCTTCAAATTGGTCGTTGGCTGAGCATTTATTACATATACCAAACCAAATCCATTGATTTCAAAGAGCTTTCAAAGTTTACTCATCCAAACACATATTCACACACTTGAGCCAAAATTTGTATTTATTTCTTCTAAGTGTGCTTGCTAATCACTCTAGGTTTCTCATTGTATTATCATACTTCTAGAGTGATTTTTGCTTGTAATATCAAACACATTCCCATATTGAGATTGAGGTGAGGTTGGCACCGGTTTTGTAAACAACCCGGTTAGAGTGAGATTGGCACTTCAACAATCCGAAAAAGAGGTTGATAGTCCTTGGTGGTGGAAAACTATTGTAAGAGGTTTGGAAATACCTTGGTGAAAAATTCCCGGTTGTAAGGGTTAGTCAAGCCCGCTAACTTGGCTCGATAGTTGAACTCAAAGCTAGGTCCTTAGCTTTGAAGACCAAGGACGTAGGTGGCTTAGTTCTACCGAACCTTGTAAAATTCGAGAGTTTGCGATTTCTTAACCTTCAACTCTTTACATTACAAGTTTAATTATTTGCTATATCTATTTGATTGCCATATTATTTGCTTTTGCTTGATAAATTTGATTTATTGCATAATTTGGCATATTAAGTTTTAAATTTCCGAAATTAGTTTAAATTTCCAATTCACCCCCCCTCTTGGAAACATATCTTGGGTTAACAATTGGTATCAGAGCTAGGGCTCATTTAATTGATTAGATTTTACAATCTAGAGCATGGCGTTTCCAAGTAATTCACAAAATAACATGTTAGAAGGTCTAAGCACAACTAGAGCACCATTCTTTAATGGAGTAGACTTTCCCTATTGGAAAATTAGGATGGAAACATATCTTCAATCTATTGATTATGATTTGTGGCATATAGTGTCTAATGGTCCTTACATTCCTAAACATGTCATTAATGGTGTAGAAGTTATTAAGACATATGAGGCATATGACGAAGAAGATAAGAAAATGCTTTCTAAGAATGCTAAAGCTAAATATGCACTTATATGTGGTTTGGATAGAGATGTGTTCAAAAATATTGAACAAGCCTCTACCGCTCATGATATGTGGAAAATGCTTGAAGTCACTCATCAAGGAACAAATGCTATGAAGGAAACTAAAATTCAAATTTATTCTACTCAATATGAGAACTTTAAGATGAAAGCGGATGAAACTATTGCTAACATGTATACTCGTTTTACTACTATCACTAATGGTTTGAATTCTCTTGGCAAGGTACTTTCACAAAAGGAGATGGTGACCAAGATTTTGAGAAGCCTCACCAAAGCCTATCAAGGCAAAGTGATTGCCATTCAAGAAGCCAAGGATCTCTCAACACTTCCCTTGGAAGAACTAATTGGTTCACTCATGAACCATGAAATTTTCATGAGTGCACAAGATGAAGAGGAAGTTGAGAAGAAAAAGAAGACTATTGCATTCAAGTCTTCCTCCTCCCGTGCCATTAGTGAGGACGATGAGGATAGCATGTGTAGCGACATGGAGGACTTGGCACTCTTCACAAAGAAGTACAAAAAGTTCATGAAATTCAAGAAGAACTTTGGGAAGAAGCCACAAAGAGGAAGTGATTCAAAAGAAAAAGAAAGAAGGAGCAAAGATGATCCACCAATTTGCTTCGAATGCAAGAAGCCCGGTCACATGAAGATGGATTGCCCAATGAGAAAGAAAAATAAATACAAAGGAAGGGCAATGTTGGCGGATTGGCTCAATAGTGATGAGGAGGACTCCGACAATGAGGAGAAGAATGAAGTAGCTAACATGTGCATGATGGCTCTTGATGATGGGGTAAGCATTTCTAGCCAAAGTGATTATGATAGTGAAAATGATGATGATAACTTAGAAATACCATATGATGAGTTGTCTAGTTCATTTAAGGATCTATTTAATGATTTTGGAAAATTGCTTGTTAAAAACCAAACTCTTAGAGAAAAGACCAACATGCTATTAAAAGAAATTGAGATTTTGAAATTAAATGAAAAAGAACTCTTAACTAAATCTCAATGTACTACTTGCTCCTCTTATAAGAAAGAAATTGGAAAATTGCATGATAACATAAAAAGCCTTAAGAATGACATATATACTTTTACAAAAGGTAAAGAAGGCTATGAACTTATGCTAGGGAGTCAATCTTGTGGTTTTGAAAAAAGTGGTATTGGATATGATCCTAGTAGGAAACAAAAATTTTTGAGAAACTTCTTTGTAAAACCAACTAGCCTACCACACTTTACATGCACATATTGTAACCAAGATGGTCATACTATTTCATATTGTCATGTAAAGAGATATGCATATCTAGGCAAGACCAAATGGGTACCAAAGGGTTCCAAAACTAACAAGAAAGGACCCAAAGTTGTTTGGGTACCAAAGGCCAACAAATGATTTTATTTTTGTAGGAATCAACAAGGAAGAGCAAAAGCTTGTGGTTCTTGGATAGTGGTTGTTCCAAGCATATGACCGGTGACCCATCAAGATTTTCGAGTTTTAAGAGCAAGGAAAGTGGCTTTGTCACTTTTGGAGACAATTCAAAAGGAAAAATCTTGGGCATTGGTGATATCGGTAACATATACTCTCCATGTATTAAAAATGTGCTTCTTGTTGATAACCTTAAACATAATTTACTTAGTATTAGTCAACTATGTGATAAAGATTTTCGTGTTGTTTTTGAATCCTCAAAATGCTCCATTGAAAATGCTTCAACCAATGAAGTTATTTTTGTTGGAGAAAGGAAGGATAATGTTTATGTTATTGATGTTGATTCCTTTGATAGCAAAAATAAATGTTTGACCGTTATGAATGATAATTCTTGGTTGTGGCATAGAAGATTAGGACATGCTAGTATGGATTCTATTTCAAAGTTGGTTAGAAAAGATCTTGTTGTTGGTTTGCCGTCTATTCCTTTTGTTAAAGATAAACTTTGTGATGCATGCCAATTTGGAAAACAAATTAAAACATCTTTTCATTCCAAGAAAGAGATTTCAACCTCTAGACCTTTGCAATTGCTTCATATTGATTTATTTGGTCCTTCAAGAATTGCTAGTCTAGGTGGTAAATACTATGCATTTGTGATTGTTGATGATTTTTCTAGATTTACATGGGTTATATTTTTGAAACTCAAAAATGATGTTTTGGAAAATCTAGTTAAATTTTGTAAGAGTGTGCAAAATGAAAAAGGGTATTCAATCACCTCCATTAGGAGTGATCATGGTGGAGAGTTTGACAATGATGCTTTAGAATTGTTTTTTGATGAACATGGTTTTAACCATAACTTTTCGGCTCCAAGAACTCCACAACAAAATGGAGTTGTCGAAAGGAAGAATAGAACAATTCAAGAAATGGCTAGGTCAATGCTCAATGAAATCTCATTACCTAAATATTTTTGGGCCGAGGCCGTTAATACTTCTTGTTATATTTTGAACCGTGTTTTCATTAGGCCTAACATGAATAAAACCCCTTATGAGCTTTGGAAAGGGAGAAAACCCAACATTGGATATTTTAGAGTTTTTGGATGTAAATGCTATATTTTGAACACCAAGGACAACCTTGGAAAATTTGATGCAAAATCCGATGTTGGAATTTTTATAGGTTATTCAACACATAGTAAAGCTTATAGAATTTATAACAAAAGAACTAATGTTGTTGAAGAATCTATTCATGTTGCATTTGATGAGTCTAACCCTCCTACAAGCAAAAGTGTAGATGATGATGTTGTAGGTTTGGGAGAAGAGGTTCAAAAGCTTGACATTGGAGAATCATCTAACGCTCCATCACAAACTCCCAAAGAGGAACTACCCGAGGAAAAGGTAAATGAAAGCAAAGGTATGGATTCTAACCTCCCTCATGAGTGGAAGTTCAAAAGTGCTCATCCTATAGACCAAATTCTAGGTGATCCTTCACAAGGAGTCACAACTAGAAGCTCCCTTAGAAACTTATGTAATTTCATTGCTTTTATTTCTCAAATTGAACCAAAGAATTTTAAAGAGGCCGAGTTCGATGAATCTTGGCTTCTAGCTATGCAAGAAGAAATAAATCAATTTATTAGAAATGATGTTTGGGAGTTAGTTCCAAGACCGTCACACCAATCGGTGATTGGAACAAAATGGGTCTATAGAAATAAGGTAGATGAGCATGGGGTCATTGTGCGTAACAAGGCTAGATTAGTGGCCCAAGGTTACAATCAAGAAGAAGGAATTGATTATGAGGAGACCTTTGCCCCGGTAGCAAGACTTGAGTCCATAAGAATGTTATTAGCTTTTGCATGCCACAAGAATTTTGTCTTGTATCAAATGGATGTCAAAAGCGCTTTCTTAAATGGATACATTATGGAAGAGGTTTATGTCTCTCAACCCCCCGGTTTTCAAGATCACAAACACCCTAACCATGTTTACAAATTAAAGAAAGCATTATATGGTTTAAAGCAAGCTCCTAGAGCTTGGTATGATCGTTTAAGCACTTTTCTTATCTCAAATGGTTTTTCAATGGGAAAAGCGGATAATACACTTTTTATTAAAAGAAAATCAAAAGACATTATTATAGTACAAATCTATGTTGATGATATTATTTTTGGTGCTACTAATGATGTTCTTTGTGAAGAATTTTCAAAGTGTATGCATAGTGAATTCGAGATGAGCATGATGGGAGAGCTCAACTTTTTCCTTGGACTTCAAATAAAGCAACAAAAGAATGGAATCTTCATAAGTCAATCCAAGTATATCAAGGATCTACTTCAAAAGTTTGACTTGGCCAATGCAAAGTCCATGAAAACCCCTATGAGCACCTCCATAAAGATGGACAAGGATGAAAGTGGTAAGGATGTTGACATCACCAAGTATCGAGGTATGATTGGCTCATTATTATATTTAACCGCTAGTAGACCCGATATTTTGTTTAGTGTTGGTCTATGTGCTAGGTATCAATCATGTCCCAAGGAATCCCACTTAAGTGCCGTTAAGAGAATCTTTAGATACTTGATAGGCACAATGAATCTAGGACTTTGGTATCCCAAGAACTCAAACTTTGAAATCATTAGTTACTCGGATGCGGACTTTGCCGGTTGTAAGTCGGATAGGAAAAGTACTAGTGGAACATGTCACTTTCTAGGAAACTCTTTAGTGTCATGGTTTAGCAAGAAACAAAACTCGGTAGCCCTATCCACAACCGAAGCCGAATACATAGCCGCCGGTAGTTGTTGTGCTCAAATACTTTGGATGAAACAAACTCTTAAGGATTTTGATGTTGATTTTGAATGTACACCCATAAAGTGTGACAATACTAGTGCCATTAACCTCTCTAAGAATCCAATCTTGCATTCTAGAGCCAAGCATATTGATATAAGGCACCACTTCCTTAGAGACCATATCCAAAGAGGAGACATTATGCTAGATTTTGTGAGCACCAATTTCCAACTAGCGGATATTTTCACCAAGCCTCTTAGTGATGAGAGATTTAGTTTTATTAGAAGAGAGCTAGGAATGACCAACATAAATGAAATTTAAGGTTTACTAGCTACTTGAATATCATATCTCTCCTTACTTACTTATGCATGTATACTCTCACTATAATATGATTCTATGCATAAATAAGCAAAATCTTATAACACTTGACCTATTAGATATATGTCTTTGAGGATAACAAATTATAGGTCATGATATGAATCTTTGGTGAACTTTGAACTCATTTTTGATTGAGTAAATATGTGAATTTTTGCATATGTGCCTAGTATATGTGTTTATGTGTTTAAACTTGTCTAAATAAGTCTATCTAGTATGCCTATAGGGTTTCTATGCTTGAATTACTCTTTGAACAATTTTTAGGTATGCTAAGTATTGAAAATTTGTTAGTTTTTGCCTAAATGAGTGTTTTTCGCCAAACTTACTCAATTTTCAACATTTTTCAAATCCGTCAGTTTGAGCACCTCACATTTAACATATTTGAACTTTTGCAAAAAGAATTTTTCGATTTGGTTGCATAAAACTCATTTTTGGTAGACTTCTACTTTTCAAGGCCTTTTTAAGGCATTTTTCGAAAAATCTACCCAAAATGCTCAATTTTCATCATTTTTCAAAACCGTAACTTCCCTCATCTCACATTTAACATTATTGAGGTGTTGCAAAAAGAATTTTTCGATTTGGATGCATACAACTCATTTTTGGTAGATTTCTCCTTTTCAAGGCCTTTTAAGGCATTTTTCGAAAAATCTACCCAAAATTCTCAATTTTCAATATTTTTCGATTCCGTCACTTCACACACCTCATATTTAATATTCTTAAACTTCTGGAAAAAGAATTTTTCAATTTGGTTGAACAGATTTCGTTTTTGGTAGGTTTTTGGCTTTCTTGAATTCTTTTTTAAAACTTACCGTAAATCGTCATTTTTCAACATTTTTCAGATTTTCTTGTTTGAGCATGTTCATTTTCTCATATTTTAGGTGTTAGAAAAAGTTTGGAGTCAATTGGGTTAAAAACAAAGTTTTTGGGCACTTTTTCGAAAAGTGGGCTGGGCTGGTGCACCAACCGGAATTCCGGTTGGCTGTGCACAGACCAACCGGAATTCCGGTTGGCGCCTGACAGCAGCCCTTCAGTTTTTTTTGCCTTTTTTAAATGCATTTTGTTCAAAATAAAAACCCTACCCACGACTCTTTTTCCCCATTCTGACTCTACACCCTAAAATACAAGCCTCCTCTCTCTTTCCTCTCAAAAATCACTCCCTCAAACCCTCACTTCATCATCCATTTCTCTCCAAAACTCTCTTTCTTTTCTTGTTTTCCCTTCAATGGCCTCATCATCCAACCCAAGGAAGAGCAAGAGGGTTCTTAATGCTGAACAAATCAGGGAGAAAAGGGCTAAAGGCAGAAATGAACCCACTCTCTTCTACAACCAAGAGGACTTCAATAGGTTCCATGAAGCTTTCTCCTCTAGGCCTATTATCAAAGGTAAGTTTTGTGACCTTCCAAGCCTAGCTTGTGTCAAATTCAGTTATCACTTTGAAATGTTAGGGTGGAAATCATTTATCAATGTTAGGGTGGAAATCATTTATCAATATTATCAAAGGTAAGTCTTGCTCCTAGAAGTGGTCATAAGGATGAGGTCAACAACATCGATATATTCATTTTATACCTTATCCTCACCAAAAAAGCACGAATCAACCTAGGGCATCTTATTCTTCGATTTATTGTTGATGTGAATAAACCCAACATGGTTAAGTCCCTCCCATTTGGCTTTCTCCTTAGCTACCTCCTACCTCTCTTAGGAGTTCCCATCTCGGGTGAAAAGACGGTTGGTCCTACCGAAGGGGATAAGCTCGGTCCTAAATCTTTCACAAGCTTAGGGTATGCTCTTATCAACAATAAGTGGGTCTTCACTCCCAAAAGAGGCCAAAGAAGGCAAGAGGGCCTTGAAGTAGGCGACGAAAGTGAAGAAGAGGAGAGCTTTGGACTACCCGCAAGCGAAAGTGAAGACGAGGAGCAAGCCGATGAAGAAGAAGCTCCAATGCCTCAAGCATCTCAATTCAACCTTGAGGAAGCCTTTGCTCGTCTTCACACCGACATGAACACTCAATTTACCAACCTGCGGAGTGACATGGCACAAGGCTTCCAAGATGTTCGTAATGAAATGGAGGAGATGAGGGCCTACATAAGGCGGTTTGGGGGGCCACCATCATAGGCATTTGCATGTTTTTCTAGTCTTGCATTCCTTTATGTTTTATTTTATTTTTCTATGTACTTATGTGTTTGCATGGCTTTATGCCTTATGTATGAATGCTTAAACTATTTAATCTATGTTTGTTTATAATTTATTTTGTGAATTCCTTTGCCATCCTTTTTGATGAATCAAAAGGGGGAGAAGTGATAGGATTATTTTTTAATATTTGGCAAAACCTCAATATCTAAGACTAACAATGTTATTTGAACTTAAGTGATATATTGAGGGGGAGTTTACAAAATCATGCAAAGTAAAACTAAAAGGTAAATTTCTTTTATCCTTGCACACATTAAGGGGGAGCTAATCTAATATTCATATTTAAAAATATCTTCCTTCCCTTGTAAAATAATCAAATATTTGATATCATCAAAAAGGGGGAGATTGTTGACCCAAACTCTTAAGTCTCCTTGTTTTGATGATTAACAAATATTTGATTATTATTTGTTACTAATGATTTGTTGATTTTGTAGCAAAAACTAAAGTGAATTAGCACTTCAAAGTCAAAATTATGACCAAGGGCAAAATGGTCATTTTACCAAGTTTTCCGGAAACGACCCGAATTGGACTTCAAGACTCAAGAAACTCAAGATAAAGGTTTAACTTCATTTCTTAGTCTTGTAAAGTGATTGCAAGTATACTTTAAGTCATAAGTATAGAATTTGGCTCACTCACGCACTAAAAAATGGTGATTTTTTAAAATGAGAAATAATTATCCTAAATTCACTTTTAAGAAAATACATCCCGATACGGTCGTAACGCAATTGGAATTTTTGAAATCGGATAAACGAGCTAAAAGTTATAAAGAATTGAAAAATGGGAAAATAGGCTTAAAACTGATTTTGCTCTCTGTTTGCCATCCGGAATTCCGGATGGGCAACCGGAATTCCGGTTGCTTCCAACCGGAATTCCGGTTCCCTCATCCGGACTTCCGGTTCGCGGCAGACAGGTTCGAAAATTAACTCCTAACGGCTATAAACGGCTAGTTTTTTCCCAAACTCTATATAAACTCGTTTTTTTCTTCAAATTGGTCGTTGGCTGAGCATTTATTACATATACCAAACCAAATCCATTGATTTCAAAGAACTTTCAAAGTTTACTCATCCAAACACATATTCACACACTTGAGCCAAAATTTGTATTTATTTCTTCTAAGTGTGCTTGCTAATCACTCTAGGTTTCTCATTGTATTATCATACTTCTAGAGTGATTTTTGCTTGTAATATCAAACACATTCCCATATTGAGATTGAGGTGAGGTTGGCACCGGTTTTGTAAACAACCCGGTTAGAGTGAGATTGGCACTTCAACAATCCGAAAAAGAGGTTGATAGTCCTTGGTGGTGGAAAACTATTGTAAGAGGTTTGGAAATACCTTGGTGAAAAATTCCCGGTTGTAAGGGTTAGTCAAGCCCGCTAACTTGGCTCGATAGTTGAACTCAAAGCTAGGTCCTTAGCTTTGAAGACCAAGGACGTAGGTGGCTTAGTTCTACCGAACCTTGTAAAATTCGAGAGTTTGCGATTTCTTAACCTTCAACTCTTTACATTACAAGTTTAATTATTTGCTATATCTATTTGATTGCCATATTATTTGCTTTTGCTTGATAAATTTGATTTATTGCATAATTTGGCATATTAAGTTTTAAATTTCCGAAATTAGTTTAAATTTCCAATTCACCCCCCCTCTTGGAAACATATCTTGGGTTAACAAAAACTAGTGTATGGTGATCGAGGTGCTTGAAGATGTACCTAGTTGTATCCAAATATTCATTGAGTGCAGTCTTAGTCCAAAATGAGGATGGCTTCTCGTACCTCGTGTACTACATCAGGGAAAACTTTCTTGACGTCGAAACTAGGTATGCTGAGCTGGAGAAGCTTTCCTTAGCCCTTGTCATGATTTCTTGGAAACTACATCCTTACTTCCAATCTCATAGTAGAAATTTTGACTAACTCCTTGCTGCGACAAACTTTACAAAAGCCCATTGTGTTTAGTTGAATGCTTTGATGGGTCGTATAGCTCAACTAGCTTGACTTGAAGTTGAGCCACAAATAGTGATAAAAGGGTAAGCCCTTGCATATTTTTATGGTTAAGTTCGCTTACTTGCAACCAGTCTTATTTGGTCATATTCCTTGCGAGAAGAAATGGGAAGGTGAAAAGCTTTATGTGGAAGGGTTTTAAGGTGATAATAGGGCAAGAGTATAGTAGTATTAAAGTAACGCCCTGGATAACCAAGACCATTACACTGCGTATTTTAAAATAGTGCAAGACTTGCTAATCAAGTCGTTTGAATAATAATGTGTACCTAAAGTCAACTATTAGGCTAGGGTTAAAATATTTTGATTATAGATGGATTAATTTTCATTAAAAACAAATGTTTGGAACATGGGATCCCAAAAACAGGGTTTAAGTGACAATTTACAATCCTCCAAAGTTTAACACAAACAACATCCACTCTAATGGAAAAATACAAGTTTTAGGCCTCTGTCCTTGTACTAACCCTCGGGTGTGGCTGTAATACCCTAAACTCCAGGGACCGTTACGGTGTGCATTTCAAACAGTGCTAAACTCGCTAATCGAGTCATTTGGCCATAATCATGTAACTAAGTATGATTAGCGGCTTACGGTTAAAATTTTTGGTTAAGATATAACGTTTTCACTAAAACGTTTACTGTATACATTGGGATCCCAAAAATATAATTTAAAGGTTAATTACAAGAAAATATTTACAACCAGCCGACCTAAGCAGAAAAATAGGGTTTAACCCTAGTTCCTCTTTCAACCCTCGGTCATGGCGGTCGAGCAGCCGCATATGTACACGTCGTCACCTAAGCTCTCCAACTATGGATGGTCCAGCTTTCTTTTGCCTTTACCTGCACCACATAGCACCCGTGAGCCGAAGCCCAGCAAGAAAACTCAATATGCTCATGAACAGTAATAACATGTCACTAAATCATAAGGTGCATGCCTAGCAATGATAGCCCTATTCATGCATGCAAATAAGTTCAGATAATGATGGGGAATCCATGATGAAGAATCCTACCCTCCTGAATGGATGACTATCAAGCCAATCCTAATCAGATGAGTGATTTAACACTTTGAGGTTCTGTTAACCATGATGGAGCGTATAGCTCTAATCAGATGAGTGATTTAACACTTGAGGTTCTATTAACCATAATGGAGCGTATAGCTCTAATCAGATGAGTGATTTAACATTTGAGGTTTTGTTAACCATAATGGAGCGTATAGCTCTAATCAAATGAGTGATTTAACACTTTGATGTTTTGTTATCTATGATGGAGCGTATAGCTCTAATCAGATAAGTGATTTAACACTTGAGGTTCTGTTAACCATAATGAGTGACTGATGAGCAAGTCACTAACTTAAACCAGATGAGTGACTGATGAGTGAGTCACTACAAGACTCAGCACCCACAGCCATGTGACAATGCAGTCACCTGGGCCTTCTAGCCCTGGCTCTAAGTGACTAGCCATAGGCTAGACAAGCGCTTTTAGTTTTCATCGAACTTGAGGTCGGTCCGGCATTAATGCTCATGTTGACTCATTCAATGCAGATGTCGATTAGATCTAATCTTTTTCGGCTCGCGTTAAACACGCTAAAACTGTTCTTGACTTATTAGTCAATACCATATGACCAATGCTCAGTACTATTGCCAAACTTGACTAGTGAGTCACATCTTCACAGTTAATACCGACACCATTGCCAATTCTGACTAGTGAGTCAGTGCCATGCACAAGTAAGCAATGCAACTAGGCATATATCATATGTCAAATATCCAAATGTAGGGCATTCAGCATGCTTACTTAACAATTGCTAGAATAATTAGGATCATGCACAAATACAGAGACTCAAGCTCTGATCAATATCATATTCAACATTCATGGCATGCCCTAATCACATGTTTCTCGTGCATGACATGCATCACATACTGGGTGCATTTTTCTTACCTCTGGTTCGAGCGAGAAATAATAATTGAACGACCCTTTAGAATGATCGATCCTTTGATCCCTTAGCGGTCACCTAGTCATAACCAATTATAACTTCCATTAATGAAAATCAACAATAAAATGGTCTTGACCAAAACCTCACTCCCAGGACCCCGAATTGTACCCAAACGGTGAGTAGATTTGATCCCGAGCCTTAGGAATTGAAACCCCAAGCCAAAAACCCTTAAAAATGCCTAAAACATGCATCAGAGAAAATAGGGTAGTGCTATAGCGCAGTGCCCCTAGCGCCCCAGTGCTACAACCAGGGGAAATTTTCCCTGGCTAGCGCTGTAGGGCCACCCTTTAGGCGCTGTAGCGCTAGGACCAGGCATAATTGCCCTGGTTCTTCCCTCCTTCGACTCCTCCTTTCCCAACCTGAAAAACAAGCTTCCAAACTCCATTTATACCCCTAATTGAACCCAAAAACCATCTACACATGACCTAGGCATCATAACCAAAGTAACCTTTGCCAAAAACCCCCATTGAATTCTCAACTTTCCAACTCAAGAACCAAACTGAAAATCAAATGGAAACATATCAAGAACAAGAGATTCTATGGTCAAAAACTTACCCCAAGCTCAGAATTACACCATCTTCAATGGTGGAACACAACCCTAGATTATCAAGACTTAACTCCCTAGCTTGGTTCCTCAAAATGAGCTTCAAAATTCAAAGGAAAATGGAAGAGAAATGGTGATCGGTTGAGGAGAAGAAGATGCTATGTTTTGGTTAACTTCCACAGCCTTCAAATGGCTAAATATAACCTTAAGGTGAAAAGACCTAAATGCCCTTATGCCTAATTAAAACCATTAACAGCCACCAAGGGCAAAATCATCATTTACCGCCTATTTCGTTAATCATAATTAACGCTCTCCAATTCCCGTTATTCTCAATATTTTCAAATGCTAATAAATCACATCCCATTACCCTTTAATTCCCGGTAATGTTTTAATCCTCAAATTATCCCAAGACTCACCCCGAGCCCCAAAATTAACCCCGTTATGACCAGAGCAATAACTTGCATTCAAAGATCGTCTCATGCCGAATGACTCGAACAAATCCACATATAATGTGGTATTATTCATAATTCATCAACATGCATGAAAATACACAATTACGCCCTCAACGGGCCAAATTACCAAAATGCCCTTATAATTAAAAAAAATGGACCCATATGCATGCATTTATCATCATATTATAATACAATTCACATAAACATGCATATAATCCTTTAATGGCATAATAAATCAATTATGGCCCTCCCGGCCTCCTAATCAATGTCTTAAACCTTATTATGGATTTTGGGGCATTACAGTGGCGGTCGAGCAGCAGACTATGTACACTCCGCCCCCAGAGCTCTCCAACTAATGGTTGGTCCAGCCTCCCTTTTCCTTTATCTGCACCACGTAGCACTCGTGATCTAAGGCCCAGCAAAAAAACCATAAACAACACACACATATACAATAGTAGCATCCAATCAATCTCAGAACAGTCATTCAGAAATTCAATAGAATATAAGTATCAAGCTAATAACAGTAAACATGTATTTTCAAGAATATAATTTAACCAATGATACAAATGCTCAGGGTCGACGCCCTCAGACTTAGCCCTTTGTTTACTAAGCTCACCCCGACTCGCTTAGGCCGCGTCCATTGTTTATTTAGCTAACCCCAGCTCACAGTGGTCAAGCTGCGTCCAATGCGCTAATCGTCAGCTCCGGCTCCCTTAGGCCATACTTTAATATTTCACATAATAATAATATAGTTACACAACACATATATCCACATACAGGGAACCTTAATCCCAAATACAACCAAATGGGTGCAGTTTTCTTACCTCGAATCCCGAGCGAAGAACATAGAACGGTCCCGAGCACGATCCTCAGTCCTGAGCCTTGGCGACAAACCTAGTCATAGTGTCAATGGGTAACCATCCATTTCTGATCCAAATAATACTTAGGAAATAATAGCTAGCCTCCGGGACCTCAATTTCTACTAAATCGAGTAGTAGAAATTGTCCTGAGCGCCTAAGTTTGAATTCCCGAGCCTCCCCGAACCTTAAACCTTATTCCCCTTAATTTACCCATTGCGGGCCGCGACTTGCCCTTGAGGGTCGCGGCCCGCCCTTCAAACAAAGACCCAATCCCCCTGATGGGGGACACGGGCTGCGACCTGCACTCCCCCGAGTCGAGGCGCGCTTGGTGGACAGAGGCTCCCAGCCTCAAAACTCATGCATATCGCAGCGCCTAAAGAACAGGTCCGGGACCCAAGGCCCCAAACCCAGAAAAAACCACACTTCCAGCATCCTTTTCCTCGAGCCTAACCACAATTTCATACCCCAAATGACCAGCCAAACTCAAGTTCAAGTTCATAATTCCTACCTTTTTAGCCTAAACATTATGTCTAGCCTATAGACAATTCCTA
This sequence comes from Humulus lupulus, assembly GCF_963169125.1. Taxonomy (NCBI): domain Eukaryota; kingdom Viridiplantae; phylum Streptophyta; class Magnoliopsida; order Rosales; family Cannabaceae; genus Humulus; species Humulus lupulus. The sequence goes on along the minus strand of NC_084797.1, from coordinate 44,517,152 downwards.
CTCCCCCTAAGCACCTAAAATCAGCTTAGAAAACCAAAACTCATGCAAATTTTAACTTCTAACAACAACACAATAGAATTCAATTCTAACAAACCTAAATTCCAGCAGATAGAATAGAATTCTTACCTCAAGTATAGGTTGATCCTCAGAGTTCTTCTTTGGCTAATTCTAGTTGTAACCCCCCTGGTTTCTAGCCCAATTTCAGCTCAATTTCCTGACCTTTCTTCTTTAAGTTTCTAAGTTTCCCCTTAGTTCTAGAGATAGAAAGAGAAAACCGTATATTTGAGAGTGTGAGGGAGACTAAGTGAATTCCTTCTTACCCTGCTAGTTTCCTAAAACCTTAGCTAACCATATACCTTAGCCAAAAGACCAAAATACCCCCAAGACATCCCAGCCCTCTAATTGCCTCTAGGGGTAAAATAGTCATTTTCTGATTCCCGCTAATTCCTCAAAGGTTCCTACCATTTACCAATAAATCTCGTCGTATCCAAATAATTACCAAATACTTCATTATTCAAAAAATCCCATAATATATTCTCTAAATTCCCAAAATACCCCTAGGCCCCCCCGAGCCGGATATTAAACCCTGCTGTGACTATTTCGCTAATCTGCTCACTAGGACCGTCTCGAGCCAAATACTGCAAATATATCCACATAATAATGTGGTCTCAACCAGTTATCACATAAAATCACATTTATGCCTTCAACGGGCCAAAATTACAAATGTACCCTTATAAGCTATAAAGGGCCCACATGCATATCTAATCCTCATAAACATGCATATAATATGTTCATATAATCATATTAATCATGCATGCCACATAGTCACGCATTTAACCAATTAAACACACATATAAACCAATTATGTCCTTCTGACACGCTAATCAAGGCACTAAGCCCTATTTGCAATTTTGGGTTGTTACAATTAATTAGCCCTTAAGATCGTAAGATCCATTGTGTTGTCGAGGAGAAAAATGACATGCACCTAAAACGTTCCAAAACATTCTCCGCCTCCTTCCAAAGCCACACAATCTAGCAAGTCCTGAGGGCAAAATGCCCACCAACGCCCACCAAACTAGCAAAACCAGTGAAACACCAATCCTTTGGTATCTGATAGATGGTACCATTACCTCTCATTGCATAGAAGCTTGCAACTTAAGGATCAGGTTAGCTCATTATGTCATCTACGATGGAAGATTGTATAAATGATGAGCTTTCTCCCAACCTCTACAATGTTGCCTCATGACCAATGAGTCTCTTTTGGTCCTTTGCAAGATTTACGAGGAAAATTGTGGAAATAATATTATATAGATCTTGAAATCTATAGGTTTTGAAAGTTAATTAGTGGTTATGGATTTTTTTTTTTGTATGAGTACTATAAGTTGATTTATATTTAAAAAAAAAACTTCTTATAATTTTGAGAATATTATGTCAGCGGCTGTTTTAGGTCCTCCTGAAGGACATAATAATTTTTTTCATCACTCAAAAAATATCGTAAAAGACTCAAACTCCAATTGCAATAGCAGAGGTTAGATCTCATGATAAGATTAGGTTGATTTAATCATTTTTAAATTTAAAAAATAAATCAATAAATAAATATCTGGTTAAGATTCTATCTTTTATTAATGTAATGTTTTTTGCTTGGAAAGAAATATCTACTTCTATTAAAAAAAAACTAACAAATAAAAAGGATATTGTAAGAATAAAATTTAATAATGAAATGAAATTAATTAGACGAGGAAAAGAAGAAGCGTGGAAATGATCCGCGCGTAATTGATAATTTGAGAAACCAGTTGGAAGGTTCTGAGGAAGAGTGGGAGGGTTACGTGGCACTGAGAAAAGAAGATGTTTAAGAAAGGTACGAAGGTATGAAGGGACAAGTTTCGAGAATAACGTCACACACCAAAATAAAAACACGGTTGATCTAAAACTTGACAGTTAATAACTGCCTGCATCATCTGGATTTTAGAGATTTTCAAAAAACAAAGGAAAAGGCAAAGCCGGTGGTTTATCCGCGGAAACGCGTAGATAGTGAGAGTGTACTCAACTACGTGGATATTTCCCTTTGAAGCAAATATCACGATCCTCTAGCTTGTGGGCCCCACGCCTATATTTACGTACAACTTCTTTTATTCAATAATAGAATTAATTATTTTTCTTTGCCTGTCCCATTCCCACTTCCACTCCATAATTTTTTTTTTTTTAATTTATGTCTTAAGATATGGGCAATTTGGCATTTGGGGAGCGAGGAAGTTGGAGAGGAAAGTGAGTGTGTCATTTTCTTGTCATACCTTTTCGATTCAATTTGGTTCGATTAATAAAAAAGTATATCGTAGCTACATACTTGCGTACGTACATGTGGCTAGCTGATCTTAAGATGAAACGGTCAAGTGTGTCGTATCTAAACTTGGAACTGGATTAGTCAATTTTCTAAAAATCAACTCCTCGTATATCTTTTTATAGGTATGCATTTATAAACGCACACAATTTTATTTCATTTAAAAAAAAATACGTGGCAGTGTTTGCCATGCTTTACATCGTGAACATTGCATATATTAGTACCATTTGAGAATAGAGACAAAGTATTAGTCATAAGGGGATCTAAAAGAATCTTTTTTGATATATTTGTTTGCAGAATGACTCAGTCAACATAATGAGATCATTTTAATTCTTTCCTTTTCATTCGATTATGATGAAGAATTTTCATTCGGTACACGTGCGAGTTATGAGAATTAAACGTGGCACTACAAAAAATATTGTTTTTAGCGAGAACTCTACACCAAGAACAAGTTGTCGGTAGTTTTATTTTTCAGAAAGACAAGACTTATTTGCGAGTTGGGAAAATGTTAAGTGTCTATACTGAGAACATATTCTCAGTATAAGTTCATTACACATCTCAAACCACGCAACCTCTTCTTTTTTTTCTTTTCCTCATTTTTACAAAAAGCTTTCTCTCTCCTCTGCACTCTGCCTCTCCACTAAAAAACCTCATTTCCCTCTTACTAAACATCTATTTCTTCATTCGATTCTCTCCAAAAATTCGAGTTTTCTCTATATTTCTTAAGGTAAAGTATATTTCATTCATTTATATATTTATATCTATGTATAAAACGATAACCCTTTTTTTTTTGTTTTTTGTATTTTTTGTTTGAAATTGTTCTTGGTGCGATTTTTCTTCCTTTCTAGTGAAGGATTAGAAGTTGACATGCTCTTTCAATATTAAAAGGTAATTTGTTTTAAATTTTTTAGTTTTGTTAGATTTTTTTTCAATTTTATTAGCTTAAGTGGTTGTTTTCTATATAGATCTTTATTTTAATATATATTTTTTTAATATATAAATGAATCAATATTAGCTTTAACAGAAATCTATTATTATATTAGAGTGTGATTATTTTTAATTTTTTTAGCTTTTTTACTATAAAATAAATAAATATTAGGGTGTGAATGTTTTTATTATTAGATTTTAATAATGTTTACTAGTGAAAATGGGATTAGGGATTAGAAAATTGTTAGATGGTTAATTAGTATTTTTTTTTTGGTATCAAAGTAGATTCTTTGTTGTTTTGGTAAAAATTATGTACAAAATTAAACTAAGTAGATTATAGAACCTATAAATTGTATTTTAGATTAAAGTTAATTATTTTTAGTTAGTCTTATACTTTAATAGTATATATTTTTTGTATATAATTTGACTTTTAGTTATAAAAATGTGTTTGCAATGTTCTGTTGTTTTGTCTTGGTATTTTCTAGGTGTTGTTTGCAGGTTTTTTATTTTGGAATAGATGAAAATATAGTCGTTATGCTGCCAATTTTTTTTTTTTATATATAAATTTAGGATGTCAACTAAAATGTTTAATAAAACAATTTTTCAATAAAGCAAATATTTCATTAGTGAGTTAACAAGTAATTTTTGTTTAATTATGATGAAAATAAATTTTATAAATATTAGTGAACATTTTTATGTTAAATATTAAATATAAAACTAATTAAAATTTATTATATAATTAATTGAAAATAATAAAGTGGTTTAATTTAGAAGAAAAAAAGTAAGTCTAATACTTTGAAAATAATTTTTATTCTAATCAAAATAATGTTAAAATTACTAAATTTAATATTTAATCGAAGATTAATTATTAATAAATTTAAATAATTAAATATAAACAAATAAAGATAATTATTAAACATATTACAATTAGACATCATAAAACATTATATGTGATAATTATTGAAAATAACATAAGATATTATGAGACAAAAAATTTATCTATTTGTTTGTCTTTGGTAATAAGAAATTATTACCAAAGACAGGATAGTGTGTTATTATCACATAGTGATAATTTTTTAATTATTTCTATTTTCATTAAAATTCTTAGACCTGTTCGGAGAGGGTGAGTCATTAATGACTCTCTCTCTAAATTGTCCAGTTCGGACAATTTGGGATTACTATATACCTATAGTGTGATTTGCAACTTATTTATTATTTCATTTGTATACATTTCGGTATGCATCTCTTTGGGGAGGTGTTGCCGAAATTTTTACAAATATGTAACAATATTATGAGTGTAAATCACATTATATGTATATTGTAAACCTAAATGGGATATGTTCTTTACCCTTATAGAAATTGAGTGAAAAAATGGATTAGGACATACACACAAATTGATTGTAAGTTTGATGATAAGTGTTCTGTACAGTGCTACACTCATACAATGTTGATCGACAAGAGCTGGATTAATTTGACAGATCAATTATCTGATTAGTATGAAGCTGGTGTGATGGATTTTCTTCAGAGAGCTAGGCAGTACGTTGACTCAAGGGGATTGGTGAAATATCTGTGTAGGAGGTATGTCAACATTGAATTTTAGACGATTGATGTATTAGAAAATCATCTCTTTGTGAATGATTTTCTACAGAAATATACCAATTGGCATTGGCATGGAGATGATGAATTAATATCAATGAGGAAAGTGATAGATCGAAAATGATGAAGATGAAATGATTGATGTTCTCAATGAAGTTATGCAAAATGACAATGACGAATATGAAGAGAATGAGTGCGATCAAGAGATTTCTACAGCAGACTACAGGGGTGGGCAACATTATAACGATTTGTTTGCTAAGATTGAGGCTCCATTATTCCCTGGGTGTCAAAATTACACATCATTGAATTTCCTAGTGAATTTGATGCCTTTCAAAGTGTTGGGAAAAATTCCCAACAAAATATTTGATGGAATGCTAGAGTTGTTACATGATGCATTTCCAGCCGCAAATAAGCTTCCAAAATCGCATTATGCAGCGAAAAGGTTGTTACATAAACTTGGATTGGGCTACGAGTCAATCCATGTCTGCAAGCATGATTGCGCACTGTTTTGGAAAGAACATGTTGGAAAAAGAAATATCCTTTTTGTGGGGAGGATTGGTGGGTGGACAAGAACACCGTGGCCAATAAAGTGCCTCATAAAGTGATGCGTTATTTTCCTTTAACCCCTAGGTTAATGCGAAAATATGCATCGAGGCACATTGCTCAACATATGAGAAGGCATCATAAGCAACGTATAAAAGATGATGGTGTATTGCGTCGTCCTACTGTTGGGAAAGCGTGGAAGGACTTTGACCAAAATAAACCAATATTTGCAATGGAACCTAGGAATGTGCGCCTTGGATTGGCTTAAGATAGATTCAATCCCTTTGGTAATATGAGTCTTTCTTATAGTATGTGTTCGGTTGTGTTGACGACATATAACTTGCCACCATGGTTGTGCATGAGATAAACTAATTTCATGTGGAGCTTATTAATTCCGGGACCTCATTCGCCAGGAAAAGATTTTGATGTTTTCTTAAGACCATTGATTGATGGGTTAAAAGAATTATGGGTGATCGGTGTACAGACTCGAGATACAGTCGATCGTAGTTTCTCCACTCTTCGAGCAGCTTTGATGTGGACTATAAACGATTACCCAACAAAAAGTAGTCTTTCTGGATGGATTGACCAAGGTTATTGTAACGCTCTGCTAATTAGGGTACGTTACCATGTGTGTTTAAAATTAGTGTGGGACTCGCTAAACGAATCATTTGGATTAAACATGTGATTAAGCCACTAAGGGTTTAGGTATTTAAATTTTTGGTCAAGTCGTAAACATTTTCAGTAAATAGAAACTTTTGTCTTTACATGGGATCCCAAAATACAAGTTTAAAATTCGGTTACAATTCCAAGGTTACAAAATAAGCCGACCTAGGCGGCAAAACTGGGTCCAACCCTAGCTTCCTTGAGCTTCTTGGTCGTGGTGGTTGAGCAGACTGCATATGTACACGTCACTACTATCGCTCTCCAACTCTTGGCTGGCCAAGCTTCTCCTTACCCTTACCTGCACCACAAAGCACATGTTAGCCAAAAGACTCAGCAAGAAAACATATTCAACAATTCACGGAGTAATAAACAGAACACAAATCAGCAACCATGGACCTGCACAAGTGTGTGTTACACTCCCTTTTTATTTATTTGGCATCCAAGCCAGTCAAGTGCTTGGTGCACCCCCAAGGTGGCCCAGCCACAACGGCCTGCGTTCAACGTGCGTAATGTCGGTCTCAGCTCATAAGTCGAGTCTTACAGATCCTCGACTTATAAGTTGAGCCCCTTAAATCAAGTGTGCCCTCGACTAGTAAGTCGATCCTTAACCAAATACAATAATAGGTCCTCAGCTTATAAACCAAGCTTTCTTGCCACAATAGACAATCACATAATATGTTTATCACACATACAAATACAATGCATTACAATACTTTTAAACAGGTATACACATGCATAATCATAATCATGCGCATTTACAGGGCCAACGCCCAAATCAAGATCATGTTCAGCATTCGGGCCAAGCCCTAATCATGTACATCATATTCTGGGTGCAGTTTTCTTACCTTTGGTCCAAGTGCAAGCTACCAACAAACGACCCTTGAGTACGATCCTTGATCCGAGCCCTTAGCGAAGACCTAGTCACAACCATGATAAATAATCATGTCAAAATGAGTGAATAAAGGCCCCTGGACCGAGTCCTAGCCTCCAAGACATTGAATTCCACTAAAGTGGGTAGTAGGATCGATCCCGATCCCTTAGGGTTGAGTTCCTGCACTCAAAAACCCTCTCGGGGTTCAAAACCTCTTAAGCGTCACGACCCCATGCCCTTGTACCGCGGCCCGCCTCAAGTCAGAGGCTCAGCCTCCCATTTTACTAAACACGCGATGTGACGCGCCCTCACGATTTCCTTGGCTCCCTGGGTTCAAGAGGGCTGCGGCCCAACCCCTTCGAACCCAGAATTCTTGGGTTTTATTCAGCCAAACCCAACCCAAATCACTCCCAAAATAAACCTAAAATCCCAATTCAATTCCCATAACCAATTTAACACCTCACTAGCAATAACACCTAACTCAAAACTTGATTGAAAACTCATCAAAATCCACAATTCACTCTCCAAAACCTCATACATGAAAACACTAAACTTCCTACAAAACATCAGAATTGGCATAAAGAAATTCGAGTTCAGACCCTTACCTCTGAGATAATTCACCCTTGAGCTAATCCCCAAGTTCAACAAGTCTAACTCTTCAATTCTTTGGTCTAGAATTCCCCAAGTTTCAGCAACTTCCAAGCTTCACAAGAGGGAGAGAGAGAGAGCTGAAGTATCTGTTTCTTCTAAGTGTTTCTAAAATCCTAGCTGCCCAAACCAAGCATATCTGTTTAGCCAAAAGTCCAAAATACCTTTATAACTAACTTAAATCCTCTAGTAACCTCAAGGGCAATTCCATCAATTGCCAATTCCCGTAAATCCTTGAGTGTTCCTCCAAATCCCCAACTATCTCAAAATAATAATCATTTAATCTCCCATTCCCCGATAAGTCTCGGTAATGTACTAAATTACCAAAATACCCTTAGGCTCACCCCAAGCCGAGTATTGACACCCCGTTGTGACTTTTCCGCTAACTTGCTCACTAGGATCGCCTCGCGTCGAGTAACCCAAATATATCCACATAATAATGTGGTCTCAATCACACACACATATTTACAATTATACCATCAACGAGTCAAATTGTTAAAATGCCCTTCTTATAAGAAACAGGCCGCACGCATATTTAATTTTTCTAAACATGCAAGCATAGTTATATTATAATATAATTCACATGATGACATGCTCATACCATATTAGCACAAAATTAAAATAATTATTGCCTCCCGCCCCATAATTCAGGCACTAAGCCATATTAGGGAATTTGGGATGTTACAGTTATCATGCTTGCTCTACATGCAATGTGGCAAAACCATCTATTCGTTTACAAAAGAAGGTTGCTTTTTATGGCCATACATATTTTTTACCAATCAAACATGCTATTAGAAGGGACAAGAAGACATATGGTGTTGTTGAAAAAAGACTACAACCAAAGCCATTAACCATGCAAGATATGTTCACACAAATGAGTTTATACCCGATTCTCTTCCTGTTAAGCATATAAGATATGGTGGCCAAAAAAGAAAGCGTAAAAAAAAACAAGTAGGTTGGCAGGAAAAAAGTTTTTTGAGCTCCCATATTGAGCCTGTTAATCCTATAATTGGCATTTTTATAGAAATATCTTTTTTCTTAAAAGATAAATTGGTTGATTTAATTGTTTCCTTTTATTATTTTCGGAAATAATTGTTTTCCTTTTATTATAATTTTCGGAAATATTTGTTTTCCTTTATTATAATTTTCGGAATTGTTTGGTTTCCTTTATTTCAAATTTCGGAAATCCACTTTCCTTTTGTGTGAATTTTGGTCAATAATGTGCTTCCTTATTTAGCATATATTGTCTCATTTTGTTTATAAAGGAAACAAAGTATATTACAAATATTCGATACTTACCCAAAGTTGTTTTTGGATTATTTGCTGATATATTTTCGTGCAACTCAAGGATTGAAATCAGGAAACTGGTTCTTAATGTCATTAATTGTTGTTTCCTTTTTTAGCTTGTTTTGATCCGTCACAGGTCTGAGCTGTCCCCACCGATATCACATCTGTCGGATCAGCATTTTCTAAAAAAGGCATATCTTCATCAATCAAGAATAACTACTGTGATTCTTGCCGTTTATTAGAAGAATTCTTTCTCTGCCTTTGTGAGCACGAAAAAGACTCTATAAATAGGGCTCTAAAGGCAGTGAGAAAAGTGAACTCTTTGGTGCATTATTCGTGAGCTTAATTGTAATATTTCTGAGAGTTCCTCTTTGTATTCAAGATCATAAGTATTCATGTGATCTTGTAGAATTATGTGTGTTTAGTTTTTAGTGGTGAGTTTATACCATGTTCATGAGTGAATACACATTGTAATTTGAACACAACGTTTATAGTCTTCGGGAGAAGATTTTTACAAGCCTTGCGTCGGGAGGATGCAAGCACTTGCTGGCCATTGAAGGGAGTTCAAGTGGTTGAGTGTTTCTGTTATACCCAGATTTCGAGCTATAGTAAATATGACCTCGAAAGCTGAGTTCGCAATAAATGGTCTCGTGAGGGTTAGGGCATGCTCTAGGATTGTAAATCGAGCCTGCAAAGTACGATACACGACCTCGAGTATCGTGACCTCGAAATGATCTCGATCTCGAAAGGTAGCTCTGAGAGCACCCTCATCTTCAGGAACAACTTCGGAGCAGGGGTCTTGAGCTCGACGTACTATCTCGAAAGCCACGTTAGCTCGGGAGATGTCACTGGCTCGGGCAATGATGGGAAACTTGGGAGGCAAGAGCCTTAGAGATACGCGATCGCCGCTTTGAATATCAACAAGTATTATAAACATGAGATGTAATCCTCATTTATTAATGTAAATCCCCAAGAATCGTGGGATATTATTTAATCAGTTATGCGTTTCCTGGTCTTCAGGGACGTTTCCTTTCTTATCTGATTATAGGCATTTAAAGCCATTTATTTTATTCACAAAAGAGTAACTACCCAAAATATGTGGGATAGTATTCTGCATCCTTCTCTATAAATAGAGAAGCCATGCACCATTGTAAAGGACCGAAATTCTGATCCTTGAGAGAAAACTCTGGAGAATTCATACTAAAGAATTTTTCAGAGATAATCTTGAGATTAGTAACAGAGACTCGTGGACTAGGCAGATTTAACTGCTGAACCACGTAAAAAATCGTGTGTTTGATTTGTTTGTTTCATTTGGCCATTGTCATTCATTGTTTTTGTGCTCTTCTTTTATCTGTTTGACGAAAAACGGCGTCAACAGTTTGGTGCTTTCATTGAGAGCCTCAAGCATTCATCCCTGAGAGATTCATGGCTACAAAAAATCAGAACACCCCTGACGAAAGCTACCCAAGGCGTCCTGGAAAACAACCAATGGAGAACCCGGAGTCTGAGGAGAGAAGTGGGTCCTTCGATTCCCGGGGACCACCGCCTCCACCGAGGGATGAGAATATGTACTACAATCCTGAACGTTACGTTCCTATTGTAGAACTGGAAAACCGGCAGTTGAAAAAGCTGTTGGCAGAAGCCAACAAAAGGAATGAGGAGTTGACTAGGATAGTCGCGGAGGCGCAGGTGGCTCAGCCCCCGCCTTCGCGCGAAAACCAAGTCCCTCCTCCAAGGGACGTGCATGTTCCTCCCTGGCGGCCCCGTGGACGACCACGAAAAGATGCTGCCACGAGGAGGCCGACTCAACCTCCGGCACCAGCAGAGCCATCTGCTCCTCCTAGGCCCCAGAGGAGTACCCGAGCTCGGGTCCCGTCTAATCCACCTGCGGAAGCGCCTGCAGGAACTGAGAATAACCGAGCTCCTACCGAGGCTCGGACTCAGGTTCCTGGTAGCGCACCGAACGCGACTGACCCATCTCGGGCAAATTCTGGACCCTCTAGGCCGAGGCAAGGGAGGCAGCCACCGTCGCCTATACGGTTCCCTCCATCTCCCATAAGATATCCTTCACCTCCCCGCAGAAACGCTCAACCTATTCAGAATCAGGATCAAGGGCGTACAGGGGATAGACAAGGACACAGGGAGACTTTCCAGGAGCGGAGAGGCGCACAATCTGAGAGAAGTCAGACGTCCCGGTCTCGCATTGCGGAGACAAGGCGACATGGGAAGAACCCATCTCGAAACGACCGATCAATGAGTTTCACCAGTGACGAGTCCGGAGAGACTAGGTCCGTCAGTAAACGCGACTGAGGTCGTAAAAATACTGGAAGCCGCAAGATCTGTCCTGACCTGCGGAATCATCTGAATCAGAGCAGGGGGAAGGGAGATCAGACAAATCCGGACCTAAGGAATCACCTAAATGGGCGTAGAGATCCCTCACGGAGACGCGAGCCTGGGATCATGATCAATGACTGTCAATTCCAGACACCACCTAAGGACCCAGTCCAAGAAAGGATTGATCAGCTCGAAAAAGCCTTTAGGCTTTTAAAGAATGAACGAGGGAACGGTCGATATGAGGACTCTGACGAGGAGCTCGAGCCGTTTGCTCCAAATATTTCTAACACTCAATTTCCTCAAGGGTTCCGGATTCCTCACGTCCCAGCGTTTGAAGGAAAAACCGACCCATGCAGTCACCTGAGTACATTCAACACTATTATGAGAGCTAGTAACGTGGGTTACGAGCTTAGGTGTATGTTGTTTCCAACATCATTGGCCGGACCTGCTAAGAGTTGGTTTGAAAAGTACAAGAGGCACTCGATAACTTCATGGGATCAGTTGTCTAGAGACTTCAAGAAGCAGTTCCGAGCCATGATGGGAGTCAGACCAGAGGCATCCACTTTGACTAACGTCCGACAACAGCCGGGCGAAACACTGAAAAGTTACCTGACAAGATTTAATCTAGAGGTCGCACGGGCTCGAGATGTGGATGATAGTGGGCACCTGATGGCTATCCGAGCTGGTGTGTTACCTGGAAGTGCCCTTTGGGATGACATGCAAGGGAAACCGGTGAGGTCAATAACCGAGTTTAACAGACGGGCGCAGAGATTTGTCAATGTAGAGGAGGCGAGGTCAACGCTGAAGGCGACCTCGCAGACCGAAACTACAACGATAAACATTAACTCCGCCTCAACCTCGGCTGACCAAGCAGCTCCACAGCCTACCTCGGAGAATCCCTCCAAGAGGAAAAAGAGTGAGGGAAATAACCCCGAGGCTGAAGGAGGAAAGAAAAAGAAAGGAGAAAGGTATTTATCCGTATATAAAGTACACACTGAACTCAACGAGTCTCGGGAAAACATATACCTGGCTAATGAAAACCAGGTCCCCTTCAGGCGTCCGGACCCAATGAGAAATCAAAAGTCAAAAAGGGATTCCAGTAAGTATTGCCGGTTCCATAGAGACACCGGACACACCACTGATGAATGTCGACAGCTGAAGGACGAGATCGAGGGGTTGATCTCGAGAGGTTATTTCCGACAGTATGTCAAAAACCAGAGTACTGGACAGACTACTGCGAGTCAGAGAGTAGCCGCGCCTTCGACGGCACAAAATAATAACTCCCAATCTCGGGAAGAAGACAGGCCCCCGCCGATTGATGGAGAGGATGTAATAACCATCTCGGGAGGGCCTCATCTCGCGGGAGGGGGCAGAATTGCTCAAAAGTGATACGTTAACGAGTTGAAGACAAAGGACGGGTCTCCTTATGAACCCGAACCTAGGGCACCAAAAAGCCAAAGGGTTGAAACGCAACCGATAACATTCACTGAGGAGGACGCTTCTCATGTTCAGTTCCCTCATCATGACCCATTGGTTATTACCCTTCAGCTTGCCAACAAGAGAGTCCGCCGAGTTCTCATAGATAATGGGAGCTCGGTCAACATTCTTTATAAGGCGACCCTCGAGAAAATGGGACTCTCCCTTCGCGACCTGAAAGCATGTGCAACTACTTTGTACGGATTTTCAGGAGAAGGGACTGCTTGTATGGGATCCATTGAACTCCCCGTGACCTTGGGAGACTATCTAGTCTCGATGACCAAGATGATGGAGTTCGTGGTGGTAGAGTTACCATCTGCCTACAATGTACTGCTCGGGAGACCCACCCTGGTCGGGCTGGGGGCAGTGTCATCTGTGAGGCACCTGGCCCTTAAGTTCCCAACCCCAAGCGGGGTCGGGACTTTAAAAGGAGATCAATTGGCAGGAAGGGAGTACTATAGCATTTCTTTGAGGGGAAAGAAACAAACGAGCGCTCAGGCACTCGTTATCATACAAAATAAAGATGGGACGGTTTTAGAAATTGACGAGGAGATCGATCCGAGGATCGAGGAAAAATTTGACCTCCAACCTTTGGAGGAACTCGAAGAAGTTCAGCTCGAGGCAACTGATCCCTCAAAGAAGGTGAAGGTCGGAAAACACCTCCAAGACGAGGCAAAATAGCAATTAATCTGCTTTCTGAAGAAAAACCAGGATGTCTTCGCATGGTCACACTCAAACATGGTGGGAATAAGCCCGAATGTAGCGAGCCACGCATTGAATATAGACAAAAGCATTCCCCCGAAGCAACAAAAGCGAAGACAGCTGGACGAAGACAGAAAGAAAGCACTAAAGGAGGAAGTTGACAGGCTGAAAGCAAACAATTTCGTTAGGGACGCTTTTTACCCTGACTGGGTAGCCAATCCAGTGTTGGTCCCGAAGCCCAATGGGACGTGGAGAACCTGCATTGACTACTCAGACCTCAACAAGGCCTACCCAAAAGACTGTTTTCCGCTGCCAAGAATTGACCAGCTCGTGGATGCCACGGCGGGGCATGGCCTGATGTCGTTCATGGATGCCTATTCTGGATATAACCAGATTCCCATGCATACCCCCGACCAAGAACATGCGAGCTTCATTACAGATAAAGGGCTATACTGTTATAATGTTATGCCATTCGGACTCAAGAATGTTGGAGCCACGTACCAGCGGCTCGTAAACATGATGTTTTCAGAGCAAATAGGGAACAACATGGAAGTTTATGTTGATGACATGCTTGTAAAGTCTCAACTTAACAAGAACCATGTTGATGATCTCGAAGAGTGCTTTGGCGTACTCAGGAAATACAACATGAAGCTAAATCCTCAGAAGTGCACTTTTGGGGTATCTTCGGGAAAATTTCTGGGCTTTATTGTCAACTCTCGAGGGATCGAGGCTAATCCCGACAAAATAAAGGCCCTGATTGATATGCCTTCACCTCGGAAGCATAAAGATGTCCAAAGCTTGACAGGCAGGATGGCCGCCCTGAGCAGATTCATCTCGAAGTCAACGGATCGAGGCCTTCCATTCTTCAACTTATTGAAAGGAAGTAAGAAGTTTGAATGGGCAGAGGAGTGCGAGCTGGCCTTTCAGGAGCTCAAAAAGCACTTAGCTGAACTGCCCATCCTATCGAATCCTGAGACGGGAGAAGTATTGTTCTTATACCTCTCGACTACCGAACACGCGATAAGCGCGGTGCTTGTTCGAGAAGAAGAAAAATTGCAGAAACCCGTCTATTACATTAGCAAAAGATTACAGGGGGCAGAGTCAAGATATCCATTGATGGAAAAGCTTGCCCTCAGCCTAATCCACTCATCTCGCAAGCTCCGCCCCTACTTTCAAGCACATCTCATCCATGTACTGACAGATCAACCACTTAGGCAAGTCCTATCTAAACCAGAGGCGTCAGGTCGGCTCCTTAAATGGGCTGTTGAGCTCGGACAGTTCGAGATCACTTACCATCCAAGAACGACCATTAAGGCACAAGCCTTGGCAGACTTCATAGTGGAGTGCACTGGTATAGCCGACGACGAGGTAATAACCACGGCCCACAAGCTGTGGAAACTTTACGTCGACGGCTCGTCAAATGAAAATGGAGCGGGGGCAGGAGTTATTCTGATCACTCCTGCAGGGAGCAAATTTCACTCTGCTTTAAGATTTGGTTTTAAAGCATCTAATAATGAAGCTGAATACGAGGCTCTACATGCGGGACTACGAATAGAAAAAGAGCTCAAGGCCAAAGCTATACATTGCTACAGCGACTCCCAGCTCGTGGTTAATCAAATCTTGGGGGAATACCAGGCTCGTGGCACAAGAATGACAGCTTATCTGGCGAAGGAAAAATCCGCATTAGAGTATTTCGAGTTTTATGCAATCGAACAGGTTCCCCGAGAACAAAACTCAAATGCA
The DNA here is from genome assembly GCF_963169125.1 of Humulus lupulus. NCBI lineage: Eukaryota > Viridiplantae > Streptophyta > Magnoliopsida > Rosales > Cannabaceae > Humulus > Humulus lupulus. The sequence continues at coordinate 44,502,024 of NC_084797.1, read as the reverse complement.
GATGCCTTAGCTCGGCTCGCCACTTCCGCCGAAAATGAAGAGCTGAATGTTATACCCGTAGAACACCTATCAGCACCAAGCATTACTGAGCCAGACGAGGAAGATGTGAGTATGATTGAAACAGAACCAACCTGGATGAGTCCAATAGTTGATTATCTCGAAAATGGAAATCTTCCAAGAGATCGAAATCAAGCTCGAAGGTTGATGTATCAACTTCCTCGTTACACCATTCTGGATGGAAAGTTATACAGAAGAGGGTACTCCATGCCGCTGCTTAGATGTGTAACTCCTCCCGAAGCTAAAAAGATCATTGAAGAAATTCATGAAGGGTTCTGCGGAGATCATACCGGGGGGCATAGCCTATCCAAGAAGATTATACGCCAAGGATATTTCTGGCCAACCATTAAAACAGACTCTTTCGAGTACGTGAAAAAGTGCGACAAATGCCAGAGATTCGCAACAATACCCCGAGCTCCACCTTCCGAACTGACCATGTTGACATCCCCATGGCCTTTCGCGGTATGGGGCATCGACCTCATAGGCTCACTCCCAACTGGCAAAGGCGGAGTAAAATATGCTGTGGTCGCCGTTGATTACTTCACAAAATGGACAGAGGCTGAACCATTGGCGACCATAACTTCGAAAAAGATCCTTGATTTCGTGGTAAAGAACATCATATGCCGATATGGAGTACCAAGAAAGATTGTATCTGATAACGGAACCCAGTTCGATTGCGACTTATTCACCAACTTTTGTGACAAGAACGGTATAATAAAGAGTTTTTCATCAGTGGCTCACCCTCAAGCGAATGGTCAGGTCGAAGCCGTTAACAAAACCCTCAAGAGTTCTCTAAAGAAGAAGTTGGAGGAGGCAAAGGGACGATGGCCCGAGGAATTACCTCAAGTCCTTTGGGGATATAGAACTACAGCTCGGACATCAACGGGACATACCCCGTTCTCTCTAGCGTACGGATGCGAGGCAATGTTGCCCATCGAGGTCGAAATCTCAACGATTCGAACTCAAATTTACGATCAGGATTCAAATCACACTCGGCTCGAAGAAACCCTAGACTTGATCGAAGAAAAAAGGGAAGAGGCTCAGCTGAGAAATGCTGCTTACCAGCAACGAACCACAAGATATTTCAATAAAAGGGTTCGAGATCGAAAGTTCGGAGTGGGAGACCTGATTTTGAGACGCGTATTCTTAGCAACCCGAGATCCAGCAGCTGGAGTTCTCGGGCCAAACTGGGAAGGACCATACCAGATAGAATCAGTCATCCGACCTGGCGTATACAAACTTGCGAAATTAGATGGGAGCCTGATACCACGAGCATGGAATGGCGAACACCTTAGACCATATTATCAATAGTGTAGGAAGTGTTGCCTGTAACCATGAATTTCTATTTGTACTAGTTTGTTTGTTTGTTTGTTTGTTTCTGAATTTCATCAAATAAAAGGTCTGCTTTGTTTCACATGTAATGTGTTTTTATTTTTGCAATCTCCCTTAATTTAATAACCTATGGTCACACTCATAGGATATTAAGGGGGCATCATTGGTATACATACCACCAGCTTAAAAAATAAAAAATATATATAAAGTATTTGGATGTAACCAAGTACGCGATTTAGATAGTTCGGACATAACCAAATTATCAAAAACATAAAGTATTTGGATGTAACCAAATACGCGATCTTAGATAGTTCGGACATAACCGAATTATCAAAAACAAAGTATTTGGATATGACCAAATACACGAGCTTAGATAGATCGGATATAACCGACCATCAAGAACCTAAAACATTTGGAGTTAACCAGATGTGCAAACACAACAGGTTTGGAACAAACCAGCCAAATTATCGATCGATGATAAATGGGAGCCTAAACCTATTGCGAAATATGTCGAGATCGAGGCTGGAATATCTTAAAGAAAAATAGTTTCGAACTCATAACCTCGGAGGAAAAATACTGAGGATGAGGAAAAGTGACTAAAAAGATAACCAAATCATTCATATTACATACCATATAAGTACTTTTGAGTTCGTGGTTAAAGTAATATCCGACCTTGATAAGTAACGAGGTCGGAAGCGAATAATTCGAATAAACTATGCATGAATGCATCGAATTTCGAGCCCAAGTCCAAACTATGTTTGTATGAATAAATAAACATAATCGGTTCATCCATTTAAAAATATGCAAAATATTTCGAGCAATGTAAAGCATATAAAAGAATGGTAAAAGAAATTGTATCAGCCCCGTGGGCATATATTAAAATAGTTACAGAAATAAGGGGACGCAACCCCGATAACTGATCTCCCCGAGGTCAGATTCAAGAGAGAGGAGTCTCCTTGGCCTTCTCAGCATCAGTGGCGCCGGACCCCTCAGGACGAATAGCATGGCTATCCTCCTGAGCTTCCTCCGAAATGGTGCCCGGAGCAGCCTTTTCCTTCTCGAGCTGCTCAGCCTTCTCCTTCTCAAGCCGTTCAGCCTCTTCCTTCTCGAGTCGGGCATTCCATCGTTCAAGAAGCGGCGCCTCGTGGGGACCCAAGAAGCTGGTGTCCAGCTCTTCGTTATAAGCCCACATCCGGTACATGGCTGAGTCGACCGTCTTTTCCTTCTTTTCTTTGTACTCGGCAGTAAGGCGAGCTTTGACATCCTCTATGAAGTCGAAGGTGGCGGCCTTCTCCTCTTCGAGCTTCTTTTTGGTCTCCCGAAGCTGGATGTTATCTTTCTTTTGCTCCTCGAGTTCAGTTTTCAGCTTTCCGAGCTCCTTGGCCATATCCTCACACTCCTTAACCACTGCCTCGAGCTTAGTATTCGCCGCCTTCAGATCGTCGTTCGCTCTAAGGTGGAGGTCCCTCTCCTCTTGAGCATGAGTCTTGCTCGAATGGATCTCGTTGTTCAGCTCGTAATTAAGCTGGGCAGTGAAGGCAAGAGCCTGAAAAAAGGAAGAAACCACCATTAGCCTCAGGACAGTATGAATGTAAGCAAAAGGAATATAGAAGGATACTTACCGCGGCAGTGTGCTCGATACTCTTCTCGTACAAGACAGTGCGGTCTCGAGTGCCAGTTAGGCACTACCACTGAGGAGCCTCGAAACTGCCGTAGCTCTGGCCGATCCGGGACATGACATCCGAAATCAGCGTAGATCCAAGAGGTCCGGCAGCGTTATCCACCACATATGAGTCCATATGGGTGGAGATGGTTAGCTTCTGAGCTCGAGAAGCAGAAGGTCTCTTGGCGAGCTGAGGAGAAGATGTTTGACCCGCCACAGGAGGTCGGGATTCGACCACGACAGGGATACCAGCCTGCGAGGCCGGTGCCACCGCAGAGACGACAGCCTGCGAGGTCGTGGGGGCGCTGATCTGGCCAGTTGACGTAGCAGTAGAGCTCGAAGCCGGCGGAGGAGGAGGAGGCGTTTTCTTAGATCTCTTGGAGCCTTTCCCCAGCTGGCTGGTCTTCACCGACCCTGCCCTGGGGCGTTTGCTCCTCTTGGCGCCTGCATTGTCGATAAGGGCGTCGAGGTCGGAGTCCATCTCGCCTGCACAAGTCACAACACTGAGTCAGTAAAAGAGAAATGTACAGCAAGTAATTTCGGTACAGACACATAGAGTGATATGGAAGAAACCTAACTGGAACTCTCCCCCGAGCTCGAGCTTGGGGACCATGAAATTCCCCCGTCTTCAGAGGAGGCGGGGGGAGTTCCTTCCCTATAAGTAGGGGATAACCTCGAGAGGTCCCTATAGTCATTGGTCCTGTACTGCACCGCTATCCCATTCCACACCTCGTCCGTGGTGTACATGGTATCATATTTCCCGAGCCCACTATCGAACCTATGGACACAGTCGTCTACCCAACTCCATATGTAGAAGTGGTATCTATCCTGTGGGCACGAGACTAACCTATTGGGCATGTGTTCTAGTAGTGTGGGGGACCACATCCTCGAGGTAGGGAGGACTTTACCTTCATCTGAGTCCGAGCTCGAGGCTTCGTCATTGGCCTCATTCCCGGACCGCGAACTCCTCAGACGAACTGGGAGTGTTGGCCTCCTCTCTCTCCTCGGAGGAAGGGCGCCTGTAGGCAGGGGCACCTCCTCCCAACGTTCGTATTTTTTATTAGACCAGTCAGAGGTTGACTGGCCTTCTCCCAACAACCCACAAGCTTGGAGCTTGCCCTCTTGAAGAAGATACGAAAGAGACCTCCTGCCATAAGGAAGTCGGAGCAAGGCCTCTCTGTGCTCCCCCATTTCCTTGGTGGGGGAGGGACGCTTAAAATTAGCTGAAAAGCGAAACACATTTCAGCTAAGTACGGTCTTAAGGGCAAAAATTCCGAGCTCAAAAAAAAAAAAAAAAAGTAACAAGAATACTTACGAATCCGCCTGAACGATCGATGTCGAGACAGGGACAAACCGTCTATCCATAAAAAAGCCTTTTTGGAGTCAGGAGGGTGGTTTGGAAGATCTTCAAAAATCTTCGTCTCTTTGGGGTAGCTCGAAAGATAATAAAATCCATCTCCTCCCTGAGCTCGGGAGGGGTTACTTTTCAAACAAAAGAGATATAAGATCTCTTGAGGTGAAGGTCCTTCCCACCCCAGCTCGTGGAACAAGGACCTCAGGGCAGACAGCACCCTGTATGAATTTGTGTTGAGTTGGAATGGAGCCAACCCAACGAAATCAGTGAAGTCTCTGAAAAAGGACTTCAAGGGCAGCAGAGCTCCTGCCCTTATATGTTCCTGGCTCCAGGCCGAATATTTCACACTGACGTCGTGGCCCCCAGGGGCGAAACAGCTCCGTTCATGACTAGCCGGAGCTCGACACTTCAGGGTCTCCAACGAACTAAGGCCATGAGGGCCAAAATGTCAGTTATTTGGTCGGTGGTGGTAACCGAGCTCTGGTAGAGCTCGGCTTCGAACATCTCTCTCCGAGGCTGCGAGGACGAAGGTTCCGCCATTAAAGAAAATTGGAGTTCCCCTGGATGATATGCAACCGTGACTTTTAACGCAGGGTCGAGGGGAATTGGCCTAGGTCCTGGGTTGGGCTCCGGATAGATGGCCTCCTGAAGAACTCTTCTCTTCTTTTCAATGACCTCGTCTATCTGACAGCGATAGTGGGCTCGAGTGTCCTCTTGCTCGCGCGCAAGCTCCTATTCTTGTATCCGACGCTGATTCCGGACGAACAGTGATTCTGGGCTCAGAGATTTAGGCTCGTAAGGGATGGCTCGCAATGACCTCCACCGTCTTTCTAGATTCTGTGACATCTAACGAGAAAGAAAAAATGGTGAGGGCCATGCATGCAATAATCACAAGCTCGATGGTATGAGCTCGGGGATTTAGGAACAAGAAATTAAATATTGAGACCCTTACTAAAGAGTCAGAGCGTGTGTTCCACGGGAGAGAAAAGGAGCGTGGAAGATTTTTTGAAAATCCCGAAATTCAAGGGAAAGAAAGGTGGCGGTTAGCCAGGAAGGGCATTCTCTGTTTTCGTGCATTTGTCAAGGACTAGGGTTTTTACCCGAAAACTTATTAGACAAGAAACATGGCCTAAAATTTTCAAAACCCAGAAAATTGAAACTTTGCTCAAACGTTAAAACTGGATATAAACCAGTGATGCAAAATCCAGCAGGGGAAGTCTAGGAAACTTGAAAGCCTATCGAAATGAAACCCCCTATCTTATTATGCTAAGAACGTAAACTAGCATACACAGCAAAAACAGTATAAAAAAAAACAACAGAAATGGCATACTTACACAGTGATGGTGATTGCAGAGAAATCGTCGACTGAAGAAGAGGTTGCAAGAAAGAACTCACTGACTCGAACAGACCAGGATTTCTTTGTTTCTTGGGTCGAGAAAACATGCGCAGGACAGAAGCTTCTTAGGAGAGTCTGGTTTTCTGGTTGTTTTTCTTTTCTTGCTTATGATGAACAAACGTGAAGAAGAAGATGAAGAGGGGGGGTCTTGTATATATAGGTGGAAAAATGGAATTAATCAGGAGCGTCGAATGAAATCCTCACTAGATCGAACAGATGGGGATCAATGACAAGAAGGCGCCGAAAAGTTGTCAGACGGATGATCGTGGGCATGTTTCCAAGGTACTCAAGTGCCTAAAGTGAGCAATACCCGGCTGACGCGTGTCCATTTTCAAGAGTGTGACGGTACGGTCCCCCAGAGGAAGTAGTTCAAAAGTTTCCTTCTCTTAGGATTCGAACAAATACTTTTGAGGGGGCAAGATGTTATACCCAGATTTTGAGCTATAGTAAATATGACCTCGAAAGCTGAGTTCGCAATAAATGGTCTCGTGAGGGTTAGGGCATGCTCTAGGATTGTAAATCGAGCCTGCAAAGTATGATACACGACCTCGAGTATCGTGACCTCGAAATGATCTCGATCTCGAAAGGTAGCTCTGAGAGCACCCTCATCTTCAGGAACAACTTCGGAGCAGGGGTCTTGAGCTCGACGTACTATCTCGAAAGCCACGTTAGCTCGGGAGATGTCACTGGCTCGGGCAATGATGGGAAACTTGGGAGGCAAGAGCCTTAGAGATATGCAATCGCCGCTTTGAATATCAACAAGTATTATAAACATGAGATTTAATCCTCATTTATTAATGTAAATCCCCAAGAATCGTGGGATATTATTTAATCAGTTATGCATTTCCTGGTCTTCAGGGACGTTTCCTTTTTTATCTGATTATAGGCATTTAAAGCCATTTATTTTATTCACAAAAGAGTAACTACCCAAAATATGTGGGATAGTATTATGCATCCTTCTCTATAAATAGAGAAGCCATGCACCATTGTAAAGGACCGAAATTCTGATCCTTGAGAGAAAACTCTGGAGAATTCATACTAAAGAATTTTTCAGAGATAATCTTGAGATTAATAACAGAGACTCGTGGACTAGGCAGATTTAACTGCTGAACCACGTAAAAAATCTTGTGTTTGATTTGTTTGTTTCGTTTGGCCATTGTCATTCATTGTTTTTGTGCTCTTCTTTTATCTGTTTGACGAAAAACGGCGTCAACAGTTTCAATCAAGATCAGATTAGTGAAGAGAAGTACAACAAGTTGCGGCAAATCTCAAGAGGGAGTCTTGTTTTGTTTAAGTCAATGTTTTTGTACTTGTGATTCTTTATTAATTGGTTTTATTCTCTAGGCGTGGCCCCAAGGAGTAGGTTATCCGAAAGGGTTTCTGAACCTTGTAAAAATTCGTTGTGTTCTTTATTGTTTTGCACTGTCTATTTATTGTGTTCAGTTTCTGTCGTGACAAGTTTGGTGTCTGTCCTGACAGAATTGTATTCTGTGTAAACAATTAATTACCATTCCGCACTTTAATTAATTCACTTGGTTTAATTAATTTGGTAATTACTAAAAATGGAATTTCAATTGGTATCAGAGCGGGTCACTAAACTCTTAGTGCGATCTTGTATTTTTCTGTTTGTTTTGTGCCTTGTGAAATGTCTATCTTTGCAGAAGGTGGATCTATAACTCGCCCTCCATTGCTGAATGATACAAATTATCCATACTGGAAAGTAAGGATGAAAGCTTTTATCAAATCCCTTGATGAAAGGGCTTGGAGATCAATATTGACTGGTTGGACACCACCTGTCGAGAGAGATTTGAAATCTGGTAAGACATAGGTAAAATCTGAACTTGAATGGTCTAATGAAAAAGATAAATTGTCAATTTATAATAATAAAGCTTTACATGCAATTTTTAATGGTGTTGGTGAGGGTTATATAAAATTGATTTCATCTTGTGAGTCTGCCAAAGATGCTTGGGAAATCCTTCAAACTCAATTTGAAGGAACCACTGATGTTAAGCGATCTAGGCTTGTAATGTTGACCACAAGATTTGAAAACCTTCGCATGTCTGAAAATGAAACCCTCACTGAGTTTTATGAAGAATTGTCTGACATTGCTAATGAATATTTTGCTTTAGGAGAAAAGTTGTCTGACTCTGTTTTGGTTAGGAAAATTGTTAGATCTCTTCCTGACAGGTTTCAATCCAAGATCACAGCCATTGAGGAGGTAAAGAATCTTGACACCTTGAAAGTTGAGGAATTGATGGGATCTCTTCGAACTTTTGAACTTAATCAAAAGATTCGCCAAGAGAAACCAATTGCAGTGAAGGAGAAATCGATTGCCTTGAAATCTTCCAAAGAGAAAATGGAAAGCTCAGATGAGGAAGATGATGATGAAATGATCTTGTTATCAAAAAAATTTAAGAAGTTTATGAAAAAGATTGGTAACAAGAAAAACATGTCTAAATCCTCCAAAGGTAATAATTTTTCGAAACCTTTTGAATATACTAATAAAAAAGGTATTCAATGCAGGGAGTGTGAAGGCTTTGGACATATTCAAGCTGAATGTGCCAATACCTTAAGGAAAAATAAGAAGGTCATGGCAGTGACTTGGAGTGACCAAGACTCTGAAAGTAGTGATGAGGAAGAAAATTATAATCTTGCCTTAACTTCTGTGTTTTCTTGCTTACCTCTTTCTGTGCAGGTGAATGAGAACCTTGTTTGTTTAAATAATACTATTTCAACAGATGAGGGTTCCCATGGTGATTCAAATGAATCCAATTTGGATGAGGATTCCTTGAAAGAATCATACAAAAACATGTATGATCAATGGTTGAAAGTATGTTCAGATAATTGTTTGATGGAAAACAATAACAAAGTTCTCAAGAAAAGAAATGAAGAACTTGGCTCTCTTGTTAAAAAATATGAAATTGAGGTTGTTGCTAAAGATTCTGAAATCAATCGTTTGTCTAATGAAGTTGATAAAATTGTGAAAGGTGTCAAATTGCTTAATCATAGATCTATGGTTTTGGATGATTTTCTGCTTGCAGGTCAAAAAGCTTGTGATTTTTCTAGGTTAGGATCAAATGGATCTAAACCTAAAGGAAAAACAATTTATATTTTTGGAAATCTTCCTATTGTTTCGACAACTGACCCTTCTGCAGGAACAACTCAAACTCATGTGGCATCATCTTTTCAATCTGTCACATCACATGAGAAACAGACCAAAAATTTTGAGAATAAAAAAACTGGTCATTTTATTCCAATTTGCAATTTCTGTGGAGTGAAAGGTCATTTTCGACCTAAATGTTTTACCTTGATGAATTTTCTTCACAAAAATTACTTTAATCATCATGGTAATTTGAGACAAATGCCCTTGAAGAAAAGGTCTCCACCTAAGAAAGTTGGGGTGAAGAAAAATAAATTCAAATGTCTTGCTGCCTTTACTTGTCTTAGAACATGTGCTTCTAACTCTTGGTTTTTGATAGTGGTTGTTCAAGGCATATGACAGGTAACAAAAGCATACTCACTGACTTCAAGACTTTGAAAAATGGGGAAGTCACATTTGGAGATGGTAAGTCTTGTAAGGTACTTGGTAGTGGCACTCTAAATTCTGAAGGACTACCAAAGTTGCAAAATGTTCTTTTGGTTGATGGACTTAATACTAATCTAATTAGTATAAGTCAAATTTGTGACCAAGACTTGTTTGTAAATTTTTCTCTTGATAATTGTTTTGTGCTTGACCAAGATGGAAATTGTGTTTTGAAGGGTTATAAATCTGTCGATAATTGTTACACATCATCTCAATCACACAATTGTCACACAATTACAAGGAGTGATACTAATTTGTGTCATGAAAAATATGATCATGTGGATTGTGAAAATTTGAGAAAAATTGGAAGTATGAGTCATGTTCATGATTTACCGAATTTAAGTAAATATTCTTTTGGTAAGTGTGAACCATGTCGATTGGGAAAACATTTGAAAATTTACCATGAAAAATGTTTCAATGTTGGAGTGTGTGCTCGCTTCCAAGGGAACCCCATGGAGTCTCATGTAACTGATGTTCGTTACATCAATAATACTCTTGATTTAGGCATTTGGTACTCCAAAGAAACAAATTCTAACATTGTGTGTTATAGTGATGCAGATTGGGCAGGAAACATTGATGATCGAAAAAGCACAAGTGGTGGTTGTTTTTACTTAGGAAACAATTTGGTCTCCTGGCATAGTAAAAAACAAAACTCCATCCCCTTGTCAACAATCGAAGCTGAGTACATTGCTGCTGGAAGTTGTTGTACTCAACTTTTGTGGATGAAACAAATGTTGGCAGACTATGGGTTTGATGTTAAAACTTTAACCATTTTTTGTGATAATACAAGTGCTATTAATATCTCCAAAAATCTTGTTCAGCACTCTCGCACCAAACATATTGACATTCGTCATCATTTTATTAGGGAACTTGTTGAAAACAAAACATTGATTTTAGAATATGTTGAGACTAACAAACACATTGCAGATATCTTTACCAAAGCCTTAGACACGGTAAGATTTGATTCCCTCAGGAAATCCTTGGGGGTTTGTTTTATTTGAAATTGCCAAATAATTGATTGTCTTGCCATGCATATGTGTTTGCGTAAATCTCTTGTCCTGACTGGAAGAAATTTGATGAGTATATTTTTTGTATTTTAGAAAATGATCGTTATGAGTCTTATACTTTGTTGGAATAAAAAACCATATTTGAAAAATCATAGACATCCAAATTATATTTGATCAAATCATTATCTTTGTATGAGCATTCCTAATCCAGTTTCTTTTTCAGGCTCCATTTTGGAAAAGAGCTACCTATACTGATGTGTGAAAGCCGACACTGAGTAAGTTGGTACCAGGTAATTAGCAATTATATTGGAGGATACTCTACCAGCATAAAGGGCTACCATCAGTATAAGAGTCATAGCCTCCATTATGGTTACAATTGGAAAAAGGCTAAAAATCGCCAAATATGGGCAATGACCCTAGCTTTAAAAAGGCCAAAAAGAAACGCCAAATTGCTTACACATGCACACACATATGCCTGTTCTGGACCGTGTAAGTTGGTTGTAAGACTCATACATATAATGAATTGACTCAAATATGTTTTGTGATTGGTATGTTTTTCGAATTATGGTCTCTTAGTATTTGAATTATAACTCATTTCTCTAATTTGTGAAAAATATGGTTATCTTGTTTCTTTTAAACAGGACTTGGGATTTACATGGACACATATGGTATGGTAATTTACACTTTATTTTCAGCAATTTTGTAATAAAAAATAATAAACAAATTGAAAAATAAAATCTGTTATCTACCGTGTACTTAAAAAAAAAGGTTTGAAAAAAATTAATTGATGCAATTTATTTGTTTTATCTCAACATATTCTAAAAATATTCAAAAAGTTTCCAATTTTGAGGTGTGAAAGAATTTGTTTAAACAAAAAAAAAAAAAAAAACAAGAGGAGATATTTTGGCATTTATCACTAAAATCCGGTTACTCATTTTTGAACTTGCCTCATTTGTGCACCGAATACTCTATTCGGATTCACTTTGGTTGTTTTATAATCAGTGTTTTTCCTATTTGTCTCTCTCACGTATAACCAAAGTATTTAGGGTTTTTGTTCTTTGTGTGTCTCCACTTGTTTCTATTCTAGCAGCCATGAAATCCAAAGAGCCTATCACCCCTGTTGTCCCAACTGCTCTCGCTTCTGTCCAGACAGGTCTTACACATCCTTCTGACCAGTTTCCTCTAATGGAGGATACTCAGCGCCAAATTCTTGCTTCATTGGCCCTTATCAGTGCATCCACCTCTCCTTCTCCATGATGGTTACAGTTCCCTTTGATCTATTTTTATTTTGCTTTTGCTAGTCGTAAAAGAACACTTGATGGGTCTTTCTTTTGGTTTTGTTTCCTTTGTTCTTTGGCATTTTCTTAGACAATGAGGGGGAGAGAACTCTATTTTTGGCACTTTGATTATGTTGCCCTGCTGTTTCATATTGCTCTTTGTTAACTATGCTTTGGTTATCTTTCGCAGGGGGAGTCATTTTGTGACTCTTGTGATTTTAAGCACTTACTTGTGTTTTGCAGGGATCTTTTAAAAATAGATATTCCTTATCTATAAAATTGCCAAAGGGGGAGATTGTTAATCCTATAATTGACATTTTTATAGAAATATCTTTTTTCTTAAAAGATAAATTGGTTGATTTAATTGTTTCCTTTTATTATTTTCGGAAATAATTGTTTTCCTTTTATTATAATTTTCGGAAATATTTGTTTTCCTTTATTGTAATTTTCGGAATTGTTTGGTTTCCTTTATTTCAAATTTCGGAAATCCACTTTCCTTTTGTGTGAATTTTGGTCAATAATGTGCTTCCTTATTTAGCATATATTGTCTCATTTTGTTTATAAAGGAAACAAAGTATATTGCAAATATTCGGTACTTACCCAAAGTTGTTTTTGGATTATTTGCTGATATATTTTCGTGCAGCTCAAGGATTGAAATCAGGAAACTGGTTCTTAATGTCATTAATTGTTGTTTCCTTTTTGAGCTTGTTTTGATCCGTCACAGGTCTGAGCTGTCCCCATCGATATCGCATCTGTCGGATCAGCATTTTCTAAAAAAGGCATCTCTTCATCAATCAAGAATAACTACTGTGATTCTTGCCGTTTATTAGAAGAATTCTTTCTCTGCCTTTGTGAGCACGAAAAAGACTCTATAAATAGGGCTCTAAAGGCAGTGAGAAAAGTGAACTCTTTGGTGCATTATTCGTGAGCTTTATTTTAATATTTGTGAGAGTTCTTCTTTGTATTCAAGATCATAAGTATTCATGTGATCTTGTAGAATTATGTGTGTTTAGTTTTTAGTGGTGAGTTTATACCATGTTCATGAGTGAATACACATTGTAATTTGAACACAACGTTTATAGTCTTCGGGAGAAGATTTTTACAAGCCTTGCGTCGGGAGGATGCAAGCACTCGCTGGCCATTGAAGGGAGTTCAAGTGGTTGAGCGTTTCAATCAAGATCAGATTAGTGAAGAGAAGTACAACAAGTTGCGACAAATCTCAAGAGGGAGTCTTGTTTTGTTTAAGTCAATGTTTTTGTACTTGTGATTATTTATTAATTGGTTTTATTCTCTGGGTGTGGCCCCAAGGAGTAGGTTATCCGAAAGGGTTTCTGAACCTTGTAAAAATTTGTTGTGTTCTTTATTGTTTTGCACTGTCTTTTTATTGTGTTCAGTTTCTGTCGTGACAAGTTTGGTGTCTGTCCCGACAAAACTGTATTCTGTGTAAACAGTTAATTACCATTCCGCACTTTAATTAATTCACTTAGTTTAATTAATTTGGTAATTACTAAAAACGGAATTTCAGAGCCAACACATATCTCATGTGTTGAGAATTGCCCACTCTAGTCTAGGTGATTCTAAGGATACTTCGGAAGAATGAGAAGAAAATAGAAGATCGGTTCAGTTTCTTGGTAATACTCTGTGACAGAAATGATACAAGGGTTAGAGAAACTGAAGGAATGACTCATACATTTCGTTTCGTATACTATAAGTATTCTTATCATTATTTCTCTTTGAATTCAATTTTAGAAACATGTTTTAGGTTATCTCATATTAATTTATTTAATATTAGATCTACATGAAAATAAATAAAGATCTTGTATAAAGTTTCCAAACAACTGGCCTCAAAGCCTTTGGTAATCATTATTTGCATGCATGAACATGTTAAAAATTGCATTATTTGATGTGTTTAAATAATTGGATGGTTTTCATGTTTTTATAAAGCATATTGAATTTTATGTGATTATTAGCAATTTTAGGTTATCTTGTTTTGTTTTCTATGCTATTAATTTGTATATATGCTTTATTTTGTGTAAAACATGTTAAAAATTAATCAAAAAATAGTTTTGGTTTGAAAAATTGCACAAAAAAAATTTCCGGAAAATTTTTAGCATGGCTGCCCTTGCGCGCACCAGTCACCAACGCGATGAACAGTATCGGGTATTGTTCATCCGAATTTTTTTTTTAAATTAAAGAAAAATAAAAATTGTGAAAATTAATTATTTATAATCAAAACCAAAAATATCAAATTTGTTCTATCATTTAAAATTGTTTTTTTTTAAATAAGATATTTTTGTTAGTTGAGATTTAAATAATTAGAAATTTTCTACAAAGATTGAAATTAAAATTTAAAAATAGACTAACAACTTAATTTTAAATATTTTAATATATTAAAATATTAGAATTAAGATATCAGATATTTAAGATATTTTCTTTTAAATTCTTGATATTTTATTAAATCTTTATTTGAAAATATAAATATCTATTTATTCTATAGTTTTTAATATTTAAATTATTTGAAATTTGTTAGTTATATATTGTTGACCACGATTTTGGCCAACTGCGAGTAGACGCAAAAAACTACGATAAACCTTGAATAGAAGATAAATGACACAAGTAATTTTATAGTGGTTCAGCCCCAATTCGTTAGTAATAGCCTAATCCACTTAGAGTTGTAATATATTTGGCCTACACTTGAGATCAGATGAACCTGAGTCAACTGAGTTTCTCAAGTGCTAGTGAAAAGATACAATGTGTCTCTCTCTAAACTTTCAGTAAAAATACTCCCAGAATCAGATCCCCCCAATAATGCCATGAGTAATTTATTTATAGGCTCATGGATCGTACATCAGAATTATCCCTCTTTGGCGGGGTCCTTGATTGTTTCAACAACTTTAATTAATGAATAATAAATAAGTTACATATTATTCCAAGATGTTTAAGATATTCCCGCGACAGTTGCGAATGATTCGGGTCGAAGCTGTTACTGAGGCTTTACCGAAGAGTTACCTAGAGGATAACTTCTGAGATAACTAGTCGGCTAAGACAATGCCAAACACACATCCGGTCAACATAGGCAAAGAACATCACCAGCTAGCATGAAACATTCTGGTCGGCATGGGCAAAGGGTTGGGCATGGAACACACTGGTCGGCTAAGGCAAACATACCTCTGGTCGGCCATGTTTCGTCCCTGGTCAGGCATGACACATTTCTGGTCTCAACCTTTCTCATTTCCTTAGTCAACACATTGATAAGAGTGTGTTATCAACTGACACGTGTCTATTCAATTGCCATGTCATTAAATATAAATATTTGGGGATAACATTTGCCCCCAAGATTATATGATTTTCTCATATGATAAAATTTTCCTAATCTTAGTAGGGATCCACAGTAAATTTAACAATTACTGTGTCCCTAAATTCTCAATATAACCTTCGATATTCTCCCGCCTTTTTTAAATAATAAAACATCTCAATCATGAAAATGGCAGTTACTTACTTTAAATCGTGGGAGAGAGAATACCAAGGGTTTCCAGGTGAGTGGAGAGTCTCCATTCTCCTCCTTTAAATAGATCCACGATTTGATCAAAACTCCACAATAAAAAAACAAAAATTCCTTCACTTCTTCTTGGCCGAACCCTCCACATTCTTCCAAGGTGTGCCAACTTCCTCAAGCAAATTCAAGCTTTCTCAAGGAATCAAAGGCTCTTCAATACATTTGGGTAAGCTTCCCCTTGATCATCTATATATTTAAGCTTTGTAAACTTAAAAAAATTTACACAAGGACTTGTCTAAAAAGCTCAATGCCGAAACCCCATTTGTGAAACACATTCTTGGATTTTTTCATGATGAATCTTGGTAGGATAAAGACTTTGTGGCTCATATAGTGTAGTTTAGGCTTTGGGTTAGCCAATTTTTCTTTCAATTTCATGAAATTTTGCAAGAAAAATGATTTCCCACTACACAATTTAACTCTAGGTTTATGGGTTTAAGATGAACATATGAAATTCCTATGAGACTTGTTGAACTCTTAGAATTCTGCTTTTTGATCTTGCTTGCATAGTCTAAGATTAGGAAAATATGTTTATGGACCATACTCATTAACCTCTATCCCATCAACCCGTGGCTTTAATTACCCCTAGCCGATCGGACACTTATTTGGTCTTCGGGACCAAAAACTTTCTGGGTGCTTTGTTTCTTGCTCCTTGGATGCCCGCCCTGCTCCTCGAGAATGCCCTCTCCATTTGGGGCACAAAATCTCCTCGAATAGCAGCCCTCGGCATGCTGGCTCCTCGGCATCAGGGCAGAGCTCCTTAGATGCGCGCCTCCCTTGGCGCGCATGGCTTCTCGGATGCGCAATTGCCAACTCCTCGGATGCATGACAAGCAGCTCCTCGGACGCACTTGCAACAGCTCCTCGGAGGCGCTCTTGGTTTCTCGAACGCACACCTGCCAGCTCCTCGGATGCACGACAAGCAGCCCCTCGGACGCACCTACAATAGCTCCTCGAAGGTGAGCGTGGCTTCTCGGACACGCGCAGATCTCCTCGGACACTTGGCTCCTCAGACGCACGACACAACTGCTTGGATGCGCGCCCCCTCGGCATGCTTGGCTCCTCGAACACGCTCAGAGCTCCTCGGATACTTGGCTCTCCTAGTCCCTCGGATATGCAGCACAGCCGCTCGGGCATACGGATAATTTTCTCGGATAGATGGCATAGCCACTCGGGGGGCACGCGGTTCAACCGCTTGGGCATGCCTAAACCTTATGCACCGAATAATTCGTTTAAATCTCTCAATAATATTATTACTTCCTAAATGTTTTTCTTTGGGAAAAAATGATTCCTCTTCTCAAAGAAATTATTTTCGTAGTGCATATATTTTTTTGTTTTCATTCATTCTCTGTTTGGCTTACTCACCTCCCCTTATTTTTTTATAGATGAATCACTTCAACTATAGGGGAGGTGACAACCAGACAGATTCTGACACCTCAGCTCCCAATTCAAGGGACACTCTATCGAGTAGTGATTCTTCCTTCAAATCTCCCAGCAGACGAACTCCTGAGGACCGTCTTCGTCGTCTTAAGAACATCCTCCCACGGTCGGCTTTGTATCTTCTTCACGAAGACCAGTTTCTTAAGCAACAACACCAGAACCAACCAATGAGGGTGAAGAAATCTAATTGGCTCCCTCAAGAACAGACTGCAACACGCAGGCTGAGGAACAAAGAAAACGCTATGCCTTCCTAGTTTGTAGCTAAACCTTCTAAGCTACACTCTAAAATGTTCCATAAGCATATCGAGGCTTTGGGTCTGGAAGGAGTGAATGTGACATGCCCATGCCCGAACCAAAGAGCCAATAATCCTAGTGGAGCCTATTGCGCCTGGTCTAAGTATCATATATATGCAGAAGCTACAATCCCTTTGCATTCTTTCTTCAGATCAATATCAGATTATTTCAATGTGTCCCCCTTTCAGATTGCTCCGAATAGGATACAAGTCTTGTCTGCTCTATACATTCTCTACCACTTCCAGGGTTGAAACTCGCCTAGTCCTCATGAGGTACATTATTTGTTTGATTTTAGGACTAACCCCAGCCATAAGAACACAGGTTTTTCCACCTCTTTCATAGGCAAAAAAGGGTTAAGTACCTCCATGGTATAGCCCAACAATCTGGCTTTCACACATGCCGGTCCTTTTGATCATCCTCTCCCAACCAGGGAAATGCACACTCGAGCAGAAGAACTTTCCGACATGCCTCTAGACGAAAAGGACGTCGAACAGTTAATCTACTTGGAAAATCTCCGAATAGTGGGATTGTTATCGAACAGTCAAGATATCGATGTGGGTATCACAACTAATGAAACAGAAACAATTGATCAGTCCAATGCTGATACTGAAGTAGTGACCGACCAGTTTTCTCTTATTCCATCCCCTCATCCACGCCGACCAGGTGGTCCCCTTATTAAAGAGCCTCCTTGTGAACACCCTCGCCAACCAGCCTTCCCTGTCAGGCCAGGCAAAGGAAAAAGTATCAAGTTCGATAGAGCGGACAACTCATCGTCGGAGGATGAAGACGAGTTTCTTAACGAAATTCTGAACTCAGGTTTTGCTGATAGTAATCATAATTGGATTTTGTGATGAATATGCAGTGTTTTACTTTTCACATGTGTTCACTTGCTGCCTCTACTAACTCACTTTGTGCTTTTCTTTTATGCAAATCCAACTATGTTTAAGCAATTCAACACCCCCGCTCAAAAGAGGAAGACGGGAGAAGGTAGCAGCTCAACTCCTCCAAGAAAGGCTATAAAGACCACGCCACACATCCAGGGGAATCCATCTGACCAGCCAGTCGTACATTTGGCTCCTTAATCACTTCCCCTTTCTACTAGTCTACAGACTACTCGACCAACTTGCTTAAGTGAACCTCTTTGCTTTGTTGGTGAATACGAAAATGAGTTATTGGACCATAATCTTCACCATACAACTACAACTCGGACATTTGAGACTTTACCCTGACAGAGCATCGAAGTCATCCTCCATAAAGGCCTCGTTCAGATTATGAGTGTAAGTATCTTATCAGAAACTTTTTCCTTCTCATTGTCATTCTTATTTTAATATGTTTTGGTTATTTATTTCAGGGTCTTGTCACTGTCAGTCATGCCCAACATCGAGCAGTTGACTATAAGGAGTTTATCAAAGTCTTGAATGATCAATTGGTAGAAACCCAAGCCAAGATTGAAACTTTAATCACATCTGAAGAGGATCTTCGATCCAAGGTCAAGCAGGCAGAGAAGACCATTGCTGAGCGTGATGGATCTCTAAGAGAGTTGGCCAATGAGAATAAGAAACAAATCCAAACCAACAAGATGTTGACTGATCGGTTGGAGAAAATGACTCGCGAGAATGAGGAGCTGAAACGAGAAAAAGAAGCTGATCTTTCTCACTATGAGGAGATTTGTTTCAACTGCTTCTAACAGATATGGATGTTGAACAAGGCCCTCAACCTCGACTTTCTCTCAGAGGAGGCCAGGGCAGAAGAGCTTGCCAAATGCGAGGCAAAGGCCGCTGAGGAGGCAACCAATCCAGCTGGGGCCGTGCCTGCTTCTCCTGCTTTATCATTCTAGCTGGAGGATGTCCCTGACGCTGAGGACGGTGTTGATCAACTTGGCAGCAGTTTACTAGACCAGTGGCCATGCTTTAGCCGACCAAATAGTCTCCTATCCGACCAGTAGAAACTTATCTCTAGCCAACAATTTACTTATTTTACTTATACTTTTGCAAAGACACTTCACTATGCAGTAGTTAATATATTTTCCTCGTACAGCTGAGCTGTTGGCATTTATACTTTACTTTTCTTTGCTAACTTGAAACATTCTAAGTCTTTTTAGACTGAAAACATTATAAGTTTTTTGTGAATAGTAAAGTCACTCTGATATATGCTCATATTTTCGCATGAGTACTTAGCTTTCTAACTTAGAAATTCTAGACATTTCATAAGTCCCTACTAATTATACTTTCTCACACTCTTATTGCTCTAACATTTTATGAGCTTAATGTTTTATTTCACACGAATATTTGCTTTTAACTTAGTGGTATTTTAAAATATGCCAAGTTACTTAAGCTTTGATAAACAAGCTAGCTTAATGACCCTTTTTGACTTCAAAAACTTACAAGTCAGCCTAAAAACAAATATCTTAATTCGTGCTCTCATTGCATGTGTTGAATTAATTACCAATATACCCCATGTGCCCCCCAAGTGATAGAGGGTTGTAAGATCCTTGGTCACTTGCTACGTGACCGGATCTGTTCGAGCAATTATTGCGCGTGAAACATATTGAATATAAAGAAAACATCCAAGCAGTTGAACACTGTTTGAACATACCGAACAATTGAACACTGCCCGATTTTGCCGATCAGTTAAACACTGTTTGAAAAATTTAACACATATGCATATTTGTAGCAAGAATCGACCATGTTGCACATAGTCTCTTTTATTACTCATCAACTTGAAAAAAGGACAAAATGTGTCTAATAATGAGTCTCAAACAAACAAAATTGTTTAAAAACAAACGATTGGTCAGCAAATAACCAGATCATAAACATACTTAAATAACAAGTAAAACACTTGAATCTAAGCTACCACTGTACAGGTGGTATTTATTTATAATACTTCCTAAGGTGCTCTCCATTCCAGTAGTTTCTGATCAGTTCACCATTCAGCCTAGAAAGTTTGTAAGTGCCTGGTGGCAATATTTGCTCGATCTGATATGGCCCTTCCCAATTTGGTCCTAGCACTCCAGCTCCTGAGTCTTTGATGAACACTCTTCTGAGAACCAAATCTCCAACCTGTAACTTTCAATCTTTAACTCTGGATTTGAAATAATGAGCCATCTTTTTTTTATGAGCATCAACCCTTATGCTCCCTCTTTCTCGTCTTTCCTCAATAAAATCCAAAGATTCAGCTAGTAATTGATTATTTTCGTCCAGGTTGTAAGTGCTTCTTCGATGGGACGGAGGGTCGATCTCGACTGGTATCATAGCTTCATAACCATATGCCAAGGAAAAAGGAGTATGGCCTGTCGCTATCCGAGCAGTGGTTCTATACGACCAAAGAACTTTTGGTAACTCTTCCGCCCAACACCCTTTAGCTTGTTCGAGCCGTTTCTTAAGGGTGTCTTTTAATGTTTTATTCACAGCTTCCACCTGCCCATTTGCTTGTGGGTGAGCTACCAAGTAAAAGCTCTTCGTAATACCATGTCTAGCACAAAAATTGGTAAATAAATCACTATTAAATTGTGTACCATTGTCAGATACTATCTTTTTCGGCAGTCCATAGCGACATATGATATTCTTCACCACAAAATCTAACACTTTCTTTTACATGATTATAGCTAATGGTTCAGCTTCAATCCACTTAGTAAAATAATCCAGCAACAACTACGAACTGCACTCCTCCTTTCTCTTTAGGTAGCCTTCCAATCAAATCAATGCCCCATACTGCAAAGGGTCAGGGACTATGCGTTTGTTTTAAAATATTTGGAGGTGCCCTGGGTATCTTAGAAAATCTCTGACATTTATCACATTTCTTCACCTATTCCATGGAGTCATCGTTCATTGTAGGCCAGAAAAATCCTTGTCGCAAAATCTTTTTAGAGAGACTTTGCCCCCCAGTGTGATCTCCGCAAAATCCCTCATGTACTTTGGCTAATAGGTTTTGCGACTGGTTGGATGTCACACACCTTAGCAGTGGCATAGAGTACCATCTTCTGTATAACACCCACTCCACCATGACATACTGAGCAACTTGTCTCATCTTCCTCTTGGCGTCATTGCGGTTCTCTGGTAAAGTCCCTTACTCGAGGTATGTGATGATAAGTGTCATCCAAGTGTCAATCACAGTAATGGGCATTGCTTCCTGTTCGGTAATACTTGGACTCGCTAAGTATTCAACTGGTACTACATTCAGAGTGTCAACATCCTTCGCACTGGCTAATTTTGCCAGGCGCCTGCATTGGAGTTTTGCTCTCGTGGCATTAACTCAATCGTGTACTCTTCAAATTGTGCTAACAAGTCCATAGCTTTATTTAAGTATGCCACCATACGCAAACCTCTCACCTGATATTCTCCCAAAATTTGGTAAACCACCAGCTGAGAATCACTATTAACTTCGATTGATCAGGCGTGTACATCTCTGGCCCATTATAGTCTAGCTAACATGGCTTCATATTCTGCCTCATGATTGGAGGCATTGAATCCAAATCTTAACGCGCAATGAATCTGATGTTGCTCTGGTGTGATTAATATAAGTCTAGCCCCTGCATGATGTTCATTAGAAGATCCGTCCACATAAAGTTGCCAGGTAGGGAAACCTTTCTCTGCTCAGCTACGTTTTCAGTTTCGTCGGGAACATCAGGAATTTCGGTGCATTTGGCAATGAAGTCTGCTAGAGCCTTCCCTTTGATGGCTGATCGGGGTTGATACTTGATCTCAAATTGGCCTAATTCAACAACCCATTTAAGTAAATGACCAGAGGTCTTTGGTTTCTGTAATACCTAGCGTAAGGGCTGGTTGGTAAGCACCTTTATGGGATGTGCCTGGAAGTAAGGCCGTAATTTGCGAGATGCAAGCACTAAACAATATGCTAGCTTCTCGATCACAGGGTACCTTGACTCTGCTCCTACCAACCGTTTGCTAACGTAGTAGACTGGATGCTACACTTTATCTTCCTCTCGTATTAGAGCAGCACTGACAGCATGCTCTGTGACTGCCAAATAAATGAGAAGGTCCTCTCCATCAATGGGCTTTGATAAAACGGGAGGCTGAGCCAAATGTATTTTTATGTCTTAGAATGCCTGCTCGCATTCTTCTGTCCACTCAAACTTCTTACTTCCTTTTAGTAGGTTAAAAAATGGGACACACTTATCCGTTGATTTGGAAACAAATCTACTTAGAGTAGTAATCCGCCCAGTCAAGCTCTATATATCTTTGGTTCTGGCTGAAGACTTCATTTCCATGAGTGCCTTAATCTTCTCAGGAATGGCTTCTATCCCTCGCGAGTTAACTATAAATCCTAGAAACTTTCCAGAACTTACTCCAAACGAGCATTTAAGGGGGTTCAACTTCATGCGGTACTTTCTAAGTACCGCAAAGCATTCCCTCAAATCTCGTACATGCCCTTAAGCTTCCTTTGACTTGACCAGAATATCATCTACGTACACCTCCATGTTTTTGCTGATTAAGTCGCGGAACATGCCATTCACTAAACGCTAATAGGTGGCTCCTGCATTCTTCAAGCTGAATGGCATAACCTTATAACAATACAATCCTACGTCGGTTCGGAAGCTGGTATGCTCCTCGTCAGGAGGGTGCATACTTATCTGATTATAGCCCGAGTAAGCGTCCATAAAGGACAAAGTTTCATGACCAGAAGTTGTGTCAACCAACTGGTCTATCCTTGGCAAGGGAAAACAGTCTTTGGGACATGCTTTATTCAGATTGGTGAAGTTCACACAAGTCCTCCACTTCCCATTGGACTTGGGTACTAATACTGGATTAGAAACCCAAGCGGGGTAATAAGCCTCCCTTATGAACCCGTTTTCCTTCAGTCGCTCGACTTCTTCTTTCAGACCCTTCACTCGTTCCTTGTCAAGCAACCTTTTCTTCTATTACACTGCTGGGTAGTTTTCATCCACATTGACCACGTGGCTAATCACAGTTGGTGAGATACCCACCATATCCTTGTGAGACCAGGCGAAGACATCTTGATTTCTTCGCAAAAATTCTACCAGCTGTGCTCTCACCTCCAACTTTAACTTCTTCCCAACTTTGACCACTCTGGTCAGTTCGTTTTCATTTATTGGACCTCCTCTAAGTCCTCCATTGGTCCTACTTCACTCTCCAAATCCCCAAAGCAAGGATCAATGTCCATTCCCTCACTTTGGGCAACACCCTATTTGGTGACTTCATCATCGGATGGGGCATGTCGCTCATTAAAACCAAGAGTACTTTCTTGGTTGGTAACTTTTAAAACTTTCTCCTGGTCTGCTAAATTCACAATGATATGTTGGTTGATATCCATCTCATCTACTACTTCTTCTCTATCTACACACACAATAATATTATTCTTTTTGGCTCCAATCCGTGCCTTAACTACCGAAGGATTATAACATTCTCTAGCTTCTCTTTGGTCTCCCCGGACACAGCCTAGTCTTGCAATGGTCAGAAATTTCATGGAAAGGTGCCATATGGACACTTCCGCGCATAATTCCATCAGTAGTGGTCGACCAATCACCACATTGTAAGCCGACGAACAATCTATTATCAAAAACTCTAACATGATTGTCTTATGCCTAGGAGCGTCTCCTATTGTGACCGGTAATTTGATTGTTCTGGTCGGTGACAATCCTTCCCCAGTAAATCCATAAATAACTTGAGAGCATGGCTTCAAGTCATTGATGGATAATTTCATTTTTTTGAAAGACGACTTGTAAATAATATCCACAAAACTTCCTGTGAACTAGACATCTCTTCACCTTCATGTTTGCAATTTGGACTGTAAAGACAAGTGGGTCATTATGAGGATACCTTACATGCCGAGCATCATCCTCAGTAAAAGTGAGAGACTCACTTTCGTATCATGGATTCTTTGGAGGCCGCTCCTCTACAGTCATGACCTCTAATGTTGATGTTGCATCCAACTCATGTCGAAGTGTCCGGGCATATCTTTCCCTTGCCTTATTACTATCCCCAGTCAATTGTGGTCCCCCGTATATAGTGTCTAAAGTGAAGTCCACAGGCTCGGGTTGCAAGGGTGGAGACCGCTGTCGCTTGAACCCAGGATTTTTGTTGCTTCCTTCTCCTTGGATTTTCTCTGCTCGATACTTTTTAACTTTCCCTACCGGAGAAGAAACTCTATCTCTTCCTTGAGATGATTGCATTCATTTGTGTCGTTACCACAGTCTCCATGGAAACGACAAAACTTATTCATGTCTATTTTACTCATCTCCTTGTTGATGGGTGGGGGTTTTCGGTAGGGAACCTCTTGATGACTTGCAAGATATATTTCTGCCTGGATGGCCGAAAGAGTGGTGTAATTAGTGAATCGAGGCTCATACTTGGTTCGCTTATCGTTCAGACCTGACTTAGCCTTCTTTTCTTCATGGCGGTCAGACCCATTATTCCCACGTTTCTTTCCACCATTTTGACCATTTCCTCCATTCTTAGGAGGATCAGTTGATCCGCCCCGAATTGTTTATGCCTTTATCCTCTTTCTCAATCGCGTCATCCAATTTCATATACTTGTCCGCTCGGTCAAGAAATTGTTGGAGGGTTGAAATTGGATTGTGATGTATACTATCCCACAAAGGGCTCCGATAAGTTATCCCAGAGGATATGGCAATCATCTTCCGCTCATCTCCGACAGTAGTTTCTCGGTTGGCCTCTCTCATGAATCTCTATATATAATTCTTTACATATTCATCATTTCCTTGTTTGATATCAGCTAAGTAATTGGCATAAATTGGAGGAGTTCGAGCCGCACTGAATTGTCTACAGAATTCCTTCCTGAAGGTCGTTTTGACAAACCTTGAACTGCATCCGTTAACGCATCAAGCTGGGCTTGGATGGCTGGGGCGACCGTCGGGGTCTCAAGGTCTTGATCGCCTGGTCGGGCATTTCTATCTAGTGCACTGTCATCAAGTATTTCTACTTGACTGGCAGGGTGGTTCAGATCTCGCCCTTCGACCGGGACGGTCCTTCTCTTGTCACTGATAACATCCCTTAGATCCTCCGGGAAGTGCGTCCTCCTAACTGATCAAACACTATGCTCTTAGATTTTTCAGAAGGCTTACTGCCATGTCTTTAAATATAAATATTTGGGGATAACAGATATTTTCATGGATATTTGAATTTGGTTAATTGTTTTAAGATATTTTAGGGTTGTTATAAGTATTAATATTTTAATTATTTTAAAAATGGTTAAAATATTTTCTTATAGTTGTAACAACACAAGATATTTTTGAAAAACAGTTATGATATTGATTTTTAAATTTAAAATTGGTTAAATTTTGAAAAATATCATTTTTTTCAATCAATTAATAAAATCTTTTTTTTTAATAAATTGGATTTAAATTAACTTTGGTTAATTGTTGATAAATCCTATTTAAATTAAATTAATATTTTTTTCAAATTAACCTAAAACAAGTTGATTGTTGATAAATGAAATTTAAATTAACTATTGTTAATTGTTGATAAATTTCATTTAAATTGACTTATTTTTGTAAAAATTTAATTAATTCGAATTTTTTGATAAATTCTAGAAAATTAATTGTGGTATGTTTGCAAATGAAATAAATTAGGGTATTTTTGCATAAATTCATAGAATTGCTCATATAGTAACATGATTAGGCCCATCCAATTATAACATGTTTGTTTGCACTATATGTGATATTTTTGCAATTGGGCTTAGATGCATATAATAGCCCATATGCTTGTTAGATATATGGATTTTGCCAAATAAAATATTCATAAAATGATAGGTTTTATTTGGGCCCATTAGAAAATGTAAAGTTTAAATTCCTCTCTTGTAGATGATTCCACTTGTGAAGGCTCATTTACTTTGCATGACTATAGTGGACCTAATCAATTAATAACAATTAATAAAATGAAAGTTTAAATTCCTGTCTTTTAGACCTTGTTTGGAAGATTGGGGGTCTCTGTAGTGGGAATGACATACTGGACCCAACCCTCCTCCATACAAGCCCAATTGTTAAGGCACATTTACCTGAGTTGGACTTAATTGTATAGGTTCATTATATTAGTTATACCTAAAGATTGATTAGCAACAAATTAATTCTAAATTAATTGAATTTGTTTCAATGAGACACTTTAGAATTAATAGGAAATTATAGGACTTTGCTTTTAAAAATTCTAATCTTACAATCTTTTGGAGAACCAGTCATTAATTTTCGAAAAATAATAAAAATACTATTTTTTAATTTTATAATGAGTTTATTTTAAGATTTATATACGATCTCCACCGTTGGTTTAACAACGTCAATAGCTTAATGGGGCCTCGAGGTGCTTTGATTCGTCCCCCTACGGAAGGTGTTCATTAGCTATTTTGACAAGGTTAGATTTCGAAAGATAGAAAATTATAGGTCAAATTCTACTAGACACACCCCTACTGTGACTACTAGGACTAAATCTATGATTATCGAAACCGTGGGTCTAGCTCATAAAATAAGAGATTTTGTTTTCTTATTTTGATCGAATAGTAGGTTGTTAATAGTGGTGTCCATTATTAAATGAGTTTACAACTCTATTTAACTAGTGGTATCTTTTACTCTCGCCAACCGGGACAATGATATCATAGATTAGTTAAAAACCTAAAGAAATAGAGATATGATTGTTTTTTGTATTTGATAAGGTCATTTTTGTATTAATATTTGTTAAATTTTTCTATGCTTGGATGGTGTTATGATAGCATTTTTAATAGTTTTAACTAAGTTTCGTGATTCTACAACATATTTTCTACGTTGCGTTTTATGATGATAAATCTAAGATTTTGATGGCAAGTGTAGTTAAAATAAAGTTTTAAGAGTATTCAAAGCTTTCGGGATTGAAATGTGGAAGTGGTGGCAATGTGCAAGCTATCTAAGATCAAGAATTGAAGAAATTGGAGGTAGGCTGCGGCTCATAAAACTTAGGCCACGACACTTTAAATGGAATTGCAGTTTCAGAATTTTTTCTTCCAGACAGGCCGCTGCCTAAGTGACAGATTTGTGCACAAATTTTGTTCTAGGCCGCGGCTCGCATTTCTCAGGCCGCAGCTTGCGACGTCGTTTTCAGATTTTTTTATTACTTTTTAATTAGAATTTATTTGAGACTATAAAGGATGATTAGGGTTAATTTAGAGAGATTTGTATTACGGTTTAAGAGAGAAAAAGACTAAGAAAGGGCTGAAGAGAAGACTACAAGACTACATTACTCTTGTTCATCAATCTAGTTTCTTTTCTTTCCTTAATCTCTTTAATTTTAATTATAATTATGTTTGTGATTATGATTACTATTATGGAGTAGGTTCTTTTTAGGTTAAGGGTTAATTCAAAACCCAAGACATGAATTCTTGATTATTGATAATGAATATTGTTCTTTAATTTCTCTCAATATTAGATTGTTTCTATTTTTCCAATTGAATGTTATGAATTTTGTGATTTCTTGTTAGGTGGCCAACTAATTAAGGTTTTACATTGTTCAATTGTCATCTTAGAATTACTACTCACCTGATAGTTTAGGATTCTAAGTGTGTGTGATAAATTGCAATTGATAGTGATGTCAAAAGAATTGTTGATTGTGATGAAAAATAGAACCTAGGTTAAATGAATTATACGCTTCATTAATTTATTGCCTAGATTAACTTGTTTCCATAGGACTTAATGCTTTATCTAAGTTAAATAGATTGTATGCTTCATAGATTTATTGCTTAGATAAAAGAGTTAATTATTGAGCGCTTCGCCTTGATTACTTATAATAGGGAGACTGGGATAATTGACTGCTTCAGCATTATCTGCGGGGTTAATAGTTTAATTGAGAAATTGGAATAATATTTATTATTAGTGATTAGGAATGATTGATGAGGGTGGAGATTAACCTTTAACTGTTTCTTAATATCATAATATCAATCTTTAATTGCTTTCTAGTTTATGTTATTTAATTTTGAGTTAAAAGTCAAAATCCCCTTTTAAGTTTTAGTGTTAATTCTTGAATAATAAAGTGAATGATAGTCCTCGTGGGTTCGACCTGTGCTTGCTATTATACTGAAATAATTGGAAGTATTGAAAGAAAAATCATTGTTAAATTTGTGTGGTATACGGCAGCCATCAGTATTTTTCTCATGTCATACATATTTTTTGTATATGTTGTGCTATTTCTTGAAATTTTGTGAATAGAAGTTTTATTGAGCAATAGTGATTGATTTCTATTTTATTGATAATTTGTAGTTTTAAGCTAAGTAGTGTCTGTGTCTACTCCAATCCTTTCTCAATTTTCGATGGAGAAACTCACTGGAGAAAACTTCCTTAATTGGAAGCAGAATATCAACATAGAGTTGATAGGTGACAACTCTGAATTCGTCATGATTGAGGAATCCCCAGAACGAGCATCGCGTCCGTTCATTCATGATGGCACCATCAATGCTCGTGATGGCACCATAAATGCTTGGATAGCACAGTCTCCGCACATACGTGATGACACCGTGAATGCTCGAATGGAACCGTGTCCGCACGTTCGTGATCAACTCAACTATGGTCTGACGCAGCTCATGAACGAGCTTCAGATTTTTGAGCCTATCATGGGTGGACCTAGTAAGGGAGGAGAAAATAAGACTACTACTGTTGTTGTTGATCTAGCTAAGGCTGAAGCTAACCAAGATTTGTCTTCGAAAGCTGGAAACAAGAGGAAAGATGGAAAAAATAACAACCCCAAGCCCACAAAGGCTGCAAAGATGAGTGCACAACCAAGTGCACAGACGCCTAAGGGGAAGAAAAAGAAAAAGGTAAGTCATTTCACTGCAAAGAGAAGGGGCATTGGAAATGAGATTGCCCCAAGATTCCAGCAGTGAAAAACAAAGGTAATGATTATAGTTTATTTATCTTAGAAACATGTGTTTTAGAGAATGATAAATCCATTTGGATTATTGATTTTGGATCTACCAACCATGTTTGCAACTCTTTACAGCTTCTTAAATCGTGGGAGGAAGTGGACGAAGGCGGCTTAAAGCTTAGAGTTGGGAATGGAGTGTTCGTTGCAGTCCAAGCTAGAGGAAGATCTCATCTGAAGTTCGGAAATAAATGCTTAATTTTAAAAGATGTATTGTTTATTCCGAATTTTAGTAGAAATTTAATTCCAGTTTCAATGTTGCAATTAGAACAATTTTTTATGACTTTCACAAGTTCTAATATATCTATTTCCTTCAATGGATCACAATTGTGTATTGCATGTTTGGAAAACGGGCTTTATATTCTACTACTTAACGAACCCCTCACTATTAACAATGATTTATTCAAAGTAGCTAAACCTATGACCAATAAAACGTCAAAAGATCGATAACGATAATGTGACATATTTATGGCACTTGAGACTAGGCACATTGGCTATGATAGGATTAAAAGACTTACAAAGGACGGGCCATTAAGGGAACTCAATTTGGTGAATTACCTGTATGTGAATCTTGTCAAAGGCAAACTGACCAAGCATCCATTCTCTACAAAGGGTGATAGGGCCAACGAAACCAGTTGGACTTATTCATTCAGATGTTTGTGGCCCTTTGAATGTACAAGCCAAGGGTGGTTTTGAGTATTTCGTTACTTTTATTGAAGATTACTCTAGATACTCATGTCTTTACCTAATGCATCGGAAATCAGAAACATTTTCAAAGTTTCAAGAATTCCTAGCAATCGCTCAGAACCAATTAGGTAAAACGTTACAGATCTTGCGATCTGATATGGGTGGAGAATATTTGGATATACAGTTCCAAGATCATTTAATTGAACTTGGGATTTTATCATAATTTACTGCCCCAGGTACTCTGCAACAAAATGGTGTAGCAGAACGCCGGAACAGAACTTTATTGGAAATGGTTAGATGCATGCTTAGTTACTCAACTCTACCAACTTCGTTCTGGGGACATGCAATTGAAACTGCAAACGACATTCTCAATGTCGTGCCATCTAAATCAATCCCCAAAATACCTTTAGAATGCTGGAATGGTCGTGAACCTAGTTTACTCCATTATAGAATCTGGGATTTTCCCGCCCACGTCCTGGGTAATAAGGAGGGAAAGCTAGAACTGTGAACTGAAGTTTGCATGTTTGTTGGCTATCCTAAAGGTACTCGGGGTGGACATTTCTATACTCATTCAGAAAATAAAGTGTTTACTTCTACGAATGCTACTTTTCTGGAAAATGACTATGTCCAAAACTTCAAACCTCGCAGCAAAGTAATTTTAGAGGAGATGGTTAAAGATTTGACTCCAACCAATGTTCCATCGTCATCAATGCAAGTTGATGATGAAATTCCCACTCTTCATGTCCAACTTACGCAAGTCGAATTAAATGAAGATAGTACCACTGTTCCTGAGCAAATAGTCACAGAGCCTCGTCGTAGTGGGAGGGTTTCTAGGAACCCAGATCGCTATGGTTTGGATGGTGAAACCAATATGGTTGTTGGTGACACTAGTGATGATGATCCATTGTCTTTCAAACAAGAAATCGCTAGCCATGAAAAGGAACTATGGCTCGAAGCCATGAAACAGGAAATGGAGTCCATGTACTCAAATTTCGTCTGGGATCTTGTGGAAGCACCTAGTGAATTTAGGGCCATTGGGTGCAATTGGATCTACAAGAAGAAACGATGTGTTGAAGGAAATATCGAGACTTATAAAGCTCGATAGGTGGCAAAGGGTTATACCCAAAAAGAAGGCGTCGTCTATGAGGAAACTTTTAGTCCAGTAGACATGCTCAAGTCCATTCGCATCCTCCTATCCATAGCAGCCACTCTCGACTATGAGATCTGGAAAATGGACGTTAAGACAACTTTTTTTAATGGAATGCTTGAGGAAGTCATTTATATGGATCATCCATAAGGATTTAAAGTAGCTAGACAAGAAAGAAAAGTTTGCAAGCTGAAAAGGTCCATTTATGGACTTAAGCATGCTTCTCGTTCCTAGAATCTTAGGTTTGATGAAATAATCAAAACCTATGGCTTTGAACAAAATATTGATGAGCCCTATGTTTACCAACTGAAGGCAAATCAAATAGTGGTATTCTTGGTTCTTTATGTAGATGATATCTTTCTCATTGGAAACAATGTTAAAAAATTATCAGATGTGAAGAATTGGCTGAGCACTCAATTCCAGATGAAGGATTGGGTAAAGCAAGTTATGTTCTAGGTATCCAGATCATCAGGGATAGAAAGAACAAACTTTTAGCTCTATCTTAAGCAACTTACATAGATAAAGTGCTTGAACGTTTCTCAATGACAAATTCCAAGAAAGGGTGTCTACCGTCCCGCCATAGAATTCATCTTTCAAAGAAGCAAATTCCCCAGACTCTTGAAGAGGAAGATGCAATGAGAAAAGCTCATTACGCATTTGCAATTGGAAGTCTGATGTATGCCATGTTGTGTACTAGACTAGATATCTGCTATGCAGTGGGAGTAGTGAGCAGGTATCAGTCAAACCCAGGATCGGAACATTGGATAGTAGTTAAGCATATCCTGAAGTATTTAAGGCATGCTAGGAATTATATGTTAGTCTACAAGGGTGGTGTTCTGAACCCTGTAGGCTACACTAATTCAGATTTTCAGACTAATGTCGATGACAGGAAGTCTACTTCAGAAATGGTGTCTACTCTTGGTGGTGGAGCTGTGATATGGAGAAGCGTAGAGTAGTCTGCAATCTCAGATTCCACCTTGGAGGTTGAGTACATAGCCACGTTAGAAGCAGCTAAAGAAATAGTCTGGCTAAAGAAATTCTATTCGGATCTTGGTCTTATTCCAAAAATGGATAAATCGCTTGTGTTGTTTTGTGACAATACAGGAGCGATAGCCAACTCGAAAGAACCTCGAAGTCAAAAGAGGAGTAAGCATATAGAAAGGAAGTATCACATTATACGAGAATATATGGCCAGAGGAGATGTGAAGGTTAAGAAGATTGCAACTGAAGACAATCTTGCAGATCTGTTTACAAAGACACAACCAGAAGCTACCTTTGATAAGCATATCAAGGATATAGGATTAGTAGACTTAAGGCATTAGTTTCAATTAGTGCAAGTGGGAGTTTTTTGAGGTTTTATGCCCTAATTAAAACCCAATTTCTTTGTAATCTCATTTTATTATCAATAAAAGAATAAAAATAATTTTTTTGACTTGGACAATCACTTTTCTCACATGTTTTATTTTCATGATTATTTGTTTAATATAAACTTCTATTAAATCCCGAGCATATAACCAATCGTATTTATAGTGACGTAATCACAGTGGAATATAAATATGATTATATGTTCAAAATAATTTAGTCCTAAGATTAGTCAATGCACAAGATTTACATTGACTTTCCAATCTACGGTATGATCTACTTACACACTGTGGTGTTATGTTCTTTCCAGAACATTAGCAAAGTAGATAAGATCGGATGTATTTGTTACATTGGACTGGACCGATATTGACAGTTGATAAGATAACTAAACATACCGTTATTATCTATTCTAGTCATATCATATAGTTGACCATAGGTCAATTCAATCTCAATTCTGAGTGGTTAGTATTCTAACTGATTGTATTATTTGAGTTCTTTGACTTATTCATTACCAGCTTGCCCTACGGACTAGCCCATACTTACATCTTGAGAACTCGATAGTATAATTGAGTGGGAGTGTTAATCATAGATATGAGCATCTATAGCTTCTGATGAAGAAGTGAAACGATGGTTACCTTTTAGTTTGGTTCAAGGTGCTAAATGATATAGATCTCATTTTAGTAACTAATATTAGTTTACTGAAATATCATTTACAAGGAACTACGTGTTTTAAGGATAATATACAATGAGGGGTAAAACGGTATTTTAGTCCCATCTCATTGTAGATCGTCTATACAAGATTGAGTGAAAATTATTGTTGTAACAATGGATAATTAATAGAGTATATATATTTGTTATAGAGCATTCAATGAATTCAAGAGTGTAATTCTGAGTCTTTAGTGGAGTCACGAGGAATTAATAAGTTAGCAAATTTATTTGTTAGATTTATGATAACTTATTAGAGCTTGATTTCATAGGCCCATGCTCCCCGTTGTAACTTGGATAAAATCATCTAGATAGTTTCAATTAATATATTTAATTATCAATTAGAATTATCAAAGTTGACCAGGTCAATTTTGGATAGTTTCACAGAGTTATGTAATTTTGAGAAGAAAAGAGTAATTAGGACAGATTTATTAATTAAGATAAATTGGTATCTAAATTAATAAATAAGTTTAAATTATAAATAATTAATTTGATAAAGGATTTAAATAGTATAGGTCTTGATTTTAAGTCCAATGGGCTTATAATCAAATGAGAAATTGCACGGGCCTAAAGCCCATGATAATTTCGATCTAGGGCTTCAAATTGCCTATTGTTTTATTTATTTTTCAATTATATTAAATGGCCTAATTGGCCTATAAAATGAGTGCTTAGAGAGAAGTCAAAACATAAGTTCACAAGTCACAAGTCAGATTTTCTCATATTTTTTAGATTCTCTCTAAACACAAGTCCTTTTCTAAGCATCTTTGTTATTCTCTCTTCTTCTCATGTGTTGAGAATTGTCCACTCTAGTCTAGGTGATTCTAAGGATACTTTGGAAGACTGTGAAGATAATAGAAGGTCGGTTCAATTTCTTGGTAATACTCTGCAACAGAAAGGATACGAGGGTTAGAGAAACTGAAGGAAAGACTCATACATTCTGCTATGTATACTGTAAGTATTCTTATCATTGTTTCTCTTTGAATTCAATTTTAGAAATATGTTCTAGGTTATCTCATATTTATTTGTTTAATATTAGATCTACATGAAAATAAATAATGATCCTGTATGCGTTTTCCCAACAGAGCCAACATGATGTTGCGACACAATCTAGATGTTATGCATGTTTAGAAAAAGTGTGCGACAGTATAGTAGGCACAATAGTTCAGCTGGAGAATAAGTCAAGTCTAACTCTTCTTAATAGTCAAACCCCCACAGAGCGGTAAAAGGGCGGGGACATCTAGTTAGTCGACTCAGAAAGGCGTTGTTTCTAGCTCGAAAGCAAGAAGCAAGGGCGCAAAAGAACTTGATTGAGAAAGGGGCGCTAACGCTTACCAAATTAATTAACAAAAACAGGAATGTGAGCTTACTATCGCCTACACTTAAATAATAGAAAGAATCCCACGAAAGGAACTGGTTGGAGACTAAGTAACGCCTCATTCTACCCCTGGAGCGCGGGGAGTTATATTCACTATTTCCTGATTCGGAAATAAATCGAGGGTCACCTATAACTGTCCATGTAATGTCCCTCTGATAGTCAGTGCAGGATCACACACAATCATCAGAAGAAAAAAAAATTGAACCCCTAAATGAGTAACTACAAAGTTTAGGAATGAGATTTCTCACTGAAGAAATGATTAAAAAATATCCTGAAATTGGCCGACACCTTCGCGCGCATATGTAACTTATGTAAAGAGCCGGATCGAGATTCGAATCTTCCGCTCTCCTTTCCCTCCTCTCACATTCGTTCGAGCGGCTTCGCTCTAGCGAGTATCCGTATCGATGAGTTATAGCTCTTATCCTACCTACCGTTTAGGTGGCACCAGCGAGATCCAGCTAAGGTAAGGAACTTCGTGTCGCAGCTGCTCCACTCCGTCGCGGTCTCATGAACTGAACTTCGTTGCCTTCCCGCGCGTGAAGCGAATGGGCGCTGTGCTGTGGGTCAGTTTCGGGGCGGGGGGCAAAGAGAAACCAGAAGAATGATTCATTTGGATCGATGAGCTTTTTCATCCCCAAAACTCAGAATCAATGGAATGTCTGTCTATCCATGAACATATATTCTATCTGTATACCTAGGGGATCTCTTTATACACAAAAAAATTTATTATGGCATGATATGATCGCCTAGCCGGTTCTTGTGTGATTGGTCTCAGCACACCCATTTCCCTGAAGCGATCAAATACTTCTTGGGCAACTTAGAAGTCTATGGTTACACCGTAGGTTCACCTTCTGATTCGGGGTTTACACCGTAGTGGTAATGAATATACACCGGCGATCCAAGTAGGAAATCCACCTAAAAGCCGGACCCCGACTGAAAAATGTAAGATCTTTCGGCGCTAAAGCTTCGTATTCGAAATCCTATTTTATTAAGCAAGGTCCAGGGATCTCCAAGTTCTGTAGCTAAGGGAATCTATGAGAGAAGGTTCTCGAACCGGGTTCTGACTGAATAGAGCGCAGAGCCAACGAGTTCACTTCCCTTTGGGACAGGATTCCACAACTCTATCACTTTTATGAGAGCCCTTCTATGCGGTATACTTTTGCTCCGACTTCCACTCTTTGTCCCACTGACTTCGGACTGCTGGAGCTGAAACTGGTTGGTACAAACGACTTGTAGCAAAAGGATTTTATCAAGAGTAAGAAAGCTCACTTGGTTGCTCAAGGCTATGAAAAAGAAAGAGTATGGTCTATATTATGCCGAGACGTCACGTTTAGTCCAGTTGCTCAAAATGGTACCATTCGCACCTGCTTACATTCAGCACTGGCCCAACTCTCATCCCAGTTAGACGTCAAGAACGCTTTCCTTCCCGGAGATCTCCTTGCTTTAGGGGGTTGGATCTTCTATCCAAGCTAGAGAGACAAGTTATATACTAAATAGACGGCTGGTGGACTCCTTCACTGGCCCACTTCGATATCTATTTGCTTCACTAAATGGCCTTGGAGCAGGTCACTCCCACGAATGCAGATCCGTTGCAAACCCAATTTTTTACGCAATAAAGTTAGTGTCAAAGTAGACTTGGAGAAGATGAAGATGAGACTAGAGTTACAACTGAAGAAGTTGAATGGTCGGATACAAAAGCCTGCGGCCAAGTTCACTTTCATTGTTGAAGATCACCAAAAGTTTTGTCGATTTCTTAAATTAGTGAAGTTTCCATATGGTTTTGGATCTAACCTATGGAAGAATGTTATTGATAATGACAATAAGATCACTGGTTTGAAATCGCATGATTGTCACATCATTATGCAACACTTTTTTCCAGTTGGTGTACATGCATTCCTAGAGAAATTGATTAGTGCAATATTATTTAGTTATACACACTCTTCAAGCTCAATTGTGCCAGAATTTTAAAAGTCTCAGATTTAGAAAAAGTCAAAACTTTAATTGTTGAGATTGTTTGCAAGTTAGAAAACATTTTCCCCCCTGCTTTTTTCGATATCATGGTTCATCTACTAATACATTTATTGGAAGAAGCAATACTTGGACCGGTTCACATGAGGTGGATGTATCCTTTTGAAAGGTATGTGAAAAAGTTGAAGAATTATGTCTGTAATAAAGCACGTCCAGAGGGGTCAATAGCAGAAGGATATGTAGTTCATGAGGCATTAACATTTTTCTCCATGTACTTGAAAGGAGTTGAAACAAAGTTCAATCGTCCAGACCCAAATATAGATGTTGGTCCATCACTTAAAAAGATGTTGGTCTTTCGATCTCAGGGTCGTCCAATTGGTAAGAAATCCTTGACAACTTTGGATGATGAAGTGAAGAAAACAGTGGATTGGTATGTTCTAAATAACTACAATGAGATCTTGCCATATCTTCAGTAAATAATTAAAGTAGTTCATCATTTCATTACATGTTGTTTATAATACTTATTAGTAACTCTTCAATTGATTGTTTTTGTTCGTTTTAGAGAGCATATGGAAATTCTTCAGACTCGAGGTGTTGAAAACCTAGACCAATTACATAGAAAGGAATTTCCTAATTGGTTTTATAATAAATTTATCATATATGGCGAACGGGTTCCTCGTAAGTACATGAAGAATTAATCTCGTTAGCAAACGGTTCTTCAACTCACGTTGCTTCGTACCCTGGGTGTGTAGTAAATGGAGTTAGATTTTGTGCTATGATAGGGACAAGAATCGCAAAACTCAAAATAGTAGAGTCTTTGTAGCGGAAGTTGAAAATATTACTTATTACGGCCAGTTGGAAGAAGTTTTAGTGATGTCATATCTTTATGGTTGTTATGTTTTATTATTTAAGTGCAATTGGTTTGACACTAATTGATAACTCTACAAAATAGAGTTATTTTATCACATTTTATAAGCTAACTGTTGCTTAGTTCTTGAGTTTTTAATTAATTTATCAAGTTTTTAAGCAACTTTGAATTTATTAGTTTATTTTGATTTTATGTGTTTTTAGTATTTATTTTGTTTAATTATGTTGTTACTAATTTATATGTGTTTAATTTCTTTATGTAGGTGTGTTGTTGGGAGAAAATAAAATGTTGATAAAATGTTGGTATAAAGAAATGAGAAATCAAGCCCAAAATGAAAGGCCCAATTCAATTCTTGACAATGTCATGTCATCAATCCATGTGTTTCTTTCTCCACCATTGGATTTGTAACTATATGAAAATATGACAATTTTGAGCATGAATCCATGTGCTTCTTTTTTAGACCAATGAGAGTGTTTTCCTTTACCAAAGAATTTATCTATAAATAGGAGTCTCATTTCACCATTTTTAATACACCTTCTCTTACACCACTTCTTCTATCTCTCTATTCTCTCCATCTTTTTCTTTTCTCAGATTTTATGTATTTTAGAGGAATAATTTGGAGGCTCCTCCTCCAAATTTTCCTATT
This sequence comes from Humulus lupulus, assembly GCF_963169125.1. Taxonomy (NCBI): domain Eukaryota; kingdom Viridiplantae; phylum Streptophyta; class Magnoliopsida; order Rosales; family Cannabaceae; genus Humulus; species Humulus lupulus. The sequence continues at coordinate 44,464,441 of NC_084797.1, read as the reverse complement.
TGTGTTGTAATTTTTTTTTTTTTTTTGATAGTTACGGGTTTCTAATCCACTTAAGATTTTTAAGGTGGATGATGAACCAAGATATAACTAAATAATCTTGTTGTATGTTGATCTCCCAAAATGAGCAATAAATGGTATGATTTATCTTCTTCTAAATATTTCTTCCATCTATAATATCATGTATTCTAGATAGTTAGAACATATTTTACTTGGCTCTTAATTTTGTTAAAATATAATATTCTTTGATTAAGTGTGTTTCATTAAATTGTTCACATCTAATTCTTAGAACATGAGTGTATTATATTTGAATTTAAAAATAAAATTATTTGATATTTTGCAGTTTCATTAAATTGATGCACAACTAATGCTTTGAAGTTATACTATTAAAGTGAAGGAAAATCTATATTTTTTTAATTAAAGAGAACTTAAAGGAAATATATTTTTTTGGAAAATATAGTTAGATTGATTTCAGCTATCACTACAAATTGAGAAGTCAACATATTAATAAATAATATTATTTATATTTTGTGGATTCTAAAATCTTAATAATTTTATAAATAACTACTGAAAACAAATCTTTTTAGTTTATTTATTTTAACCTTTTTAGTATTTTCTTTCTTTATTGTAAAACAAAACCCATCAATCTTGGAAACTAGGTTAGAAATTTATTTAACTTTGGTAAAATAGTTTTCTCTTTTGATTTAAGTCAACTTCTTTGGGTTCGACCTCGTGCTTACACGAACAATGTACTCCATATTCGATTCGTGCACCTGCAAGTTATAAATATTTTAAAACATATCCATTTTGAGTCCATTAAGTTTTTGGCGTCGTTGCCGGGAGTTGCAAAGAAGAGAAACAATTTGTGTCAAGGTGAGTAAAATTCTTCTACTAGTTATTTTTTTTATTATATATAAAAAAAAAGGTCTAAGTATGCTCTGTGGTTGAGTTTCGACTATTCTTCCACATCAGAAAATGTTTCTTGTCTTTGTCATTTAATTTTATTATCCATTTATGTTTTATAATTCTTTTTTGTTATTTAATTGTGTTTATTTCTTGTACTTTTATTTAGCAAAAAAAATTGAAATCTCTTGAAATTCTAAGTATGCTCTATGGTTGCAATTTTGATTGATCTTCCATATCAGAAAAATGGTTCTTGAGAATTTCACAAAAATTGACATTGAGATTTTGCCATGTTTCCTGTTGGTAGCATAGGTAATATGAGCCAAAATAGATGCCCTTGGAATAGTACTAGAAATTTTAACAATGCATATCATCATAGGGAAGGAGAAGACATCAACGCTCAAATAGAAAATTTTTCTAGAACACTAGATGCCTTACAAGCTAGGCAAACTCAAGATGACCATAGGGAGATAAACAGTGCATTTCACTCTCATCACCATGAGAATTGTAGTCATCCCTTGGAAAATCCCGTTGATTTTAGTTGGAAACCTGAGTACAACTATTATGCATCATCACACTTTGATTATAATGAAACCAATGATGTGCATGCTTATGGGAATTTTTTGGAAATCCCATTTGATCCCACCTTTAATTCAAATTCTTCGTGGAGTCAAAACTTGTCTCCAATGAACCATTGGCATCAATTCAACACGCCTAATCTAGGTTATGCCCGACTTGATCTGTCATATCCTCCTCAACAAGAAATCAATCCATCTCTAGAGGATACCCTACAACAGTTCATGTAGCCAACCCAACAAATTTTACAACATTAGTCTCAATCCATTTCCAAAATCGAGAAAAAAATAGGTCATCTTGCAACTGTTTTGATAGAGATGGAAATATAAGTTCTTCCTAGTCAACTATAATGACCAAACTATTTCTAAGACCTTGGACCATTAAAACTACTAGACATAGCTACTATTTTGGGAAACATACATATGAAATAACATAACTTTATTTAAAACCCCAAAATAAATATTGTGCAAAATACAAAGTAAAATATGAAATATAAATACGATATGGGTACCCATTGTTTAATACATAAAAATAAACTTAAATTAATTAAATACTAATCACGGAAATACATCAAAACATAATTCAAAAGACTTAAAAATAACGTTATCCTCGATCGTTCACGCAGTCCATTCAATCCATTCATCCTCAACACACAAGTCAAGCTGTCATGAATCTTTCCGCCTTCCATATTCATTTTCCTACATCAAGCTAAAAATAAAGGAATGAGCCTAGCCCAACAAGGAAAATCTACTAACAACATATATCATAAATCATAAACATAAGATTATATCATATACATATACTATAAAAATATATAACATATAGGACTACAGTATTAATGGTCATTAACTCATTAACATGGCATATGATAAACCATCTAGGTCCTCTGTCTACTAATCGAGGTAGGTTAGATCACATGGTAGTATATGATAACTCATCTAGGTCCTCTATCTACTAATTGAGGTAGGGTAAATCATAACTCTAATCCATGAAAATGATAAAAATTCTTGGGGCTTGCTATCTAAGCAAGTCATATGCCCAAGCGACGACAAAACATATTCTTGGGGCTTGCTATCTAAGCAAGTCATATGCCCAAGGACTAAAAAACATATTTATACATATACATATTATAGCATAAAATATATCATAACATAAACATATAAACACATATAATCTATCCTATTTTCCTTACCAAAAACCGGGATAGTTGAGAACAAGAATGAGATTTAGAACACTCCTAAAAACCAACAACAAAAACCATGAGTATTTCTAAAGAATGAAGATGAAAAGAGAACTAAACCATCAAGAAGAAACTTACCGAAAATAACCTTAAGTTTCAAAAAACTTAAACACATAATCAAGAATCATAAACAAAAGTTAGGATCTGAAAGAAAATAAAAGAAAACTAAAGAATCAAGAAGATCTTAACTTAAGGATAAGAATAACTTGAATGATCTTATGAATTGATCTAAACCTCGATCCCGATATCTCAATATATCTCACTTCCCAAGTGTTTAGAAAAGCTTAGATTGATAAAGCTTTTAACCCAAAAACCCAAGTGTTTCTCTCTATAGTAATCTTAACAACTTGGAGGCTTTGAAGACTACTTGAAGAATGAAGAAAATGACTGAGTACTATGTCTTATTTATAGAGTTCAAGGAGTGAAACTAACCCCTTTTAATTTGAATAAATAAATGAATATAAAATGAAAAAGATTTGAATTTTCGTTCAACAGATGTCCAGAACTCGGTCAAAATCGTTCAAAGGTAGGTCTAAGAGGCTAAGGCTATTTTAAAATTTAAAAATCCTCAAGATTAAAAAATGATGCACCAGGGGCGATATATCGCCTAGACCATTTTCCCGAGCCTCGTTCGATTGTTTGTGCGAAGTCGACATGTTTTCTGTATCTTCCGTAGGCGATATATCGGCCCCTGTAGCTGTGATATATCGACATACGTTGATATATCAAACACATATATGCACTTTTTCAGCATATTTTGAATTGATGAAACAACTTTGACTAAGTATAAACGTGATCCTAACAGTTTCTTGAAGGTTCTAGAGCTTCTAGATCTTTCTTTTATTTAAACTATTCATCAAAAATACTTAAATCCTTAATAAACATGATTATGACAAGTGTCATGCTCTTATTAATTCTATCTAAACCTTAGGTTATAATAAATAATATTTCTAGGACCAGCAATTTTAATCAAATCTTATGTTATAATTAATATTTCTAAACTATAGGTTAAACTTATAAAATCCATAACTGTTGCTATGAGTTTCCAACTAAGTCCCGGCTTGAACCAAAATCCACGAATTCTAACATACTACAAAATATTACTAACTACTACTACTATCTAGTTAAGTAAAAATTCTGGGACACTACATCAACCCATTCCTGATCCATTTGTGCAAACCGAGAGTGAAAAAATGAATGAAGTTGTCAAAGAACCTATAATAAGCATCCAATTTCCGATTGAAACAAACGAGTTTGAAGAATTTATTGATGGGGCTCATGAGGAAAATGAAAAAAAAATATAATTGTTCCTCATGAGCCAATGATTGAACAAATTTGCATACATACTCAAATTGAAAAGGAGGATAAAAAAGATGTGAAATTTTCTTACTTCATTGAAATTCCACCAAAATTGCATGTCTCTAATTACTTTGTAGGTGTGATGCTTTCAATTCTCATTTATGGCATTTGCATTAACATTATAGCCCACCCTACAAATGAAATTCTACACCATCGATTAGGTGTAGGATAAAAAAAAAAGTCAGGCTAAAGACAATAAACTAAAGCGCTTTGTGAGAGGCAACCCATAAGGTTCAAGTTCCATTTTGTATTTCACGTCTGTTGTGTGTTTGTTTCATGTTTTTCAAGTTCAAATAAGTTTGAAGGAAACTTCTAGCCCAAAAACGAATGAGCCAAATCATGGAAGCATACATTCAGGGGAGTTTTCGTAACTTTTTCAAATTTATTGCTCATTGAGGACAATGTTTTTTTTAAGTTTTGGGGTAGTGTTGTGCGTTTTTCTTTTTGTTATGTGTTTTTCATTTGTTATAAAATGTTTAAAAAAAAATTGGTAATTTTTCATTTTTCGATGATAAGAATCTTGATTGAATTTGAATTTCTTTCTTAGAAAAATGTGAATATTTCTTAAGCTCTATTTTTAATCATTGGGTTAGCCTTGCTTAAATATAGATTTTTCATAAAAGAACATTTTCTATCTTTCTAAGAATTTTTGTTTAATTTAGATTAATTTATATAAGCATAAAATTTTGTAAATCTCACAAGTCCTACAATTCGATTAATTATCTCTTGAGGCGAAATCCTAGAAAATCACATCATTAGGGAAATTATTTAGGCTATCTTTGGAACGTTTAAGCCTTTTGACTTAATCACTGTTACACACATTATTCCCTAGTTTACCTCATTTCAGACAAACACGAGCCTTGTTCTTGTTTTAGCCATATGTGAAATGTAAAACTTCTTCATAAATTTCATTCCTTACACATGAGAAAATATCATAGAGCTATGCATCTTGATTTGTTAGCAAAGTGAAAATAGGAAAGAAATTCGGAAAGTCACATCTAAAAAAAAAAACAAAAACAAAAATATTGTGACTAGTTCAAAAAAAAAAATTGAAGATTCCAAATGGGTGGAAAGAATTACTATGGAAATTTTATAGCGTATACTTGAAATATTGTGATGTCTAGTGAAAATTTCGGAAATACTCATGTGTTAGGAACAAGTGATCTAAGCTTAAATTCAATATCATTTTGTCTCGCCTTTTTCCTTACATTACAAGCCTATAAAGTCCTATTGATCCTTGATTTTGTGTTCTTCTACATTAGTGGAGAGAGATAAATAAAACGAATCTATGGGACTTTGGTACGATAAAATTAATTCATCATTCCTTAAGATTTAATTATTTTATCTTTGCATAAATTTTTCCAAAATTTCACATGATTGCTTGGTAAATAGTTTTGTGTTTCCATATTGAAAATTAAATTTTGAAAGCAAGATTGGCTATTGGATTAATTACATGAGTATAATGTCTATTCATAATTTTCTTTGAGCTACTTTCATTATGCAATTTTTGAGGAAAACATTTGATATCATCAATTAAAAAAAGTGTGCTTTTAATTTTTCTTTTGCTTTAGGACTAGCAAAACATTAAGTCTGGGGTGTGATAACTCAACAAATTAGAGTTATTTTACCACATTGTATAAGCTAAGTTTTGCTTAGTTCTTGAGTTTCTAATTAATTTATCAAATTTTTAAGTAATTTTGAATTTATTAGTTTTATTTTTATTTTATGTGTTTTTGGTATTTATTTTGTTTAATTATGTTGTTACTAATTTATGTGTGTTTAATTTCTTTATGTAGGTGTGTTGTTGGGAGAAAAGGAAACGTTGATAAAATGTTGGTATAAAGAAATGAGAAATCAAGCCCAAAATGAAAGGCTCAATCCAATTCTTGACAATGTCTTGTCATCAGTCTATGTGCTTCTTTCTCCACCATTGGATTTGTAACTATATGAAAAGATGGAAATTTTGAGTATTAATCCATGTGCATCTTTTTTAGACCAATGAGAGTGTTCTCCTTTACCCAAGAATTTATCTATAAATAGGAATCTTATTTCACCATTTCAAACACACCTTCTCTTACACCACTTCTTCCATCTTTTTCTTTTCTTAGATTTTATGTATTTTTAGAGGAATAATTTGGAGGCTCCTCCTCCAAATTTTCCTATTTATGTTGTAATTGTTATTTTGTTTTTGATAGTTATGGGTATCTAATCCACTTAAGATTGTTAAGGTGGAGGATGAACCAAGATATAACTAAATAATGTTTGTTGTATGTTGATCTCCCATAATGAGCAATGAATGGTATGATTTATCTTCTTCTAAATATTTCTTTCATCTATAATATCATGTATTCTAGATAGTTAGAATATATTTTCCTTGGCTCTTAATTTTGTTAAAATATAATATTCTTTGATTAAGTGTGTTTCATTAAATTGTTCACATCTAATTCTTAGAACATAAGTATTATATTTGACTTTAAAAATAACATTATTTGATTTTTTGTAGTTTCATTAAATTGATTCACAACTAATGCTTTGAAGTTATACTATTAAAGTGAAGGAAAATCTATATTTTTTAATTAAAGAGAACTTAAAGGAAATATTTTTTTTTGGAAAAGATAGTTAAATTGATTTCAACTATCACTACAAATTGGGAAGTCAACATATTAATAAATATTATTATTTATATTTTGTGGATTCTAAAATCTTAATAATTTTATAAATAAATATTGAAAACAAATCTTTTTAGTTTATTTATTTTAACCTTTTTAGTATTTTCTTTCTTTATTGTAAAACAAAACCCATCAATCTTTGGAACTAGGTTAGAAATTTATTTAACTTCGGTAAAATCATTTTCAATTTTGATTTAACTCAACTCCTTTGGGTTCGACCTCGTGCTTGAACATTGTACTCCATATTCGATTTGTGCGCTTACGAGTTATAAATATTTTAAAACATACCCATTTTGGGTCCATCACTAATCGGTCTTCCAGATTAAAGTCTGAGCAAAACATAACTAGTATTAAAACTAGTTTGGAGGCATTCAAAGATGATAAATTTATCTTAGCAACTCAGGCTAACCAAGTTTTCTACATTGATGACCTTAAAAATAAATCTCACTGGAAAGTCGTCCAAGTAGTGCATCAAAGAAATGTGTGGGACATTCCACTAGTTGAAGAACAACTGGAGGATGTAGAATTAAATGTTATGCACGACACCGTTCATCTGATTTCCAATTATTCGTTGATCTTGATCCGTTGCCACAAATCAGCTTTGAACGTATGGGGTCTCCATTACAATTTATTGAGATATATAATATTGCAATTGAGGAGGAGAGGGAGGAGGAGGAGGAGGAGGAGGAGGGGGAGGAAGAGGAAGAGGAAGCTGAATTCATAGAAGAAAATGATGAAGATGAACACATAGAAACTGATGGTGATAGTGAAGAATATTATAGTGATGATTAAGTGGTAATTTTATAATATGTTGAAGTAATTATGTTTTACAATAATTGATTATTATAGTTTTTATGTTTTGTATAAATGTAATTTTAATATTGATTAATTTGATAGATATGGTTGATGTTATTGCTCGATCTTACGAGGGTGATGGTGGAAAATGCGATCCTTCACATGTACCGTTAGATATCCCAGATGATTGTGAACGAGGTAATACATTACACAATGATACACTCCTTAAATTTTAACAGTTAATACATATTAATTTTAAAATACTAAATTTGCATACAATAGCACCTCCAAACAAGCATGGACACCACAAAGGATTGAACACGTGAGAAAAAAGGGAAGAGTTGGGGCGTCCTCTCCCTATCAAGTAGGACGTGTGAGGGAGAACATATAAAGAGATCGAAGATTACAACTCAAATTTATCAAGAGAGCTGGGATTACTTATTCGACAGTACACAGATCCAGACTATCCTCAATGGTCAAAAGTACCAAATGCCTCAAAACAAAGAATACTTACACATGTGAAGGTAAGTAATTTCTATATTTATGTTAATTCTATTTAATTATATATTATATTTGCTAATATATGTTTGTAATTTAGGATGATTTGTTTGATATCGGACGTACCAGATATGGACAAGAGCACATGCCTGGGATCTTGAGAGGCATTGATACATCATGTGCCAAAAAGTATTCTCATTAGAAGTACGATATTAAGGAACATTTAACGATTAATGGGCCAGAAAATTGTTATGGTGGTTGCACAGATACACAGTGGCAAAAATTCATTGAATTTTTCCTACGTCTAGAAATTATGGTATTAATTTCTTGCTAAACTTAACTCTCTTAATTAAATATATTACTAACAGAATCTTTTTGCAGAAATGGTGTGGGGTCAACAAGGAAAATAGGAAGAAACTAAAAGAGCTCAGCTACGGAGGTTCTTGGTCAATCCCAGCGCTGCGCTATAAAAAAGTTAGTTAATTAATTCTTTTTAAGTTTGTTTTTCTTATTTATGTTTAATTATTATTTTTTTAAATATGTACGTGACAACACAATTTAGAGACTGGGCAACTTGAGCCAATTTCGGATAGCTTGATGGATACTGACCATAAATCAGGCACATGGTGGGTCACAGAAACAACAAAAAAAAACTTGGGTACGTTAAGTTTTTTCAAACATTTTTAAAAATTTTAATTGTTTATTTACAATGCATAATTACATTATTTATTGTATCATAGGATGAATTGTGTGCATATCGCGACACACATCAGATACATTCAACTGATACTAAGAGTTCCACATCAGTTTTGAGCGCGCCTGAAGATGACGACTTGTCTTTGGTACAGACTGTCTTCGGAAAATGACGTGGCCACCAGAAAGGATATGGGTGTATCCTTAACATAAGGGTTCGAACTTCATTTACTATTGATCTTCCACAAACTAGAGATGAAGAGGTGGTTGATATGAGAGAGTGTGTTCAACAATTAGAGGAGCACATCCGGACTCATTGTATCACCCTGGGATCTCAATGTGCCCCACCACCACCCGATGATCCCGATGTTGGAGAACCGAGTCAGTATGACTTATGTATGAGTTTTATTATTATGGACTATTACATTTTCATGTTTAGGACAACTCTTTATTTTGATGAGCAAACGTACTCTTATGTTTTTATTTATATGTTTAATATAAGTGTTTTAATTTTAATCTATTGTTTTATATTTGATTCGAATTAAATCAATAAATAAATAAAAATTGCACAAATAAAAAAAATCTCGGTTCAGTCTATAGCCCATCCAGATGAAAAAATTGAATAGGCTTTGTTGACGGTGAGAACTCGTCAACCAAGTTAAGTTAGAAAATTGAAATATAGAGCTTATCAATGAAAAACTTCAAAGATCTAATCAGAAACTCAAAGAATAGTTGCAGAAAGAAAATGGTGAAATGAACTTGTATTTTTTATGGTGTAGTGCTACAGTGTTTTTTCCAACCCCCTTCCATGTGGAAGTGTGGTTTTTTTTATAGTGGGCTCTAATGGCCCCTGATACATTGTGGTCCAGGGGACCAGATGGTACGCCAGTACACTGTCAGGAGAGTGGTCTCAGGGGTAGTGGTGTTGGCTCCAGTACATGGTCAGATATAATGAGGATGTTCCCACTACTTATTTTGTACAAATGTCAGAGGAGTGACACCAGGCGTAGTGGTGCTCGTGGTGGTGTCGATTCTGACATCTGGTTAGAAGTATTCAAGCCATGTCCCTTCTCCTAGTACTCCCACTACTTGTCTGGCATGAGTATGTGGATCAAGCATACGGGGTCTTAAGGGTCGTACCCCGTACAAGATTGTACTAGTATGATCCTTTTGGATTATACTTGGGCTTTTACCTCCAAATGTTGGAGTCTCGATAGGTCTTCATGGGAGACATCCACTCGAGGTGCAGGGTGCGAGACACCTGGGATGCTTTGGGCACGCGGCCAAGGTGTGGGCGAGACATCGTCTCGCGAGGCCCGTGTTGCTGGGCCATGGGTGCGCGCGACCGAGGTGTGGGCGAGGCACCATCTCGCGAGGCCCGTGTTGCTGGGCCATGGGCGCGCGAGGCGTTGGCTTGGGCGAGCCGCGAGGTCGCCTGGGTAGCTGCAGGCGCGCGAGGCGCTGACCTAGGCGAGGCGCGAGGTCGCCTAGGCAACTGCGGGCGCGCGAGGCGCTGACCTAGAAAAAATAATGATTAATTTTAAGTAAATTTTAATGTTTATTTTAAGTAATGTTGAAAAATAATTAATTTAAGAAATTAATTAAATAAAATATAATTAAGTAAAATAAAAATATAATAAAATTGTTATTAAATAATTCGATAAAATTTGAGGAATAAATAAAAAATAACAAAATAAAATTAATGAATAATTAAATAATTTTAAAATTATATTTTAATTAATTACTGCTTAAATAAATTATGAATAAATAAAAGAAACAAATAATTAAATGATATAAAAATTTGTAATAATTAATAATTAAATAAAAATTAAATTATAATATAATTTCTTACTAATAAGGCAAAAACATAAAATTGCATAAGTCATAATAAGTTATTCTTACATAATACATCATAATTTGTTGTTTTGAAAATAAGAGATCATAATACATCATAAATATTTATTTTTGTCAAATATAGGATAATATTATCACTTAGTGATAATTAGTAACAATTTGTTCTCTTTATAATAATTTTGGTTGAAGATGGCGAGCAACAATAGTTGGATGAGTGCTAGGACTCGTTGGTCTTCAAAGTATAGAAATGTTGTTAAGGAGTTCATCGAAGTTGCTCAAAATGTGGTGAACAATCTGGGTTTGACACGTTATTAGTGCAAGAAATGTGGGAATGTTAAGTTCCAGTCTCTCAATGCAATTTTGATGCATTTATTCAACAGTGGCATCATACAGTCCTACAAAGTATGGCATTACCATGGAGAGTCGCTGTCGCCGCCACCAGATGTGGTACGAGATGAGGATAGAGATGAGATGGCAGATATCCTTGAGGATGTTTACACTGAAGATGACACTCTCCCTAGAAACTATCATGATCCTCCCCAAGATTATTTTCACCTTCGTGACAAGTACAACAATTTGTTCAAGGAGATGTTAAGTGAACTGTACCCGGGTTGCAGAAAGTATTCCACACTGGACTTCTTGGTGAAGCTGATGCATCTAAAAGTTATTAACAAATGCAGGAACAATTACTTTGATGGTTTGTTGGAATTGTTAGTCGATGTGATGCCTGGTGGAACGATCTTATCTAAGTCTCACTACAAGGCGAAGGCAAAGTTGCGGAATATTAGATTGGGATATGAGTCCATCGATGTTTACAAGCATGATTGTGCACTGTAAGTATTTTTGTAAATTTCTAATAAATAACTATTAATTATATTTTCTATCTTCATAATATTTTAACAAATTCCAAATGTGTGATTTTAGGACAAATCCATTTATCCACAAGAAAATCATGTAATCAACGTAAATGGACAATGCCTCTTCATCGCATGGCGCCATTGTTAATAACGATGTGGTACACATGATTGAGTGATTGACTCCATATGATGAAGAGACATTGGGTACAGGTTGGGGGGGGAGGTTGGAGGGAGGTGGACAACGAGGGAGTGAAAACGAAACTTTTAATGGTGTTAGTTCATCTGATTGGGCAATTCTATGCAATTATTGGGCTTCAGGTGATCAAAAGGGTTAACTTTAGATTTTAAATTAAAATTTAATTATAAATTTACAATCCAATTTCATGAGTATTATTTTTTTGTTTGAAGCGTATATCGAAGTGAAATAAAGAGGCTCGAGCAAAAATGACCACACCAGAGGACATAGTTCAAAGTCCATTGTTGCACATGTTTATGATCACATAAATTATAATAACTGACATCTTTATGGTTACAAAATATATTATAATGGATATAGTGTTCTAATGATTAGCTTTATTAGATCGACTCGTCTACTGGCCAGTATCTGAGCATGATCGACAAATTCGAGCAGCTCCACAGGAACAAAGATAAGTGGATTAGCGATGAAGCGGCAACAGAACATGTAAGTTGCCTAACCTTAACTAATTTATGATCATTTAACTTAATGTTTACTTAGAAAAAAACTAAAAGTTTAGTAAATAATTAATAAATAGTAATTATTAATTGGTTGGTGTCAATTAGTAATTACTTATTAAATATTAATAAACTTTATGATCTATGTGTTAATATCCTTATGATTAATGATTGTGGACCAAGATAGAAAAAGAACGTAACTAATGTTGTCCCCGTATCTGGGAGCTTATGGGCAAAGTTGATTTGGTCTAAAAATCCATATCTCAATAAAAAAAATATGCAGATACTATTGATATATATATATGTTTAGAGACAAAAATTCCCCCATTAATGGAATCAACCACTCTTACCATATATGTCATCAATATCTTTAGATATGGATTTTTTTGACCAAATTAACTTAGCCCATCCAAGATACAGGAAAAAAATTACTTACATTCTTTTCCAACCACTGGTCTGCAATCATTAATGATGGGATGTTGGCAGATAGATAATAAAGTTATACTTTGAAATTATATAATCGATAACTTTACTTTAGAAATGTTCATATTGTTTAGTTATTTTCTTTCCAAGTTAGGTTTTCTTTTAATGTTATATTGGAATCTAATATATGTGTTTTTTCTTGTGCAGACTTAGTAGTAGTAGTTAGGTGGTAGTAGTAGTGGTAGTGGTAGTGGTAGTCGTAGTAGTCGTAGTAGTAGTAGTAGTCATTCGTAGTAGTAGCAGTTGTTATATTATTTTATAATATAATGTAATATTATATTATATTATATTATAATATAATGTTTTAGATTAAATAAATGTGACAAAGAATGTCACATATTGTAACATATAATAAAGAGTTACAATATTTAGATATATGAGATATATCCAAATAATGTAACATATTTGGTGTTACAAATTTGTAACTTCCAAATATTACCCTTTATTGTGTAAATTTGATGTTACACAATATTGAGATGAATTTCATAAAGCCATTTGAGAAATGGTTGTTAGAGATATGATTTTAACCCCAATAATGTGTTTTGGGGGTTACAAAATCATTTGGGAGGGTTTGAAACCGTTTGGAAAAACAACACAATTTTAAGTGCTGAAAATGGTCAGTGGTCGCGACCACTGAATGTTGGTGGCCGCGGCCTGTGCGACAAAGACTAGTGGCCGCGGCCACTAATGTCTCTAGCCGCGGCCACAGGCCAAAAATTGACCTATTTTTCAGTTTTTTCAATCTTTGTTGAACAACTCAAAAAACCCAAATAACTCTCAAATCTCATTTTTAATTCCATATTAATCCAATTAAACATTGGTAACAGCCATAGGAGTTGGTGGAATTTGAAATTCAAAGGGTGTCTCTAAACTCTATAAATAGGAGCCTATAGCTCACTTGTAAGACACAACATTTTCTATCCATTAGAGCACTTGGCTAGAAACACCTTGAGGCTTGATAATTCCAGAAAGCATTTCCTATAATCTGTGAGAGATCCCTTAGTGCTTGAGTTAGGAGGAAATAAGCTTTTGGACAAAGGTTTCAAACCTTGTTCAAGTTGGTGATCCCCAACACTCTACACTTTGGTAGTGTGAGTGAGATTTGTTTATCTTTTATTTCTTGTTCCTTTCTTTTCTTTCATTCTATTGCTTTTCATCTTTATATTGTTCTTCACTATTTTCTTGTATTTCTTGTTTAAGAGTTATAATCTTTTTCTTTTGTTTTGTTTCAAACACCTTTCTTTATTTGTAACCTTTTGCTTAGAGTTGTATTTTAATATTCTCTTCTTCTTCATCATCTTCTTCCTTTTCTTTGTTTATTTGTAATTTTTAGCTATAGAGTTGTAACATATTTAATCAATCTATATTTATTTGTAATATTACTGCATAGAATTGTAATATTCAGACCCATTTCCATTGAGGCAATCTATTTTTTCCAAACAGCAGTAGCAGCAGTAGTATGAGTAGTAATAGGATTAGGAGTAGGAGTAGGAGTAAGAGTAGCAGTAACAGCAGGAGGAGCAGTAGCAGTAGCAGCAGCAGTAGCAGAAGTAAGTAGTAGGAGTAATAGTAGTAGTAGTAGTAGTAGTAGTTGTAGTACTAGTAGTAATAGTAGCAGCAGGAGAAGTAGTAGCAGCAGCAGCAGCAGGAGCAGCAGCAGGAGTAGGAGTAGGAGCAGGAGTAGCAGTAGGAGTAGGAGCAGTAGCAGTAGTAGTAGTAGTAGTCGTAGTAGTAGTGGTAGTAGTAGTGGTAGTGGTAGTGGTAGTGGTAGTGGTAGTGGAAGTGGTAGTAGTGGTAGTTGTAGTGGTAGTAGTAGTAGTGGTAGTGGTAGTAGTCGTATTGGTAGTAGTAGTGGGAGTAGTAGTAGTAGTAGTGGTAGTAGTGGTAGTAGTAGTAGTAGTAGTAGTAGTAGTAGTAGTAGTAGTAGTAGTAGTAGTAGTGGTAGTAGTGGTAGTGGTAGAAGTGGTAGCAGTAGTGGAAGTAGTGGTAGTAGTGGTAATAGTAGTAGTCG